>NC_136382.1:197021954-198408855 GCF_965140285.1 Lepidochelys kempii
TGAAATTACAGCTCTGATCTACTAATGGCTGCAAAAATCAAGCCGTTGTGGTTTCATGCCAAGGGGCCGTAGCAAGGTGGCGCAATGCTTTCTGACAGACACGACAACTTCTAAAAACTCAAAAGAGAAAATTAACGGGATGTGGTTTACGTTGCCAAAGACTGTTCATTAATTACCAATTTAATCACTGCTGGAGGCATGACATTACAAAAATCTGGCTGAAAGTTCTAATAGATTATGAAGACCACCTAAGAAGAGTGACCAAGAAATGTACAAAACAATTAATACTGTTTCACTGCTATCAAAGACACTCAGATTATTTTACATCAAGTGAAGCAAAAGAATTAGTAGCTTCACAGTGCCACCACTAGGAACTGTAAATACAATGGCACACAATTAGTAATGCACATGTGACTTTTTGTTCAAGGCATATATCCTTGGGAAAGCCAGAACATGATAAGGAGAACAAAAGAAACATTTTAAAATGAAATGAATAAAGATTTTAACTTTACCCTTGTGCATGCTGAGCAATAACAGAATACGCAATGCAAAATACAGCTCTTAGTAATGGTGATATCATCCTGGGATTCACAACAGCATGCACTGAACATCCATATAGAAAACATCCACAGTCATTAACAGCAGTATAAAAAGTGAATTCCAGAAGCTAAGAAATCTAGGCCTAGCTTATTTCACAAAAGTATCTCTCTGAAATAGAGATATATTTTTATTGCTAATATTTATGGCCAGGCAATCAGAAAGCATTTAGGTTGTTTAACTAACCCAATGTTTTTCATGTGACCTAAGGACAGGCTGATTGTTGATAATGTATTTTTTGTGCAGTTTGGTGGTCGATGCAACTTATATTTAGTCACAATCAATAAACTGTATACGTAACAGTTGACAAAAATAAACAATTGCATACAGGCATTTGGGCCAGATTCTCAACTGGTGTAAATCAGCATCGCTCCACTGAAATTAATAGAGATATGCTGATTTACACCAGCTGAGAATCTGGTCCATTGGTATCTAAAACTGGAACCATATAAACATTTGTCTTGCATGATCAAGAGATACATTATACAGATCAAATGTCTTGCTGATGTGAAACTGACAGTACATATTAATTCTACCTGTGAATGAGACTAAATTACACAGCAAGGGGAACAGTTTGCTTTCCGCTCCCTTCTATAATCATATATGGGAGTCATATGTGGTCAGCCCTTGTATAGTGAAATACTATAACTTCACAATAAGAAAAATAGCTAAATGATCAAATATATTGTCAAAAGATTTAGAACCTTCTTCAGGATAGTCACTGACCATTTTTATCTTTAATGTATTTAGGAACGTGAAATAAAACAATTTGTTTGTTTTCGCCATCAATGAAACTGGATGGGACTATACAGAACTTAGTGTTTCATTACGAAGAAGTAAATATCAGGTTGGTTGTTTATTGACGTGTTCAGTCAGTTGGTCTATTCTTCATTTAAGGAAGAGTGTATGGTTAAAATAGCTATGAAACTTGCCATACTCATGACATTTAACTATCATACGGCATAGTCTTATCAGCTTAAACCATATTCAGCAGTTTTATAGTGGCATACATAAAAGACATATAAATGAATAACAGGGAATAAGTTACCAACACTCAGGGATTACCAAAATAATGTTCAATCTTTTTACCAATTAGATAGTAACTGCTTCTTTTGTAATCTCAAGAAGATCTAGTGATCATATCTAAGTCTGGTCACAATTATCAGCATGACAGGCTAGTCTTTTTTTCAATCAATATTTTCCAATTAACATTAAAAGACCAAGGTTGCTTTCTGTAAAGTTCCACCCTTCAATAAAAAAGTATCTGTCATAGGTTTAATTGGCAAAACAATAGCTTTCCTACCTTGGTTTTCTCATAAAGAAATCATAGGAATGACTTGGTAGCATTTCTTTGGATCTTAATCACAGGCATTTAATAGCTATCTAGGAAGGCCACAGAAAATTCCATTGATGACCTAAATGCCTTTCTTAATGTTGTATAACTAGGGATTTTAGTTTTTAGTTTACATCAAAAACATCAATGGAAGTAATTTTCAATAATTTGTTAAAAATAATGTTTTGAGGAAAGAACACTTATAATGGCAAGTTCTATTTAAAGAGGCTTTCAGTGAAATGAATGTATTATTTTGCACTGTCTACTGTAAATTTCATCCTGTATCAAGCCTTGTCCATGCTGTCTGTGGTGTACTTTTGGTCATCTATTGCAGCAGCATGGAAAGTGGCTTATTTGGGAGGGGAGATTATTGTAGGATTCAAACAATAAATGAAACTGTTTAAAAGAAGGCTTTGAATATTTAAAAAAACCTTATGTTTATTTAATTGCTGATGGAATATCCAGTATCTGTGCAAATGTATGCTGTCAAAATTTAAATAAACTTATACAAATTGATTTCCCTATGAAGTTACAAATACCTAACCAGATTTTGTTAGTTTATGATGTTTTTCTGAAATGATTTTCATTTTCACTGTGTATGCTAAAAAAAAGTTATCATGTTGGCACTGAAAAATATTTATGAAAATGAAAAGTAATGGGAAAAACAGACTGATACCTAAAGTAGAAAGAGCTTATTAAATGGCAATTAGATACAGCTGCAACAAGTTCTCTGAGCAACAGAGTAATAAAAAGAAGTATTCTGAGCAGAAAGAATTGATCTCTTAGCATCTCTCTCCTCCTACCTCCAAACATGCAAATATTGTATTTAGTGAGTAACAGCTATTTTGTGAGCCACGTTATTTATGTATGTTCCGGTAAAGAAAAATCTGAATATTCTTCCCCAAATCTCTGTCTTTAAAAATATATAATTAACATCTTATATTTCTCACTCAGCTTGGGTAAATAACAAATGGTAATATTAACAACTAAAATATTAAGTATCTCTTTAGATAGTATATAGTAATTATGCTTTCAACAACTGTTTAAACGTCAGTACTACAGGGATCCATCTCTGAAACCAATCCTTTAGAGTCTATTTATCTGTCTTTCTATCTTAGGTGTTTATATACGACATCCCTTGCCTCCGGGCACCGCCCCCCGCAGCTCCCATTGGCCGGGAATGGGTAACCGCGGCCAATGGGAGCTTCGGGGGAGGTACCTGGAGGTGTAGCAAGGGCAGCACAGAGAGACTAATTGAATTACCAATGTCACACAGGAAGTCTGTGGTGAAGCAGAACCTAGGTCTCCTAAGTCTTAAGCTAGACCCTAGCCCAGGGGTGAGCAAACTACTGCCCGTGGGCCGGATCCAGCCAGCTGCGGGATTGCCCCTGTGGTGCCGCAGACCCCGCATCGCTCTCAGAAGCGGCCGGCACCACGTCCCTGCGGCCCGGAAAGGTGTGCGGGGGGGAGGGCGCTGTGCGTTGCCCTTGCCTCCAGGAACCACCCCCCGCAGCTCCCATTGGCCAGGAATGGGGAACCGCGGCCAATGGGAGCTTTGGGGGAGGTACCTGGAGGTGTGGCAAGGGCAGCACACGGAGCCCTATGCCCCCGCCCTCCCACAGGGGCGGCGCAGGAACGTGGTTCTGGCTGCTTCCTGGAGCAGCGTGGTGTGGGGCCAGGGCAGGCATGCAGGCTCAGGGCGCACTGCTGCCACCCGAGTCACTTTAGGTAAGCGGCATCGGGCCGGAGCCCGAACCCTTCCTGCACCCCACCCCCCAACTCCCTGCCCTAAGCCCCCTGCCTGCACCTTGCACCCCAACTCCCTGCCCTGAGCCCTCGCTGCACCCTGCACCCCTGTGCACCCCAACCGCCTTCCCTGAGCCCCCTGCGGCACCCTGCACCCAACCCCCCTGCCCTGACCCCCTGTTGCACCCCACACCCCTCCTGCTCCCCAACCCCCTTCCCTGAGCCCCCTCATTCACCCCGCACCCCTCCTCTGCCCCAATCCCTTGCCCTAAGCCTGTTCCTGCACACCGCAGCCCCTCCCACATCCTGCACTCCCTCCTGCACCCCAACCCCCTGCTCTGGCCCTGCATACAATTTCCCCACCCAGATGTGGCCCTCGGCCCAAAAAGTTTGCCCACCTCTGCCCTAGCCACTGGACCACCCTTGGCCAAATCTACACTAAGGGTGCAATCCTGCAACTGGATCTGCATTTAATTCCACAGCACAAAACTTTGCCACTTGAGCTAACAGAGTAACTGAAACCAGTAATAGGTTGCCATCCTTTATGGGGAGCACTTCCCCAGATCAATGCAGACAAGCATAATTTTTTCCTGAAATCCATGATACTGACTACATTCCACTAGGTAGTCTATATAACTAACACACATATACACAAAACGAATGTTAAGGCTGCAAAGCCAGAAGTTGGAAATGTCAGAACTGAGGTTGATCTTAACCTTAATTCAGCCCTTTGTGTATACGCATGATGATATAGTCTTTAATTGCATGATCACACACTATGTTTTCCAAAGGACCCCTGCCTCATTCAGTGTACAAGATGGACAGTGCTCACTGAATGAGAAGCTATTCAACATTTCATTTGACCCTCATTGTTTAATGTATGGCCCCGGGCCTTATTTACTACATACTACATATAAACTGTGCTCTGACTACAGAATTATTCATTTCCTCATGGGCTTTTCTATAGCACTATAGTATGTGAGTGTTTCACAAACATTAATGAATTTATTTTCACAACATACTTCTGAGGCGAGGTGATATTCTTCCCATTTTACAGACAGGAAGTTGAGGCACAGAGCAAGTCAAGTCAAAAGTGTACACTAATTTTGGGTGCCCAGGTTGATATGCCTACTGCCTGACGTTTTAGAGCACTTAGCATTATCTAGTACTTTATATACTCAAAGCATGGCTCAATGGTACCTGTGAGTGCTCAGCAATTCTGCAAATCAGGCTCCAGTCTCAAATTGGGTCCCCAGAAAATGAAGAACACAGAATTAGTGACCACCTGCGGAAAGTTTTATTTAAGTGACTTGCCCAGCATCATGCAAGAACTCTATGGCAAAGGCAGGGATAGAATTCACTTCTCCTGGTGGTATTCCACGGCCTTGACCATGACACTTGCAATCTCCCACCTCATTCACTACACACCACCTGACTTCTATCACAAATGAGGTAGGGTCCTTCAGGCAAGAGCATCCTGTACTACACAACCTGGATTCATACCCAGAGCAGGTCCATCTTGGGCACTGAATGAAGCATGGGTCCTGAGGGAAAAACAGTATGTAATCATGTAATTAAAGATTGTATGATAATGCATATGCACAAAGGGATTAAAAATTAAGGCTTCACAGGAAATCTTAATTCTGGCATTTCCTATCTTTTGAGTACTTGACTTTGCAACCTTAAGGTTCTTTTAATGTATTTTTGTGACTGTCTTTTTTAAATTAGACTTCCTTTTTTTTTTAAATTCCATCTGGTGTAATCATACTGTTACCCAGGTGCATCATTAGCTGGGCTGTAACAGTTAGTTCCACAGCACAGACCTTTGCACTTGAGCTAACAGAATAACCGATAGCAGTAGTAGGTTGCCATCTGGTATGTGAACCAGCAATAGAGAGGGATGTGTCATACTTTGCCAGTAGGTTTCAAAGATATTTGCTGATACTAGAGAAATATTGACTTAAGAATCGTGAGTTCTATTCCAGGTTCTGTAGGGGACTCTTCTCCACTGGGTACAGACTTTCTGCTCCTCTTCCTCTCAAGACTGTCCTCTCTTGCCTGCGTCCCCTCCAGTTTGTCCCTGTGCCAGTTTTGTCTCTTCCCACCAGTTCATCATCCCAGTCTCCCCACCTACCTACTTCAAGTCTCCCTTTCAAGACAGGTTTCAGAGTAGCAGCCGTGTTAGTCTGTATCCGCAAAAAGAAAAGGAGGACTTGTGGCACCTTAGAGACTAACAAATTACTAAAGACATTTCACCCAAGTACCAGCTGCTAACGATAACTACAACATAACTAAATTCAGTAATCTCTGGGTGGAGGAGTTATGCCAAAACCTAGCACTATTACATTAAACTTGAGAAAAGAAGAGTTAAATTAAAATGTGTAAGCCAGTCAAAAAGGTTAAAATGAGGAAATTAAAATCCTTAGACTCAGCATGGAAGCAATGCAAGTATCCTATAACAGAGTCACAGAATGAATGCATATTCCTAAAAAAGAAACAAGAGGCAAAAACATAGCTAAATAGCAAGGCCAAAGATGTCACTAAAACCAAACAGGTACCCTTTAGAAAAAGGAAATTCAGATCAGTAAAGCTAATAGAAAAGAATATAAACTACAGCAGGTCATCTTTATAACGGAAATTGAGGAAGAATTTGAAGAGCAAATAGCCAGGCAGAAAAATAAACAACAAGAAATTGTGTAAGTCCATCAATAATAAGACTCCTGTGAGAGAACTGGTGAGTCTGTTGGACTGCCAGAGAGCGAAGGACAATGTGGAGAATCTAAATGATATCTCTGATTCAGTGTTCACCACAGAGAATTTGGGGGAGATATGTACACTGGATCAACTCTTTGCAGATATTAAACATGAGGTACCTACACAGACTGCAGAGTCGAGAGATGGACCTAGAACAAATTGACAAATTGAAGCACAGCAAGTGACTGGGCCCAGATGAAACATATTCAAGACTTCTGAAGGAGTTTAAGAATGAAGGGTGGGATTTTTAAAGGAGCCTGAAGAGGTCATGCACCTAACTCCCTTATACTCCTTTGAACAAAGTGGCGGAGTTGCTAACAAAATAGTGCAATCTCTCACTCAAATCCACCACTATGCCAGAAGACTGGGAAGAAGCAAATATTGTCCCTATCTTTGAAAAGGCATTGGGTTGGTCCTGGGAATTACAGACCAGTGAGCCTGATATCAGTATTAGGTAAGCTGGTTGAAATGATAATTAAAACCAGAATTATAAAACCCTTAGATGAATGTGATATGATAGGGACTATCCAGTCAACTTCTGTGCTTCTTTCAATAAAATTAGCACCTGTGATCACATGGCTCTGAAATCCACCCCACTGGTCTCCGAAATGCTGCACCAGTTTTGAGGAGCATAATATTGCTGTCAATCCCCAACATTCACCTATGGCACATGCTCTTCTTGTCCCTTGCTCCCACACTGTGAGTCCACTTTCTCAGTCCCTCTGATTGATGCGGTCACTTCTTCCTCTGACTGGCTCCTAGGCAGAATGGAGAAAGGATTCCAAACACAGGAATACTCCTTGTTTTGCCTGATGCATGACTATTAGAGGCACTGAATGGACAGGCCCAGCAGTGAAAGCAGTGCTCCCACACTGCTAGCGGATGGAGATAGGGGAATGAGCGGGTGAAAATGAGATGGAGTGATAGAATAAGAGTAGGGAAAACAGGCAGAAAATGATAGAACCTGGACAGGTAGGAAAAACAATGGGAAAAGAAGGGGCAGAGCAGACAAGGGGAAAGGAAAGGGAATCAAGGCACGAAACAATAAAGAAAGGAGGCACTGGACAGAAGGAGTCATGGAGAAGAGGTAGGGGAGTTGAGAGGGACAGGACAGGTAGGAGTAGAAGATAAAGAAAAAAGAGGGGAAAGGAGCAAGAAGACACATAGTAAAGGAAGGTGAAGAGGACTGAATGTCAAACACGAGTAGTAAGAAATTGGGAGAAAGGGGAGGAGCTAAAAGATAGATAAGCAAATTCAGTCACAACTTTTCTCTCTTGGTGTCTCCAAGTCCGCCAGCAAAACAAGTTTTGAATAAAGCAAGGAAGAACAGTGACGTGAGCGTAATGCTAATCTATAAGGATGGACAGATATTAAAGAGGGGAGAGATCCAGGGAAGAGAGGAGAAAAGCCAAGAGAGTTCAGAAAGTTAAGGGAAAACAGCCAGTGCTTCAGGAGAGGTCAGTTAGCAGCCAGTAAAAAGTGACAATGGAGTCCACAAAACAAGGAATGGTCAGCCAGGACAACAACATGGCTACTGAAGTAAATAGCACAATTCTGGCTCCACCTTGGGAAGGGAAAGGTTTGGTGAGTGAAAAGGGTCTGATGTATTTACTTCATGCATAATGGAGAACTAGGAGGAGGGATAGCTCAGTTGTTTGAGCATTGGCCTGCTAAACCCAGGATTGTGAGTTCAATCCTTAAGGGGGCCATTTATGGATCTGGGGATTGGTCCTGCTTTGAGCAGGGGGTAGGACTAGATGATCTCTTGAGGTCCCTTCCAACTCTGATATTCTATGATCCTTTTCTTTAAAAAGGACTTCAATCAAACCAAATCAGAACAGCAAATACTTAACAGGAGTAATGCAAATGATATTAGTTTATGACCACTGAATGGACTTGGCAATTCTCCCTTTTTTGTTAAGATCAAGTGTGCCATAGGTACACACATAGTACTCATTTGTTTACTTTTAAAAATGCCACTTATAGTGCTGAGATGGAAACTACAAATATTAAAATAAAGTACGTGGACCAAGATTTTCCAAAAGTGACTAAAGATTGTGGGTGCCCAACTTGCAGCACCTTCAAGGAGACTGATTTTCAGAAAAAAACGAGCACCAGCCATATGAAAAATCAGGTCCCTTTTATCTGTCTCAGTTTGGGCTCCCAAAAATTGTGGTCCCTCAAATCACTAGCCAGTTCTGAAAACTAGCCATGAAGTATTTTGTAACCACATTTTTTCCTCTTCTTTTCCTGAAAATCAGCAATAAAGGGCCCAATCCAACTCCAAAGCACGAACTGAGTAGGAGTTTGATTAGAAACTGGATTTTACTCCATGCAATTAGAATTTGGACACCTAACATTCCAGTCAATATAAAACCGAAGATGCCTGGCTGAAAATTCTTCCTTACCGCTAGTATTAATGAACTGCAAAAAACTGCAGCTATCAGAGAAAAAATAATCTGTGCTATCCAAAGCATTTTTTCAGGAAGCTAATGAAGTAATGGTGTATGGCCCAGTGTAAATCAGTGTACCACCACTAAAATAGAACTGGATGCCTGGCTATTGGCACGCAACAAATGGGTTAGAGAAAGAGAGAAACTCTGCCCTTCCAGAAGTCACCTGCTGATCTTGCAAATACATGAATATACTTTACCTTATAGAATCACAGAATCATAGAATATCAAGGTTGGAAGGGACCTCAGGAGGCCATCTAGTCCAACCCCCTGCTCAAAGCAGGACCAATCCCCAATTTTTGCCCCAGATCCCTAAATGGCCCCCTCAAGGATTGAACTCACAACCCTGGGTTTAGCAGGCCAGTGCTCAAACCCTTGAGCTATCCCTCCCCCCCCAAAAAGTCTCTCCCACTCTTGCCAGGCAGCCACAGGCCCACCCTGCCCTGTACCTGTGGAAATCAGTGGCACTATTGCAGAATAATTCACGCACTATTGCAGAATAATTCAATTTATGTATATGGGGGTGCGTGCGCACACACACACAATGTACAAACACCACATTAAAAGCATGTTAAGATTACAAAGCCAAGCACTCAAAGGCTAGAAAATCCCATAACAAAGTTTTCTTATGCAACCTTAATTCAGCCTCTTTAGTATGTATTATGATACTGTCTTTAATTACATGATCACACACTATTATTTTCCACAGGTCCCGTCTCATTCAGTAAGCAGGATGGACAGTGCTCACTGAATAAGCAGCTATTTAATATTCATTTTATCATCATTGTTCTATGTGTGGCCCTAGGCCTTATTTTACTGCACTATAATACACTGCTCTGAATGCAGAATTACACATTTCCTCATAGCCTTTTCTATGATGCTCATCAGTATAGCCTTTGAGTGCTTCACAAACTTTAATTATCTTCAGAACACCACTGTGAGATAAGGGGGTGCTATTATCCCCATTTTACAGATGAGGAACTGAGGCAGCAAGAAAGTAAAGTTAAAAGTGTGCCTTAGATATGGGTGACCAGTTTGAAGTGCCTTTCACCTGATCTTTCTGAGCACACAGCATGATCTAGCACTTTGTATGTTTTCAGCACATCTCCCATTGACTTCAGCTGCAATAGTGAGTGCTCAGAACTTCTGGAAATCAGACCCCAGGCGTTTAAAGTCAGGCACCCAGAAAATGAGAAAAACACAACTAGTGACCACCTATGAAAAGTTTGCTTTAAGTGATTGCCCAGAGTTCTACAGGAACTCTGTGACAGAAGCAGGGACAGAAACCAATTTGCAAGGGCAGCATTCATCTGCCTTAATCATGAGATCATCCTTTTTCTTTCAGCAGTCCGTCCCTTACTTCATTCAGTACACACCTTCCAGACGCTCTTAGAGCTCCAATATGACCATCAGATAGCTCTTTTACCTCCATCCAAGAGGACTCCCCTGAGACTTCTCTGAGCTGATGGTCTTTTACCAAGATCTCCTCAAGGATCTGGAAGCTAGTTTCAGTGACCAGGTCCATAGTGGCCGCTGAGGGGAAGGACCTCCTAGCAGAACACGTGCTAGACAATTCACACCTTAGGGTGCAGGTGGTGGAGTCCCCCTGCATGTGCTGGAAGTTGGCTCTGGCTGTACCACCACACTCAGAGACCTCCTGGACCGTGATCAGATGGACCCATGGCACTGAACCAGCAGATGGGGCTGCCCACCCTGCATGTCCCCCTGCCATGTGCGCTAGGAGGTAAGGGCAGCCTTTCTTCTTGCTTCTCTTGCTTTCTTCGAGCGGGTCCTGTGGGAGAGTGCTCCCTACCCATCCCTCACCCCGCCCTCTGGAATTTGTCATCAGGCTCCTGCCCCTCAAGCCTCCCCGACATGCTACTTCAGCCGGCTGAATGCCATCCAGCCGGCCTACCTCCAAACCGTACCCAGAGAACATCTGTACGTGCTCGGGCTTCGTACCATCCACTTCCTTGCCCCTGTGTCATGCCCTGACACCAACTGGCGGGACCAGCTGCCACCTGGTGGCCCAGTCAGTACTCCACTCTGGTTCCACAGCCTGCCAGGGATATCAGCTGGTAGCATCTCCATGAAGCTCTAAGCACAGTTGTGTTTCTAGTACAGCACACAAACTCCCCTGACTCCTGTCCTTTCTGTGGTGAGAGTGAGACCCTGGCACACATCTATGTGGAGTGCGTCAGGCTGCAGCCCCTCTGCCAACTCCTCTAGAACCTCTTGCTGTGGTTCTGGATGCACTTTTCCCCCATACCTCTTGATCTATGCACAGCCCATCTGTGGCCCCACAAAGTTACAGGACCTCCTTGTCAACCTTTTCCTGGTGCTGGCCAAAATGGTCATCCACTATACCAGGAGGAGGAAGTTGGATGGTGGTGGGGGTTGGAGGTGGGACGCTCCGTGACTGTAGGGCCTACTTCTGGGGTCCCTCACATGGTCACACCTCCAGGAAGAGTTCCTCTGGGCGATGTTCACTGACTCCTAAGACACCTTTGAAGAGCAGTAGGTCCTGTCCGGGGTTCTCTGTTAAGTGTCACCCTCTGGAACCCTGATCTTTAACTTTTAACATTCACTCCCATCCGTTTTTTTCATTTGTTGTCCTCAATATTCTCTTATGGCCTGGGTTTAATGGCTCCTCCCTCCTTGGTTGAGGGGGTGGCCTTTAGTACCATCCCCCAGTAATCACAAGTACACACCTTCCAGAGCTGCCCAGGATTCCGTTATGAATAGAAGATAGCTTTTATCTCCATCCAAGAAGTCTTCCCCGAAAGTATCCCGAGCTACCAGTCTTTTACCAGGACCTCCTCAGGAACTGGAAGCGAGTTTCAGTGACCAGGTCCATAGCAGCCACTGAGGGGAAATATTTCCTCACTGTAGCCCTGCTACACAACCCACACCTTCATGTGCATGTGGTGGAGTTCCCCTTTGTATGCTCGAGAATGGTGTCACCAGAGTCTGAGACCTCCTGGACTATGGTCAGAAGAACTGGGTGGACCCTGTGGTAACTGGCCAGATCAAGTATTGCTCACGCTATACATCCCCCATCATATGCTCTAGGAAGTGAGAGCAGCCTTGCCCCCTGCTTCTCTCACTTTTATTGAGCTTGTCCCACCTCTGGCCCTCTGGATCATCGGGCCTCTGCCCCATGAGCCTCCCCAGCTGCCCCCTACGTATCACCTGAGTGGGATGGATGCCTTCTAGCCAGTCCATCTCCAAATTGCACACTGTGAACATCTCTACATGCTTGTGCTCCATACCACCCACTTTCTCACCCTTGTGGGACAGCCTATTTTCCATCATAGTCCCACAGCCTGCCAGGGATATCAGTTGGCAGTTCCTCCTTGGAGCTGTGTGCATGGGAGCGTGGTGGATGTGGTGCATGGACTCTCCTAACACTTGCTTCTTTTGCAGTCAGAGGGAAACCTGCTGCACATCTGCATAGTGTGTGTCAGGCTGCAGCCCGTCTTCTGACTCCTCCATAACCTCCTGCTGAGGTTCTGGCTGCACTTTTCCCTACCCCTGCTTGTTTTCGCATACCCCATCTGTAGCTCCATCGCAAGACCACCTCATCAATTTCCTCCTGGCACTGACCAAGAAGGCCATCCACCAGATGATGAAGAGGAAGCTCAACAGAGGGGTGGCTCTTTGGCTGTGGGTCCTGTTTCCAATCCCTCTTTGCTTTATGTCTCCAGGCAGAGTTCCCCACTTTCCCCTTGCTCCATATCCCAGTCTTGCCGCTCGTCACTCACCCAGCCCTGACTCCTGTCCTCTCTGAAATCAAGTGGGGTGGCTTCCTCCTTTTCCTCCTCCTTGCTACCTACTAGAAGGAGCACTGAGAGCACAGGTGAGACAATATTCCAGCTTTCAGTTCCTGTGACATGTGCACAGTGGCCCCTGATTAGCAGGAGGTGCAATTGCATAAAGGATATGCCTACACTGCAAGTAAACACCTGCAGCTGTCCCCTGTCAGCTGACTTGGTCTTGTGGGGCTCAGGCTATGAGGCTGCTTAATTGTGGTGTAGATGTTGGGGCTCAGGCTGGAACCTGGGCTCTGCAACCCCGTGAGGTGGGGCAGAGTCCCTGAGCCTGGGCTCCAGCCCGAGCCTCAACATTTACACAATTTTTAGCCCCACAGCTTGAGCCCCGTGAACCCGAGTCAGCTGACCTGAGCCAGCTGTGGACATGCCGCGGGTCTTTTATTGCACAGTAGACATTCCCAGAAAGTTCTTCTAAGCCCCTGCAGTCCCAAGTTTAAGCATGCTCTGTACAGATGGAATCTTCACAGAATTTCGCTGCCAAACTCTAGCAAAGTCTCTCCTGAACATGTGTGAACTGATATTCTCAGAGTTTCATAACTTGTCCGTATTTGGGCAGATTTTTATGGGGATGGCCAAAAGCACCCCTGATACCAGTGTAACCTTCCTATGAAATTTCAAATTCCTCGTCCAGGGCTAGAACTTCTCAATGAAATGGTTGTAAGAATTTTTTAACATGGACAAAACAACATATTTTCCCTTCGCCTTGTTCTGAGAAACAGCTAAACTGTTTCCCCCCCAAAATTTATCAAAAAAAAAAAAATATATATATACGCACCTGTCATGGAAAATTTCAGCCCGAATGATTAAAGTTTGGAAACTTTATATGGAACTGAAAACATGGTCTTACAATAAAAAGCGTCAAGCAACCTTAACTAGGCATCACTACCTGAGCTGCCTTTTCTATAATGCAGTCTGATCTATTGAGAAAACTTATTTTTTTAAATGAAGGTGAAATTTCTGGTAACATTCAATACTTTAAACTCATTTGCAAAAAAAAAAAAAAAAAAAATCAGACACAAAACTCACACATCTTCTCACCGTGTAAATGGGGCTCAAGCTTTTTTTTCGCTTCAAAGAAAAATTAGTAAAAAAAAATAAAGTCTAGTTTTTTTGGGAAGAAATAAACATTTTCTAAGAAAAAATACTTATAACTGCAGAATCAGGACGGCTCAGAGAATAAAATTTGCCAAATTCTAAATTTACTTATGTCTGTGAAATCTCACTCAAATCAAAAGGCAGAATTTGACCCTAGAGGACCAGACTATTAATGATGTGAATCAGTGAATGATTCGAAATCTTTATCATAGTCATCAGAATTTAGTCAGAGTGAAGTTCTTAGTGAAACAAGTCCTGTGGTATCAGTTCAGTCTCTAATACACAATGGCTAGAATCACAAAATTACTGCACATAATCTGACACAACAGGCAATCTCTGCTTTGAAAAGATTTGCATAAAAATTAAGTTAGCTTTAATCTTCAGAGAGAATGGTCCCCTCCAGGTCACCACTGAGGTTACTGGTGGGGCAACGGATCCCTGCAGCTGCCTCCACACTGAACCTAGTTTGCAGAGCTACACTTTCCAATGTCACCAACATAATTCCTTCTTATGATAAAAGAACACCAGTAAAAACAGCGTAACACGCCATGCTATAATTTAACTGGTAGTTTTGCTTTTCATTCCACTAGTGACTTATTATTTAAAAACAATGGTGCCAATCCTATAAGATGCTCAGAGCACTTCCAATGAAGTCTATGGGCCTTTTCTATTGACTTCAGTAGAGGGAGAGTCAGGTGCTAGTAGGAGCTGATGGTACAAAGCACCTTGAAGGATTGGGACATTCACTGTGGAAAAAGTATTCTCTATGGGCACTTGCCCCCCCCCAGAAGTTACATTTTGACCAAACAAAAATTAATTAGCTTACTGAACCAATTAAAATATAAACGTGTAAGATGAATTAAAATATTTTCTTATGTTAACTGCCATGACGGCCAACACTGCTTACATCGCTCAGCTGCTTAGCATGGGCTGGGGTGATCATACTGGTTATCTGTTTATTCCCTGCTTTTAAAGCTGCATCTCTTCTTGCTTGCTCAAGAAGAACTCTTGCTCGTTCTTTAAGTTCTTCTTGTCTTGACAACATTCGTTGCTTAAAAATAAAGAAGTAGAATTAATGGCAAAGAAACCCCACCATATTCAACAGTGACAGAGTAGTTAGTAGCCAGGAGCCTGCCTAAATAGTAAACATCAGGATTCAGAGGATTACAGCTTCATGAGGTGACATAAAATTCTACAGCAATGGAAAATAAAGATGATAAAAATGTAAAATTAAAAAATAACCTCACAGGCCTTTATGAAATAAACAGAGTTTCACTGATTTTCTGTTAACATTTGACACCTTAAAACTAGAGCTGTCAGGAAAAAAAATGAACTGGCTAGATGGAAACTATTTTACATCTACTATGTATTTAACTATTTAAAATATGTATGTAAATGTAATTCTTCCTTGGCTACTGACAGCAGGTATAATTCCACTTCCGTCCCATAAAGGGACCCATACACAAGCTGCAAAACCAGCAAAAACATGTACCTGTATTTTAGCTACAGTCAGAAGAAAGGTTTCAGAGTAGCAGCCGTGTTAGTCTGTATCCACAAAAAGAAAAGGAGGACTTGTGGCACCTTAGAGACTAACCAATTTATTTGAGCATAAGCTTTCGTGAGCTACAGTTCACTTCATCAGATGCAGTCAGAAGAAAGTTTCTTATTTCCATTCGTACAACTGATTACCTCTCAGAGTAGAAATAACATTACGAGGAGCTCTGTATAGGCACAATGGATTGACTGGAACAGTTACAAGTGCCTATGTGCATAACCCTGACTCTGACTCTGTCCAGTTATGTAACTCCTGAAATGAAGACCCTGGGGACATGGCCCTTCATGTGTTTTTAGGCCCTGGAAGAAGGCCTATATATGAGCTAGAGCTGGGGCCATCATGCTTTGGAGGATGTGTTCCTGCAGCCAGGTTTATGTGCTGTTTTTCTGGCAAAGGCTGTGGCTGGTACAGCTGAGGTTTTAAGTTTGATTAACTAGTACAAATACTCAAAAGGATTAACTACCCTAGAAGGCCCCCTAAAGCCATCCATCCTTCTTAGCCTATTTTCCCCTTGCACTGAAAATGTCAGTACAGAAGACACACAGCCTTTACCTGTCATGCTATTTTCTGTGGGCCAGATCACTCCCTCCCGTTAAGAAACCAATTCACAGGGGAAGAGTTGCCAGAAAACCTCATGAGGTTCCACTGCTTTTGGGGAGGTGTTTGGGGCTCCTGCACAGTTTACAGTAGAATTGCAGCTGTGCCACTTCTCCCTTCTGCACAAGCAGGGAGAAGCTGCACCTGGGTCTCAGAAGATGATCCTAGTCTAAATCATCTCCTTTAAAGAAGAGCTATTCACCTAACTTCTAAAAGAGAGTGAGCATGTAAAAAACCCACAACGCAATATTCTGTGTAAACATAAGAAACATGCCTATCTGTCCATCTAGCCAGCTCTTTTATGTCCACATCACTGCAGTAGTGTTCAATATAAGTACTAAATTTCTTAAAAGAAAACGTATTCAGGTCACACTTGCTTGTGAAAGGAAAAAGGGGTCCTGAAAATGTAAAACACTGCTCCATCTGAACCAATGCACAATACTGCAGACTGGCCACACACATCTCTTTTCGCAGCTAATGGAAACTCATTGAAAGAAAGCTAAAAACAAAGGAAGTTGTCCCCAGGAAAAGAATTATGGGCCTGATTTGGCTCTCTTGAACATGAGGTTGAGAACATTTTAGAAATATTTGTGTGACTGATTTGATTTAGTAGGATACAGGGAGAGACATAAAAATAATGTTAGCATTCATGTAATGCTTTCTGTCTTCAAAATACTGTACAAATATCAGCCAATTAATCCTCACAATATCCCAGGGAGGTATGTATGTATTATCCCCATATTACAGATGTGAAAACAGACAGTGATTAAATGACTTGCTCAAGGCTGCACAGAGCATCAGCAGCAGAACCAGAGTTAGAACTCACAAGTTCCTTGCTAACAGTTGTGTGTTCAGTTCACTAGGCCATGCTACTTCTCAGATAAGATTTGAAATATTCCTGGTATATTTTGAAGCATTCAGAAGTTTTGAAACTGTACACTGTTGTATATGAATCAATGAATGAATAACTTTTTTCATTTAATGCTTCAGCATGAAATATTCACAAAAAAGCTTGGGGGTTCCACAATGAATAGCAAAACCCTTGAACCTAGACACCTTCAGCTGGCTGAGAATACAATTTTATTTACTTTAATTGGAAAGGGAGAAAAGATTAACAGTAAGATAATTCTGATAAAAAGAGTTGTTATGGATTTTTTTCATGTAATAGCTCTTTTCAACATCACATGCTCTTTCCAAGTATTCAGCTAGTGAAGAATATCTGGTTTGTCAGACAATAAAAAAAAAACAAAACAAAACTCAACCTAGCCCGTCAAAGATACAATGAATTATAAAGGTGATGCACAGAAATTAAATTGAACAGTAACCCCATTTTATTTCAACTACACATTGTTTGTTTATGTATACATAAATTCAAATTTCTTACCTGTGCAGTTTTTGCAGTTTGATCTGCGTGATTTATAATCGTTCTGGTATCAGTGTCAGAATCGGTCTCTATTTGCTTCAGAGAAGCATGTTTTTTCATTGTAAGATCTGCATCCTTGTTATAAGAGTATCCAACTTTAGAAGTGGGAGATAAACTTGTTTTTTTGACAGGTGAGCCAGTATCTGATCTCCTGCTCTCTGTGGATCCTGTATGTTGCAGCTTTTCTTGCTCTGTGAAACTAATGGTACTGTCTGAATTCTGGTGTCTTTTCTTGTCAGTGTCTTCACAAACAACGGCTGGAGATTCATCCTTTTTTTGCTCACTGACACGAGGCAAGTCACTCAAGTCCAAAGTGTCGACTTTCAGCAGTTTCTTCCTTCCCAGCAAAGGCTGTGCCTGTGCTGTATTTGCACTGCTGCATTTCCTGGCCTCTTCAGATCCAGAAGTCCCTCCAGAGCTCTGCTGGGGTTTTTGTGGATCAGTGTCACTTCTAGTCCTGCGAGAAGAAGGGGAAGCTGTGCATGGGCTTAAATGGTCATCAGGTGTCTGATGCTCACTTTCTGATTCTCCAACAGCACTGTCATTTACAAATACAGAGTCATCCTGCGAAACAAAGTCTGCCAAACCACTTTCAGGCTGGTGCAGTTCAGGCTCTCGGTTCAGATCATTAAGCTCTGCATAGAACTTTTCCTGATCAACAGAGCTGTTTGTGTCCGTTTCATAGTTACCTACTTTATACGTGCTTTTACTACTGTTCTCCTCTATCTGAACCACATTTAGTTCTAGGCCACTGAAATGTGCCCTTATTTGATAGAGATAAGTCATAACGGTCAGTTTGTCAGGAATTGCTAACAAAACCATGTCAGAAGGTTCCAGCAATCGGGATATTCCTATACTGGCAAACCCATCATATGCCTTAAAAATAAACAAAGCAAGGATTACAATGCAGTAATTTCATCACATAGCATAACAACTCAAAAACAGCAATTGAAAGTTTCATTTGAAAAAAACAAAACAGTTAAAAATATCAGATATTGCAGGAAAGTCTGTGGGCCTGATTCACCATTGTGATACTGTTGTTTTACTCTACGGGCTTCCACGGAGTAATATAGTTGTGAATTAGCCTTTTTGTATTTGCCACTGTACAAGCCAAGTTTTAATATATTGTCCATAAGTCCATTATTGCACAACCTGTCAATTTTCTTGACAGATTCTACACAGCAGAATCTCCACAGGAACCTAAAGCAAGAGAATAAAAACATGGCATTGCTTTTTAATATATAGTCATGCGACAGTAAAAACAACTGACATTACTCAGAATATAATAGACACATTCATGAACAAATGGATGTGTGTGAAAGTGGAACCTAAAAAAACCTCTTCAGTTTTCATTAACAAAATCTATTGGCATCTTAAATGGTTCTCACTCAAGAAGCAGGAAACAAGCAAATTAAAAAAAAGTGTAAGAGTTGGAACAAAAAAAGGTAAGGATGGGTTTTTAAGATAAGGAACAAAGATAAAAAGAAACACTACACTAATCCATCTTGGGCTTTATCATTGGTGATCAACCTTCTCCCTTCTACTGGCCATGTAATTGCAGTGATTTGTGTTGATGAAAAAGTACAGCCAGATAACCAAAAAGAACTACTCCCTAGATTACCTGATACAAGGTACAAGTCATATTGTTTAAGCACAGAAATGTATTTCTAAAACATCTACTTGACACTAAACTTATATAAAGAGAGTAGTGAATTCATTTCTCACTTCATTTCTGTTTGAAAGCACTACAGAGCTTGGATACGACAATGTATGTGAAACCACACTGTATTATTTCTGCTAGCCCTTTAAATGACTATGGTTGGTGCATCAGGTTTTTCTAGTTTTGAAGAATTAAAGCTGTTTCTCAATTTACAATTAATTATTACTCTCCTGGACTAACCCTGGAAGACAATATTGTGTTTCCAGAAAGCCTTTAAAAAGGCATCCTGTTGGTTATTTTAGATTCATTTGGGTTAAAGCATTAAAAATTCCCACTAGTTTTGCCTTTATTCCCCTCCCCATTTAAATAAAAAAGGATCATTTTTCCAGTGGGTTCTAAAGTTCTAAAAATCATAACTAAAATATTCTGAACAAAAGGAACATGTTAAAAACTGATTTAAAAAACAACAGCTTTTTAACATGATGGTATGTTGAAAATTTATCTGCAGTTCCTAATGCTTTTAAGCTTATTGTATCCCGGACAGTTTGAGCTAGGTCCTAGAAGTTCTAAATTTGATTTTGTTGTTCTTGCTGAGGAGAAGTGCCTTTTAGGAATGTTAGCTGTGGGGTGGAGGTTATTGGTGATTATAAAAAGAGAGCTGTGTTTAGATGCAGAAAGAGCAATGTTTAAAAATATAAACGAAATAGAAAACATGCCTTCTGACTCCAGGTTGATCCAAGAGCCCAGGAAAGGGTTTGGTAGGGACTGGAGGGAGATATTGGCGGGAGGATGGAGAGAGAAGAGGGCGGCTGGGAAGGAACATGGATTGGATGTAGGGGATAGGAGAGCACATGGAGGGTTGGCACAGAGCCATAGTACCTGGTCTTGGAATGCAGTCTGGAAGAGAAGGAGGAGAGAGAACACGGAAGGGGACAGGACACTGGTAGGGACAGGGAGGAAGGAAATGAAGAAGACCTCTGGAGTACAGAGAAGCAGGAATACAGAGGGAACATGGCATAGGAATTTGGGTGGGTGGTTTAAGTTGAGTAGGGTTCCAGAAAATGAAGAGTTTTATGGCATTGGGTGGCTAGCTGGCTACTGCAGTGGAACAAGCTGGCTCTGTGCTCCTGTGAACCAACCCTATTAACAAGGGTGGTTGTTCCTTTGACAGATGTTAAGTGAGTCATGCTGACGCACTGGGGTAAGTGACCTATTACCCCACCATTGTAGACAGTGGGAGTAGCTCGCTAGAGAGTAAGGGGACCTAAGGGGTGGACTGACAGAAGGTGGGCTGAGAAGTCCTGAGGTGGGAACCCAATTTGCAGCCAAGCTCAAGGAGTAGGCCTGAGCTGAACTGTTTATGTTCTAGTGTTAATTTCAAAGTTCACAAAACTAAACCTCAGGAAGTGGGTGAGTTTTGACTCTACAAAATGTATGTGTGGACTGTGTTTTAGAGCAGGTTGGGAAAGGTTCACACTTAATAATATTAAAGCAGAAAAATTTAACTTTGAACGGTGACTTTTAAAAAAAACATATTATTGACGTATCTAGGATTATTATTCAATGTCTGTTAAGTTTTGCTGTTTTTAGTGATGTTTCTGATTACTGTTTGCCAGTGGTTCACACTCCCCTTCTTTCTCATTCTGGACAAAATGTGTACTTTTGCTCATTTGTTTTTCCATAATTATTGACAATGCAGTCATGTCTCAATAATTAATTTCAAATCACACAATTTCCACAAGCAAACACATTCACAACAAAGAATTCTATTCTGTAAAGGCCAAAATGCAGCAACAGGATAGTATGTTGCATAATGTTGAAAACAATGAATGGATTATATAATACAACGCTACAATTTATACTAGAAAAGTTAGATTTCTAAGAGACCTGATGCCCAGTGGAGTGTAGTTACTAGAAGTAAACATAATGTTGCCTTTTAAAAATGGAAAAACATTAAGAGGGGAAAAATCAGAGATCAGAGGGGAAAAATCAGAGAGGAAAACCAGTTGAATATTAATATGTAGGATGGCATGTAGACTTTCGATTGCTGATAGTTCTATAAGTAACAATTGCATGTTGTGGATATATTCACATACCAGTGTATTAAAAAAATGGTTTTTCTTCTTTTTTAGAAAATTCAGTAAAGTCTTGATTTTCAAGCAGATACACTATCATTTTTGACTGTAATCTATTACATGCTATTCAAATTCTATAATGTTATTCTTCTGTTTAAGCAAATAGACATACATGCATTTTATTGAATATACACATAACTAAAGCCTGAATCCTGCGAACACTTATCTATGTGCTTTACTTCACATATGCAAGTAGTCCCATTGAAGTCAATCGGACATCTCATCTGTTTAAAATTAAAGCATATGCGTAAGTGTTTATAGGATCTTGTGCAACTATATGAATTTGGATTCCTGGCATAAAGATGTAGCTGTTATCATGAAGTCAGGAAGGAATTATCCATTTTTTAAAGTTTTTTTAGTTTGGGGGATTTTCTTTGATATTTTAAACTGTTGCCTTCCTTCAGAGGTCACTTATTTTGATAAGGCAGTAATAATTTGAGTACAAATTAACTTGAGAAATTTAATATTAGTTAATCAATATAATGTAATAAATATTGGTTTACTATTTTCAATCAAAATATAGTGTTTATGTATCTTTACATCGCATTTCTTTATTAATAACTGTCAATTATAAATGTTTATTACTTTCACTTATAATTATTTCTCTTTATCATATAACCTTTTCACATTAATTATACTTAAAGTAAGAGATACATTAATGCTCAAAAAAATTGGAAATTCGTACACAAAAATCTTTTTTAGGAAATAAAGTTAAAAGTGTGTCTCAATCTAACACGAAACAATACATTACAATTTCCACAACATAAATTCTTCAACCTAATAAAACCCTCTCAAAAATATAAAAATCTGGAAACTAACAGTTAAGGCTGCAACCACTTCACTCAAGCCATACATTCCTGCTTCACATACTCTCAGCCCCATGGAAGTTGCATCCAAGCCTAGTTTAGTTCCCTTATCATTTGTGAAGTGAAGAATATGTTACTAGGCACTTGTAAAACGCCATTTCCTTATAAAGGGCTATATTTCCAATATAGTGTAACTTTAACATATAGTTTGTGTTTCCTTATTAAAAAACAAAACAAGATAGTACACACATATTGGTTGGTCAACACTATAGGTAAAGGGCTACAAGTACTAAGGTAAATGTAAAACACCATGGGCTAGATGGAACTATACCTTTTTATGCTAGCTGACAAACTATTCTTATGTAGTTTACATATTTCATCATCCCAAAGAGAATCACATTTTCTCTTTTAGTAATAAAATCATCTTAATACTCAGTCAACATAGTGCATTAACAGAAATCTCATGGTGCTCTGAAAGATATTAATGCCCCCTGAACTAAAGAATTTATTTTTTGGAGATATATTTTAATTTCTGTAGAATAATTTGTCTATGTTCTGCACATTAGGCAACATTTGATACACTTGCAACCTTAACTATTTCTTAATTAAGTTTTTTTTTTATTTATTGATATAGCCTGACAAGTTGATTGATGGACATCAATTGCAATCCCTCAACACGAGCACCGTGGGCACTATTCTAAGCATTTCCCAATTATGTAACACACTGACATATTGGTCAAGATCAGATGTCACAGGTAAAATACCTTTTTACTCAGTGCTGCTTACTGATTAGGAAAATAATTAGCGTGGTTTATAAAGAAACTCTAATGTGTTTTTTTGTAACACTACATTTCAATACATAATTATACACTGCAATTACACTGAAATAGTTACTTCTTCAGGAAAAAAACCCCATAAACAAGGTCAAACACTTCTAAAAGGAATATTCCTATAGGTTAACCTTTACATTTGTGGTCAGTAACCTTTTACCTCTTTCCCCTGCCAATCTGCAGGATGGGAGAGGGAAAAAAGAGATGCTTCAGACAAGAATATTGTCTTATTAATTCATAGATGTTATTTTAATTGGTTAGGAGGAGTCATTGTCAAATGTGTTACAATATCTGCATGGAATTTATACACAGCCATTGTTCCCAGAGCTGCATTCACTCCAACGAAGGGCACACAGGGTTATCAGGCAGAACTGTGTGAGACCAGGAAATAAATCTGCAGGAAGCAACTGAGATACTCAATGTAGCTGTCAGGCAAAGGTTTGCAAAGTGATGAAAGAAAAAACTGCACAACAACAACAACAATTGTTTCTTTAGCAATGGGAATTATATACTGTTAGGGAAATTGGCTGAAAGGTTTTCATTATAGCTGATCATTTGCCATCACAGTTGTATAAATAAAATGCATATGATGATATAATTGATTTCACATTAACAGAGCATTTTTAAAATAGAACATCTATTCAATCTATGTTTTATAATATTACTTGATTAGCCCTTACAATCATGGGATCTTGACGTTTAAAATCACATGGTCATAGAAAGCTCTGTGATGTCACAGATAATCCTCTTAGGTCATCACAAGATCCCACATATTATTATGAAAAAGCATGCATTGTCCCTGTCCAAAATCACAAGGGTAGATGGCAACAGATCAGAAATTCCTCATAATTTATTACACTTTAGCATTATTTTAATGATTACCTGCTTTTTGGGCAACGCATTAGTGTTCAGAATGCATAAAAATACTACTGCCATTTGCAATTTTAACCAAGCACTTCTACAGAATGCACATGTATATGCAGTCCAATATTCTTCAGAGGTATTTCCAGTGCAAAAAAGTCATACACTATAGTTTAGTAAAAAGATATTTTATTTTGCTATACATTTGATTTTTTCAAATTTCTTAAAAGTGAATATTTTTTAAAGAAGAGTTTAAAAATATAAAATCATAGTATCCAGAAGACAAGCAATGAATAAAACTGATTTTCAGTTATAATTTTATTATAAGTGAATCAAGTGGAAAATGAGCGTTTTAAAATGTGTCTCTCTCGGGTCAACCCCATGCATCTTATGAAAATTAAAGTTTGTACCTACAGTCTAAGACACTAGCAGCAAGCAGCAGGAGAATGTTTTCTTGTAACTCCTAAACTGAGTTACGCTTAGAACTCCAAAACAACAAGGAGTCTGGTGGTTAGTCTTTAAGGTGCCACCAGACTCCTTGTTGCTTTTGTGGATACAGACTAACATGGCTACCGCCTGATGCTTAGAACTCAGATCACTGAACTTGTTTCAGAACATCCCTTTATAACCTTTATATCAAAAGGGCATTCGATTACCTAATGTAAAAGTGGATTAAAATCCTTGGCCCAGTATACTACCACATAATACTTCATTAATATTTTAGTCTTTTTTTTGAAAAAGGCATGTTTGAGAATATTTTTTTCCTAAATATGGATGTGTAATATAGAAAATATGGCACACGGTACAGCCTAGTTTTATTGACAATGCTGGATAAAAGTGTGTGGGAACTTTTATTTTTTTAAAATATAAAAACTCATAAAACAACATTGATTATGACCAACTCAATGATCTCTTTTAAGGTAATGGACAAGTCTGGAAGCAAGATAATTATAGAACAATAATATTTTGTATTTCTTTTTTAATTAAATGGCTGATTAGAAAAATAGAAATGATCACAAAAACTCTCTCTCTGTTTACATTAATGTAGGCCATACAAATATTAAACTCTAATGCCAGCCTGGCACTTGTTGTGAATGTTAAAGACTATGACAAACTAGAGTCAATAATGCATCCGATTTGAACCACAGGAGGCTGAAAACCTTCTGTGAGCTGCAGTTATGACCTTACAAAACAACCTCTCTTTCCCAAAATTAATAAAAACCTGCAGTGAAGGGAAAATTGAAGCTATGTGGGTTTTTTTTCCTGGCAGTTCTTACCTTTTTGTTGTTCTCTTTAATATCTTGAGGATTCAGGGACTTGTAGTCACTGAGGGGGAAAATGGCACAGTGGGTATGTACAGTATTTGATAAAAGCAGCAGTTTTAAAACAAACTGAATCTAAAAATTTGACATGCAATAATATCCTACAGTAACTAGCAATTTCACAGCAATTCAATCAACAAAACTAATAGCGTGGAAAATTAAATAAATAAATAAATAAACCCCAGCGATTTCATGTTTCATTGCCTGAAGCCTTCCATCTAAAAGAGAAGTTAAGGCAGGGACTAGAGGCCGTCCTTGACAACCAAATTTACCATGAGGTAATCCGTTGTCGTCAATGTACAAAGAGCTACAGGCTTATTTGTCTCATCTCATTTCAACACTAACACAATTTTCATAATCATCCTGAAGTCAGTTTTTTATAAAAGATTAAGAAGAAAAACGTATCATATGAAGGAGAGAAAGGATTGTTTTTGAAGGGAAGAACAAGGGAGGTCATAAAGTTTGGCCATTTGTAAATTACTTTTCCAACAAAGACTGGTGCCCTGTAGAAGAAAATTATGAAATACACAAACATTTCAAGACCTAATAGTGAACAGTGGTTTTACTCTTCTGTACATTTAATTGCAGCACATATATAAAATTGAAGTGTGATGGTATAAATGTTATGACTTACATTAAATCTGGCCTAAAGTTGTGTAATATTGCACAGAAAGATAAACCATTTCTCCATGATGTAGTAAAATTGGTGATTTTCACTCCCCTATAGTTTTTTGTAACTTCTTTGCACCATACAAGCAGTGACTGACTAGCATTTGGCTTTCTCCCCAGAACAGGACTTGGTACTGGGCTTGGCTGGAAAAAAAGAAAAGAGAAAAACATAAAAGAATTTAATGGAAGATGAGAATTAACATTAATTGACCTAACTAGATGATCTGCATCCTTTGATGTCAGTTTAGGTCCTTCAAAGCTGTCAGTTTACAATGACTGTAACTTGCAAAAGACACAAATCATCAGTTATTATCTTCAGTCTTAGCCTTTGGCACTTGCCTCTAAAGGATGTAGATATACAAAATTCTAAACTTATATATGAAATCAGGCCAAGAATTGTACCAATGAAAACACCATGTTCAAGTGCTTAAATACTTAAGGCATACTATTGCACAGTCTGTGTTATGTTACGCACCCTTAAAAAGATTTTCCAAAATGCAGTCATGTAAAAGCATCCCCACAAGCCCTTTCACTTTTAATGAAGACAACATTCTGACTGGATCAAAAGCAAAGTATATCAGGGTCAAAGTTTACCACAATTTGTGATCTACTATTGCAGCACAAAGATCAAAGTCCCCGTGTGTGACATACACTTAATACATTAACCTTGTATACAGTCAAGTGTAAAGTTTGCCGCTGTACGTCTCATGTTCAAATATTTTGTTATATAAAATGTAATGACAGCAAGATATTTTAGTGTCATTTATGAAAGATCACAGCAAAATGACTTTATTATAGCAATTTTCATTTGTTCTCCTATTTCCCTCTGTTTATTTGGAAAAAAGATTCAGAATACAAATGCTGACGCTGGATTAGCTCTGATTTAAGACTAATAATGTTCCTTTTCCAGAGAAATAGTTACAAGGAAACAACATCTGGGATACAATAGATAATTTTAATTTTATATTTATCAAAATGTCCTTAAGTTACTTGAATTTAAAAAAGTAATTACTACGTTTAGTTGATGTTTTCAAGAAAAATACAATTCCCCATCAAAAAGACTTCCCAGTTTAAAATGTTCTTGGGTATAATGAAAGGAGTTAACTTCATTTAACAGGCATAAACCCAAAACTCCAGGATCCTACTGAGAAAAACAGTTGAGCACATTTTAAAAAAAATATAGTGTAATTAAAAAATTATACATATACCAAACATGCCATTTGCTCAGCTTAAGGTTCTGGGCCCTCCAAATTAAAGTAAAAAGGGAGCAAGTCTTTCACTATATCACAGCCACTTAAGTTTAACAAGTAAATCCTCTGTCCGTGCTGCCTGTTTGTGAAAGACCAGTGATGCCCCCACTTGACTAAAGCATGTCAGTGCTAAACAGTTCAAACTGTCAACCTCACACAATCTGATTTATGTTTTTACTAATTGTGGGGAAGGTAATTTACAGTACCTGTAATAGAAATACCATGCAGGTAATTTATCATTTTTATTACTTGTTAGACTAATAAATTGTTATATAAACAAACCTACCTCAGTATCGTATTATTTATATTATTATAGCACACTATAGTTGCACTGCTAATTCAGGGTGCAGAAAATCTACATTTTACTTCAATTTTGTTTTAATGTTCAAATGTATGCGCAGAATAACTGTTCACAAAGGGTTTTTCAATTCAGCTAACAGTTTAACTCGGGGTGAACTAACTGTAGCTCTCCCATTAATGATACGACAAACATTCTCTAGGTTAAATGCACTAACATCCCAACAAATGCTTACAAAATGAGAGAGAAAAAGAGGTAATATCTGACATAATTTCTTAAACTTTGTAAATATGAACACCATGGGCCAGATTCGGATCTGACGGATATCGCTGACTAGAGTCTTCAGTGGAATTACTCCAGGTTCATGCTGATGTAACTGAGATCAGATTCTGGCTTTAGGTCTTTCTCAAATATAGATTATGATGAAAAAAACAAAGTGATAAATTATAGAGTCCCAAGCTTTCGGCATTTGAGTATGAAAAAATGTGTTTAGAGGTCTAAACAGTTATACACTGAAGTAATGTAGATGATAAAATTATGGTAATAACACTGTTATAATGATAAATTGTATGTTAGCGTTTTAAAACTCAGAAATACCTCACCAAACCATACAATATTGACTCACTGTCAAGATATTAGAAACTATTTATTATTGGATTGAACTATAAGGCCTAAATATTACATAGGTAAATTTCACAGGTCTGATGACACTAATATGATTTTAACATTGATAGTGATAGACAGCGTTCTGCACTGTACACTTGTTGCTAAAACTTTCCACACGATAAAATGTTAAATATTCCAGTCAACATCTAGAATCTTTTTGGTCAACATTCAAATGACCTGAAGCAACACTGTCTTTTAAGTGCCTTAATTACAGATATTTAACGTACATTGAACAATTAACTCATTTGATAACTATATTTTATTAAAATAGTTAGAAACGACTACGCCTTTAAATCCATATTCCTGTGGCCAAATCTAACGTTTCAGTATATTCTTTACAAATTAATGTACTATTATCAGATTTAAAATTTGAAATATATATTTCACACATTTCTTGGAAAACTTTCATTAAATTGGAATCACGGGGGGGGGGGGGGGTTGAACTTAAATTTACATTGTCGTTTCTAAAATGATTTCCCACCCCAGCGTAAGACACTAGCATTGTATGCTGTAATTATATAGATTACCCTGTTTCCAGCAAATAAAGAAGAAATTCTATGCCATATTT
Organism: Lepidochelys kempii; assembly: GCF_965140285.1. Lineage (NCBI taxonomy): Eukaryota > Metazoa > Chordata > Testudines > Cheloniidae > Lepidochelys > Lepidochelys kempii. The sequence continues at coordinate 197,050,406 of NC_136382.1, forward strand.
TGGAGGAGGGTGAAGTGAATGCTGTGATGTATGTATGTCTCTCACACACAACTCTAATCAGAGCTTTCAGTACTTAGTCTGGAATAAAGGCATCCAAATCAGTACATATTGGGGAAAATATGAACAGTAACAGTGAGGAGCATACACTATGAAATTACCTGGGAGTGGGGGGCAAGCTCATTTTAATTATTTAAAACTCTTTTCAACAAACATTTCCTTTCAATAAATAAATGCAATATCAGGAACAGTGGCACATCTCTGGCATGTACTTTGGTCTACAAGATTAACGGGAACACTATTGGTGGAGAAAACGAATACATAATGAGCTTTTTCCTGTTTAACTCTACCCTCCAACATGCACTCACACACAATCAGTTCAAGTTCAAAACTCAAGCTCACTATGCTTATTTTGGAAATACCTGTAAAAAAGCACACACAACCAAAACAGGTTGCTAGAGTTGGTCATAAATCTGCAGCTTGTTGAATCTAGTAAATATTTTGAGCTACAGCAGCAAAATCTTCAAATGTTGCTTTCTTTGATAGAGGACTGAGCAGCAGTTTAATATTAAATGGTATCTTAACATTCCAAGGTATCAGAATAATCATTTTGGCCCAGAACCACAAAGGGACTTGGGCACTGCAGCGCTGAGCATTGCAATGGCTAAGGTTTAGGCACCTTGAAAATCACTAGAATCTACAAACCCATTGTTAGGTATCTCGGATCCCACTACAATGCATGGAGAGGAAACAGACACCTGAGAATGGGACGGCCTAAGATAGTCAATTGGAGATGCTGACAAGAGGTACATGTCTCAAGCCCCGCCCCTCTCCTGGAGCTAGGTGCTTATGTAAGTCCGGGCTGCTCTATTTGCGATCCACAGCTGGGAACCCCGCTCTGGGAGGGGAGGTGCCTTCGGCACCTAATTCATTTCTGGCAAGAGCGGTGGTGGCACACATCTAACTCCACACAAAACAGTCAGTGGAAGGAGGTGGAGGCAGCCCAGTAGCTTGGGTACTTACGCAGAATGTAGGAGACCCTGGTTCGATTCCCCATCTCTGCCTGGTGACAAGAGGAGATTTGAATGTGGGTTCCCCACCTCTCAGGTGTGTGCCCTAACCCACTGGACTGCAGTCATCCTCACTCTTTCTCTGGCCCAATTAATATTTAATAAAAAGTGGAACAGCTTCAACACAAGTGATTGAGGGAGACCCACAGGAGAATATTCCACAGTTCGGTGGTTAGGGGTGTATCCTAACCAATGGGCTAAAGGCTGCAAAGGAAGCCTCTACCTCCTCCCCCAATTGTGTGTGAAATGGAGTGTGCTCACAGAACACCAGATACAAGGCCCTGCAGGCAAGGCAGGCAGGGGAACACCTATCTCCACCTGGTTTGAGGATCATGCTGGGTCTTAGGCATGAGACAGGCATCTCAGCACCTGCCTGAGGCAGCAATGTGCATTCCCCCAGAGGAAGAAACTTAACTACCTAAGGAATTTTTACAGCAAAAATGTAGGTGCCAAGTGAGTTTAGGTACCTACAGAGTCAGGCAGCAGCCAACCGGGGGTACTGTGGATTGCAGTGGCACTTAAATCTGGGACTTAGGCACCTAACTCTGGTATTTAGATGCCTAAGTCCCTTTGTGAATCTTGCCCTTTGCTCTAAGGAATGTGTCATAGAGTGAGCTGGCCCTTTAAGAGGGTTGGGGCTTAGTTACACCTGTGCCAGGCTTAACCTACCTTCCCAGTGAAGGGAGTAAGTCTACGGGTCATGTGATATATGGACATGACTCAGAACCAGGCCTACTGGGAGACATAAAGGACGGCCTGATGACAGTGAGGAATACTCCAGTGAGAGCAGAGCTGGAAGTGAGTGTGCTATTAAAGAATGGGAAGAACAGCCAAAAAAGGGACAGTGAGGAGCCCTAGGCTGAGTAACTCTCCAGAGCTCTTATGCAGAAGGCTTCAGAAAGGAGCCTGGAGGGAGCTTCTGTAATCAGGGTGGTGGCCAGGAAACATGAAGGATTTTATACTAGATTGCTCTAACACAGTCAGCTCTCCCCACTTGGAAATTTCCCTGGTGCAGGGATTCCCCAGGATACATATGACTCATGTAACAGCCTCTATGCTCCTGACATGGGGCCGTACCTAGTGTGCATAGAGCTCTGAATATTTGTGGCTGCTCGACAGTCCCTTAGGAATTGTTGCAGCCCTAGCATGTGTTAGAGGTCTCAAGGGGTGCTCTAGCTAACTCCAGAGGCTGAAACAGTTCGTAGTCACCCCAGAATCCAAGAGCTGCAAAGATGGAATAAAACCGCTTTTGCATTCTCCACACTCCAGAACCCAGACTGCCTGGGCACCTCCTGAAAAATACAGCTGAGAATCTGGGCCACGAGGGTATATTGGCAATTCAGGTCATTTTCTTCACTTTAGTGCTAAGTCACCCAGGAGTGGCCCTAGCAATTTTGCTGGCCAGGGTGGAAAATGTCCCCCCCACCCCTAAATAGTCAGGGGGGTGGGGGATGAGTGGCACAGCAGTTTGGCGTCCCCTGGAAGTTGACAACCAATGTGATTGCCCTGCTCATCCACACCTAGAACCAGCCCTGAAGTCACCAGAACATTACGGTTAGCAAACAAAACACAAAGGCTCTCCTCCTTCCCCTTTTTTGATCAAAAGGTTGGCCAGCTATTAGAGATTCTTACTGTACATAATCTATTTATTGTTACCATTTTCTAAAAATAAATTTTGGGGTTCTTGCTATGTGACAACCCTAATAAAATTTGTCACCTTACATGTCATACAGAAGTAGTCAAAGAGGCCCAGCAAACTCATGAACAAACCATGGTCAAATATTTTACAAAGTATCTTGTAATATCTCTGCTCTCATTTAATTTTCCGTACTCGGGACAGGGAGAAACATGTCCGAACTCCTGCCCTTAAACAGATTATAGGGATTTACACAACTCAGCTGCTTCATAAGACTACTTTTACTTCCCTCATGTGATTAATAGTAAATATAAAAGTAACTTCCAGATTTCTCCAGCATCAGACATTTAAACCTTACACCTCCTGCTCCCTGTTCTTCTGACTGTTATGTGCCTACAGCTATTATGGATATGAAACAAAATATATACTTTATCTTAAAAGGCTTAGTCATAAGCTTTTAATTGTTTTTCAAAAGAAGTGGTATTAAATAGATTTAATTTTATCACAACCAAACTATACAATGTTCAATCATAACCTTAATATTCAGACATCTGCCCAATTTAACATGAGGCTGTGATGTTTGAAGCTGGAGAGATTTGGAAGGTGAGCAGGGGGGTGGAATCCTTAGGCCATGCCTAATGTTGCCTGTCAGTCACGTAAGTGAAATAATTTTCATTCTTATGGATTTTCAGTTGCCAACTAAATGTTTTTGGGGTCAGGAGGTTGGAGAGTGCTTTTTCAAAGCAAGCCTGGGAAAATACAATGAAAGCAGAAATAGTACGGTATATGTGAAGCGTCTGGGATATGATATAAACAACTCTTTGTATCTAGCACAAACAGCACATCCCCTCAATCGAGGAGAGGGGGGAAAAAGGAATCACATATGGCTGAGGATTCTACTCTCTTCCTTTGTAGTCTTCAAAATGATATTGATCTGCAGGAGGGGCAGAAGGCATTGGTTTACAGTACTGTACAGATTAGTGACATGCAGGGAAAATGGGATAGACGGTTAAGAAGGAATTTATTGCAAGGTATATATCCCATCCTAATTTGGCCCTGATTAAGTTGTTGTTGGGTTTTGTGTGCTTCCAGTGAGCCTTCACTCTTGCTGGGATCTAGAGACAATGTACTTCTTCAAGACATAATATGTGTGCTGCTCAGAGTTTAAACTATAGGCTTTATACCCACAAGACTGTATAAGTAGGGGCATAGCGAGCAGATCGAGGGACGTGATCATTCCCCCCTATTCGACATTGGTGAGACGTCACCTGGAGTACTCTGTCCAGTTTTGGGCCCCACACTACTAGAAGGATGTGGATAAATTGGAGAGAGTCCAGCGAAGGGCAACAAAAATGATTAGGGGTCTGGAACACATGACTTATGAGGAGAGGCTGAGGGAGCTGGGATTGTTTAGCCTGCAGAAGAGAAGAATGAGGGGGGATTTGATAGCTGCTTTCAACTACCTGAGAGGGGGTTCCAAAGAGGATGGCTCTAGACTGTTCTCAATGGTAGCAGATGACAGAACGAGGAGTAATGGTCTCAAGTTGCAGTGGGGGAGGTTTAGTTTGGATATTAGGAAAAACTTTTTCACTAGGAGGGTGGTGAAACACTGGAATGCGTTACCTAGGGAGGTAGTGGAATCTCCTTCCTTAGAGGTTTTTAAGGTCAGGCTTGACAAAGCCCTGGCTGGGATGATTTAACTGGGAATTGGTCCTGCTTCGAGCAGGGGGTTGGACTAGAGGACCTTCTGGGGTCCCTTCCAACCCTGATATTCTATGATTCTATGATGAAGACAATCCTCAATGATGACGCATGACATCAAGTAGAGTATATGACAAAACTAAGCAACTGTTGTAACATTCTTTAGCCAAGCCCCTTACTGGTTGTCACTCTCTTTTGCAGAGTCACATCTAAATATTATGTACTGGGAGCTCTATACAGACGGATGCTGTGCAAATAACAGTAATCTCAGGGCACAGGCGCTGGGAATCTTAAACATACTAGCATCTGAATTTACAGTGGAAAAGGAGTGGTGCCACACATTCACGAAGGCCTGACATACTGGGTTGAGGCGTTGTTAGAACACCACTAGCTAGTCCCGGAGTGGGTCTTGCCAGCAGTCCCCACAGTGGCTGATCAGTGCATGTGGTTCCAGGTAAAGTTTGGTGAGGCTTCACGCTTAGGTTAGGGGTGGTTAATTTGGTTCAATACATCATGAATAAAACCAGAGTCCAATCTGATCTGGATGCATTGCTATGCATCCATCTTTATTTTTAGCCAGGCACATGGAAATTTTGCTTTGTCAGATGCATGACATGCATCCTCCCACTACACCTTTTAAAATAGCTGGCTCTTTAAAAAGTTGTGACATACGGTACTTACAGAGGTGGGGCTCGGGAGGGATTACATTTTACTGCATAAGGTGCAATTTGTCTTCAGAGGTTGGAATTATAGAAGGGTTAAAGGCCAGGACACTGATTCTGTGTATTAAAACAAAAAGAGCTTCATATTTTACAGATGAAGGACCAAACTCACTAGCTCTGTACAGGGAAAAGGAGCTTAAACACTGCACCCTGCAGGATTTGCTCCAAGAGAGGGCAAGTACTGTTACTGCCTCACTTCATGGTATTTGACTGAGGACAGCTTTATTTTAGGGCTGGAGCTACACTCCTGTTGGAAGACACTGCTAAGGAAATGCTTTGAATTAGGGAATCCCTGCCCGCTGTGCCTATGTCCCATCCTTCCAGCATTTCCCACTTTCCCCACCTCCCTACTGATGTTGTAGCCACTTTGCTCTACTTCAACACCTTCCACTAGCACTCTCTGCTAGGATTTATGCAGGCCTACTCCGGTGTAGATCCCAGTGAATTGAGACCTTTGTTTTCCCCCTCCTCCATCTGCAATATTTCTTCCTTTACAACTATCTCCATATACCATCACCTGTTCATCTTAGTTTCCCTCATTCAACTGAGAGGTAAGGATTTTGTGTTTGCACTGCTTATCACCATTAGGTTTAATTAGCACCACTCAACCCATCTGAAGATTTAGACAAACTATAACAAGGTTATAACAAGAATCCTAGCACAATGGGCTCCTGGTCCATGACTGACACTCCTAAGTGGTACGATAATACAAACAATAATAATAATGAAGTGACTGTCTGGCTACTGGACAGAAGGAATTTTTTTTCATTATAACAATGACGTCTAAGATCCACGTACCAGCTTCAACCTGCCATTGTCGAGGCTTTTGAAAAGCCTCATGATATGGCGCCTACAAGCTGCAACATTCCTAACATAGCTCTGGGGGGACTTTTGCAGCCATTGCACCCCCAGCTTGACAGACCTGAATGATGATTTTAGAAGACCAATGTGGATGAGCAAGTCAGGGATTTTAAGCACAAACTGGAGAAGATACAGGCAGGAGCAACGTACTAGAAAATGGCAGGTTTTGTTTTGCTAAAGAAAAGTGCACCTCGACATGACTGGAACTTGAGTGTTTTGGTCAACTTTCCCCAGCCATCTGGGGTCCGCCCTACATTATAGACTTGCCTCTCTGGAGCAGGGCCACCTGAGTACCAAACAATCCCTACGGTGAATACACTAAGATGGCACCACTTTCATAAGAGGTGCCAGATTTCCATGTTTATACCACTTCCTCCCAGGAATGCTTCCCTTGCTTTCTTCTAAGTTTTGGGCAGGGTTTTTGATGTAACTTCCTGAGGTTTTTTTTTTTTTAAAGTAAAAATATGTGCAACTATCATAACCTATCCTTCCCTACTGCATGACCAGACTTTGAATCCTAAACATTCATTATTGAAGGACAAATGACTATCACCTAAAATACAGGAATAACTGTATTAGCTGAGAGCAGAAGAAGGTTATGTCCTTAAACCACTAGAGGTGGGTTATCCACACACAAGTAGAACCAGTTTACAGACAGCATAGTTAACGATAAAGAGATGGCAAGCTTCTTCTAAGAGGCAGTGTGGCTAAGTGGATAGACTATGGTTCTACCACCTTAGATAACCAGGTTCTATGAACCTAGCTTGTGTAACCTCTTGCAGTTGTGAATCATTGCTTAAAAATAAGGTTGGAAAATGTATATAATTATTAACCAGTCAGTGGAAGTGAGTTTTAAACTCATGCTTCTTCTGGTTCCTAGTTATTTATAATTTGTAATATGGCAGCCCCTGTAGGGACTGTCAAGGATTGGGGGCCTCATTGTCCTGCTCTCAGCAGATGGGAGAGCTTGTTCCCCATATGGTGCCTTCAGAGGGGAAAAATGGGCTCCTGTAGCCATAGCCTGAGAACTGGGGATGAGGAGAAGCCTGGCCCAACCCACCACTACAGCTGGTCCAGCAGGTTCCCCAGTGCATTGTATGCTGCTGCAGAAATCACTGTATGTGCAGAATTTTTGGCCTTCTGCCAGGGTGAGAATGTTCACGGTTTCTGGCATGTTACCAAAATTAAGCAACACAAGCCACAGATCTAGATGGGAACTGGCAATTTTCGAAGACTTATAATTCTGTTAAATCCAAACTAAACTAGCAAAATACACCTCTCTGGCCCCAAGGTGTACTACTCACACCTTTCAGAGGCCTGCTGCAAACAATGGAGGTGTCAGAGCTCCTCAAAAAAGATCACAAGATTCTTTATAATGGAAAGTGTTAAGCAAACTAAAACACAAACTCCTCCTACAAGTAGTGACTTCTCATGGCACTAACTGAAGCTCCTAAGAAGCTTCTACTTTTCTGTTATACTCATCCCACTTTATTTCCAACAGACATTTATTTTTCATTTTATCAGAGAGTCCTAACATGCTGTATCACATACATTCCATTGTTCTGGAGAGTTCTGATATTATTCCTGTTTTGGACCGCTGCTATTTCATTCATGTTAATTCATAACATAGACATTACTTTCCTAGATTAATTATTTAAGTTTACAGATATTTTAGTCTTTGAAAAACTTTGCTTTTAAATATGCTGGATTTGCATAGGCATAACACCACCAAGTTGAATAATCTTCATGCTGAGGGGCAAGTAAGGGACATCTTTAGGGGTGGCCCTAGTTATCTAGGAAACAGATCCAACCCCTTAGTGGAAGGTCATAAAATGGGAATGGTTTCCACAATCTTGCAGAAGGTGCAATAATCCCTGTGACCTAAGACAAAATATTGTTGTCCTAGAAAGTGTGTGTTAGGATGGATATATATGAATGAGAGTTTAATTGAACTGGGCTGGTTTTAGACTTGCAAACCAGATATTCACTTACTTATTTGAAACTCGTGTATCAGCAGCACATTCCATGTGAACAATATATTCCACAACAATGCTGTGACAAACAATGCACATGAACTGCCTCAGATATATTGCTGAAGTTGATTGGTCTACATAGGACTTTTTAGAAAGTGTTTTTATTAACACCAGGATCTAAATGTAAAATACATGTAGGGACACTGGGTACATTTGTGATGTTCCCAGGAAGCCATTGGCCAAGGTCCCTTGAGGCTGGACGAGCTGGGTTCGGTACAGAGCTAGAGTGAGGGGAGTAAAGGTAGTTTTCAGCAACTTTTACATTCTCCCGATTCTGGGGTCAGCCTGGTCCACAGAGTAAGTTACAGAAGCATGAGGGCTGCTCTGAGAATTCAGGGATCTTCTAGACACACCACCTTACCTCTACCCATGTCTTCTAAACTGTAGGCCTGCAGCAGCTAGGGATGTAAGAACAACTATGGAAAAATCTATGCTACTTGGATAGCCTTAGATCAGGGGTGGGCAAACTTTTTGGCCTGAGGGACACACTGGGTTTCCAAAATTGTATGGAGGGCCGGTTAGGGGAGGCTGTGTCTCCCCAAACAGCCAGGCGTAGCGTGCCCCGGCCCCAGCCTCCTATCCGCACCCCCCCCAGTTTCTCGCTCCCTGATGGCTCCCCTGGGACTCCTGCCCCATCCATCAGCCCCGGCTTCCTTTCCCAACTGCCCTCCACCGCCCCATCTGACCCCCCCCATTCCTGACTGCCCCTCCAGATCCCTGCCCCATCCAACCCCCCTGTTCTCTGCCTTCTGGCTGCCCCAACCCCTATCCACACCTCCGACCCCTGACCACACTCCCGAACTCCCCTGCCCTCTATCCAACACCCCCTGCTCCCTGCCCCCTTACTGCGCCGCCTGGAGCACCGGTGGCTGGCAGCACTACAGCCATGCTGCCCAGAGCACTGGGTCAGGCCGCGGCTCTGCAACTGTGCTGCCCAGCCACCCAGAGCGTTGCACCGCCGGTGCAGCGAGGCTGTGGGGGAGGGGGGACAGCAGGGGAGGGGCCAGGGACTAGCCTCCCGGGCCAGGAGCTCAGGGGCTGAGCAGGAGGGTCCCACGGGCCGGCTGTGGCCTATGGGCCATAGTTTGCCCACCTCTGCCTTAAATAGAGGGAAACCTCAGACAGTCATTTATGCCAGCTTCCTGGATACTTTGTGCCACTGGCAGGGAGAAGCAGATCCATAAACTATATATGTTAAACTTATAACATCAGGCAACAAGATATGGGAAATGGAAGGAAATATACTGATCTATTTTATTTCTTGATCATACATGCTGATTATGTGTGAGAAGCCTCTAGTTTCAGGCAAAGATTTTCTCTTACACATATTGCTTAATGTAGGTCACTAAGCAGGTCTATGCCTGGCAAAATATTATGTAAGTAGAGATGCATACATTGGCATTGTTACAAGTTAAACAAAGACCATATTTGCCAGTAGCACTGCTTTGGAAAACTTGTCCAGTGGAGATTAGGGTGTAAATTGTGTCATCTTTCAAAGCATAGAGATATGTCTGTCTGTCTGAGGGCAAGTCTACACTACAGCATTACATCGGCACAGCTGTGCCACTGTAGTGCATCTGGTGAAGGTGCGCCATGCCGATGGGAGAGCGCTCTCCTGTCAGATAATTACTCCATCTCAGCAAGAAGTGTAAGCTACGTCGTTGGAAGAGTGTCACCCGCAGACAGAGTGTCAGTGTAGACAGAGAGAAATGTGCATCTCTCGGGGAGGAGAAGGGGACTTTTTCACACTCCTGAGCGACATAAGTTAGATCGACCTAACTAGTAGCATAGACCTGCCCTCAGGTATTATACTGCCTCCATTACCATAGTATCGGAACACCTCACAATCTTTAATGTATTGATCAAGGTAAGTGAAGTAGGGAAGTACTATTGGTTCCACATCTGTAAAATGGGGATAACGTACAAAAGGTCAGATTTTCAAAGGCAATTTAATGAAGGTGCCTATTGGGATTTTCAAAAGTGCCTTGCTGCCTATCATCCATTGATTTCAATAGATTGTAATGGTGAACAGGGATCGTGAGTGTTCCTGAGACATGATATTTTTGAAACTTGGAAATGTGTGTGCATTTTGTTTTATTTTACATCACATCTTCTGAATGCTCCTTGGTATTTTAACACACTGCCTAATATAATTTTAAAGAAGCTCAGAAGAGATGAATGTAAAACTTTACACTGAGCTTCAGAACCCAAGTACCTCACTCAGGGCCTGACCCTGAGAGGTTCTGAGCGCCCAGAATTCTGACTTAAACGGGAGTCATAAATGCTCGTTGCTTCTCAAGAGCAGACTGCCACACAGGAAGGCTCCCTCCCCACCCAACATATGTTCTTTATTAGTCATGAGGAAGTTTCAAAATCTAGGTGAGATAAGGAAACTTTCAGTAATGAGATCCTGAGCCTTTCACCTCTAGGTCACAAGTTCAACTCAAGCTCAGGTCAGTCACCAAAAGTTACCATCTGATGGTTATCTGGTGAATTTGGTGGCTTTAGTTCAGTTCCTAGTGGGCGAGTGTTCACTTCATAAAAAACACTGATAGCTGCATCAGCTGGCACTGAGAGTCACTGCAGAGATGAGGAGGACAGAATGAGCTTGAAGACTGAATTATCCTGTCACTGATAAGTCCTTCTAAAGAAGGGCTGGGGCAGTGCTACGCTGCCTGTGAGGTACCCATTGCGGGAATAATCAAGTACTTCATTCATTAACACCTTTCATTAGCAATAAATTCATACCAAAAATTACAACCAAAAAACCAAAACCAAAACAAAAATCAGAGAGCATTTAAATATGATAGAGACAGATTCTGCCATCCTTAATCTTGTTGAGAAGTCCCACTGGGCTGAATGCAACTAATCAAGGAATAAGATATTACTCAACATGGACAATGGTGACAGAATCTGGCCCATAATTTGGGGTTAATACATATGTGCTTTGCATATTTTGCTTTGATTATAATTTTTTAAAATTCATAATTAAAGGTAAAATTAACTTCAATTAAAAATTTCACTCAGATCTTAATTTTCAAGGATGACTCAACTAACAGCTGTGTGGTTAGCAAAGAGATCAAAAAAAAGAATACATGTTCCTCACTCCAAGGAGTCAATGTGCCCTACTTTAAAAGGCCTGACATTTTTGTCCAGGATTTGCCATAACACCCAAATTCGCTTATTGCCAGGAACAGTGAAACTAAAAAAACCAGAACTAACAAGGTTAAATAAAAATGTTGTTTTTTGTTTTAAAAACATATATTTGCCAGTTTTCAAATCACAGTACTTACATCTGCTTGAAAAAATACATACTTAATTGTCATGCTACAAGTTAAATTTGGTGTGGTTATGCTTAAGCACTCAACATGTAAAAGCATGTAAATGAAAAGTTGGCTGTAAAGGAATGGCAAGTATCACTTAAGAAATCAAAATCTTCTTAGGAAAAAACAGGAATTCACTCTTGAGCAAAAGTCACAGAAAAGTTGCAGTAATTGTAAGGTGCTTGCAATTAAGACTTTACACTGCATGCTTATTTTGAAAGTTCTTATTTAAGCAGATCTTGGTAAAAAACCTAATCAAACTGCCATACTTCATTCCCATGTGTTAGCTTGCTAACAACACTGCAAGAGTTGGAAACTGTCAAAATATTTTATAGCTCAATTATAATTGCCATCCAAGTCTAAACATGCAGTAAGTGGGCGTTAGCCATATCTTAGGGGTTGTGAAGGCAATACCCAACAGTGACTTTTCTGTGTTTCAGTTTACATGTGTAAAACTCCATAATAACCCCAAGGGTTTACATTACAAGATTTTGAATGAAATACATATAAGTACATCAACTACAGAGATACAGTATGGTAATTATTTCAACATTTTCAATATGATTGGTGCTTTCCTAACTACAGACCTTGATTGGAAGACTTTTTATCCAGTTTAAATTTCCCCAACGAAAAATATAGTAACAGATGAATACAAAATGAACTCTATGACTAAAAATAAATAAATCAATAAACAGTGGAAGTTTTGTTCAAACACAAGATGTACTGAAACATGGTTTTGATTTTAAGAGATTTTGCAGTAGGATAGAAATACAGATTTTTCTGTCTTTAGCTAATAAAAATTGCAAACAGCCAAAAAAATAAGATTACAAATGCCACTATCATACAGGGACACTAGCAAGTTTTTTTTAAGTGTTTTTAGTATGCATAATTATTGCTCAGCAGAGCATTCTATATGGATGATACAATGTGCTAGGTTCTCTTTTATAGACAATGCTCCATGGAAATTTGTCTTTCTAGCACAGGTATTTCTAATGCCCATATCATTCTGGTATCAAAGTGCTGGTTTTATGGTACATGGTTCATTGCGCCCTTCAAAACTATTAATATCTATCAAATCAGTATGTATTAAAGAACCCTAACACTCCACTCTCAAAACTGACTACCTTACTGACTCCCTATCATTTTACTACTCCCTGGATTAAGATCCTTAAAAGACATTCATGAAAACCCTAATTGACAGGATACAACTGCAAGGAAGTACTACATTCTGACAGTGTCATGTCCACTAAATTGAGATTCTTGGCTATAATGTAAATTAACCACTCTTAAAAGAAAGGCTATAACATGCAAAAAGGTACGTGGTCTTGAGGACAGTGCAACACGCAATACAGAGGATCTGAGTTCAGGACTCCAGATAATTCTCTTGCTCCAATAACACCATGGGCAGAAAGAACTGTAGAGGTAGCTTACTGTGCCCCAGGGGAGACGGGAGCAGTTTGCATCATGATCTGGCAATTCCTTAGACCAACTATAGAGACATATGGGTGGCTCTGGAGGACAGTATGTCCAGCCCTTCTTGGCCAGAAGGCAGCCTATTTGGTGTGGGGGTAAGGTAGATAAGAAGAGGGGTGGGGAATATCAGACTGCTCCCTGAAGAGCCACAGGGGGAAAAAATTGACTAAAATCAACAAACAAAAGCAAGAAATTCAGAGTTAAGCCTTTCACGTCACCTTTAACAAGTCGTATCATGCCTGCGTATTGCAGCACATACAGCACTTATCGCTCACGAATTTTGGACCCCTGCAATATCTTTAACTGCATGCACTCAACAGGATGAGTGGAAGACAGACTCTAAACGCTGTTTAACGTGGGGTTTGTGTGCACGTGCGCATCTTAATACATTTGTAGCAGCACATCTAATTTCCACAGAAGGGGATGAAATTACTATGATGACCTCTTAAATGGGGAAAAAAGAAGGACGAATAAAGGGTTATAAGGGCCTTTGAGAACATATCTCTAGTTATTCGACATCTATGGTAGACAGGAAAACCATCGTTGATACAGGACAAGAAACGGATCTTATGCTTGAAAAAATTTGCTTCTGACGTTTCATTGGGTACAATTCTTGTATGAAAAAATAATAGATTATTTTAAATTACCTGTAGGTTCCAAAGATTGTTATTCCACAGTATACTATGAAAGCTTGACACAGGATGCTAATGAGACACTGACTGAATACACCTATCTTTTGCACCTCAATAGTGGAAGAGTTTTAAGGAAGAGTTTATCTACAGTTGCAAGAAAGTGTAAAGACTACTTAAATAAAAACTCTCATGAGCAGAAAGATGGTTTGACAAAATATACAGTGTGCTTGTTGGTTTCAGTCAATGGCTTGGTTTCTCAATGACATACTGGTTGTTTTCTAATGCATATAAACATTAAAAGAACTTTTGCAACACTTGTCAGTTAATTTCTAGTCTGACAGCACACACTCTGTTATTAACTTTTATAGCTATTTTGCTATAACTTTACAGTGCCCAAAGCCTGAAGGCCTGTAAGTGCCTTGGCAAAGGCAAAAAAAGAACTCGCAAAAGGGCAATATTCCAAATAAACCATATATCTATGCAGAGACAATAACCCCTCCCTTCCAAATTCTGGTCCATTTTTAAATGCCCTACAAACAGGTACACACTGATGCTGAAAATGCAGCAATATGCTGCATCTACATTTTGTTTGGTTAAAACTGGCTATTGTCCCACGAAGAGCCTACTGTACGTAGATTATTCTTGCCAGAAGCAGGAACAATTTGTGCAGGGATCCAAGGATGCAGACTATGTAATGCCTGTTCAGAAGACACATGCCCAGATTTATGTACCACATCTCCAAATCCTTGGTTCTTCTCAGCACCCTTCCCACTGCTCTGGACATGGAGGGAATGTGGAGAGGCCTTTCCATGAGTTTTGAGCCCAGAGTACGGTGAAAAGCTTCCACCCCATACATCTCTTCTGTCCACTGATTTTCTGATCTATGCAAAGGCACACATGGCAGCCAGAATTTGGCCCAATATTTATTTATTTGATTTGTCTGGTGCTTATCCACAGCACAAGGCACATCCCAGCATTTAGAGGGAAATAATTTTAAAGTCAGAAATTTACCAATACAAAATTTTCATTCAATGTTATTAATATCCTGAACATATCATAAGACCTCTCCACTTATGAACCCCAAAATTCTTAAATGCTTATGAGAAAAGATGGGCTTTGAAATATGTTCAGGAATTTAATCATTCTAGCTCCTCGCAGCCTAAGGATGGAAGTGAATTCTAGAGTCTCAGAACCCTCCTGAAAATATCCTGCTCTCATTCATACCGAGTTATTCATTTGAAGAAGAATATCCTGAAGAATATCCTCCCTCTAATTCATACCTAGTTATTCATTTGAAAACATTGTAAATCAAGTTACTATATCTAAACAAGTACGGCACACAGATATTTGAGCAAGGACATCCTGCTGAAGTAAAACCAAACAAACTAATTTTGCTAAAAGCTTGACATTCTTGCTAGAAAAGAATGTAAATACGCTTAAACTGCATTTAAAGTGAAACAAATGTCTGTTCCTTGGAAGCAGTATTTTCTTGTGGGTTTTATTACAACCATGGTAATATTTGATTATTTTAATTGTGTAGAAAGGGTTATGGCTTCAGTTAAAATGATTGGAGCGTTAAAACAATATTTGGTTTGCTGTAGAAAAGCATGTTGATTGGGTTTTGGTCTACACACCTGTGTCTCAGAGCAAAAGATAATCTCAGACTGTTACCAAGTCTTTTTGCTCAGTCACTGATAAAAATCACCACACGCTATGCTGTTAGTACTAAGTGCCATTTGAGTACTTTAAAATGCACCAATTCCTCCTCACTGACCTACAGTGAGGAGGAGGGGAGAGGGAGCTAATAAAGAAAAGCTTCTGTTCACTTTTATCTATCTTCTCAGAGATCTGAAAACACGTTAGCAATTTTTTCCACAAGTGCCCATATTTTAATTAATATTCCTGAGTAAATATGCAGAACTTAATTACTCTCGGAGAGAAAGTACTTTAATTCATTGTAAACTGCTGATTCACCTAATTACTATTAGACTATCCAAACTGTTGGGGTTTTTTCGACTTGTACCCACATAATCAAGGAGCATACGTACAATAAAAACACGTTTCACTTATAATAAAAAATTACCCTCATAATACTTCAGAAGAGAAAAACACAAGGAAACTAATAGAAAAAATGAAAGGAGATTTATTATAAATATGAGGCTATATTTAAAAAACACTTCCAGAGGAAAATGTTTTTAGGTATTGTTTAAAGATGAGAAGGGACAGAGTGAGATGGATGTCAAGGGTCTCTAATTACACTAAAAGCAGAAGACTGAGTGCTTCGGGGAAGGTTATCCTAGCACAGTGTCTAGAATACTATACAATGCACCCCCACAGCCTCAGAGGCAGGTGGGCTTTGGCTGGACTGAGCAGGTAAGAGAGCTATGGCTCCTTTATGGGGTTCCCTCTCCTCATGGAAGCTCAGCTCCCAGTTTGTGAAGCTGGGAAGAGGGAACAGGCATCATCCTAACTGCCTGGCTGGTCAGTGGGGGCAGAAGCTCACTGGCTCTCATGCACCCAAGCCTCTTTCTCCCTGGCCGCGGTGCCGTACATTGCCAGACCAACCGGTCCCATCCTTCTACCCCAGGAATTAGCGTAAAACGGGGTTTGGGGCCTGCTGTGGGCATTGTGCTAGGTGCCTTTTTGGGACTGCAAAGACATTTTCCCCTCACTGCTAGACTGGCCAGAGCAGGGTGGATTTTTCTGCCTTCCCTACAGGAGCCCAGGGAGCCAGTGGGTAGATTAGCAGGTAAGGTTCAACTTGTTACAACTTGGCAGGTGTTCAGTGCAGGTACGAAACCAGAATTGAAAGAGGATTTACAGGAAGACTTCCTCTAAAGAAGCTGGGAAATGGGGTTGTGGCACCTAGTATCTGGTAGAGCGACGGGCTAGGACCAGCTATGGAAGTGGGGGCTGATGGTGGTCCGCCAAGTGATGGAACAGACTATGCACTGCATGAGTTGTTGCTGGAGAGCTCCCAGACAAGTTTTGTTAATAAAATAGTAGCCTAATTCAACCCACACTCCTTGCATCTTGTCTTTCTTCCTGTGTGTTCACACAATGGATGGATGATAAACATACTCACCTCCAACTGAAGTCCAGCATCTTGCAGAACTGGGCTCTACATGCTTATTTATGAACGATTAATGTAGAACACCAATGAATATGTGTGTTCTATTTAATATTCTGACATTACTTGCATTTTATTTTACGTGGTGGCATCTAACTGCAGAATATTGTACCATGTCTGGGATTCAAGTCAACAGCTAATTTCCATTTCTGCAGTGACTTGCCTATACTGCACACCTGATTAAATGATACTGCAACACTGATTTTATGATTTAAACCATTAAATCACTGAGGTCAACAGGACCATTAAAGCTAAGCATGTGAATAAATGTCTGCAGGATCAGGGCCATACCTCCCTACTAGGATTTTTCTATGCTGTAGCTGCTGCAGAGATGTCATGTGATAATGAATGGAGGGGAGCTGGTCTTCACAACCATGGGGTGATGTGGACCATGAGACTGTTTTACTATTAAGATATGGTCTACACTATGAAAAAAATTGAAAACCCTGGTCTACTGTACAAACATGATACTCATACATTTTTATAGTCAGAATGAGACATCAATTTCTCATTTATTTTAGATGTCAGATTGTACAACTGGTCTCAAATTATTAGCAGGAAGTTTGTCTTTAAAATGATTCTTTTAATCAAAAATACAATGGCTAAATACGATTTAATTATCAGTACACAATTGGTATAGTTTTTTCCTTTTGTTAATATTTTCAGCACCTTTCACTTTTCTTCCTAAATAAATGCTACCATTTGTTTTGAGAATGGTTTCCTTATCTCATTTTCTTTTTAAATTGCAAACATTCAGAGAAGCTTTGTTTTATGTTTTAACACATTTTAAAACTGTTGTATTCATTAACCCATTTATATAACGTAAGCCAGTTTACCTATAAAACTTGTCATGTTACCTTTTTTGTTTATACCTAGTAGAAGTTAGTCTGATTTCAGATATTATGATGTTCATTTAGGTCCTGGTCTCACATCCAGTGTAATCATTGGAAGGACTGTATTTGACTTCAATGGGCTTTGGATCAGACTCTTAACTTTCAGGGTGGGCTCTTACCACATTCATTCAATGAAGTTTATTAACTTTTTTTTATACCAGTAATAACATGTTTGCTTTAATTGTTTTGAATTGTCCTATGAATACCCCAGACATCTTCACTAAAGACCCTTCTACTTACTCAGCTGAAGGACACAATCTTGCATGCTTTTTAAAGATGATTTATCCAAATTACACATTAGCTATTTTAAAAATGTGTGTTTTATTCATCACTACAGACTATGATGGATCATTTAGGGGATTAACACAATTATCTACTGAAGTGAAATGCTGCTCTTTTCAGAAAAAAAAAGTAGCTCTAACAGCATTAATTAATGGTTATGCTCAGAATGAATTAAAAACAACCACCAAATGCACGCATTTATAACCTATGAAAATA
Organism: Lepidochelys kempii; assembly: GCF_965140285.1. Classification (NCBI taxonomy): domain Eukaryota; kingdom Metazoa; phylum Chordata; order Testudines; family Cheloniidae; genus Lepidochelys; species Lepidochelys kempii. The sequence goes on from NC_136382.1 coordinate 197,068,375, forward strand.
ATTTACTAAACATATGAATCAAAAATAGTGTGCAATTTCCATTTTTATATGGATTAAAATGAATTTAGATCATCAAACATGTGGGTGCCCACAGTACATGACTGGTTACAAATCTTAGATAAGAAACAGGAATGGATTAATCAAGTCTCACTGTATATAAATAAAATGATTACTCAGTACTGTCTATCACAACTTTTCAAAGTGCTTACATTGGCTCAGTTTTTGGGATACAGCTATATGTTTTGTATTGTAGAAATCAAACTGTATTATATAAATAAGCAGGATTTGGAGAAATAACTTCAAATCCAGGAAAAATGCCATTATTCCTATGTCCTGTCCTTCGCTTAATATTTAGCCATACAGATTAAAAAAAAAAAAAACTACTGAAGAAAAAATGTGGATCTAATACCTGCTGTACATAAAGACAGACATAAGTAATTTCTTTTCCAGACACAGAGTGTATATACATAGCTTCTGAAAGGGTAGAATAATAATAAAAAGGATGCAGTGGATCAAAAAATATAGCCTGTCTGATTCCAATAAAATCTGGAGTCACTCTGGCAATTGAGATTGTTTTTCATCTATTTTCTTTTCTCTTCTGCAATTATTTTTTTAAAAAATTGTTGTCTCCCCCACCTTTTTGTCACCACAGACACTCCTTTTAGGCAACTGTGCATCAACAATCCTCCCACGTTCAAAGTCGGCTACATCTGTTGCTCTTTCCCATTGTTGAAAATTCCTGCCTTAATCCTATTTGACTTTATTCATGCAAAGGTCATCCTGAATTCAACAAATGGAGAAGCGATAGCAAGCACACTGTTGAACACGGCTAAAAAATACTGTTGTAGAACATGCAGCTAGTGTGCCGGCACTATCTCAGAAGTACTTGGTTTATTATGCATGCTTCTAGCCCTCAGAGCTGTGTTGCTATATGAATTAGTAACATATTTCCTCTAGCATCTCAGTAATAGAACAATTTCTGACTGCTTTGATTCCTGGTATTTATAAAATAGGCTTGGACTTAACTCAGGCTTGCTGGTGGATGGGCTCCCCCTCCCCCCCCCATGAAATATTTAAACTATTTCATCTCCACTGGAGTTTAGCTTCTGACAGGTATGACTCCCTGGGTTCTCCCTCCCCACCCCTAAAGCTTAGCAGACCTCACACCTCCAGCATACACTATTAACCAATCTTGCTTTAAAAAAACAATAGACGTTAGTTTTAAACAAGTTGAGCAAACTTCACTGTACCACGTCACTTACAAAGCAGGTTGGGAACTCCTAATGCAGGGTTTTTTTACACTCACTCTTTTCCTTAAATAAACATGCACTAGCTCATAACTGAGATTTACTGTCATGGATAACTAGCTGACAACCAATGAAACATTAATAGGAACATTAAATTAATAACCAAAACAAAGTTAACTATCAGATTGATTTATGAAGTTAGAATAACTTTTTTTAATACGTCCATAACTCATCATGACAGAAACGAGAGAGCATTATTCACACACGCTTATTTCCAAGTCTAAAGGTGCCTGCCAACCAAGATGAACCAAGCCCAACTTTCAGGCAATTGAAGAAAACAGACTATTGTTACACTAGTTTCTTACTAAGAGAAAGATTTTCTATTAAGTGTTTTGCTGTTGGCTTAGAAAAGCTTGAATATTTTGCAGAAATTTAACAAGTTAAAAAGAACCCACAACAAAACCTGTTAATATCCAAAAGGTAAACGTTTTGAGAAGATTAGCACATTCAAATTCATTTAAGTGCGCATTAGCTATAAAAGAATACCGGAGACTTTAAAATTTAACAATCGGTAGGTTTATTTGTGTGGCTTTTTAAAGAAGAATATTAGAGAAAAGGATTTTTTTTTGTTTGTATTTACTTTTCTTAGTAGCTCAGTGAACAGTCTCCGGTTTCTTTATTTTTTTTCCCCCAAAACAAATCTTAACTAAACAACAGTAATAATTTGTGCATCATGCATTGAATCAAAGCCTCCTACACACTTTGAAAAGGTTAAAACAAATGGCAAAAACTCTCACATGCCTAGATACATACAAAAGGAGCCACCTACTGGCCTGTCACACAATCATGTGCACTTTTTTCTCTTTCCTTCTGATTGACAAGTCACTCTACAATATTAGGAATAGAGTAAAATAAAACTAAGGTAATAAAATAAAAGGGTTATGCTGGGTAGAAGGATTTTTCAGATTATATATGGAAGTTACCCCAAATATTGTTTTAAGCTAATCAATATCGTTTTTTGCAGGATCTCTACATGCACGTCTCTCTTAAGTGATCAATATTGTTTATATCTAACCCTGCATGTATTCTATTTAAAAGAAAAACAAGGCTTGTGTAATGAAAATGTTCTTAAATCTCAAGAAATCCTGATGTAAAGCTCCTGGAGCTCCCTAAACTCTCCTCCTTGCACTCATCCTTATGGACTAATTCAAAGCCACGTGAAGTGAATGAGAGTCTTTCCTTTGACTTCAGTAGGCTTTGGGTCAGTTTATATAAAATGACACATGCAAAGTTTCATTATGTTGTCAGAATGTGCAGGTGGACAAGTTGGAAAATGTAAGGATTTTTAGTACTTTAAATTTGTTAAATATAAATATCACCATGCATATTTACAAAAAATCCTCCAAAACCCAACACTAATTGTAAAGTATTGGTTCATATTTACAGAATAAATTATACCTTATTTATTTTTGGTTACAGTTTGTATAGCTGTATTTCTGATGGAATTTCAAAGCTGTAATTACATTCCACTCCCCTTTGTTGTGCATAGGGCTGTGTATCTGTTACCTGCCTGGCTTACACCTCTGGCCCAGAGGTGGCTGCTTTTCCTTGGTGCTGTATACTGTTTGTAAAGCACTCAGAGAACTTTTGAGATAATTGCTTTGTAAATGCATTATCAAAACATAGATAAAAAGGTGTATTTTTTCTGTAAAAAGGGAAGTGAATTTTTGACTAAGATGACAAATTCTATTAATATAATAGTTTGAAAATCTGAATCCTATATACAACCGTTTAGATGCAATAAAATATTTTAAATCACTGAAGATTTCTCTATATACATATTTTGCTTTTATATGATGAAAAAGTCTTTAAAGGCCCGATCCTGTGTTCAAGGAAGTCAATGGGAGTGTTTCCGTTAATTTCAATAATAGTTGGATTGTGCCCACAGTGCTGTCATACCCTGAAGAGTAACTAAGAAAATGGCATGATGGGGTTTCATGTTTATCATCCCTCAAATTATTCTGTATCAGACTGGCTCAGTTTGCAATTAAGAAGATGATTTTTCTAGGTGTGAGCCCAGAAGACTTTGCCTGGTAACTGAAAGTAAAGCTCATGCATGGTTACCAGTAATAAAGACTCTGCAGCCAACACAGTGACTGAGCCTACAAACACTTAAGCAAGTAGCACTTACTCAAATGAATGGATCTACTGAAGTCAATATGACTACTCCAGTGAGAAAGGGTGATAACTTGGGAAAATGGTTGGAAGAACTGGGTCCTTATTCCGTTTTTGACGCATCAGCCAGAAACAAATCCATCTTACCCTCTCACAGCTGCATTGGCTTTTAGTAATAAATAACTAAGGCCATGTGTAAATCATGATTTCAGGGACTGCATGGAAATAGTGAAATTAGCCCAACATTGGATTTTTCCAACCCTGGGGAGATGGAACTGGAAATACGCACTTGCAGGGAAATGGTGGGGGCACTGGGGGACCCTGCTCTGTGCGTGTGTGTGTGGGGGGGAGAACTGAAGATATGTGAACGGGGCCTTCTCTGGCAGGGGAATCAGAGTGGGGGTATGGATCCCACTCACCCCAATCTTCCCATCAGAGCAGAGCCCCCTCATACAAGTGTTCAGGCTCCAAGTGGTGGATCCTGGTTTCAGCTCCTGTGGTGTTGCTGTGTCACTATGAGATTGGCCAATCTGGGGTTCCTAACTGCCACATGTTGACGGTGTTTCCCCTCTCCCCCTGCTGGTCAGGAAGCAGCAGCGATGGACTGGGCCACAGCTGGGCTGAATGGCCAGTGCCACGTGCTGAAAAGCACACCCACCCAGAATGGAACCTGCCCACCACCTGTCCGCCCCCCTCTAGGCCTGGACCAGCCTGTCAATCCCCACAAGCAGCCATGGCCTCAGCCAGGAGGTGGAAGGTGGGATGCCTGTTTTCACCTCCTGGCTGTTGGAAACATTGTAGCAGTTGGGAGTGGGGAGGTAGAAAAGGGGGGAAAACAGGCCACCGTGCCTATCCTGTGACATTAAATCACGTGTAACGCTGCCGTGATTATTTTTTAAAAATAATTTACACAGGGCCTTAGTAATAACAGGAGTAGAATGTAGTAAAAACTTACTGACACAGTAGTAAGCAGGTACTAATTAGAATAAATACAGGGAGCAGATGTGCTGAATTAAGAAAGTTCAACATCTTTGCATGTAAATCACAGCTGTGTAATAAACATATGTTACCTAGTTTTTTCTATGTTAAAAGAACATTCAGGTTGCAAAGGCAAGCATTGAAACTTAAGAAATTCTAGAATTAAAGTTGCCAGTGCACCCTTAATTTGGCCTCCTTGTGCATATGCATTATAAAACTCTCTTTAATTACAGAGCCACTTACTGTTTTCCTACAAGACCCCTGCTTCATTTGGTGTGCAAGATCGATGGTGATCGATGAATGGGTATTCCTTTTTATTCTCATAATTTAATGTGTGGCCCTGGGCCTTGTTTAATGTATACCTCAAACTGAAAACAGAACTAATTTCCTAATCGGCTTTTTATGGTGTTCATTGATATAGTATTTGAGTGCTTCACAAACATTTAATATATCTTCACAACATCCCTGTGAGGTAGGGAGATATTATCCACATTTTACAGATGGGAGACAAAGCAAGTTAAGACCAAAATTGACAAGCGTCCATCAGTTTTGAGTGCCAAACTTGAGTTGGATAGGACTTGATTTCTGAAAGTGTTAACCATTTGTCAAGGTTCCTCCCCCACTCTGAACTCTAGGGTACAGATGTGGGGACCTGCATGAAAAACCTCCTAAGCTTATCTTTACCAGCTTAGGTCAAAACTTCCCCAAGGTACAAAATATTCCACCCGTTGTCCTTGGACTGGCTGCTACCACCACCAAACTAATACTGGTTACTGGGGAAGAGCTGTTTGGACGCGTCCTTCCCCCCAAAATACTTCCCAAAACCTTGCACCCCACTTCCTGGACAAGGTTTGGTAAAAAGCCTCACCAATTTGCATAGGTGACCACAGACCCAAACCCTTGGATCTGAGAACAATGAAAAAGCATTCAGTTTTTTACAAGAAGACTTTTAATAAAAAATAGAAGTAAATAGAAATAAAGAAATCCCCCCTGTAAAATCAGGATGGTAGATATCTTACAGGGTAATTAGATTCAAAAACACAGAGAACCCCTCTAGGCAAAACCTTAAGTTACAAAAAAGATACACAGACAGAAATAGTTATTCTATTCAGCACAATTCTTTTCTCAGCCATTTAAAGAAATCATAATCTAACACATACCTAGCTAGATTACTTACTAAAAGTTCTAAGACTCCATTCCTGGTCTATCCCCGGCAAAGACCCAGCATACAGACAGACACAGACCCTTTGTTTCTCTCCCTCCTCCCAGCTTTTGAAAGTATCTTGTCTCCTCATTGGTCATTTTGGTCAGGTGCCAGCGAGGTTACCTTTAGCTTCTTAACCCTTTACAGGTGAGAGGAGCTTTCCCCTGGCCAGGAGGGATTTCAAAGGGGTTTACCCTTCCCTTTATATTTATGACACCATTTTTAGCACTTTATATGTTACAAAGCACAGCTCCCCCTGACTTCATTTGCAGTGGTGAGTGGTCAGCACCTCTGCAAGTTTAGCCCCAGTTATCTCAGGTCAGGCATAAAGAAAATGAGGAACACAAAATTAACGACCATCTGTGAAAAGTCTGGTTTAAGTAACAAGCCCACTGTCAAGTGGGAACTCTGTGGCAGAGGCAGTGATTGAATCCATTTCTCCAGGGTGGTACTTAACTGCCTTAACTATAAGACAAGCATGCCTCTTTCTGCAGCCCCTTGCCTCAAATACTACCAAACTGGATTCCTTCCCTGAGCATCATCCACCTTGTGCACTGAATGAGGCAGGGGTTTTGCAGAAAAACCCCTTAAATGTGATCATGTAATTGAAGACTATATTATGGTGCATATATACAAGGGAGCTGAATTAAAGTTGGAAGCAGCTCAGCTCTGACCCCTCCCCCACGTACCACTGTGCCCAGTGCAGGATTATGCCAAGTTGGCACAACCTAGTACTTAGATTGTAAACTCTTTGGGAGTAGTGACTGTGTTTCTAAGGCTTTGCCTATACTGGGATTTTTTGGACCTGTAATCCTTAAAGGTGGTACCTCCCCTAGGGGTTTCACTAGGTTCATAACACAATAGCAGAACTCCCAGTGTCTATCTGCATTGATACAGACATCCTGTTGCTCAAAAAAGGACAACAATTTTTAGTATAGACATGCCCTAAAAGGTCTCAGCTCCTTTGGAAAGAGCAGAAAGAAGCAGATGAAGCAGGGACCCAGTCCATCAGCCTTTCTGCCATACACACCAACACTGAGACCAATGAGTGGGAACAGCAACAAGAGAACACTCTCCGAGCAACTCCCCCATGACAAGCAACATTTTGAGCAAGACCTCCATCTCCAACCTTCCAAGGGTGGCCTATAAAAGGCCCTAGCTCCCCCAAGAGGAAGAAAGTCCAGCTGGAAGCAGCAAGTATATTAGTGGGGTGTTAGGTAAGGATCTAATGACAAACCAGATCAATTGGGAATGCTCAAAAATAGACAAGTTTTAAAAAGCAATACAAACAAACAGAAAGCAAGGTTTAAAAATCAAACAAAACAAAAAAGAAGAGAAAGGGTTACAATGAAAATATAAAAAAGAAAAGGAGAGAAAGAGAAAGAGAAATCAGGCAAGGGCTACAAACAAACAACAAAAAGGCAACTGAACTTGTATTAACACAAACAGGCAAAGGCTGCAGGAAAACTACACGGGCAAAACAGGCAATGGCAAAACAACTGAAAAAAATTCTTGTGTTGCATCAGTTTCCCTACTCTGCTTGCTTGCATGTTACCCATTTAGACTGCCAACTATTCAGGGAAGGAGCCTGTCATACAGTTCTGTAAAATATCTAGCACACTCTTATAATCTAAAGAGTATGATGGTGTCATTTTTTGTCAGAGTCACTTTTGAGACTGTTCATCAACGATGCCAGGGATTTATCCTAGTAATGGTTATGTATTTTTATAAACATTTTCAGTTAAGCACTGAAAATACAAAATTTGTGGAACTATTTATTGTTCTGGGTAATGTTTTACTGAATTGCATTTTAAGTCTTTTTTCATGTATATTTAAATATATTATTTCTTACTGACATATCCATTTGTTCAGTGTTACATAATCCTGTAATGAAATATCCAACGTCCTATCATCTTGTCTTCAAGAGAAGCAGCGGAGTTAAGGGGACAATGGAATACTTACTGAATGTCCTAACTTTTGTGGGTTGTAAGATCATACATGCCCATTCTCAGTAAAGGATGCAATCTTTACTTAATAAAAGACTCTATAATAGCTCACATTTGGATACTTTGGGTTCAAAATCCTTATTCTGACAAAAATGCCATCTGTTTTGGATTCTTTGGCTTCAATGGGATTTTTGAAGGCTGCAGATTGTATAAAAATGACACAAAAGGTCCAAAGCACAAATATGTTTGTAAAGGAGTAAAATTCTGTTTTATTGGAAAGATTAAACCTTTTTTCAGCCATTTAACCAATTTTTAAATCACCAAAGACATTTCAACAATATGACAAAAAAGGCAGATGTATTCATGTGGACAGTAGCTAAATTTGGAATGATTACTGTTCAACAGTTTGAAGTGGCATACTTCAGGGATATCTACACCTCTCATTTGCATAAGTAGTTGACATTAATAGCTTATTTGAAACACATGAAATATAAAACAAGTGAAAAATGCAGGCTGGTTTTTCCCCCAGCTATGACAGGTTAAGTATATTCAAAGTTAAAAAGTTGAAGAATTAAATGTAATATTTGTAGCACTGTGATTTTGTAACAGATGAAAGGTTAAACCACAAAAGACATTTAACAAGAGATAATATTAAGGGTTTAAGTGAAAAGTTGTATTTTAGGTGTTACATATCCTACTTGGGGTGGACCAGCAAAAATCTTGCCTATTGTGGTCCCCTGCCATAATAATCTGTTCACTTCAAGGTGGTGTTTGCTGCTGCTCTGATCAGGAGCATCGTACACCCAAGGCTAGCGCTTACTCCTGACAGCACTAGACCTGGTAAAAACTGGGAGTTGAAATGTTGCAAGAACTGCAGACCAGGAAGCGAGTAAACTGATGGCTAAGGCTGAGAATTTGTCATGGAGGTCACGGAATGTGTGACTTTCCGTGACCTCCGCAGCAGCTGGTGCGGTTGGCCCCGGGGCCAGTCGCACTGGCTGCTGCTGGGGTAGTCTCGGGCCATTGCCCCCCTCCCCCTCTGCCAGCAGCAACAAGAGGAGTTTGGGTGTGGGAGGGGGCTCAAGGCTGAGTGTTGGGGCGTGGGAGGGGATGAGGGCTCTGGGTGGCACTTACCTTGCGAGCGGCTCCCCGGAAACGGCAACATGTCCCTCTCTCAGCACCTAACTCCGCGCTGCCTCTGCTTGCAGTCACCGCCCCCGCAGCTCCCATTGGCCGAGGTTCCCAGGCACATTCTCCACCCAGAATGTGGGAATGAGGTTCCCAGGCACATTCTCCACCCTCTGCCCCGGTACCTCCCCTTGTACGCAGGCTGCTGCCCGTGCTCCTGCCTGCAGAGGCACTGCCTCACTCAGCTCCTGCTCTCTGGAAAGCAGCAAGGCTGTAGCAATGTTGTACATCACCTCAGCTCCTCGTGCCCCCATGATAACCTCGTCACATTAGCCTGGGGCGTGCCCCACAGTTTGAAAACGTATGCCCTATATTGATCTTGAGCAGTATGGAAGAATCTTGCCTTTGTGCTTGGAAGGAGAGAAGTTCCCTGTACCTTCTTTCCCCTTGTGAACCAGCAAAAATTAAGGACAGGATTCATGTACCGTACTGAAACCACTAAGGTTAAAGTTACAGTTAAGGCTACAGTTCATCCACTACACACAGTAGTTTTTAAATAGAAAATGTTTGATTTTGGTTTGCTGTAAGGTCTGAAGCCCCATTGATACATATTAATGAAGTCATATAAAGAAAGTATGTGAAATGGCTAAATTTGTAGCACATATGTATAGTATACACCAGAACAGTTCTGAGTATTTGGATCCATAATGCAAACATTCTAGGAAAAGTATGCATGATCAGAGGGCAATCTTTAAATCTCCCTGCCAGCAAGTTTGAAAATAAAAACTAACAGCCAAACTACTACTTAATTAGGATATTTATAAAGAAAATGCTAGAATAGAACATTCTTAACTCTAAAGGCACTAATCAAGCCATTATGATGCCTATTTATCTATCTTTACACTGCAACTCCTGAACCAATCGGTTTAAGCAGGTTTACACTCCCTGAAGCAACCTGAACAGTTACTCAGAAAATGGTAAATAGTTATCCTACTGGTCATCACTACGGAGTATATGGTCAAACCATTCATATTCATGGTAAAATAAACGATGCATTGTTTTTGGTGGCTAGCTGCTTCACAAAATTAACTGTACTTTGATTAGTTGTATTAAGCTTCACCTCCATGTCCAGACATGCTAGGCTTGTTCTTCAGGCATTACCAGTCACAGCCTCTTCTACCAGCCTTGCCAGGGAAGTAGTTTCAGCGAGATTAAATGCAAATTCCAGCATAGAAAGATAAAGCATATGTTGGAGTTTGGGTTTACAGTGGAAACTGGAAGCATTCGGAATGAAAAGCCACTATTCATTTCTTCTTCAAGCCTGAGGAGATGTTTTTTCCATGACGAATCCAAACTTTAGCCAATATGAGAGAACACATACTAATGTTTAGCTAATGAAGTTGAAAGATGCCACTTAAAAAATAATACTGAAACAATCCATTATTACAGTTGCACGTAATTTTTTATTTTTAAAAGGGGAGCCTTAATTATTTAATATTTGAAAAGAAAGGGTTACTCACCTTGTGCAGTAACTGTAGTTCTTTGGAATATGTCCCCATATGGGTACTTCACTGTAGGTGTATCCATATCCCTCCTTCTCACATCAGAGATTTTAGGTAGCAGTGTCCATTGGGCTTGCACGTGTGCTCTCTCTGTCTTGTGCCTTTCTTGAGGCTATCTAGTGCTTGCAGGAGAACCGCCCTCCGTTCCTTCTCTACCTCAGAGCCCCTTATTAAGAACTCCGAAATAGAGGCGAGGACGACAGGTTGTGGAGCACCCATAAGGACACACAACTCAAAGAACTAGTGTTACTGCACAAGGTGAGTAAACCTTTCTTCAAGTAGTGTTCCTATGCGTGTTCCACTGTAGGTGACTCTATAGCACTACCTCTGATGGAGGGCTGCGGCTTCAGAGTCGAATCCATTACTGATGATAACATTGTGCAGCCACACATGGCATCAGATGCTGAGTCATGGATAATTGCTTAACACTCCGAAAACATATGAGTGGATGCCCAAGTTCCTGCTTTGCATATTTCTCTAATGGGAACATTTTTGATGAAGACTACAAAAGTGGAAACAGACCTCGTGGAATGACTACAGGCTCCAGATGGAGGTTGACGATTGTTGGCACAATAGCAATACTTAATGCAGTTCAATATCCATCTAGAGAGAACCTCTGATTAGATATTGCGGATCCCTTGGATCTCTCTGCAATTGAGAGGAATAGTTTAGGAGATTTTTCTAAAGTGTTTTGTTCGGTCCAAATAGAATGCCAAAGTCCTCTTGACATAAAGTGTATAGAATACTGCTTCTGCGTTGTCACGGTGAGGCTTTCAGAAGAAGGTGGGAAGGGGAATGAGCTGATTTATATGGAAGGTCAATGCTACTTTGGGTGTGGTCTCAGTGTAACCTTATCTTTAAGGAAAATTGTGAAGGGAGGGTGTACCATTAGAGCCCCTATTCTCGCTATCCTCTGAGCCAAGGTGATGGCCACTAGGAAAGCTGTTTTCATCGACAGATGCGTAAGTGAGCATGTGACCATGGGTTTGAAAGGTGGTTTTGTTAGGGATTTGAGGACCAGATTAAGGTCCCATGCTGATGTAGGATGTCTGATTTGTGGGAAGAGGTTACTCATACTCTTGAGGAATCTTTTTGTTGTTGGATGAGCAAATATTGAGTATCCCTCTATCTTACGATGAAAGGCCGTTATGGCTGCAAGGTGCACTTTTACTGAGCTAAGAGATAGTCCTGTCTTCCTGAGATCTAGGATATAGTCTACTATTAGTGGGAGGGAAGATGATGTAGGAGTAACCTGTTTTGAGTCACCCCAGATTTGGAATCCACTTCTCCATATATATATATATATGACGAGTGGTTGTCTTTCTGCTATGTAATAGCACCGCTTTCACCTCCTGAGAACAGGATCCATCTCTCTATGCTTTGGAACCATCGAGGAGCCATGCCTTGAGTTGATGAACTTGAAAATTTGGGTAGTGGATCTGTTCAGTGTTTTGAGACAAGAGGTGAGGAAGTCGCTGAAGAGTGATTGGCGGGCACATTGCTACTTGCATAAGGTATGGAAACCACATTTGTCTTGGCCATGTTGGAACTATGAGAATATCTTTTGCTCTGTCTTTTCTTATTTTGAGCAGGACATTCGATATGAGTGGAAATGGAGGGAAGGCATAAAGGCAACCAATGTTCCACTGAAAGAGGAAGGCATCTCCCAATGAATGCTGTCCCAGCCCAGCTCTGGAGCAGAGCAGGGAGCATTTCCTGCTTTTGAATGTGGAAAACAAGTCTATTTTGGGGACTTCCCAAACGCAAAATATGTTGTGGAGCAGTCCAGGGTCCATTTTTTCATTTGTGTTCCTCCGAGAATGTTCTACTGAGGCTGTCTGCTGTGGTATTCTGTACACCCTATAGGTAAGCTGCTGATATAATCATGCTGTGCCAAATGCACCCATTCCCTAATTTTACTGCCTCTGCTCAAAGGGATGGTGATCTCGCTCCTTCCTGTCAGTTTATGAAGACCATACATGCTATGTTGTCTGTCATGACTTTTATATGTTTGCCCTTGATCAATATAGGAAATGTGCACAAGCATTCCTGATTGCTCTGAGCTCCAGTGGGTTGATATGTAGTATTGATTCTATGGGGGCCCATCTGTCTTGAACCGTGTAATCATCTACATGAGCTCACCAACCCACTAAAGATGCAGCTGTTGTCAGTATTAATGTTGGAAGTGGCTGTATGAATGGGAGCCCTGTGCAGACATTCTGTGGATCTTTCCACCATTCAAGAGAGATTTTGATTGCGAGGGCATCAACAGTACTTTGTGCAATTTGTCCCTGTTTGGTGCATACACCGTTCTAAGCAATGGCTGAAGGCAACACATGTGGAACTTTGCGTGACTTATCACAAAGGTACCTTCCGCCCTGTGCCCAAGAAGCTGCAAGCAATTTCTGTCTGATGGCTGGATTGAACAGTGTCGATTAAGATGGTTAGAGTATTGAACCTGTGCAGTGCGAGGAAAGCTCCTATGAATTTCAGATGTTGTACGGGAGTCAAAGTTGATTTTTGGATGTTCAGTTGTAGCCCCAACTGCACGGATACCTCTACAGTGTTTTCTGCGGCCCACAGAGCATCTTGGAAGGATCATGATCTGAGTAGGCAGTCGTCTAGATACAGTAAATCACGATTACTAATTTGTGAAGATGGGCTGCTACCACAGATAGGACCTTGGTGAACACTCTGGGTGTGGATGACAGGCCGAATCAAAGTACTCTGTACTGATAATGGTCCAGACCGAAGGTGAATCTGAGGAACCTCCTGTAGGATGGGTTGAATCGCTAGGTGAAAGTAGGCATCTTGTAGGTCGAGGGCCAAGAACCAGTCTCCTTGGTTTAGAGATAGAATTATTGTTGCTGGTGTAACCATCTTGAATCTTTGTGTTTTTATGTATTTGTTTAGTACTCTCAGAGCTAGAATGGGTCTCTATCCTCTGTTCTTTTTCAGTGTCAGGAAATATTTGGAGTAGAAACCTTTCCCAGTGAGTTCATCGGGAACTGGTTCTATAGTGCTGAGGCTTAGCGGATGGTTTATTTCCTGACGTAACAGTCTCTTGTGGGAAAGGTCTCTGAAGACGGACGAGGAGGGACGGAGGTAGGTAAAATGGATTGAATAACCCTTGTAAATGATCTCCAGTACCCACTTGTCTGATATTATATTTTTCCAGTTTTGTTGAAAAATAGGAAGGCAGTGTCCGAAGGGATGTAGATGGTTTGAATACTGCAGCAACTGATGGTGGGAGTGGTAACTTGGGGCCTCAACCAATGTATCAAAACTGATGCTTTGACATTGATGGCTGTACTGTTGAAGTTTGGGGTGGCTGTCTGCCTTTGTGTCTGCACCTGATGTCTCTTCTGTTGGGGTTCGTAATATCTTTGGGGTAGAGGGAACTGGGTCAGTCAGGATCTTCGTAATATTTATGTCTTACTATATTTTCTTTTCTGTGCCAGTGTATAGAACCCTAAGAAGTGTAGCGTGGTGTTTGAGTCCTTCAGTGAATGAAGTGAAGCCTCTGTCTTCTCTGCAAAGAGTTTGGATCCCTCAAATGGAAGGTCCTCCACCGTTGTTTGTTTTTCCATTGGTAGACTAGAAAGGTGAAGCCAGCAAGCTCTCTTCATCACCGCTGCCATTGATACAGACCAGGCCACTGTTTCTGTGGCACATAATGACGTCTGTGGCGCTGTCATTGCTAGCAGTTGGCCCTCAGCAACGATGGCTTGGAATTGCTCTCTTTGATCATTTGGAAGGTGATCAATAAATGCATTAAGTTTTTTGTAGTTGATATGGTTATACTTTGCCATCAAGGCCTGGTAATTTGCAAACTGTAAACTGTATGGTTGTGAAGGAATATGATTTTTTGCCGAATAATTCCAGTTTTTTCCAATCCTTGTTGTAGGGAGCTGATTTAGCATGGTGCTGTCTTCCACGTTCATTTATAGCATCTGAGACAGTGGTTCTCAAGCTTTTGAGCTGGTGATCCCTTTCACATAGCAAGCCTCTGAGAGCAACCCTCCCACCCCATAAATTAAAAACACTTTTTAAAATATGTAAACACCATTATAAATGCTGGAGGCAAAGCGTGGTTTGGGGTGGAGGCTGACAGCCCACGATCTCCCATGTAATAACCTTGCCACCCCCTGAGGGGTCCCGACCCCCAGTTTGAGAACCCCTGATCTACGACAAGCGAGTTCAGAGATGGGTGCGAGAAATGAAAACACACATCGTTAGAGAGGACATAGTATTTTTTGTCTGCCCTTTTACTTGTGGGTGTTACTGAGGCCAGCATTTGGCAAATGTTCTTGGCTGGGTCTAATAGTGCCTCGTTGATTGGAAGTGCAATCCGTGATGATGAGGACTTGTGTAGCATGTCCAGTAGTTTGTGATGCGACTCATTTACCGCTTCAAGGGAAATCTGAAGAGCATCTGCAACCCTCTTGGTGAGGCCCTGAGATTGTTTAAAATCATCTGCCATTGAAGGTGGAGGAGGCATCACAACCTTGTCTGGCAAGGATGAGGAAATACTCATTTGGCGGAGTAATATCCTTGTCCAGTCTAGTCTCCTACTCCTCAAGGTCTCCTCTTGGGAATCAAGGGGTCTAGAAAGGGAGGCTGATGGAGATAGTCTTTGTCTCTCCCTCTGGGAGACACCTGAGGTCCCAGAGAGCTGGTATCTGTATGCTGCCCAGGTGTATGGTCACAGGGGTGATGCAAAGGGCATGGGTGGTGGTACCCAAGAGTGTCCAAACCAAGTTGGTGGTGGAGGTTCTGTACCTGGCTGTTAAGTGGTTCCGGGATGTTGTTTTGCTGAGCTGTGCCCCAAGGCTAAAGATAAGTTGTCATCCTCTTTGTTGTCTGTCTCTTCACTTAATAAAGGTGGAGCAGACACAAGGTCTGGTGGTAAGTGTCTTGGAACCACAGGGGATTCTGCAGACAGATGTAAAAGGTGCCGGGTTGCTGGTATCGAATAGTGGGGATTCTGGTGTTTCTGAAACCATCAGTCCCTGGAGAAACAAAATTACTGTGGTACCACAGTGGTGATCAGTACCAGTGGGATGTGTCTCAGCTGGCTCGTTGGTGACAGAGTCTGTGGTGACCGTATGATAGTGCAATGATCATCCAGAAGAGGGCTCCCTGAGGGAAGTGCTTGGTACCACGGTCTTCCTTGTCTCCAGCAGTGCTGTTTTAGTAGAGGCAGTATGGTATCTATCTCCTCTTTTGTTGCATGGTATCAACGCCATTGAGCCTGTGCCCCTCGGGTCTTTAGGTTTGGTGGCAGTACCGGTAACTGAGGAACCTAATGTCTTAAGGATATCGTGCTGCAACTTCGTGGGTACCGAGGTCACGGATTCTGCCAGGAATCTCTTCTTCCTGATCAGTTGTTAAGCCTGGGGACTTGCAGCCCTCTTTTTCAAGCTCTTATGAGAAGAATCCATAGATTTCCTCCGTGACTCCACCACAGTTTGATGTCCTGTGGATGCTGAAGGTCACATCAGGGACCGATCTGTGTGTGTACAATACTTGACAAAGACAGTTACACACAGGTTGGGAATGCAGGTTTTTACTTGTCTGGATGATCAAGGATAGCGAACATGTTAGAAAGAAGTGAGAGTTCATTCTAAATTACAAAAGCCCCCAGCTGATAACTGGTATACTGTATTTATAGTAGGAACTCTGCTATACCCTTTGCTGTCACCTCTGCCCTTTTGTTTTCCTGTTTAGGCATTTTCCACTCTCCAAACCTCCCTTCCCTTCATGCTACTTCGGTAGAACTGGTTCTCCCAGCTCAGGCAGTCTCCTTAACATACACATTGTTCTGACTGAGCACAGTTATTCACCTTACCACCTTCTTCTGATTGTTCTGTAGCTTCTTCCAGACAGAGTGGGTGATACCCTTGTCAGCCCATGGCTGACTCACTGTTCATTAAGGCATTCAGTGATACTGAAATTGCATAAAACTAAACAGAATTCAGAAGTGGTACATAGACAGATTCTTCACATCATCTCAGGAGGTTTAGGAATTTCTGTACTAGGAATGGTTTGATGCTGCCATTCAGAACCTGGTTACTGGAGTTTCCTGCCTCCTTTCATGTTAGGGGCACTGACCTAAAGAATGGTGATCTATTACAACATGTATCTTTGAAGAAAATAAGTACAGGGAGCCTGATTTTTAGGGATGTTTGTTCAGATAGTTAACCCTGGACATGACTCCAGGCCCTTTCTAAAAATATGCCTCCATTTTCAGTATATCACAAAACCCACATAAGTGCGTTAAAAATTAGCTGAGTTAGACACACAAGCACGTCTACAGAGAAACTCATCAAGTCCTTCTACCCTGGTAATCCACTTAGTTGTTTCTAGCTTGAGCCAATTTTCAATTGATAGAAATCCAAGTTTGCTGATGTGCTGAAATCCACGTTGTTCTTCCAGTTTCCTTCATTACTACACTAAATGCCTCTGTTACACGTTCAAATAAGTTACAAAAGCCAAGTGTGTGAAGCCACATGGCCCTTCAGGGTAAAAACACCTTCTCCTACTACCTGGGCAATGGTGAAGTCCCAGCTTCATGATGGATTGGTCAATTCAGAATTGAATGCATGGGAAAGTATTTCTACTAACTCAGCTGCCCACACTACAAGGATAATTACAGTTGAAAATTGGACTTAGGCACTTTTGGACCAGACCACACCATAGAAGTTTTAACTTTTGGATTTAAGCAGGCTTAGGGAAATCTCATTCTTAGATGCTCCATGCTGAAAACTGTGCTTCAGGGTTGCTTTCAAAACCTCCATGTCATTTTGATGGGTAACACAGTTGAAAGTCTTTGGAAACTGTATCCTGAATATGTACCTCTCATATATCAAAGAAACCTTTTAGGGGCAATTGCCACCCAATAAACTTAAGCTTTTTAGATCTCTATATATTTGGCATGATGTCATTTGTAGTTTTATGTGACCAAGGAATCTGATTAGCTTTTCTAACAC
This sequence comes from Lepidochelys kempii, assembly GCF_965140285.1. Classification (NCBI taxonomy): domain Eukaryota; kingdom Metazoa; phylum Chordata; order Testudines; family Cheloniidae; genus Lepidochelys; species Lepidochelys kempii. The sequence goes on from NC_136382.1 coordinate 197,085,607, forward strand.
ATGGAAGAAAAACCAGTTACAATTGCTCCTTCAAAAATTTGCAGCAGTGTCTATTGAATTTTCTTCCGTCTTCTTCTTCTGCTCTGTTTCAAAGTAGCAGCCGTGTTAGTCTGTATTCGCAAAAAGAAAAGGAGGACTTATGGCACATTAGAAACTAACAAATTTATTTGAGCATAAGCTTTCGTGAGCTACAGCTCTCCTCATTGGATGCATTCAGTGGAATGAAGTGAGCTGTAGCTCACGAAAGCTTATGCTCAAATAAATTTGTTAGTCTCTAAGGTGCCACAAGTACTCCTTTTCCTTCTTCTGCTCTGTATTTCAACAGTGATTTAAATAATGGCATATAGAGTACATTTATAAAGTTTGCAGATGATATGAAGTTGGGAGGGGTGCAATTCTTGGGAGGATAGGATCAAAATTCAAAGTGATCTGGATAACCTGGAGAAATGGTCTGAAGTAAATAGGATGAAATTCAATAAGGACAAGTGCAAAGTGCTCCACTTAGGAAGGAGCAATCAGTTGCACACGTACAAAATGGAAAGTGACTACCTATGAAGGAGTACTGCAGAAAGGGATTTGGGGGTCCTAGTGGATTCCAAGCTAAATATGAGTCAACAGTACAACACTGTTGCAAAAAAAAAAAAAAAAAGCGCAAACATCATTCTCGGATGTATTAGCAGGAGTGTTGTAAGCAAGACATAGGAAGTAATTCTTCCTCTCTCCTCTCCATTGATTAGGCCTCAACTGGAGTATTGTGTCCAGTTCTGAGTGCCACATTTCAGGAAGGATGTGGACAAACTGGAGAGAGTCAAGAGAAGAGCAACAAAAATGATTAAGGGTTTAATAAACATGACCTACGAGGGAAGATTGAAAAAATTGGGATTGTTTAGTTTGAGGAAGAGAAGACTGAAGGGGGGACATGATAACAGTTTTCAAGTACATAAAAGGTTGTTACAAGGAGGAGAAAAATTGTTCTCCTTAACCTTTGAGACTAGGACAAGAAGCAATGGGCTTAACCTGCAACAAGGGTGGTTTAGGCTGGACATTAGGAAAAACTTCCTAACTGTCATGGTAGTTAAGCATTGGAATAAATTGCCTAGGGAGGTTGTGGAATCTCCATCATCGGAGATTTTTAAGAGCAGGTTAGACAAACACCTGTAAGGGATGGTCTACTTAGTCCTGCCTTGAATGCAGGGGACTGGACTAGAAGATCTCTCGAGATCCCATCCAGTCCTACAATTCTATGATTCTTCTTTAAAATCCTCAGGAAGGTCTAAAGCTATATTTATGCTTCATAAGCAGTTTTAAGATTATCAATTAATTTCTGCAATTATTTTCTATGAAAATAGAGAAGTTAACTTCAGCTGTACTTTCTACCTTATAAGACAGAATATCTAACTTTTCCACTTTTTTAACACTTAGGGGTTGTCTTCTCTACCGAGGTAAGTCGACCTAAGTTACGTTACTCCAGCTATGTGAATAACATAGCTGGAGTCAATGTAGCTTAGGTTGACTTACCCCACAGGCTTCACTGTGCTGCGTTGATGGAAGACGCTCTCCGGTCAGTTTAACTTAATCTTCTCAGGGAGTTGGAGTACCAGGGTTGACCGGAGAGAGCTCTGCTGTCGATTTAGCGGGTCTTCACTAGACCTGCTAAATTGACACCAGCTGCATCGATTGCAGCAGCGTCGATGTCCCTGGTAGTGAAGACAAACCCTTAACCATGTCACAGTTTCCCCTAAACAATGTAATCATTTAGACTCCTCCACAAAATTATCTTTCATTTATTTTGAAATAACATTTGTTGACAGTTGTAGCTCCTTTACAGCCTTACTGTTGTGCTTCAGCACCGTAACACAACTTGATTATTTTTCAACATATTAACTGAACTTTCCAGAGAGGGAGAATGACTGGATATAGATTGAGAGTGACTGGATTTGCGATCGTATTCTTCTGTTTTTGAAGTAACAGCAAAACTTTCCCAGTCTTTTTGATTTTCCCTTAGAAACTCTCATTCTTCTCATCTGTTAACCTACTATGACTTTCTGCCAACTCAGTGCATGACATCACTTTGCTTACGGTAACTCTCTCATTACTGCTATCAATACCACCTCTTCCAATGCCAACATAATCCCAAATCATCGACACTCTCAGCAGCAATTACATTTTGCTGCCTTTTCTCTGTGTGTCATACCTGTATCTCTCAATTTATTTCTGGACAATTCCATTCCTACAGCGTCCTTTAAGCCTTATTCAGTTTTTTGTGAACGAATACATTGTTTACATTATCCCTGCTTTCCCCTCCTTGCTATTCGCCTTCCTTCTCACTTGGATTGACATCATGGTACTTGAATTTCTAAACTTTGAGACAAAGTTCCTCCTCTGCCTTGGTGGGTCCTGTGCTTATTGGCGGATTTGCTTGCTTCAGAGATTCACGGCAGCCCTCAGTTTGGCCACTTTTGCTAGTGGCTCAAACCTGCCGTTCACTCAGCTAACCTCATCATTGGCCAGCATGGGAAAAAGGAAGGAGAACAATCCCCACAGTCTCTGCTGATTCACCATGTAGATCGGGGAATAGCCCAGAGACCTTCCCCTCTGGTGGAACCCACAGTCCAGGTCAACTCCTCCTGTGTCTGACCAGGAGTTGGGAGGTTTGGGGGGAACCAGGGCCCACCCCCTACTCTGGGTTCCAGCCAAGGGCCCTGTGGACTGCAGCTGTCTAGAGTGCCTCCTGGAACAGCTGCGTGACAGCTACAACTCCCTGGGCTACTTCCCCACGGCCTCCTCCCAACACCTTCTTTATTCACACCACAAGATCTTCCTCCTGGTGTCTGATAATGCTTGTACTCCTCAGTCCTCCAGCAGTAAGCCTTCTCACTCTCAACTCCTAGTGCCTCTTGCTCCCAGCTCCTCACATACACTCCACAAACTGAAGTGAGGTCCTTTTTAAACTCAGGTGCCCTGATTAGCCAGTCTGCCCTAATTGATTCTAGCAGCTTCTTAATTAGCTCGAGGTGTCCTAATTAGCCTGCTTGCCTGAATTTGTTCCAGCAAATTCCTTCTTGTTCTGGAACTGCCCTGTTACCTTACCCAGGGAAAATGGACCTGCGTAATCTGGGACTAATATATCTGCCTTCTAACACTCCCCTGTAGCCATCTGGCCTGACCCTGTCACAACTTGTTAACAAGTAACTAGCTCACTCTCCAGTCAAACTGATTTACATACATAGCAATTTTCTGTTAGAGCAATGCTATTCATTTGATAGGACACAAGCTAGAGGTGGGCTGAGAGGAAGCAGCATCTGATGAGTAATACCCCCACCAGCTGAGGGTGTGGCAAAATACTGGGGTCCCTAGGGCCTACTGGGAAACTAGGCAGCGGACAGCAGGAATAGCTCAATCCCCTCCTGCTGCTACTGCAACTCTGCCTCTTGTCTCTCTTCTTCCCCCTTCCACTCATCACCTAACCCCAGAGCATCTCCTAAATCCGATTTCCTCTGTCCATACAGTGTTCAGCACCGGTAGGGGAAGCACATGTTTAGTGAGCTGACGGCTGCACAGGTGGACAAAGGAAGGAAAGGTGAGAGAGAAGAAATCCCACCAGCACTTTCCTCCCCTGTCAGCACCAGCCTATCTAACTCAACAGCCCTAGCCTCACAAGCCTCCCATTCAGCAGCAGCAGTCCCAACCACAAAATGGCTAATAAATGACCATCTTGTGCCCCAAATCCCACAAGATACAGTGGATGAAAAGGACTCTAGGATGTGGTGGGTTGCAGGACTTTATTTGGCCATTTAGTGAGTCACAGACCAAAGAATGCTGACGATCACTATGTTAGAGAACAGAGAATTCATGTAAAGCAGCTGGATTCAATTCCTAGTTCAGTCACGGACGCTCTGTGCACAGCAGTCTTGTACAAATTACTTAACAATATACTCATTTAATCTCTCCATATCTCAGTTACTCATCTGTAAAATGGGAATGATAATATTTTTCCTCTTGTAAGGATTACGAGTTAGTGCTCGTAAAGCGCTAAATTAGTGTTTGTAAAGTGCTCAGACACCCTTCCGTGGAAGGCTTTATGGAATTGCTTAACATTATCACTATTATTAACAAACGAGTTACTTGTGCCAACAGTTCTTCTCCTGTTTCAGCATTACTTTATATTTCCTACCATGTGAGGTAACTAATTTTTTCATTTTGTTGTTTAAGTTGCAGTAGTTTTTGTGATTACTCAGTAGTGCTCGTCAAAGAAGGGGTTTTGCTCTATAGTTAAAGATCAACTTCAAATGTAAAAGTGCAAGCAAGGAGAGAGACCATGCTAAAAGGACACTTTCAGAATTGTAACCATTAGACGTATAAATAGTACAGAGTACAGGTTGCAATAACGTAAAACGTATTCATATTGAAAAATACTTCAAACTAAGTACGTTCTGAACATCATATCAATGATTCAAGGACCCCCCCCCAAAAAAACCCCAAATCCCCCGCCAAAATACCCTGCTCCTGATGTTATGGTTTCACACAGTAGTTGTTCCGCTGCTACTCAGATCCTAAAAATTACACCAACAAAATTATCGTGAGTTAAGGCTGCTTCCTTACATTTCAGTGTATCTACACATTAGTTTTAGAACAGTGCACGATGTGAAATTTCCATATTACACACAACAAACTGTGTTAAAAAAACATTAAGGTTGCAAAGTCAAGCACTAAAAAGTTAAGGAAATGCCTGGATTAAGGTTGCCATACAACTTTAGTTTGGCCCCATTGGGTGTAAGCATCATGACACTCTTTAAATTAAATAACTCTCCCCCTCCCCCCTGATCCCTTTTAAACTTTAAACACCAAAATTTAATGTTGATTTGTGTGTGTAATTTCCTAGGTTTTTAAAAAAACAAACTGCAAAAAGAGACATTCCATCATGCAGAATCACACAGACATCCACATGGGGTCATCAGCTCAGCTGGAGCCTTTAAATCCACAACACAGATATCTGGCACTTGAGCTAATGGAGAGAGAGATTTTGCAAGAGGGTTTTCAATATTATTTGCTGACAACTGAGGAGTTCTGAAGCTCAGGAATCTTGGGATCCATTTCAGGCTCCGGAGGAGTCTGCACTCCAGTGGTCAGACACTTCTTCCTCTCTATTCCCGGGCCTGACACCTCTGCCTTTGTCCCCCACAGCTTATCCCTGTCCCCATCCTGTCTTTACCACACTCTCTCCCTGGCTCCTTGTCCCAGCCAGTCCTAGTCTCTATCAACCCAAGCTCCTCATTGCAGTCCCAGTCTCTCGCTGCTGGCTCCTTGTCTGAGCCCCAATCTTTCCTGAATCCTGTCCCCCAAGCCCAGTCTCCTTCCCCAGGCTCTTCATCCCAGTCTCCCTCTCAAGCTACTTGCCTCAGGCTCCTTCACTAGCCAGTCCCAGTCACCTCCTTTGGGCTCCTCATCCAATCTCAGGGTCCCCCCTGCTCCCAATCTCCCCCACGGGCACACTGTCCCAAACTTATTGCCCATCCACTTCCTGTTTCCCTTCACCCATAGCTCCTCATCCAGTCTCAGTTCCTCTCCCCGACTGGCTCCCAATCCCAATCTCCCCACCCCCAGCCTCTCCTTCTCAGACTAGTTATCCCAATCTATGACCTCTATCACCACCCCCGCCCATCTACTCACACACAAACACCCCACCCCCAGTCCAGCTATTGTCTTCCCTGCACTCCACTCAGACTGATTCCTCCTCTAGTTTAGATGCCAGTAGGGAGATCACTGAAGGCACGCGAGGGTCTCCCAGATCTCAGTTCTGGTGCTCAGTGCCCCACAGCAGTCAAGAGCAGCAATCACAGGGAAAGTTCTGCTTAGCTCTTGCAACCTTGGTCTGGAACACGCCCAGGACAGACAAAATCTTTGGACAATTTAGATACCAAATAATAAGCTTCTAGCTTGGCCAGCTCTGGGCAATTTTTAACAAAAACAGCACAGGGTACATTCTTGATATAAAGGCTAAGAACCTGCCAAATTTCAACTTCTTGTCCCAAACCCTGGTGAAGCTACAGCTGTTCAAAGAACAGGTTGTAAGATTTAAAAAAATAAATAAATAAATAAATGGGCAAAACAATGCATTTCCCCCATCTTGTTTTCAGAAATGACTGAATTATTTTTGCTGAAGCAATTAAAAAAAAAAATCCATCCTGAGACAGACACCCAGCACAGAAAATTTCAGTCAAAATGGTTAAAGGTTTGCAAAATTATAAGCAACTGAAAATAGGGTCTTCATACTACGAAGTGTCAGGTAAGGGCATGTCTATGCTTCAAGCTGGGGTCTGATTCCCATCTCGCACGAACGTATTCATACTCCCATCTGAACTAGCACACTATAAATAGTAGCACAGCTGCGTATCACAGACAACAGTGGCATGGAGTAGCCACCCTACGTATGTACCCATGAGGGTTGAAGTGGGTTTGTACTCAAGGCCGCTAGCCCCTGCTGCCACTGTCTGGGCTACAGCAGTCACACTTTTTAGTGTGTTCGCTCAGACAAGAGATACCATGAGTATGTCTTCATGAGCTGGGGATCACAACACTCACTCGTAATGTAGACATAGCCTTAAGGCATCACTATCAGCTCTATTGCAGAGTGCAATGTGATGGACCTGTTAAGAGTGGACATGCTGCTGCTTGTCTGGCTCCTCATTAAGGCAGCCAGGAGAAGATGATTTTGTGGAAGTCGGGAGGAGAGTTGGAGATCTGGAAGGACACCGACAATGAAGGGAGATATTTGTGATAGCAGCTCAGGGTGACTGAGGTGGAGCTTCTGGTGTTGCCAAGGTGCAATTGGGTCTATCTTGGTTTAATAGTTAACAGGACTCACATGCATATAGTAGATAAGAACATGTAACATAATGTAAGAAGAACAAATTATGCCATACTTGATGCTCTGACATCACTCTTTCTTCAACAAGGGAAACAGACGTGTTTTAAGAGCCCCAAATCATAGAATCATAGAATCATAGAATATCAGGGTTGGAAGGGACCCCAGAAGGTCATCTAGTCCAACCCCCTGCTCGAAGCAGGACCAATTCCCAGTTAAATCATCCCAGCCAGGGCTTTGTCAAGCCTGACCTTAAAAACCTCTAAGGAAGGAGATTCTACCACCTCCCTAGGTAACGCATTCCAGTGTTTCACCACCCTCTTAGTGAAAAAGTTTTTCCTAATATCCAATCTAAACCTCCCCCACTGCAACTTGAGACCATTACTCCTCGTTCTGTCATCTGCTACCATTGAGAACAGTCTAGAGCCATCCTCTTTGGAACCCCCTTTCAGGTAGTTGAAAGCAGCTATCAAATCCCCCCTCATCTTCTCTTCTGCAGGCTAAACAATCCCAGCTCCCTCAGCCTCTCCTCATAACTCATGTGTTCCAGTCCCCTAATCATTTTTGTTGCCCTTCGCTGGACTCTCTCCAATTTATCCACATCCTTCTTGAAGTGTGGGGCCCAAAACTGGACACAGTACTCCAGATGAGGCCTCACCAATGTCGAATAGAGGGGAACGATCACGTCCCTCGATCTGCTCGCTATGCCCCTACTTATACATCCCAAAATGCCATTGGCCTTCTTGGCAACAAGGGCACACTGCTGACTCATATCCAGCTTCTCGTCCACTGTCACCCCTAGGTCCTTTTCTGCAGAACTGCTGCCTAGCCATTCGGTCCCTAGTCTGTAGCTGTGCATTGGGTTCTTCCGTCCTAAGTGCAGGACCCTGCACTTATCCTTATTGAACCTTATCAGATTTCTTTTGGCCCAATCCTCCAATTTGTCTAGGTCCTTCTGTATCCTATCCCTCCCCTCCAGCGTATCTACCACTCCTCCCAGTTTAGTATCATCTGCAAATTTGCTGAGAGTGCAATCCACATCATCCTCCAGATCATTTATGAAGATATTGAACAAAACCAGCCCCAGGACCGACCCCTGGGGCACTCCACTTGACACCGGCTGCCAACTAGACATGGAGCCATTGATCACTACCCGTTGAGCCCGACAATCTAGCCAGCTTTCTACCCACCTTATAGTGCATTCATCCAGCCCATACTTCCTTAACTTGCTGACAAGAATACTGTGGGAGACGGTGTCAAAAGCTTTGCTAAAGTCAAGAAACAATACATCCACTGCTTTCCCTTCATCCACAGAACGAGTAATCTCATCATAAAAGGCGATTAGATTAGTCAGGCATGACCTTCCCTTGGTGAATCCATGCTGGCTGTTCCTGATCACTTTCCTCTCCCATTTCCTCACCATTGCTTGGAATGGTGCAAGTATATTAACGCATGTGCAAAAAAGCAGTGCAAGCAACGATGGTCTGATCATTAAAGCAAATGATTGGGACTTGAGAGATCTGGATTAGTTTCTCAGCTCTGCCCAGATTTCCTTTGTGGCCTGGGGAAAATCACTTTTGCCAAGATTTTCAAAAATAGGCTTTAGGCTAATTTTAGGCTTCTAAATCCATAATTAGGCACTGTGATGGGGTGTGCTCTCTGCACTGGCCCTGAAAAATTTGAATTACACCAGATGGGCCCAATCAGCTAATTAAGCTGCAAATAGGGGAGATTACGTGGTGTGGAGGGCATTAATTAGAAGGAAGCTCACCTGTGAGGGAACAAGTGGGGCTTCTATAAAGTCAGGAGGCTGGCAACGTGCCAACCTGTAATCTCTTTCCCTGAGGTAAGGGAGAAGGGAGGGGCAGGGATAGGAAAGGGTTTATCTAGTAGGCCAAAGAGAGAAGGCTGGAGAATAAAAAGCTTGGAGAAGCATAGTAAGAAGTAGTCTAGAGCCAAGAGCAGGAAGGCTGGTGTATCTGCAGACCGTAACTGCTTGCTACAGGGCTCTGAGCTGGAACCCAGCGTAGAAGGTGGGCCTGATTTCCCTTACCGTCCACTGCAGAGTGTCATTGCATAAGGCAGTGAACAGCAAGACAGCTTGAGCCACTGCGGGAGTGACAGTCAGGTCAAAGACCATGAGGACTGCCTGACACTACTGGTACTGAAGGACTTTGAAAGACTCCCAAGAAAGGGAAAAATCACAGTGTGCCTTGGCCAGAGTCACAAAGTCATAAAGCAGACATTTTGTATTTGTGCAGACTTCTTTACTGTAGTACTTTCAGACCAATTCTCCAATTTGTCAAGGTCATTTTTCATTCCGATCCTGACCTCCAAAATGCCTACAACCTCTCCTAGCTTGGTGTCATCTGCAAATTTTGTAAGTATTCTCTCCCCTCCATTATCCAAGTAATTAATGAAGTAATATATATTGAATAGTACTTGCACCAGGACTGACCTCACTAGATACATCCTCCCAGTATGAGAGTGAACCATTGATAACTACTCTAAGTTACGCTATCAACTATCATTACTAACTACTCTAAGTTACGCTACTTAGGTTGACTTACAGCGGTGTCTCCACTGCGCTGTGTCGACGGGAGATGCTCTCCCCCTGACATATTTTATGCTTCTCAGTAAGTGGGAGTATAGAAGTCGATGGGAGAGTGCTCTGCTATCAATTTAGTGGGTCTTTGCCAGACCTGCTAAAATTGACACTGCTGCATTGTTCGCAGGAGTGCTGATCTAGCCATATGTATAGACATGGCCTGTGATGTCACCGGTTCTCCATGAATTCTCTACAATAATTGCTAATGGTTTCAAGATTGCTTCACCTAGTGTCTTAAATACCCTATGATGAATTTCACCAGGCTCTACCAACTTGACTACATCTAACTTATCTAAATATTCTTTAACCTGTTCTCTATTTTGGCTTGCATTTCTTTTCTCTTGCTGTTAATATTGTGTTGAGTATCTGATCGCCATTTACCTTTTTAGTGAAGACTGAAGCAAAATTAAACACCTCAACCTTCTTGATTTCATCAATTATTTGCTCTCCTTCCCTGCTAAGTAGAGGACCTACACTTTCCTTCATCTTTCTCTTGCTCCTAATGTATTTAAAGAATCACTTCTTATTGCCTTTTACGTTCCTTGCTAGGATAACTCATTTGTGCCTTACTCTTTTTGTCCCTACATGCTTGTGGTATTCTTTTGTACTGCTCCTCAGCAATTTGTTCATATTTCTTCTTTGTATAGAATTCCTTTCTGATTTTCAGGCAATTAAAAAGCTCCTGATAAAGCCATATTGGCCTCTTACTATTCTTCCTATCTTTCCTAAGCATTGGGATAGTTTGCAGTTGTGCCTTTAAGATTATCTCCTTGAAAAACTACCAGCTCTCCTGAACTCCTTTTTCCCTTAGATTTTCTTCCCATGGAACCTTACCTACCAGTTCTCTGAGTCTATTAAAGTCTGTTTTAAAATCTTGGCCATAATTTCTCTGTTTCTGTTATCATCTGTAAAAATGAGGTTAATGATATTTTGTCTGTCTCGTCTATTTAGATGTTTAGCTCTTTGGAGCAGAGACTGTATCTGACTACGTATATGTACTAGCACTTAGCTCAATGGAGCCCTGCTCTCAGTTGGAGCCTCTTGGCACTACAGTATAATAATTATTTGTTATACAAAGAAGTTCTTTGCTTTTGCCAAATACCAAACCTTGATATTTTAGTTTGTATTTAATTTCATTGTTTTTCAATGGCAGTCTATAAAAGAACATAGGGTAGAAAAAGTGTGTTAGTGAAGTTTGTATTCAGGAGCAAAGGGATAATATGTCACCAGTGGAAATCCCTTTCTTGGATTTTCTGGATCCTGGTTATACCACAGATGGTGCTACTGCAGATGCTCCATTGTCCTGGTAATTGTACATGAACCTGCACATCCCTCCTTGCTCTCTGCCAGAAGCCTGGAGCCTGCACGGCTCTGCAATATTGTCGGAAACTTTGCAAGCACAGGACATATGATCCTCCAGTATTTGCAGAGCTGTAAGAAGAATGGAATCAGCTGAGTACATGACGATTTCTTGAAGGACAGATTGCTGTGGGACATAGTGAGAAGCAATTCACAGTTGTTGTTGGCATTCACAGAACACTGCAGACAGTGGAGTGCTGCTTCTGGGCCCAAGAAACAAGTGCTGACTGGTAGGATCACATCATAATGCAGGTTTGGGATGATGAGCAGTGACCGCAGAACTTTCAGATGTGCATGGCCAAATTCCTGGATCCATGTGCTGACCTTGGCCCAGCCCTTCAGCACAGGGACACCACAATGAGAGCTGTGCTGACAGTGGAGAAGTGAGTGGACATTGCACATTGGAAACTTGCAATGCGCAACTGCGACCAGTTAGTGGGAAACCATTCTGGACTTGGAAAATTCACCGTGGGGTCCATTGTCATGCAAGTATTCAGAGCCATTAATAGTCTTCTGCTATGCAGGACTGTGACTCTCGGCAATGTGCAGGACATAGTGGATGGATAAGCAGCAATGGGGTTCCCGAACTGAGGTGGAGCAATAGACAGCAAGCATATCCTATTTTGGCACCAGACCACCTTGCCACAGAGGAGATCAACAGAAAGGGCTACTTTCCCATGGTTACGCAAGCACTGGTGGATCACCAGGGATGCTTCATCGATATCAATGTGGGCTGGTCAGGGAAGGTGCATGATGTTTGCATCTTTAAGAACAGAGAAAGCTACAAGCAAGGATTTTCTTTCCCAAGAGGCCGATTACCATTGGTGGTGTTGATATGCCAGTAGTGATCTTGGGAGACCCAGCCTACCCATTGCTCATGAAGCTGTACACTGGCCAGCATGACAGCAGCAAGGAAAGATTAAACTACTGGCTCACCAGGTGCAGAACGACAGCTGAATGCACTTTTGGTAGACTGAAGGGAGACACTGGCATCGTTTACCCATAAGATTGGATCTCAGTAAAAAATTTTTTTTAAAAAAAATCCCAACTGGTAGAGCTGCATGCTGTGTCCTGCATAATACCTATGAAGCAAAGGGAGAAAAGCTGCTGCCAGGGTGGAGGTGAAGCAGCAGTCTGCCACGTTTGAACAGCCAGACACAAGGGCTATTAGAAGAGTTCAACACAGATCTATACAGCGCAGGGAAGAGTACTTTAACACTGAGCCACAGTAATGCATTGTGAAGTACTGTGCTCTACCTGACCCTGCAGTTTTGGGGCCTGTTAGGAATTGTGTGGTGCTTGGTGTACATTTATGATTATTACACTGATTGTCACTGATCCTATGAGTTGTGTCACAGTGTTCAGTAACAAGTAAGAGGGTGCTTTCAGAACTGCTAGACACTCTGCAGCCTGTGTTGTGAACTAATAAAGTTTAATTATTTCCCAAAGAATATAATTTTATTCAGTAGCAAAACCAGTGCAAAGAAAAATCTGTGCAATTTAAAAGCAAATACATAAGAAATTTAAGTTAATGGAACAGAACAATGGGAAAGAACAAATATGTCCACTTTACCTACACATACAGGAACTGTGGCTTTTACAGGTCAGAGTATGTGAAGCTGGGGTTGTCCTTAATGTCCCCTGGGGCGAAGTGGTAGGGGAGGGATGTGGCCCCTGATACCATGTGGAATGTTGAAGGGGGGTGTAGAAAGCTGCTGTAATGCTATTTTCCGTGGACTGCAAAAGGAGGCAAGCCTGTGATTGTTTGACCCATAGGTCCACAAGAGTCCGCAGCATCTGTTTGCTGGTGGAGAAGCCCCATTATGTCCTTTGCTTCTCTCTCTCCTTTTCTTGCTGGGACTCTTGGGCCTTTCTCCTCTCCACTATTTCCTTCTCCAGTTCACTTCAATGTTTGCCCTCCAGGCTCTTTGCTCACGGTCTGATGCAGCACTGGCTTGCAGGGTCTCATGGAACATGCCATCTCAAGTCCTCCTTATCTGGTTCAGATGTTCCATGGGCGTGGAGGGGAAAACCCCTCAACGCCGCAATGGCAGCAGCTTCCGATAAAACACAGACGTACCACTCTCAATATTATCACAGTGCAAAGTGAAAGTTAAAATTTAGAACTCCCTTCCCTTGCTCCCCTAGAGTTTTAAATAAGACATGCTCATTGACTATTCTGCTTCGGAGGGCTTGTGCACGGTGCCACTCACAGCACCAGCCACGGTGAGGATGGCCTGGCAGGGGTGAGGGGAATGAGGAGGGAATTGCTTGGCTGCATGAAACTATGAGTACAGGGCAATGGCACCGAATACTGGCACCATTTCCCACAGGTGGTGATGATTTTTTCACTTCTGCCCGTAACAGAGGCACAGACAGCACAGCTGCTTCTGGGGTCCAGAAGCCACCTCGGCCCATAAGCTGCTAGCCTGAGTATGCGATGGTGCCTGACAAAGTTATTGCTGACTGACATACGAAAGTGTCCTACCACTGAGGAAGAAATAAGACTGACCTTCCTCCCTCGCCCCCCGAAATCTTTCGGAGAGGATTGCAGAGTACCCCCATGAAAGTTTTCATTGAGATTTCTCAGGAGGATTCAAGGGACATCCCTGTGTACATAAGCAATGGTTCCCATTGCCTAACTCTACAAGGGAATGATAGGTAAATAAAAATGCTACCTCTCTTTGCTGCACTGCTGCCTCTTCTAGCATGAATACATTAATTAAAAGTCATTAGCTGTGTCCTATTAAGTTGGGGGCGCCATCAGTACACCACTGTAATGGGAAACACAATTATACACTTACCCAAATTTCCTCCCCCTGCATCAGGCTCGCCCGTGTTCGACTGCTGGCATTGACTGCACGGTGTGGGAGTCTCATCAGGTCCTGGCTCACAGCATAGCTGGATCCCTTGGTTGCACGTCCCCCATCCTCCTTTCTGATCATGCCAGGGGCCTGTGGCTTGGGCTCCTCGGCGGTATCCATGGTGGTGAGTTCTCCAGCAAGTACGGCATGCAGCTCTTTGTCAAAGCAACAGGTCTGCGGCTTGGCACCAGATCAACTGTTGGCCTCCCTGGCCTTCTGATATGCCTGACGCAGTTCCTTTGCTTTCAGGTGGCACTGCTGCCAGTCTCGGTCAGACCCCTTCTCCTGCATCCCCCGTGAAATCTGCTCATAGACACTTATGCTTGGGTCTGTAGCTGTGCTTGTACAATCTCTTCTCACCACAGGCCCAGGAGATCCAATGTCTCCTGTCTACTCTGTGTCAGAGCATGTGTGGCATGTGTAGCCAGCATGGTCAGTTGCACATAACAATGGAGTGCTGCTAGGTGTGATCACCAAGCTGGACAATCAGGAAATGGCATTTCAAAAATGTGCCAGGCTTTAGAGGAGAGGAGGGCCTTCCAGCCTCCATGACCCTGGGGCTGGATCAAGCATTAAGGGCCAGCCGCTGGTGGACTGTTAGGGTCAACGTAAGTAACACAGTGTCTACACTTGCGCAGCATCAACCTCAGTACATCGACCATGCCCGGTGCCGCTCAAGCAGGTGGTGTTACTTTGTCGGCATAATGGAGCACTTATATCAGTGGGAGACAAATTTAAGTGTAGACCCTTGGACAAGTAGGTGGATGCAAGGCGGCTTACATTGACCTAACTTGCTAGTATAGACCAGGCCTGAGACTCTTTCCTTTGACTGAGTGCTGAGGAGACAGTGAGATCAGCCCCTAAGGACCAGGGATCATCAGCAACCATTCTGACCAATTAAGCAGTGGTTTGTAGATATGACAAGGAATCCCATTCAACTCTTAAATGGAATGGTGATTGCTACAACACGGGGCCTGAAGGACGGTAGTAGGTTTAAACTTGAGATCCTGGGCTTGGTGCTGTGTGAGAGAGGTAGAAAGCTTTCTTCCATCTCCTCCCCACCCAAAAAGTAAACACACTTGCAATAATATGCTAAATCTGTTTTAAAAGGCTCCCTTTAATGTATAAACTCATGATCGGAAATGCTAAGGTTATTACAGATGCACAAAGGGTAGTAACTGCTGATTTACAGGAGATGCAATTCATACTTACATGAGTCGGCTGTTATACCTCAAAAATACCTAGTCTGCACACTGCAGCCTACAATATTTTTAGCGTTAGTGCCATTATTATAGATCAAGCCACAATACTGTACAACTTGATTTTCTTCCCTCTCATTGCACAGCGCTGTCCTAGACTATTTGTTCCCAGAAGCCCCTTTTCTCTTTGACATTGCAGTTGTCATTGCTGTCATCAAGTAGCTCTACCACTGGTCTCTCAATATGCATATGAGTCAGTGGAAGAATAAGGGAGCGAGGGTGCACTTTATTTAGGTACATAGTTTTTAAGATGACTTGCAGTAAGACGATGCACACAATACACACAGAGGTACTTTAATCAGCCATCACAACATTTGGTTATGAAAAACCTACCTTAGGAGAAGAAGAAAGCTCCTTCACTGCAGGAACAGCTGACATATTCTCACTCATTCCTGTCTCTGTCTTTGGTGAGAGGACTGGTGGTGCAGGAGCCTTTCTTTTCATCCTTTCTGCTTCTTGCAGTGGAGTAACTTGATTATTTAAAGCAGGGCTTGATTTTGGTTCATAAAATGGATTTGATCTAATTAAAAGAAGGGAAACATATTTCTTTGCTATCTCTTTGCACTTTCAAAACAAAAATAATAGTTGATTGTTTTGATTGTGCTGTTGCTGCCTTTTTCATTTTTCTTTCTTTCTTTTCTTTTTTTTTTTTTAAAGACCGATGAGTGAATTATGTACAGCCAGCAATTGCTTTAGGCCAACATTTGCAAAACTGGGTATCTAAAGCTAGGTTCCTAAGTCCATATTCAGCTGCCTATAGAAAAGTGGCTGAGCACCCACAAGTCTCATCGAAGTTGATGGATGTTGGAGGTGCTAAACAACTCTGAGAATCTAGAGAGTTTTATTTAGATAACTAAATGTGGATTTTGGAGCCCAATTTTAGATACCCTATGTTTGAAAATCTTGGCCTCAGTGTATATACAGTCAAAGTCAAGTACATTTTCATTTCAGTCACAAACAGCCATCATATAAGTCTGAGAACACTCAATGGAACACACAACAGCACAGGAAAATAATGGCTAATGTTGTTTGCATAGATAAATAGCCTTTTGTTTTGCACATTATTTGGCTAAATATCTTTCAAGAAACCCAGTCAAACATGTTCATGTGTTGTCTGATGCGTTATCACCACAGCTGCACTATTTATATTCCATCTCTCAATGATAAATAAAATAAGCACTTTCCTAGCATTTACACTTTTTAGCCAGGTCTCCAATGAGTCTTATGTCAGATGATCATACAGAGCTTTTCCTAATCATTTAATGTACTTACTCTCAGCATGTAAAATAGATAGCAATATTGTATCTAATAAGGGGTCCTCCTCTGTATCAAGCTAATGTATTCACTCTGTCTCTTATTTTCCATTCTTTTCCATATGTCCAACAGACCTCCACTTATAAAAATAATCATCTGATCCATTATTCCATCTTTTACTATTGTACACTTTCCCAGTAAGATATACACGTATATGTATATGTATAATTTGCTGAACTCTGTGCTCATGCAGTAACATGACATAAATTCCCAAAAGGCAAACCTACATACAATTAGATGAAGTGCAACACATCAAAAATAAATAGCTTCAGTCCCTTGAATTCATTTTTAGATGGAAACAGTATTGTATCCAGCATTAGATAAGAGGTTAAGCACTCATATCCAGTCAGAATTTTCCTCTCCATGCTAGAGAACCAAACTGGTAGGCAGTTTTTAGATAAATGAAACTTTAAAAATTGAACTTTTATAATAAGTATTCTTCATTAATAGCTGATTTAGCACTCCAGTTCCTTTCCTATTTCACTTTAAAAACAAAAAACCCTTTAAGAATATTTTAGTTTTAAAATATTTTCCTCAATTTATTGAAATGCCTTAGAAATGACTTTGATGCAGTTTTGCCCTTTTCCTCTTTATCAGTGAGCAGGAGAAAGCAATTGTTGTGTTACACCACAGAGAATAAGTGTACCTCTGAAGGCTGAAGTTTAGTAAACACATCTTTGGGAATGTGGAGAAGGGAGGAAAAAACTAAAACAACCATTCAGCAACAAGCTTGGTGCATGAAGCTCACCTTACTGTGGGACTCCTGCTGTTTATTACAGGAGAGATTAAGACTAAAATAACTAGCCCGCTGACTGAAGGCATCTTTGAGGTGTTCTCACTTCAGCACTCATCAAATGCAAAAAAACATGAGTGAAGTCAAAGCTAAGGGTGATGTCAAAATAACAGTTTAAACAAAAAAGGATGGACATGCTCCAGAGGAGGAGGAGGAGGAAAAAGGACGGTATTCGGTTTGGAACAGAAGACTCAACAGTACCTGTCAATTGTTCTAATTTTGCTGACAACCTTGTTGAGCTGTCTTCAAACATTACAGAGTTCAAAGGAAGGTGAAAATAAAAATGAAAAAAGATAAAGAGTGAAGAACAATATGTTTATAGGAGATCGCAATGTTTTCTTTAGTTCCACAATTTCGTCTTCTGACTAGCCAGCAAATGCAGCATGTTTTGACAGTGAACTAACTGACCCTCTACACCCTTACTTAGAATTACAGAAATTATGTGCACTGGGACTTTTCTAAGAAGTTAATGTTAATTTGCAGTGAGTAAAAAATTCAGATTAATGGGAGTAAAGAAATCTGAGAGCTGGGTGGAACCACATTTTAAAATTAATTTTCTTACATTCCTGCTCTTAAATAAAGACTTTTACCACAACACATTCACCAAGAAGCAAGGCCTACAATTAAGCAAGTTACAGGCTTGTTCAGAATTTGCTTTAAACATAGGCTGTATCTACCTTCAGTGTATAGTAAAGGCAGAACACATTGATATTACACTTTTCACCTCATTTTAAAACCAGTCCTAACCATTTCTTTGAACTGTTCATTTTAATAAGATTCCTAAAATATCAGAAGCATGACACAGGCTTGGTTTCTAGTTCTTGTCATAATGGTAAATTATAATGTAAAATCCAAGTTTTGAAGTCAGTGGATTTACTCCAGATTTACAGATTTGTAACACAGCAGAATTTGGCTCATGTTTGGTTGCCTGGTGAGCAAGACCAGGCAAAATCTGGCTGAATGAATCCTGGTTGGAAGATACTAATTGGCGTATGCAGTCTGTGCTTCAACTATATTATAAAACCAACAGTTATAATGGAATTTATCTAGAGAGAAGCTGAACTGTCCATCACAAGATAAGGCACCCAGCAAACATCTCAGTAATCAGCAATCATCAACACTGCAGTTACTTGTTTCTCTACTCTGTCAATCAACTTCAAGAAGTTAGAAAACATAGTTGCAACTTTCACCAACTATAGTGCTCTCCATTAATTCAGTCTGGTTAATGAGAATAGAAACTATGGAACCAAATCATTTGATTTGAATATAACTTCAATTTTTTATTTTAATCTATTCAATATGTTTTGGGCTGGTATTACTGGCTAATGAAATTTAGTTCCTCTTTCAATAAAATGATTTTCAAATGAAATAGAATTAAAAGAATAGGCTAAGTGTGATACTATAAAACAGTGCAATTTAAATAGGTGCGTACTTATGTAATTTTCAAACGCATAACTTTATTTAACTTAGCAAAGCAACTATTCTTTATTAAGGACTAGTCACCGGCCAATTTTGATTTTTAAAAAAAAAACGTATGAGTGCATTTTTACAAACGCACAAGTAATTTTTGATCCTTGCCTAAAATTAAAAAATGGCCAAATTAACTTTATTCAAACTTTGCAAAACACTTCCGTCTTTGAGCTATGACCAAAATTTCAACCCACAAGAGCTTTGTTTTGAGTTTCCTGATAGTTGAATATCCTTAACAGAACATTTAAACTGTAGCACTGTTACCACAATATACCTATGATCATAAATATTTTGCATTTACATACATATTCTGACGATATCAGTGTACTTGGCAGTCATCAATGAAGCAAGTCTCCATTAAGCATACCATTTAAAGTAAATATTTTTACCAATAGAGAAAATAAGGCACAGGGGTGTTATGTACT
Organism: Lepidochelys kempii; assembly: GCF_965140285.1. Classification (NCBI taxonomy): domain Eukaryota; kingdom Metazoa; phylum Chordata; order Testudines; family Cheloniidae; genus Lepidochelys; species Lepidochelys kempii. Next base: position 197,104,564 of record NC_136382.1, read on the forward strand.
TTGTCCAAGGTTACATAGCAGCTCTGTGGCAGCTCTGGGATTAGAAATCAACTCTCAGGGCGCTCTAACAGTACATGCCTTGAAACGGATTTCCTGATTTAAGTACACTGAATCATGCTTCCTCTAACTTATTCCATTAGGATTTTCTAATGTTAAGGACATTTTGCACTGGCATTTAATGTAAAAAAAATCCCAGATCTCAGAGCTAAGTAATTTAATATTTAGCTTTCACTTTTCTTAGGCATGAGAGATATCCAGAGCTGTGGTCAGAGTTCAGTATAGGGCTTGATCAAAATGGAACCCGGGCCTCGCACTGAAGATATCTAATGGCATGGACTTTTAGTTAAAAAAAAGTTAGATTGCCATTATGTCATTGGCCCTACAGAAGCAAGTTCCCAGTCACATTCCAGTTCCCATTCCTGCCTACCACCCTCTCATAATGATAGTTCTAACATTTTAAAAAACATTTATTTCATCTTGTCTACAAGACTGAGTCCAAAATCCATGCTCTGCCTTCTCGAAAGGATAATGGGACCAGGCACCCGATTTTAAAAGTCTGCTCATCCTTATTCTTGGTAGTGAGCATCAAATTTAACATGAACACAGCAAGAAGAATACAATGTGATTCATGAAGCATACTGCAAAAAAACCCAACCAAACACAAAAAACCCTTTAAATGCAAGGGTAAAAATGCATTGCTTTTCAAATGAGGAACGGGAGTGTCCTTTGGCATCCTTCTATTTGACATGTAGCCCTCCTATTACTCTCAAAACCACTCTCAATGAAAGCATCTGCTCATTGCTGCTCAAAAATGCAAACAGAATGACAGGATGTATAAAGAGTGATACAGGAAATATTACTGAAAGCTTTAAAATGCCATAATGCTGTTATATAAGTCAACGGTTTGCCCTGATCTTCAACACGTTTAGGTCTGGTCACCCCATCTTAAAACAGATATACAGTAGCAGAAATAGGAGCATCCAGAGACGGGCGATGAAAATGATTAGAGACATGGAGAGACTTCTGTATGAAGAGAGATTGAAAAGGTTAGGACCAGTTAGCTCAGAGAAGAGACAAGTAAGAGGGACCATGATAGAGATCTATAAGATAAGAAAGGGTATAGAGGAGAGTAAATCAGGTGCTCCTAATTGTCCTTTTTTATATAAAAGAAGTACCAGGGGACGTTCAACAAAATGAAAAAAAATACATTGGAAAACTGCAAAAAGGAACTACATTTTACACGGTGCATACCTGTCACCATACAGTGCCACTCAGGCCTAACACTTAGCAGGATTCAAAAAAGGGGTTACATATTTATGTAGATAAGGATATCCACAGTCACATGCGATAGAACACAAAATGTACAAAGGGGAATAAACTGTCAGGCTTCAGGGCACAAGCAAACTACTAACTTATAGGAGTGAGGAAAAGCTTCCCCTATATACTCATCATTCCGTAACTGTTTTTCATGGGGTTTCTTCCATTTTCCACAGAAGCATCTGGTGATTGCTGCTACCTGGCAAAGGATACTGATCTAGATGGACCACTGCTCTAACCCAGTATACCAATCCCTATGTTCCTAAACAGGCCTTGTGTCATAACAATCCACAATGCAGAACTGCAAGAGTTTCCCTTGCCCCATTCTACTCCATACGTTTAATAAACTGTCCCCGCAACTTTTCCAAGGCTTTTCCTCCTTAGGAACCTGTGAAAAAGTAGGAAGGGTCTCCAGTAGGGACTATGATGTAAAAGTCTAAATTTACTATGCTATTTAACCACTTCACCCTCCATTTTAATAATGAAAATACAGGCCAGCTTAGGTTTGAACAACATTTATCATTGGGGTGGGGGGGGTGGGGGGGTTCATTTTTACCTTCTGTTAAGGAAATAAAGCAAACAGGGGTTGTAAATCCCCCCAAGAGACTTGAAAAATACAAAATTAAAACAAAACAAAAGCTGCTGTAACAAAGAGCTCCTGAAATCCACAATCTCAGAGACAGGAAGAAAAAACAAGCCTGCCCTTTAAAACACTGCAGTGGCCTGTTTGGCAGAGATTTGTTTAGGATAGGGATGTGGGTGTAAGTAAAACAAAGAAAAAATCCTTCACTTGCCCCTCCACTGTCACTTTTGTCTCTTTCCTCTCTTCTTCTCTTCCTCAGTTTTAACTGTTCGCTGTCTCCATCTCTTTGGGTATGTATACTAATATTTCCCCTTTCAGACTCTCCCGATCAGTGAGTGATCAGGAATGTCTAGCGTCACTGTCAACAGCACAATCATACTCTTGGTCTGGGAAGATACAGCAGCCAGTGCTGTTTGTTCAGAAAACCAACTCTCCCGCACCCCACACACTGAATGGAGTTGGCAGAGAAAGCATTCCCTAATGCCAATTTTTCACAACCGAACAAAAACAAAGCACAACAAAAACCAGACAAAACTAAAAAATAAAAATTCATGGGAACAAAACTTAAGAGAAAATGAACCCCGGGGTCCTATACGCATTTCTATCAGTGTGCATGGAACTTCTTCAGTTTCCTAAAATACAGCTATAAAGAAAGCAAACATTAGGATGAAAACATGACACCTTAATTACTATTAAATATAAGAGCCACGAAAGTGTCTTGCCATAATAAATCTCATCAAGGTCTTTACAATTAAAAGTTAATTACAGTTGTCGCCTGTAAAATTGCTCATGTATACTCACCATAAATCCTTGCATGGGTGGTGCGGTTGCTGAGTAATAACCATATTCCTAAAGGTGATTAAAGACACAAGCACACCTTACGCTTGTGCCTTCAATCATCCCAAATTGCATGATTATTGCAAAATGCCCTCACACCCTATTTTGCTTCATTACTAGAATATAAGACAGTCAAAGACCGTCTTATAAAAAATTTGAGATAGGGTTCTTAGACTCCAAGACCAGAACGGACCATTGTGGTCATCTAGTCTGACCTCTTGTATATCACAGGCCAGAGAACTTTCCCAAAATAATTCCTAGAGCAGATCTTTTAGATAAAAACCATCCAACCTTGATTTTAGAATGGTCCGTGATGAAGAATTATTAAAAACAAATTCCAAGGAAGTGCACAGACTGTTTCTCTTTCATCCTTTCAAGTAGTTGCTGCCTTGATGAGTTTCCCAATGATTCAACATTTGCTATATGGATTCCCAGGTGTCTCAGTTCACCCAAAGTGCATTCGTTCCAAGAACTTTCACTTTCATTAATAGTAAACATATTCTGGTTTAAGGAAAAAAAAATAGCGACAAGACAGGAAGGACCAAGGCCCATCAATCCTCCCTCTCTACCTCACTTGAAATTACTCAGTGTTGCCAAGAAAGGCAAAATCTTTCCTAAGGTACATGCAGAAAAATGTCCCCACAGATCCTGTCAACATGCTTGGGAGATTCATGAATTCTGTCCTGTGTATGTGGGCAAGAACCACCCTGGTTAAATCCATTTATACCTTGAGATTATGTCAACAATCCCACTAATACTTTAAGATTGCTTCAAGGTGACATATTACAAATATTATACTTACTCATCTAACTCTTCCTCTTCAGTTTTAGAAGTATCTGCATAGAGGTATTTACTCATGTCCACCGGTCTTACATTTTTCCTTTTTGCAGGTTGTGGAGGAGAATCTTTGATAGTTACAAACGTTTCAGGTTCAGGATCTGGCTCATCAAATGGGTTCAAGTACTCTGGAGCACCTTCCTCTTTAAAGGGATTATAATTATCACCATAGTAAGAGTCTTCTGGTTTTGAAGATGAAGCTGTTTCAGTATCGTGTTCTATAAAAAGCATTTTAAAAAGATTATTTAATACAAAATAAATTCAAAACTATTTTAGCAGATCTTTATATTTTATGGGGCTTTAATCTGAACTGAAACTTGGAATCTAAGGTCTTTGCCTGGAAGTGAATATTAATGCTTTATTTACAGTGTGACCTTGTTTAGCCAAAAATAAGCTGTGAAAGGTAATGTCCCCTGAGGAGCAGGGAGGGAGGATATTAAACACTTTGGGTATGTCTACACTGCAATTAAACACTTGCGCCTGGCCCATGGCAGCTGACTCGGGCTCGCAGGGCTCAGGCTAAGGGGCTGTTTAATTGCACTGTAGACATCTGGGCTTGCGCTTGAGCCCAGGGTCTAGGATCTTGCAAAGCGGGAGTGTCCCCAGAGCTTGAGCCACAGCCTGAGTCCGAACATCTATACTGTAATTAAACAGCTCCTTAGCCCGAGCTGGAGTCAGCTGGCACAGGCCAGCCATGGGTGTTTAACTGCAGTGTAGTCACACCCTTTGAGAAATTTCCCACTTATCCAAAACTTCTTTCAGCCATATTAGTCATTTGTCCCTCACTCACTCATGTAAATAGGATCTCAATAGATGTGATTTTCTTTTAACGGATTTTCCCAATTAGGTTATTCAGGTCCCAACAATAATGCTTTAAATGCTTCTTTGTACTCTTATAATTTATAATGATTTCCTAAATGAAATGACATTTTGTAGGCCCTTAAGTGGTGGTAGGGATTGGGACCCCTCCATGTCTTATTTAAAACACATGATCTAGTAACACTGGAAAATCATTTATTAAGCAAGTTAATGACTAATTACACATTTTTAGTGTACATATCAGAACTTCTGCCGTAGATTTTTGATAACAATAGTAAATACACTCTCTCTATTACAACAAATTTAAATTATCCTTAAAGAGATACACAATCAGATTAATAATACATAGTTGGGATTTATAGCCAGCAACTCTACACAATTCTTTCCAGCAACAGAGGAAGAATTTTACACTAGCAGAGATTGTTGGCAGATATCTCTGTGACTGGAACAATATGAAAACATACATAGACAGAGAATGTTAACCACACTGAAATTTATCAGGACTAACCACACTATTCTTGCAGTCATAAATGGTCAGGAATTCATCTTACTACTGCTCTGACAAGATGGCATTATTGCAGGAAAGTGAGCTCTCACCCCATGCAAGCAGGCTCTTTACTAGCAGTTTTAACCAAAAAAACCCAAAAACTTTATTTGCAATAACAATTCACAGTTTATTCATGATGTGAAGTGCCCTTTATTTTTTGAGCTTTGAAATTACTGGGTTGAACATAATAGATCATTTCAATTTAAAAGACAGACAATATTATTTATTATTTGTATGGCACTAGAGCCCAAAGTTCCCCAAAAGGGCCTTGTCCACACTTGGGATTTGCCCCAGTACAGCCACTGATGACTAGCCAGTATAGACAAGCAAAGCTGCTACTTGTGCTTCTTGGAGCTTATTCCCACTTGAAACCAGTGTAAATTGTGGTTTACAGCGATTTATCCAATTTAGGTTAGGGATTTGCAAGCTGATGGCTGGAGTCAAGGTAAATCCCCACTGTAGATCAGACCTGAATTTTCTGAGGTTACCAGGATGAACCATCAAGTTGCGTACATAGCAAGCCTTTGACCACAGGAATGTATTACTGTGTAACTTTATTCTCATTTCCACTTTGCTCCTATTGTTAGTCACACTCACTTGTGTCTTGTCTTAAATTAGATTATAAAGTGTTTGGGCAAGGACTGTCTCCTGTACATTTATATAGTGGCAAGTGCAATGGGACCTCCATCTCATCCCTGGTTCATCCTACTTGAGAGCTACAGGTAAGAAGCTTGAGAGATCTCATTTTAGGAAGAATCTCACGACTCCTGTTCCTTGAGCCAGTGAACCTTTCACATCTGAATTCCAAGAGGTATAAGAGCATATTTTGTTACAGGCCCTTTCACGGCTGTCTGTCTCAGAAGAGAACTCATCTGCCCACTCTGAAATATTGCTACTGTCAGAAGAGGTGAGAATAAAAAGGGATTAACTATGTATTTCCCACAATAAAGGAATGAGACCTACAGATCATATAACTGTCCCAGCCTTATTTAAACTGAAGATGGGTACAGAGAAGATAAGCACACTTGTATGATTAAGGACAAGATCAACAGCACAAAAAATGGACTTCACTAAATTGTACTGCAGGTTCTATCTGGTGAATATATATGACATTTTATTACTATATTCTATACCTCTTAATTATGGAGTGTTTCCAACTACCAATGATTATTCAGGCACTTTACATACAAAAATCCCTTTAAAAATCTTAATGTGATCTGCAATCTATTTTTCCTTGAGTGAAACCAATGCAATCTAACATATACCGTAGTTAAATTTAGCTCTACTGTATTCAATAGTTAGTAGATTTAGCTGTATTTACATTTTCAAAAGGCATTTAACATTGCTCCAAATTAAAGGTTGGTGTTTAAAATGAGACTTGAATAAAGATAATTGATGCCCTGGATTAAAAAAAATGGATGAGAGGCAAGAAAGGGGTGCTTGAAAAAAAGTTATTTTTAGACTTATAAACAATCAATCACTAGTGACAATACTTAGCACTCATATAATCCTTTACAAACATTAACTAATTATTCAGAATTTTTGAGTTTAATGTTGTTACAGTAAAAAAAAAATCTGGGCTGTACATATGTTACTAATCCTACATAAAGCTAAAAAGGAAGCGTTACATCTCCCTTTAGTAATATAAAGTAACATTAAAGTTTTGGCTTAGAAGAAAAGTTTTTAAATAGTTTTAATAACTTCAGTCTAACTGGATTCAAACAGAGAAAGGCACATTATAATAATGCTAAAGGATTAAAGGTAAACTGACCGAAGCAAAGGAATCCAGAGTTATTGCTGAGACTTTATTTCAGAACAACCAACTATTGTACTGAGGTCAAGCAAGAGTCTTGTAACAATGTAGTATGTGAAATCACTCATATGTTGCAACTCAGTGTATAGTCAGTCTTCGATTTGATTTTCCTGGCTTCTGCCAGCTTGTGTCAGAGCCCTAATTTTTTAAATATAATTTTTCATTTCTTCTAAGTTAAAAAAAGACGTTCAATGATATTAGTTATATTGCGGTAGCACCCAAATGCCGCGACAGGATCAGGGTCCTGTCGAAACACATATGAAAAAAGAGACCCACTCCCAAGAGCTTACAGGCTTATGGCCTCAATCCAAGAACGTGTTAAGTATGTACGTAGTTTTAAGGACATGAGTATGACCACTGAAATCAGTGACTCAACGCTTACAGCTACTCATGTATTTATGTGATTTACTGAACCACAGCCACGCTGTCATGCTTGTGGGACCTGGCCTCAAAAGATAAACATACAAAGGGAATGAGGGTAATGCGATGCAACATATGATTTTGGCAACAAAAATGATTAGGGGTCTGGAACACATGAACTATGAGGAGAGGCTGAGGGAACTGGGATTGTTTAGTCTGCAGAAGAGAAGAATGAGGGGGATTTGATAGCTGCTTTCAACTACCTGAGAGGTGGTTCCAGAGAGGATGGTTCTAGACTATTCTCAGTGGTAGAAGAGGACAGAACAAGGAGTAATGGTCTCAAGTTGCAGTGGGAGAGGTTTAGGTTGGATATTAGGAAAAACTTTTTCACTAGGAGGGTGGTGAAACACTGGAATGCGTTACCTAGGGAGGTGGTAGAATCTCCTTCCTTCGAAGTTTTTAAGGTCAGGCTCGACAAAGCCCTGGCTGGGATGATTTAATTGGGGATTGGTCCTGCTCTGAGCAGGGGGTTGGACTAGATGACCTCCTGAGGTCCCTTCCACCCTGATATTCTATGATTCTATGAAGAAAATAGGAAGGGTGATGATAGACATATGCCTTATTAGTAAGGCTGCGAATCTTTCACGGAGGTCACGGATTCCGCAGCTGCAGCGGCTGACCCCAGGGCTGCTCGCCCAAGCAGTTGGGGAGCCCCTGGGGCCAGCCGCACTGCTGCTCCGGTGGCCCCAGGCAACTGGTCCTTGGAGCAGCAGTCCGGGACCAGCAGCGGTGCCCAGGCTGCCCCTACCTAGAGAAGCAGCAGTGGTGGCAAAGCCCAAGGCCACCCCTAGCCCGCAGGAGCGGCAAGGACAGTGGGGCCATGGGCCATGCCCCCCGGAGCAGCAGTGGTGGGGCCCTGGGCCCCCACACCAGGAGCAGCAGCGTCCATTGGAGCACTGCCCCCTCCTCTCAGCAGGTAAGATTTAGTTAGGCGTATTTTTAGTAAAAGTCAGGGACAGGTCACTGGCCGTGACTTTTTGGTTATTGCCTGTGACCTTTACTAAAAATACCCGTGACTAAATCGTAGCCTTAATTATTAGTTCAAGTTGTATTATTTATGTTGAACCTTTGCCTAATTTTTAACCAAAGCCTTTTCTATTTTAAAATTATTTTTAGCTCTTAAATATTTTCTCATGGGAGTGCACAAGAACCAACCCTGCAACTGAGTCCAAAAGAGTAGACCCCTATGACTATGTCATGGTTCCACATTGTGTAACACCTCTGATTTTTACACAGTCTCTCTGGAAATGTACTAATTTAGTGTTAGACACGGAGGCTTACTGCCTCACTATCACAAGACAGGGTCCCTGGCTTCAGTACCTCTGTTTCTCACCCCGGCTCCTTCTGCAGGTCCAAGAGTTTTGACTCCTGTTGGAGACTTACCCCCTAGTGAGCTATACACCCAGCAGATGTTTGCATCAACAAAGGACAGCCTTTTCGAAATAAGGCAATCCAGGCATCTGGCAGAACCACCTGCCTCTCTTGCCCATCTGTCCTAGATTCAATCTCCTCACAGCACTGGGCAGCCTTGTAATTATCATAGGGCATGTCTACACAGTGGTGTAATGGGGTACATGGCGGGGGGATATCTAAAGCACAGTAACGTGTTGCACATTAATTGGTCCATGTAGACACAACCAGTATGCACTAAAGGTTCCCTAGAGCGCTTTAATGTAGTACTGTTTAAGCATTTCATGATGAGACACAGTCTGTGTGCAGTTTTGCTTCTGTTAGGGTGTAAGCGTTCAGGAATTCTTTTAAAATTTGCACTGCAGAATCAAAAAGCATATTAGGGAAAATCCTGAAAGAAAAGACATGCAGGAAAACAATATCTTTTAAAAGTATGCTTTACACTATTTTTTAAAAATTAGCTTGACAGCGTCTCCTGAAAACAAGGCTTTACATATTTGTTTTTTATTTCATAGAATTTAATGAAAAATACAAATAGTTTCTGCAAGTCCCCTCAGCTTCAACATTATGGGCCAAATTCTGCACCCCTTACTAGGGTTTTCACTCCCATTAGTTGTCTGAGTATGGACGACAGGATGTAGCCCAATACGTAGAGCACCCTAAAATGCCAGGCTGAGAAGAACCTCCACCATACAATTAGTTAAAAGATTTAATTTATTTCACACATATGCTAAAACTGATGGAACTTTGTCAAAATCATTTTCAGGTCTCCTTGCAGCTTGCAACTCTGCAGATAAGTATAGGGTTTTCCAGACAGTGGCAGGCGCCTAGTTAAACTTGGCTCTTATTTCTCTCCTTCTTCTCCCTCTCTCCCATACTAACAATCCTGGATTCCTATTTATTTTTCTCCATCTTCATGGAGGCATTGAGAGAGGGTCCTCTCAGCCTCCCACCCCCTGGTGCAAAGAAACGGACCTTGCAACAGAGGGACAAGTCACAGGCAAACCACAGAGGTCTGAGAAAGGTCAACATTGGCTCCACTCTGGAATTCCAGACCTTCCTGAACCCTACATCTGTACCGATGATGGGTCTCTTAAACCCTTCAAGACTGGCCAGTAAATGTAAAACATTCTGTGGCCATTTGTCAAAGCCTTCAGAAAACATTTCACTCTTTAGAAAACAATGTCAATCCAGATCAAATTATATTATGGGATAATAACTCAATACCTAATTTTGAAAGCTGCATACTTTCTAGGTAAGGACAGCTGTCTTAATTTTCAAAAGTGACTAGTGATCTTGGGTGTCTCAATTTTTGGGGACTCAACTTGGGACATCTTAAAGGGTGTCAGAAATGGTGAACATCTGCCCTTGAAAAATCAAGCCATGTTGGGTTATTTCAAATCGGGGATTCAAAAATTGAGACACCCATAATCATTTTGAAAATTTAGGCTCCTGTTCGTAGTTTGAATCAATTCAATATTTTGTTGGTTTTAAAGTCTTTAAATGGGTAATAATAATTATATCTGCTACTGAGCTGCAACTTGGCACACCAAGGGTCAAACCCACAATAATTCTGAGTAGCCAAGTAATAAACCTGCAAAGGTAGGAGAGACAAAAGAACAGATTGATGTACTATTTACAATTGACACACTGCCCGCTTTTGCACCAGCTCCTGCCAACTGTACCTGGCATGGCTCCACTGACGGGAACTTCTCACAGAAGTATGCATTATGCCTGGCAGTTAAGTATCTGCAGAATCAGATGCTAAGTTCCCACAGGAACTAAGACCCATCACAAACCTGACGACCTTCCTTTCCCAGTGCAAATTGCACATGCATTCTATAACACACATACAGCGGCATACACATTTTTTTAAAAATACCAAAAGCCAAGCCTACCAAGACATTACACTGCATGCACAATCCTCCCCAGCGGGGGATGGAGGAGAGACAGAATGAACCACATGTGACAGCGTTACTTAATGCACGACTGAAAGGTGCTCAGATGCTACGGTGATGAGGGAAGTATAAGAAAAAGAATAGAATAAGGTGTTATTTCCCTGTACTGCCAGGAAAAATGACCTAATTATACACCAATAAAGCAAAAAGAAAAGGAGGACTTGTGGCACCTTAGAGACTAACAAATATATTTGAGCATAAGCTTTCGTGAGCTACAGCATCCGATGCATCCGATGAAGTGAGCTGTAGCTCACGAAAGCTTATGCTCAAATATATTTGTTAGTCTCTAAGGTGCCACAAGTCCTCCTTTTCTTTTTGCGAATACAGACTAACACGGCTGCTACTCTGAAACCAATGAAGGGTATAATTGATTGAACATGCTACAAAGATTTATCAAAACTTCAAGGCCTCAGAGGGATACGTTTTAAAAAGAGGTAGGAGATGGTCCTATTTCAATGGGAAGGTGATTTTAGTGACCCAGCTGGATTTTATAGTGATAAAAGGAATTGTAAAAACCGATCCAAATAAGCGCTACACATTTGCAAAATGTTAGAAGCAAGTAAGCTTCATAAACCCAAAGAACAAGATCTGAAAACGATAAAATTGGCAGCAAAAAAGGGGTTAGGTAAGATTACTTCATGAAAAGGTTACAAAACACATATATGTTTATAAAGGACCAAATGAAGCGTGAAATGTCAGCGAGTAAGGGCTTTTAAAAAAAGGGGTAGAGAAATACGGGAAGAAAGAAGCATTTGGAAACTGTACAAAACAAAGGGGAGCACTCAGGATTGGTCCAGTGGTCTTTTTGTCCACTCCTTCACAGAATGTCTTATGAAAATATGTTTATTATTTCTATTACCAATAACAACCAAACAGCAGCATTTTAAACTTCTATCAGAAACATAAAGAGGGGAACATGGACTGGGTAGTTCAGTGGATTCGTAATTGCTTTTCACTTTTATGTTGCCAAGCCTAGCCCAGGCTGATAATGACCAACAACTGTCACTATATGAAAGCTGGTCAGTGACCTGTGTGAAATGAGTTTGGTAGGTTTCAATCCACTCACCTAGTTACCACTCCGCTAACGGGCACCAATCAGAGAGCTCAAGGGCTGAGTGGGCATGGCAGCTGAACAATCTTCTTACCCTTAGAGATGGCTCTCAGGTCAGAATTAAGGTACACTGATGGGAGAGTGTGACAGAGTGGGAATTTTTCTTAATATTTTGTATCAATATTGTGTGCGTGCCTCAGTTTTCCCTATGTGATGCCTGATTAACTACATGGTGGGAAAAGGTTGTTGACTCTTTGCAGAGACCCAGAGATACAGGGGTGATTGATGCCTCGCTGTCTGGGACCTGGGTCCCCATGCCCCTGGAGAGCCCAAGAAGGCAATGGCCTGCCCAGACATTTGGCATATGGCAACTAGCGACCATGGATGGCCAGCCCTCTGCAGGAAGCCAGCCAGGTATAACCAATTGGAGAACAAAGGAGCAGAGCCAGGTGACAATGTTTGCCTGGGAACAGGAACAAGGAATGAGGAGGGGCCTTGTGGGGTTGTTAAGTGTGGGCTGCTGGAAGCAGGAGATGTTCCTGGAATGGGACTGAAGAGGGGTCAAGAGGGCTCTGTGCTCTGGGACTGATCAAGGACTATGCTGTTACTTTCTGTTCTCTATGTTAACCGAGGACTTTCTACGCTGTGTTTGGGCACCTAATAAACCCTTCTGCTTTTACAACGCTGGCTGAGAGTCACTCCAGTTTAAGGAAGGTGGAGGTGCATTGCTTGCTTGGGGTGTACAAGTCTCTCTGAGGTGTCCAACTCAGGTGGACTCACTGAAGGGAGCTCCCAGTGTGAAGCTGAAGGCTCCGAGGTTCAGTCTAAGGAGGCGGTAAACCAAGTGGCTTTCCCTAGTGGGAGTGTGACCCTAAAGTAGGTCTGGGCTACTAAAGGGATTCCTGCCAGGGACTGTTCCAGAGCTGTTCAAGAGCACCGGACCTGTGGATCCGTGACAGGGAGCATGGGGAAATTTTCCCTGACGATCCTCTTTGTGCCTAGGTAGAAGGCTTCAGGCTCCACATTTGTCAATCTGGCACCTTTTGGAAGCACTATTTTCATTCACATATTTTATATATTTGTTACTATGTTTTGTTGTACTCTATATACACTGACTTTATATGGCAATTTTCACACACTAACAACTCCAAACAACTTCAGAACAATTAATTGCATTCTAGTGTTGTCATGGTGTGATTAAAAAAAGGCATATGCCCAGCGGTACGGCAGCTACTGTAAGATTGCAAATGTGTTATTTGGCCAGAATTCTGGCATTATCCCTACCATTAGACAATCACTATTTAGTGGAACCACTAGACGAAGAGAGAAGAAGCCTCAATTTGACATATCATTGGAGAAGCAGATGTTCAGTTTCCATTGACAATTAACATTCCTGATACTGCTGCCTGGGTGCATGTAATAATGTTAGTTTTTACCAGAACAACCATTTTAGTTTGTAACCTTAGGAAAAAAAAGTTATGCTTCATTAATGAGTCTGTAAATAATGATTAATTGTGTGAAAATGAATTCACCACCTTCTGCATCAGGATCTTCGAATGGGTTTAATTCTGCTGCATCAGGGTCTTCAAATGGATTCGAACTGGAATTGGCCAATTCTTGTTCCTCTTCATCCAAAAAATTAAGCTTGTTGATGAGTTCTAGAAAAAAATGAAGTATTGATTCAGTGTGGTCACAGCCAGCCCTGGATATTAACTGTTCACAAAACACATTTCAAATTCAGAAAATTCACACCAGTGGTCCGTGAGAACAGTGAACTGGACCACATCACCAAGTGCAGAACTAAACTAATGTATTTTGTAGCACACCAATGTTTCCAGCCAGAAGAAATTAATTGAATAAAATAGATGTTCACTTATGAGTACTAATCCACTACACTGCCACAGCGGCCTTCTGGACCTAATTTGATTCAATAAATTTTGCAGTGGATCTAGAAAGATAAATATAGCAACTTGATTTCAAAATATGAATGATTCGTATATTCGTTCACTGTCAATTCTCTTCTTTGCATGCAACATTCATGTAAAGTCAGAGAAGGAACTTTTTGTCAAGTTATAATAGTTAGGCATTATTCACTGCACAAATTGTGTTTTAATGATGTGGTTTTTCTTTCCTATTCACAATCATGTGACAATGCAGTGGCTGAAGAGAGACACTCTATCATGTTGTTACCTGTTGGATGTGCTGCAAATTACTGAAAATCACATTGGATGGAAAGCACAATGATAAAACTGACAGCTGAATACAAGCAGAAGTCAAAAGGTAACAGGTCACAGTAAATACAGACAATCAGAAACAGAAAGAAAGGAGGAAAGCTCATAGACCTTCAGAGGAACTGGCTGATTTAGCTGAAGGCATATTTGCTTGCTTTATGCAGTCATCTTGATCTTCATCTAAGCTGCTCAGAGCATTCAACTGGTTTACAATTTCTGTAAACAGAAGCCAGTCAAGACAAATGTAAGGTAGGGTTATTTAAAGAAAAAGCTGTAGAAAGCATGCTATTACTAGAGAAACAGGGAAAGAGAGGACACTTATTGTTAATGAAAAGAATACATTCAGAATGAATCATTACAGTGATATATAATACACTTATGCACCTGTATGGAACACTTCAGCACTATTTTAACAAGAAGGAACACAATAAGGTACACACTGAAAAATTTTTGATGGGTGCCCGCGACCAGCAGTCTCAAGATTGACAAAAAACTTAAAATGAACACAGACATTAATCCAAAAACTAGGTATGCTAAATATAATTATTTTAACAGTTTTCCTGTTGGTAAGTAAAACTTGAAATTAATAGTATAAAGTCAGCTTAATACAAAAAGTTTGAGGCTACAGCATATACACTTTGATTATGCCTCATTAAGAACCAATCTCTATCAATTTTCCACCTAAGATACACCCAATTTAATAATAATTGTAAACAACATGGTCATTAAACATAGTATGGAACAAAACAGGCTGCAGTAATTTAGGGCCCGATTCTGCCATTTTTATTCTCAGTAATACCTTACTCATTGGATAGATGGCGAGGCGATTTAAGGGCAGGATCTGGCCCTTTGGGAATAGCTCTGAAACCAACATTTTAAAACAGAACCAAATAACTCAAAAGGAACCTTAATGTAGTTAAGATAATCTGTGTACTGTTACTTTTAGGCCAGTGGTTCTCAAACTTTAGTACTGGTGACCCCTTTCACACAGCAAGCCTCTGAGTGTGACCCCTCCTTATAAATCAGAACCACTTTTTTATATATTTAACATCATTAGAAATGCTGGAGGCAAAGTGGGGTTTGGGGTGGAGGCTGACAGCTCGGGACCCCCCAAGTAATAACCTTACCACCCCCTGAGGGGGCCCGACCCCCAGTTTGAGAACCCCTGTTTGAGGCTTTGTGCACTTGCTTAAAATGATGCTTGGAAGAAATTAAGACATGATGATAAAACAATAGGAAAAGCAATGGCAATTCGTATGCCACCAATTTACGATCAAACAAAATACTAAAAACAGTGAAGAAAGTATTATGGAAGCACCACTCATGACTCCATAATTAAGCTTGAGTTGAGTATGCATTTAAAGCAGGGATTCAACCAATTACAGATGAAGGATACAGTGTATCCTCCCAAATTTACAGTATTTACTCGACCTTGTAGAAAAAACATGAGTTAAAAAAATAATAATCTAATACATCTTTAAAAATGAGTTCAATATAGGACTATGAATTATTATGCATTAAGCAGAATTGTATGGTAATGTCATACAATTGTCATCACAAGGTGGAGAAAAGGCTTTTGAGATTGGGTGGAGTGATAGCTCAGTGGTTTGAGCACTGGCCTGCTAAACCCAGAGTTCTGAGCTCAGCCCTTGAGGGGGCCATTGAGGGATCTGGGGCAAAAATTGGGGATTGGCCCTGCTTTGAGCAGGGGGTTGGACTAGATGATCTCCTGAGATCCCTTCCAACCCTGATATTCTATGATCTTGGAATGTTTTACCCTTAAGTTACTGATATGTACTCAACCTTAACTACACTGTATATAGTTTGTATATAGTCTGGGAAAAGTAAAACTACCACTGGAAAATAAAGTTGCTCAAATAGAAATCTCTATTTTCCAAACTGATAAGAAAAGTAACAAATCACAGACAGGTGAAAATTGAGCAACATCAGTGTTGCTGTGATGGTATCGGATCAAAATATGACTATATAGATCATTGTTGCAACCACTATTATATATTTGAAACAAATCTTGTATAAGATGTGGCACCTAAGATGTCTATGAAAAGGTTATGATTTGCTGATTAGGATTATGCTATGTCTATGCATGTATCATTTTTGTATTTGAAGTTATGAATATTGGCTCTCTACCTGGATTTCAAATGTTTGCTTCTGGGGTAACGCCCACAAGATAGTTAGCCAGCACATCTTGGAAGGACTATTCTAATTGAGTGGCCCATCAAAAGGACTCAACTCACAATGGACCATGGGAGACACCCATCTACACTGAGTGGACTGTCCTATAAATGTGCTGTCTGGAATATTGGTAATGGCTTCCTGCAATGACTGAGCAAAATGGGGACGAACATGTGACTTGCCCATGTGACTCCAAACACTATCTGGTCACCTGTGATTCTCCACTACCTGTGCTGAGGTTTTTGTTTGAAACAATGGGTTTCCATCCACATGGCAGAGGATATAAATGGCCCTGGAAACACCTCCATTTTGCCCCTGTCCTGCTCAGATCTCTGGACTGCGGACTTACACTAATGGGAGCATTCTCACCCTGGGAATGAGGTCCTTTCAATGATTTGGAAGCAACCAGAGACTTACTAAGCCAACAGTTTATTTCATCACTGCTACTAGCCTGAACCAAGAACTTTGCAATTACTGTATGTATTTGATTCTTTTAACCAACTTTAATTCTCACCTTTCTTTCTTTTTATGAATAAACCTTTAGATTTTAAATACTAAAGGATTGGCATCAGTGTGATTTTTGGGTAAGATCCAAGTTATATATTGACGTGGGTGTGTGGCTGGTCCTTTGGGATCAGAACCTTTCATTTGATGAGACTGTTTGTAAGGAACCACTCATCTCTGAATCCAGTGTTTTTAGTGGTGACATAAGAACTGGAATGCCAAAGGAAACTGCTTTTATGAGTTCTTGTTAGCCAGTGTGGTGAAATAGGAGTTTACTTTTGTGGCTGATTTGGTATATCTTATGAAAGATATGGGTTGTGTTTGCCCTGTTTCTCAGCAGTTCTTCCTGAATTTGGCATCCTCAGTTGTGACCCACTGAGGCACGGTTACAGTTGCTCTAACTCAATGGTTCCCCAACTGGGGTTCTCGGGAAAAAATTCCCTAATGGCGGACAGAACTGTCCCTAGGAACCCCGGGCAGCACGGGGTCAGCAGCCCAGAGCCCCTGGACTTCCAAGAACTAAGCAGATCAAAGCAAGCATATCTATCACACTGAGATGATTTAAACTTCAAGAATCCTTATAAGAAATGGAAAGGGAGGTGGATATTTTTTGCTGTTTTTAAAATTAAATAGGCAGCGAGTATTGTTTTTAAAATTATTATGAAGAAGAAGTTTAAACTTTGTGGTAACGTGTTGTTTGCCTGGACTGCTCAAGACCTGAATGCTTGTGTAGGAAGAACTCTTTGAGTTGGCTTCTTAAATACCTTAATGCTGTTTCACATCTGATACTCCTTGATGAAACATAGGAGCCTTGTCTGATAATAGGCTTATTCAAAGTGATACAAGCTATGAAAGTGAGATCTTGGAAGAGTGTTGCCGTTTTCATAATGTAATAAAAATACTGTAAGGATAAATAATAAATAATAATAAATAGCATGTAATAAGCAGGTCATAAAAAGGAATTTTATATTTCCAAGATCACTGCTTTTATAATTTATATTCAGGTAAATCCCTGGAAATATTCATTTTTAAGAGGAGGTTCAAGAGACTAGACATTTTAGTGCAAGGGGTTCACTGGTTGTTAAAGTTTGGGAACCACTGCTCTAACTGGTGCTGGCTGCCCATAGCTCATCAGTAAAGCTGTGAGTGTGTCACGGGACAACATGACTTTCCGGGACCTCCGTGACATCTGCAGTGGCCAGTGCAGCTGGCCCATGGGCCGCCTGAGCAGCTCAGGCAGCCCCTAGGCCAGCCGCACCCGCCACCGCTGCTGGAGCAGTCGTGGGCTACCACACCTGCCTCCCCCAGCAGCAGCAGGAGTTTGGGTGGGGGGCTCAGGGCTGAGGCGCAGGAGGGCGCGAGGGCTCTGGGCGGTGCTTACCTCAGGGAGGCTCCACAGAAGCAGCGACATCCCTCGGCTCCTAGGCAGAGGTGTGGCCAGGGGGCTCTGTGTGCTGTCTCTGCCTGCAGGCACCACCCCCACAACTCCCATTGGCCGCAGTTCCCAGCCAATGGAAGCTGTAGAGTCGGCACTCGGAACAGAGGTAGCAGGAAGAGCTGCCTGGCCATGTCTCTGCCTAGGAACTGACGGAGGGTGATGTCACCACTTCTGGGAGGCACGGAGCCGGGTAGGGAGCCTGACAGCCCTGCCAACCCCCATCCCCCCCAGCAGCCTCAGGGGTCCTGGGCCACCCCCCCAGCATCCGCGGTGTCCCTGGGCCAACCCTCCTCCCGATTTAGTCAGGCGTATATAGTACAAGTCATGGATGGGTCACAGGCCATGAATTTTTGTTTACTGCCAGTGACCTGTAAATGACTTTTACTAAAAATACCCATGACTAAAACATAGCCTTACTCATCAGGGGATGTTCTTACAACTGGACGCTGGTGGGATGCAGAGATTCCTTGACCACTCCTTTCCACTAGACATAAACCACGCACTATGCTTTGGTGCAAAGAAGCCAAAAGCAGAGCAAGGATCTGGTACAGAATCTCTAAATATTTAAGACATATAGCCAAAAGCTGCTTTACTAAAAATCTTAGATTTGAATGTTTTGCAAAGACATACTAACTCTTCCATATAAATATGTAACTGATTTCCAAGTAGGAAGATGCAGTACAGTCTATTCTTAAGATGGTGCAGCCATCCCAGAACACATCTCAACCAGATTAGCTTCCTAAACAGCCTTGGTTTTATAGGACTTAAAAGTAGTCAATTTGAAATCAGTCAGCTTAAGAGTCTTAAGCTCCTTCTTGTTCAGCTTCAGCATACAAAGACTTGCTGGAGATCTGAAAGATGTAGTAGCTACATTCTGAGATTTCTTTTGGACTCAAAACAGACTGATAGATGTATTTCTTTACTGAAATGAAAAGCAGAATATAAGCTTATAAAGCATAACTATGAA
This sequence comes from Lepidochelys kempii, assembly GCF_965140285.1. Lineage (NCBI taxonomy): Eukaryota > Metazoa > Chordata > Testudines > Cheloniidae > Lepidochelys > Lepidochelys kempii. Next base: position 197,123,489 of record NC_136382.1, read on the forward strand.
CAAATGACTAGTTTAAACAGGGTGCAAACATTGAATTCTTTGATGTGGTTTGAATCATCTGGTCCCATCTGCTACCCTAAACACCTTTATGCATTTCACTGTCTCTCATTACAGGATAACATGGTCTATATTATATTTGGAGCGTTGAAATGGGAAGCATAGGAATCTATGGCCTATATCCTCTTTTGTACATCTCATTATCTACACACTCACATTATCTTCGTCTGCAAGTAACCCACTGAAGTAAATGGGACTTTTTGTGTGGTTAAGTGCTATTAAAGAGTAGTAAAGGTGTCAGAAGGTTGGGATGATCAGTATTACAGTGTGTGATTCTTCAGAGATCTCTGCTTGAAGTACACGTGGGCTCAAGACTCCACAACTGATCACATCTGGGCAGACTGCTGAGTACATGTGGAACACCAGTGAAGTCAACAGGTCTCTGTGCAGGTGCAGAAGTCAGCATACTATTAATTGCTGCATGAGGGCTTGGGTGCCTATTCAGAAACATTAAGTGACGAAATAAAGCATGCATAGCTGTACTAATTTTCTTAATCATGAATCAAATGTCTTAAGTATGTCAACGGAACTGGTGCTCATTAAGGCTTACGTATGACAATTCTGCAATTTTAAAATCTCTCTCTTTAAATTACACGGTAGCTAAAAAGTTTGTAACTTTACATTACAAACAGGAACATGTATGTTATTTTTTCAAGTTCACATAACACAGAGTAGTTAAGTGGACTTCTGTTAAAATGTTAAAAAAAAATAAAATTAAATTAAAAAGCCAGGCTGTGACTAAGCATGAGATATTTTCAGGCTCATGGATTTTTTTTTTTTTTTTTTAAGTTACTGTGTAATGACAATAGGGTGTCACAATTGTGGCTTGGGCGGTCAGGTCTTGTGGTCAGAGCAGTGATGGACAAGTCCAGTGGTTTGAGCAGTGGCAGTCAGAGGCCAGGAATGGTGTCAGGAACCAGGAGTCAAAGACAGAGTGAGGAACCTAGGGTCAGGAGTCCAAGATCAAGCCAAGAGGCGGGTCTGCTACTACAACTGGCAGGGGAGACCATCTTGTTGTACAGACACTTCCTGGAACTCCTCTTGGGCTTAAATAGGGTGCCTGGGCCAATCAGGGAAGCTATCAGTTTGTCCTTCCGAGATGGTACTTCCTGTGGGGTTTGTCCCAACAGGATTTACATAGGCTAATACAAACAGCCCTACTGCAGCTGCTGGGTAGTGGTGTGGACATGTCTGCTGTCCCACAGGGCTAAGAATGGAAAGCCTATCGCAACCTCAACTTTAGGGTCAATTCTGTGACAACAATTTTTATTACATTCAGTTCTCATATTGTGCTTTCAACCTGCAGATGCCAAACTGCTTTCGAGAGGTGCTTTCCTCATTCTATAGATGAAGAAACTGAAGCATACACAAGTTCAGTGACACCCGAAGTCACACACCAAATCAGGGCAGAGCTAGGAATAGAACAGAGATCAATCTCTTTACTCCCCTCATCTATCATCTATTGAATGGGTCACTAACTGCCATGATAATGAAATTACAATTATTTATTTATATTACAGCCACATGTTGACCCAAATCCAATGCTCACAGGATTCTGTAAAAGGAACAGAGTTTGCAATAAAATCCTCAGAATTAATTCTACATATACATCCTTCAGTACAGCTATCTTTCAATCTCCAGACAATGAAAGAGAGAGCTCTCTGAGTGATCAGACCTTGAGGCAAAAGTATGGCAACACTTAATACTACTATTTGTAGTATGCTACATATTTGATGTATGCTACTTTACATCTTCAAAGCTCTTACAAACATTAACTAATTAATCCACAAAACACCCTGTGAAGTAGTTAGTGTTACTACCCCTATTTTACAGTTGGGAAAACATATATAGAGAAGTTAAGAACAGTCAGGAATCCTTGTTTTGCAATAACCTAACCAGGCAATGTATGAGAAAATGTAGGCAGAAAACAAGTGTTCAAAGTGGGTGACAGCACTTATTCTCAATTAGCTTTAAATTAGCTTTAAATGGTTCTGTAAATGTAATTTTCAAAAGTCTGATTTTTATAGTGCCATACTACCTCTTCAACTTTGTTTTCTCTTCCCTCTTTCTATATTTTTTCACTTTTTCTAAAATCATGAACATTTTTCAAAATAGCTGTGCCTTCTGGTCTAACCCCATGTTTCCAATCTCTTTTTCTACTGCAGATATTTTCCTCCTTTGGTTTTTAGTTTTCCCTGGAGTTTCAATTCTTTCCCCTTTCAGTACATTTACTGTAGCGCTTTTAGGACCCAATCCAACTTCCATCAAAGTCCGTGGGCGTCTTTACATTGGTTTCAATAGATATTGGAACAGGACTGTAATATTTACTTTTTCCTGATTACTTATTGTCCTTTCTTTATGCTATTTCATCTACCCATTCTTCTCCTCCACCCTCCCTCTTACTGCCCAATTCCCTTTTTCACCTCTTTCAAACAGGAGATGTTCAGCTAATGGCACAGTTCAGCAGTTGCAGCACAAGCCAAAACGGTCTCTGAGGCCGACCTTTTCCTCTCAGGCTTTTTACCTGTGGGTCTTAGGACATGCCCACACTTACAGCACTGCTGCTGCACTGGTACAGCTGTGCCACACAGTGCATGTGGTGAAGACACTCTACGCCGACGGGAGAGAGCTCTCCTGTTGGCATGAAAAACCCACCCCCTTGAGCGGCAGAAGCTGTTGGTGGGAGAAACTCTCCCGCCGCCATAGCACTGTGCACACTAGAGTTTACGCCAGCATAAGCCGTAGTGTAAACATAGCCCTAGAGTGCAACATTTACAACAACAACAAAAAACAGACTGGTTTTGCCTGGTAAGAAACCGAAACCTGAAAAATCTCAGTCTGAGTACTCACTGGATATGGAATACTCTTTGCTCAAAGGCATTCATCCTTCTGCCTTCCAAGTAGCCATTCAGAAGGTTTGTTTCAACAGATAAGCTTGGTATTTATATCACCAGTTCAGAGAGCGGGAACGCTATCTGGGCCAGAACCGTGGGTCCAAGCTGCGACTGGTGCAGGATTCAGGGTAAGTGTGTGGAGGAGAGAAAAAGCAGCTTTAAGCAGCTGTAAGCTACACTAGGCCCTCCCAGGAACGCCCTACACTTGGCAAAGTAAAGTGGATGGCATAGACTTAACTACACTGGCTTTAGACCAGCTGGGGACTCCCCCTACATCACAGGAATCCCTGGCTGGCCTGTTAGAGAAGCTCTCCATCCCCCTTGAGTGGAACAATGCAAAAGGGATAGAAATGGGAGCCAGAAGCTGGCACTCTGCATCTGTCAGCCTTTCTACATATGGGTTTTCTGTTGCACCATCACAGTAATATCTTGGTATTCCCTAGATAAAGTTGGTCTGCCCCCACGATCTTTAGTGGGCTTTATGGAGCTTTCTGCTCTTCTCTTTCCCCTAATTATAGGAGGCCTTGCTTCAGGTTTGTGGCGTTTTTGTTCTTGATTATAGTTTATCTGTTTTGTACATGTACCTAAATCCTTCTGGATATGGTGGAAAAGCTTCCTCTCAGAGATGGATCTTGCAGCATGTCCTAAAGGTGATCAGCCTGGTCGTATTCCATCCCTTAACCAAGAATGCTTTATCTTAGTCTCTCACACATTTCGTCCTGGGCTTTGTGAACTGCACTGTCACAGAAAAGTAGAGCATGGATGGAGATCAGGTCACTGACATATCTGGGTCCTGACCTGCTTGGGGCTTTAAAGATTAGGATCAAAGCCTTAAACCAGAAACTGAAGTAGTCTAGAAGCTAAACAAAAGTGATTGCAATGTTTCAAGGGTGTTCTAAGTACCACTAGATCCAAGTAGTCATAGCTGCTTTTCCCTGACCCATTTCAGTGCTAATGAGGACTAGAAGAACAATGATGCAACTCCAATGATTCAATTAGTCTTCCCAATGCAATCCCACAATACTTCTTGTGACACTCAGGAATAGCCCTCGATAACTCAAGAGAACCATTTCTGCAACCTGTCAGTCAACCCCAGATGCCATCCTGTTCCATACAGGCCCAACACAGCAGCTAAGTCATTACATGGCTGGTCTTGGCTCCACTTGGCACCCTCTCACCCATCTTATTAAAACCACATGGCATTCAATTATTTAGATTAACTTTTTTCTTTTCTTTTTTTATTTAAAGTAACCTGATACACAAGGGGATGTGTTTGTGCCTTTTTTTTTGCCTCTTTATGACTGATGGAGGGCACATGAAAGGCATCTTTCCTCTTTTGGAATCTTTTCTTACATTAGACATTTTTATTGAACTCAAATGCTTGAATAGCAAGGAGAAGAACTCTTAACAATTCATCATCTTCATTGTTCAGGTAAGAGCTGAGAAGAGAGACAGCTTTCATTTCAGACCCCCAACAAGTCCATCAGAGAAGACCTGTCCTGACTTTCCTGATACTTCTCAGGGAAAAAACAAGCATGACTTACACATTTCAAAAAAAACCAAACCAAACCAAAAAACCACACAAACTAAATGTTTAACATCGTCTTTATACAACCCAATCTATTTTAATCCTTTGCAGGTCATCTTTAATCAGTATATGTTCAACCCTTGAAACGCATAAATTCAGAAAGGAGAGAGCTGTGCCTGAAATTGTGGGACAGGGGCCACAATACACAGGCATAACAATCGTAGGAGGAATCTTTGTGTTTGGACATGCTGATCTTATTTGCACTCACCACACTAGCCACCATGGACACACTAACCCCTTTGGGGTCAAGAAGTTCAATAAACATTTAGCTATAATATGTAACTTGAAATAGCTCAGTTATCTAATGCAGAACATTCTTTAGACTGTTTTCACTATGGGGAACCTGATTGGGTCCTGCCTCGGAGCAGTCTCCTGCTTGCTGATGATCAAATTTGGCCTCTCTATCCATTTCTGCCCTTTCTCTCTTGTTTTCTCCCCTCCTGATTGTTCCCATCTCTTTTCCTGTCCTTCTACTGCTCTGTTTACACCTCTGCTTGGCTTCCCCTTCTGAAAATGTGATACAAAGAAATCAAGTCTCTGATGTTCACAAAAATTAGCCTCATGTGTAGTTGTATTATCAGGACATATGCAATTGGATTATCCTAAATTGCTATTTTATAAGAAAGCATATTCACAAAATAGAAGAATAAAATCCATGGAACTTTCCTGATTATAGGGAAAAAATATTTTATTTATGTCCCTTTGTGACAAGACCAACCTGTAATTTTTGCAGCCTTTTCCTCCTGATTCACTCTGTTCTCTTCATCTTCTTCATTGTCTTCCTCAAAATCATCTAAATTTCCAATGTCGGCTTGCTTCATACTCATCAAACTAGCCAGGCTCTGCATGTCTTCATCTCTATACCACAAATTCCAATACATCAAACAAATCATTAAAAGGCAATACTGTTCAAGTCACATTTGATAGTATTTTAGGGAAATACTATTTTTTCAAAAAGAAGTTTCCTTTTCTTTACTAAGGGCCTGCTCGAAAACCTTTTGAAGTCAAGGGATAGCCTTCAGTTGACTTTGATGGGCTTTGGAAGTAGTCTTGAGAATATTTATAAGAACAAGAAATGAATATATATGTTCATACTGTTAATTTATAGATTACAAGTTTCCATTGCCAAAAACTTAAAAAGCAAAAAATGCTTTCATTAAGGGTCAATTTAATCCTCTCCTCTTACAATTTTTTAAATCAGTCCTGAAGTTATACGGAACAGTAATTTATTCCCTTTGGGGGTCGTTCAATATAAGCTGAGGGTTTTTGGTCAGACCTAGTGCCTATGAACCACCACCTTCTCCTCAGACTCACACTACTGTCGGTGAACTAGAGTTTCTTTCCTAAATGCACGAGTACATAAACAAGAAAAATGTTTATAAATTATGGGCCAATTACTGCCCTTGCACAAATGCACCACTACAGTGTGGATTACAACCGAATCTTGATGAAAACATGGCTGCAGACAAAAGATTTAAAGCAGTGAATGTTCTAAAGTGCTATTTCCATAGCAACCAATGTGTCTTCAAGTTCACAGTGTCATTCTCGAAGCATGGTTGGACTCAATTTTTTTAAACTATTTTAATACCTTTCTATTGTTTAATCAATAGTAGTCTATTCACTTACTTGCCCAAAGCAAATTCTTTAAAAATAGGTAAGTAAAAAATATCATTAATTTCCCCCTCTCCATGTTACGAGTTAACCATGGTAAAATAGGGTGCACTGATTTTGTGCCTGGGCTCATATATTTTCATGACAATGGTACAAGGTTACTTTAAAAGCCATCCTATATGGCAGTAAACTAAAGATCAAGTACAAACCAGGCCCAAATCCTGCATAAAAATTTACACGAGTAACTTTACACATCTGCATAGTCTCAATGAGTTCAGTACTAAATAAATTGTGAGCTCTTTGGGGTAGGGATAGTCTCTTCCTATATATCTGAAAAGCACATAGCACAATGGGACCCTGATCTTAGTTGATGCCTCCAAGTGTCACTGTAAGATAAATAATAATTATTAATACTAATAAATATCCAAGAAATCACAAAGGTCCCTCTCTTACTGATTTCAAATAGTCTTCACAGAAAATTCCGTACATTGGCAACTGATAACTAGAGAATCTTCTAGTAGCTGTGAGGGGGAAAGTTCCAAGATAAGAACCTATCAACTAACCATACTGAGAAGGACAATCCTCAAATCTTACTCTCCCTGTCTGGATAATTAATAAGTTCAATTCTAGTCTTTAACCAAACAAATTAAATGAAATGTAGCATCAGCACAGCCAGAATACCACATTTTACAACTGGATATAAATTACAGGTTCACTATTCCTCTGGAGACAACGAAGACCGGGAGCAAAGAAAACTATAAAGCTCATAAAGGACCTTGGTGTCAGGGTGTAGCAGGTTATATTATTTTCCCTAGAAAAGCATAAAACCCAGTCTAGAACAGATATGGAGATTCTGAACCTCACTTTACAAAGTTACAATGGCTATGAGGAGATAAAAGCTAATCCTGCAACTTTCTCTTCATCCTTGTTCCATCCCACCTGTTTTTCCCTGAGCCCCGCTGCCTCCCTGTCCGCCTCCCCATTCAGGGCTTAATTTGTCCCAGGGCTTGCCGTAGCTGAGTAAGTCTGCTGTGAAAAGTGATATTAACAAACATACAAATATTACTTTTCACAGCAGAAGACTTACCAGCTAGCAAGTCTTAGAAAAAGAAAAAAAAGCACAACCAAAAAAGCAAAACAAACAACAACAACAAAAAGACTAGAACATGCAAAGTGCCTTATTTGTGTTTCTATTCTGTTTAGGTCCAGTAAAGAATAGAAACTGTAAATTATTTTTATTACTGAGTGTGAAAAAACCCCTACATAAATAAATTACAATGATTTGGACATGTATATGTGCATATTTATTTGTTTTTCCTAAAGTTAATTAAGTATTTTAGGAAAAATTGTCAGCATGACCACCAGCAAGAGTTGGTGGCCGTACTCTGAGGCCACCAAAAAATTTGTAATGAGAACCCCTTACTTAAGCTCACCCCATGCTTAACTTTAAGTATATTCTTGAGTCCCATCAATTTCAATACAATTTAAGCACATGCTTAAGTGCTGTCCTGAAGAGATTTGTTTTCATGAATCAGTCTAACACCATTGTCGAGCAGTCTAAGACAGAGGTTCCCTGTTGATAGTGCAAGAGGAGGCTGGTAACCAGCTGATGGCTCCTTTCCCTCATTTCCAGCTGCTAAATTGTATTAAACAACAGCTATAAATACAATACTTTTCTAGTATTTTTACATGTCAGTACAGTCAGTAGTTTCCAAAGGGATGTTATGAGATGGCAAATGGGAGAGAAAGTTGTCTGTGTAATTGTGAGTGGAAGGATAGGTGGTCTGTGAAAATCTCTGTGCCAAAATCTGGCCCACATGAAGAAACAGTTTGGAAATCCCTGTACCAAAAACAGTTCTGGGGTAGAAAAGTGTGATATATAAGGCTGGGAAGGATCCACAGATACCATCAAGACAGCCAAAGCTGCCCACAGGCTGTTAACATTCCTGAAAAAAATTAGCATGTGAAATAGACCACCTTAGCAATAGTCTCCCTGTCCTATTGCCTCTCTATCCTGCCAGCCCTATATTCTGCCATGAGGAAGAAAGAGAGAAAAAAGGGGCTAGTTTGCTGGGATGATTTGGGGAATTTGTACAATTCTGTGTGAGATTATGAACTCTCTATATGTATTTTTACCAAGGTGCAAATGCCATTTTGCATTTCTCTGTTGTCCTTTTACCTCCATGTTGGACTGAAATTCCAAAGGGTACTGATATAAGGCGGACAACAGAGGGTCATTAATCTGGTTGGTCCTCGATTCAAAGACAAACATCCTAAACAACAGGTGGCCTCCCATCCAGAAGAATTGGTTTGTGTGGGGAGAGGCTGCCTGGCAACAAAGTAGGGGGTCTGAGCACCTGATCCAGGCATCAAATGACAGAGGGACTAGAAAGTTATAAAAGGCCAGGAGCTTGTCTATTTGGGGTCTTCAGCCATTTTCACCAGCTCAAGCAGAGAGAAGCTGCTGCAGAATCCTGATGAGGCATAGGGGAACCCTGCCTCCCTGAACTATAGACAGTCCCCCAAGGACTCCAACTGAAGGGAGAACTAGAGTGAGGGGCACTATGTTCAGGATGTTTGTTGTTTTCTAAATGAGCTGTGCTCTCTGGTGCTTTCTCTCTGTTAAGTAATGAAAAATGGTATTTTAGAATCCTCTGCGAAGTGTATCTGCATGTGTGAGGTGCTACACTTATCACATGTCCCAGAACGGAAACTGTAAACCAGACAGCTCACACCTTACGTAGGATTCTGGGCAATGTGCAAGAGCTGCAGGGGAAGTTTGGAGGAGCCAGCACTAGCTTCAGGGTCTAGATCAAGGATGGTCAAACTTACTGACCCTCCGAGCTGCATACGATAATCTTCACAAGTTCACGAGCCATGCCCCAGCAGGCGTGCCCCACGGGCTGAAGTCCCGAGCTCCCCTCCAGTCTGGTAGGTGGAGAATGGGAGAGCACTGGCAGCTCCGCGAGCCGCACTTTAACTGTAAGAGCTGCATGCAGCTCATGAGCCACGGTTTAGCCACCTGTGGTCTAGACAGTTGGATAAGGGGGGGTCCCCACTGCCAAGAGGGGTATCAGATAAGAAGTCTGCTCCAGGAGTGAATGCTGAAGATGCAAAGCCAAGGACAGTGCTAAGACTCTGCCCAAGCAAGCTAAGAACACCTATAATTCCATGGCTTGATCCCTCACAGCAGTCTGGTGAATGCCCAAGTACGGGCATTTGACTCAATTTGTAACACTTGCCAGCCACTCTACCCAAGCCCATCTCAAAACAAGGGATGCAGTGCCTGGAAACCTACAAATAAAATGAGGAGGGAAAGATGATCTGGAAAGATCATTCATTTCTTCCTCTTCTCTGAAAGCTGCTGAGGTAAGCAAGGTGTGTGTGTGTACATGCGTGTGTGTACGTGCATGTGTACACAGGTGTGTGTGTGTACGTGCGCAAAGCAACAGCTCTGCAGGGAGAATGGGAAGATCAATGCTCAAGTGAGCTGGCTTCACTGGACGTTCTCCTGATCAACCCAAGAATGCTCCCTCTGTCTACGTCTTATACTCCATCCTCACCCATCAACAAGTTTTGGTTCTCTGTGTGGGTGGATGCTAGGGATGTCTCTAGCTGAGCACTGATGTTGCACTCTATATCCTCCTCCCCCACCTGCTCCCTTTCAAAGCTGAGAATATTTTTAGGCAGCTGCTTTTTAACGTATTAATACGGTAGAAGAAAATGTCTTGATCTGAAGAACAGTAAACTATAGTCAGAGTAAGAAATTACGTTTACTCAGCCTCAGAAACAAAGTATGACAGGAATGATTGGTATGCTGAAGGATACTCTCAACTCCTGCCACTCTATACAGCTAGAGTGCTCGCTACCCAAAGAGGTCTTTGAAAGGCAACACAAAGCAGCCTATCTGGTGACAAACTTACGTAGCTTTTCCTTCCCTCAGGAAAATACATGATAATGAGAACTGAAGGGTGGCAGATACAACTTTCTTAGATAAAGGCTTGAATTTTAACTTGACATCTGTCTGTGTAGGCATGGGGCTTGCATATTGCTTCATGTTGATGCTGCTGGTGGCAAGTGCTTTTCTGCGTCCAGAAGGTGATTCCTGAAAGTAAACATAAACCAACATGAAATAACTTTAAAACATAAAATAAAGAGGTGAAGAGTTGTAACACAGAAACCAGCAGTTTCATAAAGAAGAAGAAAAAAAACTACCAAATAGATCGACCTCATTCTTTTCTCCAGTGGAGAGGCAGAGTGGTCCAGTGGATTGAGTAGTACCTGGGAGACAGAAACTCCTCAGTTCTAAACCTGGCTCAGTCACAAAGGGCCTGATCCGAAGACAATGGGAATCTTTTAATTGTGTTCAGTGGGCCTTATCATCAGCCCTTAAATCACTAAGGTTTAGATCCTGCACTACGATTCACATGGTGGACTCTTACGCTCCCTGAGGTCAATGGGACTCTGCGTGGGCATAAGACTCTACCCATGCAACTCCATTTGCAGGTTCATACTCCAATTTCCACTCTGGAAAACAGGGCTGATGGTACTTACTCACCACACAGAAGAACAGTGAAAATTAATATTGAAAATTAATATTTCTATGTTGCTTTGAAAAACACATAAAGTACTATGCAATATTAAGTAGATAAGTACTATTTTGAGCTGCTACTAGGAGTTTAAGCATTGAGTTTAATGTTGAAATATTTTTCAAAGCTATTTTCTTTCTAACAAGCATAGTACATGTACAACCTGAGTTGCAGATTTCTGACGTTAAGATTGACAGTATTTCTAGAATGTCTATAAAATCTTTGGGAGAGAAAAAATTAGAGTAAGATCAAAGCCTGATTCACATATGAAGATAGAGGTGTTCTAAAGAATTCAGATATAAATTAATCTAAACTACCTCTAAGAATCTACTACACAGTTTTGTCTCTAACCCTCAGCATAACAGAAAAGAAATGATATGTACATCAAGTTCTAATGGGGGCGGGGGGGAAGAAACTGCTGTTAACTTTTGAAAAATGTTCTCACAATAAAACTACATTTTACTGCGGTCTGCAATTTGTCTTGAATAAAGACTACTAATTCAATCAAAACATTCAAGCATCCCTTTTTCGAAGTACTTGACATTTCTGCCCAGTAGAATAAGTCAGAATGTAATATGTCATCCCCAAAGAATACCTTGTTTAAAAAACTAGCCTTATCGGTCAGATTATGCACAGGAATATTATACAGAACTATTAGTGCATGTAGCTACCTTATGAATGAATTTCAAAAATGCATCAAACACTTGAGAAGGATTTAGGCCCTCTCAGAAGAAATACTTAAGAATATGCAAATACTCTCAACTGAATCAAGTTGAACAGATGCGACTATCGCAAACAATACAAGTGCTCTTTCCCTGGCCACGACTGTCAATCAAAGAAAGAGATTAAGGTCCAAGGTTCTGACAATGTGTAAAATGAAGAGTATGATGAGGGAGTTTCAATCTATTACTGATATGAACAACAACAAACTGTTATTGTACTGTACCTTTACAATAGCTAAATACTACAACTAATTTAGGATTCAAGATTTACTGCAGCATCTGTTCTGAAAGTAATGCGTGAGAACTGGCACAATATTTTTTTGTTTGTTCTCTACACAAATCCGAATAAGCAGTTTGCTTCTGAACAAGAACATGTACCTTGCATAATAATTCTTTGCCTTTATTACAACACTGCAGTCTAACAGTATCACTGAAGATCAGTTGTTTTCATTCAAAACCTTGAAAGAGGGCTGTTTTATATTTCTATATTTGCAAGTTTCAGATTTTTCTGTTTATGGTCTGGATGCAATTTTTAATTTTAAACAATTGGCTAAACATTTACTTAGCTAATAGCTTAAAGTATTTTTAATAGTTGTAGAGAAAAATAATGTTTTGTAGCTTCTATTTTTGTCCTGCAGAATGCCTAAAAATGTTGTAGAAGATAGCACATGGATAATTACAAAAGTGTAACTGATATGGCAAAAACGATAGTCTTATACTGGCACATGTACTTTTTTTTGTCAACCAGAAAGGAAGAAAATAAAAATTACACAACAGTCAGAATTATGCTTCATTTACAGTGAGACCAAAAATATACTATTCCATTGTGTGGGCTATAATGATTAGGAAATATTTGTCATATTTGTACTCAGTTTCCTTTTTGAGTCAATTTGGATGGGTTCACGCTTGCAACCATCACAAAAAATCCCACCTTAGTCTGTTCTAAAATTTTATAATTATGGTAACTGTTATTCTTATCTAGAGGGTTGCTATTCAATGTATGTCTGGGGTTCCTTTTCATTATTTCAATGCACTCAGAACCAGGGAATCTGGTTTCGCTTAAACCCATTTACAATAAAATGACAGTTTGATGAGACACAACTACAAATAATGCAACAGAATACATATCTTGTTAGGTACCCACTCCTTTCCCCTTATTAACACACAAAAGGAACAGGCTAGGAAAAATCCTCTTGACTGAGGGACAATGACAATCCCAAATGGAACAAATTAAATTTGCTTACCTACTCACAGCCCTCTGGATAAGTTGCTGATCGGCAACAAAATACATGAGCGTACTGATCAGCTGGTGTGTCTATTCTGATGCTGACAATGAAAACCAGTCTCCCACCTCAGTATCCTTGAAATCACGAACAAATGGAAAAAGAAATGGATGCTCACCCAGCCTGTTACTTGGCTGAATTCCTCCTCTCTCTGTTAGTTGCACTCTATAATGCACTTTGTGAAGAGTGCATGTGACTGATGCAATATGAGTTCTGCTTGCACTGAAGTATGGGGTACAACTGTAGTTCATTGACATTTACAGTGAAACAGAGGGGGAAGACCAGCTTCCATTTGTGACAACAGTTTGAGGTTTCATGTTCTCTGTGTATATAAAATCTCCCCACTGTATTTTCCACTGAATGCATCCGATGAAGTGAGCTGTAGCTCACGAAAGCTTATGCTCAAATAAATGTGTTAGTCTCTAAGGTGCCACAAGTCCTCCTTTTCTTTTTGCGGATACAGACTAACACGGCAGCTACTCTGAAACCTGTCTTTGGCCAAGTTAACTTTTAAAAGGTTTTTACCAGACCAGTTTCTAGCCCTGCACTGCAGCTGTTTTTGTGCCAGTGTAATGGTGCAAATCAGCATCAAAGCCAGCTACCAGAGATTTCCCACAGTCATCCCCAGTGCCGAGAAGGAGAAGGTACATTTGCCATCCACTTTTACTTACAATTTTCTTGACCATTTAATTGAGGGAAGTCCTAAAACAAATATCACATTCACCTAAATTCCAACTTACTTATTTTGTAATTAAAGGCATGCTATGGCTAGGAAGACATGTATGTAGGTTTGTTTGGGACCTGCTTTCAGGTAAGTGCACTTTGGGGGAGGAAGAATGTGCTGTGTGTCTGTTTTTTGCCCTGAGGCCAACTGAGAATAGTGGAGGGCGGGAGGTTCCCCTAGCCTATCTTCCCCTTTAAAAAGGACACTGTCAAGATGTTTAGAACCTAGACTGATTTTGCCATAAAACTTCTGGAATATAATTCCATGGAATATGCTTTCAACTATGACATACCCTACTTTTCTTTTCTTATATTGTCTTTGTTAAATTTATTAATAGCCACCTTCTATAGCATTCAAATGCACTAAACAAACAGACATTTTCTCAAAATTCAGCATGCTCTGAAAAGTAAAATAGTCCACATTACAGTGGCTGTCACTCTAGAATTGGAATGGAACATCTTAAATCAGTAGAGAAAAGCAATAAAACAGGACAAAAAGCATACAGATAAGATGTAAATGGGCAACTCCATCAGCATGCCAGGATGAATGGTTTTAAATCAAAAGCACAATTTATAAAGCTACTACATCCAATATAAATATGGGCAAAATTGTTAAAATACAGATTAGTATTATACCTGGTCTCATACGAGAACATGACATACTTTACAGAAGAGAAACCAAGAAAGCTCATCGTATTTGTTTTTTCTTTTGCTCAGTGTTTTTCAAAACATATTCTGTGATGCATTTTTATATATAAAATGGCAACCATATCTTAAAACATGTAAGGTTCAATTATCCCTCCAGATATCACATTACACATGCATAAAAATTCAGTTTACAAGGTACTTGACAATACACACCCAAATATTTGTAGGCAGGATTTAGCTCTTGGTACAAAACTTGCTCAACCACTGAAATGATACAGAATTAGTGAAGCAGCATCTTTCTAAACAAATAACGATGCGGACATCGTAAATTACTAACTGAAAAATAATGATAAACATAAGGTACACAGCACAGTTAGGTTTCAGAGTAGCAGCCGTGTTAGTCTGTATTCGCAAAAAAATCCATCTGATGAAGTGAGCTGTAGCTCACGAAAGCTTATGCTCAAATAAATTTGTTAGTCTCTAAGGTGCCACAAGCACAGTTAGAGGAAACTAAGCCATACTTGGGTATTAGTAAGCAGTTTTAGACTGCTATAAAAGAGTGATAGAGTTATCTAATGCATATAGTCATTTACTTTTTCTCATACTATATGAGAGGGTGTTGGATCAGACTGTAATTCTTGTATTGGGGTACATGGACCACTGGTAGTCTGCAGAGAGCTGGTAATATTGGCTCCACCTCATTCTACAAATTTCAAGGCTCTTTACTATAGAAAAAAAATGAGAGCGTGAGCATCTAGAAAAACAGGCTGAATCCCCTCCTTTCCAGCTATCTCCATATAGAGGGGAAAGAAATAGGAGTAAAGGCAACAGATACAAATACATAAATATTTTCCTAATATTACTTTATCATGTAAGCAATTGTTATAGTTGCCATAGGACATTGCGTGAATTGTAATCACAATGGGAATTGATCCACGTAATCACAAATGGGACAGGATACAGTTCATAAGACCCCTCTGCTATCAAAATGAGTGTTACACTATAAAAAGAGTTTGAGATCCCCTCTGTTAGAAAAGGCCACACACAGAGATCAGTTGTGAGACTTATGGGTAATCTGACAACGAATAACTGGAACTGTAGACTTATCTTGAGTTATTTGCAAACACTCAAAT
This sequence comes from Lepidochelys kempii, assembly GCF_965140285.1. Classification (NCBI taxonomy): domain Eukaryota; kingdom Metazoa; phylum Chordata; order Testudines; family Cheloniidae; genus Lepidochelys; species Lepidochelys kempii. The sequence continues at coordinate 197,138,737 of NC_136382.1, forward strand.
ATTGATATGCATTCAGATATTTGCAATATTTTTTAAATAAAGTGGTACGTCAGAAGCCTGCTGAAATTCCTTTGAGCTATGGTAATTATTGTACAGCTCTGCTGACATCAGAAAAAATACAGAAAATAAGGAATGCTCTTAGAAAGCACCTTAAAAATTATTATAGAAAGAAGTTTACCTGAAAGGAAAAAGAGCTCAAGTCTTGTTAAAACAAAAACCAAACAAATATAAGCAGATAAAATAAGATTCCCTTGATAGTGCCATCTGCTTGGGAAAACTTAAGTTTCTTCAGAGTACTGAGTAAGAACTGGCAATATACGTTACCCTTTAGTTTTTCTGAAAAATAAAAATGATCAAGAAGCACTTTTACACATACACAGAAACTCCGAGTTAAATGTATGCTTTTATACTCCCACACTACTTCAAGGAGAAAGCCTTCCCTGCTGGAAGATTCAAATTATACCAAATTTGTGAAAACATTTAATCATATCCTCCTCACTACCCCCAGGATGTCTGCTAACTATGAGTAATAAAAAGCAAAGCCTATTGTGTTACTAGGTCACTAGTGCAAAACCAAACTCAAGTCAATAGTTGATTACTAGCAAGCTGATAACCTCTGACTATTCCGTGGCTCAAATGAAATGAGTTTCATGGTCTCTCTCCAGTCCTCCGTGCATAAGCAAGGACATCAAAATACCTTCACAAAATAACCTCACAATTGGGACTGTTGGTCTCACTGGCAATTTCAGGAGACAGGCAAATCTTTGAATGAGGATACAGACTCAATTATATGTTCACCTCTAGAGGTGGTCCCTTCATGTCAGGATGAATTTTCATGGGAACAGCACTCAGAGAAATTTATAAACATTGACAAAATCATGATTACTGAAGTCACTGAAGGTGCACCCATTTTCACTGCCAAACATCTGACCTATTGATCACAGATGTTTCAGGGTCCCTTGATACAGGAAGCACATTTCACTCTTTCTTTCACTGCATAAAAAATTGCAACAAGTATCAGACATCACAAAAGTTACCAAATCATAAGCTCCAATTCTGCAAAGTGATCTACATGTTAAGTATCCATATGGTCAGATCTCTTGCATGATCAGGCTAATGTGAGTAAATACAATAAAATACCAATGTATTCTCTCAGACGCTATGAAGAGACTTGCGTGTTAGGTAGCACCTTTTGTTTGCCCACCACAGTGGACATTTCTCAAACAAAACTTAAAAAAACCCAAAACAAAAAAACCCACTTACAAGGCAACTAAACACAGCTCATTTGTAAAAAGCAGTGAGTATCACATCCCAGGACAGAGCAGAACCAACTCTTCTCCAAGGCAATTTAGTACAACTCCACTGAAGTCAACAGAGTTGAAAGAGCTGTATTACAAAACATTTGAATTTGGCCCCCTAGTTTAGAGGAACCCAGATAACTTGGAACTATACATATCTAATGCAGCCTTCTTTTAAAGACAGAGCTTGTCAGTCCTTTGTTAGGGGAGGAACAGATAATTAAACAGACCGTGTCCTCTTCGGACATAAAAAGCTTGCTTGTGGATGTTGTTTACCTAAGAAACTGCTTACCTCAAAACAAATCTGAATCAAAAGCAAATGAACTGCACATTTTTCCCATCTGAGGGGAAGTTTTCTAGGTGTAGCTATGAAATATTTATACCCTGCATAAGAGCCAATGAATCAAACACCATGTAACAATTTTTTTTTTAATTTAACAGCTCTAATACCTTTGTAATCAAAGTTCAGTCTTATCATGGCTCTAGTCTTTTAATTAGATTGTATATACACAACTGACAATTGAGTGTATTCTGGCTGTTTAGCGTTCACGTTTCTGATGGGTCAGAGTATATTCCAGAGTCTGTAGTGTCACAGTCCATTGTATTTCTATCATCCAGTTGAATGGCAGAATCTCTGTCCCAGTAAAGACACTCCTGATGCTACAGCACAATTAAAGCATAGCAGGAAAAAAAATTGCAGCATCATTAAGGGTTTTTTTAAATTGCAAGTTGTGATGCTCAACTTGGATACTGTCAGAAACTGTGAGGAGATGGTCAGGCCTAGTTTTCAGAGCTGGAGCAGTCAGGCCTAATGGTCAGAGCTGGAATCAGGAGTCCAGGGCAGGGTTGGAGTGAGACTAGAGCACGACTAGCAGCAGGGTAGCGGCAAGAGCTGGGCTGGAGCCAGAGCAAAGCTGGAACTGGCTACGGGTTGGGGATTCTGTTGCCACTGTCAGGCAGGAGTGAGTTCCAAGCCCTGGAATGACACTTAGTGGACTGAGCTGCTGTTCCTCCCGTGAGGCTTATACACCTGCTCTGGGAGTCAACAGCCCAGTTCCTGGCTTGTGGATTGGCTGGAGCTTAAAACAGGAGTGACTCATCACCAGACTCAGGAAGAGAGGGGAAACATTTTATGAGTCATCTTAAAGAAAATACCTTTCAATTTTCAAGCATTGAACTGTACGGCCATTTCCATGAACAAAACACTTCTATCAGACTTGTCATTATGGGAAAAATGTTTATACTTGTGTGTCTACGGACAGGCACCTGCAGTGATACAAGGCACCTATATAAGTAACCTGATTTCTCTTGAGGCCAATAGAAGTTGAGGGCTCTCAGCATTTTGAAAGTTAGCTCATGATTCTAGTTTGGTCTACAGAGTAACACATGACCCATAAGAAAATATCAAACACTACTCCTGAGCGAAATCTGCCCTGCTGCGCACATGCAGACTTCATGTCCCGTACAGAATTCTTTTTCTTTGAAGAAAATACATGCTGCTGGAGAGGTGCTGCAGTTACACCTTTCACCCACCAGGGATTGCTGTGGCACCAGAACAGAGGGCAGTCACTCCTGGTGGGGAGAGAGAGGAGAAGCTGCGTTCCTCACAGCACTCTGTCCGTGGGGCCAGGTGAGGAGGCACAGGAAACTGGGGGGGGACAGACAATATGGGGTTGCTGGGGGTCATAGACTGGGGTTCAGACTGGGTGGGCACTAAATGCGAGTGGGGGTGCAGGGCCACATGGGCATAGGAGGGAGGGGTTGGCTGAGTGGGGGTTAGGGTTACCACCTGGCCGGTATTTGACTAGCCTGGCCAGGTTTTTTTATGGATTTGCAGTTGCCGCAAAAATAATTTAATCTGCCTGGGGAAGGGGGAGGGAGGGGTTTATGTAGGTCTAAAGATTTGCATTATCATCGCAATACACTGGGATACCTAATGTTAAAAGTTTCTGTGTCCAGCCGAAGATGCTGCAGTGTTCCCACTTCCACAGTTTAAGTGATAACAGATCAAAATTATTCAAAATACAGCAGCGGTGTGTCCACCAACACATGCATGTGTGAAAGTGAGTTTGAGTCATGCGAGAGTGAGGAAAAGTAGAAGATATCTTATGGAGGATACGGGCAATGGTGCAAGTGATCTACTACACCCCCACTCAAAAGCATGCACAAGAAACTTCACATTCAGTGACAACTGGCTAAATGAAACAGACTATAAAGACAGGTTTCAGAGTAACAGCTGTGTTAGTTTGTATTTGCAAAAAGAAAAGGAGTACTTGTGGCACCTTAGAGACTAACCAATTTATTAGAGCATAAGCTTTCGTGAGCTACAGCTCACTTCCTCAGTGAGGAATGGGAATGGGCATTTCTGCCCATTTTTGCTGCTCCTCAGGAATGGCCTGAATGAAATGGTGATTCAGCAACCTTTAATGGAGTTTTGGCTTAAGCAGACCTTGCTATTTATAACTACAATTATAAAAAACCTTTCTAGTTAGCTTATTTTCTGTAACTACCCCACTTCTTGATATCAAGTCTTTGTCAAGGTTAATGCAAAAAGAATATACAACTAAGAGTTAGCTCCATATAATTTACAACCTCGCAACGTCTACTAAGTTAGAGAGTCAAACAATTTGAAAATTTTTGTTCTGAAAAGACACTCACTATGTACCTATGATGGGAAAGAGGGAATGCTACAGAAGCCGCTACAATACAACTTTAGCTCCTAAAACCTGAGCTCAACTTGCCTACGTTTGTTTCCATTGCTTGTTGCTTCTATCAACCTGCACCTCAGAAAATGAAGAATACAATAGCCCTCCTTCCTATAAACACAGAAAAAATTTGTGAAAACACAAAAGAGCATGTTTTCTTTCAATAAAAACTGAACTTGTGGCTGAAAAATCTTATTATGCTTTATAATTATTTAAGTATTTAAATATCAAAGAAAATGTCCTACTGATTTCTTTCGGGAAGGGATTTCTTTTCTAAAGGGAAAGTATTGTAGTAATCATTATCCAAGGAAGATTAAATCTAAATGGGGAATATAACAAGTTTCCTAATTTGAAATATTTTGTCAAAAGGAAACAAAAGAGCTTTGTCTGCCCTTACCCTGTGCTTGAATATGAACAGAGCACAGAGAGTGATCTTCTCAGAAGTTGGCTTTTCACACAATCTTTAGCAGAGCTGCTGAAAGATAACTAGAACTTAAATGGAAGCATTCTGTTCTTTACACCTACTCAGAAGACAATTCTTTAGACAACACAACTTACACTCTACCTTCCACTTCTTAAAAGATTTTTGACAGTGGCACCACAAAGCCACTGGAAAACACAGATATTGATGATTTTACTTTCATTTGCTACCCAATTCAAAGTTACTTAATTTTCAAATAAAGCTATCACACAGCATATGAAGTCAATAAACATGTACTCACAGCACCCCGAAGAAAAATAAGTTGGAAAGTTCTGATTCCTTCAAAGCCCGGATGCTGGCCCTTCAAGCTGCGTTACAAGCACCATCTTGCTTATGCTATGCTGAAAAGATCACTGCTTCGCTAGCAGAGCAAAATGGATCGCTACAGAATTTAATTTCTGAGAGTACAGAGCAATTAAATGCCAAAATAGACAAGGTATGGGAAGCTCTCTCATCTGTAAAGAGTAAATTAAAAACTATGTCAGTTAAAATAATTTAGACAGACGGATGGAAGATTTGGAGGGCCGAATGCAAATGGCACAATCTATGCTGAAAACATGTTTAAAAGCAAATGATGGTTCAAGGTATCCAGAACATTTATTAAGAATTGTGATGTATTTGAAAGGAGAATTTAATGTTTAAAAAATTCTTCCACGTGTCAGGAAAATTGGAGTTCAAGGCATAGTGACTGGAAAAGGAAGGTACGAAAGTCATGAAAATGTTAGAACAATTCCTTTAAATAGCTATATTTGGACCCATATATAGGTGAATGTATATAAACTGATGAATGATTAAATAGGAAGTTTCAGAGTAGCAGCTGTGTTAGTCTGTATCCAAAAAAAAGAACAGGAGGACTTGTGGCACCTTAGAGACTAACACATTTATTTGAGCATAAGCTTTTGTGGGCTACAGCCCACTTCATCAGATGCATAGAATGGAACATATAGTAAGAAGATATATCTATACATACAGAGAACATGAAAAGTGGATTAAGAGGCTAATTAATTAACTCCACTTTTCATGTTCTCTGTATGTGTATATATCTATCTATCTTCTTACTATATGTTCCACTCTATGCATCCGATGAAGTGGGCCGTAGCCCACAAAAACTTACGCTCTAATAAATTTGTTAGTCTCTAAGGTGCTACAAGTACTCCTGTTCTTTTATTTAAATAGGAAGTACTGTACCATATTTATTACCTAACTAACGACAGAGGATGTTTTCTGTAACTGGAAAGAAAATGAAAAGTGGTACCACAGGCTGCTTTTCTTCTTTTTTAAAAAAATTCCAATTGGAGTTTAGGAAATCGCTCAGATAAGAAGAAATTTATTGAAATGGACCTTTTAGATGAAAAAACAATTTGCAAATTTGCTCCACAGGACCAAATTTTTGGTGGAAAGAACAAAGTGTTTCTCTTAACAGACCTGTCTTCTGCCTTCATGATCCTTGGAAATCTCCAATGGGAAAATCAGATGGAAAGTTCCAGACACAAAGACTGAAATGCATTGGTAGTACAGTATAATCTTAGCTATGCCATTGCTGCAATCAAGCTGTTTGGTGTGATTAAGTTTCACCATGTGAGTTACTATACTCAGAAAATTCTGATAGACTATCCTTAAAAGCTTTCCTATACAAAACTGTCCAGAGACAACATATTCTGAACAAATAGTTTTGACATACGATGAACTGATACCTTTTCTAACAGCGTGACAGCTACTTTCTTGGGCTCCCTCAAATAGTCTTGCTTTTGTTTTGTTTGCATTGCTTTTTACTGTGTTTTCTGTCTAGTTTACATGCTAACTCAAATGATACCTCTCTGACATTAGTGAAAGGACTAGCCGATTAAAGAAAACTAAGAAATCACATTTGTTTTAACAACTCATCAACAGACTTAGATGAGACAAACTGAAGTATCTGCCTCTAAGTAAGGCTATCTTGATGCTTATCAAGGGCACTAGAGGAAATAGTCACAAGAAAATTGGACAAATTTAGTAAGCTGGGCAAGACTATTAAGCACTTTGATACTCTCACTTTCAATCAGAGCTCCCAGGTGCTCAAGCCTAACTTTAGATATTCATTTTTGAAAATCTTTGTTACAGTCTGTTTTGAACAGTTATAGAACCACAGAAGGGTAGGGTTGGAAGGGATCTCAAGAGGTTATCTAGACCGTCCTCCCACACTGAGGAAGTACCAATTATAGCTAGCCCATTCTTGACAGATGTTTGTCTAACCTGTTCTTAAAAACATCAAATGATGAGGATTCCACAACTGCCCTAGGTAATCTGACATCCAACCTAAATCTCTTTTGCTGCCTAATAAGCCATTTTTTTTTGTCCCACCCTTGGTGGACATGGAGAACAACTGATCACCGTCCTCTTTACAACAACCTTTTACATATATGAGGACTGCTACAAGGTGCCCCCTCAATCATCTCTTCCCTAGATTAAACATGTCCAGTTCTTTCAGCCTTTCCTCACAGGTCATGTTTTATAAATCTGTCATCATTTTTGCTGCTTTCCTCTGGACTCTCTCCAGTTCATTCACATCTTTCTTAAAGTATGGCGCCCAAAACTAGCTACAGTACTCCAGCTCAGACCTCACCAGTGCTGAGCAGAACAATTAACTCCCATGTCTTACATAGGACTCTCCAGTTAATATATCCCAGAATGGTATCTGCCTTTTTCACAACAGTATCATATTGTTGAGTCATATTCAATTTGTGATCCATTATAACTCCCAGATCCTTTCCTGCAGTACTGCTGCCTATCCAGTTATTACCCATTTTGCATTTGAGCATATGATTTTACCTTCCCAAGTGTAGTATTTTGCACTTGTCTTTACTGAATTTCATCTTGCTGATTTCACACCAATTCTCCAATTTATCAAGACTGTTTTGAATTCTAATCATGTCCTCCGAAGTGCTTGCAACCCCTCCTAGTTTGGTGTCATCTGCAAATTTTATAGGTACGCTTTCATCTCCATCATCCAAGTCATTAATGAAAATATTGACTGGTACCAGATGCAGGACAGATCCTTGCAGAACCTCACTAGATACATCCACCCAGCTTGACACTGAGCAATTCATAACTTCTCTTTGAATATGGTCTTTCATCCAGTTATACACCCACCTTATAGTAATTTCATCTAGACCATATTTCCCTTGTTTGCTTAAGAGAACGTTATGTGGAACTAAGTCAAAAGCCTTCATAAAGTCCAGATATATCATAGCTACTTCTTCCTCCTGTCCAGTAGGCTAGTTACCCTCTCAAAGAAGAAAATTAGATTGGTTTGACATGATTTATTTTGACAAATCCCTGTTGGCTATTACTTATCATCACCTTATTATCCTCTAGGTTTGAACAAATTGATTGTTTAAGAATTTGTTCCAGAATCTTTTCAGATACAGACGTTTGGATGATTGGTCTATAAGTCCCCAAGCTCTCTTCCCCTCCTCCACCCCATTTTAAATACAGGTACTATGTTTGTCCTTCTCTAGTCCTCTGAGACCTCATCCATTCTCCAGGAGTTCTCAAGGATAATTACTAACAGTTTCAAGATTGCTTCATCTAGTTCCTTATATAACCTAGGATGAACTTCATCAGGTCCTGTCAACTTGAATACACCAAACTTACCTAAATGTTCTTTAACCTATTCTGTCACTGTTTTATCCTGAGATCTTTCCCCCTAGTTGTTAATGTTGTGCTAAGCATCTGATCACACATAACCTTTTTAGTGAAGACTGAAGCAAAAAAGGCATTAAACACTTCAGCCTTCATTCTGTCATCCATTATTTACTCTCCTTCCCCACTAAGTAATGAACCTACACTTTCCTTCATCTTTCTCTTAATTCTAATGTATTCTAGAACCTCTTCTTTTTTACTTTTATGTCCCTAGCTAGTTGTAACTCATTTTGTGCCTTAGCCTTTCTGATATTCTCCCTATATGCATATGCTATTCTTATGTACTCATCCTTAGTGATCTGTTCTCATTTCCACTTTTTATAAAATTACTTTTTGATTTTCAGGTAATTAAAGAGCTCCTGAGGGAGCCATATTGGTCTCTTACTATTCTTCCTATCTTTCCTCTGCACTGGGATTCTTTGTTGTTGTGAACATAAGAACCACTATACTGGGTCAGACCAAAGGTCCATCTAGCCCAGTATCCTGTCTTCCAACAGTGGCCAAAGCCAGGTACCCCAGAGGGAATGAACAGAACAGGTAATCACTGAGTGATCCATCCCCGTCGCCCATTCCCAGCTTCTGGCAAACAGAGGCTAGGGACACCATCCCTGCCCATCCTTGCTAACATCCACTGGTGGACCTATCCTCCGTGAATTTATCTAGTTCTTTTTCGAACCTTGTTATAGTCTTGGCCTTCACAACATTCTCTGGAAAGGAGTTCCACAGGTTGACTGTGCATTGTGTGAAGAAATACTTCCTTTTATTTGTTTTAAACCTGTAGCCTATTAATTTCATTTGGTGGCCCCTAGTTCTTGTGTTATGAGAAGGAGTAAATAACACTTCCTTATTTACTTTCTCCACACCAGTCATGATTTTATAGACCTCTATCTTATACAGATGTCTATTGTCCGCCAGACTCCCACCACCCACAGCCATCCTGATTTTGCACACTTGCTATCTGGTTAGCCTAATAGTACCTGTACTGTAGATATGGCCTAAGAACTTGTTGGACAATAACTATCCTGCTGTATTTTTTTCCAGCAGATATCTGGGTTGTTAAAGTCCCCCACAACACCAGCTCCCTGTGCTTTGGATAGCTCCACTATTTGTTCTAAAAATGTTCATCCATCTCCTCCTCCTGATTTTGTGGCCTATAGCAGGCCCCTAACAGGACATCACCCATTTCCCACCCCCCTTTTTTTATTTTTGCCCTGAGACTTCCAATAGGAATGCTTTATAATGTGAAGGATCTTGTGAAGTGGGCAAGAGTATTTTTTCCAGTTTAAAAAGGGCAAAGGTACAGATTATCGGAAGTAATTTTGATACTTTTCTACACCCTGTCTCTTTCGCTCCTTCCAGGGGAGCATGCTAGAGGTTGTGCCATAGGGGACATAGAGTTTATGCCAGAGACAACATTTTGGAATATATAGTGTATTCACCTTGGAGTGGGCAGTTTTACTTACTGCTCAGCAAACCAGTCCTATATTTCCTCTTTCTTCCAGTTATTGGGTAAAATTAAGGCCTAGATCAAATGCAACCATATAGAATCACGAATTATGACTGGCAGTAATCTCCAGGGGTTTAACCACATTAATTTTGTTATCGAGTGAATTCAATACCTTGTCACCAACCATGAAATGGAGACTTTCTAGTACACTCTATGCAGCAGTACCCCATTAACTGTGATGGGAAAACTTTGAAGTGGTTATACAAGGCAAATGTATAAACAGCAGCAGCCTACCAAAAGAAAGTCCTTAGCTAAAGAAATTGGCAAACCAGGTAGAATACATAATGTGAGTGTCAAAGTCAAATGACTCTCTATACACATTTTTCTTTCGTATAGCTTCTACTGTTCCTTGCAGCCAGAGGCGTTCATCTTCCTTTAATTTTATGTCTTTCATTATTGAGGATCTAAATTGGCTCTCTCTCTTCTACCTGGCACTCAGATAAGCGACCCTGGTGGTAAGGCCCAAAAACTTTTTGAAGCCTTTGAAGTTATAAAAAGGTAGACTTATACGCATAACTCAACCAGGAGTGTACCTAGAGCAGCTGTGTTAAACCAGTGATGGCTTTAAGAATTTTTGTTGAAAGTTGTGTGGCAGAATATCAGGTCTTCCAACTATATATAGATTCATATCCAGCTCTTTAGTCTAACTGAACGATGCACAGAAGAACTAAACAAATAAGACTGGGAAAGGCTGCTGAGGTAACAAAGGCAACGTAGGAAGACAAGGCCTTGATAGACCAAGGATGAATTCCAAGAGAACTTTTGCCTTCAGCTTCCCACCATGGTAACCAAATTATTCAACTCCTTTCTCACCTCCTACACTGAACTGTACTTGACAGTATCTGTGGCAGCTATCTCCTTCATACTAAAAAAGAAGAAAGGTCACCCACTCTGGTGGCCTTATACACACCCATTTCCCTTCTCAGCTATGATAATATGTTTGAAAGCGGTTAGTAAAATTGAAGGAAATTCATTATCCCAGCACTGAAACTCTGTTCAGACAGGTCTTGTAAAAGGCAGAAGGTTTGCTGACAGCTCTCATAGGGTATGTCCTCCCAGTGCGAGTAGACAGATGTGCACTAGCTCTGCTCAAACTAGCATGCTAGAAATAGCAGGATGCCAGGCCTACCCAAGGGGCCAGGGCAGGTTTGTACTCAGGCAGCTAGACTGAGCTGCCGCCCCTACTATCCCCAACTACACTGTTATTTTGAGCATGCCACCTCAAGCAGGGCTAGCACATGTATGTTTAATCGAGCCTGGAAGCACAGTCCTGGCAGCAGTGTAGATGTATTCATACAGTGTTCATATGGTGTTCAATAAAATACAGTTTGCAAAGTCTGAGGAATTTCATCTGAGATGCAAAAGGCCTCTGACTGTGTTGAAATATTGCAACTTTTACATTTGCTTATTATTTTAATATAGGTCTGAACTCAAACTGTACAGGATATGGATGAAGGTGTTTTCTAATGGTATCCCCTTATGCCTCTCTGTTGAGCTGTGACACTCACCTTGGATCAAGCTATTCACCAATACGGTGATATCTCTGCCTTCAGCCTATAGCACACAAGGAATGCGAAGTTACTTGAAATGTACCCACCATTGTGATATCCAGTGCTACTTCAGCCAAGTGTGGAGTTCTGCTGCCCACTGGCTACATACTATATAGTAAGGTTAAATATCTGAGATTATGGCTTTGAACATCCAATTTATTCTCTTCCCATCCCCTCACAATTTCTTTCATGTGTGTCAAGATATTGCATTAAGGAATCCAGAGAGCTATTAAACGTGAGGTTTCATAAAACTGTAACATCCCCTCTGTTATGGCTAAAATCAATCAAGATATGTAGTAATAAAACCGGGTGATGTCCTGGATATGGAGGGAATCTGGACACCTGCCACTGCTCCTATACATCTTTCACTATCTCCCAATTGATGTTTCTAAATGAATATCACAAGACTTCCACAAGTCTGAAAGATCTGTGGCAGCAACACGAGTTGTGAATTCCTCACAATGCTCTGGCTTTCTAAGGAAAAAAGTGGCCTTGCCCTGCCTAATATACAGTTCTGTTACTGGTGCCACTTCATTGCCAAATTTGGTAATTTTATTTCTTTATTTGAATTTGCAATCTGGCAAGCATAGTTTCAATTAAACCAGTGGGCTAATTTTAATGTGAAATTCTACTGCATACTGAAATCTAAAGCTACATGCTTGGAATTGCAAGTTCAATGGACCTTGTAGTGGGATAAGGTTCACAGAGAAAAGGATCCCTGGCGTCTCCCAAAAAAGGATAATGTTCACAGAGGAAAGGATCCCTGGCGTCTCCCAAAACCAGGACATTTGAAATTGTGTGTATTCTGCAGGGTGCCGTATGTTTTTGGCTGCAAAACCCCAGAGCATGGGAAATTTACGTTGAAAGTATGATGTAATTATCAAGGGAGGGACGAATAAATAGGGCACAGGGAGGCTCCTGAAGATTAAGATCTGCATGTGACTAGATACATGAATGCTCACGCATACAATGCTTCTGAATAGTCACACCCTTTGCATGCTCAAGTTAATGAGGAAAAAATGTATTGTGCACATGCTCTTGTTCAAAGTTCCTTAAAACACACATTTGTCAGTGAGCACTATGTACTGTACATAGTCTAAGTTTGTAGTATTTTAAAAAGTGGGTTTTTCATTAACCACAAAAAACATCTGAACAACTTTCTTAAAGCACGAAAGACATTTTCCCCCTGAACCTAACTTAAAAAAAATGTCTAAATGGATTTCTTCAAAAATTCATCTCTAGACTGACAAGCATAAAAGTTTCACTCCAAAGGGTGATTTAAAAAAAAAAAGCTGAAAAAGCCTGAAAACAGGGGCTCATAATGAAGCTGCCCCATCAACCATAACCACACTGTCACAGGAGCAACACAATCATCTTTTCTGTGCAAAGAGGCAATGCATTTAACATTTCTCCACTGTGTATTATCTATTAGTTGTGTTCATCAGAAAGATATGCAAAGGTTCCCTGCAATAATATGAATATGTGCCAACGGATAAAAGAATCTGTCCATATCGCTCTCTCAGCTTAGGCCTGTCTCAGAATATTTTGGTAGAAAACTTTTAAAAACCTGGTATTTTTTTCTAGGTTTCTATGAAATTCTGTTAAAATGAAGAAATAAAAGCAGTCACAAGAACACATTGCTATTTGCTGTAAATTACTGAATACTCCCTTGCTGCTTCCATGGAAAATCTCTTCTTAAAAACAGATTTAATTTTTTTTCTATGTATGCACAAATTAGTTATGGATGATTGACAAAGCATTCATTCTTTTATTTGCCTTGGCTGAGACCTGATCAGTGTCCCGTTCATGTGAAGAAAGTACTTCATTTTATGTTGATTAAATATGAAATATTGTTGATAAAAGTCATATGCTTAGGTCCACAAAAGATGTGTGTTCTTAGGCTAACATTTTTTTAAACCAGTTTTTCCAGCTTTTTAATTGTGAAAAACTTTTAATACAAAAATGGTTTTCTTCTCACTGAACATAATTCAATGAAAATCCCTAAGACTTAGAGCAACACGCAACATTCTCAGTTAAGAATGGTCATTTCTACATGTCTGACATAGTAATAATGAATTTTCAACAATTCTGCCTAACAATTTAACTTCTTTAAACATTCTCAATAGAGGAATATAACTTTGTTCCCACTATAACATGATCTGTCAAAAAGAGGAGGAAGGAGACAAAGTAGAGCATATAGCAAAACCAAAGATCATAAAATGCAGATCATGTGACATACTGAATACCATCTTGCAAGCGATGGGGTATCAGTACATTCTGATTTTGATGTACATGCAGTCCACTGACATTTTGGCCCTTGTGCCATTGACTTCAATCATCACAAGATCTGATCTGATCCTTTGAGACGATAACAAATGCAAAAATGTACATCTATAAGGTTGCCAATAGTATGAGACAGAAGCCTCTGAATCCTCCTTATAAAGATAAATATTTTCACTATCCATTTACAATTGTAAAGTGACAGCACAAGAAAGAGATGCTATAACATAGACCCCAATTCTGCAAGGTACTTATGCACATACCTACCTTAAGCACACGAACTTAGTCTTAAAGTCTTGCCAAAGTTAGGCATGTGCTTAAATACCTGCTGAGTTGGGGCCTTTTGCCTTAAGTTATTACCCCATACAGAACAGTAACAGTCAGATGTTACTTCAGGTGAATGGCATGACTTAAAAATAAATCCACTCCTACAAAATTATGCACAAGTACAGTGATTTTTTTTAAACTACCTAAAGATGCCTGTGTCTCTTATATAGTTGTGAATTAGATCTTGCCTACTAGTCTCGTCCAAGCAATGAGGTCTTAATCTTTTTTAAATCTCCAACAAAGAAAGTTGATCTCCCACCTTGCCAAAACCATCACAAAGATTTCCATGAAACTAAGCAATGTCACAGAAGTGTACGCGCTTTACAATAAAAATAAAAAGTCAACAAAAGCAAAGAGAATGGCACCTTGTTTTTCATCTGATACTGTCTTGACAATATTAGGTAGAAAACTGCCAAAACCAGAAAAGACTCAGTGCAAAATAATTTTAGGAAACATAGCTAATCCTAGGGACATAAAAAGCATGATTTCATGAAGTGGCCCCAGACAAGCAATAGTTCTGAGTCAAGGAGTGTTAGCAGAAAAGGATATATATATTTTTTAAATACAATACAAGAAGATGGAAAGGAATGAGGGCAGCAAAGACACCTCCCTCCCACCCCCTGGTAATTGGTGGAGGGGGAAAGAGGCTGAAGGAGAAAACAGTTACCTACCTTTCCATAACTGTTGTTCTTCAAGATGTGTTACACACATCCATTCCGCTGTAGGTGTGCGCACGCCTCATGACCAGTTAGTGGAAATTTTTTCCTCCGCAGTTCCTGTTGGGGCAGCATGAGCACCTCTGGTGCCTCGCACCACGGTATGTAGGTATAAGGGGCCATGTTGTTCCTGACACCCCTCCCCCAGTTCCTTCTTACCAGAAAGACACTGATAGAGAGGGGATGGAGGGTCGGTTCTGGACTGGACATGTGCAACACATCTTGAAGAACAACAGTTATGAAAAAGTACATAACAGTTTTTTTTTCTTTTTCAAGTGATTACACACATCCAATCCACTGTAGGTGACTCACAAGCCATTCAAACAAGAAGTGGGCTTCGAGTCTAATTGAAAAGGGATTGTAGGACCACCAGTTCAAATCCGGCACCATCTCTAGATTGGTGAGAGAAAGCATAGTGAAATGCAAATTTACGGACCGACGACCAGGTTGCCGCCCTACAAAAAACATCCGGTATAGGTGCACAAGCTAGAAAGGCTGTGGCAGTTACCAGTGACCTGGCTGAATGAGCCACCACTTTACTTGGAGGTGCAATATCATCCAATTGGTAGCATAAACCAACACAGCAAGAGATCTTCTGGGTGGATACTGGGTAGCCCTTTATTCTGAAACTAAGAACTGAGATGAAGACCTGAAAGGCCTAGTTGTATCCAGATAAAAAGTCAAAGCTCTAATACCTACAGTATGGAACTTTTATTTCCCTTTATTCAAATAAGGCTTTGGAAAGAAAGTCCGTAAATGAACTGCTTGATTAATGTGCAAATTGGAAATCACATTAGAAAGGAATTTTGGGTGAGGTCGAAGGAAAACCTTGTCCCTAAATAAAATTGTATAGGGAGACTCTGACACTAAAGCTCACAGCTCACCTACTCTCTTGACTGAGGCTCTAGCAACCAAAAAAGCCACCTTAATAGTCATGTGTAACAAAACAAGTCACTAGTGGTTCAAAAGGGAAGAGGGGAGACAAATCAACTGTGCCAAAACTCAATTTAAACTCCACTGTGGAACCAGGCTGTGAACCTGTGGAACAAACCCTTTAGAAATCTAACGAACACAGGGTTTGAAAAAAATGGATCGGTTATCCACGGGAGGATAGAAAGCTGAGATAGCCACCATATGGACTCTTTTGGAACTAAGTGCTAATAATACTGTCATTTCAGAAACAAATGATAGTCCAAGATATGGCAAATCAGAGCCTGACCTGGGGGGATGCCTCTTTGTATGGACCAAAATGGAAAATCTCTTCCATTTAGCAAGGTAAGCAGACCTAGATAAAGGCGTCCTACTATTTAGCAGAACTTGCTGTAGCCCCTTAGAGCAAAGTCGTTCTGAGGTTGTCAGCCATGAAGCATCAATGTAGTCAGGTAGAGAGCCTGAAGGTTGGGGTAAAGGAGAAAGCTGGGTCCACGTCTTGAGAACAGCAGCGGAGGTCTGACTGATAGGACAAGCAGAGTTGAAAACCAATGTTGACAGGGACACACGGAATCTTGCTTGACTTTGGATAAGACTGTTGCTAGGAGCAGAACTGACAGCAAGGCATACAGCAGGCCTTTAGACCAGGGTAGGAGGAAAGCATCCGTCTGTGAACCGAGGCTATGACCCTGCTGAAAACAAAAAAATGACCACATTTTTTGTTTGCTCATGTTGCAAAACAGGTTCACTTGGGGAGCTCCCCATCACTGGAAAATGGACCTGAACACCTCTGGGCAAAGATACCACTCACAGAGACCAGCAAATTACCTGTTCAGGTGGCCTGCCAGAGTGTTCTGGACTCCCAGAAGGTATGCAGCTCTCAGGTTGATGGATCTGGCAATGAAGAAATTCAAAAGAATGATTGCCTCCTGACATACCTTTGTCAGAGGGGCCCTCCTTGTTTATTTGCATAGAACATAGCCACTGTGTTGTCAGAGTACCAACAACTTCACCCCTTGATATATGTAAGGAATGCCAGGCAAGCAAAATGGATGGCCTATAGTTCCCTTATATTTAGATGGAAGCTTAGATCCTGAGGAGACCAAAGGCCCTGAGTCTGAAGGGGACCTAAGTGAGCTCCTCAACCTAAATCCAATGCATCTGTGACTAGAGCGAGCGCTGTTGTGGCGAGGCAAAGGGAACATTTGCAAGCTCTATCTAAAAGTCCCCAGAGGACAAGACCTGAGCAGGTTCTTGAAACACCATGCCAACATGACAACTGGCTGCTGAAAACACTAACGCTAGCCAACCCTGTAGTTCTCTGAGGCGTAGCCTGGCACGCTGCACCACGTAAGTGCATGCTGCCATGTGTCCTAGAAGTCAGAGGCAAATTCCGAACCACACTGAGAGGGTGCACCTTAGATCTAGAGGAATGACCTGCATTGTTTGGAACTTCTGCTCAGGCAGGAAAACCCTGGCCTCTGTAGAGTCCAGGACTGCCTCAAGGAATTCTAGCCTTTGAACAGGTGTCAAGATAGATTTCTCTGTATCGATCAGGAGCCCCGGCATGTCAAAAGTGGACTGAATAGTGGCTACTCTGGAGAGGACCTGAGACCCGGACCGACCACTTGTTCAGATAGGGGAATACGTGGACTCCAATCTTCACAGAAATGTGCTACTACAGCCATGCATTTCCTGAATATGTGAGGGGCTGCTACGGCCTTATTGCAAATTGGTGGTAGGATCTGTTGACCATGAATATGAGAAACTTTCTGTGTATCTGGTAAATTACTATGTAAAAATAAGCACCCTTGAACTCAAGAGCAGCGTACCAGACCCCAAGATCTAAGGAAGGCATAATAGATGCTACAGGAAGCAGCCAAAATTTTGTTTTCTTTAGGAATTTGTTTAGCTGCCTTAAATCTAAAATAGAGCTGAGAACCTGTCTTTGGAAGTAACCGGAATAAAATCCCTTTCCTCTGAATGATATGGGAACTTCCTGCATGGTCCCCACAAGGAGAGTGAATCTTCTGAAATAACATGCCCTTGTGAGAGGGGCAGGGAAGGAGGGATAGAAATCATTAAGGGTGTATCCCAGTTCCCCCACTCTGATCTGTGGTGATGCACGTCCAAGCACTTAGGAAGAGGGATAGGCAAATGAATGGGGTGGAGACAGATGGCACTCTAAAGTGGCAGACTGCTCCCGACAGGTCAAAATGATTGTTTAGTAGTGCCCAACCTTATTACACAAAAGGGCCACATAAACCAAAGCACAACCTTTCTACAGACAGATTCTACATATTTTAATAGGATTTAAAGTTACCGGTATTGATTTATATTTTAAATTTGGCTTGGGACCGTGGGGAAGTAAGACGGTGACCTTGTTCCGGATCCTCCCAGCACCTAGCTAATGTAGAAGGGCAGAAAGGGAGCAGAGTGGCTCTAGAATGTGGAGGAAAGCCCCCAGGGTTCCCAATGGGCCTTTGATATGGAGTCCGGACCCAGCTATGTGGAGGTCATTAGTCCTTAGAGGGCTGAGGCTGTGGCTGGTACCATGGTGGGCAGGTACTCCTCTGGGGCTGCTGGGCATACTTGGGTCCAGATGAATATGATCCAACCTTGAAGTCGGATGACGAGCCCATTTCCTCAGACCATGGTGGAGCTGACCCCTTCAGCACTGGAGATGGGGGTACCAGCAAGATCATTTACCTCTAGTTGGAGCTCTATGGAGAGGTGCCACGACTACAGAAGCCACCAGTACTGAACGGTGCTCTAGAGCTGCCGCCGGGACCATGTGAGCGTGCACTTGCAATGCCAGTACTTCGCAAGACTCCTGAACAGCAAGGGAACAGACAGGCTGAGTGACTCTTTGGCTGCCTCAGAAGCCTTGGGTGTAGACTGCACCAGAAAGGGCTCCTGAGTCTCCAGCACTGAAAAGCACGGGCCTCAAGGGACCCTTCATCGGCTCCGAGTCAGCAATCCCTCCCGGTTTACCTACTGTCTGGGAGTGCCTCTTCTTTGTGCACACCTCTGAGTCCTTGCCTCTGCTTGGTGCCTTCACCGTAGACTTTGATGGCCCTGGCACTTAGTCTTTGGGAGACTTACGTCTTCTCATCTTTGGTATTGGCAACAACGATTTGCCTTAGTCAGAAGAGGGGGAGCTCTCTTAACTAACTCGGACATGCTCGGTACCCGTTCCGATGGTGAGCAAAGCACAGACTCCATAAGCAGGTACTTGAGTCTGGCAGTCCTATTATTTTTCGATAGGGATTTGAGCCCTTTACAAATGTGACATCTGTCCCTCACTTGTGCCTCTCCTAGATACTAAAGGTGGCTGGGGTGGGGTCACTCACTGGCATAGACTTGTTATATGAACGACAGGCTTTGAAGTCAGGAGAACAAGGCATTAGTCCAGTACCGAGCCCAATATCCAACTGGAAATCGGGAATTCCTCTCTAGAAAATTGCTATCCTAAACTTATTCTTACATCTAAATATGCACAAATGTATTTACTACTAAAGTAGACTAAAAACTAACTCTACACATACTATATACACTAAAAGAGGGGTACCAGCAGATACAAATATTGGAGCTCCAACAACCATCCCTTGCGGTAGGAAGGAACTGAAGGGGGTTGCGACCCTTTATACCAGCATGTTATGCTGCAAGGCACCAGAGAGCGCTCACGCTGCCCTGACAGGTACGGCTGAGGGAAAAATCTCAGACAACCATGCACAAGATGCACACACACATGGACAATGGAATGGACATGAGCAATCACTCAAAGAAGAACTGATGCGTGTTCCCCCCACCACAAACGATTATTTCTCTTCCTCTTAAAACAAGATCAGTTGTGAATAAACCTGTAGTATGAATTGCATAAAAGTCTAACCTGTGCTAAGGACCAGGGCCCATAATTTGTGATGGCATTGTCTGATTTGAGTTACAGCTGCTGTGATTACTCAAACATGCCACAATTTCACACCTTAATCATGAAAGTAAACTCCTAGAAGACAATGGCAATTCATATAATAGAAATTATGTATTCTGTAGTGTTACATACAAAAACATATTAAATACTTCCAAACATCTTATCCACAGCTTCATATGTGTATCAAAAGCAAACAGACATCGTGCCAAAAAGTAGGTGAGGAAGAAATCACACTGCCACTCATGTTTACATGTAAGTTTAAAATAATTAAGATAAAACACAATGAAAACTTTCTTCATAACTGAGGAGTGATGAACTTGAGGAATCACGTCAATTCATTCCTCTATACATACTTGTAAATAAGCAAAGACTTCACAATTAATTGAAATACACAAAATGTTTAAACAAAAATAGAAGCAGAGACTTAAGCTTATAACACCATTTGATGGGTGGTGGTGGTGGTGGGGGGTCTATCAAGTGTTCTGTGCTTCCTGCTGGAGGTATCAGTACGCTGACACACCCGGCTCAGGCTGGGGTACCAGCAAGTCTTAGTGATTCAGAGGCCTAAAAGGACCAGGAAGAGACACTGAATAATCAGGAGCCAGCAGGACTGTTAAGAAGACTTGCCTGGCTTTTCTCAGGGTCAGTACTGGGTGAGACTGGGAAAGAGGAGGAGCTCTCATCAGGGCTAGCCCAGAATCTCAAAGCCCAGGTCAGTGCCTTGCCTGCAATCACTGCAATGAAGAGTTGGCCTTTGAGGTTTTGCTTGTTTACTTAAAGGTACAGATAAATAAAAATAACAAACTCAGAAACTGGCTAAGTGCATAGAGGCTGATGGCAAGCATCCTTCTCCAAGCAGGCAGCCAGAACTTGTGGACAAAGGCAGAAGGCACCTGCAGTATCATGGTTGGCCCCACAGGGGACCCAATGCACCTAACCCACCTGTGGCATACTCATAAGCAGAAAAACACTGTATTTCCGCATTAGTCAATTATCAGAAATTAGTATTTTAGCTCCATTTAGCTAGCAGCTAATAGAGAATACTTCAACAAGTCTGATGTTTTGGCACAACTATAGTTGGAAAAAATAAAACTCAAAGTCATCACACTGTACATGTGACCTGTATGACTTGGATTATTGCCCCTAAGCTTATTAAGAGTAAAATCTGTCACTTGGACCACCCTGCCGCCAGTGAGGGAAACTAAGATTACTCAGCAATATAAATAGACAAAAAGGAGCAGTGTGTTCTCAGAACAAGCAAAGGCACAGAGTGAACCACAGACCTACTTTGACTATCTAGAGTGTAATTGGCTCACAAAGGCAGCTACCCTGTTACGGCATTATTATTATCTAGCTCACATAACTGGAAATTCATGCTTTATTCTTTAAATTGGCTTGGACAACAGCATCTGCACCACTTTAATTATTTACAACAATTGACATACCTTAAAAGTAAATGCACAGATCTGAAATGGTAATGCACTGTAAGTAGCAATTGTAAGCCAATATTAGTCCAGATCTAACCTAAATATAACCAAGTGTGGCCAAAACACAACTGTGTACACAACAATTTTTACTGCCTGTATAAGTGTCTCCAGCAAATATTAGAAATATGAAACAAGCATTCTGCCGGAGCAAATTATAAGCAAGTTTGCATATATAATAGCCAATCATGTACCCCACTAAACGCTGTGCGGCCAGGATTGAAGCTTGTAAAACTGAAATCCAATCACTTAACTCAGGCTATTTGTTTCTTCAGGGAATGTACACTCAAAATTAAAAACATACTCCAAGTACATGATCACCTCATTTTTGTGTGTGTATATTCTATACAAAAGAACACATATATAGCCAAATGTCATACCAAGTTCAGAATACAGTTTTCTTCAGAAGACTACTATTGAATTAACTTCAGTGCAAAATGTAAATGAATTTCATATAATTGTATAATATTTACTTAAAATCTTTCTGCCACTTACATTTCTGAAATATACTAAAATTAGTTTAGTCCATTACCTTATCAAAACTAATACAAGACAAATAAAGTTTAAACAAACTTTTGTTTTTATGTACAGTGACCAAAAATCCTTATAGAAACAAAATGAACTATTAACCTTTTTTGGCAGCATGACAACCAAGTCTGTTTTTAAATACTGTATGCATTTTCAAGCAATTCCTTAAGAGACTTTGTCATACTTCCTCCAGACAGAATGCAAAACAACGTGTTCTCAAGATTTGTTGTGACTCGCTTCTCTACAGTTTCTGGTTTAAGGACAGATTTCGTATTTGTGTATTTACAACCAGAATGCAAATCAGGACACCAGAAGCTTAATCTAGAGTCTTATTTATAATGAAAAGTTAAACTGGTCATAATAAATAAAGTGGAACTATTTAAACTAAGTCAATAAGATTTGATCCTCAAACATAACTCATGACTTTGAACACCTGGTATCCAAGATATTATTAAACTAGCCTTTGCCATTCATCTGCATCACACATTTATCAGAAATAGGTTATATCTGTACATTGCACTTGGAAAGAATGGAATATAAATCCCCTGATACTAAAAGGTATTGCAGTAGTTTGGAATGGCTTTTTAGCCAAAAGGCAACTAAAGAACCAACTGTAGCATGATTGGTTTTAACTTACAAAATCTTTATCTAACAATGCACATGAATAGCTATATTTATCACAAAATACTCTTTCATGCCGTTTTATCATACATCAATTTTCCAAGACTGCATTCATTCTGAATATAACAAACAGGAGTCAACATCAGGAAATTCTAAATCATTATTAATTAAGTACCTGCAAGCCTGAACAACTGCAATATTTATGCAGCAGCTCAAACCAACATCAGACATGCAAAAGTTGGTCGTGTGAGAAAATTACCATTCTGTCTTCTTTTGATAAAAACAATATACTTTGGAAAATGTGCTCACACCCATTATATACTTTGGGATGTATGTTTTGGGATGGCAAAGCTGTTTGTGATCTGTGTAATTTTAAGTTAAATACACATGCATTTTATAAGTTATACATACATATGTGTGCCTTATACTCCTCTGTGTAATTTTCAAAATTGAATATCTAAGGTGTGCTCATACATGCCACAGATATACCCATGTGAAACACCTCATTGCATACACAAACAGATTACTGAATACTGAGTGAATACATACTCATTTTTGCAGACAAAAGATACAGGGACATTTAGGTTCTGCAGTCACTACTAAGACCTCAACCTTTGAAAAACATGTCCACAGTACATGAGAAATATAAAATAAAATTAGCGTGCTGATGAAATTGTGCTAAAAAATACCACATAATGGCTCAACTCTGACAGAAAGGTACCATAAGTGCACAGTAGAAGTTATTCTTTGGCGAAATAACTTCACAAAAATGCTACAATATAAAGGTTGGAAGGATTAACACAAAAGGTTCCACTGCAGACAAATGTCTCCTTAATAGTTCAGTTCACAGCTATATGACTCCTCAGTCAGTCCTACAGTTCTGAAATGCCTTGTATCTTTCTAATAATCGCATGTAATGCACACTTTCAAATTGCTTTGTTGATACCAGCATATTTTAACTACTTGTTATGTTGAAACAAACTTTATACCACTACAAAAATTCAAAGCAGTTACTGATCACATCTTAAAAGGGGATGTTGAATAGGAATTTTGGAAGTGTGTAATTATCAAGGTTTATACCTTTCCTCCCTCTCTTCCATCCTCTCACTCACCCACAACCAACAAATACAAGATTTTCAAAGGAAGGGGTTTATTTGTTTGACTATAAACTGATATTTTAAAAATATTTTTAAAAACTGTTTAAAATATAATTTGGTATTCTTATAGTGGACAGTTTTAAAAATAGATATACTGACCTAGTTCTACTGAACATGTACTAGAGTCTAAAACTCTGCTTATTCATTTGCTGCACCCAATGGAGCTGCAGGGAGATTTTCAAGCAAGCCAGGTGCATTGAGAGAATTAAATAGGAAATTGCATTTTACATTTCTAAACATGAAGTTAGAATTTTACATTTTCTTCCTTAATTATGGTGCTTCAGAACACTAGGGGAACTCTCAGTTTCCTAAATCAATTGTAGCTCTATTTTTCCGTTTATACTGATTGCCTTGAATAAGAAATTTTTGGGTTTCATTAACAGATTAGGAAACACGTTCTCTAAAGTAGAAACGGTTGAATCTTAAGGCAGACTCTCTTACCCTTACTGGTAGAGCAACTTTCAACTCCCCCTACTGGCACATTCTAGAGAGGAGGGAAAGGAAAACCTGTATTGAGTTTTCAGTGGTGAAGACACAGGGAGAAAATATTTTTTCTGAACCCTCCCCACTCTAAATAATTGGGCACACAAATCTGGAAAAATATTAATTTTAATCTGTGAACATTTTTATCATATCAGCAAATGACTGTCATATTTCTTTGTCGTAAAGAAAGTACAGAATCTCTCTCAAAATTATTTTTGACTACTTAATTTTACAGCTACTATTAAGTAGTCCAATCGTCTGTCATCGCTCAGATCAAAACAGGTCACTCCTTAAAACATAATACATGGACAGCAAGACCCTAAAAGCGATCTCTGGAATATAACTCTACATGCTTACTATGCATGTGTACAGAAACTAGCAAAAACATCCTGAGCTTAACAAGTTACTACTTAAATGTCAGGACAGTGCTCTGTGAACCATTTTATATTAAAATTGGATAGTTCTAAACATCACACATACAAGAAGTATTGTTTGACACAGTGCCATTTTGATGATAAATTGCAATCTACAGCTCAAATAATTCTACCCAAGGATTAACATTTCAGAGGCTGAGCCAGAGATTATGTGTGTGGATCTTGAATTTCATCATCTCCCTTCGGCACAATGGCTTATTCTTCCTTTTTTCATCTATTCTCTCATGAAGGGTCAGGAAAGCTTAGCCTTGCTGTTTCATTCATTTCATCTCTACTTTAACCAGATACCTTGCAGTCTTTAGTTCTTACAAGTTATTCCATTATGAATACTATAGCTACACTGCACTATGCTATTACTAATGAGGTATGTACCAAATCAAAGGGTGCCATCAAGTGGTTATAGTACACTAAACAGCATTATGCAAAGTTAGTGTTCTGGAAGAGGTTTCACCAGGACAAACCAGCATATGTCTTCACCGCAGAGGCAGCCCAGGCTAGCCTAGCATGGGTGGAGCATCCCCAAAACAAAGACCTACTCGTGCCAGACTTGTGTGGCTGTATTCTCAATAGTGCTGTACTGGCCTGTTTGCTAGCCCAGATTTTGAGAGAATGCCCATGGTTATTAGCAGTGCCTTGACCTGGGCCACTCCATGAATTAATCTGCAGTGCACTGTGGGAGAACTTGTCCATCCTTCCTGGGCAGAAGTGCTCTTATGGGTCTTCTTGATATCACACCACAGCTTTAACCAAAGGCAGGTGTCAGCTTCTGTCCAACTGGCAGCACAAGAGAAGGATTTCCTGGATAGCATCTCTGTTCAAATGCTATTGAAGTGCAGCAGAAATGAAGCAGGCAAATGTGGGGTTAAAACACAGTGCAGGAGAAGGGAGGAGTTAGACAAGAAAGTATAGACCAGGTGGAATTATAAGATAGGACTGGAGAATTAAACACACCTGGATTTGGTTAGCCTGCAAAACAGGTGGCTTGCCAGCCTGGGCTGAAGCAAAAAGCAAGCTCAACCCTATACCATCAACTGTGTCTGCTAGCCCACCTAGCTAGCACCCTCAAGCCCGAGTTAGAGGTTTTACTGTATGGATGGAAGGGGAACTAGTGACGACACCCAGGCTTAGCTAAGACACTTAATTCTTTAGTGAAGACATATCCCTGATGGGATGGATTAAATTTTTCCATAACTGAAGGATTCCAGGAAGACCCAGATGACTAAAAGATAGTAATCCCACACACTGGCTTCCCCCCTTTCAAATTCCCTTCTATGAAAGCTTCCACACATCTTTAAATTAGACTCAGACCAGCAGCTAAGGACGTTGGTGAGGCCTCATCTGGAGTACTGTGTCCAGCTTTGGGCCCCACACTACAAGGATGTGGAAAAATTGGAAAGAGTCCAGTGAAGGGAAACAAAAATGGTTAGGGGGCTGGAGCACATGACTCATGAGGAGAGGCTGAGGGAACTGGGATTATTTAGTCTGCAGAAGAGAAGAATGAGGGGGATTTGATAGCTGCTTTCAACTACCTGAAAGGGGGTTCCAAAGAGGATGGATCTAGACTGTCCTCAGTGGTACCAGATGACAGAACGAGGAGTAATGGTCTCAAGTTGCAGTGGGGGAGGTTTAGGTTGGATATTAGGAGAAACTTTTTCACGAGGAGGGTGGTGAAGCACTGGAATGCGTTACCTAGGGAGGTGGTGGAGTCTCCTTCCTTAGAGATTTTTAAAGTCAGGCTTGACAAAGCCCTGGCTAGGATGATTTAGTTGGGGATTGGTCCTGTTTGAGCAGGGGGTTGGACTAGATGACCTCCTGAGGTCTCTTCCAATCCTGATATTATATGATTCTAACATCACCCTCTGAGACACATTCTGGTCTCTTACCATGTGGTCCAGTAAGCTATAGGGGTGTTGTGAAAGTTGTGTGCTCAGCCACTGATTCTAAATGCAACTCATCACTATGCACCAGTGAGCAACCAGGTCTCAATCAAGGAAGGTTTCTGCACAGGGCTTGGGTTCTTCCACTGTGGACAGGGGAAAAAGAAAACATACGATATACTACTTCAACTCAATTTCTTAAATTTCCAATTTCCTAATCTTGAAGCATACTGTTCCTTACAACCATTTCAAGGCTCTTGACTAAAACACTGAAGAAAATCTTTCGCATTATCACAACAACTGAAGATAGAAAAGTCCTGTTAGACCAGTGGCCACGAACCGGTCGATTGCGATCAACTAGTTGATCCTGGGGACTCTCCCAGTCGATCATGATCTCCGGAGATGGGCTTGTTCCCTGCCTGCCCTGGCCCCACGCTGCTCCCAGAAGCAGCCAGCTCGGCCCTGCGGCCCCGTGCAGTGGGGGGCAGGGGTCTCAGGACTGCTCCTGCCTGCAAGCACCACCCCCACAGCTTCCACTGGCCAGGAACGGAGAACTGTGGCCAATGGGAGCTGGTGGGGGAGTGCCTGCAGAGAGGGACAGGGCGCGGAGCCACTTGCTCCCTACCCTCCCAGGGGCCACAGGGGTGCACTGGCCCCTTCCAGGAGCGGCGTGGGGCCAGGGTAGGCAGGAAGCCTGCCTTAGCCTCACTGTGCCGCCAACCAGGAGCTACAGTAAGTGCAGTCTGGCAGGAAGCCAGCACCCTAACCCCCAGCCCCTTCCCTGAGCCAACACCCCATACCCCCTCCTGCACCCCGAACACCCTCCTGTACCCCAAGCCCCAGCCCTAAGCCCCCTCCCAGAGCCAGCACCCCATACCCCCTCCTACGCCCCTGCCCCAGCCCTTACCCCCCTCCTAGAGCCAGCACCCTGCACCCCAACACTCTGCCCCAGCCCGGAGTCCTCTCCTGCACCCTAACTCCCTCCCAGAGCTTGCACCCCAACCTCCTGCCCCAGGCTCAGCCTGGAGCCCCGTCACACACTGTGAATCCCTCGGCTCCAGCCCAGAGCCCGCACCCCTCCCGAACCGCAACCCCCTGCCTGGTGAAAGTGAGTGAGGGTGGGGGAGAGCAAGCGACGGAGGGACGGTGAGATGGAGTGAGCAGGGCAGGGCTTCAGGGAAGGGGTCAGGGAGATCCTGGCTTGCCTTTAAATTCAAAAAGTGATCCTGGGCGTTAAAAGGTTGGAGACCACTGTGTTAGATCATGCCACAAGTGCTGGATTGCTCCCTTAAGTATATTCTTCAGAACTTTGTTTTGTGTTATTTTAATGACCCAAGTAATGTGGCTTCCACTACTTCCCTAGTGAGACTATTCACCAGCCTACTACACCTCACAATTAGCCATTTCCCCGGATACTCATTAATGATTCCTATCCTAACCACAGATTTCAGTCTTGTTGGCTCAGTTTAGTGAATCACTGCAGCTGATGGCATAACTTGGTCAAGCAAGAAGCAATGCACATTAGTCAGGTTATTAATCTAGGCAAAACTAAGTTCAGGCCCTTTATCACCAAGCAGCCTCTAGCTCCAGCTTACAAACAGTTCAGTATTAACCTGTCCAAATGGGACACTGAGCAGCTGGCAGCAGTCAAATATTTGGGCAGTGGCACAGACTATTGGGGGATGCTTGAAAAATTTGGATACTTGTATAGCAGCAGCTGCTGCCATATTTTGGGCCCTTCAGCAACCTGTGTGGGGATGTTGTGGCATCAAGCTTGCTGCAAAGCTACAGAGCTATTGAACCATGGTTACACAAACTCTATTGTACGGAAGTGAAATGTGGGCATTGAGGAAAGCTAAACAACACTGGATTGATATTTTGGATTCTCATTATCTTCATAACCTACTTCATACCACGTAGCAGGACAAGCTAAGAAATCAGAGTATTTAAAGGTGAACTGAGCAACTGCCTCCATTGGCGCTGGTTTGATTTTGGTGGCTTTCTTGGTATGAACATATTAAAATGGAAGACCAGCAAATTCCAAAGCATGTGGTCCAAGGAATGCTGCTACTTAGGCCAGTCCTTACATCAAAGACTTAAGTGGCGTGACAAGACTGCCAGTGATTGACAAACTGAATATACAACTTAAGCACTTTGCCAGAGATCGATCCAGCTAGGACTCTGATTCATTATGCCAACATCACTCCAACAGAACACTACATGTGGGTGGAGCTCTTCCTGCCATCACCCACCCATGTCTTTGCTGTGGTGGTGTTAGAAAGGGCCCAAACACACATGCAGAAAGGTGGTGGTGTGTGTCGGGGGGGGCGGGGGGGTCAGAGGCTGGATTCTTTTTCTTGGATTGACTCCATTCCCTGCCTGACAACTGGCAACACAGTGGGTAGCCCCCAGGGAGCAGTAGTGTTGGACCCATCACTGCCACAGCAGGCAGCTTGTCAGGATGCGTAGATCCACAGTATGTGCATGTAGGGTTCAATGTCTTCTTAACCCAGGCCAAGGCACCAGGGGCGTTTGCGAGTTCAGAGGGGGATTGATACTTGTCATGGAGGGAAGTGCCTACTCTTTCCATCCTCCTCCATCCCCAGACCTCAAACACCTCTTGCACTCACTCTTAACCTGTTTCCTCTTGGTAGGACAGCCCTCTTCCTAATTCAGTAATATACATGCTACCACGATACATTATAGATCATACCAAATCAGAGACCATCTCACTAATATACATAATGGTAGTATATGTACAATTTAATTAGGAGGCTGAAATACAATGGGCCTCTGACATACTACCAGGCATCAATCCAGCTATTTCCCAAAATTACTGCACAGTAAGGAAGAGTTACTGAAATGTAAAAAAATAAAGAAAGAAGGAAAGTTTTATAGTCAGGAGAAGGCAGAGAGCAGCTTCAGAGTAAAGGGGAGATAGCAGA
This sequence comes from Lepidochelys kempii, assembly GCF_965140285.1. NCBI lineage: Eukaryota > Metazoa > Chordata > Testudines > Cheloniidae > Lepidochelys > Lepidochelys kempii. The sequence goes on from NC_136382.1 coordinate 197,167,672, forward strand.
GCAGGATGAAGAGGTGGGGACAGGAGGCCTGAAATGATCCGGGATGGTTGTATTAAAACCAGGACCAGTACAATCAGCCAGGATACTAGAATTGTCTCACAGCTACAGTCACCCTAACTGTAGAGGGTCTACACTAATTATTTAGTCCCAGTCTGCTTATTTAGTTCTTGTAATCTTTCTTATCACAATCAATCCCTACAGTTATAATATATAATCAAAATTATACAGCACAAATTATAACTAATTATGGAAGAAGGGTATAATTGCAGGATTCAAGAAAGTAGCACACCAACTTTACAGTATCCTCTGCACCAACAGATTTTTAAGGTTAGGGTTTTTCCAAGTATTCCATTACTTGTTCTTCTTTAGATAAAATCCGCATTACTCAAATTATTGTACCCTTCTTTCTTGATAAAAGTAGATTAGCTTTGTCAGCACTATTGATTTGGCTTCTCTCATTTACTAAAGGGCTAATTTTTCTTGAGTATTTCCTTTGCCCTTATTCCACTTTGGCTTGCATTCGGTCATTCTCCTCCTTTGCTGCATTTATTTGTTCCCTGAAAGACTATCTGACCATATAGTCTCGTCTGGTTTCTCCTTTCCATTACAGATTGCAACATTAGCAACAAACTGGTGACAATTCCCTCATTTTAATTAACTTTTTTTTTCATTTTCACTAAAAATAAATAAAAGCCCTTTTACTTTAAAATGAATAAAGATAAAAACATCAAAAATTCCTTACCTATATTACATGCATCACTTCAAATTTCTTAAAATTCAAATAATTTCTTGCTGTTTGATTTTTACACTTTACTTAGTTTGGATGATGAATGTGCAGTAAATTAATTTTGTTTTAGACAGCATTTTTTTTAAAACATTTTATGCCCTATTGAGCAAAATATAAAGCTGGCATAAGTCAGAAAAGCTCCACTGATTTACATCAGCTGAGGATCTGGCCACACAAGTCTCTGAAAGTAAGCTCTCTAAAATTAGTTTCCAATAGTGGTATGTTTAGGTTTCCAAAAATATAGGGGATTTTTTTTTGTAAATAATTTTCAATTTTTTATTTTTTTTATTATTATTATTATTATTATTTTAAGTTCACAGAAACACTTCTCTTCATATTGAGCCAATTCCTGAGAGAGAGGAGAACTTGCAGCTTCCATTTGCCTTCAGGATAGACACAAGTGGGCTTTATAAAAACTGTTAATTCAACAAATTGAAGGCCTAGAATACTTGACAGGTTCAGTAATTTACTGCCATTTGCCAGCCTTCTATATTTCTTACAGTAATAAATATTTGTTCCGCCTTCTATCCTACAAAAATTATAAGTGACATACAAAATTTACCCCTTGATGGCACAGAAGATAATTAATGGCTTGATGACACAATTATGAAAACATCAGCCTGATACATATCCTTACAATACATCCTATAAAACAGAACTACCATTTATTTCTGTTCCTTAAGAAACCATTAAAATATCTCAAATGAAAATCCCACTAACAAGAACCAAAAAACCCCCCAAAACCCAAATCATTTTTATTTAGAGATCATTGATAACATATTATTTGTATCGATGTTTTCTGTAGCTCAGAGACTTCTGAGGAGCATAAAATGTTTAATGTCTCAAAACTTTCTTCTGCAGTGAAGGCAACTGACTTCTTCAACTACCTTGAATGTCTGTCCTCCAGAATTCTCATGCAACTTGTCTAGATACCATATTGTAAAACACAGGCAGCTCTCTCTTAGCTAACATTTTTGCTGCTCTGACTGACCAGGAGTCTCGGGTACAATAATTGTTTCAGTGTACATACAGATCCTAGGTGTCAACTGTTTGATTTCCAAAGTTTCATGTGAAACAAGAATCAAAGTGCTCAGCACCATATTAAATCTAATACATTTTTCCCCACAGAGGATTGGGGGATGTGAACAGAACAAAGGTCTTTAAACTATATATCCATCTTACCTGGCTATTTTAGCCTGCCATCTGTCAGGGGTCATTAAGAGATCCCTGATAGAATATACATTACAGATCCCTTCTAACACGTTCTGAAGTACTCAGTGCAGCTCCAAAGTTGCTTCTTCAGCTCTGAGATTTAAAAGCGATTTCTAGCGACCTTTGAGGGTTTTTTTTAAAGGGGGGGGGCAGGTAGAAGGGGACATCTTTTGCAATTACTGTGCTTTTTGCAGGACTGGAACTGCCTGATGCTTTTCCTCAGTCACAGCTCTGCCTCTACACTTCTCAAGCTGCTTGAAATAAACGCCCCTGTAACTGCAGCAGTGAAAAGCTGGTCTCAACTGCTGGGAAGCTGCCAACAGGCCTTCATGCATTTCATAGTGGAACAGTCTCATTCCTTTAGTTGGGCTGACCGCAGAAAGGGAACTGTGTATCCAGGCAGGTCAGACCCTAGTAGAAGCACCATTTTTCAAAAAGTTTTTCCTACCTACTCTAGCAATAATTTCTAGCCAAGCTGCAGTTGTCCACCTGTGCCAGGAGGACAGGAGAAATTGGATGTGGTTTAATTAGGCTGCAATTTAATTTCTAAATGTCAGAGTACCCAGCAAATAAAAGGGTACAATGCAGGTAATTCCATAATCAGTTATGTACACCCAACGGGGGACTGCCCCCTTTACCCATCCTGGTCCCCAGCCAAACCACTTCTGGGATCTCGCCATCTCCCACCTCAAATGAAGATTAAAGCAGGCATTAGATTAAAGGGTTAGACCCCTACCATACCAGTCATAGGACCCTCGAACCTCCCTTGTTTCAGCTCCTTTAAAGAATACTTCCTTTAAATCCCTTACCAATCCATTTGATCTGATCACCATATCGCTTCTCTATGGAGCGCATGCACTGGACATCCACCCTGTGCTTGCATAATGAGTTGCAACCTCATAGCCTAACCTGTTTCATGTCTGCTCCACATAAGCCCCAAACTCTCTGTGGGAAAGGTGAAACATGCCCCCCACCACATACACCTCACATTGGCCAATATGGTGGTGAGGGAAAAAATTCCTTCCCAGCCCCACTAAGAAAGGAGCAACTAACAGTGCCCACGCCACATCATGACAAAACCTGGTATTTAACTACTTCCATAGGCCCTGCTCTGCCTAGTCCAGGTAAAAGACGTGTTTCCTGCACTGGTGTAGATCAAAGTACAGTAACCCCTCACTTAAAGTCATCCCGATTAACGTTGTTTCATTGTTACGTTGCTGATCAATTAGGAAACATGCTCGTTTAAAGTTGTGCAATGCTCCCTTATAACGTTGTTTGGCAGCTGCCTGCTTTGTCCATTGCTTGCAGGAAGAGCGGTCCGTTGGAGCGAGCTGGTGGGGGCTTGGAACCAGGGTGGGCCGGCAGCCCCCTCCCCCCCAAAGTTCCCTGTGCAGCAGCCACCCAGCAGGCTACCAATTGCCGGCAGTTCAGCTGTCCCACCCCCCACAGGCGTGTGCTGCTCCTGCCCTCTGCCTTGGAGCTGCTCCCTGGAGCCTCCTGCTTGCTGTACGTCCGGGGGGGGGTGGGGGTGAGAGCCGCTAATGTCAGGGTGTCCCCCTGCCCCCTGCTTACCCCATCTCCATAGAGTGGGGGGGGGGGGTGTGCAACATGACAGGGCTTAGGATGGCGGGAGCTTGCTTGCAGTGGCTGCTGTCTCAACTTGCTGATCTACTTAAAAAGGCAATGTACTTAGAGTGGGGTCAGAGTACTTAAAGGGGTAATGCGCATCTCTCTCTCTCTCCCCCACACACAGGGTGTGTGTCTCTGTCTGCCATGCTGTCTCCCCTCCTTCCATTTGTGCTGCCTTGCAGAGTGTGAGGCTACATTAACAACGTGTTAACCCTTGAGGGCTCAGCCGAGTACTAGTTCATCATTTAGCAGTAAGGCATTCCCTGGGAAATATCGGACTTCACCACCTCAACCAAGCTTCACAATCATCATAGCTGTGAACAGTGTTAAATTGTTTGTTTAAAACTTATATTGTGTGTGTGTGTGTATACACAGGGGAGAGAGAGAGAGAGAGAGAGAGAGAGAGAGAGAGAGAGAGAGAGAGAGAGAGAGTCTTTTGTTTGGTGAGAAACATTTCCCTGGTACATAACCCCCCCTATTTACATTAATTCTTATGGGGAAATTGGATTCGCTTAACATCATTTCGCTTAAAGTCGCATTTTTCAGGAACATAACTACAATGTTAAGTGAGGAGTTACTGTACTCCCCCTCTCTTCCAGTCACTTGGGGAGGGAAGGGTTTGCATCCCCACACTGACGTGGTCGGAAGCTGCTGCAGCTAGTCGCTCTCTGGCTCTTAAAGGGATCAAACACTTTTCCCTACAAGCCAGACAACAGCTCCGACCACTTCAGGTACAATGAGGTCATTCTGATGCTAGACCCTAGAGATCAATCAGAGCTTCACCCTGTAAAACACTCCTCCAGGAGAGTCAGAATTCTGCATATCTCACAAAGAGCTGAGATTCAGCAGTCGGTGGCTCAGACAGCACTCAGGATTTACTTCTCATTGCAAATGTCACTACACCTACCTTCTGATGAGTCAAAAAAGGCCTGGCATTTAGCCTCCGTGTCAGTGCTTAAACATGACAAATCTGAGTACATCTGAACACAAGAAAACATGCTCAGGATTCCATATTCTAGTTGTTTTAAAGCTTTCCATTTTGTTTTGTCTTCTGCTTGATTTGAGCAGAAAGTACTGTCTGGTACTTGATGCTGTGATCTGTTGATTTACTCCATTGAATTTATTTTAAAAAGAGCCAATTCTGATGCCCACATTTTGGAAAGCAATGGTAGAAAAGATAATGGCTTCTTTTGCTTCTAAGGCATTTGGTTCTGGGTTGGTGGGTTATTTTTAAATGTTTCTTTGGCAAAAATAGACTGAGTTAATCCCGGTGGGTGTCTCATTAAACACTGCTTTTCAAACAGCTGGGAAACGCATTGTTACCATATCATTGAGTGCAGACAAATGATTTAACCTTAGAACATGGTGGACACATCATTTTCAGTATCTCAGTGCAGAGCACTGAGAATGAGTAATATACTGTTCAGGACTTGCCCCCTGTTCTCTTTCAGCTGCTGCTCCCCAACCCTATACCAATTAACAGACTTCACCACCTTTTTACCAGACACCCCCTATTTCTATGCTCCAGAATGGCCTAGCTCTTTCCCGCATGTAGCTAAAGACTTACTTATATTGCTACCATTCAAAACATAAAGAGATAATACAGTCTGAGAAATTTTATTTTCAAAGCCCTATGAGATTAGAAAACAATGAAAGGGGAGAAGGCAAGAGTTATGAATTACATATAAAAATCATTTGAGAAAGTAGTACTCCTTTAAAATGAAGACTACACTGGAAAACAAATAGAAAATTAAATGGAGTGGAGCCAAATTTAATGGTATCAAATATCTTATGAAGACCAATTGCTTCAGTTCCTTCTAAAATTGATGCAACTGTCACATAATTGAAAGTAGCAAGATGGCTAGCAACCTACTCTAAGAGGCTGAAAACAATCACTCAGCTCTACCACCTTGCCACATGGTATCTCTAAAAGCATGTGTAAACCACAACCCTTAGGTCAGCTGGCCAGCACGTTACTGGTGATCACATCGTTTTGATAATATGCACTGCATGATGTTCTCGTTATTGACAACTATACCCACATCCAATTACTTAACGCAGAATTACAATTTTACATAATAATGGATATTCTGAGGGTTTGCTTTTAGAGACACATTTTTGCATACTGTTCAAATGCAATTGTACAAGTATTATCTCAGACCCATCAGCACATTAACTGGACTCCCAAGCTGTCTGCCTGAGGAGGCAACTTGTGTCAAAAATATTTTTCATTAAATGATGTTGGCAATTTTGTCTTCTTCTTTTCTCTTATACTGAGTGTCTTGCATTATACCCTTTCCATGATAGTGGTATTTGCTGAATGGTCACTGTCCTCCAGGGTCAAAAAGGAGATCTGTATAACACAATGTTATGTCAATGAGCAGCATTTTAAATAGAAGAATTTGCACCGTATCAAGAGAACACACTGTGTGTGCGCGCGCGGGGGTGGGTGGGTGTACGCCTGCACACAAACAGGGCACTTGAACATGCTGCAAACAAATACTTTTATATTAAAAGACAAGTTGGTCAGCTCAGTTTACATCTGGAGTGAGATTAGAATCCCACTGTAAAACGATTACCAAGACGCTGTTCTGCTATTTGATGTTTGAAAACGAAAAGACCTCATGTAGACTCAGTCTCTTGTATGCACTGGCAAGTATATTTTACTGCTGATTTTCTATGAATAAACATATGCTAAGAATTGCTGAAACACATACTGCTGGTTTTAAACATGCCTAATGTAGTATTAGGGGTTTGTTTCCAGAGCTGACTGCCTTATTTATCAGCTTCCTCCCTCCAGCTGGTAAAGAATCTGATATCCGCTCTGGTCAGCTGTCTCACACAGGACACTCTCCGCTATAGGAAAGATATTAGAAGGTAACTAGCAGGAAGTAAGACGAAAAAAACTAAACAAAATCGTTCCAGCAATTTAGAAAACAGATTGTGCTTTACTACTGTGAATCAATAATAACCATATAAATTATGTGTCATCAAACTCATTCCATTGTAAGTGTTATTGTTTACAGCATTTACTGAGCTTATAAAAACTAGAGTGTAATAACTAGGCCATTATATTCAACTCCCAGCATTCTCCCTTTTCCATCTTTCATCTATGAAACTCTTTAATATAATTGTAGTAGAAGTATCACAAAATAAGATACTTTCTACCACTTTCTTATTTTAAAACTGAGATGTTTTAACACAATGAATGTAGTATTTCATCCCCCACCAGCAAGGTCACCTAGTTTAAAAAAAAAAAGCCCCTTGATTAAAATATTTGATTCAGTTTATAGAGATAATTATAAAATAAAATGTTACTGTGCATGGTCATTAACATTGCATCAGAAACAATTCTCATCATTTATAGGATAGTTTGGGCCCAATGTTTCCTTTTTTGGGAAAAGATTCAGATTAACAGATGTTTAATGAATATTTTTCAAAAGTACAATAGAAAAGAGATGGACTGAATTTAAAGATTTCCTGACTAAGCTTTTTTAATTGCCCAAAATGAGTATAATGTTAACAGCATAAATGGTAAAATCTAAATTAGGTTTTAAACGTTCTTTCAAATTGATTTATCAAAACTTTTATTAAGGTCAGAAATGTTGGTTTTTTTAACCTTATAGTGTCACTTTAATAAATGATTTAATATGAATTTCTAGAGCAGTAGAGGATGTCTTATTTCAGGACACCTGGATTCATATTTGTTTTGTCACAAGTAAAACATCCACTGCAGATTAAGTTATAGTACTACATAATTTAGCACAATTTGTCACGGCTGGCAGGCTTTGCTCAGGAATAAGGGTTGCTGCAGGTCAGAATTTAAATGAAGTTGTCTAGAAAAGCTTACACAGCATTTGCCCACACTATGACTAGCTCAGGCCAGTACTGCCAGTGTCTCATGTTCATGTGTTCTAACATTCAGAAGGAAAAACATCCACAAATACGGTGTGCAATCCTGCATTTCTTGCACATCCAACACACCCACTAAATACAATGGGTGAAATCTTGGTTCTGTTGTAGTCAATGGGAGTTTTGCTACTGACTGCAATTCAGCCAGCATTTCACTCAGTGTGTACAAGCAGAGCTGAGAGGATGTGTAACGAATGCAGGATCAGACCCAATCACTGCAAAACTCAGGAATTTTTCCTACCCTTCCCTTCAGAAACCGATCAGCCAATCAAGACAAGGACTGCTAAGAGTTTTGCTCCAAAAACCTAATCTCAAAAATTTCTGAACTAGAACAAAGTGCTAAATATTTAATGTAAGCAAAAGGAAAAACAACTTTTCTCATTTTCTATTAAATTTAAAGCAGAAAAAGAATGAGATGGCTGACAAAACAGCATTTAATTCCTAGCTATATACAGACGAGAATACCCAGCCTAATTTACACAGCCAGCCAGTCACAGCTCACATAATCACATACAGCAGAATCTGACAGGGGAATTAAAGGACCAGGAAAGCATGTCTGAACTATGAGCTTCCTATTCTAGAGTATTTAATGCATGCATTTAATTCTGAAAGAGGCTAACGTGGTTCTCTCTCATTTTAAGCCAAACATTATTTCATGAAAAAAATACAAAACAATGTAACTTTTTTAATAAATCAAATAGTCAATTTAAATTACATCCTACATGCTTGAAAAATACACTAGAAGAGATACCCACGATTCTATAATAACTGATCAGTGACTGATCAGGAAGTAAGTGATCACCTTATCAGATAGTCCAGTTCTTTTTTGCAAAGCAAGCTAAAAGTGCTAGGAGTTTCAAGTTACTGTGCTGAATTGGTATTTGTTTCAAAACATCTAGTACTAGAATTAGCCAGATGAAGAGGTCTGCTGACATCCAGACCCTGGGTTTGATTCTCGTATAAATCAAGAATAATTCCACTGAATTCAGAGTAGCAACATCAGTGTAAAACCAATGTAATTGAGAGGGGAACTAAACACCAGGATTGAAATTCTGGCTCCAATGAATTCAATGGCAAAACTTGTACTGACTTCAAAAGGGACCAGGATTTCAACCTAGGTCTCACTGGTTTTGGTTCTATCTTGTGTGATTTCTCCCCAGAAACTTTGGAAACAACAGTGCAATACTTCCTGCAGTATTATTTTCATGTTCCCCTCATTTTGAAGTTTTGTCCCACATTTCAGCCTTTAATGGTTCATAACTACTGTACATGGGGTTGGAACAGAAATTAATTTGTTTGTGTCACTTGATTTACTACTTATACACTCTACCCCTTTAGTGTCTTACCCTAGGGGACATAAGTCTCCATTGACATGACCCATAACACTTGTTTGGGTTCAATTTATATGAGCCCAATATACAACAAAAGAGAAGAGAGCCCTACCTTACTTTTCAGCTTAAATCAGTCAACCTCAATATTTATCTGCTGTAGAATATTACAAGCTTTTAGCAAGACAATCTTCTTCAGCCCAGTGAATTGACAGGATATAGTTTTCTGAAGAAATTTTTAAAAATAATCTTGCTTGTTAAGGTACGTAAACACATCCGGCAACATGGGTGTATCTTATAAAAAAAGATACACTTCTGAGGTCTAATTATAAACCACTCTCAATGTAGAAGGCTGGCATCTCTGATAAGGAGAATTTGGAATGGATTCAGTAGAGTTGTCTCCTTCATGATGCTTTCTTCTCGTAACCTTCAAAAAGACTAAAACAGCATACCCAATTGTTCTGAAAGGACAACCCTGAACATCAGAAAAATCAGTGTAGAAGATAAATATGCAAAGGATCCAGCACAGTATCTCACTATTAGAACATAGTAACAGTTCAGTTTCAATCCCACAGGTGACCTTTTGTAGATGCAGTGCTGCACTTGTATGGATCCCCAGTGTCAATGCAGCTTTGTGTGGGCATAGCAGCATACAGAGCACGGTCCCTTCCAGGAACGGGTCCTCCGTCAAGAGTCTGCACTTGAGGACTGTATCTACATGTCAATGATTATTCTTTCATGCTATTCAAGGGAAAGACAGTTTTTTCTTCATAATCCTGTCTTAAATCACCTTCAAGTGAAGGATAGAGAAGTAAGAAACAAAGCACTTCTCATTCACCTGTAGGACCAGCGGTTGAAAGGTGGAAAGTCTGAAGCACTGCTCTTTCTGCATATGGCAAAGATGCAGCTCTAATAAGTCTTGGCCTTGTGCTATTTAACAAACTGTTAATGACCTGCAGGAAAACATAAAATTGCTGATAAAGTTTGCAGATGACACAAAAATTGGATGTTTTAGTAAATAATGAAGACGACAAGTCACTAATATAGAATGCTTTGGATCACTTGGTAAACTGGGTGCAAGCAAACAATGTGTGTTTTAATACAAGTATATGTAAATATACATGTCTAAGAACAAAGAATGTAGGCCATACCTACAGGATAAGAGATTGCATCCTGGGAAGCAGGGACCCTAAAAATTATTTGAGGGTCTTGGTGGATAATCAGCTGAAAATGAGCTTCCAGTATGTCACTGTGGCCAAAAAGGCCAATGCGATCCTCAGATGCATCAATGGGAATCTTGAGTAGGAGCAGAGAGGTTTTTTTACCTCTGTATTTGGCACTGGTATGACCACTGCTGGAGTACTATGTCCAGTTCTGATGTCCACAATTCAAGTAGGATGTTGAAAAACTAAAGAGGGTTCAGTGAAGAGTCCCAAGAATGATTAATGAATTAGAAAACTTGCCTTATAGCGACAGACGCAAGGAGCTCAATCTACTTAGCTTAGCAAAGAGAAGGTTAAGGAGTGATCTGATTACAGCCTATAAGAACCAACATGGGGAACAAATATTTAATAATGAATGGGCTGTTCAATTTACCAGAGAAAGTATAACACAATCGAATAGTTGGAAGTTAAAACTAGACAAATTGGGACTGGAAATAAGTGTACAATTTTAACAAAGAAGATAATTAACCACTGGAACAATTTATCAAGAGTTGTGGTGGATTCTGTATCACTGACCATTTTAAAGTCAAGATTGGATGTTTTTCTAAAAGATCTGCTCTAGGAATTATTTCTGGGAAGTTCTATGGCCAGTGTCATACAGGAGATCACACTGGATGATCACAATGGTTCCTTCTAGTTTTGGAATCTATAAGTCGGTTGCATAAAAAAAGGAATAAGGTCAATGTCAATGATGCAGCTATGACCACTTTCGTGATTTAGAGAAACAGTGCTGTAACTACTGCCCTATTTGAAAAGCATTTAGATAGTATGGTGATAAACATGGTATAAGGACCTATATCAAACAGAACAGAGAAATGGATACAAAATACAGGAAACAGAGGAGCCTACTATGAATCCTGGAAAACATTAACGAGACTTGGCTTTGGATCTTCATATTTACTAGCTTGCAGAGAAACCAGAGCTTCATCAAGATCTGAAACCATCATAAAGGATTTAGTTGAGCAGGATTAAGCCAGAAACAACATGAGTTTGACAGACAGAGATTCTAGTAATAGCCATTTATCTGTATCATAAAACCATGACAGAACTTGATGCAATGGATGACCTTCTCTCAGAGGGAAGTCCAGCCTTTCTTCCTCGTTATGTTTACAGGAAGAGAAATTATTCTGCACATATTAGGAAGGGAAAATAAGGGTTTTTTTTTACATTGTTTGAATTACATTTATTTCAAACAGGAGGCTCTCCATCTTCATGCTTGCAGGTGGGGTGAGTGAAAGTTTTCAAAATGCTGGGACCAATTTGCTTTAGAGGTTTCTTTTAGCAACTACTACAAATGCCATTTGTACTTCTGCCTCCCAGCTTCTCCCCACTCCCCCATCCCTTTCTCTTTCCTTCAACCAGAAAATTTACAAATAGCATTCAATACATCTTGTACTTAAGTGCTGTTGCACTTTCCCTACATAACTGGCCTTTATTTAACACTCACTACATTTCTACAATTGTGTCTTCTAGGGAGTTTTAAATAAAGGCCCATGTTATGAGGAAGCTCAGTTGTGCATGAACACAGGCCAGATCATGCACTACTTAAAATTTTTCTAAGTGCTGAAAGTATCCTAGAGACAAAAGTGCTCTTGGATAATTATGCACTGTTCTCTCACTTAGATGGAGAGGAGTTCTGAAATTCAGAACACAGTTTAAACTATGAGATACTAATTATGTTTTTAATAGTCTTATCTCCCCCGTTACTTATATTTTCTACTGGAAAGTCTCTTCTTGATCCTCTCCCCGAGGAAGTGCTCAACCAAAGTCATCTCTTGAACAATTAACTTTGGAGGCCCAGACTTAGATCACGAAGGGAAAGAGGGCCAGCAGAGCAAAATACAGTACCTGTTCAAACTGCACTATAGAAATGAGGGAAGGGATGATCATCTGTTAGAGAAAGTATCACTCTGAGTTAGTTTTGCAATGAAGGAAGATATTGCTCACTGAACTGAGTCGGTAAAATAGACCAATTATTAATCCTTAATTGCTTGAAACCCCATTACCCTTGAAGAGTATGGTACAGATCTAATTGCTAGCTATGGCATTCTCACTCTCCAACATGCAAAGACTATCAAAATGAAGAGATGGGAAAATCTGTCTGATGGGGAAAAATGCAGATAGCAAAATATTCATAGCGCAGCTAAAACAAGGTGGAATTGGGGACAATAGAGACATCTATAAATATACAAAGAAAATAAACATCAGGGAGTGGGAAGAAACTGAGAAAATGAAAATTTAAGTTGAAATATTAAGAAAAAGTTGCTGACAGTGGGATGGATTAATCTGTGGAATCGTTACCCAAAAGAAATGGTGAAATTCCCTTTGTTGAGGGCACTTTAAAACTAGAGCAGGCAAAGCATTAAAAAGTGCTGTAGGGAAAAATCCAGCTCTGAACAGGGAGACGGATCAGATAAAGCATAGAATCATAGATGTTAACTTAAAAGTTTATGACATTTATTTACAGTGAAATTATGGGAATCAATGGGCGATGTTACACACATGCCACACCCACTGCTAATTAAGACATTCTGAACCCGGAATAATTTTGAATCAAGTTGTTACTCTTAACCAACTGAGACCTGATGCTACAAATTTAAGCCAAATGCGCGTGATCTGGCATATTGGGCACAGTGGAACTGCCATTCTGAGTACTGCAAAAACAATTCTTTGTTACTGTATTTTAGCTGGTCTGAATAATGTTCTGGCTCAAAACCTAGAGCTAAAAAGAGTTGTTATACTAGGATGATGTAGATTCTTTGGTTAATGAAAGAACTTCCAAGCCCAAAATCATTCTGGGCTTTGCTATCACTCTTTGGTGGCACTGCTAAATATCAAGAAGAAGAGTCCTGCAGAATTTGAGGGCACAGGAGCAAGCTGCATAAAAACACAGGACATTCGAGGGCACTAAAGTGTCCCAATATTACCAGCAATAATCTTTCCTCCATAGATTCAATGACAAGGATGTTCCCTTTTTAAAAACATGTAAAGTTATGACTACTTCCAGTGATAGTAGTCCAAAGGTTAAAGGATACAAAAGTCTCTTTTCCAGGGAGTTGAGAGATTTTAAAAATATATTCAACAATTGGGTGTTCTATAGAACTGATTATTCTGAAGTGTAAGCAAGCATCAGTCCAAGGTAATAGAACGGTTAGTTTCTCAAACAGACAGACATACATTTCTTTGTTCACCACTGAGTGGTGCTATTCCCCTTAAAAAAGGTTTTTTCCAACTTCTCAAGTATATTAGCAGATCAGGTTTTTTGGCTTTACCTATAGCTTTCAAGTCTATCTCAAAAGTATACCTGAGATGTAAAGTTGCTGTGCAGCTCTCAATCACCTTTTACAAAAACCAGCTATTAAGACAGAACTGGGGGACTGGATAACTCAGGAGATTGGTGAAAATGCAACTTTTGATTCCAGACTAGCTCCTCACATCAAGCATGTTTCATGGAAGGCTGAACATTACCAAGCAGATGGGTGTATATAATAAAGAAAGCAGCACAGCCATATTCTATTTGACTATTTCCAAGACAGCTCTTTGTGAAAGCAGCTTGTGGTTTGCAGTTTATTTTTTAAATGAACTTAAGGCCTCTTTCTGTATAATATTTAGTATTATCGCTGAGCTTGGAGTTGGATAAAAAGCAGAGCACGAAGACTAAAGGAGTCTGAGGGCACTGAGTTTGGTGCATAAGGTGAAAGAAGTTCACCTTTGAAATTTTAGATCTCACAAACCTATAGAGAACTGGCTCCTAAGAGGGAGAAGCTGGTGATGAATAGATTTAGCATAGGCTCTCTGCCTCCTTGCTTTGTGCCTCTTAATACATTGATAGATAGTTTTGACTAAAAAGTATTTATCTTGGATACATGTATTGTGTCCATTACTGTAATATTTGAGCACCTCACAATCTTTAATGTATTTAGCCTCACATCACCCCAGTGAGGTATAGGGAAGTACTATTTGTCCCCATTTTACAGATGGGGTTCTGAGGCAAAGAGTAGCTAAATGACTTGCCCAAGGTCACATAGGAACTCCAGTGTCCTGTTTTGGCACTTCACTCAGATGTTGAATGAAAGAGATACCTGCCTCAATACCGTTTTTGGAAAAGTCTGCATAATCCATACATATATAATCTCAGGGCTGTCCCAATGACAGTCAAGCTGCAAGATACTGAGGGGAGAGGAATATTGACTCTAGCATGACTTCCCCTTTCAGTGTCACTACCAGGGGTTGTGGTGGTGGAAATAAGGCTAAATTGGGAATTGCCAAGTCAAAACAAGACTGCAGAGACCCTAAGCACTCACATGTGCTACTCATTCCTCAGGATATTTCCACATATCATGTTAGAGCACATGACTACAAGATCTTTCCCTGTGTAAAAGGAAAAAGAGGTGGAGTCCTGCCAACAGTGCATCAAGTGTCCATGGTAATCTTTGAAAGAGAACTTACACAAAGGCCACAGGAACCCAAATACAGCATACCCAGAAGGGTAGACTGAAGGGATGTACAGTGCATTGTTGCTTCCAGAGTACTTTGCTTAGCTCTGGAGAACTCTTGAAAAGGGGAGCTGGAGACTTCCCTTAACTAAAATGAACTAAGTGATAAACAACAACTAAGCTACATCCTATTTAGTAATTCTTATAAATGAAAATAGAAACTTGACATTTAAAAACCAAGAGTATAAATGAACTACTTTGCTGATGGCCCTTTCCTAGACAAACTGCTTTCTGCTTTTAACATGATATTTAAATCAATGGAACATTAGAATATTTGGCATATTAAGCAGCACAACAGATGGATTCTACTTTGATGGTACTATTAAGCAACCCAGAACACCCCTGTGTTTCCACTGGATGTATCTGAACAATTCTGCACTAGTCAAATAATTAAAGTGCGAATCTGCTCTAAAAAGTGACTATCAATGGTATTGTGGAATACCATGTTTGTCTTGCAATTTCTCCATCAAGTATGTTCAGTTTACAAGAAAAAGGTAATTTTTTCTGTTAACTCTCAGAATCCAAGTTGAATTTGTAGGATTAAGTTTGGTTCTTTCCTTATATTATAAATACATAAATATGAATGCACCATCACTTATCCTACAAGTTCTGCTGGCCATATTGTGCAATGTTGCCAATTTTGGCGATTTTTATCACAAGTCTCTCAATATTTTGAGGGCTTTTTTCTTAACTTTCGTATGATCTCCCTATTCCTGCCTTCCATCTTGTGCATTTTCACTTATGCAAAATATTCATCAACTTTTCCAAGAGAGTTCTGAAAGCACATCGCTTTTGTCTCAATAAAGGGGATACACAGAGGTCAACCTGAAGAGGTAGTCATCTTTTTTTAAACACACAAGACAAGCACAGTATGATCTAGTGAAGAGGGCACTGGACTGGAATCCAGGACAACTAGGTTCAAATCCTAGCTCCATCGATGGCCTGCTGAGTGACCCTGGGCCAGTCACTTTTCCTCCCTCTGTCTCAGTTTCACCATCTGTAAAATGGGGATAATGATATTGACCTCCCTTGCAAAGAATTTTGGAATCCTACAGATGAACAGCACTTTATAAGCGTTAGCTATTATCATCATAAAAAGGAAAAAAGCTGCACGTGAGACCATGAAGTGCCAAATGCAATTCAAGAACTCCAAGTTTAGTATCCCGCTCTTAACACACATGTTCCCTCCAATGTTCATGAAATTAAAGCAAGAAGGATTCTGATGTTAGCTTAAATTGCTTCCCTACATTGCAAAATATTTTTGCATCCCAACTGGATTTCAATACAGACATATAGAGCAGTTATTTTAATGAGGCAATTTTATTGTTGTTATTGCGGTTTAACGTTTTAGTTTTGGTTTTAACAGCTCAAACTTAACCCACTCCTTTTTCAATAGTCTTAATACGAGTCATATGAACCTTCAAAATCATTAAGTGTCACACACATAAAAGGAAAAACATGACTATGTTCTGACTTACATTCTCTATGACAAATGTCCACTCTTTGTCTTCAAATTCCTCAGCATGGGGATCCTGGAAAAAAAGAAAAAAAAAAATCTAAAAATTACCCAGATATAAGAAACTGCAACTGACTCACCATTGCCACTTATTTATTTAGGTTTCCTTATTTGACGGAGATGAGGCACAGAAAAAATATTTTAGCCAACACACAGCTTTCAGTACGTAATACCTCCATAAAACTTTCACTGGCTGTGGACTGGTACAAGCAAGAGACGTATTCAGAACAGAGCCTACAATTCTACCACCCTTCACTGAGGTTCATCAATTTTTCAATTTAATTTATAAAACCCCTTCCCTCTTGATAACTACACCATAGTCCCACATCTTGCAGAGAACGGAGGCAGAAGCTAAGCTCCTGTCTAGATCAAACATGTAGCTTTTGTACAGCAGAAGTCAAGTCCCTATCCTCATCTTCACATGCCTAAGGACCATCAGTGTGATCAGGAAACATAACGCAACTCTTCAGGTAGAATCTCTCATGTCGCCATAAGTTACACCAACACCCATCCTGCTTGAGAATGACTTCCTTTTTCAGCCAACTCTTGTTCAGGGAGTAAGACCACTTTTACCCCCCACAGAAAGATGCATGATGGGCTTCTATGCTAGACAGTAATGTGAGGAAATGAGCAGGGATTCTAGTTTTCCATGATTAAAAAAACAAAATTCTTCCATAAAAAATTTAAATATGTGTTTTTCTGTGATTAAAATGAAATGCAGAAGTTTAGTTTTCCTAGCTACAATATATGTAGGTATCAGTTGAATGCATGTTTTTCTGAGATGCAGTAGAACCCCATTTATTCAAGCTTCCATTATCTGGCTCTCCGTATTAACTGACCCGCCAGCCTCCTGGGGCTGACAGTGATGGGGCTCAGGCTGTCAGCACTGGGCGGCTGGGGCTTGAGCTATCAGCCACCCTTCCTCCAATCTTAAAATAAGAGATGGCTCTTTGCCAATTCTCCTTGATTATCCCAATTTTTGATTATCCAATCTGGCTCCAGTTCCAATTAGATCAGATAAATGGTGTTCCACTGTAAATTTAAAGCACATTCAAAAATCAACCGCAAGAGGGGGAGGCTGAGCATACTGAATAAGTGACTTTGGTACTTCAGTAAAATTTAGTTAATAGTTAATGTGTTTTTATGTTTTCACAAAATGTAAAACTAAAGACTCTCTGTAAAAACACAAATTCCGCATTTTTCAGTGGCAAATGGATTTCTAGGATCCCTGGTAATAAGATATGTCCACCTCAACACAGTGATCTAATATACATTAAAGTTATTAGAAACTAAGATCTGAGGAAAACATTAAGTGATTGAGTTCATGCCCTTTCCAACAATAATGCAGGATTTTCCCACAGAAGTTTTCTATTGCGGTACTTTGTCCAATCTAGTTTTAAATATCTCTAACACAGCAAAATTATACCATTTCCCTTGGGAGATTGTTTCTCATACTAACAGAACCCAGTTTTAGGATTTTTCCCTGATATTCAGACTTTTTCCATTCCTCAATTTCATCCTATTATCCCTACTTATAGCCCTTGAACCATTCAATTCTTCCTTTGCCACCTTAGTGTTTACCTCTTTCAAATACTTGTAGATGGATGACATATCCCCATAGTCATCATTTGACCATGTTATGCATAAATTCAGTCCCTCAGCCCTTTAATCATTTTGTTTCTTTTATCTGAATCCCTTCTACAATTTTAATCTATTAAACAAATTTATTCTATCACTGTAAATTGAAGTATAAAACTGAACAGAGGTTTTGCTTCTTTCTTTACCCTAATCCATACCACCTCTTTTCTTTCAAGCATGCTACAAGACTGTATTATCCTTCCTTCTCAACTCACTTTGAACTACTCTCTTCCTAACCATCCATGCTTTTCTTAATTTTTCATTTTGTTCCAGGTCAATACAGAATCATTAAGGAAGCACTGTGCAACAGTATGTTATCTTCCTTACAAATGGATTGGAGGATCCCTTGACGAGGCATCTCTCTAAAATGAATATAATTAATGACCTTGTAAATAACTAGCTTACAAATAACTGCTGAAAAGGAATACTTAGCGATTTCCACATCAAGAAGTCAGAATACTTACTCTGTTAAATAATTCCTCTCTTTTGTGATAGTGACTGTGTAGTTATATAGTGATTGTGATTCCTCCATTGTGATAGTGTTTCTCTAGAAGTGTCATATTACACACATTATAAATACTATACTATGCTATGGAGACAGTTGAAGAGCAGTCCTTCCTGAAAAATCCAGCAGGTTGGGCTCAATTTCCTGAAGAGTTCTTGGCACCTTAGCTAGATGAGTTTCAGAGTAGCAGCTGTGTTAGTCTGTATCCGCAAAAAGAAAAGGAGTACTTGTGGCACATTAGAGACTAACAAATTTATTTGAGCATAAGCTTTCGTGAGCTACAGCTCACTTCATCGGATGCATTGTTCTTCATCAGTCTGATTGTTTGCTAACTGTTGTAATGGGGCTATATTTAATGGCTACAAAGGTCATAGCAGTAAAATGTGTGTTTTAAAATATATATGACATCAGTTACTGTGAGGTGCATTTAGAGTACAAAAAGTCAAAACAAATGTTGCCAGCAACTAGCTACAAACCATCCAATATGACTTTAATTAAGTTAAAAAAAGAAAGAACTATTAGCCATAAGTTATAACGATTTAAGATACACACAGAAGGTATATCTCTGGATAGCCCCATGCTGAAATTAAGGTACTTGTAATTATAAGATCACATAATAACATGTTCATCATTTTAATTAACTTTGTAGGACTACTGTACATAAACAAAATTAATGAAATTGTACGATGACTTGGCTGACTTACTATACCTCATATCAATAGCACATAAACCATTTTCCACCATCCAGCTGCTAATACTTGTCATTTTAATGATTTAACCTAGGGTTATTACCTTGTTTTTAAAAAATGCTCTTTAATATAGTATGGAAGCTTCATAAAGAGAGCATTAATCATTCTATGTTTTAATATCCTACTGCCTGATAAAATAAGTGACTAATATCTTTAATATTTTGTCTAGCTTTTCTGCGGGTGGGTGGGGAGGGAGGTTATTTTCTGTGAGAGCTTATACCTCTACCACTTATAAAATCAGGGAACAATCTTGCAACCAAAATCAACAATATTTTTGTTCATGTAGGATTTCATCGAAGGCCCTTTGAAGGAAACTGAAGCCTTTCCATTGACTTCAACTGATGCTAGATCAAACCTGTAATGTTTACAGAATCAGGCCTTTTGCTAGTGTATTTCTGATATCTTATGGATATGGATGCAGTACAGTTTTATATTGCAAAGGTTACTTATTCATTTAGGTGCACAGTTCTCACATGCTGTTAAAGTATGATGTAAGTACTTTTTCATATAATTAATAAAAAATGCATTTTAAAAAATAAAATGACCCAAGTCAAACAGTTAAAATCAAACTACAGTTTTCCTTTTTTGTATTTCTCTAACAAAGTCTTACAAAAATAAAAATGCCAGAAGGCATAACAATACATCATTAAAAGGATTCATATTTAGCACACATGCTGTACATTTCCTCTTTAAAGCAGATTACAAACTTTATGTATGTGTTTTAATTAAAAATATGTGTTGCTAATCTTTAATATCCCTCAAATATGGAAAACTCTGAATAAATCTATTCACAGGCCCGTCCCTAGGGGGGTGCAGGGCCCGGGGCAGAAGTGACGAATCCATCACTTCCAGGACCGACCTTTCACTTCTGGGACTGGGGAAGCGTGGGGCCCGGAGCGGACACCCAGATTCACCATTCTCAAGGGACAGCTCTGCACATACACCTCAGGGTTCTGATGAGATAGCAAACTACTCTTGCTTCATTCTTGTTGCTATAACGATTTATTTAGAATTCCACTGAAGCATATGTATTGTCACTTCCTACTTACTCAATAACTTTGTTGTAGTAGTCATCAATAGGTACCTCTACATTTATGGTTATAATACAGTTTCCATTTCATTCTCATTTCCACACGCTCTGACATGTTCCCCTTTGGGGCTGACATTTTCAATGCTTGCTCTCTGCTAAATGGTGACATGTTTAAAGTTGAGCAAATCCTTTCATCTGTTTTGGATTTACACTGGCAGAAAAAAAAAAATCTCCCCCCCAACCCCCGCTTTCAAAATAAAATCTTACTTCTTCTCCTCACTCCCCAACTATTGCCCTCCCACAAAACTCAAGTGGTTGAATTTTGGCGCTTCAAATCTAGTATGTAAGGAGTCCTCAGTGAAGGGGGTATGCTTTACCCAGATTGAAAAAAAACCTGGCTAAATAATAGTTATAAAGAAAAAAAAATCACTTTAGCCCATGTATAGTAACATCTAAAATTTTTAGTCTACTGAAGCCCATCCGGCAGACATACCACAATGCATATATTCCTTCCCTACTTGTGAAGGACCCAGAAAGCACACTACAACTTATCACCTGTTTGTAACCGGGTTGTGATACAGTTGATTCAAAATGTGGTGTTGGAAGAGCAGTTTTTCCTGTAAAATCCAGCAGGTGGGCTCAAATGCCCATAGCAACCTGTAAAACTCTGGCTCACCTTAACTATACCAGTGTGTCTCAACAGGACACACATAATGAATAAATACAGCAAAAGTTGTCTAAGGGGAATAAATTCCATACACACTCAATGGCAAATGATGCTTAAATCTTGAAAAACAGAGGCACACAAGTAAAGTTGACATTAACCTGCCTTAACGTCCCTCTAAGCCCAAACCCTGTTCACCCTAGCCCCAGCACATAAGTCTACACTACACAGGTTTTTAGTTTAGTTGACTTTTTAGTTTTAAACAAAACTAAATGCAAACAATTACATTCTTTGCCCAGTATTTATTACGGTTTCATCTTGAAATGGGAATTACGAGCCCTTAGATAAATGGACTGAAAGACTGTCAAATTTCACTTAAGCTTCTGTAAATTGCTCTTCTTCCTTTACAAGAACTTATTTTATAAATGTAAAAATCAGCACTCTGAGGTTAACCTCAAGAGATAACCTTGTCTCCCCCACTTCTCTTTTCTAATTTATCTCATCTCTCTCTCCTCACCTTATCACACTGCTACCAACCACACCCTTATCTCCACCCTCCACTAACTCCATTACACATAAATCTCAAAAAACTTTCTAGATACCTAATAGCCAGAGGGCTACTATGAAAGAAGCCACCCAACGTCCAAGAGCAATATGCACATGAGAAGCCAAGCCTCCCCGCAACTTGCTGGGGAAAGGATAGGATTCCTACAAGAGTTCAGCCCAAGAACCCTGCTTTGGGACACCATCTTTCTCGGCTTTGGCTAGTAGTTCAGAAGCGTAACTGTTGTCTCCTCACAGGGTCATTAGAGTCTGTGATACACCAGCCTTTCTGACAGAACAGTCCCTGGCAGTGCTAGGTGACAGGCTCAGGAAATCTCCTGCCCGCCCTGTTCCAGTGCCCCTGTTTCCAACTGTCATGGAAGCTACAGCCCTCCTGAGCAAGAGAAAGGGGAACTGCAGCAGTAGATTCTAATATAGCAGATTTCTCACTCTGCACTCTGTTGCTCAGAGCTCACCTCATTCAACACAGAATTTAACAGAGAATTAGATCCCTGATATAGAATCAATGGGAGGATTCCAAAAGCCCAGAGAAAGGCTAGCAGTCTCCATTAAATTCTGTAGGTCTTCGAAGTAATTTCCATATTTGCAATGGTAGGAGGAAACGGCGAGAGAATAGCTGGGCAGCAACTTCCCCAACCAACAGCCATTTCGAGTTGAGTGAGGTTTGTCAAATGTATCAGTCACCTCAGCACATCCTTTCTTACTCCCTTTCACTTGAACTGTTGGAGGGTGTGGCCTGGTCTATACTACTAGTCGACCTAACTCTGGAGGGTCTACACTAAAATGTAGCTTCCGCTGATGTAAGTTGCCCACTACACTGACATAACACCACCACCTCTGCGAGAGGCGTAGTGCTTAGGTTGATGTAATTAGTTTGATACAGTGTCAGTGTAGACTCTTACATTGCCTGTTGCTGCCTTTCAGACTCTTCTGGCTGTCAGTCCCTGGAATCTGACAGCCTGAGCACTTCCCTCTAAGGCTGAGAGCCCAAACCCTGCACTGGAGGCCGAGCTCCAGCTGTCAGTGCCCCACAATGCCCCACACTGACAGTTAAATTGGCGCAAGCACACCTGGTGAGGCCATGCACCACTGACAGAAAGAACATAGTGTGAACACACAAAGCCAATTTAATTACTGCGGTGGCTGTATGTCAATGTAACTTAAGGCGGCTTAATTTTGCCCTGAGTGTTCAATTATGCTACTCCATACCAGTCTCCAACCTTGGGTCCTCCTTCTGCTTCTGCATTTATACATAGCTTTTCTAAGCTGCAGAAGATTTAAAAACTGTCCCAAAACTTGTCAGTTTTACTGCTGCTTACAAGGAAGAGATCTCATTAATAGCCTAGAAAACCCGTCACAGTTTTCATTCTGCAGAGTTCTGGGAAAGCTTTCAGCTGCATCAGAGGCACTGGAGTTGTTCATCTGCAGATTTAGGAGACAGCACTGCACTGGTTTAGACTCAGGTCACATTCAGCTTGTTTTCTTCTCAATTATATGGATCAGAAAAAATATTTTTAAAAGGTTATATTTTGCAGACATTTATGGCATTAGCCCCCCACAAACCCAGAAAACCTTACTGATCACAGTAGTCAAGCGCACTTGTCAAGTCTTCACTTTACGGGTCTTACAACTTACACACTATGAGGTCTAGACTGCCTTTTTCTCTACCACTGAAGATCCACCACTGTGTCAAGACAAGCCACTGTTCTCTTCTAAACTGATACAAATACATTCGGCATTTAAAGTGCAAACCTTAACCTCTACCAGAGAATCACATTAAATAAGTGGTAGCAGACTGAAGGGAAGTCTTCCTTGGGGAAATACTTATTGAAGCCCCTATAAAAAGCTTGGTTTGACTGGTAATGTTGTGGGTACTTGTTTCATTGCTGCTTTGTATGAATGGTTCTCTCCAAACTTTACTTTCTCGTGCAGCATGTGCCTCTCCCTATTCTATCCCGTCTTGTTCCTTACCTGGCAGTAATGGTTCCTTGCATTTCAGGGACTTTCACACAGTATTTCTGACACACACAGTATTTCGGGACTAAGTTAAAAAGGGAGCTACTGAATTAAAGTTCTCTGAGCTACAGCCTTCAGATGAAGTTGCTACTGCTAATTCTCTTCAAGCAGCAACATGAGCTTTAGACACTTTAAAAACAAACATACTTTTGGCCAGTGTGTACATGTCACTGTGAATTCTTAATATTACAGTTCGTGACTTACTCCTATGTACCTAAAAGAAATGTATCCTCTTTTTCCAGAGCTCTCACAATCAGGAGAGTCTGGTGGATAATTATTGTTCCATGGCAAACTTCAACATTTTTACCATTCTGAAGTAACAGACCAAACTCTTCATGCAAAGCATTAATACACATCTTTGTTTTAGTATTCACATGGAATCACTCTACCTTAGTTTTATAAAATAAAAACTCATATTTTCACCCTAGATGTGGTGCTTGGATACTGTTACATGCACTTGAAGCAGCACTCTGACCTTCTCTTCACACATGCATTGTACCAATTTAACTAAATCAGTTTAGAAATTGATTTAATTTTGGTGCAACCCCTGTGTGGGTGTTGTTTAAGAGTGCCTTACATTGATTTAGCTTACCGACTTAATCTAAAGTGATATAAACCTATTTAAGAGAGTCCACATAAGAGGGTTGCACTGATTTAAGCAAATAAGGTTTTAATAGCTCGAGTTAACTTGGTACAACTTTAGTGTGGACGTAAAGCCTGTACCAGTTTTGAAAGAATTGGGATCTAGGGCCTCTAATTCAGAAAATAATCTGAGCATGTGCATACCTATTCAGCAAAGCTCTTAATTTAGCACATGCTTCACTTTAAATTCCAGTGGGACTTCAAAACATGCTTTAAGTTAAACATGAGCTTAAGTCCTTTGGTGAACATGGATGGACCGCTGAATTGACGGTTAGAGGAATAAACACAAGTTTGGGGAAAAGGCATTAGTACTCTAACTCCAGCTCTACCACTGGCTGCGTTTCTGTTGGAAAGTCGCATAACCTCTTTGTTTGGTTTCCCCATCTGTAAAAAGGGAGAATATCTACCTCATAAGGTTGCTGGTAGAGTTAATTAGTTAAGGCTTGTACAGTGCTTTGAACACGTATTGTAAAGCAGTGAAGGCATTAGTAAATAACTCCAGTATACATATCCTGCTGTGGGGCATCATTATACAGATTAGATTATTGCATTTTGTTTAATTATAGTTAACATATACTTTTCAAAATCTGCATTTGGGTCTGACATGAGGGGGAGAAAGAGGCTAGGAAATTTTAAAAGGTGGCCTAAATTAAACACTGAAGGGCTCTCGCTATTACTTTACAGTCTAACAATAAATATAAAACTATTAAAGACATTCTGTTACTCCTCAGTATTTAAATATTATATCACAATTAATGAAGGTGGAAAAAAGCACACCAATAAATGACAGTGCTTATAAACTTAAGTTTTATGATAAGCACTGTTTGCTCATACTATGAGTATTTAAGAATCAAGCAAAACATGACTGTACAACTGTTAATAACAGCTCATATTAAGATAATAACTGTAAAAACTGGTTTAAATTATGACTGATTATGAAACAATCCCATAATTAAAATTCCACTTGGCCCTACAAGAATCCGAAAGCAGGTTTCGGTTTTCTCCCTATATTCGGCACACATCCTTCTTCAAAGTGAAAAGGGTGTGAGGAGAAAGGGATTTTCTTGTCTCTAAGTGAAGCTTTCTCCCATTATGAACCTTTCTGGGTGCTGCTGAAGCACACCTACTAGGATTATTTACCATGAAGAGATGTGAGGGTGCCAAAAGTACTGTAGCTTGATGGTGTCCTTGCCATAATACCATTATTCTGTGCAACACTATATATCAGCCTAAAGAATGGTTTCAACTTACACTATATATAGTTAATACGGGCTATTGGCATCACCATATTTTCCACTCTGAAGGGTAGGAGACAGATGAATTCAAACCAAAATAAAATAAACCAGTTAAATGGACTATTACAGTACGGGAGCATGCTCAGAAGGTGCATGTATCTGTCAATTTATAAACACAACTCTACATCATGGGGTATACAAAGGGTACGAGGAAGAGAAGGCTTTGTGAACACAAACTAGTCTCTTGCTTGACTGAATGCATCCGATGAAGTGAGCTGTAGCTCATGAAAGCTTATGCTCAAATATAGTCTCTAAGGTGCCACAAGTACTCCTTTTCTCTTGCTTGGGACATTGTTTATCTAAAGCCACAGTTTCATCAGCAAATTGAGTCTTTCTGCTAAGGAGAAAATGGCCTAAGAAGAATTTAAAAGACTTAAATGAGAGGGATACTCCTTTTTTATTAGGCAATGAGTTCCCAGATGCGTGCACCGTTGTTAGCTGGTGCACTGCCTAATAAAAACAGAGAACCCTTGTACCCAATACATGCAATGGAGAGGCAAAAAGGAACTGAGGTGATGAGAGCAACAAATGTATTTCCCCCAGCATCGTTCAATTTTAAAAATTAACTTTATAGGCTTTAGCTTCAGAAGCAGCCAACAGCTATAGATTACTCACACACACATATTCACAGTCATCCTGCTGTCTTTGCCATGAGGCTACTTCACACTTCTCCTCCTGACTTACCTCCTGAATTCAGAAGATCCTAACTGACTGCAACTTACTGAATCATCTTAAATTTAAAATACCAATGTAGAGCTCTAAAACACCTCCCAATTCAATTTTTTTAAGTCAAGCTTAAGTCTAATGTAGGCCACCTTACGCCTACTCTCAGCGCACACCATCCACTACTACATTGTAACATGATCACCTTATACTACAGAAGCCTCCCTTCCAGTGAGCTGTGTAGAAACTGCTTGTAAGTGTTTGGCATGTGAAATCAGATGGTAGCACTTGAATCAAAGCGTAAAGTTCATCTGTTAAGAGCTGTACTCTGGGTTGTCTGCACAGGAAATTTTCAAAGACACAAAGGGAAGATAGGTGTCTAACACTTCTGCCCATCCCCACTTCTGCCTTTGAAAAATCTTCCCTTCAAATCTTAGTTACTCGTGCTATTTAAAACTTCTGTGCTCAGATGGGTGCCCTTTAACAATTCTAAAAAAATAAATAATTTGTGGATGGGAGAGAAAAAGAATGAGGAACAGGCAATTTTTTCCCTTTCTAAGGGCTTGTCTACATTACCAAGTTTTGCTGACAAAACTTATGTCGACACCCAAAAGCCAACAAAACAAAAATTGCCGAAGGGCGTTCACACTTGCTCCCTCTGCTGACAGATCACGTCCACATTGGGGACACCATCATTGACAGGGTGAGCAATGCACTGTGGGTATATATCCCACAATGCAGTGTTGTGGGAAGGAAGAGCGGATCGCTGCACATCTTGGGATTCTCTCCCAATTTCTCCCTCAGCCCCCTCCGCTGCCGAGAGCAGCATCATGAGTAGCTCTGTGAGCTCTCCGTGTTGAGGAAAGGCAAAGCAGCACAGCAGTCTGTCCCCCTCCCCCTCCAGCAGCAGTCTGTCTGCTGTTGTGTTCTGTTATGCCCTGCACAAGGGAGCATTCCAATGATTCACTCTTTGTTTGTTCCCCAAATGGAGCAGCACACAGATACTTCGGAGCTTTGAAAGGGGAGGGGTGCATGCCTGAAGGGCAGCAGAGATCAAAACACTGAGCAGAGCAATCAGGGCAGGCATTGTGGGATACTGGCGGAAGCCAGTTCTGTCGACAAAACGATCAGCAGTGTCTACACTGGCTCTTTGTCAACAATAAATGGAGGGGAAAAGACAAAAAAAGTCTCTCCTAGGAGTGGAAGTTTTTTGTTGCCAAAACTGGGCATTTTTTGCTACAAAAGTTCCATTATAGTGTGTACACTCTTGCTGTTTTGTTGCCAAAAAGCAATTTTTGGCGACAAAACTTGGTAGTGTAGACAAGGCCTGAGACCCTATATCTGTATGATAAACCATATGTACTGCTGCCCCCCCCCCCAAAAAAAACCAAAAAACAAACCACCACCACTATAGGAATGAAGTCTATTCCTAGCCAGAAAGAAAGAGTAATTTTTCCACCAAAGTATTATTTTGGTTCTTAAACCTAGGAAAAGTGATACTGTGGCTTAAACCTTCACAGTTCTTCACAAATAGTATATTCATATAGCTTTTCTGCATGTGACTTACATGACACTGAATATTTCTCATTATATATATATATATATACACACACACACACTCTATATATATATATTTGCAAGTGATTTAAAATAAGTTAAACCTGTATTGCATAGTGACCCTAAAAAAGAACTTCTAAGGTGATACATAAGCCAAAAAGCATTTCCTGTTCTATGAAAGCATTACAAATCACAAAGGTAAATTTCACAATACTTCTTCCTTCCCATCTTGGTTGACAATTTCAAAACATAACTGAGATAGAAATGTAGAGTATGCTAAAGAACGAAGACAATCTTACAGAACAGAAAGAACTTTTTATTTAAATTAGCTAGCAGGACAGAAACTAGAAATAGCTGAGAAAGGTTGATGAATTTATATTTCAGTACCATGCTTCTCTTAAACGACTTGGAGCATTATAAAGCTTTATCATCAATCCAAAAATCAATTTGATGAATATCTTTTGAAATGGGAGTGGGCAGGAGGAGGTATCACCTCTTCAATACACAGCTGTGCATGTGTGTGAAATACAAACATAACGTACGAAACAAGCTAATAGCACAAAATAAGAACTTTTAGATAACAAAATATCAGGTCTCTTGACTAATCACATACACTTTACTCGTAAGTTCTCAAGTATACACTGGTGACTACCGAAGAGGATATTCCTAATATTCTCATCAGTACTTGAAGCCTAGATTTATCTCCTAATCCTACCAGTAACATATTTCAACAGCCACTCCAAATTCAGAGCCACTACCCTATGTATCATGTCCCAAAACACATGGCTATTTTGGAGTCTGCTCTATTCCTACACTACTATTTCAGATCACTGCTTACCAAACAGCAGCACTGTGTTAGTACGTTATCTTTGATTCTTATAAAGCTTGTAAGAGCAACATGTTTCACTTTGCCAACATGGATATAAAGCCGGCAGCTTGCCTGTGATTTTAATACTTTAATCAACACAAACAATTGCTGTTTGTTAGAAGACAGGGCCACATTGAATATACTCATGCCAAGTATTAAATCTATAGCAGACTCTCCCTTCACACTGAGTTCTTTTTAGTGGATCTTTCACTTCCACTAAAGAGCTGTTAAGACAGCCAATACTTTTTGACCTTTAGGACTTCAAGTGTTAAAGCCTCCATCTTTCTGGTTAAGGACCAGATATAAATATGACTGCCTTCCAAATCAATTAATCCACTCTTCAACTGTCCAGAAGGATTGTTACTGTGTGACATTAGGCACTTCCTTTTTCACTTCTCCACCAGCAGCCAACCCATGGGGTAAGTGTGATACGTCTGCAGCACTTCCTGACCATCTCACCCCAGAGTAAGAGAGAGTGGGAATCAAACGCAAAACTTCCAAAGGGCAGAGTACAGCACTACACTTACCTAACTTGACCCCAATGTTCTTTTTCTACCACAGAAGAGATTAAGGATTTCCCCCCCATTTTCAGGGGCCCTGTACCTTATCTGTTTTAAAACATATTTTATGGTATTTATGGGATACAATTTTATAACCCATGTGTAATTTTCTTTTAGGGGGTGGGGCCAGAGAGAAATGAAAAGTATTCAGCGTTAAACTAAAACAGCTTTAAAAATGGATCAGGAGAATGACTATGCCCTCTCCTTCCTGGCTGGTGAAACCAGGATTACACTGTGCCTGCAAAAAGAACAGGAGGACTTGTGGCACCTTAGAGACTAACAAATTTGTTTGAGCATACGCTTTCGTGAGCTACAGCTCACTTCATCGGATGCATTCAGTGGAAAATACAGTGGGGAGATTTATATACATAGAGAACATGAAACAATGGGTGTTACCATACACACTGTAACTAGAAAAGGAGTACTTGTGGCACCTTAGAGACTAACCAATTTATTTGAGCATGAGCTTTCGTGAGCTAGAGCTCACTTCATCGGATGCATACCGTGGAAACTGCAGCAGACTTTATATATACACAGAGAATATGAACCAATACCTCCTCCCACCCCACTGTCCTGCTGGTAATAGCTTATCTAAAGTGATCATCAGGTGGGCCATTTCTAGCACAAATCCAGGTTTTCTCACCCTCCACCCCCCCACACAAATTCACTCTCCTGCTGGTGATAGCCCATCCAAAGTGACAACTCTCCACACAATGTGCACGATAATCAAGTTGGGCTATTTCCTGCACAAATCCAGGTTTTCTCACATCCCCCCCACCCCCATACACACACAAACTCACTCTCCTGCTGGTAATAGCTCATTCAAACTGACCACTCTCCAACTTTAAATCCAAGTTAAACCAGAACATCTGGGGGGGGTGGGGGGGAGGAAAAAACAAGAGGAAACAGGCTACCTTGCATAATGACTTAGCCACTCCCAGTCTCTATTTAAGCCTAAATTAATAGTATCCAATTTGCAAATGAATTCCAATTCAGCAGTTTCTCGCTGGAGTCTGGATTTGAAGTTTTTTTGTTTTAAGATAGCGACCTTCATGTCTGTAATTGCGTGACCAGAGAGATTGAAGTGTTCTCCGACTGGTTTATGAATGTTATAATTCTTTACATCTGATTTGTGTCCATTTATTCTTTTACGTAGAGACTGTCCAGTTTGACCAATGTACATGGCAGAGGGGCATTGCTGGCACATGATGGCATATATCACATTGGTGGATGTGCAGGTGAACGAGCCTCTGATAGTGTGGCTGATGTTATTAGGCCCTGTGATGGTGTCCCCTGAATAGATATGTGGACACAGTTGGCAACGGGCTTTGTTGCAAGGATAAGTTCCTGGGTTAGTGGTTCTGTTGTGTGGTATGTGGTTGTTGGTGAGTATTTGCTTCAGGTTGTGGGGCTGTCTGTAGGCAAGGACTGGCCTGTCTCCCAAGATTTGTGAGAGTGCTGGGTCATCCTTTAGGATAGGTTGTAGATCCTTAATAATGCGTTGGAGGGGTTTTAGTTGGGGGCTGAAGGTGACGGCTAGTGGCGTTCTGTTATTTTCTTTGTTAGGCCTGTCCTGTAGTAGGTAACTTCTGGGAACTCTTCTGGCTCTATCAATCTGTTTCTTTACTTCTGCAGGTGGGTATTGTAGTTGTAAGAAAGCTTGACAGAGATCTTGTAGGTGTTTGTCTCTGTCTGAGGGGTTGGAGCAAATGCGGTTGTATTTGTATAGTGAAGGTCGCTATCTTAAAACAAAAAAACTTCAAATCCAGACTCCAGCGAGAAACTGCTGAATTGGAATTCATTTGCAAATTGGATACTATTAATTTAGGCTTAAATAGAGACTGGGTGTGGCTAAGTCATTATGCAAGGTAGCCTGTTTCCTCTTGTTTTTTCCTACCCCCCCCCTCCCCCCAGATGTTCTGGTTTAACTTGGATTTAAAGTTGGAGAGTGGTCAGTTTGAATGAGCTATTACCAGCAGGAGAGTGAGTTTGTGTGTGTATGGGAGTGGGGGGGATCTGAGAAAACCTGGATTTGTGCAGGAAATAGCCCAACTTGATTATCATGCACATTGTGTGGAGAGTTGTCACTTTGGATGGGCTATCACCAGCAGGAGAGTGAATTTGTGTGGGGGGGTGGAGGGTGAGAAAACCTGGATTTGTGCTGGAAATGGCCCAACTTGATGATCACTTTAAGCTATTACCAGCAGGACAGTGGGGTGGGAGGAGGTATTGGTTCATATTCTCTGTGTATATATAAAGTCTGCTGCAGTTTCCACGGTATGCATCCAATGAAGTGAGCTGTAGCTCACGAAAGCTCATGCTCAAATAAATTGGTTAGTCTCTAAGGCGCCACAAGTACTCCTTTTCTTTTTGCGAATACAGACTAACAGGGCTGTTACTCTGAAAACTGTAACTAGAGTGATCACTTAAGGTGAGCTATTAAGCAGAAGTGGGGGGGGGGGAACCTTTTGTAGTGATAATCAAGGTGGGCCATTTCCAGCAGTGGACAAGAACATCTGAGGAAAAGTGGGGAGGGGGTGGGGGGGAATAAACATGGGGACATAGTTTTACTTTGTATAATGACCCATCCACTCCCAGTCTTTATTCAAGGCTAAGTTAATTGTATCCAGTTTGCAAATTAATTCCAATTCAGCAGTCTCTCCTTGGAGTCTGTTTTTGAAGTTTTTTTGTTGAAGAATTGCAACGTTTAGGTCTGTAATTGAGTGACCAAAGAGATTGAAGTGTTCTCCAACTGGTTTTGAATGTTATAATTCTTTATGTCTGATTTGTATCCATTTATTTTTTTACGTAGAGATGTCTCCGATGAAGTGAGCTGTAGCTCACGAAAGCTTATGCTCAATTAAATTTATTAGTCTCTAAGGTGCCACAAGTACTCCTTTTCTTTTTGACAATACAGACTAACACGGCTGCTACTCTGAAACTGTCCCTGTAGTAAGGGTGATGTCACTTCCTCTGTTTTCTTTGGCATAAAATGTATGTTTAGAGCTTTTAGGCTTAGGACAAGGTTTAACTACATTTGCTTACTGATTAAAAAAAAAAAGATCAAGTAACAGGGATCAAGTCAATACATCTGAATTATAAAAGTTGTGATTCTCACTTATACTAAGTACTCTGGCAGCGCAGGAGGGCTTTGAAATGGGTATAACTTATTTACACTCGCTTTAAGATGACTTTACACTGCCAAACAGGGCCAGATTTAGGGGCAGGTGAACCAGGCAACAACCTGGGGTGCCGGGCTCGGAGGGTGCTGGGCTTGGGGTGCGTTTTTTGTTGTTAATAGAATGTTTGAAGTAAAATGTTTCAGGTATTCCATATGTGGATTTATTTTTCCACTGACCTCCTAGAATGTTCTGGACCTTTGTAGAATCTCATGGAACCTTCCAGACTTTCTGAGAATTACATTTTCCTCAAACCTCCTAGAATGTTGTCAGTCATGCCCTCATGGATATATAAGGGGAAGGGTGTTACCAATTAGTGAGATATAAGAACAAAGTGAAGTGAGAGACCAACTGCGATATTGTGAACCTTGTTTTACTGTGTAATTGTGAAAGTGTACTTGTGCGTTTAAGAGTGTAAGTAGTGACTAATAAAGGACATAGTTAATGAGATGCCAGAGATATATATCGAACCCCTGTCTAAGCAACAGTATAAAAGAATACTGTTATTTCTTTTGCCATGCTTAACACACGTTTGATGACTTTCTAAGACGGCAGAACATAGACTTTTGCTCTCCCTAATATTTTGTTTTCCCCCGTAGAAAATAAAAAATGCCCCAAAAAATAGCCTTCAGCAGCTCAGTATACAAAGTGAAAAGCTCAACTGCAATCTAGTTTGCAGCAAAGGGCAGATTTGATGGGAAAATATCTGAAACAGGACAACACAGACCAGGCTTTAGGCAATAGCGATTGTCCCAGTGCAGAAGAAATTGAGGTGCAAAGCATAAATGATGGAAGTCCTATTACTAAGGAATTAGCAGATTTACCTGAAGATAAGGAACGGAAATGTGAGGAAAGTGATGGAGAATTGTCCAATTTTCCTGGTGGCATAAAGGAAACCGATAAAGAAGAATGTGGCTTACATAAAAAGGAGAGTAATGACAAAGAAAAACGTGGTTTACACGAAAAGGAGAGAAATGATCAAAAAGAATCCACCTCGAATGATGACAGAAACAGCAGTGAGAAAAACTGCATACCACAAATGTCTACATCAGATCCTGCTTCATGGCTGGTGATCCTAAACTCTGACGATATTGAACAAACAATTTTGAACAGACTGGGGAAAAAAAATCGAGAATATGACATTTCCAGTAAATAAGCAGAAGCGACTCTTCTCAAAGGTCACACTGCGAAAGAGTGCTCAAGAAAATGAATTGGCTTTGACTAGTTTACTCATAATCAACTGACAAAGTGTTCTGGTTTTGTTGCAAAATATTTGACAAGAATGTCAGATCGTTGCTTGCACTATCCGGGTACAATTACTGGCATAACTTAGCTGATGCTCTGAAGCAAGATGAAAAATTGCCCAGCCATTTTATGGCCTACTCCAAATGGATGGAGGTCAAGTCCAGACTCAAGCTGAACAAACAAACAGATGCAGAAAACCAGCACATTATTAATGCAGAAACCCAGCATGGCAAGAATGTACTCTAGCATCTGATCTCAATTACCCTCTTCCTGGCAAAAATAAGTTGGCTTTCTGGGGCTCCTCTGATAAGTTGTTCACTGAACAACAGTAATTTCCTCAGTTTGGTAGAGCTCCTTGGGAAATACATCGAGTAGTTCGCAAAGAAGCTATGGACCATTTCTGCAGCAAAACAATTCAAAATGAAATGACTGACCTTACAGCAAGGAAGGTGCTTGATAACATATTGATACAGCTTGGCAAAGCGAAGTACTGCGCTGTAATAACGGACTGCACTCCCGACATTAGTCACAGGGAAAAGATGTCATTTACAGTAAGATTTGAAGGTGACGAGGATGGCTGTATCCAAATAAAGAAACCCTATCTGTTTCCAGTCTGTGGATGACTCCACTGGAATAGGTCTAACAGACCTGTTTATGAATGTTTTGAATGAGAATAAAATAAACCTTCAGGATTGCTGAGGCCAAGGCTACAACAACGGCGTGAACATGAAGGGAAGAATCAGTGGCATCCATGCCAGGATCCTTGCGCTGAATCCAAGAGCTTTCTTTGTGCCTTGTGGCTGCCATTCCCTCAGCCTGGTTGCGTCAGATGCAGCAGCATCTTCTTTAGATTCAGTATCTCTCTTCGGAGCACTGCAAAGGATATACAGCCTGTTTTCAGCATCAACTATCAGATGGAAGATCCTCACGGACAATGCTACAAATCTGACCATGAAGCCACTAAGTGACACTCGCTGGCAGAGCCACATTGACAGCATTAGGCCAGCGAATTACCAAGTGACTGAGGTTTACAATGCCCGATGGAACTGGTGCAGTCAAGTAAAGCCGAGGCTGGAATCCGACACGAGATTCAAAGCCTGGCAAACCAGATCGTTGACTTCAAACTTCTGATTTAAATTGTGGTTTGGCACGATATCCTGCTCCAAGTAAACACTGTAAGCAAGGCATTACAAACTCAGTCAATGGACATCGCAAACATTACTACTGTGATGAGCAGCTGCTTTGATTTTGTTGTGGTCTACAGAGACAACGGATTTGAAGATGCCATCATTGCTGTAAAAAAAAAAAATGGCGGAAAACGTAGGCGTTGAGCCCGTCTTCAAGGAAACTCGTATTCATTGGAAGAAGAGACAGTTTGGTTACGAGGGCAGAGATGAGGTGATGGGAAGGTTGGAGGAAAATTCAATGGAGACTTCTTTTTTTGCTCGCTCGATGACACTGCTCAAGTGTCCACTGAAGAAAGGTTTGGACTAATGAAGCACCACAAAAAGACCTGGGGTTTTTGTATGACCTTAGTAAGCTGCTGGTGGACAGGAAGACACTCTTGAACAATTATACAGACCTGCACCAGATGCTGACACATGGGGACACTTTTCCTATTGTTTGGATAGGTTTGAGGATTCTGCTCACGCTGCCAGTCACAGCTGCAGATGCTGAGTGCAGCTTTTCAAAGCTCAGGCTCATTAAAACATATCTTTGATTGATGATGGTCAAAATGGCTTGAAAATGCCACTGGCCAGTCTTTAGACCTCCTCGACGCTGTGCTTCATTTCGCGAGGGCAAAGGCGAGAAAAGCGACTTTTGGAACTAAAGGTTAACATTCTAAGGCTGTCACCTACGTTACACTATTTAATACTGGTCCACCCAATGTTGGTGCACAGTTCAGTTTCTTCATGTTAGTACATTTCAGTCATTCTTAAAATTAAAAAGTTTCTATAAGCTTAGAGGAAATGATTTTTTTATTTGCTTATATATGGCATGTATAAATACCGATTTATAGATCCTAGCATGCAATTCCATCTTATATGACAGGGATATGATAGGGATAAATCATGCATGCAAATCATGCATCAAAGTCATGAAATGCAATAAAAAATAAGATATTCAAAAGTTTAACAAACAGAGGGGAGGTGCCGAAGATGATTCTCCTTCGCCATTTGATCAAGGGCTGGCCCTGCTGCCAAAGCACCATACAGGGGCCTCAGTGTAAATAAGAATTGGGACTAAATGTACAAAAACTGATAAGAACACAGATTCACTGTAATAAAACCATTTTGAAATACTAGAACAAATAGCATTTCTTTAATCAGACCACACAAAGACCTAAAATTCTCTCTGTTATTTAAATGTTTCCCATCAACATAGTTCTGTTTTCCAGGAATTCCTAAGATAGCAATTAAACAAGCACTGTGACGGTTTTATAACATACCTGAAATGCTATACTATTTGGAGATAGATTCTGTTTCAGAACAAATGTAACGAGGAATACGATGACTGCAACGATGTAGCACACAGTCAAGGCACAAAAAGTTTTGACTCCTACCAGCTTAGTGTTTTTAGGCAAAACGGACTACTCTGTATTACAGCTGTATGGAAAATTAGACTGACATTCTGAAAACACATAAGCATGTACTTAATTTTATGGACGCAAGCAGCCCTGAGGAGTTCAATGGGACTATTTGAATGTGTTGGTTAAAGCACATGGCTAAATGTTTGCAAGGGGTCTTAATTCTCTCTCATACTTAAACTGTGAACTTGTAGGTATGCAGATAATGACTTGACATGAACCACAGGATCAGGCCCCACGAAAGAAGGCGTTTCTGTGTGTAAGTCTTCAGGAAATATCTTATGCCTTATAAAATGAATTAAAATGAAACATTAAAAACCTACCTTAAAAAGTGTCACAGTGATTTCAATGTTTTCAGGAACAGGCCACACCACCACACCACGGTACGGATTTTTGATTCCAGGTTGCCAGCTATGGGCCTAAAAGAAGAAAAGAAACAATAATTGAGTCAATCATCATAAAACATCTGCTCCAACGCCCCTGGAAGTCAGCGTGTGCATGCATGCGTGTGTATTGATGATTAGCTCCAAAAAAAACCCCTGCTTTCATAAATTTACAGTTCTATTAAACACAATAAGACAAACCACTGAGAACAGAAGGAACTCGCACCATTGATGGGAGTTACGCAGTCACACACATGGCTCTCTCTAGCCAGGTGCTGAGTGCTCTGGTCCTGATCTTGCAAAGCAATTAAGCACAGTGCCTATATCAGGGCCAGAACATTGAGCATCCTGCAGGTACAAGTTCATAAAATGGTGAATACAGACCTTTGGCACAGGTTTCAGACTATGGAATGCTTTCCTTTAAAGCAAATAATTAAGAGTTGCTATTGTGCACGCTAAGTAGCCATATTCAGATTGTAATAAAACTGACTTATTTTGTTGTTTTATTTGAAAAAAATAAAGCACCAATTTATAGTACACACTAAATGCCTCTGAAACATTTAAACCTATAAAGAATTAACAGTTAAGTACCTTTAACTAAAAGAGAAGTGACCAGGATAAAATGAAGTAAAAAGAGACTAACTCTAAAGACCTGAGCAAATCATTCCAACATGTGGAGTGGCATACTTTCCACTGAAACAGTGAACACCATGAAGTGTGAGTTTCAGAATCTAGTTCAGTTAGTATGGAGGAAAACTTTAGATAACTATGGAAATATAAATGAATATATGCTAATATAAGGGGGGCCGCGGAGTAGCATGGTTGTTTCTAACTACCTGTTTTTTTTATTTTGAGAAAGTTATAAACTATTGTTATTTGCATCAAATTAACTGAGTTTTTAAATTCTACAGTATCAAACTTTGTTCATTTTACAAAAAGAAAAGGAGTACTAGTGGCACCTTAGAGACTAACCAATTTATTTGAGCATAAGCTTTCGTGAGCTACAGCTCACTTCATCGGATGTTCTTTATATGTTCTTTGCAACATCCAGCACTTCAGTGTATGATTTTTATAACAACACTATTACTAGCATAAGGCTAACGTAACTTGGGTCACAGGTACAATAAACTCAAATATAATTACCCTGGTTATAACACATTTGGAGATAGGATGGTGTTACTAAGAGTACACATTGGGTTTTGTAGCAATTAATTGTTATGGTGGCATGGCCCTGTTGGCCATGTCAGTAAACTATAATTTTCAAGAGGGTTTTAAAAGGTCTCTTCTGGGTTAAAATTTAGAGCATATACCCCACCTCAAAATTAGCCAGCTGCCCAGTGGCCAATTTTAGCTACAGAATTCAATACACCATGGTGGGAAAGATAATGATTGAAAATGATAATGATCCTCATTTAGTAGAAGAGGGAAACTAATTCACCACTGCTGTGCATTATAAACAGTGCTTCATCTCACATGATAGTCACACATTTGGCAGCCCTGTCAAGCACTCCTGCAGCCTGCATAGCTCCTCACACATCCAGCTTCGTGATCAAAAGGAACTGTAGTAGTTCCTTTAGGCCACCAGAGGACACTACGTTGCCTCTACCACAGGCAGCCTATCTGCCTTCTGGCTCTGTTCCCTCTGTTGATTCCCGGTTGTGTGGAGCCACAAGAGAAGTGGCAGCAGCTTCTAGCAGGGTGCGAGTGAGCTGGTCAAGAGATTGAGGGAGATATGGAAGGGGACGGAGGGAGTATCTAAGAATAAAGTCCTGCAAGGAGCCATCGGTAAGATCCAGCTTGTTTTCCATGCTGCCCAAAGCCATTTATCTTTGCAGATATATTTAGAACATTCTTATTGTTTTCCTGTTATTTTTATTCACTCCTACAGCGTTGCTGATGTTTACAGTTCCATCCAAAGTCTGGGTACAGGGGGATTTACCAGTCTCCTCTCCTCATCAGGCTAGTTGGTGAGACAGTAAAAAATGGAGAATCTTAAAACAAATCAACATGCATTATGGTTACCTGACATGCACGTTATCAAAAGCAGAGAGTTTCTCGCCCTCATGGTTGCAAAGTAATGCTTGAAAATGCGTCCCAAGTGCACCCTCAAGGCCGAGAAACCAGATGGTAATAAAATGAACCCAATATATATATATATATATATATATATTTTTTAAATCCCATGAATTTTAAATCGGCCTCATGATTTTTTGGGCCTGACCCATGTTTTTTGAACACTTGGGGTTGGCAATACTGCTCCCATTTTTATACTGTAAAAAATTTTGTACATACAATCAAAAACAAGCTTTCTATGATTCAGCAGAATTCTGAGTACAAGGGGATTTACCAGTCTCCTCTCCTCATCAGGCTAGTTGGTGAGACCATAAAAAATGGAGACTCCTAAAACAAATCAACATGCATTACGGTTACCTGACATGCAAGTTATCGAAAGCAGAGAGTGAGAGACTGATAGTTTGAGAGACTGAAAGTCCTACCTAATGAGCTTTTAAAGCAAAGCTATCCCCTTATTAGCGGGATGATGTTATATGCCCATTTGGCTTTGGAATATAGGACTGCACCATCCAGGCAACATGACAGGCAAAGATAACCCCTGGGTTGGTGCAGGAGAAAGCAAAGGGTGCAAAATAGGGGGAGGCCTATTAGCTAATAGAGAATACTTTGAGTACTTAAAATTATCGTTATCATATAACAAAATATTATTTCTCAGAGCAAGGGTCCCTATATTGAGGGGGTCTTGGCCGGGGGGGGGGGGGGGGCATTGGAGGGGGGAAGTTGTGCCCTTACAGACTCATCATGTAGGCATACAGCTATACTGACTATATTTTAATCATCCAAAATACAGGCCTTTGCTTTGGCAAATGGGCAAGATTTTGCCACCTACATGTGGTAACCATGCCAACAATCCCAATATTACCCACTCTCCCCATGTTTTGGATCCTGGCCAGCTGTCTCTCTCTAGTAGCTGGCTGCTAGGCCTGAACATTATGTTTCCATTGCAATTACCACCTCAGGCCACAGTTCCCACAATGCTCTGTGCCTTCCAGACTCTCTTTCCTCCTCCCTTACACAGCCTCCTTCCCTTTCTGCATCTTTCACTGCTTCTCTGTTGCCCTGGCTCCGATGCAGCCTGGATGGACAAAAACACTACCACTGGCTGCCTCACTCCCTGTCTTCATCATCCCTCCCACCACCCCTTGCCCCCTGAGGCTAGGGAGAGAGCAGCAGCCTGTATAGGGGGACCTCTATTGTTGGCTGCCTCACTCACTAGCCAGTCACGGGCAGCAGTAGCCTTTTCAGAAGGAGTACAGAGGAAAAAGCACCAACCCCGCAGAGAGGAAGTGAGGAGATGCTGCAACAGCCACGGCACTTTAAATGAAGAAACACCTGGGAGGAGGGGAAGGATTGGTGAAATATGCCACAAAGATGCTAGAAGTGGCAACATGCCTCATCACCCCACTCCTAGAAAACTGTATGGATAGATAGATGAACAATTGGGGTGGGGGACAGTAATGTGTGAGAAAATCAAAGACTGGTGGTGGGCTCCAAAGGTTCAGATAAGCATTTTAGGATCTCCTGGCCTTTGGAGTTCTCTCATGACTGTTTTCATTATTTACGCTTATAATAGGAATTACCTGCTTTATAAATACATTTATTTTTGCAAAGTTGGGTTATCGTGACAAATAGGACTCCACAAATTGATGCATCATAATGATGCAGTGTTTGAGCACAGACTGTAAGGCTTGGTGGGTTTTGGTTTTTGCCTTTTTGTCCCAGTAAGAGAAGAGATCTTTAAGGACAGCTTGAAAACTATCCATTTATAGGCTGGGATAATTAAGATATTCCTCTATAAGAGATCTATCACCAGAATGTATACATACCCTGCTGGGGGCCTAGATGTTGTGCTCAATTCGTGGACTGCCCTTGGGAAATATCTGATCTGTTGTCAATATTTCAGATATGGTTACAGAGAATCGCCTGTTTTGACCATAACAGATCTGTGCAAGTCTCAACACTTAAATAGCTTCGTCATTATCAACACAAAACAGACATTCCACATGTAGCACACAGGAATGTACTGGTTTTGCAGAACAGGGAAAAGAAATATTTGAGCAAATGGTCATTTCTTATTTACTAGTGACTGGTGCAGGGGAACATTGCAAGCTCTTGGGTGAAAAAGTAACATGCACATGCTTTGCTGCAATGCTCTGTACCTGGAGATGAAAGAGAAAGCTGAAGCAGCTCCAGCTGGCTCCAAATGTAGTAGCCCGTTTATTAAGCAACACAGGAGAGGATGAGAGCACACCACTCTAGTGCTCCATATACTATACGGGCTCCCCTGGCAATTACCCTCAATGTACTGAGCCCTGGCTATTTCCAATGACTGCCATGCTCCCTGAAACCAAACATGACAGATGCAATGAACAAGAACCCTGCCAGCTTTCTTAGGGGCAGGCCCTCTACTTTGGAACCCTTGCCAGGTATCAGGATGGCCACAAAAGGTACCACCTTTGGTGCAAAATGAAAAACCTTTCCAAAATCACAACCTAAATATTCATTAGCGGCACTTCGCTGTGACACACAGCAGCATTTAGAACCCTGCCCCCCTCCTGCCCCGCATTTTAACTAGTACACATCTCTTACTTAAAAAAACCACCAACACAAAGCAAAAACAACTAGACATGTCCTAATGTAATACAAGGCAGGATGGAGATTACAGTCCTTCAGATCAATTTCTGCTCAAGGTTAGGGTGCATTAGATACATCAGTCTTCATAAGGCCAAATGAAAAAACCCAACAGATTTTAAGAAGGTCAAAAAGCAGAAATACTGGTCTCATACACAAGGTCACTAAACACCACTGGGTAGCTCTTTATCGGTGAAGTTTTGAAGGAAGAAAGAAAAGTAGATACTTTTAGAACAGTAGTGTCCGACTTGTGGCCTTTGAGACTCTAATTATAGCAAATGAGGGAGCAAATTTATATTTGACCATGAATTGAAAATACGTTCCACAAGCCATGATGCCCTGCATTTTTTAAACGCAAATGTTAAGTGTTTGGTTCAGCCCCAACACCGTCTTCTTCCCAAATGTCTCTCACCACTTCTTCTGCAGTCCCAAGAGCATCCCGACTGTGAGCCAGCAATGCTCTGAGCAGCTGCTTTTCCTGCTCCACTGCAGCTGCTCTGCAGCACCTTGCCGGCTGCCTCATGCACTGCAGAGGAGGGAGACAAGAACAGCACTAGCTGCTCCATTGCTTACTTCTCTGCCAGGCTGTAGAAGGCCCTAGGAGAACAGGGAAGGAGCCTGACTGAGGGGAGCTTAGGGGAGTTGCTCTTTCCTAAGGGCTCCCCTTCTCCAGTGTCATCAAGGGCATCTCAGGAGAGGAGGAAAAAGAGAAGGGGAGATCCAGCAACCAATGATAGCATCCTGATTCTCTGCGCCAGCACCAACGCAGCTTAGAGCAGGCTGACTAACTCAGGGGCGGGCAAACCTTTTGGCCTGAGGGCTGCATCAGGTTTCTGAAATTGTATGGAGGGCCTGTGCCTCCCCTAACAGCCAGGCATGGCCCAGCCCCCTCCCCCATCCGACCCCCCCTGCTTCTTGCCCTCTGACCGCCCCCCCCCCCCCGGGACTCCTACCCCATCCAACTCCCCTGTTCTCTGACAGCCCCCCAAGGACCCCTGCCCCATCCACCCCTGGCTCTCTGTCCTCTGACCGCCCCCGGACCCCCCGCTCCTAACTCCCCCCTCTCCTTTCTGACTGCTCCCCCGGGATCCCTGCCCCATCCAACCACCCCTTCTCCTTGACTGCCCCCGGACTCCCTGTCCCTGACCGCCTCCTGCTGCCCCATCCAACCCCCCCTCCTTCCTGACTGCCCCCCCTGGGACCCCTGCCACATACAACTACCCCTTCTCCCTGTCCCCTGACTGCCCCTGGAACCCCTGCCCCTGACTGCCCCCTACTGCCCCATCCAACCCTCCCCTCCTTCCTGACTGCCCCCCCAGCACCCCTACCCCCATTCAACCACCCTGTTCCCCGCCCTCTGACTTCCCCGACCCCTATTCACACCCTTGTGCCCTGACCACCACCCCAGAATTCCCCTGCCCTCTACCCAACCCCCCTGCTCCCTGCCTCTTTACCGTGCTGCCTGGTGCACCGGTGGCTGGCGGGGCGGCTGCACCAGGACAGGCAGCCGCACTGCACAGCACAGAGCAGCAGTGGGTCAGGCCAGGCTCTGCAGCTGCGCTGCCCCGGGAGCTCGCAGCCCCACCGCCCAGAGCTTTGCACCGGCAGAGCAGTGAGCTGACTCTGCAGGGGAGGGGGAACAGCGGGAGGGGGCCAGGGGCAAGCCTCTCAGGCCAGGAGCTCAGGGGCCGGGCAGGACAGTCCCAAGGGCCAGATGTGGCCCGCGGGCTGTAGTTTGCCCACCTCTGCTCTAACTTGCTGTGGTGTTTAGATGTTGCTTGTAATTATTAGAATTGGGAGCACTGGCCGTTGGGAGTCTGAAAGGACAGGAAACAGGAAGGAGGAGGGAGGAATTGAGAAGCTGGGAGAGAGCTACAGAGGGTGCAGCAGCAGCAGCTTGGTAAAGAGATTTCCACTTTGAAAATAAAGTCCTGTTGAAGCTTGTTAGTACCTTGCCTGGTCGATACAACACTTGCTCCAGCGAGCAACTCAACTCTAACTTGCTCCAGCTAGCAACAGTTCCATAGGAGCAATATACTATCTGGGGACAGCTAGAGTACAGCACAACCCAGCCATTTCTCCTTCCTGGTCCAAAGATGGCCCCTTGAACCAGGGGCTGTGGGAAGGGAGGCACAGGAGCTGGCTATGGTAGCTGCGTGTCTGTTGAGGGCTTCCACACATCAGAGGAATCCCAAACAGATGACTTAAAGCATCAACTAATTTTGGGTGCCCAACTTGAGATACCTATCAGCTGATTTTTCAGAGCACTTAGCATTTGTACAGCACTTCATATGTTCTAAGAACAGCTCCAATTGATTTCGGTTGCAGCCGCAAGTGCCTAGGACTTCTGCAAATCAGGCTCCAGATATCTCCAGTTGGGTACCCAGAAAATGAGGAACACAGTTAGTGGCCCTGTGTGAAAAACTGGTTTATATGACATGCCTAGCATCATGTACGAATTATATGGGAGAGGAAGGGATAGACTCCAAATCTCCAAGATGGCATTCAGCTGCCTTAACCAGGAGACCAACCTCTCCTGCAGTCCTCTGTTTCATTCAATACACACCTTCTACCATCATTCCCTGAGCACTGTCCATCCTGTGCACTGTAATGAAGAGGGATCTTGTAGTAAAATAGTTTGTGATCATGTAATTAAAGCCTGTCATAATGCATGCACACAAAGGGGATGAACTGAGCTTAGGGTGACCAGACAGCAAATGTCAACGCCTATATAAGAAAAAGAGCCTATATAAGAAAAAGACCCCAAAATCAGGACTGTCCCTATAAGATCAGGACATCTGGTCACCCTAATTGAGCTTCAACAGGCAACTTTAATTCTGGCTCTTCCTAGCTTTTGAGTGCTTGACTTTGCAAGCTAAATAACTTTCTTTCAAAGTAGTTTTTTTTCATAAGTTTAAAAAAGAAATTGAAAAAACAGAAATTACACTATATTGAACTGTATTATTATAAGCAACCAAAAAAACTGAATGTGTTAGGCAACCTTAACTTTATAGCTCTGCCTAGAATAATGTAAATTTTGTAATATAATTGTATGTTTGGTGGGTGTACAAAGTAGGCTTGGAAAGATGCAATAAGGTATGTGTTCTTGATTTTAAAGAAAGAAAGGTACATTTGTGCCTAACGAATTGACACATTTTATGGAGGGTGGAGGGTTTGAAAGAAAAAGGTCAGCCCCATCTTAAGACTTGCTCAGGAATTCTGCCAAATTTAGCAAGACTTTTGATTATCATCATGTGTTGTAAATACCAGTCCAGCAAGTCAGAATTGCCCAAAACAAGTCATGTTTTGACATGTCTGTGTAAATGTATCTAAATTCAGAGAAGCCCAAGGGGAGGGAATTCCAAAACAGGGTTCTAAATTATTTAACTTTG
This sequence comes from Lepidochelys kempii, assembly GCF_965140285.1. NCBI lineage: Eukaryota > Metazoa > Chordata > Testudines > Cheloniidae > Lepidochelys > Lepidochelys kempii. The sequence continues at coordinate 197,212,016 of NC_136382.1, forward strand.
AATTAGAGTTGATATTATGCCAGATGGTGTCATGCTGGCATATCTACCCATCATACATACCATCCTTTGGATAATGATCTCCGTTAGCATGTTGTTTTTTAATATGGCTATTGTAAACTGGCTGCACCATTTCGCAAAACCTGTTACAACCTAACATTTTTATGCAACCTTAGCTATGGAGTCCATTACCAGTCCTCCATAATAATCATTAACTTACTCATCTCCCAGTGAGGTAAAAATAAAAAAAGGGCAGTGGATGAGGTCTCACGTTCTTTCTCAAAGCTGAAGTACTATTTGTAGTTTCCTTAGTAAGAATTTGTTTGGGGCAAATGGCACCAACACCTTAATATTACATTAGTTAAATGCACTGTTCACAAGTTACACAATTGTTATCTTTCTGTTTGAGTTAGATTTTTGTGGGCTGCAGTCATTTGTTAGGGGTGGGTCTTCTGAGTTCTTCCCCATTTTCACATTTTTATTACATTGATTGCCTGGGAATAAAAATTTCTTCTCAGAGAAAACTTAACTGATATCTCTTCCCTGCCCCACAAATAAATGAAAAAATATAGGAACACTTGGGACATGATTCATGCTTAGGTACTTCTTGGGCACAGTGTCTGTGTAAAATAAAATAAAAAGTAGTCTTGATTTGACTCACTTCCAAGAAAGCAATTAGATGAACAAACAACATGTATAGTAATGTGTTTTACTGTCAGGATGACTAAGAGTTTAGGAATCTTTATTGATCTATAGTCTAGGAGACAAAGATTTCAAATGAAGAAAATCGTGTCATCTACCTAATTTAAAAAAAAAAAAAAAAGTTATGTCTTACTCTAGGTACAGTACTTGCAGACATTTGGCAATGCAAATTTAAAAAAATATCTTCGTACGTCCCCTTAACCATCCTCTGATGATATGCTATAGGACTGTTCTTAGTCTTATGAAGTCAACCACTATATTATCTGCTGACATTGATAGGTTTGTCTATAATGCTGGATAACCAAAATTTGGACAAAGCAAGCAGGAGTGTCTAATAATTCTGTAGTTTAGGGGATGCAAGCTCAACTGAAAACTGATGCTCCACAGCCAATGATAGACCAATTTTGTCTCCTGAATTAAATTAAAATCCTCAATAACTAAGGCCCCAATCCTGCAAAGTCATATGCATGAGCAGACCCCTGCATCCGTCCCTATTGAATTCCAGATATGCCATCTGTTTGAACGCTAAACAAAAGTTTGAACATAATCTCTAACCCAGCAAATTAATCAATCGTGCCTAAATACCCTACCATCTAACAAGACATTTTTTATTTAAAAACATGTTTGAGTTTTATTTTAGTGTTCTACAGATCTTTTGTCACACTTCCATGCAGAAACTCAAGCGAAATTTAGAATGCACACAGGGGATTTATTTTTTTGGTACTTTGGTAGTATCTAAAGTCCCAGTCAGGATCCTGGCTTCATTGTACTAAGCACTGTACAAACAGAAGGAAACCTGGAACAGTTTACCGCCTAGTTTAAGACAAGACACAACAAGTATGTGTGACAAACAGCAGAAAGCATGGACATGATAAGGGAAGGGTAACAGTAAAAAGAATACCATTCCATATGCTGGTGAGCTGCCATTAATGTTATTTTAAGTTACACCCATGCACAAAGAGGAGATGAGACCTCTCTGTTTAATTGAAATAATTATCCAACGTTTAACAACTAATTTTAGAAATTTCCTATTATGGAAAGGATCTTGTCCCACAAGAAGGCCCTGTGTAAAAGGAAAATAGGCAATGGTTGCGAGGACAAGAAATCAGCAAGAGATGTTAGGGCACTTGTGCAAGCAGCAGCTACTAGTGATAACAGAAAAGGCTATTGGGTACAGCACACTGCTTCTCCCATGCCATGTAGAGGTTTGAGTGACTAAATCAGTGAAGTGACATTGGCCATTGTAATTCTATGTCCCTGGACCATTCATATGTTCCTGTTCTCTCTGTAGGAATTTTTGGCGAGCTGGGGCAGGGTGTCACACCATGGCACACAAGGGGGTATAGAGTTCTCATTATGACTACGTCTACACTTATGGCAGAGCACAGAATACAGGCAATACACATGTAGCTACATGCCACAGAGAAAGGCAGGCTGTGTCCACATTTGTCGCTGCCGTGTGTAGCTCCACACAGCAAGTGGGGAGGCAGAAAGATGCTAAAATTAGCATTATAGACACGGAAAGCATTGCTTGGCCATGTGTAGGACATATACCTGGGAGTTCGGGCACGTATGACTCGACTAACCTAAACCACGCCTTACCGTCTACACTGCTAACCTATGCTAGCTGGGAATGCGTTGTCTGTATTCTACATGCAGCCATAAGTGTAGAAGTAAACCTTTCTACTACCTGTGCCCTCTTGTAGTGCAAACAAGGTGGTGGTTCTACTTTTGGGTTTTGCTACCCCCACATGTGTATTTGTTTGTTAGTGTTTTTTGGAATTGGGAGAACAGGATTTACTGCAGGATTAGAAAAGATTATTTACTACATAAAAATATACACAAAGAAATAGCAGGAGTGTTTAGAAATGACCCTGACAATTTCAGTGTCAATGTAACTTCCCAACAGAGGCCCCGTCTGTAGATACAACATCCAACTGAAAGAATCTGCTTTGAAACTTCCTGATTTCCAGGGCTGCGTAGAGGCAAAACGAGTCTCTTACTCCTACTTTATATCCTCCTATTGCAAAGGTGGCAGTTTCCTTATTAATGTTTTTATTATGTTTAAGACTTCTGTTTTTGTTACTTTTAAGTGTGATTCTTCTTTCTAATTAAATCTAGAAATTAATAACTTATAATTGTTAATTATTATTAAGCTGCATGCTGTGTACTTGGTGCTACATACATACCTATAATGACATTGGAGTTTTTCTATAAATGTTTCTATAAATTAGTCTCAACGATAAGAGTGGAAGCACTTTAGGACCAAATTCAGTAAGAATAAAATAAATGTCCATTTTTGTCTTAATAAAACAAACAGCCAACTGCACTTTTTACTGAAATTGGGTATTACTAAGCAGTCAACTAACCTTAGAAGATTTCCTTCGGCTTCTTCTTGTCCAAACCACCACTAGTTTATCTGGCTGCCTGTTGAAGAACACACAAACAGTTTAATTTACAGTAAGACCCTTAAATAAATGGTTTACCATCAAAATTACATCCTTGGTGAACAAACTATATTTTACATATAGCATTATCTTAAAAGCACTCTCAAGTTTAGTCATTTAACAGGAAAAATAATTCTGTGCTTACAGCAATCAGTACAGCAATATCAACCTGCATATTCTGCTCTCCCTGAATGTATACAACTCCCAAAGGCAAAGCAGAGTAGAGAACTGCTCTGTAGATCAGAAAACAGGATTCTGTCCACAGTTTGCTTTTGAAAGTCTGGCTTCATTAAATGTAAGCCTTTGAAACAAATCAGCGCCCATAATAAACACAAGCACAAAATCCAGTTGGATTCCTAATCGGATGGTACTTAAAGAGGATGTGTGCAGAGGGGGAACAATTGCAGTCATGGCTTTATTTTGTTTTATATATATTTATATTAATATATTTAAACCAAAAGCTTGAAAGAGCTTTTCCAAAAAAAGTACCTTCCTACGCGATTACCTTAGAAATATCAAGAGCATCAAGTATTGTATTTCCTGGTTTTGCTTGAGGTCTTCTTGAGGGATCAGAGATAAGGAATGGGATCTTTCTCTGCTCTTAATTGAAGGGACAAACTGTTGAATCTTTAATAAAGAGATCTCTCCTGACAATCGTTTTTCAAGTATTTGCAGTTGTTAGCACCTATCAAGTTCAACAAAGAATTTTAAGGAGTGTGAATAAATTTCACTTTCCCTTTCAATTTCTCAAGTTTTGCTTCCTTGCTAATTGTCACAATCGTACTAGCTCTTGAGTTGTCCAAAAAGCCTTCCAGGGAAATCAGGGTAGACAAACACTTCTAGATATTTCTGGTAACAACCTCCCTCTCCTCTTTATTTTTAAAGGTCAGATCTTCTTTATAAATACAAAAAAGGGGGTGGGGATTATCTCTAATAAAGGAACGTTTCCCAGTATGATGCAATCAGTAAATGAGGTTAAAATAAGGACAGTACTGCACGCTGAACATTTTAAATTGGTGTTATTGAACGGCAATGCTCAAACCATTTTCTTGTTGAATTTATAACATTTAATAATTCTCCAATTCTTTTTTAAGTGAAAAACCAGCCATTTTTCTAGTAAGAGAGGTCCCTATGAATTAGTTACAACATTTATGTACTTCCTCCTCAAACTGTTAGTAATTTCTGCAAGCTACAATAAGAACATAAGAGCAGCCATACTGGGTCAGACCAATGGTCCATCTAACCAGAATCCCGTCTTCCAACAGTGTCCAATGACAGATGCTTCAGAAGGAAATGAACAATTATTCAGTGATACATCCTTTGTTATCCATTTCCAGCTTCCGGCAGTTAGAGGCTTGGGACACCAAAATATAGAATTGCATCCCTGATCATCTTGGCTATTGGCCATTGATGGACCTGTCCACCATGAACTTATTTAATTCTTTTTTTAACCCACTTATACTTTTGGCCTTCACAACATCCCATGGCAATGAGTTCCAGAAGTTAACTATGTGTTGTGTGAAGTAGTACTTCCTTTTGTTGGCTTTAAACCTGCTGTCTATTAATTTCATTGGCTGATCAGTTTTCAGAGTAGCAGCCACGTTAGTCTGTATCCACAAAAAGAAAAAGGAGTACTCGTGGCACCTTAGAGACTCACAAAAGCTTGTGCTCAAATAAATTTGTTAGTCTCTAAGGTGCCACAAGTCCTCCTTTTCTTTTTATTGGCTGGTCACTGATTCTTGTGTTATGTGAAGGGGTAAATAACACATCCTTATTCCCTTTCTCCACACGATTCATGATTTTATAGACCTCTATTATATCCCCCCTTAGTCATCTCTTTTCCAAGCTGAAAACTCCCTGTCTTATTAATCTATCCTCATCTCCCATATCCCTAATCATTTTGTTGCCCTTCTCTGTAACTTTTCCAATTTTAATATATTTTTTTTGAGATGGGGCAACCAGAACTGTACAGAGTATTTATGGATTTATATTGTGGCATTATGATATTTATCTATCCCTTTCCCAATGGTTCCTACCATTCTGTTCGCTTTTTTGACTGCCGTTGCACATGGTGCGGATGTTTCTAGAGAACTATCCACAATGACTCCAAGATCTCTTTCTTGAGTGGCAACAGCTAATTTAGACCCCATCATTTTGTATGTATAGTTGGGATTATGTTTTCCAATGTGCATTACTTTGCATTTATCAACATTGAATTTCATTGGCCATTTTGTTGCCCAGTTTTGTGAGATCCTTTTGTATTTCTTTGCTGTTTGCGTTGGACTTCACTATCTTGTGTAATTTTGTAACATCTGCAAATTTTGCCACCTCACTGTTTATACTTTTTACCAGCTCATTTATGAATATGTTGAACAGCACTACAGATCCCTGGGGGACACCGTTATTTAGTGGACACTCTCTCCACTCAGAAAACTGACCATTTCTTCCTACCCTTTGTTTTCCGTCTTTTAACCAGTTACTGGTCTATGAGAAGGACCTTCCCTCTTATGCCACTGCTGCTTACTTTGCTTAAGAGCCTTTGGTGAGGGACCTTGTCAAAGGCTTTCTCTAAGTCCAAATACACTATATTCACTGGATCATCCTTGTCCATGTTAGTTGGCCCCCTCAAAGAATTCTAATAGATTGGGGAAGCATGTTACCCCTTTGCAAAAGCTGTGTTGACTCTTCCCCAACAAATCATGTTCATCTATGTGTGCGATAGAACAATAAAGAGCAGAATTTTCAACCAATTTGCCTGGTACTGAAGTTAAGCTTCCTGGCCTGTAATTGCCAAGATCGCTCCTGGAATCTTTTTAAAAAATTGATGTCACATTAGCTATCCTCCAGTCATCTGGTTCAGAAGCTGATTTAAGTGACAAGTTACATATCACACTTAATAGTTCTGCAATTTCCTATTACAGTTCCTTCAGAATGCTTGGGTGATTATCTCCTTGTCACCAATTACCGTTTAATTTATCCATTTGTTCCAAAACCTCCTCTACTGACATGTCAATCTGGGACAGGTTCCTCAGATTTGTCACCTACAAAGAATAGCTCAGGTGTGGGAATCTCCCTCACATCCTCTGCAGTGAAGATTGATGCAAAGAATTAATTTAGCTTCTGCACCCAGAATTTACATTTAAACCCCATTAGGCCAAAACTACCTCTAAAAACACAGCTAAAAGCTGGCCTCCCCCCCATTTTGTGGCCAGATCAGAATCTGGCCCTCATTCTTTATCCCTACTTATCCCCGTTGCCTTACAGCAGCGGTGGGCAACCTGTGGCCTGCATGCAGCCTGTCAGGGTAATCTGCTGGCGGGCCGTGAGACAGTTTGTTTACATTGGCACGGACAGCTGCAGCTCCCAGTGGCTGCGGTTGCCATTCCCGGCCAATGGGAGCTCCGGGAAGCGGTGGCCAGCACATCCCTGTGGCCTGTGCTGCTTCCCGCAGCTCCCATTAGCCGGGAACGGCAAACCGTGGATAGTCAATGTAAACAACCCCATTACCCTGATGGGCCGCCGGTTGCCCACCACTGCCTTACAGACCCTCTGAGCTTTCAACTTGGTGTAAAGTGATAAACGAAATGAACCACTCAAGACGCATTTTTCAACTTCTAAATTTCTGCCTCCTTTGAGGGATACAAATAATTGGCTGGCATGCCCGTCAGCTTTCTCTAAAATCTTGTTTGGTGACAGGGACAGCCTGCTCAATGTTGAAAACCCCTTGCTCACTTGCTGTTAAGCACATTATGCTCTCTTTCGCCTGCCTAACTCCCATTAATGCTAATGGAAACTTTGTGTGTGCACCGCTAGAAGCAAAAATATACCCCTAAGTGATTTCCTTGATGCAATCCAGGAATCCAATCCCATGTCTAAATTAACTGTCTTATTTCACTTTTTTACTTTTAAGTTGACTGAGCCTCATTTCAAAAAATAGCTTGTGAGACAAATCCAAATTAACCGCAATAGGCCCAATCCTGAGCTAGTCTCTGGGGACCAAGTAATGCCAAAGGCAGCAGAAATACTTCTTCTGCAGTGCCGGTGGTCAAAACAGAAGACCCCCACACAGAGGAGCTCTGCACGCCCATGTACCACACAAAATGTGAACGCCACAGCTGGAGAAAGTAAGAGAATGCTAACAGGGACTGCACAGATCCACATTGTTCTCCCTTTCCACCGAAAAAGGAGCAGCAGCTAAGCAGCAGGCCACTTCCACTAATCCCTCTCAGCCTAATCTAAGCATTAGTTGGCAGCAGGTTGGCAGCATAGGTGCCCAGGTAGGAACAGCCCGTTATATTGTGTTAATTCACAGCTCCCTGCAAACAGTCCTTTCACTATGCTTTGCTCCTTGCATCAGGTTTGTATTCATAGCCCCAAAGTTTTCAATATGGAGGGGGGGGGGGAAACAGGTCTGAAAACCAAGTATATTAAATAAAAAGAGAAAGAAGAAACACCTTATCCAGGCAATACTGCCACTTAAATATTTTCACCATCTAGTAACAAAGTAGATCTCTGGAGCTAATCAGTTATCTACTTCCAACAAACGTTACACACACACACACACGTTCTCCTCTCTCTCTCTCTGAAAATAATGCATTTTCTTTTGTACGAATATTCTAAACTTTGCCCAGTGGCATGGGGGAGATTGTTAAAGGCACAAATGGGAGTTCAGCGCCCATTTCCAATTCGAAATCTCCCCCTTGTGTTTATGGTAAACAGATTTTCAAAGGAAAAACCAGGACACCTGTCATGGAAAGGAAAGAGGGATGGCATCTTGAAGAATCATGTGTAGGGGGATGCTTTCTGGGAGGCCTCATGATTCACAAAATCCTGGGCAAAACACTGCTTTTGTAAACCTGACAGAAATACTGCAATCAGTCAGGAAAACCTGAACAACATTCCTGTTTTTCAGAGCTATGGTCACCATCATCACTGCAGCAGGAACTCCGCTAGTGGCATGATGTTTACAGTCACATGGAGTTATGCAGGTGAGTCCATAAAGTAGAAGAAAAAGAGTTTGTGTAGGAAGGGGAAGGAGAACAAGAGGAAGAGTCTCAGGCTCTTGACAGAAATGCAGATGACCTCTCCACCTCCAAGAACAATACTGAATCTCACTGGGTGTTTTAAGAGCTTGTCTACACTTTAAAGTTATGTCAAATTATGTTTTTCTGTGTTAACTAATCAGGAACAACTGCTCTGAGCACAGGGAATCTATACCGTTTAATTACGCTGACTTAAGCTACTTCAGTTTTGATTCATTGTACTCACATAGCGATGTATTTTCTCCACAGCATCCTGGGCAGGCAACCCATGGTACAATGTTCTTCCACTATGCCGCATGCATTCTGGGATTTTTCTCACTGCACGTTGTGGGATACCAACTAGAAGCCACTGGAATTCTGGGAGTTGGGAGTCAAATGAAAAAATTTCATGATTCCTCCCCTTTCCTCCCAACATTCATCTAGCTTTTGTGACCCAGCGCCATTTTCCAAGTGCAGTCAGGCAGCATGGAGGAAACACTGCTAAGCACTGCAATGCTGAGTCATTAATAGAAACAGGCTCCTGCACATGTTTTGGCCGTCATGCAGCCAGATGGCTTTGGACGACTTGAGAGATAGCCCGGGCGATGCTATAGCAATACAGGCACAAGAAGAGACGGAAATGGAACAGTTACTTCTGCGTGAACTTTTCCTGAAGCAGTTTCACTGGGTAAGCCACCGCTTCTGGACTCAGCCAGCTAGCACAGACTGATGGGACAGGATACCACTGCTGACCTAGGATGATCAGCTGTGGTAGCAGAATTTCAGGTTGACAAATTCAGGGTACCACTGCCCTACAGACCTGTGCAGAGCTCACCCCAAGCTGTAGTGGTGGAACACCTACATGAGAACTCCCCTCAGGGTGGAGAAGTCCATGGCTATTGCTACCTGAAAACTCACCACTCCCAACTGTTACAGTCAATAGCTAATCAGTTTGGTGTTTGCAGATCATCTGTCAGGACGATTGTCATACAGGGGTGTGCTACTACAGGAAAGTGCTGTTCCCCGGGTCATAAAGCCTGTCAATGCACTGGACATTGTTGACGGATTTTCACAATTGCCGTCCCCAAATTGTACTAGGGCCATTGATGGGACCCATGTGCCTATTCTTTGCCCCCGACACCAAGACACAGAATTCATCAATGAAAAGGGGTATTTTTCTCCAGGTTGCTGTGAGGCCTGGATGACCACCCTGGATGGGTCACCATTATCAGTGTGGGGTGGTCAGAACAGGTCCATGATGCCAGCATCTTTAGAAACACTGGCCTGTTTTCTGCCATGAAAAACGGAACTTTTGCTCCCACTATGAACATTATTAATGGTGTTGTAGTTCCTTCTGTCATTCTGGGACACCAGCTTACCCTTTGCTTCCCTGTCTTATGAAGTCTTTTACTGGATACTTGGCTAGGAGAAAGGACTTGTTTAACTATCCTCTGAGTAACTAGGACAATAGAATTTGCATTTGGAAGACTGAAGGGCAGGTGGAGATGCCTCATGACAAGGCTGGAGGTTATTGAGCAATGTCTGCCTCATTAGCTGCTTAGGGTGTTATACACAACCTCTATAGCAGCAAGGGAGAGAGTGTTTCACCCATGGGTGTCAGGAGAAGATGGACAGATTTAACACATGTTATGAATACCTAGAGAGGCAGCCTCTCCTAAATGCTGCAATTGGTTAGAGACACAGGATCAGGGATGTTTTAGCCTCAAAGTAGGCACTCAGAGTATTGCTGGAAAAACATATATGCGTTCGTGTTAGGATTTCATTATGCTTTTATGAAGTTTTTCAACTGATTTCTTGATGTGTTTAATACTTGGTATAAGGATGTCTTTATGCTTTGAGCAACAATTTGATGAACATTTTAATAAATAATACATCAAGTTGTAAATAAGAAAAAATTTACTGAACATAAGACAGTGCAAAGTTAAAAGAAGTGCAAAATTACAAACCAATAAAGTGCAGAGTGAACAGATTTGCACTGATAAGGTCACAAACTTGTGTACGTTGGGGAAGAGAACATCAAAAATGTCCTCTGAGTCTTTGGGTATGGAATGGAGATAGAAGGGCCTGTCACTTGCAGTTGGGGAATTAAAGGAGGTCTCTCGTAGTATCCACTGTTCTTCTTGTCTTGTGGTGTGCACTGGTGAGGGAAGGGCCTGTTCCTTGGAGTTGCTCCGAGTACACAGCACACTCAAAAGGCTTCAGGACACTGCTAAGTTGAGATACTGTCCTTGAACACAGTGCCATTATGTCTCCAGAAGGCCTGTCTGCTTCTGCATCATCTACAGAAGTCCTTTTCTTTGTCAATGTGCTCTCTTGACAGCCTCTCAGACTGTTCCCTGTCCTCCTCTCTCTCTCTCCTCTGCATCATGCAGAAGGAAACCTTCCTTTCATTCTTCTGTCTTCTTATCCCTCTCCTGTGTGCCACGAAGCCATCAACCATGTCCTCCCTCTTTTTCTCTCTCTTTCCCTGGAAATTTGCCAAGTGTTCAGTCACTGTCAACACCGCTTGATACAGGAGCTCAGTACAAGGACTGAGTTGGTGAGGCTGGAGAGGTAGAAAGGGGCAATTACATGTGTACCTCTTTGGGCTGTCCTTACGCTGTAGATGTTACCCTGAGGTGTGTCCCCAAAAGGCAGAGAGATGGTGAGAGGCCCCTAACTCACATCAGTCCAACATGGAAGCACCCTGACAGTATCTGGGAACAGAGTTGTTTAAATCCCCCTGTACAACTATATTATAATATAACACATAATACTTACTGGAAGAGGTCCCTTCCCCAGTACTGTCAGAGCTGGGTCTCCATCTGGGATTTGGGGGTCTCTGACACTGTCCTGCCTTGTCATTTTGCGGGTTGAAGAGACCCTGGCAGTCCACAGCAATCTCTTATAGACCACCAGACCAGGGGGGTGAGGTAGATGGGGCTTTCTTCTGGCAACTAACAGAAGTTACTAGATCGCAGGCCCTGGTTCTCATGGGAGACTTCAATCACCCTGATATCTGCTGGGAGAGCAATACAGCAGTGCACAGACAATTCAGGAAGTTTTTGGAAAGTGTAGGGGACAATTTCCTGGTGCAAGTGCTTGAGGAACCAACTAGGGGCAGAGCTCTTCTTGACCTGCTGTTCACAAACAGGGAAGAATTAGCAGGGGAAGCAAAAATGGATGGGAACCTGGGAGGCAGTGACCGTGAGATGGTCGAGTTCAGGATCCTGACACAAGGAAGAAAGGAAAGCAGCAGAATATGGACCCTGGACTTCAGAAAAGCAGACTTTGACTCCCTCAGGGAACTGATGGGCAGGATCCCCTGGGAGAATAACATTAATGGGAAAGGAGTGTAGGAGAGCTGGCTCTATTTTAAAGAATCCTTATTGAGGTTGCAGGGACAAACCACCCCGATGTGTAGAAAGAACAGTAAATATGGCAGGAGACCAGCTTGGCTTAACAGTGAAATCCTTGCTGATCTTAAACACAAAAAAGAAGCTTACAAGAAGTGGAAGATTGGACAAATGACCAGGGAGGAGTATAAAAATATTGCTCAGGAGCAAAATCAGGAAGGCCAAATCACACTTGGAGTTGCATCTAGCAAGGGATGTTAAGAGTAACAAAAAGGGTTTCTTCAGGTATGTTAGCAACAAGGTGGTGGTCAAGGAAAGTGTGGGCCCCTTACTGAATGAGGGAGGCAACCTAGTGACAGAGGATGTGGAAAAAGTTAACGTACTCAATGTTTTTTTTTGCCTCTGTCTTCATGAACAAGGTCCGCTCCCAGACTACTGGACTGGGCAGCACAGTATGGGAGGAGGTGACCAGCCCTCTGTGAAGAAAGAACTGGTTCAGGACTATTTAGAAAAGCTGGACAAGCTCAAGTCCTTGGGGCCAGATGCGCTGCATCCGAGGGTGCTAAAGAAGTTGGCGGATGTGATTGCAGAGCCATTGGCCATTATCTTTGAAAACTCAGGGTGACTGGGGGAGGTCCCAGATGACTGGAAAAAGGCTAATATAGTGCCCATCTTTAAAAAAGGGAAGGAGAAGGATCCAGGGAACTACAGGCCAATCAGTCTCACCTCAGTCCCTGGAAAAATCATGGAGCAGGTCCTCAAGGAATCAATTCTGAAGCACTTAGGAGAGGAAAGTGATCAGGTGCCATCAGCATGGATTCACCAAGGGCAAATCATGCCTGACTAACCTAATTGCCTTCTGTGACAAGATAACTGGCTCCGTGGATGAGGGGAAAGCAATGGACGTGTTATTCCTTGATTTTAGGAAAGTTTTTGATACGGTCCCCCACAGTATTCTTGCCAGCAAGCTAAAGAAGTATGGGCTGGATGAATGGACTATAAGGTGGATAGAAAGTTGGCTAGATTGTCGGGCTCAACAGGTAGTGATCAATGGCTCCATGTCTAGTTGGCAGCCGGTATCAAGCACAGTGCCCCAAGGGTCAGTCCTGGGGCCGGTTTTGTTCAATATCTTCATTAACGATCTGGAGGATGGCGTGGATTGCACCCTCAGCAAGTTTGCAGATAACACTAAACTGGGAGGAGTGGTAGATACGCTGGAAAGTAGGAATAGGATACAGAGAGACCTAGACAAATTAGAGGATTGGGCCAAAAGAAATCTGATGAGGTTCAACAAGAACAAGTGCAGAGTCCTGCACTTAGGATGGAAGAATCCCATGCACTGCTACAGACTAGGGACCGACCGACTAGGCAGCAGTTCTGCAGAAAAGGACCTGGGGGTTACAGTGGACGAGAAGCTGGATATGAGTCAACAGTGTGCCCTAGTTGCCAAGAAGGCCAATGGCATTTTGGGATGTATAAATAGGAGCACTGCCAGCAGATCGAAGGACGTGATCGTTCCCCTCTATTCGGCATTGGTGAGGCCTCATCTGGAGTATTGTGTCCAGTTTTGGGCCCCACACTACAAGAAAGATATGGAAAAATTGGGAAGAATCCAGTTAAGGGCGACAAAACATATTGGGGGGCTGGAGCACATGACTTATGAGGAGAGGCTGAGGGCACTGGGGTTATTTAGTCTGCAGAAGAGAAGAATGAGGAGGATTTGATAGCTGCTTTCCACTACCTGAAAGGGGGTTCCAAAGAGGATGGATCTAGACTGTTCTCAGTGGTACCAGATGACAGAACGAGGAGTAATGGTCTCAAGTTGCAGTGGGGGAGGTTTAGGTTGGATATTAGGAGAAACTTTTTCACTAGGAGGGTGGTGAAGCACTGGAATGCATTACCACGGGAGGTGGTGGAATCTCCTTCCTTAGAGGTTTTTAAGGTCAGGCTTGACATAGCCCTGGCTGGGATGATTTAGTTGGAGATTGGTCCTGCTTTGAGCAGGGGGTTGGACTAGATGACCTCCTGAGGTCCCTTCCAACCCAGATATTTCTATGATTCTTCCTGCCTGTCCTGTGTCAGCATCTGCAGAGGTGTCCTTGGCGAGATACACAACATGCTGATGCTCAGTGGTGGCCTCTTTTGAAAAATACGGTCCAGATCCTTGTAGTGGGCACAGAGCATGTGAACTCTCCCAGAGGACATGTTTTTGTCCCCATATTTTTACAACCCTGCCAGAACTCCCTTCCCTTGTTCCACCACTGGATAGGATCCAGGAGCGAGCGCTCGGATTCATTTGTTTCTATATGCTCTTATGTATCTTAGCATTCCAGTGACTGTTGTTAAGATGAGATGGACTGTCTCCTCTCTCTCCACTCCTCAGAGGGCAAGGAAGTCCATGACCTCAGCACTAGACTACCTAGAAGCACAAAGCTTGGCTGCTATAACTAGGATATGACTCCCGCTGTGTGAACTTACCATGAGCTGGAATCACAAAGTGCCACATGTGGTTGCATGCCAGCATTAAACAGGGAGGAGACATCCAGTCAAGATGACCCGGGAGCGAGAAAGGGCACAGAGATAAATAGATACTCCGACTCACGTGGACAGCAAAGCAATACGTGATAGCAGTGGGAGGCCTTGCAGAGTCAGAACAGTTGATTTGAAATGGGGCTGTGTCCACACCTACCTTGTTGTAGCAAAACTCATCCCAAATGTCAGTAAACTCAATTCCAAAGTTCAGGACAAGGCATCACATGATTCAAAACAAATGCTGTGTATGGACGCAAGCCAATGTATCCTAAAAAAACATAAGTTAACCCAGACCAACTTTCAAATGTAGACAAGCCTCAAGTTTCAAATTAGCAAATCCTATGAAGTTTGTTCAGACCCTGAATGGTCAGGGACTGGCAATAGCACACAGGCAGCTTATCTTCCATGATACTGATTTGAATGTGGCCAGGTGAGTAGTTACCTTTATATTTGATTTTTTTAAACTACTTGTTTGGTGGCCTATATGTAAATAAAAAGCTGGTGGCCTCCGTCCAATTCCTACCTGGATGGGTGTCTATTAGGGCTGTCAATTAATTGCAGTTAACACCTGCGATTAACTGAAAACAAAATTAATATGTTCATTTTTTAAAAATGGTATTAATCGCATACCTCTGGGCGGGGAGGGAGGAATTGGCTGCAGAGGGACCTGACAAGTGTCTGGTCTGGCATAGTGACCCAATCCGCCACCAGAGGGTGGGAAGAGGAGAGGAAAGACGAGGAAGTGGAAGTAGCTCCCATCCCGGCTCTGGTGCAGAGGTAGGGATCCTGACCCCACTATGCCCCATTGCCCCCAGCCAGACCCTCACTCCAGGGATTGACACCTCCCCCCGTGCGCCGTATTCCATTGCCCCAAGCCGGCCCCTCATTCCAGGAACTGACCCCTGTCCCGTGCCCCATTGCTCCCAGCCAGCCCCTCACTCAGGGGAGTGCCCCACACTGTGTCTGAATGCCCCCAGCCAGCCCCTCACTCCAGGGACTGACCCCAATTCCCAAATCCCTCCCCCGCACCATAGATCAAAGATAGAAGCTTTATTAGTTTTCATAGCTTATTGTAGTTATGCTAACATTTTTACATATACAGAAGTCAGGAAGTTCAAAGTAACGGTTTTCATAGCAGCTGTGATGCCCTTTATGTTTACGTAATATTACCGCCATATCAAATGGTCAAAGAAAAAGCAAATACGGTTAAAACAATCCAAGAATAGAAGACTGAGTAAAAAGTGAAAGCATGGATGCCAGTGGCACCTAATCAAAGCTAAACCTATTTGTCTACAGTCTGGATTTGCTCAGAGCATGCTCACGTGAGGCAATGCACCGTACTGAGTCCAATGGAATTATATTGTAGTTATAGTTCATAATTCAGTTCTTCTGTTCTTAATATGCCATGCCTCCAGGAACTTCCTCTTTTGTAAGACAACTGCCCTTGCAAAGAAATGGATTAAATGACCAAACAGGTCCTTTATATTTTATGTTGTTCTGTCAGTGTATTTAATACCATATCTTTGCTGGATTAACAGATTTTAAAGTAGAAGGATAATTTACCTGTTTTCCCCTTATAATACTTGATTCACACTTAATTGCTTTAGAGACATAAGACATTTCTGATGAGATACTGAAATTAATTGTGAACTATCTTCCAAACTAGAGATTTTTCTAATCCCTGAGAGGACATAACACATTTGAAACACAGTTTTCCTATATTCATCTTATAATCGTGGCAGTGTATTAATTTAATTCACAATGGGAAATACATAATTTCATATCAAACATTTTAAATTATGAATTGTGATATGTTGCATATTAGCAAAGAAGTCTGAAATTGATACACTTCTCTTATTACTACATAGCAAATATTGGCTTCCCAATTTATATAACTTCAAGGGCTCGCTCATCTGAAGGGATCCCACCCACCTCAGTAAAAAGTTTAACAGGAGTTAAAAGGAGTTTAATCGCACTGTTTAACAGTGCAATTAAAACTGTGATGAATCTCAATTAATTTTTTTAATCTCGCAATTCATCGTGATTCATTTTTTTTAAATCACTTGACAGCCCCAGTGTCTACATCTCAAAAAAAGAAATCACCAAAACTAGCCCCAATTGTTACTCTTGTATAGAGTCTCAGCAGAGGCTCCCAGGAACTAATGTAGAAACTGGACTACACATTCAGTACATAGAGGGTCCCCCCCTCTAGGGGGGCAGAATGCGAAACACTTGCTCTGCTACTCTATTGCCCGAGCTGTACCAGTTTTGTAACTAATGAGTGGACTTTGTTTCCGAGGCTTTTAATCCTTAAAGGGGAAGCCCATCCTGACCTACTGAGCAAGAACACTGGAGGGTCACCATAACTGGAGTTAGATAGGAAATGTAAAGAAAAGAAGGTAGGGGTAGAGGAGCTCCTAGAGGAGCCATTTCCCTCTAAACACACCCCTCACAAAAAAAAAAACCCTTGTTAATTTACTGTGGGTTTGATTAAAAAAAACAAGTGGAACTTGCATGCTATGGGCCATGACACCCCCCCCATTTTAAAACTAGCTCTCCACACAGGAACTGTTTCACGTACACAGCCTATAATACCCCCCTCTCCTACAACCTGTACATGTGCTTTTTTCTGTCAATACATCTCTGATGAGCCTAAAAAGAAAGCATAATTAATATTTAATCAACGAATACAGATTCCGTGTAACACAGAGGTTTGAGTGCTAGGAAACAATAACTATTGATTCAAATTGCTTTTTATAGAGAAATGTTTTCTAATTTAGATGCCATCTCCCCCTCAAACCATAAAACTAGTTGTCCATTAGCCAATGCTAAAAAGCAAACAAAACCCTTCCAAAGCATTAGCTGCAAGATTACAGAACCATTGCTCTTTGTAAACTAAGAGAAATGATTCAACTATCTGTATAAAATATATTGCAGTGCGAGCTGAACAAACAATTAAAAAAATACTATCAATTATAAAAATATTAAATTTCCCATGTTTCATGTTGTGCGGCTCAGTCATCTAAAAGCCACTTGTTATGAAAAGAACTAAATAAACAGCTATTTAACAACAGAGTCAATATGTTCCAATCAAAGTACAACACTTAAACAACCTAATACAGGAAGAAGGCTCGGTGGGGACAGCTTTCCTTAGGTAACAGGAGACAAATCGTCAACTCTGGTTCAAATTCAGCTTAGATCAGAAGCTACTAAACATAATTACCATCTTATGACCATTAGGTGGCCTACGTGAAAAGTGTTGGGGTGGTCTCAGTCCAGTTCCTCACAGACACATGTCAGCATCATACACAAAAACCTTCCATAATTGGCACTAATTAATACCGAGTCTGTCAGACCAAACTGGCAGGGCATGGAGAGACAACTCTGTAGTTGTGGTAGGTCACAGACAACTCTGCATTAGTTAGTTCTGTTCAAATAAGAGAAGATGCTGGTCATGCAGATTTGAAGTCCTGTTGCCCCAGTTATATGTCTTTGCCCTTGCTTCCCCACATTCCTTCACACTCAACGGTCTGAGGTAAGCTACAGCTTTGCTTGTCTTTGGGGATGAGGAAGCATTGAATTTTAGTTGCACTGCCATGACCCCATGCCAAATAGCTGCTCAGATCTTTGGGTTTTAAAACCATGAACTTCAGAGAAAGGCTAAAGCTGGAGCATACCTAAATCTAACCAAATTAATTAGATGTTCTTTCCTCTTTTTTCACTCCACCCAGAGCCTCAGAACCTCACAGATAAAGGCAGATAACTAGATTTGGAGTGGGGAGCAGAAGCCGCAAGAGACAGAGAATGAGGAGACATCAGGCATAAACAGGCGTGAGAGCCAGGGGACCAGACTCATAAGTGGGAAGGCAGCCAGCTGGGCACCATGTATTATATTTTGCAAAGCCCAGGGCAAACCATTTGTAAGTGTTCAGCGCTCACACAGTTTTCATTAAGAAGCTGTAGGCTGTGCACATTCACATTCTGTGCCCCAAACTTTTGCAAACCAGAAGTGAAAGATACTTGGCACTGAAGCTTATGCTTAAATAAATTTGTTAGTCTCTAAGGTACCACAAGTACTCCTTTTCTTTTTGGCACTAAAGCTTTTCTGAAGAAGGATTTTACAATTTCAAAGTCAGTGGCCAAGAACAAAGCTTTGAGACTGCCCTAAGTTCTCTTGTTTAAAAACACAGATTAATATTTACATTTATAGCCCTGCTTCTCCTGTTGAATAAAAGATGTGACCATAGCTTTTTCCTTCTCTCCTTAAAGCAACTGATTTTATATTAGAAAAGGAGGACTTGTGGCACCTTAGAAACTAACACATTTATTTGAGCATAAGCTTTCGTGAGCTACATCTCACTTCATCGGATGCATTCAGTTTTTTCCACTGAATAAATCTGTTAGTCTCTAAGGTGCCACAAGTACTCCTTTTCTTTTGCGAATACAGACTAACACAGCTGCTACTCTGAAACCTGATTTTATATATGATTTTATAATATCCATTATACATTATATATCTTACACCCACCCACATGATTATACTGGAACCAGAGCCCTCCACATCCAACATTGTTTAACAAAGTAGCAAAAGTACTCTACAGTCTGGACAAACTATGTTGTCTGATCATCATGTTTTAGATAGCAATTTTCAATGATTGAAATCTAGGTTGTGCAGGATGCAAGGTCTTCTGTGGATTGATTTGATCATTCCAGGAAATATCTGGCATGATGCTTTGAGTACAGAACTCTTTAAATATCAGTTATGAAAGATTTGCATAAAAGGTTTTATCCCCACTGATAGAGCTAGTGTTGTAAACCTGTGTCAGCACAAACCGCTGATGTTAAGTGTGAAACATACGTAATTTTCCTACTTCCAGTTTGATAACCGCTGACAAGAGTTTAACATTTAGGAACCTATACTGGAAAGATATGTGCATGTTCTTAACTTTAAATTCACAAACAGTCATAGTGAAATCAATGGGACTATTTGCATGCTTAAAGTTAAGCATGTGAGCAAGTATCTCTGACTGAGTTTAAGATTTTTTACACAAAGCGGAGAAAAATATAACTAATACTTGCTTGGAACGAGGAGGCTCTTTATTTCATCATACACAACAAATCTTTAACAAGTTTTCTGTTCAGTAATACAATATTTTCTTTGTACCAAGAAGAAATAATTTATATTTATTTTGGCACTTAATGTCATGAAGGGTAGTGGTTTGGGGACTTGGGTGGGGATGGAGGTTGGGTTTTCTGTGAAGGGGGTTTATTTTTTTCTTACTGTGTCTGATTTGAGTTGTATTAATTATTACAGCCTGCTAGATTACTCTTGTGAAGCAAGGATAAAAGAGTATAATTAACAAGAGAAGCAGCAGTGTTAGCACAATAGCAAGCAGATGTACCTATTGAAGAATAAAAATAAATTACTTGAGTAAAGTCAAAGTACTTCTGTGATAAGATTTTTTTTTTTTTTGGCCTTTTGTTCGTTTCTGTACTGTGCATAGCAGTATGATGTGCTAGGTTTTCATTAAGAATCCCTCCCCTACTACCTCCTCTCCCCATAAGTCCTGGAATTTTGTCAAGTGCTTTTAATGGTCTCTTAAAAAAATGTTCTAAGTTCTGCAAGACCGTTAGTTTGGGCTGAACATTATTTTTTCCTCATCTTAATGATCATTTTTTAAGGGAGGAAAGCTCTCTCAGTTTAGTAAGGCTGAAGTCTTTCGCCCATCAAGGTGCTGTATCACTCACAGTTGTGTATCACCTACACCCACATGACACTGCCACTGGTGCGTCTTACATTAGATTTTTTCCTTCTGAATATCCCCTTGTCACTACCACCAGTGAAGTTTCACTGGCAATAGCAACGCTGGGAACACTAGGGTAGACCAGCCATCAATATTTTAACATGGTCTAAACACACTGCTTAAAACGGTGCCATCTGCTGGTGGCTTTGCTAACATGAACATTCCCTTAGTAGAGCTACTCTGATGGTAGAAACATCAGAAATTTCAAGGAGAAAATAAAGTCTAGTCTAGACAAGACCTGTGTGGGATAACAAAACTCCCAAGTTAATGAGGCCTTGTCTAGACTAGGCTTTATTTTCCCTTTAGAATTCCCTATTTATGGAAGCTTTGGTATAGACAAGGTGCTGACATTTGCCAGTATTTTAACGACCATGTTGTCTTGACCTCACTATGGGCAGGCTTAGATAACACTCTGGCTAAAACAATAACTGCCTATCAACACTAGTGCTTCCACAATCTCCACTATATACCATGGGTAGCAACAGTGGAAATTTTAAGAAAAAAGAAGTCTAAAGTAGACACAGCCAGATGGAGGTGTGGCTGGCATCCTCTTCCCTTCTCCACAACCAAATCATTGCTTAAGTAACACACTTGGCCTACAGTACAACAGTTCAAACCCTAAGATTTCAGTCTGCCCTCAAACCTTGGGTCTTAGGGTTTGGTCCCAAGCAATCCAGCCTTTGGCTTCCACCCCAACAGCCAAATCTAATATAATGAGGATTACTTAAAACCTTATTCAACATATATGAAATTCTACTAACCCCAAGAGATTGGACACATTACCCATCAGGTCAATGAATATTTGGGATCTTACCCAAATACACGCTTACAGCCAATTCTTATTAACTAAACTAATATTTATTAAAAAAGAAAAGAGTTATTGTGATTAAAAGACCATTATACATACAGATATGAATAAAGTTCTCAGGTCAGATTCATAGCAGAGATGATGTGCTCCTGATTTGTAAAAGTCCTTCCAGAATCAGTTCAATAGGTACAGTCCAACAGGCAGTCCATGTGCAGAGTTTGTTCAAATTCTTCCATGAGAAATTGCAGGGATAATCCAGGACATACCTGGAGATCTCAGTCTTGTAGCTTGAACTTACCCTGACAAAGTTTAAGCAGGAAGGATCAGGCCTGAGACTATTTTTTAATATATGTAGTTCCCAAGCAGGCTGAGAAGCCTCTTGTCACAGCAGGACCTCCTCCCAAGGAAGAATAGGTAATATACATTGTTGCTTTGAAGTAAATCTCGATTTCCTAGGCATACATTGATTACTAGTTGCATTGATTAGCATAAGGCAATTAACCATTCAAACAGTTTCACAGGTAGTTTACTACAAACTTCAAAGAGAAATAAAGACAATTATATTATTACACCTCAAGTTTCATCCAAATGTTAATATCCCTTTTGATCTCTGAATCAACAGAACATATAAATGAAACTTTACTCACAGGAACTGAAGTTTAGCATTGCAAGCTAATTAGAATACATGGTTAAGTTTCTTATAAGACATAGGTAAACACAGACAAATACAATTAGTATATATCCTTTGAGTCTCTAACAACACAGGCATAAATATTAAATAAATTTAATCTACTTAATATGGCTTTGATAACCATCTACAAGGAATGGCCCTGTTTACCATTTCAATACTTTTCTACTTTTCCTTAAAGCCTGATTTTGGGCCACAACCTGCTGGTCGTTTAACCCTTGTTGGCTCAGTGTTACAGCACATGCATAGCAAGGTTAAAGAGAGAGAGTCAATTTAAAAAAAATTTAAAAAAAAAAAAATCACACATCTGTCTGAAATTGTTTTTGTCTTCCTGTCGTTGTAGGTAACACCAAAGTTTACTCTAACTGAAATATCTCTTTCAGGTTCTCCCCCACACACTTTGTACATTTGATAGATCTTAGTGTCTAGCTCATTTCTCCTGTACAGTTAAGGTCTGATTATGCTCCCATTGAAGTCAACAGCAACATTCTCACTGCGGGGAGGACAATGGCAGCAGGAGCAATACCTTGTCATCATCCATACCATTGTAACACCCAAAGGCATTGGTGTTGTTTGAACAGGAAACTAAACAAAAATGTAATAGGGGACAGTGCCTTCCCCAAAATGCTTGCGTCCACATTTGGACAAAATGCAAACAAGTGTGCGTGGCAGCCGATAGAGAAGAGCAAAAAAATCACAAGGTTGCATAGATCAGTTATGTGCCCACGGGCAGTAGGTGGAGCCACCAGCTCCGCCCCTTCTGCCCACACCCCTCCTCCCCTGCAGCCAGAGCCTCAAGACCCTCTGCCCCTCCCCCACAGCTGGAGCCAAGAGCCCTCCCCTCCCCCCTACCCAGAGGAGTCCCGAATGCTCCCTGCCCCTCCAGCCAGATGAGTCCCAGGCTGGCTGGAGGCCCAAGCAGTGTCACCCTCAGACAGAAGAACCCCAGGCTGGCCGGAGACCCGAGGGCCCCGCCCCGCCACCTGCCCGGCTGCAGCCATGTCTCCCCTCCCTAGACCTCAAGCCACCCTGGGGAAAGCATCCAGAAGAAGCTTTTGATATGCCCCATGCAAGTTCTGGGGCAGCTGAGGAGGCGGTTTTTGTTACTCAGCTTCCTGGGTTCATCAGTAACCTCTCTGGACTCCAGGGAGATGACTGATGAACCCAGGAAGCTGAACAACGTATACTGCCTCCTCGGCTGCTCCGGAACCTGCCTGGGGCATAATAAAGCAAAAACTGCCCCCCCCCGCCAACCCGACACCCAGGGGTCTGGTGGCAGCAGCAACGCCTGGCCTATTATACCTGCCGCCCACGTGTGCTCTGCCTGCCTCCCTCCCTCCAGCTGAAGATATTTTAACTTATTTTTTGAAAATGACTAGATTTCAAGCTGACTGCACACTTCTAAGTCATGCTGGTCTCTTCATGATGGGAAGTGAGAAAGATCTGTAAAACGTCTGAGAAATAAAACGTTCAGCATTTTGTAACTTTACAGAAACATGAAAAAGAAATATATTGGTTTACATTGGCACATCTGAGTGTTTGGGTTGGATGAAGAGAGGCTTTTTACCACCCTGCCTAACGATCCCTCTTACCACACCACCACCACCATCACACACACTCAAAGATTATATCAAAGACACCATGGCAAGAATGGATGGGACTATTCAGCACCTGCCATTGCAACTCTTCAGTTGATAGGTTTCAGAGTAGCAGCCGTGTTAGTCTGTATCTGCATTTTTCAGTTGATGTTCATGAGCAACCTTCCTAGTTTTGGACCACATGGCATGATATCTATTTCTATAGATTTTTCTATACTTTTTTTTTAACCAAACCAATGGCCCCTTTGACTGGGAGGCATAGCATATGCTGCCCTCTACCCCGTACAACCCGTAAGACTGACCAGTATCAGGAGAGCTGCTGAGAACACCCCACATTAGGGAGAGAGACACCACTCCAATAGCCATGACAGCTGTGGGGCTGGGGGAGAAAGGAGAGCAGAAAATTCTCTCCCACTCCTTCCAGTGCAAACAGCCTGAAGGAGAGTTCCTTCATGCTACAGTTCCCACCAGGAGGAAGAAATATGCCTTGATACAAAAGGTGTGATTTGGTTGGACAAACACAAGTGTGGATTTAGTATACTTTTTACCCACCTCAGATAATGATTCTAAATTCTGAATAAAAGCTCTCCCTTTTCTTCTCCTTAGAAGCCTCTAAACCATTTCTAGCAGACCCAAGAAGAGACCAGGATTTTGTAGCAAACCGAATTTTAAATTCTGTGTCTATATATCTACATCTAGGTAGAGTTGATATTAGAACACGGCCTCTCTCAGAGTTTCTGCATCAAGGTCATGTTTTGCTTTTTTATTAGAAGGAGGTTTGGCTTGACCTTTTTTGGTTTAAAAAAGGAACAAAGTGAGGCACTAATTATTATTTTATATCTGTACTTAGTTTACCAGTGGGCTGGGTGTGGAATGTGTAGCATGTACTGCTGATGATTTAGTTAAAGATCTGAATCCATCCATTATTCAGGACAGGCAATAAGGACAGTCTCTCAGCTGTTCATATTTTTTTACAGCACTATTGCAGCATAAGATCTTGAGCAAAACAAACTTGACAGAACTATCAAGCAAAGTCTTATGTTATATTCTTGTAGATGGGATTTTATATTATAAGGTATAGAAATTGAACTTAGCCTTCAAAAATTATTTTTCTAAATGTCATGGTTGCAATAAATTTGTCAGGAGACATAGTACACAGACTAGTAAATAGATCTGAAACCTAGCATGATTAGATTTTAAGAATATGACCAGCTGTCCTATGCTTTGCATATGCACATAGAAACCTTTCCTACATTTTATCAGTAACCAATCAAAACTTTTAAATGAGCTTAATTTTCTAAGTAAATTTAGTGCCCATAATATGAAGAGCACTTGCAGAGACTAGCCACACTGCAGGCCTGCGTTGCACAAACTTGCTCACAAAATCTGACACCGTAATTCAGTCCTGACCTGCAGCAACCTCGCTATTCCAATCCTAGTTCTCTCTTTACTAGAGATGGCTGATTACAAAGTGAACGAAATGGAGACTACTAAAAAACCAAATGTACTTTCACTTTAGACCTATTCCAGGATTTGAAACCAGGTTTCACAAGGTGAAAGACTAGTTCACTAACCCACTGTATCACCTAGATGCCATCAAGTGGACTTTTACTTGACTAGCCTTACCATCACACTTGGTGAGCCCATGTTCTCTCACTCTCTATTCACAGACCTTCATATTCACTGCAACACAAAACAAATCAAACATGAACTCATGAGAGGCACCAATTATTGCCCTTGATCTTAGGAGCTGGGAACTCTTGAGTTGTAATTCAAGCATTGACTCATTATGAGGCCTCAGCAAGTTATTTAGGGCTTGGAATGAGTGAGATGTTGTCCCCTCAACTCCCTTTGACTTAAATTGGGCTCTTAACTTCTCCATCTTCAGTTTACCTCAGTGTGAATTGAAGATAATACTTCCCTACCTATGCCGTGAGGATCGGTAATGTTATCAAGTACATTAAAAATGAAAAGTGATATACAAATGCTAAGCAGTGCTATCATAAAAAATGAAAAAGGGGAGAAGTAAAAGAATATCCAGTGTAAAACTGACTCAAGTTTGTTCCCTGTAATTTAACTTCAGCAAGCTAAACTAAAACACCCCATATTAAATAATGTATTTGCATACAAAGAAAATGAAAGGGTACCCCTGGCAGAACACCTATAATTTTATCAGACACAGGTACAGAACAGAGACTTTTGTTTCATTTTGCAACAGGGTTTTTTTTTTCAAATGCAGGAAAGTAAAACGTTTATAAAAAAAAAAAGAGCAACTATAAATATTTAGGAAAAAGCCACTTTTGTTCCTCCGCATGGAAACCACCAAAATAAACTATCCTTTCTGCTGTTTCTATATAACAAGAGAGAAGCGAATATACTCTGACCTGGCCAGAGTTTGATAAAGTTTGATTATTCAACTCTAGAATCTTCATCCTCTAAATCTAACAGGCATCCGACCTAAGCTTCTCAAAGTAGATTCCTTATCCTAACATGTTTATCTTCAAGTGTCACATGTCATTAGGGAATGGCTGCAGGGATATCTTAGAGAAGAAAAGAAAAGCAAGCATCTGTGACCTATTTATTGTTTGAATGAATTTCATGCTCATGAAACGGTGTCAGCTTGAAAGTCCTGGAGAATTAAATCCTGGATGCACAGACTAGACTCAGTAATGCAAGATTCCATATGAGACAACATGTTTAAACGGCGACCGAGAGGGCTCAAACTTTATGAGCAAAAAAGAGCAAGAAAGGTTTCCATGCTCATTCAGTTCTTGGCTTTTCTGACACTGAGCCAACAAAGCTGTCAAATGAGGTGGTGGTGATGGCTTTGTTTACTAGAAAACTGAACTGACACCACCAACTCATTTGAAATAGGCCAGAGTCTAAAACATTATCTAAGGGTATGTCTACACTACCTGCCAGATCGGCGGGCAGCGATTGATCCAGCAGGCGTCGATTTATCGTGTCTAGTGTAGACGGGATAAATCAACCTCCGGGCACTCTCCTGTCGACTCCTGTACTCCACCGCCGCGAGAGGCGCTGGCAGAGTTGACGGGGGAGCGGCAGCAGTCAACTCACCATGGTGAAGACACGGTAAAGTTGATCCAAGTACGTCGACTTCAGCTACATTATTCACGTAGCTGAAGTTGTGTAACTTAGATCGATCCCCCCTCCCCCGCAGTGTAGACCAGGACTTAGACTTTTAAACACCAGGAGCCCCTCTGTGTGCAGAACACCCTCAAAAGATACTGAAGTTCTACCTCTCATGGAAGAGCTGCAGGCCTGGACCCCTGGGCTGAATGTACAGCAAACTACAGATGAAAGATTCTATCTGTAGCCCACTCCAATCTCCCAGTTTTTAAACTTTCATCTCACCCCTCAGGCCAGCCAGGGCAATGGATACTATGGAGCAGCACACTCAGCCCTTGAGGAAGGGAGCCTTGCATTGTTCAGTAACAATTTTCGGCTAATTAAAGAAATAGATTGGACTGCCTTTAGCATTCATAGATGGCTAATTCCCCGATGCAGGTTGACTTCTCTATAGACAATTCTGCCTGTTATCCTGTCTGTCACATTTGAATTCTGTCAAACTCCTTGAGGCAGGGACGAAACCTCTCACAATTCTCCACCCTCATTCATATTGAGCATTACCTTACTCAGTGAGGAGTCCAAAGGAAATCAATGGGACTTCTCCCCGGCTAAGATACTACTAAGGGTGAGTAAAGGTGGCATAATTTAGACCTACATATGTTTTCACTATCAGAATTTATGGCACCGTATTTACCCCCACGTCCCCGTCTTCCCTCCCCCCCCCAAAAAAAATAAAGGAGAGAGGGCAGAAGAGCAAGAGAATTGAGGGAATGCATTCCTACCTAGAAAGAACATACATCCAAACCTCAAGATCAAAAGATTCTGAGCATCCAAAATGATTCTGAATGGCCACTAAGCGCAGTACAGTACTAGTGCTTAGGTTAACATATGCTTATCCCAAGTGACGTGCCCTAACTGCACAAACAGTGAACGAATTCCTATTAGAGGTTTCACATTTTTCATCAGACTGGTTTTGCTTGAGCAAACTAATATTAATAAAAAGGGGAGATGAAAATGGGACATGCTGTGCTATGTTGGGGAGCAGTGGTCTCCAATGTGGTGCCTGGGGGCGCCCTGGCGCCTGCCGTGGCATTTTTGCGCGCCCGCAGGACACCGTGCCACCGAAATGCCGCCACCGAGTGCGGCCGCCGGAGAACCGCCCATCGAGAAGCGTTGCCGTTTCTCGGCAGCATTTCAGTGGCGGGGTGTCTGGCGCCCGCCACAGTCTTCTGGGAATAGCAATATGCTATTCCCACATAATGGTTGGGGACCACTGCCCTAGAGGATCAGGTCTTTGTAAATACTGCAAGGACCTCTGATACATCTGTGATGGGTGTGGTATAAAGACACAAAGAATCACTTCAGATATTTGAAGAAAATAAATAACTGAAAGCAAGGATTAAACAAAGAAATGCCTTCCCACTGTTAACTCCACCATCACTCCTGTGATTATATAGAAGACACAATCATGAATCATCTGCCAACAGCAAGCTATCTAGCCTGGGGGAAGAATATGCACCTCATGTTCTATTTCTCAATAGCTGTGACAACAATGAACAGAAACATGCCTTCCAGGTTATCATTTGTAGAGACAAGAGTATAAAAAAAAAAAGTTAACACTGTAACATTACAAACTACTCAAGATTTCAGGTTAACACACAGCTTTAAGATTCCCCACCCTCCCCTCAGTATCTTAACACTAAAATCCAGTCCCCAAGCAACAAATCAGACACTAACTTGCTGGGACAACATGCAAAAAGGGAAGCAACCGCTTCTATAAATATTTTGTACCATTGTCCTCTACAAGTTTTCTTAACGGGGGCAGGGGGAAAAAAAAGTTGACTGGCATGATACATTTTTCATGATCAGTAGGTTTTATGTAGGTACTTTTTAAAACTGAAACCATCAATCTTTTTGCTTAATAAAATGCAATGCTCACAAGTATTCATTCTTTCCACTGATTTGAATGGAATTAGATCAGCCCACTGGAAGGATTTTGTGCATGTATGTTCGCCAAATAATAAGAAAAAGTTAAGGGCTTCAGTTTCCCTGGCAGTGTTTTGACCGCTGTTATGCTACTCCCCACGTGAGATCCCAAGTTTCATCCCCATGACCATTCACCATTATGAAATTAAACAGGAGCCGCCTGAAGATAGAGATGTGGTCATCAAAAGCAGTGACAAAAATTGCTGACAAGTATTTACAGCTGTTATGGTGCTCTGATACATAACAAAGTCAGAAGCCCTGATCGTAAGAGCGCAAATTTAGAACTACTCCTCTGCTGTCTGCTGAAGTCGTTACAATGCTTCCATCAAGGGTACAGAAATAGAGACTAACACTTCCTCTCTGATTACAGAAAGGCAGCCTCACAAGTAGCAGCTATAATTTCTATTTTTAGATCACCAACTCTTCTGCTCTTTAAGCATCCACATCTCGAAATTTAAAAAACCTGGGCAATTTTTAGAAACCTCAACTGGTTGAACACATTTAATTAAATGTCCTTCAAATCACACCCCTAGCGCAGACCCAGCAGGAAGCACTGACTAAGCACTGACTCCTGGATACACCCATGAGACAAAGCAAACAAACAAAATGCCTTGCCAGTGCTGGAGATCGAGGTAGTAAACAAAAAACTGTTCTAATGCCTCCTGCCTCAAGGACTTTATTTTGAAATAAAACCTAAAGAATCTGGTTTTGGATCCCAAACATCTTGTAGCTATCAAAAACAGAATTTTTTTTCCAGCTGAAACATTCAGTTCCTTTATCATTTTGCAGAGAAAAACTGGCATTTGTGTAAGGTCACTATTACATCATCAGCTAGTATTTAGTTTGCCATGCCATACACTCCAAAAATCAAGAAATGCCAGAATTCAGGTCAAAGTATTTCACAAATTAACTGAAAAGGAAAATAAGAGTAAAACTGAAGAATACTGCACTAAAACAAGATTCTGCGATTAAGCTCTATCGGGAGTAAATAATAAACTAAGCGAGGATGTAACTAGTGCCCCTAAGACTAGCCAGGTTGGATAATAAATTATTAAATGTAAATCTTAATATGTCTTAGAACATATGCTTTATTTAAAAAATAGGAGAGACAGCAAGGGTACGCGGATATTGCTGCTGAAATCAATTACTTCTGCTCAGCCACAGAATTTGTTAGATTTTTATATTTGCAACTTGATGCAACTTCCGCTGAAGTCAGTGGACAGACTCCTATTAACATCAAAGAGAGCTGGATCAGGCCCTAGATGCAGTATTATTAAAAGGAGGAGCTGATAGTGACCCTTTCATTTAGTGGTCTATATTCTATTATACAAGACCGTGCAACCGTTTCTTCAACAGAACATCACACCGCTATTGTTTGCAGCAGACCTTTGTTCTTTGACAGAGGCATAGCCCTAAGGCTAAAGAAATGCCTTTTTTTATCCCACAAAATTCTGTCCAGCTTTTATTGATATAAATTGTTAAAAATCATCATTTCCCTTTTCTCAGATGTGTTTCTCAGTAAACGGATACAGTATTGCCAACCCCAAGCATTCAAAATTCATGAGTGAGGCTGCAAAAATCATGAGTTTTTTTTAAAAATAGTAAGCATTGGTTTCTTTTTATTTCCTTTCTGGTTTCTAAGCCAGTTGAGTCACATTTTCAATCTTTTCTACACATTCATGAGGAATAGAAACATTTTTTTTTTATAAAGGGAAGCTGAGATTCTCGTATATTCCCATCATTCCAGGAGCTATGGCATCATGAAAACACGCCAAATATTGTAAGATGTTTGAAAAAAAACATGAGATGGCAACAGTGTGTTGGCAGCAGGCCAAAAAAAAAAACACACACACAGTAGAAGATGAACATCCTGAGGATGCACTGAGCAGCAGCAGCAAAAGCACCATCACCACCACACATTATACTGAGAACTGAGAGCTGCTGGAGCAACTCCAAACCAAGGGCCTATACCTCCCATTTCAGGGTACCAAATAGGTCAAAAGGAGAGAGCTGATTAGGCTTCCCCACCCCACAATGACCCAGTGGTCCACTGGCTCTGGAATAACAGCCCTCTCCTGCTGCCAGTCCATGTCATTAGTCCTGTAGCTCAAGTGTTAGCTGACTGTGCTGCTGTACAGAAGATTCACGATTCAAAATACAGATGATAAACACTGGAGGGGTTGTCAGTGTTACACATAATTAATTGGGGGGGGGGGAACTGTTTTCCTTTAAAAACCAAAGGAATCATACCAAAAAAACCCCTGAAGTTAAAAGATTATTAGTTTGCCATGCCAAACACTCCAAAATCAGGAAATGTCAGAATTAAGATTACCAGTGCAACTTTAATTCAAACCACCTTTTGCATAGGCATTTGATTTTGCTTGGCAGAACTCAATTTAAAAAAAAATTTTTTTTGATGGATAACATCAATGTTCATTTTTAAGCATTTATAAAAATGTTTATTGATTTAAATGTTTACAGTTGTGGAAAATTGGGAGGGAGGTCAGATAATTATTTAATGACAGTAGACGCTGAGATTCAAAAAGAAAGCTTTGTAGCCATTAAACCACATATTGTCAACATCAAATGTCAAAATATACAAAAGACAAATCCATAAATCAAGACTTGAATATCTGTAAATTTTGTATTTTTTTAATGGGTTTGTGTGTGTACAGTGAAATTGACCTTTACTACCATTTAGCAATACAAATCTAATCCTTCCAAGCCTAATTATGTTACAGTCTTTAACTCAATAATTACATAGACATATGTCCTGTAGAAATAAGAGTAATTTGGTGCACAGGATAGATGCAGGAGATGCGGGAATTCAGGTTGCAAAGGCAACTCTAAATCTGTCATTTCCCATTTTTTGAGTGTTTTACTTTGCAATCTGAATAATGTTCTTTAAATATAAATAATAATTATATTTGAAAAAATGTGTATTACAGTAAAACCTTAAGGCCCCTCTGAGGTCACAGCCGCATTGTGCTAGGTAGAGTACAAATATAGAGTGAGAGAGAATCCTTGCCCCAAAGATCTTACAATCTAAACACACAAGACTAACAAAAAGTAGGAAGAAAATCATTAACCCAATTTAATACAGAGAACTGAGGCACAGTGAGTCACTTGCCAGAGAGGATGTTTGTGACAGAGTTGGGAATTAAACCCAGATCTCCTGAGTCCCAGTCCAGTACTTGAATCACAAGACCATCCTCTCTCTAGTGTAGCACTGGGTACTACACAATAACTAAAAATAGATAATTAAAAACAAATACCATACTCATCAGATAGCCAAATGCCCAATCCTACTTTAGGCTAATGGTTACCTTCATTAGTGACAGATATTGGCACCATATGGATTTGATGTCTTGCAGGCTGGATTCCAATCTCAAACCATTAAATGAGACAAAAGGATAAGAGAGGCAGAGCCCGTCTTTATCCTTTAAAGTGTATGGTTTAACAGATTAAATAATTTTGTCTCGCCCTAGGTTTCAATTTTAATCTAATCTAAGCACGTGTCTGGTATGAAAAGCAACTCTCCATGGAAACAGGAACAGAGAGGTTGACAAAAAAAGGGAGCCATGTTTGCTCCTGTAGCAAAATACAGATCGTGTAACGGCCTAATCTTAAAAAGTGCTGAGAGCTCTCAACTCAGTAAAAGTTGAGGGCTCTTGTCACGATGGGTGATCAGATCCTTCAAGGACCCTGTATCGTTAAAGTCAATGGCAAAACTCCCATCAATTG
Source organism: Lepidochelys kempii (assembly GCF_965140285.1). NCBI lineage: Eukaryota > Metazoa > Chordata > Testudines > Cheloniidae > Lepidochelys > Lepidochelys kempii. The sequence continues at coordinate 197,243,789 of NC_136382.1, forward strand.
TAATGTACAGAATCAGGCCATATATAAGAACAATCAAGAAAACATTTTATTTTTAAGCTTCTGAGAGAGTGTAACAGAGAAGCATAAATAAAACAAACAAATTAAAAGTGACAATTTTAAATGATACTATTTCCAAAGTTTAAATATAGTTGCATAGGTAGCCTGCTGAATCAAGTGTCACTCTATAAACCAACCAACAAGGGAATGAAGAAACAATCTTGGCAACCCAGTACCTCACATACATAACGGTGGGGGGAAAACAATTATATGCAGAATTATCAGCAAGGACAACAGAAATACGTGAGCAAATAGAATCCTGGGATAATGCACATACAGCTTTTCTACATATTTTACCACATACTGCAGAGAATTAAGCTTTCATTTTAAAAAGGGACATTTAAAATAGAAGCACCCAAATTTTAATATTGTTCATTTTGAAACATCCCAATCAAACACAAAAACTTAGCACTTCAAAAGGAAGGCGGTATTTGTTATAGGGCTTGTCTACACTTGGAATTGACCATGTCAAGGTTCCTTCCCCACTCTGAACTCTAGGGTACAGATGTGGGGACCTGCATGAAAAACCTCCTAAGCTTACTTTTACCAGCTTAGGTTAAAACTTCCCCAAGGTACAAACTATTTTACCCTTTGCCTTGGACTTCCACTGCCACCACCAAACGTTTATCTGGGTTTATTTTTATTAGGAAAGCGTCGTTTGGAAACGTCTTTCCCCCACAAAATCCTCCCAACCCTTGCACCCCACTTCCTGGGAAAGGTTTGATAAAAATCCTCACCAATTTGCATAGGTGACCACAGATGCAAACCCTTGGATCTTAAGAACAATGAAAAAACACTCAGTTTCTGAAAAGAAGGATTTTAATAGAACCTCAGGAGTGGAAGTCATTCATAACTCTGAAATGTCTGTAACTTTGAATAAAAAGTTATGGTTGTTCTTTGAAAAGTTTAGAACTGAACATTGAATTAATACAGCTTTGAAACTTTACTATGCGGAAGAAAAATGCTGCTTTCCCTTTATTTTTTTTAGTACAGCAGACCCTCACTAGAACGTGCATCTATATAGCGCGTACTCGCATATAAAGGGGTCATGACTATTGATCCCAAATTTAATTACTTTAATTGCAATTCATTTTAACGCAGTCCCCACGTTAACGCAGTACCACACGTGGATCCCAAATCCCGTGTTCTAGCGAGGGTCTGATGGAGTTTACATTTAACACAATACTGTGCTGTATTTCCTCTTTTTTTTGGGGGGGGGGGTGTCTCTCTACTGCTGCCTGTTTGTGTACTTACGTTTCCAAATGAGGTGTGTGGTTGACTGCTCAGTTTGTAACTCCAGTGTTCGTAACTCTGAGGTTCTACAGTATCTCCCCCTGTGGATGCTTATATTCTGGAACAAGAATGCCTCTGTCTGGTTTAGTTTATTGGATTAAGCTAACCCAGAAAAAAGCATTCTTATACTGGAATAAGAGTGTCCACACAGAGAGATATTCCAGAATAGTTAGTGCACTTTAAATTCACATCCTACCTGATTCTGGATTAATTTCCAAGTGTAGACAAGCCCTTAGGGTCAGAAATGGGAGTATGGTATTCAAATCCAGATTTAGAAAACGGTTGGGATTCAAGGTCAAATCAGGTTTGCTGAAATCTTTAAAAAGCACAACTCACTGGTACTAATCTGTACATCGTTCAGACTGCCATGACCGTTTGGAAGTGAAGCAGACACATTGAGTAGATCTCTAAACATTACACACTAAACATATCCTGGGATAACTGTAAACTGTGGCTTACAGCCCACATGCCTACTGAATGGAAGTTTGGTGGTTCTAATATTTGCCATTTTCTGACCTGTTAGTGCCACTGGAAAAAACCCAAAACCAAATCTTGTACCTTGTACCTAGCAAGTGCCTAGAAACTAGTCTCAAACCATATTCCTCTCCACTCAATGTAATGTTTATACGCTAGTAAGAGGCATAGTGACTCTTAAATAAATGTCACCTCAGCAAAAAAAAAAAAAGACATAAGTACAAATCTTGTTTTGGGTCCTGAACTGCAGATGAGTGATTATGCAGTCATTTCCCCCCTTCTATGTTACCTTCTCCAGTTCACTTTACATCACCTACCCTACTTCACATCAATACATTATTTATAATAGAATTTCCACTCTAACTTAATTTCTTGCAACTGACTCCATTGTTTACATGATTTTTCAAAAAATGGAACAGTCGGCCTATTTGTAGGGTACCAATTACACTTGTATTCTCACTTCTCTTATTATCCAGCATTGTTATCGCAAACTTGTGCAAAAACAATTCACTTCAGAATCGAAATATAAAACCTTTGAAGCTCTGATTACTACTCCACAGAAACTCTGCAGTGTTATGTGCTCCACAGTTTTTGGAGTTTCATCAAGATTCTTGAGAAAATCCTTTCTTCAATGACAGAAGAATCTCTAAGCATCACCTAGACCAATTGTCAAACAGAGTAGCCATTAAGTTGTTGAGTCTGTTGTAGGGAACTTCAGACAGCATGCCAACATCCTAATATAGGGGTACGTTCTTACTAAGACAAAGTATGGTCTTGTCGTCTACCATGTAGACAAGCCCATAGTAAGATGGTTCTAAATTCATGGCACAAGTTCTTGACCTCAACAATATGCTCCGGCAATGAGTTCCATAGTGTCGTTACTCGTGTGATAAAGTATTTCCTTTCATTAGTTTTCAATTTGCCACCTTTTCATTTTTCTGAATGCCCCCATTGTGTTCTGAAACAGGGAGAACAGAAATGTACAATGTACCTTCTCTACACCATTCATTATTTTATGTACTTTTATCATGTCCTCCTTCTTTGTCTCTTTTCTAAAGTAAACAATCCCATGCCCCTAATTACTCTCTGAACCCCCTCTAATTCTGCAATATCCTTTTGGAGATGAGGTGACCAATACTGAACATAGTATTCCAGAAGAGGATGAACCACTGATATACAGAAGGACACATTTTCTGTATTATCCTCCATCCTATTCCTTTTGCAACCTAACCTCTTTTGACCACAACTGCACACTCACTAACAGTCTTCACTAAGCTATCTATAATGATGCCCCACTCCTTTTCATGAATCGATACTCAGCTGCATTCTGGTTCCTACATCTAAATAACATTAACTTGCTGACAAGTAACTGGGTGCAGAACTGTGCAGAGACTTATTTGTGCCTGCATATCTGGGTACAAAAAGGGAGGCTAGCTTTTAAAAATACGGCCCTAAGTGACTTGCCCAAAGTCTCATGGAAAGTTTGTGGAAACCTAAGAGTAAAATTCAGATTTCCTGACTTTTACCACTAGACCATATTTCCTCTCTAATATCCATAGAAAGCAGACAGAACCTTGGCTATTAAGGTTTTGTCTAAAACACTTCCACAGAGTAGCCTGCATGGAACTCTATTAGTCTACTTTGGATGGATGACGGTGTTGAGTTGACCCTGCCAGAATTTACTTTAACAAAAATAAATTTTATTATGAAACTTAGCGGTGAGGAGCCAATACAGCCATGGAAGCGGGCTTCTCTTTTGCCTTATGTACTATCAACAAAATTGTTACTTAGCGGCAAAAGAACTCTGATTTCATATCCCAGGTTAGCTTTTCAGTGTTTGCTAACGTGAAAGAAAATTAAAAGGAAACTTGTGAACTGTACAAGTGCAATATTGAAGTTAGAGAGGGTCACAGAGTCCGTGGGCGATGCTCTGGAACTGCTCCCTATGAAGCCAGTCAGGACTCTGGTAAAGTCTCCTCTCTGTGAGCAGACTGTTTTCAGGACAAAAAGCTCACACAGCTTCCACCTTCCTAGGTCTGACCTTGGAGCATTCAGCATCCTCTGCCCCTCCGTGCACTTCCCACAGAGAGTGCACCCAGGCAGGGTTCTGGGGAAGCCAGAGGGTCCTGCACCCAAACTTCGCAGTCAGACGTGACTTTTAGCCAGCCAGTAAAACAGAGGTTTATTAGAGGACAGGAACACGGTCTAAAACAGAGCTTGTAGGTACAGAGAACAGGACCCCTCAGCCAGGTCCATTTTGGGGGGCAGTTAGCCAGACAACCACGTCTGCACTTCATTCCTTGTCCCCAGCCAGCCCCCCACTGACTCCCCCTCCAGGCCCTCCTCTAGGCTTTGTCCCTTTCCCGGGCCAGGAGATCACCTGATTCCTTTGTTCTCCAACCCTTTAGCTATCACCTTGCAAGGGGGAAGGGCCCAGGCCATCAGTTGCCAGGAGACAGGGTGTCGGCCATTTATGTACACTGACCCTTTGCTCTGCAACAATTACACCCCCTTATCCCACCACCTGGAGACTTATGAAATGCATAGGGGAAACTGACACACCCCTACAGTATTCAGAGGAAACGTTAAGAACAGTTCCACTTCGTCACGTCGAGAATATACAGAGAGCGAGAATCCCACAACCTCATTTGTATAAGGGCACTTTCCGGATTAAACCACACTTGACAACGATCAATAGCACATAAAACAAAATATAAAAATAGGGTTTCTATCTCTTATAAAAGTGTATATATTCATTAACTGTCATCAACGAATGCCCGAAAAAAGAGTTTATGGAATATTACTTCTTATGGAATATTAACCTTCTCACATTAACCATTTTGGAACTTAAACGATATGAGCCACAAAAGTCTGAAAAGAAATGTGTACCGAGACCCACTGACATCAAGAGGACTCCATGTGGGTTTAAGGGTCTGTCTGCAGAGATTGCTTTGCAAAACAGGGACCTTATTTTGGATTGAACAAAGCTTTAACGGAGGACAACTATACATGGGTATTGTAATTTTATTTACAAGGTTATAAACAAATTTAAAAAGCCCAAAAGTGTAATTGTACTTTAAAATCATCCTTTCAAGAGCACATATGAAAAGGAGAAGTTTTGGGAAAATTCATTTGCTATTAATGAGCACACTTTTTCTAGTTACATTTTACAGGCAGAAATAATAAATATTAAGCAATGTGGTTTATCTTTAGTCAGTGCAAACAGAATTCCTCAAGGACAGCAAGAACTGGAACATTTTGATTCAGATTCCTTCTTTATCATCAATCTGACCATTAACTTCCTGACAGTGATATACAATATATTCCAAAACAAAAGTTGTCAATATACAATTAAATGTATTAATTGCAATTCAAGAAAAGATGTAATGTACTTTTAGGCACACTGTGAAAAAAAAAATCAAATATTACAAATCATGCAAATCACAAGCCAAGGTTACATACAGAATTCCCACACTAACCTTAGCACTTCATTCATGCACAGACCAGTAAACAGCAACATTCTCAATGGCCAGTACCTATCAAGAATACTTTTACTCTGCCCCTGGATTTATGCTACTATTTTAGAGTCCAGTCTAAAACTTTCCGTAAAGATAATGGTCATCTTTTCTTTAACCTAAATGGAATTGGATTGGGTCTTTTGTTTCCCTTTTCAACAAAATACATTTAGATATCGGAGGCCTGATCGACGCAGTTTTTGTACCCGTATAACTACTGCAGTTAGTTGGAAAAAAAACCCACACTCCTCAATAATATAATCCTACTATGAACGCAGTTATAAAGCTACCTTAAACCAGCATAGCTTATTCCCCTTCCTGTAGGGGAATACCAGTATAAGCACCTTTATACTGGAATCACTGCATCAACACTGGGAGCGGAGCAGTTGTACCGCTTTATCTATGTCAGTAGAGTAAAGCACTATAACTTTTGTGTGAAGCTGTTGGATCATATTAAAGAAGTTCTGTATTAAAATCACAAATGAGTTTGATTCCCCAGAGTTTAAATTCCAGGGTATTACTAATTAAGAGGTCTCTTGGTTTTTGGTACTGTTTCTCTCCCTCTATGTGTGAAACTTGCAAGCTGCTAATTGTGTTAGTACATTCTAAGACAGAGTCTGTTCTCAAAGCAATTCACAGAGAGAGAGACTCAAAGCAATACTCTGTAACAACAGAAACAACACCCAGAGACTCCCCACCCTTTTGTTGTATTAACCATTGTGATTAAAATAGAGATAGAGGATGTATGTGGATGGATGCTTGGTGTGGATAATAACTGAATGATCAGGGAGGTGCCAGCCTAAGAATCCAGTGTCCATCGGCTGAAGAAGGCGTCAAGTGGAAATAACCAGAGGACACCCCCCCCCCCGGAGGGCAGACTGGAATCCACCCAACAGCCTCAAGAATGGGAGAACCAAAGAACAAGATAACATCTTGGAGCCGTCAGGAATGTGCTATCTGCTGATTGATTCAGCAACAGCATGATGAAGCAATTCCCATAGACTGGCATAGGAAGAAATTCCTATAAAAATAGACTCTAAAAAGTGAGAACTTTGGGGGTCTGATTCTGCAAACCAACTTCCAGGAGCATCAGATGAGCATCTGACAAGGCCCTGCTCCCTCCTCATGTCCAGGCCACCTGGCCAGTGACTTGGCATGAGCAACTCTAAGGCTGGTAACTATGATAACAACCTTGCAGAACCTGTGTGTGTGGGTGTGTGTGTGTGTGTGTGTGTTTGTATGAATGAATGTGTGACTAAATATGAGATTGAATGGAATGTTATAGCTATAACTAACTGCTTACTATGATTCTTTCTGTATTCACAATAAATGTGGTATTTTGCCTTTTTCCCTTTAATAAGCTCCTGCTGGTTTTTATTTTATTGGTACAACAAAGCCACGGCCTGAGACATACGTATTGTATGTATTATTTGTTCTGCAAAATCAAGTCTGAAGGCTCAGTGCAGTATGAATTGCTCCTGTTTTAACTAGATCTAGACTGTTCTCAGTGGTAGCAGATGACAGAACAAGGAATAATGGTCTCAAGTTGCAGTGGGGGAGGTTTAGGTTGGATATTAGAAAACACTATTTCACTAGGAGGGTGGTGAAGCACTGGAATTGGTTACCTAGGGAGGTGGTGGAATCTCCTTCCTTAGAGGTTTTTAAGGTCAGGCTTGACAAAGCCCTGGCTGGGATGATTTAGTTGGAGATTGGTCCTGCTTTGAGCAGGGGGTTGGACTAGATGACTCCTGAGGTCCCTTCCAACCCTGATATTCTAGGATTCTAACATAATGGACATATTCTGGCACAAGAGTTATGCTTAGTCGATGTTCACACAGCAGCTTTGTCTCTAATGATATTTGGTTTCAGGTACGAGGAATTATTTGACAAGGGATTTTAACAATTCTGTCCCTGCTCAAGTGAGCACCCCAACTACTGTGCTATGGTCATTCTAACTCTCTCTCTGGCCCAATTAATATTTAATTAATTATTTAATTAAAGTGGAACAACAACAGAAATTGATGGAGACGGACAGACTATTCCATAGTGTAGTGCTTAGGGCACTCACCTAAGAGGTGGCAGATCCCTGTTCAAATCCTCTCTCCTCATCAGAGGGGGGGGAGGGAGGGGACTAGAATCATTTGTTTCCTACACCCTGGGTGAGTGCTCGAGCCACTAGAATAAAGATTGTAAGGGAGGTCATCATCCTCTCCCTCCCCACAGCTGTTTTGCGTGGAAGTAGGCAGCCTCTGAGTACTCCTGCTAGATCAGCCCCCACATGCCACTCCTACCAGATCAGCCCTGACATGGCACAGAAGAGTGCCTATCTTTCTTTCAGCAGGAGATAGAGGTCTAGAGATAGGCATCACTGCACATACCTAGAGGCAGAAACATAGGTGCCTAGGGAACTTTTAGCACAAAAACTTAGGCACCAAGAGAGTTAAGCAGGTTTAGATTACACAGAGAAGAGGTTTTGTCAATTGCAGTGCCTAAGATCAAGACTTAGTGGGCCCCTTTCCACATGACTTACCCAAGATCACACAGGAAGACTGGGGCAGAGTCATGAAATGAAATATATCACCCAAGTTCAGTGCTTTAGCCACAAGACAATTCTTATGCACAAAGTCAGTGTCTCAATCATTCCTATAACCTAAGGTTGTGATCTCCATTCTTGTGAATGCTTGCACAGTTGCTTGTTTTACTGGTGGTTTTCAGTAGTAAATCTTCTTAGTTAGTGCCCTTGACAGACTTAACTTTAATGCAACAAAGTTTGTATTCCAGAGTTACCTTCGATAGTTGGAAGTCTGAAATTTAATATGATGCTGGGCTCCCTCTGCTTCATAAGAAAAGCTTTACATATTGCCTTCCTGAAAGTGAACTAAAGCCCCTTTTGTCAGCCATGCAGAGATTTACCCAGAGCAGGTCTGACTGTTACTGGCTCCCTGGTACTTCTCTCTGTCCAGCCCGGACTACCATCCTCTCAGATAATCTCTAACCAGTCCTCGATGCTTGAGTTCATTTCCCAGACAGGCCATGTTCCCTGGCTGCAGTCCCACTCACTCGCTTTGACCATGAGGTAAGCCTACACCTTGGGTCAACAAATATCCTTGCTCCCTGGCTCCAGAAATATTTACCACTCATCTTCTAACCATATTCTGAGTGATAGTGGGGGGTGAGAGAAACAGTACAGAAGACACCGACATGTTTTTGTATGCAATATTGCTGCTGCATTTCTTTAAGTTATACATTCTTTAATAACACTGCTATGTGCACATACTTAAAAAATTACTTTGCACTCTGTCTACAACTCAAGAACAGTGAAAGCTGCACTGAAGTCTACTCTAACGGTGAAACCCTGTCTGAAGAGACCTGTGTGCCAGCTGACCCCTTCTCACTGTGTCAGGTGCAATTCTGTTGGGTCTGTAATTAAAGGTCACCTTTAACAGGCAATCAGCATTCACTCACCTCTTGAATTCTCTTACTTATAAGAGACATCACTGTACTCCTGAACCACACAATGGATGTTTAGGGAAATAAATAAAATATACAGCCTGGGTAATTCATACTGGTCCTTTAAGAAGCAACCCGGACACCCCAGCAGACAGCCAGTCACTGGGTTGATGTGTTCTGGTTCAGCGTAGAGGAATCCCGCCTTTGGGCCACGGAATCCCATCAGATTTTCATAGGCTGTGCACAGCAGCAAGTCCTACTCCCGGCCTCGTTTTCTGTAGAGTGGCACTCCATGCAGCACAAGGGCAGAATATCCCAAACAAGATCCTCTGCTTGTACAGCTGAACACCAGTGCCACTGCCAGGAAGTCACCACATCAGTGGGATGAGGGAAGCAGGGGTAGGATTCGTCCCTTGGTAGCACAATAGCCTTTTCAACTTTGTATTGCTCTAGTTCCCAGAAATGCTTCTGTGATCACATCTCCATAATTGGGATTGGCTCTAGTACTTCTCAGTGACCAATGCTAGTTTTCTAACTCCCAGCTGAAAGTCCCGTCTGCTGATCTAGGGCCACATCCTGTATTTTTTAAATACAGGACGAACACCCATTAAAAGTAAAAAAAAAGTCAAAAGGCATTTGGCCTGAATAAGCACTGGATCCTCAGGCAGAGAGTTACACTGAGGTGAAGACCAATGAAAACAAGAAAGATGCTGGGGACCTTCACAGCTGCTCTCACGAAAGTTCTGTTACATGTTTGAAACATTTATTTTTACTTACCATACATATTGTTCACATTCAGGTCAGTGATATATAGAAATAAGTATCTCCAACAGCTAATATTGTCTTAGAACTGTGCAAGCATCCAGCCTCTAACATTAATTCATCTAGCAATCATCAATTCCTTTGTCTTAAACTATGTCATATAGTCTCCTTTTCTACTGAAATTCCCACAGGAAGAAGGGGGATGAGTGTGCAGAGATCTCAATATACTCATCCTTTTTTAATGGCAGATCCCTCCCACTATGATTGAAGGAGGGGTACCTGAGACCTGCAAGGAAATCCAGTTCCATCTTCCCAGCTCATAAGGCAGCCATGCAGACAGTGGGATCTTCCATTAGGCTCCTTACTCTGTGTGCCACTCCTGGCAGCATAATTCACTCAGGAACCACGCTGCCAGGGGCTCACTCTCCCAATCATTAAAGGATGTTCAAGCTGTGGAGTGGGAGTTATGTTGCAATGAGTAGGGAATCTGAGCACTTCTGAGGGGCTTCTACAGGCTGCGGGGGTGGGGGGGACACAGAAGGAAGAAAGCCATATAGTTTATCCTCACTCCTTCCATGAGTTAAACTTTCTGGCTGCCCATGTGCACCAAAGCACAGAAGAAAGATGAGAATGGGGATCCTGTTCCACCAGGCTGACAAGAAAGCAGCTTTCTGTTTCTTGGGACCCAGGGGTTTTGTAGTGGTTTTATTGTCGTCATTATTATTTTTAAGAACACTAGTAGCTCTCACAAGATGGAGCATAAATGTGTCACCCTAATTTATCTCATGACTACACTGAAGCGGAGAGCATGACTCCCAGCCCAGGTATACAAACGGGCTAGCTCTGCTCGAGTTAGCACATTAAAAATTGCAGTGCGGACATTGCAGCACAGGCTAGCCACCCAATACAAGCCTACCCGACCCCCTGGTAAGCAGCCAATAAAACATGTGTGTGAACGCAGTATTTCTCTTCCCTCTGTATAAAAATTGGTGCCTTTGAAAAGTAACATTCTTTCTGTGTTCCACCAACTTTCAAGTTAACCTCCTGTCCCTTCATATATACTTGGCTGCCCAGCACCCCCAGATAACAACTATCTTCAACTTTCTCCTGAGCTAACAGTAATTCACTGACTCCAGCACAGTTACAGTTCCCATATCTTGAGTCCACATTCAGGCGGCTACCCCGCACCGCTGCTCATGCCACAATGTCTACACTGCTACTTTTAGCACACTAGCTCAAGCAGAACTAACACCCAGGCTGGGAGAGACAATCCCAGATGCAGTGTAGACTAGTCTTCCATGTTTTCCTATACTTTAAAATAACTCAAGGAAAAATCTTCTATAATTTTGCAGACCTTACCGTTAACAATGAATCAAGGCAGAGCCCTGCATATGGCATTCACTGCTAAATGAAGAAGCATTTCACAATGTCTGTTCTACGTCTATAAAAATATTTTAGGACAAATGTATTGAATTTAAAGAGTCAGCATATTTTCTAGGAGGTGATAGACTTTTGGCATGTAATGCTTTACCAGGGTTCACTCCTCGGTACAGAGTTGGCCCCTGAGCACAGGACCTCATACTCCTGTCCCCACACTTCCTGCTAAGCCCATGAGACAAGCTGGTGTAGCTGTCCTTAGTGCTAGTAACCATATCAGCATTACTAGATTTACCAGAGGCAACTAATACTGCTAAGGCTACAAGCACCACCATGAGAGGGCATCCCAGGAACCGAAATAAGCAGGTAACACATATATCTTTACTGTCCTCCTCTGCTGCAGTGCAGCCCTTCTTGGGGCATTGACAGTGGGAGGTACACTTTGGTTAACAGCTGTGGAGCACAGGGGCACAAGACAAATTGACTCAGAATCAGTCCACTCCAAAATACAGATGACACAAAAAGATATAAAACCAATATAAAAATACTCCAATCAGGGGTCAAAAAATTAATTTTGCAAACAGAAAATACCCTAACATCAGAAGATGGAGGATATTAAAATTAAAATGCCCTTATCATACTGAAGGCATGGCACATTAAAAACACAGGCTTAATTTGCTCAAGAAAATGGGCTGCTTACAGCTCTCCTGAAACTGGGTAGTAGAAAAGATGCAAGTTATACATTTAATTTTCAGCTTTAAAAGGAAGGTTATTTCTGAGCTGAAGTTGTGTGGAAAGTACTAGTTTGGAAAAGATCCTTCTAGAATATATTCTCCCATTCTCTCAAAGGCCCGTATTCTTGTGGTGGAGCAGCTGGCATAATCTCTCCTTACAGGGATTCATCCGACTAAAGTTTTACTGCCGTGGACTGAAAAAAGCATCAGGACACCAACAACAGAGGAGATTCCCAGGACTTGCAGTAAGTATAGATGCTCAGGCTGCTTATAACACCGTCCCCAATTTCTTCAGGTCTTAGTCAGCAACTCCTATGATTAAACCAGCCACAAAGAGCTTTCTGAACCCAGTGGTTTTACGATTACTCTTGGATGCATTTCAATGCTGATGAAAACTCAAACAGCATGTAGTATATGCAAAAAGTCCGCAGGAATAAAAATACCTTTAGTAATCGCACAGCCAGTTTCAAAATAGTACTCTGAAAAGACGTGCAGATGCTGGAGATAATAAGGCAGTTGTTTGAAGGGATGAAAAGTGATTTTAATCAAGAGAATGCAAAAAGCCATTAACAGATAAAGGAAGTACCATCATAGCGGATCTTTAAACTGTATATTGGTGAGCGAAAGAAAACCTATTCTTTGCACGAGAAGCATAAGAAGTGTTCCTTACGAGCTAAAGTAACTAATAATGGGAAACAGTCTACATATTCTTCAAACTATGGCTAATGAAAAACTAGACTCCTTGGCTTTGTGCAACTAGAAACTAAATGACAGAGAGAGGCAGGCCTCTTCGCTTTTTAGCATCCTTATAGAACAAAGTCCTGATGCAGAAACGAAAGAAAAAAAACATTTTATTTATGTTAACTTGCTTGACCCACAGACATTTGTTCCAAGTACTGTGTCCACTATGGGCTAAATTTGAAGAAGAGCTCAGTTCACATTAAGACACCAAAGCAAATGGCCAGATTTTTCAAAAGATTTCAGCTCACTTGGTGCAGAGCTCTTTTGAACATCTTGCCATAAGCATTGTAATGGCACTGTCGAGTGCAGAGCACATTTCAAAAATCCAGCCCCGCTTGTGGGTGTGAGCATTTGCAAAGCTAACCCTTAGCTCTTCTGAAAGTCAATTTTTCATAGCCCTTTTCAACTATTCAGGTTACCTACAGAAGTGGCCCGGACACTAATTCCATTTTTCCACAGTTACTAACCATCACCACCACAAACAGCCACACAACCAAGAACAAAAGAAAATAAACCATACATGGCTAACATGGCCAGAGTTATGGAGGTTGGGAGTGATGAGGCAGACTACAGTAATGACAAATAGAGGGGATGGTGTTACAGGACTAAGGCCCTTGCTGATACATTACAACTACACTGGCCACAGGTTAGCCCAGTGAACTCTCAGTTCGCTGGTGCAGTTCCTTATTTGAAAAGAACAGTAAGCTATTTTGACAGTTCTTTATTGTTTTAAAACTTCTCCTATGCATTTTGATAAACAAAGGGATTCAGAATTTACTTAATTAGCCATCACTCAAAATAAAGGAAGTTTATGATGTGAATTGAGTAGCAGTATACATTGCACTGTGAACTGTATTAACAAGCTGGATTCTCTAATTACTTATTTTAATATGGGTTTTTTAATGCTAAAGTCAGTGGGTATGCAAAGAAGTTTTCCCAGGCCAATTGTGTACATCACTGCCTTGCTATTTATCATGAAGTGGTTCCTTGTTTTTCAAAAGCAGGATCTGAGTGCTATAATTGTATAGGTGTCAGTAAATTACTATTAGCTCAGGAGCAAATTAAAGATAGGTGTTATTCAGGGGCACTGAGCAGCCAAGTTTATATGAAGAGACTGTAGGATAGCTTGAAATCTAATGGAATACAAAGTACAAGTTATTTTTCAAAGGCACCAATTTTTATACAGAAGGAAGAGAAATACTGAGTCCAGAGAAATGTTTTATTGGCTGCTTATATTAAGTCATTTTAAATACCTCACGCAGATTGAAAACAACATATTGGATGTGTATGCAGAATAAAACCATAATCGTGTTTATCCCCAAAATTATTAATATTCAGGGCCTTGCAGATCCCACAATTTAGTAGCTGTAGAATCCACCCCTTGCTATAGAGTTGTGCTCTGGAAAATAAGATTCTTTTGTTTGTTAAAGGAAAAGTCATGGTTGTGAAGAAAACTTCAACGTGTAAACAGAAATAGACTTCACGCGACTACAGGCAGCCTGAAACAGGTGTGTCTGTGAATGTCTTATTCAACGCAATGAGTTGTGAACCTGGAATCCTAAAGATGACAACAGAGACGTCAGTGATGTTGGATATATATTTCTGGTAATTTTAGCTTTGGCCCCAGTCCTGAACTCTCTGCAATGCCTCCCCAGGTGCCAACAGTCAACTGTCAAAACCTCCAGCTTCCCACCTGACTGTTAATAAACTTCTTTAATCATTGTTAATACAGAAGTGTCTTATGTTGAAGACTGAAAATGCTAGGAAAGCATAAAACAGGGGCTGCTGTATTCACCATATTAGTTATTTGCACATTTACTGAAAACCTCCATTTTTAAAAATGGAATGTGAACAGCTGCAGAATTTCTAATCTCCTACAGAGGGCCACAGAACATAGTCACAGATGGACAGGAACCCTTGATGCTGTTCCACAATAGCGCAATAGCCTGCTGGAATTCTACTCCATCATCATGGAGAGGAAGATGCACACAAACTGAGTCACTAGGTATCCAAAGCAGAAGACTTCACAGACTCTTAAGAGCAGACAGGGAGATGCTTTTACAAATAAATAAATAGAACAGAGTTCCTGAACAGAGAAAAGCACACTGGAGCACCCACCCATGGAGTCCAGGACAGCAGGTAAGAGCAGGTCGGCTCCCACACACCCAGCGCGTGCTGCAGTCTCCTTACTAGGCAGAAGGCATGGGCCGTATTCCCAGAGCCAAATGCGCTGGCGTAGGAGCATCAGTTTAATAATACTGCGTAGGGCCCCATATATCCTAAGGATGGCCCGGTCAATAAGACATCCTTTCTCTCCGCACTCAAAAGAGAGACTTATTGAAATAAAAACCGACCCCTTACAGTGGATTTGTCCCATTATATTGGGCTATAATCCACTGGTTTTTTTGTGCACAATTCTTTTTCCTATTTCTAGGACACTGACTCAAGTCAAGAAATTTCAGGAATGAATTCTGTTTCTCAGAGAAACACAGTAACACTTCATTACAGGCCCAATTCTGCAAAGACTTACTATTAGGCACAGTGCTTAATTTCTGTAAATTGCCTCACTGGTAACAGTAAACACAATGCCCAGCAGCAAGTCTTTGTGGGATTGGGGCACAAGCATGCAGTATTGCCAATCCCAAGCATTCAATAATCATGAATCAAGCCCACAAGAGTCAAGACATTTTTTAAAAAAAAAAATTCAATCACAAACTCATTTTTAAACAAGCTTTTAGGTTATTTTTATTTGCCTTCCACTGTCGTGGCCTCTGGATTCATATTTTCAAGCTTTTCCCTATAAACTCAAGGGCTTCTATTTACATTTTTTTAAAAAAAATTTTATATATCATCACTTCAGGAACTAGGCCTTGAAGAACTGCACCAAATATCACAACACATGCAAAAAAAAAAAGAGAGAGAGAATGCACTGTGGAAATAAAGTAATCTAGCCATAACATTTTAGAACGGTAGAAGGAACAGCGCCAAGAAAATAACCTTAAAGTAAGCCTTTTGCATCTACCTAGCAAATCTATCTATAAAACATCCTAGAGATGTAGCGAGAAGCATTTCACACCCACCTCCGACTCCTCCCTCCCATATTTCTAAACTTCTTGGGGGGGGGGAGGGGGAATAGCATAAAAAAAAACAAAAAAACCCAACCAACAACAACCCACTAAACTCGATCAGAGGTTCCCTTCCCAGTAGTGCCCGGATGGCAATTCTGGGTAGCCATAAGGATGGTGGAGGGCAAGTAGAAAGATTGAACAGAAAGTGAGACAACGTAGAGGATAGAGTAGGGAATGAAAGATATAAGCATTAAGGAGCCAGTGACTGGAAAGGGGTTTGGCAGGAAGCAATCAGGGAGCCCAACAGCTACATGCTTGGGAGCAGGGACAAGAAAGAAAGGAGGAACAGAGTTTCAGATGAGAAGGAGAAAGATTTTTAGAGCCCTGTGCAGATAAAAACTTTGTATCCACATCCAATCCACAAGTCGCAAAAATGGTCCACGGATGTAGATATAAAGCAGATATCTGCAGATTTGCAGGGCTCTACAGATTTTGATTTTGGGGGAAAAGTGGGTAGCTCAGAGTGTGAGGGCTGAGAATTGATTTTGACTGTTGAGAAGGAATTCATTTTGATTTGTTGGAGAAGGGGGAAATTGATTTGTAAAAGCTGATTGTGGTTGTTGGTGGAGAACTAACTTTGATTTGAGAGTTGGTGAGGGTTAAAAACTGACTTTGATTTTGATTTTGGAGCTAGGGACAATTTTCAATATGGGAATCAGGGAAGCTGAATACAAATACAAAAAGAGGAGCAGAATTGATTTGAGAGAATAAAACCCTAACTTGTGAGGAGGGAGGGGGAGGGGGAGGGGGGGGGCTGAGCTAAGCCTTTTCCCATGCAAGCAGTGGCTCAAAAGGGAAAAGTGGCTACACTAAAATGTAAAGACTTTAAGAACTCCAGCTGTAAAACTGCAAATTGACCTTGCCTTGCCACACAATTATCCTTACTGAACAATCACACCCATATGCTCATGAGACTCTCCCCTGTGGGCCCAATCCTGCAAGGCACTGAGCACCTTCCTTCTCTCGACATGATCAGGCTCGGAGCAATCTCTATTTCTGCAACAGCCAGTAAATTCCAGTTCTTTCCTTCAGCGCTCAGGAGTTTGTTGGAAAGCAGAGACCGGAAGGCAAACTGACTAGAGTGAACTGTGGAATCTCAAAAAGTCTGAAGAATCTCTCCCATGCTCATTAAATACCAAATCTTAAGTTCTTGCAGCATCCAGTTATGAAACTACCATGGAGGAGAAAAACAGATGAAAAATATTCAAGTATTGCTTCATTTCCAAGAGAGAAAGATATTTTTAAGATGTAGGGACTAGTCTAGAATACCTCTATTTGATCCAAAAAGACATTTGTCACAAGAAAATTAAGCCTTTAGTCAGTGCAGGCAGTTTGAAAAAGAAGTCAAATCACTTTAGAAATGTAAAAGGTTTAGCAAAAAAGCATAATAAAAGCAAAGAGTTTTATACAGAAGGAATAGGCACAAGGAGGTGAATTCAGAAGCCCACTAAATTGGCACCCCTTACGGACTGTGCTGTGACTAAGGTGGGTCAATGAGGGCATCCGCCCAGGGCACAGAAATGGGGCAATGCGCAGGATCAGTCCGAGCAATGTCAGTGCCATTTCCCCCCTCCCCCGCCCAAGCAGCATCAGGCACAGCAGTGTCAGCCAGATCCCAGGGTGCTCAGCGTTCCCCCCAGCCCTTCGCAGGCTCTCCCCAGTGCTAGACTGTGGCAGCGTGCTGAGTGCACTGGTTGGCTCCTATTGAGCATGCATACACGGACAGAGCATGCTCAGTAACATCTGCTGAAGGGGTCCAGAGGCAAAATTGGAGGTGGTGTGGGGGGGTTAAACTCATGGATGAGGCACTACCAGAGGGTGGCAGAAGGCAAAACCCTGGAACAGGGAGGGGCAGAGGGGGTAACAGTTACCCTGACAGGGTGAGACACCTGCAGTGTTTGCAAAAATAGGGTGGGGGCAGAGCGACTTTTTTATTTCCCCTCCCTCAGAACAGTCCCAGGGCTCTGTTTTTCAAGGCACAGGCATCCCAGTGCCTAGACATGGCAGCTCTTCTCGACCAGATATAACATACGGAGGTGCTGCAGGAGACTTGATTCCATGAAATATTTCACACACACACACACACACAGTATCACACATTTTGAGTATTTAAAAGAATCCCTTATCAGTTTAATATGTCTGCATAAAGTCTCCTAGCAGTTCACAAATCTTTCTTATCTGCTGCTGTAATTCCCTGACCTGCACTCCCTTTGTTGTAATCCATTTTAAATATAGTTTTGCTCCTTCTATTTGTTTACTTTTGAAAATGTTATTTTTATTACTTTTAGCGCTTTGTCATTTACTTTTATCTCAGCTATCATTGTGCTATTTAGTTTAGATTTTAATAGCAAATATTCATTGAAAATATTTATAATCAAAGGGTTGCTAGTATTTTTAGTAATGACAGGTGTGTTTTAGCATTGCACTTCCTATGTTTTTACTGTGTTTTTTAATTTGGAATTTTTAATTCTACATTTTTTTCTTTTTATAGCACAATTTTATTCTGTAGGACCATGTGACTTCCAATCTAACTATTTCCTAGCCTGGTGTCAAAACTTCTTCATTTTCACTTGTTCCACCAATGGAGATTGCCTCTCTCACCATTACTTTGCCTCTCAATCCGCTCTTAGTACTTTTTCGCATATCACTGCTCGTGGGTAGAACAATATAGTCACTAAGGGCAGTATACTATCTCATATTAACAGGTTTCAGAGTAACAGCCGTGTTAGTCTGTATTCGCAAAAAGAAAAGGAGTACTTGTGGCACCTTAGAGACTAACCAATTTATTAGAGCATAAGCTTTCGTGAGCTACAGCTCACTTCATCAGATGCATATCGTGGAAACTGCAGCAGACTTTATATATACACAGAGAATATGAAACAATACCTCCTCCCACCCCACTGTCCTGCTGGTAATAGCTTAAAGTGATCATCAGAATTTCTAAAAATTCTAAAAAAATTTCTAAAAAAAGGCCCACCTGATGATCACTTTAGATAAGCTATTACCAGCAGGACAGTGGGGTGGGAGGAGGTATTGTTTCATATTCTCTGTGTATATATAAAGTCTGCTGCAGTTTCCACGATATGCATCTGATGAAGTGAGCTGTAGCTCACGAAAGCTTATGCTCTAATAAATTGGTTAGTCTCTAAGGTGCCACAAGTACTCCTTTTCTTTTTATCTCATATTAAATCCTTCTCAAAGGCAAAAATCTCTTGTAAGTTTTCCTGAACGCAAGAATGGCCGTACTGGGTCAGTAATGGTCCATCAAGCCCAGTATCCTGTCTTCCAATAGTGGTCAATGCCAGGTGCTTCAGAGGGAATGAACAGAACAGGCAGTCATTGAGTGATCCTGTCATCCACTCCCAGATTCTGGCGATCAGAGGCTAGGGATACGGACACCTAGAGCATGGGGTTTCATCACTGACCATCTTGGTTAATAGCCATTGATAGACCTGTCCTCTAGGAACTTACCTAATTCTTTTTCAAACCCAGTTATAGGTCCATGATTGCTTGACGACCATAAGAATTCACAAATCATAAGGTATACACCCCCAAGTCATGAAATTTTTTTTATTTTATTTTGAAAAGATCCGTGATATTGGTTCCTTTTATGCGTCTTTTTGTTCCTGAGCCATTAGGGTGCAGAAGGCCCAGATCCACAAAAGTAGGAGTCTAAACCCCTGAGTGAATCCTGGCCTCGCTTCAGACTTTTGCCGTTACCTCTCCCAAACAATTCATATATCCAAGGCCATATCTATACTACAAACTTATGTTAACTCAAGTTATGTCAGCATATTGTCACCGCAGCTGTATGTCACTGGTGTGCATGCCTACTTGACTCCTTGTGTCCGTGGCAAGTGTTCTCACCAAGAGTGCTTGTACTGATTCAGAGTGCGGTGCACTATGGGTATGTATTAACCACGTGTCACAATTTTCTGCCTCTCACCTTTGTCACCCTCTGGTCTAGGGGTAGCAAATTTGTGATGGATGGTTGATGCCCTATCACAATTTGCTACTCCTAGACCAGATGATGGGATAAGTGAGAGGGAGCAAATTGACAGGTGTACCTGGGCAGGCACACCCCATAGTTTGAAATACTCCACGCTAAATGGAAGGCAGAAATCTGGGGAGGCGTTTGACCCTGCAAGGTCCCCCTGCTTCACCTCTAAGTGGTACAAATACACTTGCTCACCCCAGGTGCTAAAATGCTTAGTTACAGCTCTGTGGTCACTTATTATTTCTTGTCATAATCTCAATGTTCTTAACAGTGAATGTGTTGCCTCTTGATATTAGAAGCATCTGATAAGAAACAATACATAAGGAGCTTAGCAACAGGTTTAAAATCAACTCTAAGATTCAGGCCTCTCTCAATAGAAGCTTATTTATTAAATATATTGTGGTAGAATCTTTGGGGCCTAGTTAGGACCCAAATTTGCTAGGCAGCGTATAAATGAGCAAAACAACAACAGTCCTTGCCACAGAGAGCTCACAGTCTAAGGGGATATCAGCAATTTCATTTCTTATACACTGTGGCCGACACGAGTGCATTTCCAGATGCTCAAAGCACATTTACACATTTACAGAGGAGCTTCGTTTGTTGGATTCTTCCATTGAGACTGACTGAGCTAGACATGCAATCTAACAGAGTCACCAAATTACTCCCTCCACAGGTACTAAATACATTAATGTTTCAGATAAAGAACAAGTTTTGCTCTGGCAACCCAGATAGTGCAACCGATGGCTGTTCGGGGGGCCTGTATGAACATGAGTTTGGTGGTTTTCAGTCCAATTCCCACTGACTAGGTGTCCACACCATAAAAAGCACACCACCACCATTTGTACTAGATAGAAGCTGGGCCAAGGACTGAATGAACGGAGGATAAGCTATCCCCTCCCTACTATATGTACTTCATCCAGGTTAAGGCTGAAGTACATTAGCAAGGCTGCAAAGCCTGTACTTCCCCCACCTGTTTTAGGGTAAGCAGAGGATGTCAGAAGCCAGGGCTATCAAGCCAGCACCTTTTATATACACTAAACTCATGTGATTGATGTAAAAAGATCAAATTTTTGAGGTATCTAGAGTCACAAATCCACATTAAAGACCCAGACCATTTTTTTTTTTAAACGTAGGGAATCTAAATTAGTGACCTGATTTTCAGAGGTACTGAACGGCCATAACTCTTAAATGCTTCAGTGGGAATTTGCAATGCCATATTTGAGCTCAGAAAAAGCATGTTTGTTCAGTTAAACACCTGAAAATAAGATTTTACAATGAAGTGCTAACATCTTTAAATGTACCATCACAATTAATAAAGTGATCAATGATATCTCTGGAAGTAGCCATCTATAATCATTAATAGCAGCAAGCAGTAGAAACTACAGAGTCCAGGAAAAGCAAGACTGAAAATCCCTTCACTATGCTGGACATGTGCTGCTTACTGAGAAATAATCCAATTAAAGAGTAAAGCAGCAACACAAGAGTGTTTGTGACCTCCTACATAACCAGCATAGCTATCAGCTTGAGGAACAAGTGTATTCAGACCACCACATGAAAATTCAGATCAATACAAGAAAAACAAAAAACAAAAATGTACTCCAAAACAAAATGAAGGTATTAGAACTTTGCAAGAATACATCTAATGTTGCACTGTGCAACTGACCAATTACAGAACAATGAAATTCACAAGATAAATCCATTTTTTGATAAGTTAAAACAACAAAAGATTATTTCTTCTTATCTTCAAATTGTAAATAAGCATTCTTCCTGTTGAGTTCATAGGCAACTTTTCTCCCAGCCATATTTTGCTTTGGTTGTGTTTATGACTGCATTGTCATTTATTTTAAAATATGAATGGATCATTATTTTCTTACAGAACCACTGTATTGTTGGAGTGCCAATACATTAAAATAACACTTAGTGTTTACTACATTTCCCATCAAAAGGCACTTACAGCATGGACCTACAAGAATATAGTGTAGCTCTGTTGTTCCAATGACGCATCATATACACATTAGGCCTGACTTCAAAAAGAGGCAGGGCAGAGACGGTTAGTTTCTCATATTTTGTTGTCACTCACGCCAATTCTGCTCTTTACACCCAGCCATAAACTCAGATGCAAGCTTAAAAAAAGACAGCATTGCTCACCAGCACACACAAATTAGTGTCTATTTCAGAGGCAGCAAAAGCTGTACTTAAAATGTTATAAAATATTTTTATCATTCCTGTGTTTTATACAGAATTTCCATTTGTGGAAGAAACATTTAATTTTAACTCTCATGCTTATGGAACATTTTTGTCTTAAGACGGTTTCCTCTTTTTTAAAGAGTGTAGAGGAGTCAACAAATCAAGTGATTGTATAGGGTGGATTTGCTTTATTTGTTAAAAGACTCATCTCTGAAACATTTCACAACAGTGTGGTTATCCTGGTTACCAATATGGGCCTAGATCCTATAAACATTTACACCAGGGTAGTCAAATTTTTTTTTTTGTCAAAGTCCAAATTTCTTCATCAAGGTATAGTCAAGGTCTATATTCCAGAAAAACATTTTTCACACTGCAACAACAACAATGACAATAAGTAAATAAAAAGTTTTAGCAGTGCGTTCAAAAGCATCTGGCAGTCTGGATTTGGCCTGCAGCCTGCCTATTGACTGCCCCGATTTACATCTATGTGGAGTGTAAACCAGTGACACTACCCACATGAATTAAGTTATGTCAAACTGACTAGTTTAGCTTTATTGATCAAGCTAAATGCCATGTACAAAAGTAACAGAAGCACAAGCAGTAAAATAGGCTTGATACAGTAATTACTGGATCAGATTCTACAGCCTGTTCTATACAGGAGATCAAACTAGTTGATCATAGTGATTTCTTCTGGCCTTAAAAAACTATTCAAATCAATTAGATTTTCTAGATTGTAAAGATTATTAAAACTGAAATAGAGTTAATATCAAAAGTGCAGAGAACGCTTTTAAAAGTGATTATTAATTTGACAGTGCCCCTTTAAGATAGGGGTAATATGAGGATTCAAGTATGTTGGATTGATATTTCTAAAAATTTAACTGAGCAGAAGCAATTACTCATAACTACTAAAAGCAGCCAATGCTAGTGCCAAGCTGGCCAACAAGAAGAAAAGCCAAGTGATAGAAACTAAGTTTTAAGTTTGCTACAGATGATTTACCGTGATGTTTTGCAAGTTTCCAAGCATGCTCACTTCCCACTGACATTACAGAACTGAGTCAGTTATGAACATGAAAAATAATGCAAACTCTCCTGAACTACTAATATATAACTTCAGTTTTAGTATAATGTATTTTAATGTGATTTTTTTGTCTTTGCATAGTAAAACAAAAAACACCAAAAACAAAACCTAGATCCTGGTCCTCTATGCAAAACAAGACAAAAAAATCCCATCAGCTCTAGGATTCCACTTTGCATAAGGAAAGAGGTGGACTGGAACAGACCCATACAGTTAATTGCTTGCTGCAGTCTAGCCAGCTCTAAGTATGTTCCACTGGGCCATTACAGCATGAAATTCTTGTCTGACTAAGCAAATAACTCAAAATAATTCCCAAGGCTCTGTGTCCTCACTCTTCCCATTCAAAAGACGAAAGGGGAAAGAGAAGTCTTTAGACAAGAAAAGTCATATCTACCCAGAATAAAATAAGATACACTATTATTGGTCTTGAAAAATGTGTCAAATCTATCAATGTATCCCTTTGATGTTATAGTTGGCTTATCATACCCATCTCTGAGACCTGGGGTGACATTTGGAAAAGTTTCCTTTAAAAAACATGAACTTTGATTTTTAGCAGCCTTATATCTAATAAATGCACGGTCTAATACTGCTGCAACCACCTAAGATGATCAAATTAGAGTGCAATAATTAACCTCATAGGGGTGGAAAGCACTTGTTAAGAGAGAGATCTGCACCCCACCTAGCAGCTTCTGCACTAAAGGAGGGAAACCACACAGTGGAACAGGCAACGGCCATGCTCCAGTACCAGCAACTCACTTGACCACTTCAACAGTTGACACTTCTTACCATTTCTTGGTGCACTCAACCATCAGCTCCTGGTAAGAGGCCACAAACTGGAACTTGGATGCATGTTTCCCAACACGTTGCAGTCTCTTCCAAACTGAAGCCATGACGATGAGAAAATATCAGAGTCCAACACAGTTGCAGTTCTTGGATCTAGCAAAGCAGGTTTAACAGTGTATGTACCCAATGCTCAGGGTTCTACATAGAAATACACCAAAAATGATGCACAAGAAAGAGCTTGAGGTGATGTTTAGGCCTCATGTTCTCTCTCTCCTTTTCACAGGGTAAATCCCAGTCTAGGTGAATGGCACACTATTCGCTGGGAGCATCATGAGACATGACTGGGCGAATGAGTGATTGAAAAGAAGTTCCCTCATGGAGTCATCATTCCTTCTCATATGCTGGGTGATCTGCCGACTGCCAGACTGGAAAACAAAACAGAAAGGGGGAGAAACAGTGGTTAATGTGTTACATGCTATGATGTTGCAATTGTACAGAACCTTGTACCTTTCATCCATAGCAAACCACAACACACACCCCGTCCCCCCCCAAATAATTAAATAAATAAATAAGAATAAAAATGCAGCAGCAATTTCAGGAATGCAAAGTCCATCTGGAAACAAATCAACATGTTCTTTTATCAGCACCATCAACAACAAAAAAGCACAGGTCAGGGCCATCCTAAAGCCTTACCAAGCATCTCCTGGAAGCAGTGCAGAAAGCAGCTGAGGTGCTGCCAATATGCACCCACAGGGAGGGACAGACGGGAAGCAAAGACAAGTTCTTTGTCTTCCAGCTGATGACAAAAGGTGTAACAGTTGTTTCCTCCCCCCACTCCTCTCCCCAGGGGAGTGTGTGCATACACTGTATGCAAGAGGGTGTTGATGCTGTAAATGTTCATGCTAAGGGAAAGAGGAGACAAGGATATTTCCTGAGCTGGGGCTCCCTAGGATCCCCATCTCCCTCACCGCACTGAAACGCTTCTCCCTCCTGCCTAGAGAAACAAGTCTGCTGCAGTTTCCACGGTAAACATCTGATGAAGTGAGCTGTAGCTCACGAAAGCTCATGCTCAAATAAATTGGTTAGTCTCTAAGGTGCCACAAGTCCTCCTTTTCTTTTTAAGAAACAGAGAAACATGCATCATCTCTAGGGAAAGGGCAGAGGCATGCAAGGGGTGGCTAAATCCCCTCCTCCTGGGCAGGGGAGCTGCTAGGCGTGAGGGGTGAAATCTCTGGCCTGTAAAAGGCGGAAAGGCTGATGCCCCCGGTGGGAGACGGGAGGGGATGAAGGGGGGGAGATGGGATGGGATGAAATATGCAGGGGGCTGGTGGGGAGATGGGATGAAACGGCGGGGCGGGGGGAAGCCCGGGGGCGGGGGGGGAAGCCCGGGGGCGGGGAGGCAGCTCTCCATGCTGAGCGCGGTCCCCCTTGCCTCCCCAGCCGTGTGTCACCGCTGCTGATGAGCTGCTAGCGCCGGTCCCCGGCAAAGCAGCGGGCCCAGCGGAGGCAGGACCGGAGCCCGGGATGAAGCTGCCTGGGGCCGGCAGCCAGGGCTGGAGGGGGCAGGACCCAGCGGGATCCCGGGTAACCCAGGCGGCAGGAGCAGCCGGGGGCCCAGCCCCCCCTCTACCTACCTTCCCGCGGCTCCTCGCAGGGCTAATCCCGGCCGGGCTGGAGCGGGCACCACGCACCGCGCGGGGCTAGCGCCGCTGCCCCTTACCGCCGCCGCACCGGGGGCCGGTCCATCCCTCCGGGGGCCACCTGGCACAGCGGGGCACAAGCCGCTCCAGGCGCCCCTGCCCCCCAAGGAAAGGTCCAGGGCTCCCCGCAACCGCTCACTCCACAGCCATCACCCTCCGCCTGGAGAACCGCACCGCTCACACTAACTCGCCTCCCCTCCACCACCACCCAACCTCACTGCTCTGGGGACACCATTGGCAGAGGCGTGAGCCTGCCCAACAGCGCGAAAGTTAATTGGCTGAGGACCGACGTCGATCATTCAGTGGGCAGAGACGAGGACCTCGCACAGGGAGGCAGGGATCCTGTCTCGCACTCTGATTGGCTGCTGTGCTGGAGGGCGGGGTTGTTTTTATTGCGGAGCCTGGCGACTGGTGAGTGATGGTGTCAATGAGCGAACGCTATCAAGCCATTGGTTGGTGTCTCCCAGGTGTCGAGTGGATTCAGGGAGGGAGGCGGCGTGTGGGGAGTTCTCTCTCTCTGGGGGAGGGGGAAGTGATGCGAGTGAGCGAGCGAGGCTCCTCGTCTGGGGTGAGGGGCGAGACGGAGCTTCCCTCACAGACAGACCTGTCCGCATCTCGCTCACTGGGGGGGGGGGGGGAGATTCCCTCACACAGACCCCACCCCGGGCCCCCCTCTCTCACTGGGGGGGGACCCTCCCCCTCACGGACCCCGCCCCGGGCCCCCCTCTCTCACTGGGGGGACCCACCCCCGCACGGACCCCGCCCCGGGCCCCCCTCTCTCACTGGGGGGGGGACCCTCCCCCTCACGGACCCCGCCCCGGGCCCCCCTCTCTCACTGGGGGGACCCTCCCCCTCACGGACCCCGCCCCGGGCCCCCCTCTCTCACTGGGGGGACCCTCCCCCTCACGGACCCCACCCCGGGCCCCCCTCTCTCACTGGGGGGACCCTCCCCCTCACGGACCCCGCCCCGGGCCCCCCTCTCTCACTGGGGGGACCCACCCCCGCACGGACCCCACCCCGGGCCCCCCTCTCTCACTGGGGGGGGACCCTCCCCCTCACGGACCCCGCCCCGGGCCCCCCTCTCTCACTGGGGGGACCCTCCCCCTCACGGACCCCGCCCCGGGCCCCCCCACTCCCTCACACGGACCCGGGGACCCCATCACTGGGGGGGGGGTTCGGCCTCTCTCCCTCACGGGGGCGGGGAAACTCCATTCCCGACTGCGGGGGACACTCCCTGAGACGGACCTTGCCCTGCCCCCCCTTCACTGGGAAGGGAAAGCTCCCTCACACGGACCCTTCCTCTCCCCCCCCCCCCACACACCCACACTCGGGGGTTAGGCTCCATCATGCAAACGCTGGGCAGAATTTAAAATTAATGCTTCCTACCACTTGACAGCAGGGATGCCAGACAGTTACAGCACTTATTTGGAGCCCTTGTGGTTTGCAAGGTACCATCTTTGAAAGCAGTCGCTAGCGGGATGCAGTAGCTGTGCTTTCCTTTGGTGCTGCCTACTGAAGGGCTTGCCTGCTTACACTGGTTTATTCCTGCAATCGCTTCAGCTTGTGTGGAATGAAGCTCAAGTGATTTAAGTGAGGGTTAAACCAGTTTAAGCGCATCTCCAGTAGGGGCTTGCACTGGGTTTAATTGGATTGATTTAAAAGCAGGGTAGGTAAACTAGGATGCAGGATTGAATATAGCAAGTCCAGCACCTCAGGCCAGTTTAATTTTCACGCTGTCAGTTTGGTTGACTTTCCTGATTTTATTGCAAGTCTTGTGATGCTTGATATTTTACTTAAAGCCCAAGGTCCTGGAGATAAGTCATTATGTGAGAATCTCACTTTTTAACAAAAACAAAAAGTAAGTTTATGATTGTGCAGAAAAGCTTGGAAATGTGACGTATGTGTGTGCTCTAAAAGCCCAGAAGGCAAATAAAAAGAATGCAAAACTTCTTTTTTGTCCTGATTTTTTTCAAGTCAAACTCATGATTTTTGGAGGCCTGACTCATCATTTTTTAAATGTTGGGGGTTGGTAATACTGCAGGGTTCCATCAAGTTTCAAAACATTAGCTCACCATCTCTGCAAGAATCATATGCAATGGAAAACTTAGGGTGACTTTATGTTTTATGAGAGTCTGTTCACAGAAAAGTTGGATTCAAGTCCTGAATTGTTTCAATGCACTGCCCAGTGTAAATTGCATTACTAGCTATAGTCAAGGCTCTAAGTGCTCTGTATCAAGCTTGACCTAAATTCTGCAGCCAGTTCTCCTACTTTCTAAAATGCTCTGGTGCAAATGACGAAATTCACTATACATTTCAGATAGGTTAAAAAATGGAAACATTTGATAAATAGGAAAATGAATAATCAGCACAATATATCTTCTGTTATTTAACATTAAATTCAGTTAATTTTATGTTGTCTCCAAACATTTACTTTTCAGTGTGCTGCACAATTTTATATAGAAAACATATCTACACTGTATGAAACTCTATAGCAGCAAGTCCTAAACCTACTAGTCAACCACCTATGTAGCCAGGCCAGATATTGAATAGATATGCAGGGAGATGGGAGGAGCCCCCACAACTCAAGTCCTGAAACAGCTACAGAGTTGCTCCATGGAAGCTGTTGAATCCTTTTATGGCTGCACTAGTCTTTGCAGGCTCTTCTTATTGCATCCACTAACTTTCAGGGTGGAATTCTACAGGAATCTATGTAACTAGTAAATCTTCCTGTCCTGACCCCACTCCTCTACCCATGACTCTCCTTGACCTTTTCCTGTGTACAGTTGCACTATAGGGAGTCCCCACAATCACCAGCTGGACTGACAAGAGATCATCTGTGCCCATGGAAGTAGCAGTAGGATTTCCTAGATAAGGAGTTTTGGGGGCGGAGAATGACTTTGATATAAGAGGAGCCAATTATAGAGAAAGTACATTTGATGGTGAGTATTGGATTGTTAATTTTATTTTTATTGCTGACCTCCCTGACTTCCACTTACATACCAGTACAGTATTCTCCATTCCTTTCCTCCTCACTCTCCTCTCTTTTTTTTCCCAGGCAGGGCTTATAATTTATGAGAATCCAAGCTGCCCAATGGTGTGATTTGGCACTGAGTGTCTTCCCCATATTGCCCCATCCTGGAAAGAGGATCTTCATTGGCAATTAGTTTCCTTAGCATAGCGTACCATTGCTGGCGTGTGGATATTGGATCAGCCCAGGAATTGCTGATATCACGGGACCCCCATAAATGCAGTTTCGAGTAGTCCTTTGTGCTGATTTGATGCTAAAGCTGCCCCCACTCTGTACATTAGGAAAAGCAGATTTACTAGACCTTAAATTTATCTTCTTAAAGTTACACAGGGTCCAGCTAATTCCTAATGTGTAGCTTTGGCCAATATTTTTCTCTCCAGACTCACACAGGCCATCTCTCTCCCGTGGAATAAATGCAATGGATCCAATGGTTGTTCAGCACTTGTGTTTCAAGCATCATTATTTATTAACATTTTCCATTTCCTCATTGCTTTTAGGTTCATATTTCACCAAGCCCACAGAAGTTAAAAGCACATGCATATTAGTCTCCTTTTCTCTGCTCAGTGTGGAGAGTTTTAACACACAGAAATAGGTATTTCTTACAAATTATTTATTTAATTTCAATGTGTTGATTTGAGACTGACAACTTTATAACCTGTGAATGTTTGGAAAATGAAAAAAACCAAAAGTGATCTATTTGGAAGGCTGGGAGCAGCTATTATTAACTACGCAAATAGGGGCCTATATCTTAGCTGCAACTGAGGCGCATGCAGAGCAAGTCAGGAGCTGGGAGTTGGCAAAAGTGGCTTTAAGCCACCTTTGTGCTCCCAGAATCCGAGGACAGCTCTGTATTGGCCCTATCCCCAGACATAAATTAGGGCAGCCAGGGTCCATGGCTGCAGTATCCCCATGTCCTTTTCCCCTAGGCTCACCCCTACATCGGCCGCAGAGGAAGGGATCATGTGGGATCCCTAATGTCAGAAGATCTCTGGTGATGTAGTTGACTATACTGAGAAGATCCTATTATGGCTAACCATGCCAACTTTTTGTGCTGCTTTGTTCCAGTGGTGAAGTATGAAGCACAGCTCTGAATCTGACCCAAAAATCTAAATAAATAGTCACATTTTAATTTAAATGTTACTTATTCATATTGGGTTATGTTATCAGCTTTATCATGGACATAAGAGCAAAACTAGTTACCCAAACTGTCCAATCCTCACTTTTAAGGTCAGTAGCTGAATTCATAACTCACATTACCCCAAACAGGCTTTCTGATAATAAACAAAATGATAGGTCACCTTCACAATATCAAATTTTCTCCTCTGCAATGGGTCCCTTTATTGTTTTTCTATGGCCCAGCAGTAATTTAATGAAAAACAGTAACAGAAAATAAAATATCCACGTGATTAATAGGAACTTTAAAAAAAAATATTCAAGAACATATGAATATGTATGCCACTGCATGTTCTAGTTAAACTATATTCCTGTCAAAATTACTGCCTTTCGTAAGGAAGGTAAAGTTCAGGAAGGTACATTTGTATGTGTGTTTTGGCTATGCCCTCAGCTACAAACATTTGGAACTGTTACATATATTAAGTACAATTCTGAGAATTGTTCTAAATCAGGGAGGAGCTTACAGGGACAGACTCTGGACATTTCCAGACCTTTGGGACTCCTTCCCATAAGCAACCAGTACCAGTTGCAGTCAAGGACACAAAAAGGCAGGGACTTCCAGCCTTCCCCAGCTGGCCAGACCCAGTGGGAACTGCCCAGGGCACCAGATCCAGCAGCCTTCCCAACCTGTATCCACATTTTATAGTTCTCTGGACTTTGACTCCTGCTTCTTGTTGGAAGAAGAAGAGTTGGTTTCCCTATAGGTCACAAGTCTAATACATTTCTCCTGTCCAAACAGAAAGGTTAGTTACTCTGCTCCTCTCTTATTCCCTATTATGCTTTCAAGCTACCCATCCTTTCTCTTGTCTGTCAACTCCTCTTCATCAGAATAACTAAAGATAGGTTGTTCACCAACAAAGAAATGATGACCTTTGCTAAAAATACCTATAATAATAAATCTGTTTCACCATTCCTCTGTATATGAATCTGTATGAATGTCACTAAATACATTAAATTTATAAAAATTATTATATGTGAGTTTGTACATTTTTATGAGGATGTATAATGTAGGTGAATGATATATACTGTGTCTGTCACTCTTACATGTCAGACATTTTCATATTCCTACTTCTCACCAGAGGCCCAATCTTGCACAATAGAAGTCAATGAAAGACTTTGCATTAACTTCAGCGGGTATTGGATGACTTCCCAGATGCCTGTTCCCTCACAAAAATCCCCTTGCACCAACTGATCAGTGCTACATATTTGGTATTGTTTTATCTCTTCTTAAATACGCTTTCATATAATACAATTGAATTAATGAAACAACATCCTCATTACTCTTAATGGGTATCCAAATCATTATATTAACTATTTTACTACTACTGCTAGAGGTGGGGTGTGTTTATATCGTGTCAGCACATGTAATAGTATACACCAGGATCTGCCAGACTGGACAAGTTTATTTCATGGGCATCCTGGTGTAGGAGGAGGTTATGATGGGATTCCCAGGGTGCAGCCTGAGCCTGTGGGACCGCTGTGCCCCCTTAACTCTCCAGCCTGGGCTGTCTCACACAATGCTTTGCTAGTGACAAGCAGCAAACCCCTCCAGGCGCTGTTATCACTCAGCACAACCGCATGTGGAGCCCCACAGCCAGCTAGATTGCATGAATGCTCCCAAAGCCACTCATGAATCACACAGAGAAAGACATCAGCCAAATCCCCCCAGCTCTCAGCCTTGTACCTCAGGAATATACCGTCTTGCAAGCAGTGCAAGTTTATAAATTGGTTCAGCACTTCATCAATGGAAAGTGGATGTACACCAGCCTTTGTAAACCTGAGCAGATTTACCTAACACTTCAGGCAAACTCACTGGTAAAGATAAACAGTAAAACCAATTTATTAACTACAAAAGATAGATGTAAAGTGATTGGCAAAAAGTCAGAGTGATTACCAAAAGAAAAGAAAATATAAGCACACAGGCTAAACTCTCAACCCGATTAGACTGGACAACATCGAGATTAAACAGGTTTTTTTTTCTCACCCCACTGGATATTGCAGTTCAAGTACACAGGTTTCACCCTTGAAACCTGGGCCAGTCCCCTCTGTTGGAGTCTTCAGTCCTCTGAGTGTCTTTGTTGCGTGCAACGTAGGTGGAGGAAAGAGAAAGGCGATGCATGGGACCACTGTGTTCGGTTTTATACCCTTAGTCCATGTGCTTGCAGAACACAAGTCCAGGCATGTCTGGTGGGCATTGCTGAGTCACCATGCAAGGCTGAGCAATTCCCCTGCTGTGGCCTTGTGCAAGTGAGTTATTGCATTGTAGCTCCTTTGCTGGACAACGGCTGGTGATGTCTGTTCAGCACCCACCCGAGCGTTGGTTACCTCCCTTGTCATAGTCTCTGGAGCGTTAGTATCTGGGCACTTCCCAAACCCACAGCATATTTTAGTGAAAACCATACAACGCAATTTTTAGAATTTTATATGCATTAATGATACACATATTTAGACCAAACAACGGGTTTCAGCAGATCATAACCTTTCCCACAAGACCTCACATGGCATGCTTTATATGAAATATCACAATTATATACAAATGATGAATATGGGGGTTAGAGGGCGCTCCCCCGAGGTATAGAGAGTCAGAGGTCATGTAGTCCAGTTAGATACATCCTACCTCTGTAGCCAGTGTTTCTACCCTGTATCAACTCTTCATGCCAGATCCCAGCCAAAGGAGCTGGGCTGCGCTCTTAACAGATTATCTGTGGGAGGAAGAGTTCCCCCGTTCAGGCTGCAGAGCCATTCTCCTCACTTTACTGACAGAAGTATCCCTCCATGCCTCTTGCACCAACCCACCAGAAACAGAGGACTGCACAGGATTTGCACAACATTGGAGAGACTTGTCCAGCTCTCATGTTTCCGAAGGGCCTAACAAGCCTAATATTGCCAACCCCAAATGATCAAAAAACATGAGTCAGGCTCACCAAAAATCACGAGATTGTCTTTAAAAATCATGAGATTATGTAAAAATAATAGATTTGGTGTTCTTTTTATTCACTTTCTGCTCTTTAAGTCTTTAGGGTGCACTAGGGTCACATTTTGAAGCTTTCTCCACAGCCACAGGGGCTAGAAACCTATTTTTTCTCTAAGAATGAAGGCTGAAATCATAACATATCCACTTGACTCAATGAGACTCATGACAAAACAATGAGAGTTGGTAACACTGCAAGCCTCTCTCCCATCTACATGCTGCTGTGAGGGCATACCACCACACAAAGTGTCCCACCTCTCCCTCTCTACACAGCAGAATCATTTAAATCCTGCTGCCAGGGGATCATCTGTAGAGACAAGAGCAAGATTTGCCCCATATACCCTTTTTAGAGCAAATTTGAGTTAAAACTTCTCTATCTACCTTTGCTTATCCTTTCCACGATACATAACTAAATATGTATATAATAATAGACATATAACTTATAAGTAAATAAATTCCTCCTGAACTGCTTTAAGACATGGGCTCTCTGTATTTGGCCCAGATGAAGGCCACATTGGCAGTTTTACCAAGAGCCTCAGGGACATGACTCATACATGTGAAATTGAGCCGATTTAATATGCAATTGCCGCCTATGGAGATTAGGAAAAGGTACTGAACGCTGGAACCTATAGAGTCTAGACTATAGGCAGCACTTCTGTATTCTGGAGCAGAGTTGCAAGCTGCATTATTGAACCCCATAAGAAGGCCACCTCGTCTCCATGTCTGGCCTTTTCTTAGCTGATTTTATACTCTCTTGTTCACTTTCTTGATCTTTAGCCTGTCAAACTGAAATAGGTATGTGCCATTCACCTTCTGACACCACTGAGAATTATGTATACCTCTGTAATGGCCCCTGTAAATTTTTTTTTTCTAAAGAAAACAAACCTGGAGTTCCTATATACTTTGCATAGATAATAAATCTTGCTTATTGTCTTCTGTACATTTTCAATTCTTCAGTACCCTTCCTGTGTGATCTTACCAGCTTTTTGTGCAGTGTTATTATGATCTCATAATATATCCTGTAGAATTAATGAAGTTAACTTTGCCCTTTTCCCCCCCTAAATTGTTACCAAGTAGCCCAAGTGCTAATGTAATTTAGGCTGCCCTTCAGGAATAATGATCTTTATATGATATCATCAGGAGCATCTCACTTTTTTCTCATTGATTTAATACTTTTTTTTAACAGTTCCTTTAAGTTTCCAATATGGTCTCTCTTATTTGTAAAAAGAAAAGCAGTACTTGTGGCACCTTAGAGACTAACAAATTTATTTGAGCAAAAGCTTTCGTGAGCATCCGACAAAGTGAGCTGTAGCTCACAAAAGCTTATGCTCAAATAAATTTGTTAGTCTCTAAGGTGCCACAAGTCCTTCTTTTCTTTTTGCGAATACAGACTAACATGGCTGCTGCTCTGAAACCTGTCTCTTATTTGTAACATACTACTATTTTTATGACAGGTTTCAGAGTAACAGCCATGTTAGTCTGTATTCGCAAAAAGAAAAGGAGGACTTGTGGCACCTTAGAGACTAACCAATTTATTTGAGCATGAGCTTTCGTGAGCTACAGCTCACTTCATCGGATGCATACTGTGGAAACTGCAGAGGACATTATACACACAGAGATCATGAAACAATACCTCCTCCCACCCCACTGTCCTGCTGGTAATAGCTTATCTAAAGTGATCATCAAGTTGGGCCATTTCCAGCACAAATCCAGGTTTTCTCACCTTCCACCCCCCTACACACAAACTCACTCTCCTGCTGGTAATAGCCCATCCAAAGTGACAACTCTCTTCACAATGTGCATGATAATCAAGGGGGGCCATTTCCTGCACAAATCCAGGTTCTCTCACCCCCTCACTCCCCTCCAAAAACCACACACACAAACTCACTCTCCTGCTGGTAAAAGCTCATCCAAAGTGACCACTCTCCCTACAATGTGCATGGTAATCAAGGTGGGCCATGTCCAGCACAAATCCAGGCGCTCTCTCACCCCCTTTCCCCTCCCCCTCCCCCCGGGGACACACACACACACACACAAACTCACTCTCCTGCTGGTAAAAGCTCATCCAAAGTGACCACTCTCCCTACAATGTGCATGGTAATCAAGGTGGGCCATGTCCAGCACAAATCCAGGCGCTCTCTCACCCCCTTTCCCCTCCCCCTCCCCCCGGGGACACACACACACAGACACAAACTCACTCTCCTGCTGGTAATAGCTCATTCAAACTGACCACTCTCCAAGTTTAAATCCAAGTTTAACCAGAACCTCTGGGGGGGAGGGGGTAGGAAAAAACAAGGGGAAATAGGCTACCTTGCATAATGACTTAGCCACTCCCAGTCTCTATTTAAGCCTAAATTAATAGTGTCCAATTTGCAAATGAATTCCAATTCAGCAGTTTCTCGCTGGAGTCTGGATTTGAAGTTTTTTTGTTTTAAGATAGCGACCTTCATGTCTGTGATTGCGTGACCAGAGAGATTGAAGTGTTCTCCGACTGGTTTATGAATGTTATAATTCTTGACATCTGATTTGTGTCCATTTATTCTTTTATGTAGAGACTGTCCAGTTTGACCAATGTACATGGCAGAGGGGCATTGCTGGCACATGATGGCATATATCACATTGGTGGATGTGCAGGTGAACGAGCCTCTGATAGTGTGGCTGATGTTATTAGGCCCTGTGATGGTGTCCCCTGAATAGATATGTGGGCACAGTTGGCAACGGGCTTTGTTGCAAGGATAAGTTCCTGGGTTAGTGGTTCTGTTGTGTGGTATGTGGTTGTTGGTGAGTATTTGCTTCAGGTTGCGGGGCTGTCTGTAGGCAAGGACTGCCCTGTCTCCCAAGATTTGTGAGAGTGTTGGGTCATCCTTCAGGATAGGTTGTAGATCCTTAATAATGCGTTGGAGGGGTTTTAGTTGGGGGCTGAAGGTGATGGCTAGTGGCGTTCTGTTATTTTCTTTGTTAGGCCTGTCCTGTAGTAGGTAACTTCTGGGAACTCTTCTGGCTCTATCAATCTGTTTCTTCACTTCCGCAGGTGGGTATTGTAGTTGTAAGAAAGCTTGACAGAGATCTTGTAGGTGTTTGTCTCTGTCTGAGGCGTTGGAGCAAATGCGGTTGTATCGCAGAGCTTGGCTGTAGACGATGGATCGTGTGGTGTGGTCAGGGTGAAAGCTGGAGGCATGTAGGTAGGAATAGCGGTCAGTAGGTTTCCGGTATAGGGTGGTGTTTATGTGACCATTGTTTATTAGCACTGTAGTGTCCAGGAAGTGGATCTCTTGTGTGGACTGGACCAGGCTGAGGTTGATGGTGGGATGGAAGTTGTTGAAATCATGGTGGAATTCCTCAAGGGCTTCTTTTCCATGGGTCCAGATGATGAAGATGTCATCAATAAAGCGCAAGTAGAGTAGGGGCTTTAGGGGACGAGAGCTGAGGAAGCGTTGTTCTAAATCAGCCATAAAAATGTTGGCATACTGTGGGGCCATGCGGGTACCCATAGCAGTGCCGCTGATCTGAAGGTATACATTGTCCCCAAATGTAAAATAGTTATGGGTAAGGACAAAGTCACAAAGTTCAGCCACCAGGTTAGCTGTGACATTATCGGGGATAGTGTTCTTGACGGCTTGTAGTCCATCTTTGTGTGGAATGTTGGTGTAGAGGGCTTCTACATCCATAGTGGCCAGGATGGTGTTATCAGGAAGATCACCGATGGATTGAAGTTTCCTCAGGAAGTCAGTGGTGTCTCGAAGGTAGCTGGGAGTGCTGGTAGCGTAGGGCCTGAGGAGGGAGTCTACATAGCCAGACAATCCTGCTGTCAGGGTGCCAATGCCTGAGATGATAGGGCGCCCAGCATTTCCAGGTTTTTGGATCTTGGGTAATAGATAGAATATCCCAGGTCTGGGTTCCAGGTGTGTGTCTGTGCGGATTTGATCTTGTGCTTTTTCAGGAAGTTTCTTGAGCAAATGCTGTAGTTGCTTTTGGTAACTCTCAGTAGGATCATAGGGTAATGGCTTGTAGAAAGTGGTGTTGGAGAGCTGCCGAGCAGCCTCTTGTTCATATTCCGACCTATTAATGATGACAACAGCACCTCCTTTGTCAGCCTTTTTGATTATGATGTCAGAGTTGTTTCTGAGGCTGTGGATGGCATTGCGTTCCGCATGGCTGAGGTTATGGGGCAAGTGATGCTGCTTTTTTTTTTTTTATTATCATGCACATTGTGAAGAGAGTTGTCACTTTGGATGGGCTATTACCAGCAGGAGAGTGAGTTTGTGTGTAGGGGGGTGGAGGGTGAGAAAACCTGGATTTGTGCTGGAAATGGCCCAACTTGATGATCACTTTAGATAAGCTATTACCAGCAGGACAGTGGGGTGGGAGGAGGTATTGTTTCATGATCTCTGTGTGTATATAATATCTGCTGCAGTTTCCACGGTATGCATCCGATGAAGTGAGCTGTAGCTCATGAAAGCTCATGCTCAAATAAATTGGTTAGTCTCTAAGGTGCCACAAGTACTCCTTTTCTTTTTACTATTTTTATGATCTCATTGATTATTACTTTGACTATCACAGATGCTTCACAGAGAGAATCAAAAGAGACCAGGCAGGTGTTAAGACAAGGTAAAGAGAGGAAGTGACCTAGTGGCTAGAATTTGGAGAGAAAGTTCCAGATATATGTGGTAGCATAAGTAGAAAAGTGTCAGCCTCCCTCTGCAGCTATGAAGTCACAAGAAAAAGTCAAGTTTGTGTGAGCAGACGGGGGAGTTGCTGGACATGAGGTAAGAGAAATGGAGCAAGTGCACAGAGAGATTTCTCACTCACACACACCAAACTACAGTTGGCAATTTGAATTTGTAACCTTCTGGCTAACCTGCTGTATAGCATAGCTTTTCTTGCAAGCCTTTGAGGAGGTTGTAGGTTCAAAGATAGAGAGGCTGAAGATTGAAGGACAATTTAGGAAGGGTCTTATGAAATGGTTGCATAGAATGCCTTTTATTTTCCTCCCATTGAAGAGTTTTAATTGGAAAATGTGTAATTGGAAATATGATTAATCATACTGAACATATTTAAGATCTTCTAACTGTGTTTCTAAATTTTTGGAGGAGACTCGAGCTCTGAATAGGTGCCAGAGAAATCATAAAAATATAATACAGCAATCTGCAAAGCTTATACAGGAAGTCAGTCTCTCCTAAACGTACTATTGTATATCTTCCTTAAAGAAAATGCCCAATTAACTTTGGCTCTACAACATCAGTTATCCATACAGTTCCTGGAAACCTATCTAGAGAAAATTACCCGTCAAATGTGATAAGGCCCAAACTAATATACAAACTGCAACTGCCAACAGTCTAAGAGAAGTTTACATCTTATTATTCATTCACACATCAAGAACCCTGAATTGCATATAATAAGATATCATAGTCTGAGGAAAGAAAATAAATAAAGCACATAGTCAGAACTGTGTAAAAGTGTAAGGCCCCAATCCTATGGATGTGTGAAACTATATGCACATGAGTGAACTCAATGGGCCTACCCATATGTATAAAATTACTCATGTACACAAGTGTTTGCAGGATTGGACCTTGAATCTTTGAGAGGTGTGAGATGGTGCAGGAAAAGAGAAACCTTCTAATACTGAAAGAACAGGCAAGTGCACTATTAAAATATTTTTATATTGACCATAAAGCTTTTATCCATTCAGGCATTTTAAGTCTCCAAGACTACCTGGGTTTGTTAAACATTTATAATTCAGCTGTAAATGAAAATATTACACCCAATTTACATAACTATAGACCAAGAATACTGCACCGTGGTATGTCCATCTTAATGCATAAATCATTTAAAAAGGTTGTAAGTTATTTTTAACTGAGTTTGTCATTATAAGTTGTCATCAAGTAATATAATTTGGTTACTCAGGGTTAACAAATTGGAGAGACAATCTAATCTCCTTGGGAAAAAATTAGCATGTTAAATCCTGACGGTCAGAAAATACTGTGAGATAATTGACTAGGAGTCACTATATCAGGGGTGGGCAAACATTTTGGCCCGAGGGCCATATCTGGGTATGGAAATTGTATGGCGGGCCATGAATGCACACAAAATTGGTGGCTGGGGTGTGGGAGGGCGAGAGGTCTCTGGCTGGGGGTGCAGGCTCTGGGAGAGGCTAGGGATGAGGTGTGGGGGTGCAGGAGGGTGCTCCGGGCTGAGACCAAGGGGTTCGGAGGGCAGGAGGGGGATCAGGGTTGGGGCAGGGGGTTCGGGCACGAGAGGGAGTCAGGGGGTAGGCTCCAGCTGGCGTTTACTTCAAACAGCTCCTAGAAACAGTGGCATGTCCCCCCTCCAGCTCCTACGTGGAGGCGTGGCCAGGCGGTTCTACGTGCTGCCCTGTCTGCAGGCACTGCCCCTGCAGCTCCCATTGGCTGCGGTTCCCAGCCAATGGGAGCTGCGAGGGTGGCACTTGGGGCGGGAGCAGTGTGTGGAGCCCCCTGGCTGCCCCTACGCATAGGAGCCAGAGGGGGGACACGCTGCTGCTTCTGGGAGCTGCGCAGAGTGGGGCAAGCCCCCAACCCCACTCCCAAGCTGGCGCACTGCAGTGGGACAAGCCCTGGACCTTGCTACCCGGGAGGAGCTCAAGGGCCGGATTAAAACGTCTGGAGGCCTGGATGCAGCCCACAGGCTGTAGTTTGCTCACCCCTGCCCTATATGCAACATTAGCTCCAGCTTTATATATATATATTTTGTAAGTTTTCCTACCAGCTTCTCTGTAGACTATACAGCACCATACGCAGACAAGTACCTTTTCCAAATGTCACTAGTGCAACAGTGAAAACAGCACTCTAATGCCTATGCTGTGGCAATGCAGGCTGAATTCCTTCTGGTGATCAATCATTAAGCACTTTGAATAGATAAACCAACATTCCTTACAAACCAAAGCTCTTCATACAATGTATTGTTGGCATTCATATCCACTAGAAAAAATACAAAGAGAAATCAATTCATGCAGTGCTTCTTTTAGTTAAACATAGAATACTAATAATATAGAAGAAAGCCAACCTTCCTACATCGGTACAATAATAGCTCAAAGAACTTGGGCATGATGCTGCCATCCTTTCACACATGAGCAGTCTCATTGACAGGACTGGGCCCTTTGAAAACACATTTGGAATGGAAAAGGTGTATTATACACCTAAAGGTAAAGACCTAGATTGTCAGATGTGACTAACATTACCCTGTGCGTATCTTGGGGAGTGGTGTGGTTCTCTGTTCCTAGAACCAGTTCTACATCACCCCTGGCCACAGCATAATTGAAAACAAACTTCAGGGCATGCTTCTGACCTTCCCAAGTCAGTACGCCAGCCTTGCTCCATCCTCAATTGCACACTTTTGACATGCCTGGTATGGGAGCTGGCTATGCTTAGGAACACCAAATAGGGAGCCCCACACATCCAGGGAATCCCCAGCTTGGGAGATCTGCTCTGTATATGGCTTCTTTGTACCAATTAATTCTATTCCTTCCTTTACACAAAGTAAAACTATTCCCCCCCATCCCACCCCACCCCGGCTCCTCAGACGTTCCTGTTAACTGCTGGCAATGGCCCACCTTGATTATCACTACAAAAGGTTCCCCCCCACCCTCCTGCTGGTAATAGCTCATCTTAAGTGATCACTCTCCTTACAATGTGTATGATAACACCCATTTTTTCATGTTCTGTGTGCATATAAATCTCCTCACTGTATTTTCCACTGAATGCATCCGATGAAGTGAGCTGTAGCTCACGAAAGCTTATGCTCAAATAAATTGGTTAGTCTCTAAGGTGCCACTAGTCCTCCTTTTCTTTTTGTGAATACAGACTAACACGGCTGCTACTCTGAAACCATTCCTTCCTGTGATTCAACAGTTCAGAAGGTCATTTGCATTTTATCTCTTTGCATAGTTTTAGGAGTCTTCTCATTGACTCTTCACATGGGCTCAGAACTCGTGAATGCTCTGTTGGTGCTAGAGAGTGGCAATCTAGAGGAAATTGCTGTAGTTTTTCCATTTCCTCAGTGGCATTTTACTGGTGCTACTAATTGACTGGTAATTCAGGTTTAGGTTCATCTTTAATTTTTAATTGTTAAAGGTTTTGGGGGCTTGGGAAAGGGTCATTCAGCCCCTTAGAAGTCCAGCCATGTTATGATTATTGCAAGCACTGTGACTGTGCCTCTGTCTAATGGCAGAATTTTCCCAATATTCAACTGCTGCACACAGAGACAAAATGTAATCACAAGTGCTGCAAATTACTGCTATTCTTCTCTGACCTGACTTCTGCAATGCAACAAGAGAGAGAGATCCTTAACGTATATAAAGGTTGATGATGGCATCTCTACCTCTTTGTTCCTGGATCATCCATGCTATCAAAATGTTTCAGTTTGGAACACAACAAGTATATCAAACATTCTGGCAAAGACTGAGGAGAAAAGACAAGTCAATGATGCTGAGAAAAAAGTATCAGAGACAGATTAGTTTGTCTGACAGTCATTTGTTATGCTTTGTTCTTCTTTAACACAAGAGCCCTTCCATGCATATTGAATTTACTTATAGTATGAATAAACTTCTTCTGTCTATAGTACTGTTCTGTAAAGAGTGCAGTTTTAGGAAAAACAGTGATCACTTATATCTGGCACCTACCCATTAACTGCCCACAAAGAGCCTTTGGACACTTATCTTGCTGCACATTTTGCTTCCTGATTATTTTATATTTGAATGTGTCCTTATGGAAATAATGCATAGATCATTTGCTGTGCTTCTCATTTCTGCAACTGAGTTTTTCTTCAAGAACCATGCAGCATAGATTTCAGATTGTGTTTCATTGTCATCTGATGTTTACAATGTAAACAAAGTAGGAAAAAAAACTCCCTCTGGAATTTATATCCACATTGACAGCGTTCAGAAATTGTGCTTAATACCTGCCAGGGGATCTGGCACAAGTAGTACATCAGCTAGCAGGCATTTGAAACAAAATCCTATCCTCCCTGGTGCACCAAATTGTACTAGTTACAACAGACATTGACAACTGCTGTTGAACACAATTTTTCTTAACAGCAGATAATGTTTGACATCTGTTTTTAACATAGCCATACTTCGCACATTGTGGTTTTCCAGTGTGTATAGGAATGATAATCCCTGAACCAATCTAGGCCTTAAGTTATATAATTACATTTGATGTACTGAATACAATTCCTCTCCAGAGTCTTTGCAAAGTATGTAGCAAAATCTGAATCTTTCACACAT
Source organism: Lepidochelys kempii (assembly GCF_965140285.1). Classification (NCBI taxonomy): domain Eukaryota; kingdom Metazoa; phylum Chordata; order Testudines; family Cheloniidae; genus Lepidochelys; species Lepidochelys kempii. Next base: position 197,285,493 of record NC_136382.1, read on the forward strand.
TCATCATCCAGCCTTTTCCCAAATCCAGTATCTATGTGGGTCTCTCGGTGATCAGACCTCACACCCCCAAGACTATCAGTATCACTTCTTACCCTGATACCAGAGGGCTCCATAGAGGTGATGACTTTGATGAGTTGTAGATGTAACTGGGCAGATGCTGGCCCCTGTTCTGCCTTCTTTGTGCAAGGTTGACAGCACAAAGAAGACAGAAAGTCAGGTTAACTACCTTCTTGAGGCTTCCTTGGTATAAGGAAATTCCCAGGGAGTGTTAGGACCTGGCACACCTCCACCAGCCTTGACACAGAGGGGGTGGCCGGAGCACTGCTGTGCTCTTGGAATAGCTCCAGAGAGTATTTCTATACAGCAAAGAAAAACCTGTGGTGGCTGACCCATGCCAGATGACTTGGGCTCATGAGGCTTAAGCTGTGGGACTGTTTCACTGCTGTGTAGACTTCCAGGCTCAGACTGAAGCCTGGGGTCTAGGACCCTGCAGGGTGGGAGGTTCCCAGATCTTGAGCTCTAGCCTGAGCTTGGAAGTCTACATAGCAATGAAACAGCCCCACAGCTCAATTCCCGTGAGCCGGAGTCGGCTGGCATGGGCCAGCCACAGGGTTTTCTTTGCTGTTTTTTACATACCCTGAGGGACCATTGTATCTGGTGCTACTCAGAGCTAATCTGAGACTGCTCTAAGTTGCTCCTCAAAAATGGACCAGCACTCAGTGGCGTGCCGAGCGCACTAAGCATCCCTGTATTCTGACCCAACACACTATTGTAATAATCTTTGTACAAAATATACCTTGTGAGGAATCATTTGAAAACTAATAACTCACTGATCATTAATATTCTTGTGTGATGTATGTATGTGATGTGTATTAAGAGTTATGATATATGCTGAAATGATTACTACAATGTGTTTAAATCAGGCATGCCAAGGGGTTGGTAAGCAGGCAAGGAATGTGTTTTCCCCACCTGGGAGTTACTTCCAAAGTCCTTTGAAAGACAATGAAAATGTATTTACATATCAACCCATCAAGCTAACAAGGGGTGGAGGCAAACCTCACACTAACAAGTAGGGGAGAAGACAGCATGGTGTCTACAACCAGCAGGAGAGAAGCTGGTCTGAGTTTTACTTTTCAAAGAATTCATTGCAAAGGTTTGCTGGTCTATAAAGACAGAGGGCTGAACCTCAAGTGATAAGCAATTGAATCAACTTATTATGTATAATTTTACTGTATTATAAAAGTGTATAGAGTGAGATCTTGCCTGAAAGCTAATGACACATTGATGAATAATATCATTGTGAAATGTATGTATTAACACTATAAAAGGAATTATGGATACACACTGATATTAGGCTGTACGGTCTGCTCAAACAGGAGCAAATATCACAGCTATCTACCTTTCTTCTATGTATATTAAGTATGGTGGAATCAGAACCAATGGAAGCCCCATTTTACATTGAAAACATAAAGAGGGATGGGACCCACAGGAAAGGAAGAAGAGTACGAGCTCATCCTTCCTCTTGAAATAAGTTAATTGGACTTAGGAAGAAACAAAACTAAGGATAGAACCACTTTTAGCATCCATCACTCGACAGACACAAAGGAACTGAACTCTTACAAGTTGAGAAAGATGGGTCCCTCACCCAGAGGGGGCTGGGCTGAAATCTCTGGAACTGAATATAGATGGGAAACCTGCTTAGGCAAAGATCTTTCACCAAAGAAGACAAGGGAAGCCAGCACCTTGTACTTTTGTGGAAGGCCCTGACTATGGGAAAGTCAGCCCTGGCTGGGAAAAAGAATGACTGGTGAGAGAAACCGGCCTGAACACAGCCTGTATCTTGATAGATTAAGTTTTCAATTTTTAGCTGTGTTTTCACTTTTCTTTTACTTGTAACCCTTTCTAACTTTATTCTTTTTACTAGGCATCATTTAACCTATGTCTTAGAGTTAATAAATTGGTTTTATTCTTACTATAAAGCAAATTAGTGCTGTGTTTAAAGGGAAAGGTTTGTAATGGGGTGTACAAACCTCATATTGAGCACAGACAGAAGTGGGAGGAGAACCTCTCGTTTAAGGCAAGCAGCTTGACCACACCCCCATGCAGCTGCTAATCAGGGTGACAGGCACCCACAGCTGCAGCCAATAGGAAAAACATGGCCTGCTATAAGGGGGAGAGTACAGAGATAAAAGGGGAAGCAGAAAAGCCTGAGACATCAAGGGCCACACCCTTGCTCCAGGATGCTTCCACAAATACAACCAAGAGACAAGGCTGACTGCTAGATTCAATTAGAAGTGAGAGTCCAAGTACAGTCCTGATCAGGGCCAACCTAAGGAGGACCAGTGAGAAGCAGCAGGTGCCCTGAAAAAGACCACACCAGGAGCCAGTGACAACATTGTACCAGAAGTGGGGTTACAAAACCTCCTCTCTGTTCTTCTGTATGTACCACAGGACTATGGAGGAGGTGAATCAGCTCCTTCAATGGCTGGACTTGGGGGGCAGGGGAGAACTGCCCTCCAGCACTCACTGGCGGTGTGGCTTGGAGCTGGCAGCACGGAGCAGAGTGGGCTGGGACTAGGTCGCTCCACTTACAGCCGCCATGTCAGTGCAGGGAGCCTGACCTTTGCTGTAGTCCTCAGGGGAAGGGGCGGAGCAGAGGTGGGGGCTTTGGGGAAGGGGTGGAGTAGGGGTGGTGCTGGGGTGGAAAGAGGCAGGGCTGGGCAGAGTGGGGGCTGGAGCAGCACGCAGCTGTGTAGGGCACCAGGAAATTTGGTGCCCCAAATTTCCTGCTGCCCTATGCAGCTACGTGCTTTATGTATGGTAGGGACGGTCCTGCTTGTAAGTTGATTGTGAGTGGCTGAGGCTGGGAGCTCCTGTAGCAAAGCACTGTAAGACACCCATGGTTACAGGGCAAGTCGTAATACAATCCCAACCTGGTCTGGATTGCACCTCTGAACCCTGACCGGACCATCACACTGGCCTACTACAGTTATTTGATAGACACAAAGGAAAGTTGGGAATAAGAATTTGTGTTTTCTTCCTGTCTCTGGGAGGAGAGAGTGATCTAATAGTTAGATCAGTGGTTACAGCCAAGCATGTTAATGATACATTAATTCTAACAGGCACCGTCATTAAGTGAATGAGACTTGGGTCTATTCCTAGATCTGCCAAAAGTGACCTTTTGCAACTTCTCTGTTACCTTACCCACAAAATGTGGGGGTAATGATACGTGCCTGTCTTCTCAGGTAGGGCTATGAAGTTTTGTTCAGTGATAAGGTTTCTGAAGTGCACAGATTCACTAATACCATCAACTGAAGAAATCAGACTTGAACTTATGCTTGTGGTGATTCCCAGCCAGTTTACCTTCCCCCAGACTAAAGGGCACCTCAATAAGATTTGGAAGCATACAGAGTGCAGTTGGAACATTCAGAACATTAAAGGACAAGTATTAAATAAATTCTACTGTGTATGGGCAAATGATGATTTTCGGGGGGGTTATGACTGACCCAAATCTGGATGGATTTTCATGGGGCAGCAAGAGATACTCTGAACCCAAGACTATCCCCTTACAACATTTCAAGTTGCTGCTCCAAACTCTTAAAGTGGTAGAGCTGTTCAGTTAACAGCTGTTTTTGGTTTGGTTTTGTTAACATTGACAAAACTACTGATTTTTTTCCTAACCTCATTCCTGGAAAAAGTCGAATTGTTTCTGATTAAATTCCCAACCCATCCCCTATAAATGTTCGACCTGAAGCAGAATCATGGAACCAAGCATGAAAAATTTTGGCCCCAAAATGAAAATTTGGCAAAGTTAAATGCAACCGAAAAAAGGGGCTACAATGGAAAGTGTCAAGTAACCTTAATAATATGCATCACTACGTGTCCACCTACAAGACTAGACACAGTTACCCTCTTCGCCTGCTTCAGAATCATTATGCATTCCTCACTGTATGATAGCATCACATTCAGTGAGACTAAAATAACACCCCAGAGTAGCATAACACCACTGTTAGAAAAGCAGCAATGTAGTTTACTGATTGGTCCAAGAAGAGCCAAGAACAGCTTAAATTCTTTAGCTAGTGGTCTCTGTAACAATGAAGGACATAGACAATTATTATGCATGTCTCTCAGTTGATTGTTTCTGTGTAAAGGCAATTCAACAAATTATTGGTGTCCCATAAAGAATGACAATAATATCTATTTGGAAAAAAAATCCATAACAAGATGTAGACTAATGCTAGATAAATTTGATTTTTATAGATGAAGTCTGGTGGAAAATCAAGATTTTATTAGAGACATGGACAATCACATTATACTTTTATATTATATAAAGAATTCACTATTGAATCAAGAAAATTGATCACAGGAAAATTTTCCTCCATAACAGCCATCAACTCTAAGGGCATATCCCAAGCTTCTCTGGTACTTCATCCTGTAATCTAATATCTAGATGCTCCCTTAATTCCTGTGTTTATTAACAGAAAATCTGAAAAAATATATAAGGAACCATTACAAATAGTGAAAAAGCCCACAGCTCTCTAAATAGTGGCTTTAAGTAAATTTCTTGAGGAATGTGGAAAAAAGGAAGCAGATTTGCCATGCATCTGGAATGGCAAAACATATTACTTCACTTCTGTGGATTTAATAAAATCTGACTTTCCATCTAGCTGGAAAACCATAATTTTCCAAGACCTCAAGCCTCATAACAAGCTGGTATACTGCCTATAAAAACAGCTAATAAAGATTTAGGATCAAATTGCCTGAAAACTGTGAGCCTGATTTTGAAATGATGAATAAGTGAATGAAGAAAATTACTTCCAAAATGGAAAGGGAAAGGTCTCCCCCACCACTTCCAACCAAAAGCATGATAAATCAAGCACTCTGTACATCTTATATGTAGATGCACTAAATACAAAGTGACACTATGGAAATGATGTGTAATCTGGATCTGTCAACAGAGGTAGATTAAGACTAAATGGGGCCCAGATTCAACACAGTTTCAGGAGTGAACTGCCCAGGAGTGGGGGTTCTCACAGCAAAGCAGGGTAAGGCTGGCTCCCAGAGTCGAGAATTGGAGTGACCTAGCCAATCACTGGTCTAGATAACATGAGGGGAACGTCACAGAGTGAAACCAAAAATTGTAACTCAGAGGGGGCGAGGAGCTCCGCTCAAAAAGTAGTTTTCACACCCTCCCCTACTCTTGTAGTTTTCTACAAGAGCAGAAAAAATGCTGCCAGGTCTTTGAGCTGAGCTCAATGGTACCTACTGTATGGCCGAGGGAGCTAGGCAAATCCTGTTCTCTGCACAAAAGAATGCAGAGGTGACTCTCTCCCATATATTTTAAGGTGTCCCCCAAACTTATTTCTTTCCATTTAGCTACGTAATAATATGATTGACTTTATATATAAATTGCTAACAATTCTAGGACCAGATCCTTAGCTGATATAAAGGCAAATCTCCATTGACTTCAAATTTAACTGAAGTTAAGCTACTCACTAGGCGTCAACTCAAGCAGCTAGCACATGTTAAAGTATACTCTGCATTCTTTACATAACACTCTTACAAGGTATTAGTGAAAACATGTTAGTTAACTCCTTTTTCTAACGTCACATCTTTAAATCCTTGTCATCCTCCAGCTCCCCTTGTTAAATTTTCAAACAAGTACCTTTGTGCTTTATCCCATGTGAACCCTCTCGCTTGGGAGAAGCTCCCAATAAACATCCACAAAACAAATTCATTATCTTCCTTCAAAACCCTTCTTAAGACTCTACTTTGCTGTGACAACAGTGGGGCTGCAGGTGTGCACAGACCACAGCCTGTCATGCTGACAAACATTGTTTCATTATTTGCTTGTACCTGTTGGTCAGGCTGCATCCACCTGTTGTCTCTTGTCTTACACTTAATCGACACTGAAAAGTTATATTGGCATAGCTACATTGATTGGAGGGAAAAAACCACATCCCTGACCAATGTAGCTATGCTAATATAATCCTCAGTATAGACCCAGCTAAGTCGGTGGAAGAGGGCTTCAGTTGACATAGCTAACTTTGTTTGGTGAGATGATATTCCTACACCAACAGAAAACCCCTTCTGTCAATGTAAGCTGCATCTACACTGCAGGACTATGCCAGTGTAGTCTCCACAAAGGAGACATACCTTAGATCAGTAGTTTTCAAACTTTTTAGGCTGTGTACCCTCTTCCAAATCATGTAGTCTACCGCATAACTCCATCTGAGATAGGTGGAGGTGACACTTGTGGGGAGACACAGGGTCACAAGCCCCCCAGATTTCTGCCTTCCATTTAGCAATTGAGTTTCTAGAGGTTTTCAAACTGTGGGGTGTGCCTCCCCAAAGAGGCATGGAGGAACGTTTGGGAGGGGAGCAGCAACACCAGGCACCGTGGGCCAGCCCTACATGGTGGGACTCTGGGAGGAAGTGCAACCTCTCCCTTCCCCCGACTCAGCTCAGCGGGCCACCCAGCCTGTCTGAGTAGGTGCAACTAAATGTTGTAACTCAAAGGGAGATAGCTCAGCTCAAAAAGTTTGAAAACAACTTTTTGAGCTGAGCTCCTCACCCCCTCTGAGTTACAATTTTTGGTTTCACCCTGTGACGTTCCCCTCATGTTGTCCAGATCGGTGATCTGCTAGGTCACTCCAATCCTCGACTCTGGGAGCCAGCCTTACCCTGCTTTGCTGTGAGAACCCCCACTCCTGGGCTGTTCCCACACAGCCTCTGGCATGTAAGCTGCTCCTTGGATTGTGCAACCAATTGACACTAGCCAATATCTCCGGTCCCAGACACAACCCTAGGAACCTCCGTCTTGCAGTGTCCAGTTATGTCCACTGGACACTGCAAGCTTATATGAGTTCGTCAATTTAATAAAGAAATTGATATGTACCAGGCTTGTTATCTCTGACACACTTCAAACCAAATGCACTGCTTCAGGGAGAACAAACAAACAGATTTATTAACTACAAAGATAAATTTTAAGTGACAGGCAAAAAGTCAGACTGATTACCAAAATAAAATAAAATAAATATAAGCACGCAGTCTAAACTCTCAACCCTATTAGACTGGGCAACATCTAGATTAAGCAGTTTTTCTCACCCCACTGGATATTGCAGTCCTTAATATACAGGTTTGTTCCTTAAACCTGGGCCAATCTCCTCTGTTGGAGTCTTGTCTTCTTCTCCGTGTCTTGCTTGCAGCAAAGGTGGGGGCAGGAGAAGGGCCCAGTATGTGTCCACTCTGTCTTATACCCTCAGTCCATGTGTTTGGGGAGCAGAAGTCCAGGCATGTCTGGGGGACATTGCTGAGTCTCTCCAAGCAAGTCTGAGCAATTCCCCTGGTGTGGCCTCATGCAGGTAAGTCATTGCATTGTAGCTCCCTTGCTGGACAATGGCTGCTGATGGGTTGTTTGACACCCCGCCCAGGTGTTAGTTACTTTACTTGCTGTTGCCTCTGGGGAGCTACTATCTGGCTGATTCCCCAATTTACAGCATGTTTTACACCGTACAACACAATTCTCATAACTGCATATGCATTAATGATACACATGTATGGATAGATAAATGACTTTCAGCAGATCATAACCTTTCCCCTGATACTTTACAAGGCATGCTTTATATGTAAGATCACAATTAAATGAAAATGAGGAATATGGGGGTTACAGCATGCTCCCCCAGAGTATAGAATGTCACACACCCTTCCCCCAAATTCAGACAGGCTGGGGTGGAGGTAGTGCTCCCTCCCTGAGCCCCCACCACACGGGAGCCCCCTGACATCGCCACTCGCCCCCTGAATTTTCCTCCACACCCCACTAGTGGGTGTGCCCCACAGTTTGAAAACCTCTTTTTCTGACAGGTTTCAGAGTAACAGCCGTGTTAGTCTGTGTTCGCAAAAAGAAAAGGAGTACTTGTGGCACCTTAGAGACTAACCAATTTATTTGAGCATGAGCTTTCGTGAGCTACAGCTCACTTCATCGGATGCATACTGTGGAAACTGCAGAAGACATTATGTACACAGAGACCATAAAACAATACCTCCTCCCACCCCACTCTCCTGCTGGGATACTATTAATTTAGGCTTAAATAGAGAATGGGAGTGGCTAAGTCATTATGCAAGGTAGCCTATTTCCCCTTGTTTTTTCCTACCCGCCCCACCCCACGTTCTGGTTAAACTTGGATTTATGCTGGAAATGGCCCACCTTGATTATCATACACATTGTAAGGAGAGTGGTCAGTTTGGATGGGCTATTACCAGCAGGAGAGTGAGTTTGTGTGGGGGGTGGGGCGGAGGGTGAGAAAACCTGGATTTGTGCTGGAAATGGCCCAACTTGATTATCATACACATTGTAAGGAGAGTGATCACTTTAGATAAGCTATTACCAGCAGGAGAGTGGGGTGGGAGGAGGTATTTTTTTCATGCTTTGTGTGTATATAATAAGATCTTCTAAACTTTCCACAGTATGCATCCGATGAAGTGAGCTGTAGCTCACGAAAGCTTATGCTCAAATAAATTGGTTAGTCTCTAAGGTGACACAAGTACTCCTCTTTTTCAATGAGGCTGCAGTTTTAATTGAAAGATTAAATGTTGATTAAATTGCCAAGTCTTATTAAATAAAATGTGTTGTCTGTTATTAAAGGTTTTTGTCCCATACACCAGTTTGTAAACCACTGCCTTAGATTAATGTCAGCTTTATGGGGGAACGCCTGTCTGTTTGTTCTGTGTTTGTCCAGTGACTAGAACAATAGGGTCTTGGTCCATGGCTGGGAGTCCTAAGCACTATGATAATACAAACAATAAATAATTTTAAAAGATAATCCTTATGAGAAGAGGGACCATGTAAACCCAGCCTTACCCAGAGCCCTCCTTCAATGGAACAAGATAATGTGCCACTTTTAACAGCTTGTGGGAGAGAGTCAGCGGTGTTTACATGCAACTATTGATTTAAATTAACCAGAGCAGGAAAGTAAAATAATGCCAGATCACTATGAAAGCTGCTCGTTGGCTGGCCCAAATGGTTGTATAACTGGCTGTCAAGTTTCAGAGTAGCAGCCATGTTAGTCTGTATTCGCAAAAAGAAAAGGAGTACTTGTGGCACCTTAGAGACTAACCAATTTATTTGAGCATAAGCTTTCGGATGCATCCGATGAAGTGAGCTGTAGCTCACGAAAGCTTATGCTCAAATAAATTGATTAGTCTCTAAGGTGCCACAAGTACTCCTTTTCTTTTGGCTGTCAAGGTGTTTCTTGTCCACTTGGCTGAGGGCTTTTTGGTCTACAATGTTCAGTCCCTGATAAAGAACTTCCTAGAGCTCCCAGTCTCAATCACTGAGATACTTAAAATAAACAAAGCTCAAAGGTGAAATTTAATATTCTACCATGCCATATATGTGCAATTATGATTCATCCCATGGGGTCTGATAAGTGTTGTGTAATGTTTTACCATGTCTTTTCCCCTCATCAACTCAATAGTCTATTGTATTTGTGTATTTTCTCTTTGCAGCTGAAAGGAGCAATAAGACATGTAATATAAGCCTGTAATAAAATTTGCAATATGTAATACATGGAGTGTTACAAATTAGAAGATATGATGTCATGGTTTTTTATTTTTGGAAAGTGATGAAAACATAATCTACATTCCAGTGAACACTTTAGGGTCTTAAAATACTTGTTTATATAGTAAAATATGTCAGAATTATATGGAGTATGATTTTGCATTATTTCCATTACACTATGATAAGGTAGTTAGTATGTATAATTTTTAATGCACTGAATTATTACAGAAAGAATTAGTATGCTAAATAAGAGGCTTTCCATTGAAATACAACACTTTATATTTTAAATGTTGATATTTACTAACCGCGTAGTTTAAATACTGCAAATACAGGTTGGTTCTAGAAAAAAATTCAATTTTCTTTCACTAATAATGAACCCAGACACATAATATTAAATGCATTATTCCCAGATGTCTGGGATAAAGGCAAGGATATCAAGCTGTGTCAATCTGAATGAAAAACTCCAAAAGAGTACTTAATGCATGAGATTTTAAAACTCGTGGAAACACCCAGCAAAATCATTCTTCAAAAGAAGACGTTCTATTACAAACTGGTTTTAATGAATGCAAAGCAATATTACATTCAGAGCATACCGTAGCCTGAGTTCTCTCCAGATCAGGGAGACTTGGCAGCTCAGCGAATGTTTTTTCTATTTTTTTTTTTTTTTTTGTAAAAACACACACACACACACAGGATTTTATTCCCTTTTTTGGATACTAATATGCAACCAATTATAAACTGAGCTGAAGCACTGGATAATTTCCCGTTTGAATGCCAAGCAGTTCAGTTCCTGCATTCCATCAGTGTATGTGATAGCACGGACACTAATAGAGTCTGTGACAATTTTTAGTAACGATTTGTAAACTATTTCTCAGAAGTTTATAAAAATGCTTAACAAAGTGGGAGAGCTGTAGCAAACAACATTCCAAGGACCACTTTGTGTTACTGAATTTTAACCAGTTGGGTGTTCTGCTTAAAAATAAAACTAAAAGTACCTTTTAGTCCCAACTTTGTCAGTGAGGGACAGAGGGGTTCAGGTGAGAAAGGAAAAGTTGAGTATAATCAATGTATTGTAGCAAGTGTACTATTTTCACTCACACTATCTGAAATTCAGTCCTTGCACTGGCCCCATGCACAGAGAAAAATTTCATTTACTGTTCAGGTTTCAGAGTAACAGCCGTGTTAGTCTGTATTCACAAAAAGAAAAGGAGTACTTGTGGCACCTTAGAGACTAACCAATTTATTAGAGCATAAGCTTTCGTGAGCTACAGCTCACTTCATCAGATGCATATCGTGGAAACTGCAGCAGACTTTATATATACACAGAGAATATGAACCAATACCTCCTCCCACCCCACTGAGTGAGTTTGTGTGTGTATGGGGGTGGGGGGGATGTGAGAAAACCTGGATTTGTGCAGGAAATAGCCCAACTTGATTGTCATGCACATTGTGTAAAGAGTTGTCACTTTGGATGGGTTATCACCAGCAGGAGAGTGAATTTGTGTGTGGGGGGGTGGAGGGTGAGAAAACCTGGATTTGTGCTGGAAATGGCCCACCTGATGATCACTTTAGATAAGCTATTACCAGCAGGACAGTGGGGTGGGAGGAGGTATTGGTTCATATTCTCTGTGTATATATAAAGTCTGCTGCAGTTTCCACGATATGCATCTGATGAAGTGAGCTGTAGCTCACGAAAGCTTATGCTCTAATAAATTGGTTAGTCTCTAAGGTGCCACAAGTACTCCTTTTCTATTTACTGTTCACTTAATCTTCAGTTTCAGGGATTTACTTTATTAGTTAACTTTATTAAAGTTCCCTTTTCTTTTACATTTTAAAAAGACTAATTCTGTTGTAAATCTCTTTTTCTTCTACATATAAAAAGAAAATCATCGTTCATCTGCATGAGCAAGCCTAAGTAAAAACTTAGCGATACTGGTTGGGCCAAAATCAGCCTGGGATAAGAGGTCGCACCTCCACTGAACTCAGTGGAGTTGTGCCTGAATTTGGATCACTGTTTTTAACATTCAGAAACACCACCTAAAAGAGGAATTTACAGTACTCACCTTGTGCAGTAATGTTGGTTCTTCGAGATGTGTCCCCCTATGCGTGCTCCACAGGGACAAGGTGTGCTTGCGTTCCTGCATTGCTAATCGGAGAACTTAGGTAGCAGTATCCATGCAGCCCACACATTTGCTGTCTCCTCCTTGTGCTCTGCCACAAGGCTAACCAGCGTTGCGCAGGCAAACCTGCCTTAGTTCCTTCTCTACCGCAGAGTCCTTGACAAGAACTCCTAGGGCAGAAGGAGGGCAGGTTGTGGAGCACCCACAGGAAACCCCTCTCGAAGAACCATCGTTACTGCAGATTTCTGGGATGGGGACATCGTTAAAGAAGGCAGCAGAGGAGGGAACTGATCTCCTGGAGTGTGTACAGATTACAGGTGGAGGTACGAAATTGCAAGGCTGATAACAGGCTTAATGAAGCTTAAGGCCCATTTAGAGAATCTTGGGGTTGATATTGCTGCATCTTTAGACCTATCCACAATGAAGAGGAAAAGCCTAGGAAATTTCCTAAAAGCCTTTGTCCTGTCCAAGTAGAAGGTCAGGGCTCTCCTTACGTGAAGTGTGTGTAGAATGGCTCCTGCTCACTGTCTGACTCCCCACTGGAGAATGGGTGTGCAATGCATGATGCCGAAGGGGCATCTGGAGCTTGAGGAGCCGTCCCAGAGCCACAATACAGAGTAGAGGAGACTCAGGTACATCAGGTTTCAGAGTAGCAGCCGTGTTAGTCTGTACATCAGACACTGTGTGATCTCTTGAGTATCTGAAGTTGTGTGGTGCTGTAAGTATCGATACTGGTGGTGGTTGTCGGTGCCAGAACAACTGTACTGATGGAGTTGGTGATATAGTCCAGATTAAACGATTCAACAGTGTTTGGTCTACCATTAATCATATCAATGCCATTGTCCGCACTGATGGAGTCTTCCCCAAGGCAAAGTTTTTGTCTTTGTCTTACCCAGTCAGTACTGTGTTTCATTGCCTGTGCCCAATGGGTCTTTAGGCAGTCCAACATGCTCCATTGGGGTGGTACTGTGCGAGCTCTGAGTACCTCATTTGGACAACTTCAGTGTCATCAGTACTGATGATACTGAACAAGCCGGTGATCTTTTTCAGCTGATACAGGGCTCACTCTGTGGACTCACAGCTCTCTTTCTAGAAGCCTTTTGTGAGTAACTCATAGTTGCCTTCTTAGGCTCACCTCCCTTGGATGTAGAAGGCTGTGGTGAAGATTCCCACCATCTGGGTGAATCTTGATGCAGGCCTGAAGACGGTTGGAGAGCTGCTTCCATTAGAAGGAGTTTAAGCCTCAGCTCTCTGTCCTTTCGGGACCACGGTGTCAACTGTTAGCATAAACTACGCTTCTGGGGAATGTGGTTTTTCCCAAGGCAACGGGCAGAATGAGAATGTCCATCTGTCACTGGGATGGCTTCTTTGCAGTTGAGACACCTCTTAAAGCCCAGTGAATCGGGCATACCCTGTCCTGGGATGGTCTCTGGACAATTGGTGGTAGGGGGAAAGTTCAACAAAAATAGAATTTTTTTTAAAGAACAAAAAGAAAAGAAACCCAAAGGGAAACTCAAAATAATATCCAGAAAAGAAACTCAAAGAAATGATTAACAAGTATTTAGATACCTAATGATCTGACAAATGGACAGCTAAAAGCTCCCTCTCTAGCCCAGGTGACTGAAAAGGAACTGAGGAAGGTTTCTCGGTGCAATACTGGTTAGCCTTGTGACAGAGCACAAGGCGGGACAGCGCGAGTGTGGGACAAACTGACACGGCTACCAAAGTTCTCTGATCAGCCAGCACACCTACAGTGGAGCACCCATATAGACACTACTTGAAGAAGAAATTCCGGTTCTGGACTAGAATGTGCACAGTACCTGCAAGGATAAGAGATGAGAGAGGAGCCTCCCCCACTTTGCACCCCTGCGCCAAAGCGGGGCACAATGGAAGTCCTTGTGTTCTCCTGAGCACATGGACTACTTGTAGCTAGAGTCACGGCCAATTTGACGCCTCAGGGGAGGCTGTTCCAGTGTGTGTACAAAGGGAATACATGCTGCACTGTCAGCATGGATGATGCAGTGGTCATGCTCCCCTAGGGCTCATGGAAGAGTTGCGTCAGTCTATTACTATTCTATATAGAAAATGACTCCCTCTCTCCATAGTACCTATATAGAAAATTAGGGAAAGGAAAGTTGTTATAATGCTAACTCCAGTAAAGACTCACTAGGACGGTTCTTCTGTTCTCTTGAAGTTCAAATTAAAATTAATATCCAAAAGAGAGAGAGAGAGAGAAACCAAAAAAAATCTGATACTTAAGAACATGCTAAACTGCGTCAGGGATAAAAACCACAGAAGGCAGAGTATCATGAGCCAAGGGCATGGTATCTAATGATCTGGTATGTCTAGACACTGCAGCCAGCATCTATAACTTATCAGGGAATTTCAAAACAATGTCTAATGTAAAGTAATACCATACTATGTGCTACAATGCCTAGAGACAACAGGATGAGTTGAGGACGCTGTAGCAATCTTGCCTCAGAAATTCCTGAGATGTGAGTTTCTCTGGATGCTAATGTATATTTGCTTTTTAAAAAACAATTCTTTAGGTAGATAACAAAACAAGCATGTGGTCAGTCACCCATCATAGAATTCCTAGGTCTAGATTTAATCCTTGGGGAAATGATCAAGAGAAAAATCTTTCCACATTGCAACCCATATTCCAAGTGATTTCTATGTGTCCCCTCCTTTCCCCTTCTGCTGTCCATACAGCTCAGCTCTGCATGATATTTCTGAGCAGGATGTTCGCATGTTGTCTCTTTAAAGGCCTCTTTAGGTACAGAGATGCACAGGCCACAGCCACGGTCAATACACACAGGGCAGATATCAATTAATAACTAAAAATAAGAACTACCAAAAATGTCCTCTGTTCATCAAGGTTCACAGCTGTGGAGAAGTTCACCGCAGGCAAAAAGCCATTCAAAGAACAAGTACATGAATTAATCCCTATTCCTTTGTTTATTCCCTCTTGCCCAATCCTCCCACTTCCTATGCACAGTTCGTCTGAGCAGCTGCACATGAACTTCTCACTGTGTGGCAATACAATATGTCTTACAAACAATCCTGGGGTTCAACAGTATGGGTTTTTAATGTTTCGTCCTTCCTTAAGGGCCATAGAGTTTTCGTTAGAGCTTGCCATGGAATCATGTTGATTTCGTGTATTGTTATCATTTTCAGCCTGTTTGCGTAAAAATAATTCATGTTTCATAGCTATATTGTGAACTGAAATGTACAACATGCCAGAAATAACTTGCATACATTAGAAGGTCTGTATGGTAGTATGCCACCAGATTTATCAAGGCATCTAAAACACTTTAGACTTTAAAAGGTCCTTTCAGTGACTGATCTAGTTAATTTGTGAGCCTAACTAATTGGGCTAGCAAAAGTTATCAACCAGTCTCATAAGAGGCAATTGCTGTCACCTGCAAACTATGATTGTGAATATCTAAGTTTGTCATACAAAGAGGAAAATATCACATCTCTTAGTTAACAATGAACTTACAGCCAGCCTTCTGTGACAGATCATTTTGCATGTGAATGACTGAATAAAGAAGATTGGAGGAGAATATCCAGGTCATGGGATCCTAGATACCTGATGATCACATCTGAGATTCTGTACTTAACATCATTACACTCAGCCCTCATATCAGTGGAATGACATGACTTGATTTTGTGATTTGTTGACAGATTGAGAGCTCATGGTCTGATGGGAGTGTGTGCAACCAGTGGCACCTGATACAGACAGAAAGTGGGCTATGTGATCAGACTTGCTCATAATCAGACTTGCCTTTTATACTGCAGTGGGCTTCGGAAACTGATATACAAGCCTGACTAGCTATTCTGGGAACAGTATCAATAAACTGATCCATGGATGACGCATCCGATGAAGTGAGCTGTAGCTCACGAAAGCTTATGCTCAAATAAATTGGTTAGTCTCTAAGTTGCCACAAGTCCTCCTTTTCTTTTGGCCAATACTTGTGTCTCTAGTGGTGGCTTAGAAGGTGCTTGTTGCTGGAGTCCCAGAACTGTGGCTCCTTGATAATCACAGAATAAATTACTCTGATGGGGTTTACTCTCAGGTTCCTTTCTTCTCCTTTCTCCTTTCTTTTCTGCACACAGATTGGTTATGGCTTGTCAAACATGTAACTATGGCACTCTTATTCCTCTAACAGTCTGAAAAACATAGTTCTTGGCCTCTGCTCCTTGTCAGCACTTTTGCACTGTCTCTCAACTCTCCATGAGAAAATACATTAAAGGGACCACACCCTCAGCTAGTATAAATCAGCATAGGGCCATCTGGTGTTTTCCCTTTTCCTCACACCCATAAGTCCAGTTAGCCTTCATGAGGCTGTTTACTGTGAAGTGGTGAAGGAGAAAACTGACAGCGTGACTGCTTTAATAGGAAGTCATGATAATAGCAGCAACTTTTAATAGCAGGCATAGGTTGCCACATAGACCTAACCTATTCACCCCATAACCTTGAGAGAACGCAGAAGCTGAATCTCAGTTACACAAAGGCCATTCTTTGTTGGTAGCACAAAGGGGAAGAAATGGCCCTGAGAATGCTGCCTGCACAGAGGTACGCATAGTCATTTATCACTAGTGTAGACTTGGTGTTGGGGATCTACACACAAACCCTGCTCCCCATCCCCAGCACAGGGGGCAGCTTGGTGGTCTTGTCCGTGCATTGCACTACAACTATTCTCTGCCTTCAAAGGCCCCTGTGCAACCCTGGAAACTAGAAGACATATTATGTAGCCTCAGGGCTCCTCTCATTTATACCAGAAACTGGACATGTTCTTGTTTAGGGCTTGTCTACACAGGGAGATTAGTGGGCAATAAACTAGGATGCACATTTAAAGCATACTAGCTACTCTGCCCTAACTGCCCCCTGTGAGCACTCTTACTGCTAAGTAAGAGCGCCCTCTGGAGGTTTAGCTAAGTACATGGCCAAAGTGCATTAGCTAATACACACAAAGGTACGGTTACTGCACAGGTAGAGTGTTCGCGGGGGGAGTTAGTGTGGAGTAGCTAGTGGACACCACCTACTGTGGGCTTTTCCCCCCAAGTAAACAAGCCCTTAGGCTCTCCCTACTGTCTATCACTAAGTAAACCTGGGGTAAAATGCTTAATGGGCTAAGTTTTCCCACTCACCACCCAGCCCAAATACCAAGCTACTTCCTAGAGGTCTCTGTGAGGGAGCTGGGGGAATAAATCTTCCCCCAATAGGCTTGCAGTAGTCTCTGTGGCCCAAGTATATCCGCTCTGTAGGTCAGAGGATTGGGGAGCTGCGTAGCAGCAAATCTCACAGCTTCACCTGGCCTCCATGTACCCCCCCACCCCCAACCACTGATATGAAGGGAGCTGCTGCAGAGTAGAGCTTGCATATACCCCCTGCACAGCCTGCCAAACCGTGCCCCTCGATACACAGCTGACTTACATTGGTTTCACTGCCCAGGGACCTTTATGAGCACAACCATGGGAACAGGATTTGCTCCTACGTGCATACACACCACTATTACAGCCTGAAAAGCTAGCCCACACTGCAGAGGTAGTTTTTGGCTGAAGAATATTTAATTGTATTTGATTTTAAGAAACATTAGGTTATAGGAACATAGACTGGTTGGGTTTGAAACTGTAAGGAAAAGGTATTTAGGTTAAAAATGCTCCTGTGATCTGAAATAGAGCATTGAGCTGACTTTACATCCTGTTCTTTTTTTTTTCAATCACTTTAATTTTGGAAGGGGGAAAAACTTTAACAACTTAATTATGAAGTATTGAAGTGCCACTCAATGAGTTTCTGTAGCATTTTAGAATCCAAGAGTGACCACATAAAGTATGTTTCCTTAAAATCAAGTTCACTCCCAGTTGAAACACATTTCCTGTTTTCTAACAGAACAGAAGCGTGCCCAGTGCTCAAAACTTTCTGTGGAAAGTTTTCAGGAGAGCAGTTTTCAAACAAGGAAAACATCCATCTTCTTTCCTATCTAGAATAGGGTTTGCCTTTTAAATTAGCTTCCAAACCCAGACACACACATTGGTCTAAAATAATATCCCATTTAGACTTTGGCAGCAAGCAAACTGATTTAGGCTCTGCCCCACTAGGGCTTGAAACAATGTTTACAATTGTTTTCAAATAAAGTTATGGCCAAATATGATTGTAAAGAGGCCCTATCTACTCTATAAAGTTTACAGTGTTTACGCTCTGAGCTTAATCAAAGCAAACACCTGACTATTTTACATTATGTTTTGATTTTGCCTTTATGGCTGGGGCTAGACAGTGTTATAATCATATTAATGAACCATGTTGGCATCCATGCTGTTTTCATTTCCTTGATGTTTAGGAATTTCTGAAGTCAAAGGGTCATTTCAGCCAAAGTGAAACTCAGCCCAAATCACAAAGCACTGCCAGTTTTAGGTCAGCATTTTGCATGTTGTCCACTCAAACCCACACATTGGTCCATGTTCGCTCAAAACTTAGTCGAGGTAACTGAACCTTCTGTGGACCTCAGTGAATTTGGCCCAAATTTATAGGCATGTTCCTCAAAGGACCTGTGTTAAAAGTATGAGTTGTGGGTCCCCAGCACTTCTCAGGATCAGGCCCCAGGTTTGTAATGAAATCCAAACCCAGGCATGTCTCAGCAGTTTCCTTTCAAAAAGTTCTCCCCACATAGCTCCAATTGTAACATGATTTGCATCCACACAACAGGATTCCATGTCACAACTGTGTTTCTCAAGCTTGTTGTAAAGCCAGCAGTACCAAGCAGCAGTCTCTGGTGTACAGTTTCTGTTACCCGTGATGTTTTTAAAATAATCTGAGCAGGGGCTGGGGAGGGAAAACCGTGGATGAGCTCAGTTTTTGAACACTGCCACTGTGTGTATTATTTATAGATCAGAATTTTGTTTCTTTCCTGTTTAAGAAAAATAAAGGAAACGAGGAAGAGAGAGGGAGTTTTACAAACCACACTATTAATAGGTATATTTTTTCATAAAATTAAAAGCAAGAATACAAAACAGGCATGTCTGGATTTAAGCATTCCCTTGCATGGGGCCAGATTCTGCATTCTTTGTGCACCCAGTGGATCAAATCCTCATCTGCTCTAAATCAACTAGCTCTGTTACATCAATCTGCAACCCAAACCTCGCAATGTTGTACTAATGGATGAGAGAACTAGTGAACCTGAGGAGCCCATTTTAATTGTTGAAGCTGAGTAGCAAGTGCAATTAGTAAGCAAATAGCAGAACCGGTGAAAGTTTTCAGTTTCAGATTTTTCTAAGGTCTTATTTGTAAAGGCCAAGATTATTAAAAAAATGAGTAGTGATTTTAGGTGCCTCAATTGTTTGATGCCCAACTTGAGACACCTGAAGAGGGCCTGATTTTCAGAAAGAGCTGAGCACCCATTCTCTGAAAAACAAGCCACTTTAAGCATGTCTCAAGTTGGGCACCCAAGCAATTGAGGGTCCCAAAATCACTAGTCACTTCTGAAAATCTTGGCAAAACACATAGGGAAACTTTTTTTTAAAAAATGTGATCTGGTTTTCCAATCTTCCCATCTCCTTTTCCAGATGCACAAACAGCCTTAAACTTTGAATTCCCTACAGTAGCTTTCACTGTTTTGTATCACAACCTGAACATTAATATACACAATGCTTACTTTTCGGTCAGAATTTCTATTCCAATGAAGCTAATAAATTAAAGATGAGTTAGTTCAATGCTGAGTGGCTTAATATAATAGACCTTGTGTGTTAATCCTGATGTACATGGTACTGGGTGTTTTGTTTTTGTTTTTGCAGGCTGCTACCTAGTAGATGTGCTTAGGCAACAGTAATAAATCAGAACAAAGAAATGATAGTATTGGGGCTTTAGGAAAAATGTGTTTTGGAAAAAACTTGGCTTGCCACTAAGGGCAGTATTGCACTAATATGCATTTTTGAGATATAGGTGTAAGAGATCCAGACAAAATTGTATAAATAATCCAGGAACCTGGAGGTCTGTGCAGTCCTCAAGTAATATTGCAAGCCACTGTGCCTTCTTAATTTCTATTCCAACAGACCAAATGGGTACAGTGTATTGAAACAAATATAGTGGAGAGGTGGCTGCACTACTAATCTCTAAGGGCTAGTGAAGCTCACTAGAATGAGGACCAAGATTTAAAAGAATCAAAATTGACTCATGTATTTGACATATTGTTTTGCAGGATCAGGGCTTTCCAGCTTCAGTAGTCATTCATTTTGCAAATCAATGTCAGCTAGGAATGTGTCATCTTGAGGAGTGAGTTATCTTTATCCGAGATCCATACATCCCCTACACATCCGTTATTGTGGAAGAGCTGCAGTTCTCACACAAAACAATGATCGGGAATGCTTCCAGACTCTCAGCCCCTGGCCAGGAAGGCGAGCTCCCCATTACTGAACAAAAGCTACCCTATGGTCAATATAGGAGTGGTATTGACAATCACATAGGGCCAAATTTTCAAAAGGTATTAGGCACCTAGTAGAATTTTCAAAAGCAAGCATGAAGGCCATGTGCATAAGATAGAGACAATTTACTCCTAGAGGTGACTTTTTCTGGCAGCTATTGAACCTGGGAGTTAGATGCATAACTTGCTCCAGTGTTTTTAAAAATCCTAGCAGGGACCTAAATACCTTTAAAAATCTGGACCTTAGGCTTTTGTACTAGTGCCCAGCATTGCGGTTCCTGAGACCAGATCCTCAAAGGTATTTCAGTATCTAACTCCTATAGAAAGCAGTAGGTGCTAAATGGAATCTTCCCCAGATTCTCTTGGCTTGTGGGATAGAGGCCATGGCATGGGAGAGATTTGGGGCTAACATAAGAGGAGAGGAACAAGGGCATTTGCGGAGATTTGGCAGAGATGAGGAGGAACCTCAAGAGGATGAAATGGCTTGTGTTAGCCAGTCTTGTTTTTCCTTTTCATAATGTAGCTTTTTATTGAAGCCCTGTCCATAGATCTTATGCAAATCAGACTATTAATACACATTTCCAAAATACATTCACCTTGTGCTTTAATCCGGAACTCTTAGCTTTTGCCATAACATCCCTTGCTCCATGTGTGTCAAGCTTAAATAAAAAATTATCAGTATCAATAACAAAAGCAAAGACACTAAGAACTAGATTGTGACCTGGACAGCACAGAATCCTACCTTACATCCTTATGCAGGCTACCTGGTCCTTGGCTGTAGGTGTAAAGGAGAAAGTAGAGTTAAGGTGCCTTCTCACTTTCTCCCCAGAACAGGTGGGCAGAAAATGGGTGGGGAAGGGGACGAGGCCTGGGGACGGATTCAGGCCAGCTGCAATTATTAAAACCCTGGATCAAGGGTTGAGGAGAAGCAAAGAGAAAATTGTGGCTTCTTGAGACATTTCTGCATTGGCCCAGCTACTCAGTGTCCCTTACTAAGGGCTGTGTGCTACAGACACAATGTAGCCCTAAGAATTTAAGTGATAAAGTGTCAAATAATAACAGATTATGCAATCTAGATGTGTGCACAGAGGGCAACATCAACATGCTCTGTGGGGAAGGGGGGAGGTCTGCCATCTCCAAGGCACTGTTTCTCCTTCCACACACACACTTCTAGCCTCCCCTGGAACTTAGTCAGCAAATATCACTGAAAATATTGTAAATGGTAAAATCACATTAGAGTGACACTGTCCCACCTCCTGCTGCAGGGCTTTTGCACCTGAACACAAGGCTGCAGTGGGGCTGTAAATGAAAAGTTCTTTAAGCAGGACACACACAAAAACGTAATGCCTGGTGGCTGAGAGAGAGCCCTGATGTTTGTTGATCCAGAGGAAGATGCTGTGCAGCTATGTAAGGTTGCCATCTTATTAGCTCTATGCTGCAGTTCAAAGATCAGGCCATTGATGGGGCCTGAAACTCCTGTCTTAAAATTTTATTTACCGGTCTTGAAAATAAGCACATGAAAGTAGCTGCTGGCTTTTCCTATATGTATCTCCACAGCCATGCTGAAATCTCACACGCCCAGCTGGGCTTCAGGGCTCAAACAAGGATTCCTCTGAGTGGCCAACAATTCCACGGCAACATGTGAAATTGGGACCTAAGTTCCTTTGCTTTGGTAAAAGTGGGGCATGATGATAAACAGTTCTGAGAACCCCTGTATTCAGGGCTCATTGCTACAGGGTTTTCCCCAGGTGAGGGAACCATTTTTTCTGATTTCAGAAGGAGGCAGGAATACGAAAACACGCAAACTCTAGGCACTTAGTCAGCATGAGGGAACTGTAGGCACTCTCACCAAGAGGTATGATGACTGCAGCCACTTGGAAGCTTTTAGACAAGGAGGCGTTCTAGCTATCACGACAAGAGACCACAGAAACAGAGATCAGGGTTTATTTTTTTAAAAAATGTGGTGAAATAGCGTAACTATGTTCCCAGAGTTCGTTCATTGTGAAAGTGGTGTCAGTTGGGCCAATTATACCCCATCATTGATTCAAATTTACAGTCTGTTGCTGTGAATCGTTTTGGCCCCAATCATGCAAACTCATATGCTCAGCTGGACCATACACCTGCACAGAGCCCCACTGACTTCATTGGGGGTCTGCCAATGTGTAGGAGATTGCAGGGCCTCAAGAAACATCAAAATGAAATTTGTTCTGGGTGGAAGCAGAAGGACCTCATAAAAGTGAAGTTAGGCAATCAACAAAGAGGAAACAAGATTTAGATGACCTAACCTATAGCACATAGAGAGAATTCTAGTATTGCCAACCCCCTTGTTCAAAAATCATGAGTCAGTCCCCCTGAAATCATGAGACTGGCTTAGAAATCATGAAATTAAAATAATTGTGTAAGCAGTGTCAGGATGAGCTCCACCCTGACATCCGGTGGTGAGGTGTGGCAAGTTGTGGAAAAGAACTTCAGGGGCCAATCTCATTTGCATAGGCACACCCACCCCACCTAGAATGAGGCCATAGCTGCCCAAATGGTCACTTTGGCTGCTGTGGGATCCCCAGTGTCTCTGTTATTGGGGCAGGAAGAATAAATTGTTATTACCCTGATTATGGGAACTGTGCTTGGAACTGTACTTGGCCTTTTGTTATGATGGAGGGACTCACCATCAACTAAGTAGCACTCGCTAGGCAAGGGTCATGGGTTCCAAAACTCTGTGAATTGAGAGAGGCTGGGGACAAGTATTAATAGTTGGTGGCATAGGCCCCTGGGTGAGGTCCTTACATGCTAATTGCACTTCCTCCTCTCTCCACTGTGGAATATCAGGGCTAATTTTGATTCTATTAGGAGTCTAGTTACAGGCAGCTGAGCTCACTTTGGGCTAATGGTGCACCAGCACTGAGGCTCCCCTACTACAAGCTGAATTCACCAAAGAGCTGAACTGACTAAGAGCTGAAATCACTGAGCATTGTGTTAAGTAGTGGGGGAGCCTGAAGATATATGGTGGAGCAGTTTGTGGGACGGCTGGAGCGCCTTGTGGACAGGCTGGTGGAGCAGTTCATAGGACAGCAGGAGCTGCTTGTGGGCTGCAGAACGGAGCCGAACGAAGCAGTTTGTGGGGCGGCTGGTGGAGCGGAGTGAAGGCCTATGGAGCTGCGGGGCGGTCAGCTTCAGACCATGTAAGGTGCCCCTTACCTCTCTCTTGCTCTCTCCCCCCCCCCCATCTCCACCCAGGTTGGGAGGTAAAGCTCTGCAGATAAACTTTCGAACTCTGGGGCTACCCTGACCAGGGACAGAGACTTTTGGGTCATTGGACTTTTGGTGATTTGGGGTTGCTGGACTCCAGAACCAAAGGGAAAGGACACGCCCCAATTTGCTTGGGGTGGGTTTTTGCTCATGGGTTGTGTTATGAATCCTGTTGGTGGTGTTTCCCCAACATAATGCCACATTGTTTCTCTCTGTTATTAAAAGACTTTTTGCTACACTCAGACTAGGTGCTGGTGAGAGGGGAAGTATTGCCTCTTGGAGGCGCCCAGCGGGGGTGGTATATATATTTGTCCCGGGTCACCGGGTGGGGGCTCGAGCCGGTTTGCATTGTGTTATTGGAATGGATCCCCTAGGTACTGAACCCGGCCCTTGTTGCTGCCAACTCTGATGGGCAGAAGGGTTACAACTGTAAGTTTTGAGTCCTTTGCTTTGCTTTTTGAACCTTGAGGGTGCATTTGAATCCCACTTTCAAGCTTCAACCATGAGAGCTAGAAACATTTTTTTTGTAAATGAAAGTAGAGATTTCCTCATAATTACATGATTCCAGGAGCTGTGGCTTCAAGAAAACACACCAAATATTGTGGGGCTTGTAATAAAATTGAGAGAGGGCAACACTGGAATTCCAGCATTGACCAATCATAGGCATAGTCACTACAGAGTACTAGCAAACATTCCAAGGCTCAGATGTGTTCATAAAACCCATTACACAATTTTGATTAATGAAAAAAATCTGTAAAAAATAAAAAAGTAAAAATCTCTTTGCAGACACTTTACCAACAGGAGAAAAAGGTTACATTAGTCAGATAAATTACTCTCAATGAACAGCTCAATCGTCTCTAGTTTGTACTTTGTACCTTGAAAGAATGTAGAATATACACCTTTATATTATCATGGTTACACCATCTTCAGATCTAATGATTAAAACACTCACTTTCAACCCTTTATTTACAAGAGTACATGTCACAAAGCTATAAAAATATATGTCTGTGTAATGCATTTATTCCTCATACAGCAATTACATATGTTCCTCCAAAGAAAAGCTGAGCCAGATCCTCAACAGCAGCAAATCAGGATAGTTCCTTTAAAGCCCCGATAGCCCTGAGACTCCTCAGCTGCTCCCCCTAAAGACGTGGGACATAGGTTGGGATGAACTACAGATGATGCTGGCATTGGGCGTGGTGGAAGAATTGCACGGCAAAGGAGAAGTCTCATTGTGCCAAAGCCTGATGGCACGGAACACTTCTGCAACGATTACCAAAAGGCCAATGCAATACTGAAATTTGACGCTTACCCAAAGCCAAAAGGTAGACAAGCTGTTAGAACAGCTGGGAGCTGCCAGACGTAGATCCACTTTAGACCTTATGCAGGAACATTGGCAAATACTTTGGACCGTGGAATCCAAGGGGTAAAAATTACTTCTTCCACATCCTTTTGATTTATCTTAGTTCCACCTCATGTCTTTTCCTCTCCCTGGAGCAGCAGCCGCTTTTTTACACCAAGATAGTCACCTCTAAGGAACACCCTAATGGAGACAAGGCACGGGTAGTTTTTACCTCACCATTGCTAGTCAAGGCCAATCCTGTAACCCGCACCTGGGGTTTACCTCCTTAAAACCCATATCTTCCAGGAAGTTCTGCTATGTAGTTCTTACCTCCTCTGATATCTCCATCCAACTCTTGGGGCCCAACCCAAAGCCCACTGAACTCAATAGGAATCTTTCCGTTGACATAAATGGGTTGTGGATCAGGCCTCTGAACTGCTGCTCATTCTTTGTTCCCGACATTGTAAACCTTTCAGGAAGGGATTATGTTTTGTAAAGCACCGAATACATTTATGAAGCTACATAAATAATAGGACCATCCCTAGCACATGAATCATGCACTGTTAGACAGCTGCTACACACTCCAGAGCTGGTGAGATTTTAGTAGTACGTGAAGTGATTCAAACATTATACTGAAGTCCTTATTCAGTGGCAGATTGTGCCTGGCTCATTTGTTATCAGAGGGAGAGGTGGAAGGAGCTTCTCTCTCTTTGGGGGCCTCCTCGGGCTAGGCACATTTCAGAGATGGTGACATTTCATACACTACATGCCAAATTCTTGGCTGGTATAAACTGTATCGATGTTAATTGGCAACAGTGGGATCTGGCCAGCCAGGGCAGACAAGTGGCTCCCTACACAATCGGTGGTGAGCACCAAACCTGAGTGGCGCTGGGACTCCATGTGTCAGGTTGCAAAGCCTCTCACTCACATTTGGCTCAGCTAACCGTCCATTTTGGGGGCCCTTTCAAGTGGGGGGAACACTGGAGCAAACTGCCCCTTTTGCCCCCCATCTGGGCACCCTAAACATACACTCACAAATATCCCATGCTCCTAGGTATGAGGAGGAAGAGAGTTGGCATCAAACTGTGTTAACTAAAAATAAATGCTTACTCTCATCCCAACAAAATAGCAGCAATAATTAATCAATATTCAGCACATCTACAGTACCTTTCATCCAAAGATCACAAAATTCTTTACAAAGGAAGTAGTAACTCCCGTTTTACAGGAAGGGAAACTGAGTCACCGAGATTAAGTGGTTTGCCCAACCCCACACAGCGTGGCAAAAATGTAATACTGTTTCAAATTAGCCATTTGTAAGAATACGGATCTAAACCCCTGAGTCTGTACAGCAAGACACTGTAATTTTTGTCAGCAGTAGAACTACTTCGCACTGTCTTTGTGCTCACTGTTCAGGTTCCTACAGAGCCTGTATGTGAGTGGGGCCCCATATGCGAGACTGTGGTCAACTGTCTCTCTCCTGTAATTTCCTCACTAAGTTTGAGTTCTGAGTCACTGAGCTTTGTTCTAAAAATCAAAAGGCTGTTCCTTCTGTTTATACATTCTGGGAGCAGAGTGATTTCGGACAAGTAATAAAACACCATAACACTCATGGAAAATAAATGCTGAGCCCCATCTCCCCACTCTTCTGCTCCTGCAATTTTCTCAGATGCAGTCACCAGTCTGGCCTAAGGCTTGTTTACCCACTTCCAAAACTCTTGGTCTGACAGCTAATGATGCATTAATCACATTCAGAGCATGATCTTTTGTTTCTCCTGCTCTGTAGACATCCATTAGAATCACAAGAGATTAATTATCACATCAGCTTGATTCAGAAATGTGGATTCTCTCTGTAGACTCATTCCCCAACAGGCATCTTATCAGCACATTCAGAAACTACTGCCATCCTCAGACAAATTAAATGATTTCTCCCATTCATTCCACAGCATCCAATGTAAAACTGCCAACCTTGTGTTTCAACACATCAATAGTTTTGCTCTACTTAATGCACCTGAAGTCTTTTCCCTCCTGTCCCCACCCTCTCCGCTTTGTCAAACACCAGCCTACTTTCTGTCTTTTCACAGTTTCACCATTGTGGGTATGAGAGCCTTCTCCTCTGGAGCACAAACCATCTACAGCAGCCTGCCTGTCACTCCATTTCTGTTCAATTGCATCAGAGAAGGGACCCTTACTCCCTTGCCTATATCTATCTTTGTCTACTAATTATTTTGCACTCAAATCCACTGCTTTACCCCGTGGCTTTTCTGTGGGTGCTTAGCACCCACCGGCAGCTATCCCCCCCACCCCCCCCAGCGCCTTCCGTTCACCGTGAAACAGCTGTTCCCCGGCTTGCTGCAGGTACTGAGAGGGAGGGGAAGGAGCGGGGATGGGGCGCACTTGGAGGAGGGGACGAAACTGGGCAGGAAGAGGTGGAGCGGGCCATTATTTCTTATGGGAAAAAATTCCCCAGTGTCCGTCGTTTCGGTATCCATTGCCCTTTTCAAGAATGCAACCCCAACATATACCGGGGACCCCCTGTACCACTTTAACTGTACAGATATTGTTATACTGGTACAATGGAGTGGCTAAGTCATTATGCAAGGTAGCCTGTTTCCTCTTGTTTTTTCCTACCCCCCCCCCCCAGATGTTCTGGTTTAACTTGGATTTTAACTTGAAGAGTGGTCAGTTTGGATGAGCTATTACCAGCAGGAGAGTGAGTTTGTGTGTGTATGGGGGTGGGGGGGATGTGAGAACCTGGATTTATGCAGGAAATAGCCCAGCTTAATTGTCATGCACATTGTGTAAAGAGTTATCACTTTGGATGGGCTATCACCAGCAGGAGAGTGAATTTGTGTGGGGGGGTGGAGGGTGAGAAAACCTGGATTTGTGCTGGAAATCACTTTAGATAAGCTATTACCAGCAGGACAGTGGGGTGGGAATAGGTATTGTTTCATATTCTCTGTGTATATATAAAGCCTGCTGCAGTTTCCACGATATGCATCTGAAGAAGTGAGCTGTAGCTCACGAAAGCTTATGCTCTAATAAATTGGTTAGTCTCTAAGGTGCCACAAGTCCTCCTTTTCTTTTTGCGAATACAGACTAACACGGCTGTTACTCTGATCCCTGTAGAGGTGTCTTATAGGGTATCACTCTTCCTGTATGTGAAGGGGAATAAGCTGTACTTGTTTAAGGCACCTTTATACTATTGTGGGTCCTCACTAGGGGGGTTGTACCAGTATAACTTCTTTTTTTGTCTGCTTTTTTTAAAAACTCACACCCCTAACCAAGAGGGTTTTGTGCTGGTTTAACTGTGTTTAGATCAGGCCCAACAATCTAAGGGGAAGATCAAGAGATCAATCAGAAGAGAGGGACCTGGGGGAGCATCTCTATGGATGATTGGGGAAGGTGGTCAAAGGCTCTGGAGGGGTCTGTTTATCAACTGGCCTGAAATGTTGGTGGATCCAGGCCCCATTTAGGAGTCAAAAGACAGCACAAATCTGCATTGTCCCAAAGGGAAGCACTGGGAAGCCTCATGACAAGGACAAACTGCAGTTATGTGACAATGTACAACATGGGGAGGCTTCTTCTACCTGCCGGTCCCCTGATATCCGTGAAGCAGCCACGAACACCTTACTAGTTTTCTACTCCCAGACAATGACTGCAGACTCTCTGACTGCAGCCCCCCTTCTACTACAGACTTCCTCTCTTTATACTAACCAGCCTCTTCTTGCCCAGCAGGGCTTCATGATCAGCTAAGCCTGGCTCTCCTTCCAGGTGCAGCCAGATGACATAACTGGTCTCTCAGGCCCACATTTACCCATTCAGGGCCTATTTAGGGTACACACCCCATCACAGAATACCAACAGTGCCTGAAGTCTGACACAGCAGCATAGCGGTTGTCACTGACCAAAGCCTCCCAAAGTGTGGTACTTTTCTAGTGTCTCCCAGAGAACTATTGATTTAAGCTTTCAGCCAGCCTTGCTTTTAATACACTTAGAAGTTTTAATCAATTTGACTGTCTCTTGTGGTCATACAAAACAACTGAAGGAACAAAGCTTGAGATCTGGTCCACAAAAACAAATCTTAGGAGCCACACGAAGCAGAGCAGTTCTATATGTGCGGCTGGACAGTGTTGGGAAATGAATCATTTCATTTAAAAGGGTCTACTAGCAAGCTTCAAACACCCTATGAAAGAGGTGATGGATACAAACAGAATAGATTAATATCAGTCCATGTTTGAAGATTCTCAGTGAGGATTTTCAGAGGACTAGAAATGCTTGTGGAGGGGGAAAAAAATGTAATAAAACCAATTTTACCCTGACAGGCAGGCAAGCTAGAACAGTGGGTTCTTTTTCAGATTGACCGCTCTTCTTGCCTTGCCTTTCACTGACCACTTATACCCCAGATCCTCAGCTTGGAGGAGCCTCATCAATGCAATGCTGGAGTAACGGATGCTGAAGAGAGTTTAAAAAATAATCATTAGTGTTTGCACATCTGCCCACTATTACTTTAAAAAACTCAAATACTTTGCAAGAGATGGAGGATATTTTCTACACTAAGCTCTAAATTCTGACTCAGATGTGATGCCCACACAGGAAAGCAGAGGGGAATAAACCCCAATAACCTTTATTCCCCTGCCTGGATTGGGTGCATAAAGGTCAGGGGCACTGGGTTACCCTACTTCCGCAGTTGGTGAGCAGGGAAAGGTGGGGAATGGATGGAACCTTGACTCTGCTTTCCCCTACTACACCCAACAGAGCTGAGCCCTGAGCTGCACACTAGGTAGAGGCCAGAAATAAATTACTACCCGCCCTGGAGCCACAATTCCTCCCCTGCACTGTGTTACATGGGGTATGCCAATGGGACACAATCTAGTCTTGCATTTGAAGAACATTTTTTAACTATCCTCACTAAAATCATTTTGCACATTTCCCTGGGAAATTCTAGACTGGTAATGTATTAACGCCTCTCCCCAATGTGTACGGGAATTTGGTCATCTCAGGTACAAACTTTGGTGTGTACAGTCTAGTCCTGCTTTTCACACTGACTTGAGGTGTGATCTTGGCCAAATCTCCACAGGCCAGGTTTTTAAAGATATTTAGGTGCCTAAAGATATAGATAGGCACTTAGTGGGATTTTCAAAAGCACAGGGGGAATTAGGTGCATAGGCTCGCTTGCATAACCCACTAGATACCTATCTGCATCTCTAGGCACCTAGCTACATTTAAAAATTTGACTTAGGCATCTAATCCTATTGACTTTCAATAATGCTTAGGGTTTGAACACCTATGCCACTCTTGAAAATTGAATTTAGTCTCCTAAGTGACTTGGGCACTTGTGACGATTTTCCCCCAAATACTTTTGCAACACTTTTCATCCAGCTCGACCAAAATGAAAATAGCAAACTGGAGGATACACTTCTTTAAAGCACCTAGCCTCCATAACTCTAAAACAGAGTATATTTTTATAAAGTAACAAAAAGTTAAGAATACAAAATGCGAATGACTATAACCATTTCAATGCAGTTCACCTTCTCCATTAGACTCTGCTGGGGAACAGGGTGTGAAGATTGAGTGTTAAAAGCATGAGGTATGTTTATTAGGCCATGATGGGGTTAGGAATCGGAGATATCAGATACAGGCTCATAGGCAAGGTGCTTTTAGTGACAGTAGCTTCAGTAGGTTTGCAACATACAAGCTTCATCCCCATTCACCATTTTGCACAAAATCAGGAACTACCTGCAAATGTGTGTGCACATGCTGCCAATTTTGTTTTGTTTTGAGGACTTCATACAGATCTTCCATTGACAATGTCTATATTATTTGTGACCAAAAAAGACTGAGTACATTCCTCTCACGTATCATTCAAAGGTAGCCTATATGGAAAGCAGAGGGGATGCAGACAAATGTTCAAGGAGATGTGACTAGAATAAGCTTTTCCTGAAGTCCTGTAATCACAAGTAATAATTTATTCTTTTTTCTCCTAAGACTCAGAAATCATATTTTAAAGTGCCTGCCACAGACTGTCAGCAGCGGCATTTCAAGAAGCAGTTCTGCCTTTATCAACATTCAACAGCATTGTAGTTCAGTAATTATTAATATAACATTAAAAAACACTCTTACCTTTCTAGATAACAAAGTGTTCAGTCTTTAATTCATTTTGTCTTTATTGCCATAACATGATCAGCATGAAGTAATTTAATATGTCAATTTCCGTGGAACTTCTAGTGGAATTCAGTCGCAGCCACCACCTGCTGTCTGATTGGGTACCACATTCTAGTTCTCTGGAGCTCTTCTTCACTGTACCTAGTGGGTCATCTTTTGATGTTACCTCATGTTTTCTTGATTTTTATTTTAAAACAGACACATTTCTGTAAAAGCCACACAGTGCATTCTCCATCGCCTGACAGGTTTTATTTTATTTTTTTATACCAGACTTTGTCTCAGAATGAAGAAGAAACAAAGGTTAAAATTACAGTTTTTAACCTTTGAAAAGAACAAACAAACTTTTAGGGCAACCAGCTGCCCGTTTAGCAGTTTGAGGGCCTGATTCTTATACCCTTTTACTTACAAGAGTAGTTTCATTAATATCAGCAGGATTACCGGTCAGATTTTTTTAAGGTATTTAGGGATTTTCAAAAGTTTGGGGATTTGACCTTCCAAGTGTTTAATATTTAGTTAATTTACATTTTATTGCTAAAGAAATCACTACATTTAAAAATTCACTTCAGTTGGAGTTAGGCATCTAGAGGGATTTTCTAAAGCCTGGGGTTGCTTATCTGTATCGTTAGGTGCCTAAATAACCTTAAAAATCTGTCTGTATGGGCATAAGGACAACACCTAAGATTTTCAAAGGATCCTAAGAGAGTTAGGAGCCTGACTCCCACTGAATTTCAATGGGATTTGGACAAAACTGCGTAAAATGCCTTCGAAGCTCAAATCTAGATGCATTGGCAAAGACTGCACGATTGAGGCAGCTGGTGTCAGCTGTACCAGCCAGGGCTCACTTTCTCCCATTCAGTTCCATATGCTCTTAACCACCATGGAAATGTGGCTGCTCCAAATCCCAGCCTCCTGATCAAAAGAGTAATCACAGCTGTGGGGCAGGGACAGCCTTCCTGACTACTGACAGGAGACAGCAGCAGCGGTGCACCAAGGCTCAGCACACCCCAAGTTAAGCACTAAGGCCCGATTCTGCCTTGTCAACAGGACTACTCATGTATACTCAGCTTATTGGAAGGAATGAACAATCAGGCCCTAGGGTAGGAAGGACAAGCTTATAATACCACTCCTGACAACCTGAAGTACCAGTACTAGTGATGTGAATCAAAACCATTGCTGTATCAGTGACTTCAGTAAGCTGTCTGAAGCCAAGTAAGTATTTAGTGTTGTTGTAGCCATGTTGGCCCCCCCGTCCCAGGCTATTAGAGACAAGATTAGTGAGGTAATATCTTTGATTGGGCCAACTTCTGTTGGTGGGAGAGACAAGGTTTCTTAAGCTTGGCTCTCACCAGCAGAAATTGGTCTAATCAAAGATATTACCTCACCCACTTCATCTCTCTGAAACCAAATAAAATCTATTACATGCGCGTCACGTTTGTCTAAGCCAACACTTCTCATACAAATAACAGTGATGTTAAACAGTTTACTGTGCCTTCAGTTCACCTCACCCCCTGTTGTCTGATACTGCATACAGACATGTGACATCCGATGAAGTGAGCTGTAGCTCACAAAAGCTTATGCTCAAATAAATTGGTTAGTCGCTAAGGTGCCACAAGTACTCCTTTTCTTTTTTTGCGAATACAGACTAACACGGCTGCTACTCTGAGACTTCAGTACACTAGCTCTCCCGTGGGATGGGGTGCTGGACAAGGAACTTCACTATGATCAAATGGCACTTCTGTTCAACTACATGTCACAGTCCCTTCACTACAGCTATTTTGAAAAAAACAAACAAACCGTTTATCATTTAAAAAGCCTTATTACCATTGAATTGCAAAAAGAAAAGGAGTACTAGTGGCACCTTAGAGACTAACCAATTTATTTGAGCATAAGCTTTTGTGAAGTGAGCTGTAGCTCAGGAAAGCTTATGCTCAAATAAATTGGTTAGTCTCTAAGGTGCCACAAGTCCTCCTTTTCTTTTTGCGAATACAGACTAACACGGCTGCTACTCTGAAACCTGAAATTACCACTGAATTGGAATTCCATCAATTTACTTTAAACTAGCAAAAAAATGAAAGGAACAGATAATGTTGGCTATGTACAGATCAAGTGCCATAGAAAAATGTAAATATTTCCATGGTGTCACTTGCTTAAAAGACTATCATTGGTTAAATAGAAAAGAATGTTACACACCCACAGCAAATCAGCTATAATGAGAGGCAGAAAACCAAAGTGTTTCTTTAGCTCGGGAATGGAATCTTGTGTATTGTTAAGCCAGAGCCATTCAGTAAATTCTAAGAAATGGCATTAAAAGTCAACAGGACACAAATAAATATGAATTCCATAGCACACACAAAGCAACAGCTTCACACAAAGCACAGTCTCTGTGCAGATTAAGGGCCAGATTTTCAGTTATTTAGGCACCTAAAGATGTAGATGTTCCCTAGTGGGATTTTCAAAAGCCCCTAAGCAGTTCAGGCATCTAAATGCCTTTGAAAATCTCACACTAAATCCCCATCTTTGAAGCTGTGTGTGCACAGCTCTGTTCTGTTGGAACCTCATCTCTAGTTTGGTCTAATCTATTCACTCTTCCAACTGTGCCTAGCTTTGTCTTCCACACTTCCCGGAGTGCAAATACTACGAATGCCTCCCTGTAGATGTGGTCCATTTCCCCGCTTGTGTCCTACCGTTGCCAATTCCACTTGCCATGTTGCTCCCTTGGACTCTTATTTCCAAAAGAGCGATTCTACCTTTTCTCATCACACGTTGGAACATCCTCCTTGACCCTGCAATGCAATCACAGCAGCAGCTGAGCAGTGTTACCGACTCAGCTATTGTGACTCGGTGACTTTGAACCTAAGTCATCAAAGAAGAACGTATCTTAGACGGGTGAGGGTTCATAGAGCACACAAGCCTGAGGAGAGGTCTTAAGAATCAGTTTCCCCATCGTTTTAGCCATGTAACTGCATATGCAGCTGTGGTAATTTTGCATGCATTTGATTAGCTGTGACCATTTGCTGATGCAAATACCAGATCTGCGCTCACAGTTGCACATGCCTCTACGTTATGGAAATTTGGCCTTTAATACACAGTTCAGTTTCTTTTTAAACTATGCATTTGTCTTGATTGTTTGAACCAACAGTGGAAGAGCCAAAGGAGAAATAATTTGGCCTGGGACTTGGGATCAAGACACTTATGTGGAGGCAATTGGGGTCTGATCCACAATTATTCTTCCTGATCTCAATTCTCATTCTTAAATCACTTTTATGTTAATTTGTGTGTGTGGTAAATTTGGTGCTCATGAAGTTAAGGACAGATTGCAATGGCTAAAGCCAGCCATAGTGTGCCAGCACACAACCAGCTTTTGAACAACACTCTCCCAATGTATCTCAGGCCTGATCTGCAATATTTTGTTATCCAAATACTAAACCTTTCCTGTAACTTCCACTAATGACAAATAATAAACTGGGATTCAGACTGTTGTATTGTGAGTGGATCACACATGAACATATAATCAAGGACTTTTACCACATCACAACTACATTATGAGTCATGCTTCACCACATCTGAGCTTTCTCCCCATTTCAAGCTTCATGTGCATGGCCCATTGTATATCCATTTAAAACAACCGGAGGTGTCAGAATACCTAATAGCGGTGGTTGATGAGCACACTGTAGAGCTTGGGGGTATGGGGTTGTGCTAAAATGGCCTCTGTGCCCCTCCACCTGCAATTCTGGGCCATCTATATGCTGGTCCAGTACCTAAATGTAACTTAGAGCAGACTAGAGGCTGCTCTATATTACTGCAGCTGCTAACAGCTCCAAAGGGCTATTCAACAGCTGGAGATCACTGGGGTACAGGGACAACATGGCCAGATCCCCTGCGCTAATCACAGGAGACTGGGGTTGGTGTAGGAGCCAGTCTGGAAGATGTATGGCACCTGAGGCTCCTCCTGTGCTCCATCTATCCCAGCTTTATCATTGGCTTGCACTGGTGGTAAATTGTGAAACAGTCAAATACAGTGCAAAGTCTGGCATGTTATGCTCAGAAAGTCCTGCTGGTCACACAGAAAGACAGTCCTGAGTGGGGTCAGGCTCAACACAGAAAAAACACAGTTTTCGTTTTGAAAGCCAGCTCTTCTGATCCTCCCGCTGACCTCAGTCCGTTTCAAAACAGCCAGGAGAATGTTGGCAGCTGCTCTCTCTATCCAGAGAGGAATTTAAAACTGCTCAGCAGGGCCACACAAAATTACCCTCCATCAATAACTCAGAGTCAGTCCTGTTGCCATCCACACACAGAACTCCCACTGACTGCCAGGAGAGCCCCATGCAGGAGGGCTGCAGGTTTGTGCTCTTAGTGTTCCATGATGGAAAGATATCAGCTTAACTCAGACATGTCTTCACATCCAAATTTACCAAATACATTGACATGTTTATCGAAGCATACTCCACCAACTCCTGCTGTTTACAGGCACGCAAAGAAACTCTTTCAAAAATATACTTAATAAAGACACTTATTGGCAAAACATGCAGCCCATGCCTGTTAACTCCTGACTAATAGAAAACCACTTCTGTACCAAAAATCCCACACTTCAGCTGTAAGAACATGAGCAGCAATCCAGCACCACCATCAGTCCACAAAGCCAAAGGCAGCGTAGATGATTTTTTCCATGCTGTACCTTTCGTGGCAAAGTTCAGCTGAACTTTAAAAACTATTATTTTATACACTCTTTTCTCTTCAGGAATTGAAGCCCCAGCCACGCACAGCCTGTATCACAGGAATAATCTTTTCACTTTGATGGATGTCCCTGACATCACCATAAACCAGGATTTAACACCACTGAAGTCAATGTGTTTTATACCAGTGTAAGCAAGCCCAGAATCAGGCCTGATGGGACTGCACACAAGGGTAAGCCTTCATCATGCAAGTAGGGCTTTGCAGGATCAAGCCCCCATTTTAATAATTGTTTTATTATTTTAATTAAAACATTTTCATGTTTTCAATGATGAACACGTTCACATTTAACTCCAAAGACTGACTCATGCTGGTCTAAAAATGTTCATGGTTTTATCATCTGGCTTTTTAACAATTTGAGGCTGTTTCTTCAAATATAAGTTACAGATTTTTTTAAAAAAAATTAGGTATCAAGTTATTTCTCTCTCTCAGAATTATTTTTTAATATTGCACATTTTTCTTTATGCAGAGGTCAGAAGAGCAAGTTACTTGGAAGTCGCAGAGTCCCAGTTCCTATTCAAGGACTCCATTTCCAATAACTGCCTAGAGCTAGAAACTCTGTGGGTTATTTGAATCCCTAGTGCGACTGCATTGCCTTTATTGGAGTTACACCAGGGCGAGTTCAGTCCTATCTTTATATAAGAATATGCTATGCTTGGCCACTGTTATAGCCCTCATCCTCCCACCCCCGTTTCTTTGTCTATTGTCATCAATCACTGTGTTGTGTGTAATAATGGCCTGATCCTTCTCCCTTTGATGTCAGAGAGAGTTTTGCCTTCAAAAAGAGCAGAACTGGAGCCTTAAAGCCCCAACCTTGCAAAGACATCCACGTGCGTTTAAAGAAACCCACATACCCAATTCTTTGCAGGACCAAGGCCTCAGATGGTAAGCTCCTGGAGTGAGGCACCACCATGTTTTTAACTGTTTGCAAGGCACCATGTACACGTGTGGCACTGAATAACCAACAGTAATGCTTGTGCAACTACCTCCCCTTTCTCCCTTGCTATCTTAAGCAGTCGTCTTGGCTCTCTAGTTAAGAATTCAGATTTGTCTGGCTTCTTTATCCCAGACTTTTTTTGGGGCAGATTTACATGTGCCAGAATTATAGCGGCGTTTAGAAGCTCATCAGCATGAGCCTCATGAAAGATTCCCCAGCTGCACAACCTCCTCACATTTTCATTTAGATGTTACACTGACTTGTTCTCTTCCTCTTGCTAGTCATTCCTTCATTTATAGTTTTACATGAACCATATTTACTGTGTACGTTTTCCATTTGGTGTACATAGGACTTGTGAAACATTTTAAATGTGGCTTACGGCACGACTGCCTTGTGCTGAAAACCTGCTAGATCACACAAGTTAAGCAAGATAGGCTGGCTTCACACGTGGGTGAAAACCCTTGACCTCACTCATAGAAGTTTTGCCATTGACCTTAGTGGGATAACAATTTTGCCTCTAGGTTCTAGCACTGACCCAGTGCCCCAGTATCCTGCTAGGGAACACTGTGCTTTTGAATGTGACATCTTTCAGTGGTATGTAAAACTGAGGCCCTGACGACTTGTGATCACTGCTGGTCAAAAATAATTGCTGCCAAAGATGTCAAAGTTGTTTTCATTTCAAAATAGCTGAAATGGGCCTCATGTGGTTTTCCCAGCATCTTTAAATGATTTTTTTCTCCCCATAAAATCATCAAAAACATTGAAAACAGAAATTGACAATTTTCTTTTGCTAAATCCATTTTTCTAAGAAAGTTAAAGCACTACATTCTTCCACGGAAAATTTAAAATGCTGACAACTTTATATAAAGAATTCCGTTTTCAAAAAAAAAAAAAAAGCCATTTTAAAATGAAAACACATGTCATTCAGAAAAGCTCCATCAACTCTCCTTGGAATCATGAAGGGTTCTGTATTGCCTTGGTAATGCTCAGCGTAGGGAGGTTAGAACAGGACCACCTAGCTTAAGTCCAACTCAGGTATTTGCATTCTCCTTTATTCCAATGAAGTTTCAACTGGAAAAAAGTCATTATACGCTTCCTGCCCTGAACGCTGCTGCTGTTAAACAGTTGGTGAATGAAGCAATTCTTCTGTATGGTATTGCACATCTGTTAAGCTGATGTGGCATTTTTGAATCCTCCAGAACATAATGCATTCTATAAATGTACAATCATTATAATTTTATATACATATATTACATGATGATGTAGTATACTATAAAGTCCATCATGAGTACAGACGAAAAAACCCCAAACGTTTGTATCACACCAATCATAAGTATTCTTTATATGTCACTGCTGCTGAATAAGTGTTGGGAAAAGTTTAGAACATTTTTAAAAGTCGGATCAGGAACATTTCTTTGTATGACATCCAAATGTAGAGTGCTCAGAGGGAACCATAAAAATCTCTAAAATTACTTCTTCTGTAATTAAAAAAAAAAAATCACAAATTTAGTGCTTGTCTTTAAATATATTTATCTTGTCCCCACTAGCAAATGCTTTGGGACCTAACATGGATCATTCTTAGGGTGGTCTTGCCCAGCAATCCAGTCTGCTGCTACTATTGCAACTGGCGACATGCAAACAGAATTAGAGACACACAACCCTTCATAAAAGTCAGAGGCAATTCAGATCTCCAGGGTGCAAAGAGAATACCTGCTTTACCATCCCATGCTACATCACTGCATGCTCATGTTGCCATGACTGGCCAGCTTGTGGGCTGGTAGAAAGAAGGGAGGGGTCAAGCACTTGGATCCTGGATGCTCTTCCTTGCCTTAGGCATGCAGGGACTATGACTGGCCCTGCCCTGGTGTAGGTCTCACATGGAGAAGGAAGAAGCACCTTGCTCCCTCCCCATTGCACACCCATGCTAAGAACAGAGACAATCTGGCTTTAAGTTATTAATCAGATTATTCCTTCATCCTTGCTTAACTACCATCGAGGGCACAGTACATCACCACTGTGCCATGACATTCTTATCCTTCATATGACAGTAAGCCCTGTCAGGATTCATGTCCCACTGGGCCAGGTGCTGTACCAAACACATAGGTAGATACAATATCTGTCTTGAAGAGCTTTCAATCTAAGTAAAACAAAGTGAGCATGATAAACAGAAAGACGGGAGGAGGCAGAGGTCAAGAGCAACAGTAAAACAAGAACCACTGCTCTTTCAGAAACTCATATGAACCACAAGATTTGTCCACTGCACAGCAGTGATTTCATTACTTTAGGACAATTGTTTGGCTCTTACACAAAGCATCATCCAATTTGCCTACTTTACCAGAGAGGAAATTGACAAAGCTTCTGACGAATCAATTAATTCCATAGATGGTTCATCTAAAATAAGCAACTCATTCGTGAGGGTTATTGATGTGCACTGCAGCAGTGGATAAGGGTTAACCTGTCAGTTGGTTATCTGTTGGAAGCTGAATTGGCCCAGGACTCCTCAATCAGTGAGCGATGAACATAGACTACCGGGGTTGGAAGGGATCTCAGGAGGTCATCTAGTCCAACCCCCTGCTCAAAGCAGGACCAATCCCCAATTTCTTCCCCAGATCCCTAAATGACCCCCTCACGGATTGAACTCACAACCCTGGGTTTAGCAGGCCAATGCTCAAACCACTGAGCTATCCCTCCCCCCTAAATCAAAGAGCACGAGAGGTCTGGTACAGATATTCCACCTATAAGCTTCTCTGAATCCCTTGAGACTACAAAACAGGGCAAAGGGGCTTTTTGGATGTAAGTTTCTAAGCTGTTTTTAGCTTAGAAATGGCACAGTAATATTTCAGTACTGTACTCCAGCTTCTAGTCTAGGATGTGCAGAGACATGCCACAAAAAAAAAAAAACAGACACACACCACCCACAAAAGTTTGAAAGATTCATTTTGAGTTTTATGCAATAGTCTAGATCTGTTCTTGTTTTACTCAAACAGTTTCATCCATCTGTACCATCACCTTGCTGAACCAACATTTTTCAAAGCCAACTCCTGGCAATCACAAAGCTTGAGGCATTCCATGACATTTGAAAGTCTGAGGCCTCCTCTCTGTGTATTGATTACCAACACAGCATTACAGCACAAGAAGTCAATCAGAAGTCATGCGTCTCTTTGAAAAGTTCTTCGTGTAGGGGACTTTATTTTCATGGCTGCAGTTGAACAAACAAGCAAGATTGATTCCTCGCCCCTCTTACTCACCTCCCAATCCAAAAGTCATCTTTAGACTATAACTCCCTCCTGCACAATGGATCCCTTGTATCCCCGTTGACTCAAATCTGGTCCTGGATTAATCAAGAGCAACAGTGCCAGAAATGGCTTCTTCCACCTTTGGATGTCCAAGAGACTCTCCATTCTTGTCAGAAGTTGACCTCTATAGTCCTCTACATCTTTGTCATCTCAGGGCTAGGCTACAGTGTACTCCACTTCAGGCTACACTTGATGGTCAGCAGGAAGCTGCAGTTACAGCAGCACGTGACTGTTTACTTTCTGATCAGGCAGAGCAGAGAGCTGCGGCTGCTGGCTGGGTGCCCAGCCCTGAAGGCAGCACCATGCCAGCCTCAGCACAAAAGTAAGGGTGGCAAAGTGATATTTGTCAAGATCACTTTTCACAGCAGACAACCATTACTTCTGTCTGCTGCTGCCGCCGTTGCCCTGTGGATGACAGCCTGAGCCCAGGCTGCTTCCTGGTGAGGGACTGGGGGGATAGGAGAGCCCTGGCCCAGGCGGCAGCGCTCTGGATGTCCTCTTTATCCCCACCTCCTGGGTGTGCACAGTCCTTCTGCATTAGCCCCAGCCACCTGGGGCTCACACCAGAGCTCTTTTTAAAAAAAAAAAAAAAAAAGCACACAGCTCATGCCTCCCTTGGGAGGCTCGCCCCATATATTGAGAACCACTGATCTCAACCAATCCAGTGCTCTGTTTAAACTCAACTGTTTGGTAACTCCAGTTAAATAGCAGAAAGTGTTGAATATTCACCCTTTCCAGAGGTAAGGGACCTTTAATATCTGAACTGTCCAGGAGAGGGCTGGAGAAAATTGACTCAGGACTCCTCAATCGGTGAGCGATGAACATCACAGAGTATGAAAGGTTTGGTACAGATACTCCACCTAGAGTACATTTTGGGGGAAATTCTGGACTGGAAGTGTGTAGGAGGTCACCCTGTAAGTAGTAACCAAGGCTGGGGGTAGCCAGGATACGAGTGGTGCGTGGCTGACATGTGAGAGTTGCTGGACCAGGACTGTAGCTACACACAGACACTCCGGGTGTGACCTGAATGCTGACAGACTATTCGTGAGTAGCCCAGGTGGGGAGCTACAACAGCAGCAGAGCATTGTGTGGCACCCAGGGTTATGGGGCAGGCGGTGATAAACTCTCACTGATCTGGATTGTATCCTGGAATATGACACCCCTTATGTCCTACCCAGAAATTATCTATATGGTAGAGAACTCAAGTTTTAATTCAATATTTTTCTTTCAAACAATTCAAATCTGTGTTAATTGCAAAGCTTGTAAGTGAAACCCAAAGCTATGACAAATAAGAATTGCTTGCTAACAGCTGAAGTTGGAAACTAGTGAATACAGATTTCCGTGGTGGTGGTAACGCACATGTTTATTACCAAGTATCTGCCGTTTTAGGTCACATAGTACTCCTCATTTAATAGCAGATTGAACCTTCTCACAGGGCAGATCAGATAGGAGCCTCGCTAGCAGTACTACAGGAATAGGAAAGGTTTCAGAGTAACAGCCGTGTTAGTCTGTATTCGCAAAAAGAAAAGGAGGACTTGTGGCACCTTAGAGACTAACCAATTTATTTGAGCATAAGCTTTCGTGAGCTACAGCTCACTTCATCGTATGCATACTGTGGAAACTGCAGAAGACATTATATACACAGAGACCATGAAACAATACCTCCTCCCATCCCACTCTCCTGCTGGTAATAGCTTATCTAAAGTATCTAAAGATACTTATTTAAAGATCACTTTAGATAAGCTATTACCAGCAGGAGAGTGGGATGGGAGGAGGTATTGTTTCATGGTCTCTGTGTATATAATGTCTTCTACACTTTCCACAGTATGCATCCGATGAAGTGAGCTGTAGCTCACGAAAGCTTATGCTCAAATAAATTGGTTAGTCTCTAAGGTGCCACAAATACTCCTTTTCTTTTTAGGAATAGGAAAGGAACCTTCTAAATTAATTCTGAGACGTCTGACTACCTGTACTCTAATCTTGGGCCACAGCATAAATGCTTACTTCTTGATTTTAGGGTTTTGTTCTATTTTCTAACTTGAGTGATTATTTTTCTTCATTGCAAGAAGCTCATGTGCAGGCTTTTGCCCAAATCAAGAGATTTATGTAGACTGTTGAGATTTTATCTATTTGTTGTGAGAATGTTCAGACATTTCCTATAAAAAGTGATTACTACAGCTGGTATTGCTGAGCCTGCTGCCATCTTGCTGAAAAATGAAGACCCATCTGCTCCCCTAGATGAACTATTACTACACAGGCAAATAGAAACTCCAAATGTGAATATGTGCATTCTCTTTCGCAGGCTTCCAATTGGGGGAGGGATTTGGAGTTGGCAGCTTCTGAAAACCCCAGATCCGCTCAGCTGCCCTATTCCTTCACATTGCTTACCAGTCCCAGGGAAACACAGCTCTGCTCTTATAGACTCCCAGTTCCCCAGACAGCACCCCAACACAGCCTGGGTGGTGGTGAGGAACCACAGTGCGGTGGAGTAAAAGCAGAAGATCAGAATTGGAGCTCGTCCAAAAAAAAGTCCATTAAAAAAATACAAAATAGAAACAAACTTTAAAATTTTAAGTGTCTAAATGGA
Organism: Lepidochelys kempii; assembly: GCF_965140285.1. Classification (NCBI taxonomy): domain Eukaryota; kingdom Metazoa; phylum Chordata; order Testudines; family Cheloniidae; genus Lepidochelys; species Lepidochelys kempii. The sequence continues at coordinate 197,327,892 of NC_136382.1, forward strand.
ACAAGTTTTAATTAATTTAATTGTGAAATGTTCTCAAATTTTTAGAATTTTTAATGTTCAAAATTTCATTTTTCTCCCTTTCCCCCTTTTTGCCTCCCAAGTACGATAAAAATGAACGACGGGCATCCAGGTTTTTTCATTTTCTGTTTTTTCTTTTGCTACTCTAACTTTGCCACAGTGGGAGAAGTTTTCAGAAGCTGAAGTGCTCAGAGGAGTGGGGGGAAGTAACAGCTGGGCAGCATTCATTCAGTTGCAGTGAGAGCCAACAAGAGGAGGAAGAAAGGGGATGGAACTGAAATTTTGAAATTTCAAAGAAAGGAAATGGTTTTCAAAAAATGAAACCGAATGAAAAAAAAAATCTTTATTTCATTCCATTCCAGAGTTTCTCATTGAACAATTGTATTAAGAATTACACTTTCCTGCCAACCATTTGGTTTTCGATGAAACCCTATTTCTTCAGCAGGAAACTTTAACCAGCTCTAGTCAGCATTAGCCCACCTCTGCGCCCATTGAGCTTAATAGGGAAACAATGCCAGGGCCATGCTCAACCCCCCCAATCCAGATACAAAGAGGGACTCCAGTGGGACATGGGGAGGTGGAAGAGCATGCTGTGCAGGTAACACTCTCCATTCCTGTGCCCCCCCCCCCCAATGGCAGCTGGAATCAGCTTGGTTTTGCTTCCCTCCCCTCTTGGAAGCGAACACTAACATTGAGCCCTATGTCACCTGCAACCCTGACAGCGCGAAAGCAACAAACTAGAAATCTGCTATAGATAATGTCAGTCATTAAAAAGAAAACCTGAAAAAACCAAACCTTGTTAAAATATCAAACTCTGAAAGGATTAAAGGCTTTCTTCACTAGAAGTGTCAGAATAAGCTAGAAAGTGAGTCTCTTCCACTGTCGCTTTTCTGAGATATATTGTCCTAATCAGCTATTATAGTGCCATTAAGGGAAGGGATTGCTCGGCTGGTTACCAGCCGAGCTCCTGATCATTAACTGAATCTGTCAAGTGCGGGCAGGTTGCAATATTAGTGATCACATGGCAGAAGGTTTCATTAAAAAGCAGTCATTTTAGTCAGGAGATGTTTTAGACAGGAGATGTTTTGTTTCATCCTGCAACACTTGCTGCTGACAGGGGAAACAAAAAACCAAACTCCGTTTACATTGTAACTGATTTGATGTGTGCCACATTTTAGCACAATAACGACAACAGAGACTGCTTGTATTTTGGCTTCCGCAGCTTAAGCGTCTTGTTGAAATGTGTTGGGAGTCCATCAAAGACAGTGAGCAGTTTTGATGTGAAGATAAATGCTCTTGAGTTTCCCAACCTTGCTTTTTCTGAATAAGCACCGGGGATGGGAATACAGGGGAGCCAATTTAACCCTCTGCAGCCTGTTTTAAAACAGGCTTCTATGCAATGGGAAACATTAGGTACTTGTCACTGAACAAGATTTTCACTGGTACACACTTCACAAGAAACAAATCTAACTCTGTGGGAAGGCAATAATTAATTAGGACTCGATACGACAAAGCACTTAAGCAAATACATAACTTTAAGCATGTCAGTTGTACAACCGGCTTCACGGAGACTCATTTTGCCTGAGTTTTTGACTTAATGATTATCCATTACTCTGAAGACCTAAAATGTTATGTAACTGCTTCATACTCTCGATAAGCAAATACAGAACTCCTAAATGCATAAATGATACGAATACCATCTCTCTCTCTCTCTCTCTCTCAAAGTGTTTCACAATGGTGAGTAAATTAATCCTACAGATGGACAAGCTAAGGCACAAAGCAATGTCTCAGCCAGCAGCACACACTGGACCAGGTATAGATTCAAGTCCTCCAACACTCAGTCCAATGCCCTCCCCAATATAATAGTGGGGAAATGTAGCTTTGTGCTCTCTATTCCTTTCATTCAGTATGGAAAGCTGACCACAAACCAAAGACGGTGTGTGAAATCCTGGCTTCATTGAAGTCATTTGCAAAAGCTCCTATTTATTTCAGTGGCTCCAGGATTTAACCCTCTGTCTCTCCTTTAAATGAAAGGAAAGAAATATTCTGTCCCTAGAGAAATGCCAGGCAGCATAAAGTAAAAATCCTTCATGAAAGTTGTAATAGCTTATAGCTCCATGTCAAGGGATGAATTATTGAGGACCCAAAAGTATCCTTTCATACAATGTAAATCCAGCCCAAGTGTTGCTAATACAATGGAACATAAGGTTTGGCAGAAAAATGGAGATTAAGAGGAAAATGGGAAGCATAAATTGCCAAACTGAAATATAACAATACTTGAAGTAGGTCAGAAAAAGAGAAGCCTATGAAGAGTCAGTGGGTGTGCTAGAGTCCTGAGAGGCAAGGGGGCAATCAAAGATAAGGAGTTTGCAGCCAAGCTAAAAGATTTCTTTGCAAGCAGTCTGAACCGGAGAGGATGATTGGGGTTAGGGTGGGGAAGAAGCAATGTCTATTCCAGAAGTCACTATTTGCGGTGAGGCACAGAAAAGAAAAGAAGAGGTGATGGAAAAATTGAAGACATTCAACTGTAGTGAATCAGCAGGGACTAGATGACAGCTAATTCTAAAGGAACAAAACAGCTGAGCTACTAATAAAAACATGTAATTTATCATTAAACAGCTATTACTGGAGAGGGACCAAAATTTTGAAAAAGGAGCAAGTGCATTCCAAGATTTATAAAGCAGAGAGCCTAGGAAAAACTACTGAGAAAATTCAAGTTACAGGACGCTTCAGACAAAACGTTGCTATCAGTAATGGGAATTTTGGCTGAGTAAGGACTGGAGTATTTGACCCCTCACTGAGCAGTGTGGGTTTTTGAAGGCATAAATTAGGCCTTTCTAACCTATTAGAATTATGTGAACAAGTTTACAGAGTAGTTAATGGTTTGGGAAGAGTTAAAATGGTGGATGAAAAACAATGTCATTACTTAAATTGATGGTATGGCCTAATGAAAACTGTGCTCAGTTACGGTCATCATATCTCATTTGACACAGCAGAAAAGATCTTCCTACTGAAGACAAGGGCAACAAAAATGGCCAGGTGGGAGTGGCCTTCAACTCCGAAAGAAAAAGCTTCTGCCTAGTGAGCTAAAGGAGCAGCTCAAAGCAAACAATGACAAACATGGTTGTGAGAAATTTATTCTGATCCCCACTGAAGCTAAATTTTGATCCCTGTTGAAGCTAAAAGACCAAATTCTGATCCCCATTGAAGCTAAAAGACCAAACTCCCATTGATTTCAATGAGACCAGAATTTGATCCTAAATGAGTATTCTCCAGTATACGGTATTTTTGTGTTTCTTAGACTCAACTTTTCTTTATTGGTATATCTTGCTTTACATCTCTTACACTCTGAACAACGTTGCAACAGACTCCTTGAAAGAAAGTGTGATGGGGCGTTTGCCCCCACACTAGCCTGGAAAGGATTAATGTGGCCAAGGAGGAGTTAACCTGACAGGAGCAGGCAGGGCTGATGTAAAGTCAGGAAGTCTGCAGCAGAATGAGGGCATTAAAAAAAAGAAAAGGCAAGCACATTCTGTAAGAAATGGAAAGATGGATCCTGAAGTACACAGGAATTCAAAAGCCTGGTACAGAAAATATTAAAGAGCAAGGGCAAAAAATGTGGATTAATGAAAAAAAGAGGAAGAAGATTTTTTGTATCGTGCCCTAGAATTGAGGATGACAACATAGCTCAGGGCCTTGATAGGACTAATGAAGTGCTTTCGTTTAGAGTACTAACTGGCCATTGTGGCTTAAAGAAAAATCTTTTTCAGATAAATAGAGAAAGATGGACTGTGTGCTCTCAGCTGGAAGAAACAATTGATCACATTTTATGGGTATTGTGACAAAGTTCCTGCTCTACCTTGGTGGGTCTTGCGCTTATTGGAGGATTTGCTCGCCTTGGAGCTTCACGGCAGCCCTCAGCTTGGCCGTTTTTCTGAACCCACAGTCCAGGTCGACTTCTCCTGTGTCTGACCAGGAGTTGGGAGGATTTGGGGGGAACCCGGGCCCGCCCTCTACTCTGGGTTCCAGCCCAGGGCCCTGTGGAATGCAGCTGTCTAGAGTGTCTCCTGGAACAGCTGCGTGACAGCTACAACTCCCTCGGCTACTTCCCATGGCCTCCTCCCAACACCACCTTTATCCTCACCATAGCACCTTCCTCCTGGTGTCTGATAATGCTTGTACACCTCAGTCCTCCAACAGTCCACGTTCTCACTCTCAGCTCCTAGTGCCTCTCGCTCCCAGCTCCACACCCACACCACAAACTGAAGTGAGCTCCTTTTTAAAACCCAGGTGCCCTGATTAGCCTGCCTTAATTGATTCTAGCAGCTTTTTGATTGGCTGCAGGTGTTCTAATCAGCCTGTCTTAGTGGTCTCTGGAAGGTTCCTGATTGTTCTGGAACCTTCCCTGTTACCTTACTCAGGGAAAAGGCACCTACTTAGTCTGGGGCTAATATATCTGCCTTCTATTACTCTCCTATAGCCATCTGACCCGACCCTGACACATAATGTAAGGGCTTTGACAGAGAAAGGGAAATGCTTTTTGAAAAATTCAACTGTCTTAAGTTAAAAAATACACAATGTTATTTAGTAAAACCATCAGGGAAATACAGTATTATTAAAAAGGCACTGTTACATTACCGGACAAACACAGAATGAGAGGATATAAACTGTTAAGCACTGAGGAATTGTAGTTGGTGCCAGTTATAGACTATTCAGTCAAGTCTGCTTCGCCATAAAAAAAAAAAAGAAAAGAAAAGAAAAACTGGGGTTGCAGAGTGGAAGCCTGCAGTCACTCTCTGGGCTTAGAAAAGGAAAGGAGGAGAGATGGGGGAGATTAGAAGCCTAGCATCCCAATCATCAAGGAAGAGTTTACGGAGAAGGGTGGTAGAGCAGAAGCCTGATAGAGGTGGAGTACAAAAAGGTTCAGGAAAATGGCAGCAAGGTTTGGGATGATGGAGACCTTGGCCTCTGATTTGAGAGTCACTGAGCTGGAATCTAGAGTAGTGTGCAGACCTGGTTTTCCCTACCAGCCATTGGTGAAGTGGCATAGGTTGGAATTGGAGTACTGCCAGGAACAATATCCGGACAGGGAGTCTGGTGAGACTTTGATACACTGGAAAGTGAAAACTATAGTGCCCCGGGTGGAGGGCCAAGCCACAAAGAGGGAGCATCCTGATTCACAAAGGGAGTACTGCAACTCCTGAAACATGAGAGGGGTCACAGCACAAATGAGAGACAGCAGGGGGCTTCAGACTGGGCGGAGCTATTCCTCAGACATAGCCACGAGAAGGGCCACAGCAGCGCGTGTACCCTGTTATGGCAGGACAAGACATGCTGACATTATGTAGATCAAAGTCTTGCTCTTTACTGACAGACTCTGAAATGCTAGAAATTGTCAGCATTAAATGCTATTTAAGGATCCAACTTTCCATCAGTTAAATAAACTGGAAAAAAAAATAAAAAAAAAAGATATGAAACTTGTTGTAACAAAGCAATTTTAAATTCTAATCACTTTCTGGAATAGGAAAGAAGCACTTCAGTTTTACCCTTTAATGGTGCTTCAGTGAAGGCACTACAGAGCAAAACACTCCAGAACTGCAAGGTCCAGGGTCACATCCCCAACTGGTATAAATTGGCACAGTTCTGTTACAGAGTTGTGCAGCTCCATCGATTGTATCAACTGAAGATCTGGCTCATAACAGGTTTTTCCTACCACCTTCCCTATGTTGCCATCCTCCCTGTTTTGACAGACTGCCAGCATGGAGCTATGAGATCAAACAGGAAAGCAATGTGAATTTCCTGTGTGTACACAGACCCCGGAAGACAATTTTGGATTCAGTTTTATTGTTAGAATGAGCAGCGCTGAAAACAACAATGAATGTAAGGGTTTGTACAACAGCGAGTATGCAAAACTAATGACAAGCAAGTGCAACTTATTAGTGGCAGAGGATCTGTCAAGTTTATTTCTTTTTCCTGTAGACTACCAACTTTTGGTCCTGTCTACAGATATATTAGAAAACTTGACCGAGCTACTGCCTTTTCTCCTCATTCCAAGCTCAGTGAAATGAGAGTGATTTGTGTGTTAAGTAACTTTGCCATTAAAAAGTCTAATAGTCAGCTTTTATTTCCCTGTTGTCTCTCATAATTTACGTAATCAGAATCCAGATTCTTCACTCTCTCACAAGACAGAATTGTAAGCAACTATTTCCTCTTTTGTTTTAATGCCCACGTCTCTCAGATTTCCCTGCTTCAAGCTATTCAAGCTTGATACTTGCTAGAAAAATTTCTTGAAGCTATTGGGAATTTTTCAGTTTGCTCCTTAGGACCAGAGAGCTAAGTCTGCACAAAGCAAAAACACTGCAAATACATTTTTGGATCCTTAACTTTCCATTGTATAACCTTAAGGTGTCATCATCAGTTCTTCAAACCACCACAGCAGAGAGTATTGAAAGTGGCTTGACAATTTTGGCATTAAGTGATAACTGAGGGCTAGATCTTGAAAACACTCACACTGATAATCAATACTCAGGTGAGTAATCCTACTGAAATCACTGGGACTACATACATAAAAAAGGGACTATTTATAAACATTTATCGGATCTGGCCTCAAGTTACCCATAATTCTCTTATGACTCTTTGCCATAAATCAAAGGAACAAGGGTGGGATATGACATGGAAGTTGATTTATAAAAATAACCCTACATTTTCAGATTCATGATTTTAGGCACTTCAGTGTTTTGGCTGCCTAACTTAGACAACTTAAAGGGGTCAGACTGCCAGAAGGTACAGATGCTCAGCACTTTCTGAAAATGAGGCCTCTGTAAAGTATCTCAAGTTGGGTACCCAAAAATTAAGGCAGCTGAAATCATGAGTCACTTTTGAAAATTTACACCTATACTTGCACAGGGAGCTTTTTGCAAATACTCCTCTGCACATGCAAGTGCCCAGCCACCAGACTCCTATCAGTTTGCATTTGCAAACTGATGTGTGCATAAAAGTGATGAAAGCCATGTTTTAAATTTAGGGTCCAGAGGGGGGTAAACAAACTTTTTTAAATGGTTATTTCTTGGTAAGTCTGCTTGGTTAGTTGGGTTTTTTTAAAGTTTACCTGAAAAGCAACAAAAACCCTATAGCGTTTTTCACCTTTTTCACCAAACGGATATATGCCTTGACTACTTCTTCCCCACATCCTTACACTGGGTTTCTCAGCAATGCTTAAAGTTGGGACCTGATTCTGGTCCCACTGATGTCAAAGGGAACTGGTCATTGATTTCAGTGGGAGCTAATCAACTCCTATGTGCTGAGCAGTCACCTCTAATCATCTATCTAAAATCCTTTACATATTTAGCCCTGAATCAGCAAGGTCCTTAAGCATATGCTTAACTCTAAACATCAAGGCTAGATGTCGTGCTAAGAAATATGCTCTAATTCCATTCCGAGTTTCTAAACTAGATGCAGAAATTAATGGGTGAAATTCATGGCTTGTGTTAGACAAGAGGTCAAGGTCCCTCTTGCACTTCAAATCTAATGATGTGCTTAGTCCATCCATCTTCGGCAAAGCGTTCAGTGCTGTGCTGAACTGAGGCCTTTATCAAGCTGAGAATTGAAAGTGTTTCTACCCTTGCTGCTGTCCATTTCTACTGGAAATAAATTAGCCCTAAGAAATTAAAGCCTTCTGTTTATCCCAGTAGAAATAGTAGGCGATGAACACTTTTTTCTCTAGTAATGTGACATTCTGAAATTAAGTTTACCTTGGCACCTTTCCCCTTAAAATGCATACCATATAAATAGCAACAAAATATTGGTCTAACAGGAGTTCTCTGAAGCAGAGGAAAGAGAATGCATTGTAAAAGCAATGGAAGTACCACAAGAAAAGATAAGCAAGTCATTTGGTCCAAAGACTACAGTGGTTAGGACACAGGTTAATTCTATCTGTCATTATGAGGACTTAAGAACTAAATGTGGAGTGTGATTTGGTGATTAGAGCAAGATTCAGGGGAATCAGATTCTCCAGACTGGCTGAGCTTGGGTGAGGAGGCAAAAGTGTCTCTAAGCCAGGTGCTGGACCCAGTCCCTTATACAAGTTGGAGCAGCCTGAAGTCTACTTTACTTTGTGCCAGCTGCCAGAGGCTCCCAGGAGCTGTTCCAGCAGACAAGGATCAGCAGGATGCAGGAAAACTCCAGCTACACCCTTTCCACCAGCCACGTTCACTACAAAAATGCTATGAGGGGGCTGTATAGGAACCGCATCAGCAGCTACTCAAGGATTTCACTATGCAAAGGCAAACATCTAGTGTTCCTCAAGTAGTTTGATGCCTTCATATAAGTGAATTCACCTGCATACAGTAAAAGAAAACATGACTCAGAGGGAGAGGGTACACTGTGTTGTGTACAAATGTGGTGTGCATTTAGGAAAGTGATGAAATTTAGAACAGCGAGAGCAAGAAACAAGAGAAAAATCTCATGATCTAATTCTGAAAGGGAATGATCATTAAAGAAATTCTTTGAGTTAGACTCCAGCCTTACAGGATTTTCCTTTTACTACCTCTGAGTGCCTTTCTATGCATGGCACTGTGTTTTCTCCTATTCCTATGTTAGCACATTCTGTCCTCTAGGGAAAAATACATTACTACTAGAACACTGGCCATGATTTCATAACACGTATTTATGAAGTTAATCATACTCAGGTCTCTCAAGGCTTCCATTAATCAGAGAGTGGCAAGTTTCTAATTATCCTAACAGGACAGGAATATCAATCATGAATTCTAGTACACTGCAGTAGGTTGCCATGTTTAATACTCAAGGAAAGAATAAATGACACAGACCTTTAGGCATGATCAATGAAAGCTGTTCGGTACTGGAACGGGCAATTTACTGAAACTTTTCTAATGTATTAATCCCCTTGTAATTTTTTCCCCTTTCAGCCCACTAAAGCGTCTGTTTCTTAGAAGAGGAGACAGTCTTAGCACTGTAGGGTCAGAGCCTCATCTGGTGTAAATTTACCTAGCTACATCAAAAATCAATGGAGAGAGATCCATTTACCCTAGAGGAGGTGCTAGCCAATGATTTTTTTATAATGCAAATTAGAACTACCAAATCCAGTACATTGCTAATCTCTACTCTCCCTTTTCATTGCTTCTTAATGATCAGGGTTGTGTGGCATATATTTGGCCCAAATGAAGAGAGTACCTAACACATATCCTGAAAAGTTCTCTATTACCCCATTGCAGCTTCAGCGGAGTTACAGCAGTGGAATGGAGTGAGTCTGACCCAAAGTGAATTTACTCAAATTAAAGTAGAAAGTCAATGTATAGTGCTACTTCAATACAGCCTTCAAACTTTCCCAATAGCTCAGGCATGAAAGGTCAAGAGCCATACTAAGCACCCCTTGATAAATTATATATATTTAAATGTACTCAGGTACTTGTCTCTTGATCTAATAACTGAGGTTTAGAAACCCCTCTTTACAACTGCGTTTTATTGTGATGTGGGTTGAATTGTCCAAGAATTCAATGTGTTTCTAATAAGAGTTCCTGTACTATCTTAATGTTCATGACCCAATATGCTGCTATAATCTACATCTGCAGCTGTGCAATCAATAGTTCACAAAAGCAGGCAAAATCCTGTTGATGAAGTCAGAGTGGGAGAGGGTTTCTTTTCAGAGTCCTGTAGTAAACACACAGCACTCTGTGTTAGGTGTTCAATCTTACCTCCATATCCATAGGTGGGAACAAGGTGGAGTTCAGACTCCAATTCACTACGGCTAGAAAATGATCACTTGTTTGTAAACTCCATGTTCCCAGTTCAAAAGCACTCATTATCTTGACTTTCCCCACAGACTACTCTGGTAGTTTACAAATTTTTGTTGTACAAGACCAGGAAGGTCTTCAGAGGTGTGTGGAGGTTTTTACACCTTGGAAGATGGCAGGTTGTATAGTTAAAAATTACTAGTCATGTTACAGTAGCATCAAGTGCCACAGGTGAGAGCAAGGCCTTACAGTAGGGAAGGATGGTTTTGTGGTTAGAGGAGTAGCCTAGGACTTGGGAGACCAGGCTTCAATTTCCTGCTCTGCCATAGATTTCCTGTGTTCTTGGATAAATCACTTAGCCTCTGTGAACCTCAGTTCCCCATCTGCAAAAGTATTTTTTCACAAAATACACAGTCAACCTGTGGAGCTTTTTGCCAAAGGATGTTGTGAAGGCCAAGACTATAACAGGGTATATTCATGGAGGATAGGTCCATCAATGTCTATTAGCCAGAATGGGCAAGGATGGTGTCCCTAGCCTCGGTTTGCCAGAAGCTGGGAATGGGCGACAGGGGATGGATCACTTGATGATAATTTGTTCTGTTCATTCCCTCTAGGGCACCTGGCATTGGCCACTGTTGGAAGACAGGACACTGAGCTAGATGGACCTTTGGGCTGACCCAGTATGGCCATTCTTATGTTCAAAATGAGAACATTAGCCTTCTCTACCTCACAGGGGTGATGATAAATACATTAATGGTTGTGATGTGCTTTTAGATCTACTGATGGAAAGCACTATGTAAGAGCTAGGTATTATTGTGCTACACACTGTACACATATGTAGTAAGTCCATCACCCAAATAACTTACCCTTTAAAATGAGAGAGACTGGACAGGACTAATACTCTTTTGGGAACTTAATGAGTTGTTAAGGTCTTGCTCCTTCACCACTTGATGGGAACTTTGACCAAGTTTGCTTTGTATGGACACAAGGTTCCATAGACGAAGAAGAAGAAGAAAATCCCAATTTATTGATTGTAGAACAAAAACAAATAGCCAAATCCTGGTTACATTGGTGCAATTCCCTTGGTTTCCAGTGGCTTTGCATTGATGTAGCTGAGTGCAGAATTTAGCCAATTATGTTTAAAATCAGAGGCTTTGAACTAGCATTCTACTGGCATGCCTCAGCCATAGACAGTGCCTCTTGCGGGATTTTCAGGCATTCTCAAAAATCTTTATTGTAACATAAAGAGGAAGTATAGGTGCAGGAATAAAGAATGGTTAAAGAAAACCCACTCAGTACAGACTAGTCAGCAAACAAGACAACTCATTTCACAAAAACAAAGCTTCACACCATGGAGAGAGTTTGCTTTTGGTTAAGAACCTAAATTTAGGGACCCAAATCCAAATGTAAGCATCTAACTGGTCTGATTTTCAGGGTGCTCAACACTGAAGTCATGGGTGTTCTGTGTACTCAGCATTTTTGAAAATTAAGCTATTTACATAGATGCCTAAATATAGATTTAGGTTTGAAAAAATGCTGGCCTAACCCCGTAAGTAGTTCCTTACCTAAGTAAAAAATAGTCCTCTTTGCCATATGTTTTTTTTAAGCAATCAGATTACAACTGTTCTCCTGCATTATTTATTTAGGACCTAGGCCTGACCCTTTTGCCATTTGTGTGCATAACGCATGGTTTGCAGTGATCCTTCTCCACTAGCTGCAGGTGCACAATCTGCATCCGGTCCTTGCGTGGTTTTAATCACACACACAGAAGTATGTCAGTTTGGAGGGAGATTTTTAAACGTTGTGTATTTAACCCTTGTGTTTGGAGTCTGTAATAAAACAGAACACTCTCGCTCCTAGCACTGTCAAAGTACAGCTCCCAAGAAACATTCTGCGTAAGTGGCTGTGCAGAACACAAGTAAAGCTTCTTGATTCTTCCTACACAGAGGGAATCATGCTGTATTGCTCCTTGCAATCATGAAATTGGTGTGGTTTTGCTGTGGAAGGGGCAAGATTTATTGGGGTCATACAGGAGATGTGCATCCCAACATGATGTGGCGCTCAGATCCACTATAGCTCCTTCTCTACTCTATTCCTGGTGCAGGCCACAGGTGGGGCTACAGGATCTGCTGCTATACAGATCCTCCCACTTTCCTCCCTCCCTACTGCAATTTAGGGCTGCAAAGTGGTTTCACAGCCTGGACAGAAGCAGGGATTTCCCTACAAAGTCCCTTGAACTCCCTCATCCCCTGCCCCCAATGGTCAGACCAACCAAGATGAAGAACATATCAACAATATACCAACATGTCATCTGAAGGTTCAAGTGGTGTATCTACATCCGAACAGCCCGAAGCACAAATGCAACTACCTACCAAAGAAACAGTGTCTCCACAACCTAAAGGATATTAGTAGGTCAAACTTTTACCATTTATGGAAGTTACAAAAGATGGCTATTGGTGCACCTCTTGCAAAAAAGCTTATGAAGAAGGAAAGCTTCCCACGGCTACAATTGGTAAAAGTGGAGGAGCTTGGTTTGCCAAACCGATCAGCAAAGCCAATGCTGACAAACTACGTGGAAAGGCTGCAAAAGACCAAACCTCTGGACTGCATCCACATGCAGAAAGCCTTATAAGCCAGTCACTGTCAAAGCCAATTTTAGAAGTACTTTATGAGGCTATTAAGAATGCTGGAGACAACACAGTTTATGTGAACAAACATGGCTGTCGCATCATACTTTCTATTTAAGCAAGACATACCACATGCTACAAATGGGAGGCTAATGTTAAGTGCATTGTCACTTGTTAACCCTGAGTTGGACACTGGTTCTGAATAAGACCAGCAAATGCTCACTATCTTTCTGCAAGAAACTCAACTGATTGGTTAGAAGCACATGGTGCAACAGTGAAAGACTCAGCAGTTGAAAAGGAGAAGAACTCTCTCACAACCTTAAAAAATTTTGCACTCATGGCTGATAAATGAATGCACCGATGCAAGTGGGTGTCAAGTCATTGTGTATATTACCTTGATGTCAGTGGCAGGCCAGTAGATGCATTTCTAGATGTTCAGGTTATAGAAAACACATCAGCTGTATCTGTGACAACCCACATCTTAGAAGGGCTAAATGCTTGTAAATTGGACCCCAAACAGATGGCTGCTTGTGCATTTGATGAAGCTGCAAACTTCTCTGGAAGACATGGTGGAGTACAAGATTTGCTCTGAGAAAACTGTAACTCTAATACCTTCTATACACACCGCAGAGGCCGTCTTAACTTTAGTACCCAGAAAGATAATGGAGTTAATAATTAAGAAGAAAAGGAGTACTTGTGGCACCTTAGAGACTAACAAATTTATTAGAGCATAAGCTTTCGTGAGCTACAGCTCACTTCATCAGATTCGATGAAGTGAGCTGTAGCTCACGAAAGCTTATGCTCTAATAAATTTGTTAGTCTCTAAGGTGCCACAAGTACTCCTTTTCTTTTTACGGATACAGACTAACACGACTGCTACTCTGTAACCTGTCATTAATAATTAAGTAATCAATTGGCAAACACCTAGAAAATAATACGGTGATAAGTAACAGTCAGCATGGATTTGTCAAGAACAAATGGTGACGAACCAACCTAATAGCTTTCTTTGACAGGGTAACAATGCGGGGATGTGGATGGGGGGGAAGCAGTAGGTGTGGCGTATCTTGACTTTAGTAAGGCTTATTATACTGTCTCACATGAACGTCTCATAAACAAACTAGGGAAATACAACCTAGATGGAGCTATTATAAGGTGGGTGCATAACTGGTTGGAAAACCATTTCCAGAGAGTAGTTATCAGTGGTTCACAGTCAAGCTGGAAGGGCATATAAAGTGGGGTCCCATAGGGACTAGTCCTAGGTCTGGTTCTGTTGAATATCTTCATCAATGTTTAAGATAATGACAGAGGGAGTACACTTATAAAGTTTGCAGCTGATACCAAGCTGGGAGGGGCTGCAAGTGCTTTAGGGGTTAGGATTAAAATTGAAAATGACCTGGATAAACTGGAGAAACGGTCTGAAGTTAATAGGATGATATCAATAAGGACAAATCCAAAGTACTCCACTTAGGAAGGAACGATCAGTTGCAGACATACAAAATGGGAAATGACTGTCTAGGAAGGAGTACTGTGGAAAGGGATCGGTGGTCATAGTGGATCACAAGCTAAGTATGAGTCAACAGTGTAACTTTGTTGCAAAAAAAAGAAAACATCATTCTGGGATGTATTAGCAGGAGTGTTGTAAGCAAGACACAAGAAGTAATTCTTCCACTCTACTTTGCGTTGATAAGGCCTCAAGTGGAGTATTGTGTCCAGTTCTGGGCGCCACATTTCAAGACAGATGTGGACAAATTGAAGAAAGTCCAAAGGAGAGCAACAAAAATGATTAAAGGTCTAGAAAGCTTATGCTCATGAAAGCTTATGCTCAAATAAATTTGTTAGTCTCTAAGGTGCCACGAGTACTCCTTTACTTTTTGCGGATACAGACTAACACGGCTGCTTCTCTGAACCTTGTTGAAAAGAGTATAATAAAGACATTACATTTATGGCTTTTTTTTTTTTAAAAAAAGATTCTCCAGCTCGTACTCCAACAGTGCCAGTTGGAGTAGATCATAGGACTGGAAGGGACCTTGAGAGGTCTTCTAATCTAGTCCCCTGCACTCAAGGCAGGACTAAGTATTATCTAGACCATCTCTGACAGGTGATTGTCTAACCTACTCTTAAAAACCTCCAATGACAGAGAGTCCACAACTTCCCTAAGCAATTTATTCCAGCACCTAACTTCCTAACTGTCAGGGAAGTTTTTCCTAATGGCCAACCTAAATTGTTGCAATTTAAGCCCATTGCTTCTTGTCCTATCTTCAGAGGATAAAGAGAACCATTTTTCTCCTTCCTCCTTGTAACAACCTTTTATGTATTGAAAACTGGTACCAAGTCCCTCCCATAGCCTTTTCTCTTCTCCAGACTAAACAAACTGAATTTTTTTCAATCTTTCCTCGCAGGTCATATTTGACGCTACTAGCCATCACCTTCAGCCCCCAACTAAAACCTCTCCAACGAATCATCAAAGATCTACAACCTATCCTGAAGGATGACCCATCACTCTCACAGATCTTGGGAGACAGGCCAGTCCTTGCTTACAGACAGCCCCCCAACCTGAAGCAAATACTCACCAGCAAACACACACCACAACACAGAACCACTAACCCAGGAACCTATCCTTGCAACAAAGCCCATTGCCAACTGCGTCCAGGGGACACCATCATAGGGCCTAATCACATCAGCCACACACTATCAGAGGCTCGTTCACCTGCACATCTACCACTGTGATATATGCCATTATGTGCCAGCAATGCCCCTCTGCCATGTACATTGGCCAAACTGGACAGTCTCTACGTAAAAGAATAAAGAGACACAAATCAGACGTCAAGAATTATAACATTCAAAAACCAGTCGGAGAACACTTCAATCTCTTTGGTCACTCGATTACAGACCTAAAAGTTTCAATTCTTCAACAAAAAAAACTTCAAAAACAGACTCCAACGAGAGACTGCTGAATTGGAATTAATTTGCAAACTGGATACAATTAACAAAGATTTGAATAACAACTGGGAGTGGATGGGTCATTACACAAAGTAAAACTATTTCCCCATGTTTATTCCCCTCCCCCCCCACTGTTCCTCAGATGTTCTTGTCAACTGCTGGAAATGGCCCACCTTGATTACCACTACAAAAAAGTTTTTTCCCCCTCGCTCTCCTGCTGGTAATAGCTCACCTTACCTGATCAGTCTCGTTACAGTGTGTATGGTAACACCCATTGTTTCATGTTCTCTGTGTATATAAATCTCCCCACTGTATTTTCCACTGAATGCATCCGATGAAGTGAGCTGTAGCTCACGAAAGCTTATGCTCAAATAAATTTGTAAGTCTTTAAGGTGCCACAAGTACTCCCTTTCTTTTCAACAAGAATCTAAAAGGACTGAACATCTTGGAAAAAACAGAAGATGCTCTGGAACTAACGTTCAAATTAGTCCAACCTGGGAAAATCCACTGGCTTTCTCATGAGCGTCCCTGGCTATTGTCTTAAAATACTGCAACTGTTATTGCTGGCTTTGGAAAGTATCTACCAGGAAGGGATGGATCTAAGTGATGAGGCTGGTGGACTACTTTTGCTACTACATTCCGAGAAGACAATCACCAGTCTCTCTCTTGAAGGCTACTGTTGAAACTATTTGGGTCATTAAAGAATGCCATCCAGGCATCTGCTACAATAGTAGTAGATCTTTGTCCAGCAACAGAAGCTACACTTGGATTAGAGAGTTATCCATTGAAAACATACTGGAAAAATCAAAGACTTCAGTCCAAAAGTTGACTAATGAAGGCACTTATATCGAATCCTTAAATGAAGAGGACAAGAAGTGTTTGTAAAGCAGCTGAAAAAGTACACAGACTTGATTCTTCCAAATCTACATCAGCAACTTCTGGATTCTACTCAACCTCTGCGTAGCTTTTACAGAAGCCTGTCTTATAAAACACTGACAGTTGAGAGGAGTGAGGCACTACCAGCAATGGGGCTGCCATGTGACCAGGACAAAACAGAGAATTTGAATACAGAGTGAAATGTCATACGACGAATGAATGAAGATTTGACTTCAACTTCTTTTCTCTAGTGGCTCAACCTGATCTTCATGCTATGTTTTCTGGGATGAAAGAAGCAGGAATTCATCTCTTGTTACTCCCAGTCCCAACAGCTACAGTTGAGCATTCTTTTTTGTCCTTGAATAGAATTTTGTGTTCTGAAAGAAGTCGCATTCTGCCTGATCACGTGAACGAACTAATGAGCATATCAACTGAAGGACTGGAAATAACTGACACACAAGAAGCCACCAAAGATGAACATGCTGTATTAGAGAAGTTTGTTAACGGAGTCGTGCAAAACTACAAGAAACCAAGAATGATATAGATTTAGTGCTTCATAGAAGGCAAGTTGGGTAGCCAACTTTAATTTGGGTGATAATTTTAAAACATAAGTTAAATCTAACAAAATGGTCATGAAACATTTTTCAGTTTTTACTATGATGCTATACCCTCACCGTCTGACCCCTCGTCCCTCACCCCCCTGTAAATCTGAATACCCTGTCTAATTTCAATTTTTGGGGAAAATACTGGATAGAAGGATTCCCGATGCATAGCTCCCACAAAGAGCATAACCTAACCATACTGTGATGAGGATTTGCTTCTTTGGGAGCTGCCGATAGCCATCTTGTACAAACCGAAAAAAATAAATCTGAGTAGACACCGTCGCCTGGATTCTGGCCTTAGTTATAAGTAGCTATAGAATCCTGTGATAGTGAGGATGCATAGGTCTAAATGAGGGCTGAATTTATCTATGCATTTTGAAGACCATCTAACACAAACATACATATGCCAATACAGATGTTGTGGGAGAGAAGCAAGATTTAAGATACACAATGTGCCAATAATGGCAGAAGTTAGCCTTTCATGGATGTTCCAAAGCCACATTTTAAAAATTAAGAGCCTGATTCTCATTTATACAAAGGCCCCTTTACACATGTAAAGGAGCCTTACAATGGGTGTAAATGTAAAAGGCTCTATGTATAAATATGTTTCTGGCTCAAAATTTTTACGCTTACAATAGTTCCCTGAACCATAAGAACCATCACTGTTGCTGCAACAAGAATGTCGTTGCCTGTTTTAGCAGTTTCCCAATAAAGTTAACAAAACTAAAAATCATTAATAATAAAGTATGTGCTACAGTCATTTTAGCTGAATACTGAAATGGTGAAATCCATCATCCTTTAAACTTCTTCAATGCTGTTGACTTCAACAAGAGCAAGATCCAGCCTTATCTGCCACCTCCTTGATGCTGATTTAAGATTACAATCACAGAGATATATTTAACACTTAGCATGCGTGTGTGTAAATAACTGGTGAAAAAAGAAAAGGAGTACTTGTGGCACCTTAGAGACTAACCAATTTATTCTAAGGTGCCACAAGTACTCCTTTTCTTTTTGCGAATACAGACTAACACGGCTGTTACTCTGAAACCTGGTGAAAAAAGGAGTCTTCAAGCAGGCCTCATCAGTAGTAATAATTGTTTTCCAGACCAAAAAATCCTGTGGGTGTTAAATGACCACTGGGCACTAGAGTGTTAATGATAGAGAAAAGTAAATGTACTGCAAGCCAGGAGCACAGCTGTAAAATTGCTCTGGCAGAGGTTGTCAAGCTAACAACACGATCTTTTCAAACATGCATATTATAGTCTTTGTGGTATTTGTAATTTGTTAAAACTCTCAGCCTGTCACTTCTTTACTCCTAACAGTGGAAAAGAGCCAGACTTTGTACTCTAAGCTTGTATGTGCTGACCAACAGTATATCCATTTTACAGTCTTTTATCCTAAAAAGGTACAAGTTTTTTAAAGGAAAAGCTGAGACGTGAATGATTTATACTACACAGAGCGATGGCTATGACCTCACACTCAGGGCTGGGATCTACTTTATGAACCCAGAAGAAAACAATGTCAGTAAGACCCAAATCAATGCATTTCGTAGTACAGCTATAATGATTCAGGTGGAAAGATAAACCTCTGGCACCATTTAAATGAACTCTGTGTTCTGAAATGCCAAATGTAGAAACTGCTGATATTAAATTTTGTTAGATATACCGCACCTGGTGTTTATGGCTTAGTTTTGTTGCCAGAGCACCCCAGGAGCATCAGTCTGGGAGCACAGCCAGTGTCTCCCAATTTAGTTGGACAATTGTGGCAATATTCCTCTGATTTAAAGCTCAGAGGCAGATTGTCAGAGACTTTTGTTTTATTTATAGTTAGCATGTGTGGAGAGAAATAAAACAGTAATTTAATATGCTGTGCAATTAAGAGTTTATTTCTTCCACACAGTTTCTCATTCCAGTAGCTTATTTCAAAGCATAAAGAATTGGAGTCCCTGGGTACTTGTCCCTCCATTCAAATGTGGACAGACATGAAGAGATACAGAAATGGAATTCCCTTCCATTAAAAAAAGAAAGAGATTAATATCCAGGCCTACTATAAAAGTTAAACACTTACAATGACCATCTGTATAAATATTGGAACAGTTCCAGTCACGTGCAGTTTAATCTTCTTCCTTGCCTTATGGCCTACTTTTATATAAAGCACTAAATTACCAGTTCAGCTGCTTCCAAGGCTCTGTTCTTTAAAAATGTAAGTTCCCCTTCTGCTTGAAATGGAAGAATCTGCTCACTAAAAACACACTACATAAAATCAGAGGAAATCTCCTGTTCATTAAATTCACAAAAGATGGGTACATAAGCCAAAGGACAATTAAATAGGATTAGCTGGAATACAGCCATATTCTATCTTTGGGGAATATTTTATGCATGTTCATAAAAATTAAATATTAAACAAAGGTGTGAATTTTTTTCCACTGGGGCAGGTAGGATGCTTGCCATCTGCTGAACACACAGTCTTGCCAAATATCACAGATTCACATCCTGAATTTGGAAACCAAGTGCACACAGCAAATCCATGCATTTCTTTTGGTATCCGCCTTCCACTGGCCTTTCCTCTACTTGCTGCTCAGTTTTACCACTTCACTGATTGTTTAAGCTGTGCTACCTCCCACTATTTCTGGGAACCAAGAGCCCAATTTTGCAAATCTTCCCTATGTCAAGAGTGCTTCATCATGTGACTAGTTTCATTGACTGTAATGGAGATACTCATGTGACTAGAGACTTCACACTTGACAGATTTGCAGAATTAGGCCTATAAAAACTAGAATGAGAGATCAGGGTATCTGTGCAGAGTGACTGGCAAATGAGCAGCACATCATCATGCAACTTGTAAGGAAAAATGTCTCCTTCACTTCTGAGAAAGTAATCAATAGGAAAATCAAGAAGGTGTGAATGATAATGTGGAACCTTGACCTACCAACTCACACTGTGGGAAGAACTTCCATGAAGAGCTGGCTTAATCATCAATTCACTGCCATACTTTTACTTCATGTCTACCTGCTCCTTTCATAGGGTTACCTCAGAATAGTAGGATAATTTAATGCATTTTAGACTTCAGGTGCAATATCCCAAGACCAATGTAACAACGATAAAATGAGGTTTCGGGCAATTCAATCAAAAGCCTACTCTAATGTTCTGAGACCCATTCCTTTTTATAATGTTTCCTCAGATGTAAAAATTATCTCTAGAACCACTCCATACTATTTATATTTGCTTTCATAGGTGGTTTGTCTAGTCTTTGGAGCCTGATATTGGGAGTCTTATTCCGGACCCCTGGATTCTAGAAACGAGCTATATCATTTTGTCTTTTAAAATTTCAAGTTGATATTTTATGAGGAACATTTAGATTGATTGGCTTACCTTGCTTCTCATACCTGCACGTTACCCATACCTGAACCCTCTCTCAGCTCCTATGTTTCAAGAGAAGGTACACACAACATTTCACAGTGTCAGACCCTAATGGTGTTTCCTCAGCTATAAAATGGGCACAGCAATACTTAACTACCTGGTCAGCTTTAATTAATTGCTAGCAACTCCCAACCACTTTCATTCCCATCCAGGAACCACACCCGCTTCTGAACTTCACTCCTCAGTTACCTCTAGCTTCCACCAAGCTGCCCATACACCCTTCCTCCTCTACATCTCTTCTGAGCAATTCAAGGAATAAGGTCCTGCCCACATCTATTCCCACTGTGCAGGGAAACTCTGTGAAGGCAATCTGGTGCCAATACCTTTTACTAGCACTAAGCTTATGTTTATGGTTACATGTAAAAAAATTTCTGTGTGTTTGTACTGCTGGGCAATGAGGGGGGATTAAATGTAAAATGGATATAAAAATTCTGTACAGTCACAAATAATTAATCTATAGCACTCACTCCTAGAGAATATTATCAAGGGAAAGAGTTTAATAGGATTATTTTAAAAAAGGGATTCACATTTATACGAACACATTCTGCAGTTACACCAGCTAGGCTAAAAACTACAAGTGTTATCAATACTCCTGCCAAAAGTCATACACTTATCATCAGCTGCAGTCAAGGGAAAAAATAAATTGTATTTAAGGATTCCTCACTCTCCTCTGGGAAGACTGAGCCCTGACTATTTTGGTGAATCTTAGCAAACTATTATTCCTTGCTAGGTCCTGTAGACACATGTATGTGGGATTAAGGTGACCATGTTTCCAAAATAAAAACAAAAACAAAACAGGACACTTTTGCAGTAACTTTTTTTAAGGGTCATGAAATACTCATTCAAAAGTAGTTTAAAAAATATGTACTGGTGTCACTACTGCCAGCTTCTCACACAAGAGGGAAGTGTCTCAGAGTGGAGGGCATTTTCTAGTAAATTTCCGAGCTGTGAATGAATTCACCATGAATCGCTGAACACATGTCACTAACATTCAATCTAAGCCAAAGAATGGCTCCTACAATGTCAACACTTGGCTTTTCTCTCCATTCCAACCACCATTCGTTATTCATGCCACCAAACGCTCCTTCCGCTGCACTATTCCCATAAACACAGAACTCCTGCTTAGTATAGCGATACTCCTCGAACAAACATGGAATGAAAACAATAATTTTTTTTAAAAAATTTTTAGGAAATGGAAAACTGGAAGGACTCAGGTGCCCTGAAAGCAGCTCCTGGGACAGAAGGACATTGCAAGAAAAGCTAGGCTTTGGGGTGGCCGTGGTGGGTCGGACACACCCTGCAGCCACATGAACAGGCTCACCAGCACACTAGCACTCCCCAGCAGGGCTGGATTAACTCTCCTGTGGACCCAGGGCCATTAGATTTTGTGGGGCCCCTATATACAAGTCTTTTTCCGAATTTAAAACAAAATTATCACAATTACAGGCATCAAGGCTATTAACGTTTTACTAAACTTTCCTTATAATTAACACAAAGCCTTTCTGTGGTTACATTTCAGTCTTAAAACATGTAGAACATAGTTAAGTTAATTCAAAATAGCCTACTTCTTACCTTAGAACAGCTGTTTTATTAGTTTCTTTCTGGGAGGGAGTTTGGCTGCAGGTGGGGGCTCCAGGCTGGGGCAGAGTGTTGGGGTGCAGAAGGTGAGGGGTACAGGCTCTGGGAAGGAGTTTGGTGCAGGAGGGGAGTCTGACCTGGGGCAGGGAGTTGAGGTGCACAGTCTGCAAGGGAGTTTTGGTGCTGGAGGGGAGTCTGACCGGGGGCCAGCCAATGGGAGCTGCGGAGCCAGTGCTGGGGGTGGGGGCAGCATGCAGAGCACACCCCCCCCCACCAGGGGCTGCAGACACGTGCCAGCAGCCAGCCGCTTCCAGGAGCGGTGTGGGGCCACAGCTTGCAGGCAGCCTGCCTGAGCCCTGCTGCCCCGCTGGACTTTCCGCGGCCTGGAGATCACAATCGACTGGCAGAGGCTCAACAGGTTGGTGACCACTGTATTGTACATAATTATGGATTTATTTTTGTGCCCCGCGCCCCCTTAGCTGAGCCCCTGGGCTGCAGCCCCCCTAAAGCCCCTGTGTTAATCCGGCCCTGTCCCCCAGCCCTGGGGCTCTGCTCTGGGGCTGGCACCAGCCAGGCACTGCCTTGGGGCAGCAATCCCGAGTCGGCCAGGGCGTGGGGCAGGAATGTGACTCCCTAACGAGCAGCACTCAGCCTCTGTGCCCTGGGGATGGGGAAGGCAGACGCAGGATAGCGGGCCGGCTTCGATAATTGCGACTGCGCATGCTCACGTCGCTTATGAACAGAGAGGGGGCGTGGTTCCTCCCTGCTTCGTCGGCTCCCGCCCCGGCTCGCGCCCCGGTTGCCATAGCAGCGGGTTGGCTGCGCCTCGCGCGGCCAGCATGGCGCTGCCGGATCCGGTCAGAAGGCGGCTCGGCTCCTTCAGCCGGACTGTGTTCAGCGACAGCAACCGCACCGGCCCGGAGCGCCGAGGCAGCGGCGGCAGCCTGGGTAAAGAACCGCACCCCCCTGCCCGCAACAAAGATGGCGGCGGCGGCATCCTCACAGGGGAGAGAGGGAGAGGGTCGCCGCCAGGAACGAAGATGGCGACGCTAGCCTCGCTACAGCGGGGCGCCGGGTAGCGCCGGGCTCCACCGGGCGCTGATGCGACGGCGCGTGCCTGCCTGGTTCCGCGGTGTCCCCGCGTTCAAAGGCCCCGGATGGGGGGGGGGAGAGAGAATGACCCCCTAGCGCCAACAGCTTCCCCTCACCCCAAGGGTGGCAGCAGCTGCCGCGGGGCGCGGTTCACCCCCTGGCTAGAAGTAGTGAGAGCAGCCCGAATACAGGGTGTCCGCCTTTCAGTCCCCCCGCTACTCACACTGTCCCCGCACCGCCGCTTGGCCCAGGTACCCCGCGCAGCCTGGCCGTGAGGCTGCCTTATTGGGGGCTAGAGCCTCGCTAGGGGGCCGGACTGGAGTGCCAACCCCACTTTTGTGTTCAAAAATCACCAGTCAGGCCTCCCACCCCTGAACTCAGGAGGCCATCATCAAAATCATGAGATTTAACAAGTATTAGGTTTGTGGTTGTTTTTCTGTGCCTTGTGGTTTTGAGTTAATAGGGTTTTGGCCGCTTTTCTTGGCAACCATGGGGGCTAGAAACAACTTAAAAATGAAAGCTGAGATTCTCACACAATCACAGGACTCCAGAAGCTGGGGCTTTACAAAAAGCACCAAAAATTATGAAACTTGTGGTACATTATGGGATACCATTAGACATCAGCTTAGGGCAAAACATACTGTGCCTTTCTGTGAAAATATTACTGTTCTGATAACCACTGATCCCTTCACATTTAGCCAGGCACTCAAAGTAACTTGCCAGATACTACTACCTAGCATTTTTCATCCAGATATCACAAAGCACTTTAAGAGATCAAATATATCAGGCTTCCACTGGCACCAAATTTAGGGGATATTTTAGGTGTTTAAATTTGAGTTGGACCTGCTGAAACAGGGACACTTAACAGGAAATACAGGTGAGGCAATCATAAAGAGGACCTTCCACCCCCACAAATGGTGGTGATTGCTGATTCTTCTATGAGCTGCACTTTGAGTAATGTGAGAAACTTTCAACAGTCAGCTTATTGATCATTAATTCAAGATTTAATGTGATATCAATAAATTGGATAATGGGAGAAGGAAACTTGCCAGTTGAAACAAAACTGTTCCCTGATCTCATTTTTTAAGGACTTGCTTTTTATACTTTTGTGTGTCTAGTTTTTTTGAAACTATGTGCAAATTCTAAATACTGTAGAACTTCACCTCCCACTTAATATTGCAGGGGTCAAAGTTTTGTTTTTCTGGGTTTTAGCAGCTCATTTTCTTCTCTCCACAGTGTTTGATTTGGAACTCCATTTTCTTTAATGTACATTCCAAACTGGTGGTTCTCTTTTTAAAAAAGCACAGTGGATTGACATTGCTGGAGTCTAGAATTTTCTATACAGAAGAAAGGTATTGTGTCGAGACCAAGTGATGCAAGATTCCCCACCAGCATGCCTGAGTTCTGATCTTTAGGGATCAGTTTTAATTTGAGGATAATCAAATATATATGCTCATTTAAGCCTACGCCCTGTTGATGAGACTACCACATTGCTAAAGTCAGGCCTCAGGAGCTCAGAGTGCAGGTCAGTTCAACTGCACTGTCTACTCTCCTGAGCTGGCCTGCTCTCCTTTTGAGCTTCTCTTCCACCCATTCATGTTTTGCAAGTGTGGCAGCAGAACAGCTGCTTAACCCCTTCCTTACTGGTGTAGGTTTGCATACACTTTCACACATAGATTCTTTAGAATACAGTTGTGATGTAGCAGAATTCTTCTGTTGCACGTTTTAACACATTATACTTAACGTTGAACTTGATTGATCTCATAGTCCAAACATTATTCTGTTGGTTGAAGTTGCTATGTCTTAAAGTAGAGGTTGTTTTGTTTTTTTTTAAAATATGGTATCTCATAGAGCTGGAGGGGACCTTGAAAGAGCATCAATTCCAGTCCCCTGCCTTCACAGCAGGACCAAGTACTGTCCCCTTATTTTTGTCCCAGATCCCTAAATGGCCCCCTCAAGGATTGAACTCATAACCCTGGGTTTAGCAGGCCAATGCTCAAACCACTGAGCTATCCCTCCCCCAGTAGCAGCTGTTTCTGCTGTATGTAGGAAAGAGAATGTCTGGCACAGACCTTGGGTGATGAGGATTTCTCTCTCTCTCTCTAGATAATGAAATAGTCTCCAGTTTGCCATTGCAGATGTCCCTCTATTTCAACCTTTATTTTTTCCCATTTTGGTGGGTGAGCAGTGTTGTCATGCTCCAGCTGAAGGTAAGTCCTGAGGGAACATATCCCCTCCAACATCTGTGGTGCCTGTCTGAATCTTATTTCCTCACACTGTCTGCAAGACTATGGGTTTGTCTTCACTACCGGGGTAAGTCGACCTAAGTTATGCTACTCCAGCTAAGTGAATAACGTAGCTTAGGTCGACTTACCCCAGTGTCTTCACTGTGCTGCGTCAATGGGAGACGCTCTCCGGTCAACTTACCTGAATCTTCTTGGGGAGTCCACTAGAGAGCGTTCTGCTGTCGATTTAGCAGGTCTTCACTAAGTCGATACCCACAGCATCAATTGCAGCAGCCTTGAGCTCCGCAGGAGTGAAGACAAGCCCTAATATTCGGCCCTTCTACTCATTACCTTCAACCCAGACATGGAAAGTGATACTTAATAGAGTGCAGTGTCTCCGCAGAAATGTCAGAGTAGTTGGAGGGACAGGAGTTCATGACAGAATTAGTGGCATGTTTGGTTGGAGGTTGACTGAAAAATCAGGGGCTATGGCTTGTTGGGTTTCAGCAACATTGACAGTGCTGCATGAATTTCCAGATCACAAATACCATAAGCTTCTGTAGAGCCGTATAAAATAATGATAGTGCATTCCATCCCTCTGGAATTCCTACTTTCTTCCTCTCTCTAGTACCCAGTCTTGCCAGATTACTACAAGTTCATCCTGGTCACAGTAATCGTCCTAGTCTCTCTAATTGAGGCCATCCGACTGTATCTTGGATACATGGGCAATCTGCAGGAGAAGGTATGTTCTGTTGACCTCCTTGAGCATCAGTTCAGGAGCCCTAAGGGGCGGAGTATGATGCTTTGAATTAAAGACACATCACAATTACATTCACTTATAAAGGAGCACTTAGTAATTGGACTTGAACCAGGGTCCATGTCCCTAGGTAAATGCTCTGTCAGTTGAACTAAAGGAGCTGGTCACTTTGCACAAGTGAGCAGGGGCTCCTTTGTTTCTGAAGTTCACAAAAGGACAGAATCAGACCTGGCCTTTGTAAGCCTCCTGGAATAAACAAAGGACTTAAATTTAGTGTCTCTATGTTGTGGGGTGGACGAGGAGCACACACAAACTTCAAAATCACCTTCATATTAAATAATTTACTTCCCTCATTCTGGTTTTATGCATTTCTCCAGTCTGAGCCTCTCTTCTGCCAGTTATGCTCTTTCAGTGTCTGTCTATCCCTTTCATTCCCTCATTTCAGTTCCTTCCCCCTTTCTTGTTTTTTTGTTTTGGGGATACCAACCTCATTTTCCCTCTCTCTTTTCTTTGATTCCTGCTCCAGCGACCTCACGTCACTGAAACCATCCTCTTCAGCTTCATGCAGCTCTCTGGAAGCCTTCCGTCATATGGTGGGTCTGCTTAGAAGTATTGTAGGATAGAGTAGTGTAGCATGTGATGCTCCTAGAGCTGGCTGATCCAGGGAGCAAGGGACCAGGCTCACCAGGCTCTGTTCCATACTGATACATACTGACACTAAACTTTCAGTGCAAGTCTTCTTTTTCTGCCTCTCTATTTGTTGTTTCCTTCTGTCCTGGCTTATTGCTCTGATCATTTAATTCTCCTTGTACCTTGCCCTTGGAAGACCATGCTTCCTGCTCCAGTCTATAGCACTACCTTAATGATACTGATAGAGGGAAACTGATGAGAATCAAACTATCCTCACTAGCTTTACTCTGCTACTTCACGTCACCTGAGCTGCTGAACATCCTATAGACTTCATTGCCACAGATGCAACCATGTGTCTACTTTTCCCTGTCACTTTGGGGTGGGGTGGGGGAGTAAAGAGGATCACACTTGGCTGGCAGTTATGGCAAGAACAGTGGGGAGGCCAGTGACCACATTTCACTCTGCTTCTGCTGTTACCAGGATGTTTTGGGCTCACAAGGTGCAGCAGTAGGGCTAGGACTTCTCTGCAGAGATTTTAGAAGGTGATGGGAACACCAGGGAAGCCCATGATCATCCAGTGAATTTAACTCCCTGAAGCCCTGGATTTAGTTGAAAGAAAAATCGAAATAGTAAGCTGATTTCAGAGTAGTTGTTGGCTAGACATTTATGTTATCTCTTTGTTTCATAGTAGAGCTGGCTGGAAAATGGGGTTTCCCCGGCTGGAAAATGGGGTTTCCCCTGCTGGAAATGTTGACTTTTCAGCAAAAATTTTAAACTGAAATACTTCAATTCTGAAATGCTACCACAGCACATCAGGGGAGTTCTGGTTCACATACCACATGCTCCTCTTATTCTTGATCAGCTTTGCTCAGTGCTTAGACTGTATCATATGTGATACATCACTGTCTCCTCTCTTGTTTAAGGGAGCTGGTGCATCATGGGAGTTGCACAGCCACATTGCATCATGGAAGATGAAGTTCAGCTAGGAGCCAAGCCCATAAGAATGGGTGCGTGAGGCAATTCAACTACAATTCCCATGAAACACAGCAGTGGTATAATCAATTAAAATTTTCACATTTGGGGCATTATTATTTTGATGAAAGATAGACATTTTCCACAGAAAGGAGATGGTTTTTGGCAAATAATTTTGTTTAGTCAAAAACCCCAATTTTTCATTGAAAAATAGTTTAGACAAAACACTTTCAACCAGGCCTATTTCTTAGCAATTCCATAGCATACGCAGGCTTTGGGAAGAGGGAGAATGGATTTTTTACAGGATACATGTTTTTGGTATGTACTCCAACTGTGTACACATTGCTTGCATTGTTCAGTTGCCATGCTTTAATAACAGTTGATATTAGACGTGATGTCTTTCTGTTGTAGGTCCCGGAACTGGCTGGCTTTTGGCTCCTAAGTCTCCTCCTGCAGTTGCCCATAATCCTCTTCTTGCTCTTTAATGACGGTCTGAAGATCCAGCCACTAGAGCGAGCAGTCCACATCATTTTTGCCCTCTTCCTCACCTTCCAGGTCATTGCGGCTTTTCTTGCCTTGAAAAGAATGGTGAACCAGCTAGCAGTTCATTTCAGCCTTAAAGAATTTGACCAGCTGGATGATCATCCCAGATCTGATTATCTAGCCTGGAAGAAGAAGAGGGTGCAGGCTCCATGGCGGGTAGGACAAAATTTTGAGGAGGCTCCTCCATCAAATATTGATTGGGAGTCTGCACTCAGGGCCTGACAGGTTACTAGGATAGAGCCTCAGGATGAACGTCTCTTGCTGCTATAGTCCCATTGTTCCCATTTCTTTGGCTCATTCTCAACCTTCCTATTTGTCAGAGACCCTAAAAGTAGTTGTTCTGCCACAGCCAACATTAAAGATGAGAGATCTGAACTTTGCTGCAACATCACATTGGCATTATTAGCTCTGCCAGTTATACAGTTGATTTCATTTGTATACAGTTATTCATTGGATGAAATGCCTGCGGCGTGGAGTTGGTAGGTTTTATACTTATGCAAACTTTAATTTTTTTAAATTGTGTACAGAAGATTTTTACTGTTCATGATTTTGCACAAGGATATTTTGTTTATAATAAATCCATATTTTATTCATTTTAATAAAATTTCACACTATATAGCCTCTTCTGTCTACAGATTTTAGTACACTGTACAAACGAGTTTAGCCTCACACTAGCCCAGTAAGATAAGGAAGTATGCAGAAACAGACATAGAAAGGGATGCAGAAACTACAGTGATGGTCATGCTACAAGAACTTAAAAAGCTTCAAGGACAAAGTTTCAAAAGTGACCTTTACCTTTGGATGACTCCATTATTGGGAGCTCCAGTCAGAGAAACTGTTAATTCAAGAAAACACCATTTGGTTCAGCTGAAGTTTTGGGTACCCAGCACCTCAGAGTTAGGGCCTAGTTGTCTAAAATGGAGCACCCAATAATTGAGCCACACAAAATTACAGGCCGTTTAAACATTTAGATATGTGATCTGCTCAAGGGAATACAGGAAATCTATGTCAGAACAAGGTATATAACCCTGGTCTCATTTTCAGGTCTCTGTATTAATGTCTGGACTATCCATTCTGGTAATGGCTAAAAGTTTGTTTCTCAATATTTGGTGATCAAAAGTTAAATTAATTTAATTTCTTCTTGTGGATCCCTCTGTCTATCAGCAGAGCAAAGGCAGTTGCATATGGATGCAGGGCAGGGCTGGTACATGGACACAGGGTTAATGAAAGGGAGAAGGGTAAAGAGGATAGGGAATCTAATTGCACTATGAAGGAAAGATGCTATTTGGGTAAGGATGTGATTTTTGTAGGCCCATTAGAGTCTTACAGTGCAGAGGAATGGATAGTGGCCTTGTCTCATATCAAAATTGGATTTCCTCGGTGGGCAGGAGAGAGGGATGTTGGGTGACTAGATTCTGCAAAATATTCATTTAAATGTTATCTATTAATAAAATTCAAACCTGATGGAAGCAAGTACTTGCAGCAGCGGTTGCCCCAACTTGCACCAGGTCTGGCTTTGACTTATTTTGCAGAAATATGACAAATTGGAAGGAATTTGTAAGCAGGAAGTTACCTGAAGTATCTGAAGAAGTATTAAGATTGGGGTCCTTCATTCAGAGTCTGTAAGGGAGACACAGGTGAGTTTTAAGCATAGGAACTCTGGCCCTGCCCATGAGTTTTGCATTTAGAAGTTATACCATTTGAAAAATCCTTTTTTTTCCCCAATAGTCCTGGGAATTCCTTTCTAAAATAAAAAACCTTTTAAACTGTATGCAGTAGCACAAATTGTCATCCTGCCACTGTGTAACTACTGCACAAAGCTGAGCTTAAATCAACCGTTAGAGATCAGAGCCCAGGTCACCTCAAAGAGAAACTTTTCAGAGGCAATTAAAATAAGGCCTGGAAAACAGAACAAGAGACCCTAATAGGCGAACCAGAAGTATCAATTCTTGTTTATCTCTTCACTAAGGAGTTAACACAAGGTATAACTCAAGTGTTTCTGTTAACTCTATTCTACACATACACAGAAAACCCGCTAACTTATTTGTGGTTATGGTAACACAAATTGGTTGGTACAAGTGGGGATATAGAGCAGACCTTGAGTGAGCTTACCTCCTTAGCCCCCAATACAATCTCTCAATAGTATTGATTAGGTTAGTGCTGTGATAACAAGTGAGAGCTGCTAGTCCTCCAGTGCCTTCCCTACAATTCTCTTAGGGTCCCCTGTCCTGTAGTCTTGTCTTGCTATCTACTTGTTCCCTGCTTCCTGACTGAAAGTCACCTCCTGCTGCATACAGGTCTGCCTGGCCCTCATTCCCCACATTCGCCCACAGCGGCCAGTATCAGCAACTGCCCTCAACCACGTCTGGTAGAGAGCTCCTGTTTTGTGATAATGGTGCCAAGGATGACACATTTTCAGAGTGCTGACAGCTGCAACCAAGGTACTGATGAATCTCTGACTCAGGTCTTACAGAGTCCACAATTTTGGGAACAAGAATTGAAATGCCAAGATGCATGATGACATTTTGAATAAACTGGCCAGGTGTAGAATTCAATGAACAGAACCTCAGTGCTGGAGAACATCAAAGGGATTAAGATGCTTGTACCTCTAGAGTGCCCCCTTGTGGACAGAGGTTGCTCTGTGGCACCCTGCCTCTTTGGCCATCGTTTCTCTTCAGGTTTCAGAGTAGCAATCGTGTTAGTCTGTATCTGCAAAAAGAAAAGGAGTACTTGTTGCACCTTAGAGACTAACAAATTTATTTGAGCATAAGCTTTCATGAGCTACAGCTCACTTCATCGGATGCATTCAGTGGAAAATACAGTGGGGAGATCTGTGAGAGTGATGGGTCGTCCTTCAGGATAGGTTGTAGATCATGGATGATGCGTTGGAGAGGTTTTAGTTGGGGGCTGAAGGGGATGGCTAGTGGTGTTCTGTTATTTTCTTTGTTGGGCCTGTCCTGTAATAGGTAACTTCTGGGTACTGTTCTGGCTCTGTAAATCTGTTTCTTCACTTCAGCAGGTGGGTATTGTAGTTGGGTGGATGCTGTCAAGATTAGCCAGCACATGGGGCTATCCACCCTGTTTCATACTCCATGAAGTGAGGGCAGCCTTGCCTCATGCTTCCCTTACTTTCCTTAAGTGGGTTCTGCAGAGGGGTGCTTCCTGCCCACCAAAACTCATCATCAAGCCCATAACCTATGAGCCTCCCCTTTTTAACCCTAACCAGGTAAGCACGACCCTTCATCACCCTAACCCTGGGCTGCGGAGCCCTTCTGACCCCAGTGTTAACCCTAGGCCGAGAAGCCCTTACTTTTGTAACCTTAACTTTATGCCAGGGAGCCCTAGTAATACCAGGGAGGGAGCCCTCCAGACTGCAACCGTAACCCTAGGTCAGGGAGCCCTACAAACCCCAATGCTTACCCTAGGTCAGGGAGTCCTAATGACCCCAACCTAACCCTAGTCCTGGAATTCCTATGGGCTGAATGCCACGCATAAGCCGGGAAGCTGTACCTTTTGTGACCCTAATCCTAGGCTGGGAGCCCTATCCTTTGAAACCTTAGCCTTCGCTCAGGGAGACCTACTGACCCCAATGCTAACCCTAGGCCGGAGCACTGCTCTTTTCAACCCTTACCCTAGGCCAGGGAGCCCTGCTGACCTCTAGCCTAACTCTAGGCCAGGGAGCCCCGTCGATCCCAACTCTAACCCTTAGGCAAGCAGTCCTACTCTTTGGAATCCTATCCCCAGGTCTAACCCCAACATTGCAAGCGTTACCTTTTCTAACCCTAACTTTCACCCTGGGAGCTCTGCGATTTGTAACGCTAACCCCAGTCTGAGGAGCTGACCTTCATTGTGGGATGGAGGAAGAGTGGACACACTTTCAAAATCACCCACTGTCGAGGCTAAATCCCCACTCTGTCACTCCGAATGCAGAAAGTGAGGTCCCGCAAGGATTCTAAAAAATTAATACTGGCCACTTCAGGCTTGTATTACACTCCCAAGGTTACAGCTTCTCTCTGACCTTGGCTTGGTAAACGCTGCCACCACCCAAATGCAAAAAAAACCCCTTTTAACCCAGGAAGGAGCAGTTGGGAATTCCTCCATATGGGGTACGCTCAAGCCCTTTCCCCATCCCTTCTGGGGAAGAGCTGAGAAAGAAACACAGAAAATTAACTGTGGCTACCAGCTAATCAAACAACATGCACAAACCTCTTAGGACACCAATAATCCAATCCTGTTCTTAAAAAAGGTAAATTTTATTAAAAACAAAAAGGACAAAATACTTTTGGAACTTAGGCTTTTGCTAGATTTTAAAAGAGCAATTCCAAAAATTAAGCATCCAAAATAGCTTTCTTGGGGGTTCAGCTTAAAGGTTACAAGCAAAGAAAAGCATCTGGGGTTAGCACAGAGGAGTTCCACAAGCCTTAAAAAATAAACAGAAATAAACCTGATCAGGTCGAGCTAAACATTCTGATCTATTTACACCGTTGGGTTGTTAAAAGTAGTTCTAGATATCTGATTATTTTCATATCTCTTTTAACTTTACACAGCATTCCTGCTGCCCCGTTTCTTCAGCCCAGAGAGCAACAGACAAAGGGAAAGTGTCTTTCCCAATTTTAAAAAGTTCTACCTTCCCACTGGCTCTTTTGGTCAGGTGCCCACTCCTGTTCTTTTACCTGTGGGCTTGTTAACTCTTTACTGGTAAAGCAAGCAGAGAACAGATACCAAGAGGGATTTTACAACTAACTGGGTGGCCGGGTGTCCATCAAAGGGAGCTACTCCCCCCCTTCATGTATCACACCACTATTAAGTAACATACTCCCCACATTCTGGTCTTTTACATTTCTCTAAGCAGTGCCTCATTTCTGTCAGTTGTGCTCTCTCAATGTCTATCCCTTTTATCTCCTCACTCCAGACCCTGCCAGGCTTTCTTCTGTTTTTGTTCTGGATTCACTTCACTCTCTATTCTCCGATTCCTGCTCCATGACTGAAACCATCATCTTCAGTTGTATGGGGCTTTTCAGAAACCATTAACTCTGCTCCTTCAGTCAGCAGTTGTGCAGGGACTGATTTATATGCTATTTTGGTATTTTATTCTATGATTTAAAGTAAGGGTAAGATAGTAGAAGGGAGGGAAGTGAAGCTGAATCAATATAAGAAACCAAGCCATATTCAGGCATGCAATGGTGAATACAATAGAATTAGAACTGGGAGATGTGTGCCACACTAAAGGATTCATATGCCATCAAACAGCCAGTGACTCACACACACAACTTTCAGATTTTCAATAAGCTAAGTAGTTATTCTCAATGGCTCTTCCCTTTAATGCAACAGCTTTAAATGTCAAAGTTCTAAATAATGTCATTAAAAGGAAAAACACCCAGCCAGAACTCAGCCTCCCACATTCTCAGATAATTTTACTTCAAGAAACTAAATTTTCCACAGGGGCAAATTCTGGGCATGAAAGTAGTTGGCTTCAGTAGACATTTTTTGCTTCAGCCAAAGAAAAGAGGAGTGGGCATAAAATTTGCTGAACACATACCTCTTCAGATTAAAGATCAATTTAAAGATGGAGCATAGCTGCTGGGTTATTCATAACAATGGGCTTGTCATATGCTCCCAGTCAAAAGCAAAAAAAAAACCAAAAAAAACTTTTGAAAAGAATTTCTTTAAAATATTCCAACACTTTGGGGAAGGGGAAATTATACTTGAAGGAGACTTCAGCTGTACACCTATTCTTCACTGGGACAGAGCTGATAAAAAGACAAAAGAAGGAAACAGGTGCAGCATTGTTTCTATACCAACAAGTCAATCTCTCAGATTTCTGGAGGGAATTATATCCAGTGGAATGAGATTACACGTGTATTCATACCCTCATCAACTAGACTAGAATAGATTTAATATTAATCTCTAAATCCTTAATGTAGCAGCAAAATTTGCAGAAATTGGCAAACAGTCAGTTCTTGCCCCATTGGAAGTAATAAGAGAAGGTTACTTACCTGTAACTGCAGGTTCTTCAAGAGGTGTGGTCCCTACTGTATTCCACTGAGGGTTACACATGCACACCATGCATCGAGAGTCGGAGATTTTGAAAGGTAGCGTCTGTGGGTCCATGCATGTGCCCTGGCTTGCCTCATGCTTCTGTCCAAGGTGAGAAAGGGCAGGGCAGACCGACTGTATCTTCAGTTCCTTTTCTACTATGAATTGACCAATCTGCAGTAGAGGGGAAGGTGGGTGGGAAGTAGAATACAAATAGGGACCACACAGTCTGAAGAACCTCCAGTTACAGGTAAGTAACCTCTTCTTTGAGTGAAGGTCCCTATTGTATTCCACTGAGGGTGGTTGACAAGCAGTACCTAAGTTGGAGGAGGGTGTGAGGATGAAGATGGAATGATCGTGTGGAGAACTGCCATGCTGAAGGAGGCATCTGCTGCAGAGTCCTGCACTAAGATGTACTGCGCTGCAAAGGTGTGTACTGAACACCATGTGGCTGCTCTACATATGTCTACAAGCGGAACATCTTGAAGGGAGGCTGTGGTTGAAGCCTGAGCCTTCTCGTGGAGTGAGCCCTGTAAGTGAGCTCACAGTTGGTAGCAGAGTTTAATGCAACCGGAAATCCTTTTGGTGATTCTCTGAGAGGAAATGTCTTGTCCAGAGTCTCGCTGCTACTGCAACAAATAGTCGAGGAGACTTCCTGATTGGTTTCATTCTCTGCAGGTAGAAGGCCAGAGCTCACCGTACATTGAGGGAATGGAGTCCATGTTCCTGTTCAGAAGCATGTGGCAGAAGCCAAACTGGTAAGTGGATGGCTTGATTGATGTGAAACTGGGAGACCACTTCTGGTAAAAATTTGTGGTGTAGATGTAGGGAGACTTTATCTTTGTGGAACACCATGAAAGACGGGTCCGCCATCATTTAGCTCTGAGTTCACCAACCTGTCTCATGGAAGTAATTGCAAGCAGGAAGGCGACTTTCGTGGAATGGAGGGACATAGAGCATGAAGCTAATTGGTCAAAGGGTGGCTTCACTGGCATAGAGAGAACTAGAGTCAGGTCCCATTGGAATGCAACAGGTGGGAAGGTTCTGATGACGGATTTGTCAAAAGGGAGGTCTTCAATGGTGTTTTGGACCTCCTTAGGAAATCCAGAAGAGTGGACATAGGGCTCTCTACACGTGATTATCGTCCATTGCATCTACCACAGATTGAAGGGTAGTTCTGGCCACGAGCTTCCCTTCTTTAACAAGTGCTGGAAAACAAGCGTGATCTTGTTGTGGAAGTCTATCAGCAAACTCCTTGAATTTGGTGTAATTCAGGAAATAGGTTTTGTTAGCCAAACATGGCTAGTTCGTGATCCTAAATTGCAGGCTGGAAAATGAGCATACTTTAAGACCCAGAAGATCTAAGCACTTCCCTACTTTGTCTGCTGAAGTAAATTGAGGGTGCTGTTGTTTAGATCTTTCTGCAGCAGCCTGGGCTACAAGGGAATTTGGACATGGATGTGAAAAAAGAAATTCAGAGCCTTTGGCTGGAATGTAGTAGCATTTTTCTGCTCCTTTGGAGGTAGCTCTGCATGTGGCCGGTGCCATACCATTCTGGAAGGTTCCAGTGTGGCTTCGTTAATCAGCAATGCTATTCTTGCCAGCACCAAGATGTGAAGGATATCCTGAAGCTTGTGCTGGGAATCTTGAATCTCCTCTAAAGGGATTTGGAGTTCCTTCACAACTATCCTGAACAGCTCCTGGAATTCTCTGAAGTCATCTGGCAGGCAAGGAGGTGATGCAGCTACCATGTGATCAGGAGAGGAAGAGGGGAATCTTGCTGATTCCAGCAGAGGTGCTGGAACCAGGCTAAAAAGTTCTTCCACTATCAGGTCTGTATGCCTGGTGGAAGGATCCCTCAAGGGGGAAGGAGGTA
This sequence comes from Lepidochelys kempii, assembly GCF_965140285.1. Classification (NCBI taxonomy): domain Eukaryota; kingdom Metazoa; phylum Chordata; order Testudines; family Cheloniidae; genus Lepidochelys; species Lepidochelys kempii. The sequence continues at coordinate 197,363,832 of NC_136382.1, forward strand.
ATGGTTCCCTTGTGGATTGGGCCAGTCCCGGGGGGGGGCTATTGTGCCCAGGGTACCCAATATGGCCAGTAAGTCAGATCCGATGTAGGTGGTGGGGCTCCCCATGGCATAGGGTACCATCGTCTCCGTGGTGGCTGGGGTGGTAAGTGTTGCCATGGATGAGGTGGTTTCTGTGGTGCATAAGGATGGTAAGCTAAAGGTTGTTCTTCTCCTGGTTCTGAGTCATCAGAGGAGGAGAAGATGGATCCCATTTCTAATGGTGGTATCGTCAGAGCTGGTGGAAGAGTGTAGAGCATCGATGCAGCGGGTGAGGGGCCCCAAATTGAGGGCATGTCCCTTGGTGGAGATTTAATCTCTCTAGATGTGGAAGAGCCCGATATGGAGGGGGGGAGGTAACTCCAGATCCAGGAAGGCAAAGACCTCCTGGGGAACAGCTATGGTTCTGGATATTCCTGGTGTGAGAGACACTCTTTCCTTCCCAGTCATTGCAACCAGGTGCTTGGGTCTTTCCCAGCGCGAGAGGGTCCTGAGCCTTGTGGGGTGCTGGGGATGGTGGTACCGATAGATTGGCACCCAGAACCACTGGGTCCCATTGTTTTGGGGTCTTTTTCTAGTGCCTTTGGGACTTAGACTGTACTCCGTTCCCTTGAGCTGAGCTGGTGGAAGGAACTTCCATCTTCTTTTTGATTTGGAGGAAGACTTAGCCCCATGCTTATGGGAGTACTTCCTTATCTCTCGACTAGGCCCCACCCTAGGGGTGATTCCACCCGCACCAGACTTGGATGTAGTGGGAGGTGCACTCCTCCCCGAAAATGTGCAGGGAGGGTTCCCTGGCCTGGGTCCAAGTGCAGTCTCATGGCTAGCTCCATGAGATGTTTCCAGAGGCAAAGTGCCCGGCCTTTTCGGGTGTGGCTGGGGAAGGATGGACAAATATTGCACCATGCCGTGATGTGAGCTTCTCCCAGGCAGTGCAGGCAGCATTGGTGGTCATCGCTGCCCAAGAAGGATCACAGGCAGGAGACACAAAGTTTGAAGCCCGGAGTCCTGGGCATAGTCCAGTACTGCATGTGGGTATGGGGGTAGGGAGGAGTGAAAAACCCTAGTCTATCTAAAACAACTGGCGCTAGCTACTATTTAAAACTTTTAACACTAGAAAGAACTAAATCTTATAATCTACTGTAAAAACTGTTTTAAAACTATGTACAACTGTCATGTCCAGAAGCGCATCAGAGACCAGGACACAGAGCTCTGATACAGACCATACGGCGGTGAGAAGGAACTGAAGATGTAGTCGTCCAGCCCTGCCATTTATCACCTTGTACCCTATCTCGCATCATGCTTCCGTTCATGTGCAGACCAATGGACGCTACTCCGCATGCATGGTGTGCGCTTGCGTAACCCACAGTGGATTACAATAGGGACCATCACTAGAAGAAGAATGGATAGTTGGGATGGGTGCCAAAGATCAGTTTTTTGGAAAATGTTTCTATAGGACCAAGAGTGGATTGCAGCAATAAAAGACGACATTGTTAAACACTTTCAAATAAATTTTGCAGACAATATAGGTCTTCTATGGGAGGAAGGTAGAGCAGTAGTTAGGGACAAGTTTATAAGCAAAGCATCATAGAATCATAGAAGATTAGGGTTGGAAGAGACCTCAGGAGGTTATCTAGGCTCAAAGCAGGGCCAATCCCAACTAAATCATCCCAGCCAGGGCTTTGTCAAGCCGGGCCTTAAAAACCTCGAAGGATGGAGATTCCACCACCTCCCTACGTAATCCATTCCAGTGCTTCACCACCCTCCTAGTGAAATAGTTTCTCCTAATATCCAACCTAGACCTCCCGCCCTGCAACTTGAGACCATTGCTTCTTGTTCTGTCATCTGCCACCAAATGCCATAGCTGTTATACAAAGAGAAAAGAAAAGAAAAGAAAGATTAAAACTAGAACAGGAGATAAAGTGTTACAACACATTCATAAAAACATGGGTTCAAAAAATTATACAAATAATTAACTAATTAGGGAAGAATTGGCTATGGTGATGACAGGTGCCACTGAAAAAAGCTATTAGGTATATGAGCAGATATTTTATGAAAAAGGAAATAAAAATAAGTTATTGGTTCAAAAACTTTAAGGGTTTCCTGAGCAACTCACTGTTCCACCAATTTAAAAAAATCAGTAAAAACACCCTAATGAAATTCTAGATAAAGAAGTAACAGAAAGGACAATACCAACCTCTGTGGAAATGGTAATAGGGCAATGCCATGTGCCGTTTTAGCTGGACGGTGGGGCAACCTGCAATGATTTGGAAACCTGTGAACACTAAATAAATAACTAGCTATTTTTTTTTAAAAAGAGCACATCACAACTTTGTCATGGCAATGAACCACTGCCAAAATGCCGGCAATTGCGTCTCTTGCCCTGGTTCTTCTTCTTCTTACCAAAATGAGAGTCGCATTAGTACCCAACATTAGGTATGGGGCATTGCTCTGAGTTGGGTCCATGCCTTGCCATTGGTTGGAACGAAGGCTGTGGACAGAAACTGGGGGCGTGCCAGGTCAGAACTGGTTTGTTTTAATGAGTCACTGGGCTCATACATTCTGGGGATCCTGTGTGGAAATGGGACAGGCAAGTTCTCCCACTGCATACTGTGAAAGCACTCTTAGAACCGCACCGTTTACTGAAGCACTATGAACCTTAGGTTGTGCCCCCTGAAGTCTTCAGTCCACACACAACTGAATAGAGCACCAGCATGGATTCAGAGCATGATTCCACACCCTACACCAGTTGTTCTGAAGGACTCCCTTGTGATGGGCTAACACAAGGGAAGACACTTGAGGATAGATCACTCAAGTTAATTCTGTCGGGCAGACCCTTCAATGTTGGGATGAGCAAACTTTGAAAGGTTTGGTTGTAGAAGTACCTGAAGTCCTGGATGCACTTGAATCTTTCTGATATTTCTGTATCCTCCTGGGACTGGTAAATGCAGGTGTGCATTAAAAAAAATTAGAAATCCCAAAGCTATATAGCATCTCAGAAAAGGTTTGGCTCAAGCTTTGATCAGTTATTATATACAAACTAGTTCTCTCATCTATCATCTTGGTAGACTGGCTCCTATCCCATCCTTCACTACAATCTAGACACTATATACTCCATGGCAAGCTGAACCAAAATGTATGCAGCAGCTTCAGATTTTTTAAATGTAAAGTTATTGAATTAAATATGAAAATAAATTGTATCAAACAGCAGTGTACTCCTGTGGGGACTTATTTTACATCATTTTGAGATCTCCATCCTGTTTCAATTTTCAAGATGGCATTGATTGTCAGCTTGAGAACTCAGAATTAAAACTCCATTAAGATTCATGGCTGGAGCAGTTCACACCTGTTCATAGACTCTGTGCAGACTCAGAAAAATATCGCTGCATGGTTTTGCACTGTTCAGCTTTTCAAGGTTACCAGCAATCATAAAGACTAAAAACATTTTTTAGTGAAAGCTGAGATCCTGGAGCACAATTCTCTGGCACGGGATAAAATTTTGCAATAAATTCCATGCCTGCAGAATTGTGAAATGTAATAGGGCTCTGACGGTATCATACTATTGCTGCCATGCTGAAGTGCTACATTTCAGATACCAAAATACACCATTTCTAGATGTCAGGCCAAAAAACTTATGCGAATGCTTCAGTCCTTTTCCCTCTTTTACCCTCCACACAGATGATTTGTATTCTTTTGTTCATTCATTGTATTCCATAGACATCAGGGATAGGACAATTTACCTGGGCAGATCAGGGGTGTGTGTGTGGGGAAGCCTTGAAAGATACAGGTTCACTCATCACAATCAGTTCAAGGGCATGCAGGTTCCTTTCCCTTTCCCCACCTTTATCAATAGGGATGATCTTTCAGGAGTCAGCTCTGGAGAATGTTGAATTTCTTCCCTACCTCTGAAGAAAATGCAATGCTCCTAAAACAGACTGCAGCCATTAACTACACAACTGGCTTTTTGTTTCTGACCAGCTCTTAGAGTGAGCGAGCATAAAGGGCAGTAGTGACTTTCCTACAGGGGAAAAACTAAAAGCTTTGAGGGTGGAATGGACAAAATAGAAAAAATGAATTACAAAAAAATACTGATAAGGAGGCAGGGAAGGGATTATCCAAGCTGGTAGCAGCCAGCAACAGTGAAATGTGACACAATAAAAACTGGGTCATTGAGTTGGGACAGCCCTAGGACATAAAAGACTGGAATGAAGGAAAGCTCTGGCTTACTTTGTTCTCAAATATTGAATTTTTTTTCAGATGCATAAAACACGAAATATTACAGTGATAAGCCAAGATTGAAAACACAGCCAAGGGGGGAAAAAAAGTCTTGAAGGGATTGTTTTAAATGTGCTGAAAGAATCATTTGGTTTGGTCCTAAACATCACGAAGAGTAAATTGACACAAGGATTATGCAGAGTGACGAGGCACTGAAGGCAAATGACAACAAGAGCACTGCTGTTTAACTTCTGTATTTGGTATAGGGTGTAGCATTTGATGTGTCAGGGAGCGGTGTCAGAGCTTTGTAATGCAAAGAGAAGATTTGTAAATGTTTGTATTCTTATTAATATTTTCAAGGACAACTTATAATCATCTGTTGGGAAAACAGCTCAGTTTTTTAGAGACTTTAGTGCTCTTCAGCAGAGTATCTTATTCTCCTCACAGCAAACAGGACAGTGTTCGCAAGAAAAAAATGAAGTACATTTTTAACTCAATGCTTGGGAAATAAAGGTGAAATTTCCTCCCTCCCCCCCATTACACAAAGCCCCAATTATAGGTTGCGTGTCTGTCAAGGTTCCTCCCCCACTCTGAACTCTAGGGTACAGATGTGGGGACCTGCATGAAAAACCTCCTAAGCTTATCTTTACCAGCTTAGGTCAAAACTTCCCCAAGGTACAAAATATTCCACCCGTTGTCCCTGGATTGGCCGCTACCACCACCAAACTAATACTGGTTACTGTTTGGACGCATCTTTCCCCCCAAAATACTTCCCAAAACCTTGCACCCCACTTCCTGGACAAGGTTTGGTAAAAAGCCTCACCAATTTGCCTAGGTGACTACAGACCCAGACCCTTGGATCTTAAGAACAATGAACAATCCTCCCAACACTTGCACCCCCCCTTTCCTGGGAAATGTTGGATAAAAAGCCTCACCAATTTGCATAGGAGACAACAGACCCAACCCCTTGGATCTGAGAACAATGAAAAAGCATTCAGTTTCTTACAAGAAGACTTTTAATAAAAATAGAAGTAAATAGAAATAAAGAAATCCCCCCTGTAAAATCAGGATGGTAGATATCTTACAGGGTAATTAGATTCAAAAACATAGAGAACCCCTCTAGGCAAAACCTTAAGTTACAAAAAAGATACACAGACAGAAATAGTTATTCTATTCAGCACAGTTCTTTTCTCAGCCATTTAAAGAAATCATAATCTAACACGTACCTAGCTAGATTACTTACTAAAAGTTCTAAGACTCCATTCCTGGTCTATCCCCGACAAAGACAGACTATAGACAGACCCACAGACCCTTTGTTTCTCTCCCTCCTCCCAGCTTTTGAAAGTATCTTGTCTCCTCATTGGTCATTTTGGTCAGGTGCCAGCGAGGTTACCTTTAGCTTCTTAACCCTTTACAGGTGAGAGGAGCTTTCCCCTGGCCAGGAGGGATTTCAAAGGGGTTTACCCTTCCCTTTATATTTATGACAGTGTCGAACTCCACAAGGGCTGGTGAAGATGGAATTTATACCCCGGCCAGGAGCAGGTCAGGGGCTATCAGCCTTTCCACTACCGCCCTTCCTTTCCTCATGCACAGTGGTTCCCAGCTGCTGAATTCCTGTGAGTGTGCACCCCAGTAGCCCCATCCCAAATCTGTATTCCGGGCTGCCTTATTTGGAGCTGGTGTAGAGCACCCTTCCTGGCAAGTAGACCAGAGTGTGACAACCCCTTGTTGCACAGCCTCTCCACTCATACCATTCTGGAGAAGGTTGGCAGCATGTAGGATCCTGTATAAATATCTTCTGGCCCTGAGAGTCCCCCATACCATAAACAAGAAGTAGCTGCATTGAAATAAATGGAGGCGAAAACTTGTGTCATTGAGAGGACAGTCAGGCCCCATTTGGGTAAACAAGCAAGCTCTCAAATAAGAAACCCCAGCATGCAGTTTAGCAGAAGCAGTGCTGATGAGTCCTGCGCTAGGTCCTTGGGTATGGCCAAAATACACAATTCTCCATATGTCTAAACCAATTTTGTGTTGGGGTAAATCCTTTGATGTCAGTGGAGTTACAACCAGTGAAAGACTGGTGTAAATGAGTGGAGAACCAGGCTGACAGAATACGAGGCTTAAAGCTCTCTTTTGCACTGCCCTGCTCCTTGGGCGGGTCAGGGCATGTTTGCCTCCCTGAGCTGCACTGCTCTCACTTACAAGGTAATGTCCACCATGGACTGGAAACACAGGGTGCCAGAAGATTGTCCTGACCCCTTTTATAGCTTTTCCACCACTCGGGCTAGCAGCAAGGAACTGCAAGGTGCACCTGAGGGCTCTGTCCCACTGAGCAGCTACCCCACACCCAAGGAACGTCACCCCCATCCTTAGTCTGACTTCATCGTCAGCAAACAGAAGGCAACAAGAACAAGAAAACTGACCAATAGGTAACTCTACTGTTGTTAGAACAATAGGACTAAACGATGCGTTTTCATCATTAAATCTGAGAATCCAGGGGACATTTTTATAATTTCACCACATGGTCGGCTGTCACCTTACTCAGGCTGTTTGATGATGATGATATACTACTGTGGGTTCATCGAAAGCCAATGGCTAGAATCTTCAATAGTGGCTGTCGTCCAGTTGCTAATATAAAAGCCCTTCTGTGACAGAGTGCTGGGCAACAGCTTTTATTGAGTACCGGAGGTGGGCAGCCACAAACCTGCCCACCTCTGAAGGCCCCTCTCCCAGCCTAAGGGGAGGATCAACTAAACCCGGGGCTCAAATTATTTTGGGGGACAATTAATAAGAAAACAGGGACAGGAGTGAGGTCATTGGGCCATAAGCAGGGAACCGGAGGGGGCTACTGAGTAGAGTGCCCCAGACAGCACCCACTGCTCCTCAAAGGTGTCCAGGGAGCCAGCAGATGCAGTGCAGAGGAACTCTGGTCACATGATCGAAGGGAGGAACAGGGGTAGTCCCCACTGTTGCAGAGCACTTCCCTGTCCAGCATCCTCCTCCTGTTGTTATAGATGGCCACTTTGGCCAGCACCAGGAGGAGATTGACAAGGAGATCTCGAGACTTTGTGGGGGCTGGGCAACAGCAGCTGAGCCAGCCCTCTTGTCACTGCAGCTCTAATTAATTACTCCAGAGCAGACCTCATTAAGAAGAGCTTTGCCTAACGGATGAACTGTTTGTGGACTTGAGCAGAGGCAGGAGTGAGCCAGCCCTGCTATGCCTTCACAGACAGGGTATTTGCTACCTCTGCAAAGGTTCTGCTTAGCACCTACACTGTCTGGTGGCTGTCTTCACTCCCACATGGTTTGTAAATATTTAACGTAGACCCTGAACACAGCAACATGGAGCAGGCATTAAAGATACAACTGTCAACTCACTTGAGTGAGAAATGTGGTGTGATTTTTTTTTTCAGCTTCTTTGAGAAGTTCATAGAATATCAGGTTCAGAAGGGACCACAGGAGCTCATCTAGTCTAACCCCCAGCTCAAAGAAGGACCAATCCCCAATTTTTGCCCCATCAGGGATTGAACTCACAGCCCTGGGTTTAGGAGGCCAATGCTCAAACCACTGAGCTATCCCTCCTTCACAGTTACTAACTTCTACAGATTATTAACCTGAAATTACATAAACTTGAAACTTTTAATTCTAAAAATACAGTTGGTTGGTTTTTTAAATCCCAGAACCTCAGAAATTGCTCTTGTAGTATTTTAACTGATTTAAAAACCTGAAATCTAAAAAACAATAACTGAAAAATACCTGAAAAATCTTTTAGTGACATTTGTTTAAGAATACATTTAAAATATTGCCATGTTTTCCAGCTCTATCTCTAACATATTGTATACTTTTAACTGTGGTCATTACAATACATAACTCCTGATCTTAGTTACAGCCTGTATTAAAGTTATACATGGACTGTATGGTTCATCACAATACAGAGCTATTTAGCCACATTCTGAACATTTCTGCTGGGATTGTTTGCTGAAGTCCTACTTAAGAGCTACTTTCATAGTTGTACTAGAAAGCAGGAGTCAATGTCAACAGTGCAAACTCCTAAATGAAAAGAGTTGAGGTTTGAAGTATTTGATGCTGATCTTAATTGTCTAGAATGCTGAATGAAAGCAAGATTTCTGGAGATGCCCTTCTATAGCAAACATTTCACGTCACCTGCCAGCTGATGAGCATATTGGATTTTTCTGTCAGCAATTAAAAACAATCGGCGATTTAAAATCCGAGCCAAGTATTTACAACTTAATTTTAGGGCTGTGTTAATTTTTAGGATTATATATGGGGAGGCTGTTTGACACTTCACTCAGAACTCATCAGGATGGCAAACCTCACATATTTCTGTCATTTATTAAAGTGAAATGGCCTAGATTTTGAAGAGTTACTAGTGATTTTGGGTGCCCAACTTCATACCTTAGAACGGCCTGATTTCTGAAAGAGCTGAGCACCCATCCTCTGAAAAATCAGGCCCTTTAAGGTGTTCAGTTGGATATCCAAAAATCAAGGCACCCCAGATCACTAGTCATTTTTCAGACATGTAGGCAACATTCAGACCCAGAGTTAAAGGACATGTTGGTATTTCAATCTGTAACCGTGCCTCAGTGGGTGCCAAATTCAGGACAAACTGCTGAGAAACAGGGCAAATACACCCCAAGACTGGTGGCTAATCCCCCACAGGATATACCAACCCTTCAACAAAAGTAAACTCCTGTTTCACCACACTGGCTAATAAGAAGACATAAAGGCAGTTTCCTCTGGCATTCCAGTTCTTATATCACCACCAAAAACACTGGATTCAGAGATGAGTGTGGTTCTTTACACCATGAAAGGTTCTTCTGATCCCAAAGGACCAGCCACACACCCAGGTCAATATATAACTTAGATCTTACCCAAAAATCACGCTGATGCCAATCCTTCAGTATCTAAAATCTAAAAGGTTTATTTATGAAAAAAAAAAAAAGAAAAGAAAGAAAAAGGTGAGAGTTAAAGTTAGTTAAAAGAATCAAATACATACAGTAATGGCAAAGTTCTTGCTTCAGGCTTGCCGCAGTGATGGAATAAACTGCTGGCTTACGTCAAGTCTCTGGAGTACATCTACAGCTTGGATGGGTCATTCAGTCCTTTGTTCAGAGTTTCAGTTTGTAGTAAAGTTCCTCCAGAGGCAAGAAGCCAGATTGAAGACAAAATGGAGGTCTTCCCAGGGCCTTTTATAGCTTTTGCCATGTGGCGGGAAACCCATTGTTCTTACTGTGGAAAATTACAGCCACAAGATGGTGTTTGGAGTCACATGGGCATGCCCAATTCTGCTCAGTCATTGCAGGAAGCCATTACCTACACTCCACACAGCACATTTACATATAGTCCATTCAGGGTAGATGGGCATTCTGGATGGGCCAGTGTTTCTTGATGAGCCTCTTAATTTAAATAGTCCCTCCAAGATGTGCTGGCTAGCTGTCTTGTGGACAGTACTCCAGGAGCAAACATTTGAAATCCAGATATAGAGCCAATATGCATAACTTTGAATAAAAAAAATGATACATGTGTACAGATAGCAAAATCATAACCAGCAAATCATAACCTATTCATAGACACCTCACTTGGCAACCTTTGTACAAGATTTGCTGCAAATATATAACAGTGGTTGCAACAATGCTCCATATGGTCATGTTTTAATCAGTTAACATCACACAATCTTACTGCATTTTAATCTTAATGAGGGAAAAGGGTGTGTCCTAACATTGGAGCTGGGAGCTCCCGGCCACCACGGGCAGCGGGGGGGGTGGGTGCTGTGCAGCTCCTGGCCCCATGGCCAGCAGGGGTGCCCCAGAGCATGGAGCCATTACAGCTGGCAGGGGTGCCCAGGAACACGGAGTGTCGCGGCCAGCCAGGAGTGCCCAGGACCTCTGAGCCAGAGCCACTGCAGGTGGTGCGCGTGGCCTGAGCTTGGAGCCACTGGTGGTGTGGGGACCCTGCAGCTCTGAGCTAGGCACCCCTGGGTAATGTGGGGAGCCTGCAGCTCCCCATTTTGTCATGCATATTTTTAGTAAAACTCACCCACAGGTCACAGGCAATAAAGAAACCTGTCTGTGACTTTTAGGAAAAATATGCGTAACAAAATCTTAGCCTTAACTACAACATACCAGGGCACAATCCAGACTAGTGGGGGGCTGTGTCACTCCTGTCCTGCAACCTTGGGTGCCTTACAATCCCTTGCTGTAGTAACTCCCATCTGGGGCATCACAAACTGCCTTCCAGGGTACAAGCCACACCCTGAGTGTCTGTGTGTAACTGCAGGTTGCAGCTACACTCTGGCTCTCACCAGCCTGGGTTATACTGGAGGGTGACACCAACACCGCCCCCGTCCCGGATCTTCCCCCAGAAATGTATGTCCTGTATTGCCCAGCCCTCTCCTGGAGGGTACAAATATATTGCCTGTTATTCCTTTAAGGGAATAATATGCCAATTGATTATCTTAAATAGTTACCCAGACACTTCAATTTAAACACACTGGATTAGATAAAACAGTAAAACAAGATTATTAACTACAAAGAGAGAGATTTTAAGTGAGTACAAGTAATAAAAGGCATAAAAGTCAGAAATGATTACAAGAAAAATAATGACATACTACTCATTAACATTTACTTAAGAAACTATCTTAGTTGCAAAGCAAACTTGCTCACCACATGCTCCAGCAGATTACTGATGAAACTCTCAGGTCAGGAGCCCTCCCACAGAGTCCAGTGACTGTTTCCTTTTGCCTTCTCAGGTGTAGAGAAGGGGGGAAGAGGGAGGGAGGTGCTTTGGGGTGTTGGTCCCTCCTTTTTATAGTTTCGGTCCCCCTCTTGAAGACCATTTCCATCTGAGACCCCCTGCTGTTTTTTTATCTGTTTGAACGTCCTTTGTTTTCCCTTCCTGCTTGATGACTCTGTTTACTGCTTAAATGCAAATTAAGGCAAGCACACATTCCTTCCTTTGTTTAGGACAGACCTGACTTCCGTCTGGACAGGGCTGTGGGGTTTGGAACATGTGTTAACGACATTGTACAGGGGAATCTTATATCTTCACATACAGCGTTGCCACACATTTTACCAGGACAATACTGACCAGCAAATTATGAGTTTTCCAATGATACCTTACAAGGAGTACTTTGTACAAAGATTATTACAATAGTGTGTAGGTGTGAATATAGGGTGTATTCTGTCACAGTGCCATAGATATGTTGACCTAAATTTTAAGTACAGACCAGGCTTGGGGCTGTCATTTTGGAGTATGTGTTTTATCGTTTTATATCTTAGTAACAATTGGCAGGCTTCAAAGCTGTGTTAAGAAAACCCTAAAAGCTGCAGCCTCTACTTAACTCTATGCCATGTGCCAAATATTTTCTCACTCCACCCTCACTTCCCTCTCGTTTGTAAACCAATCTGGATTACAACATGGTTTGGAAAAATAGTTTAAAATGGAATAAAAATAAATAGTAATAAAAAAATAAACAAGAATCACACACAGTTCCATAGACAATTACCTTGGGTCAGTCCAGAAGAAATTGCTCAAATGCTCAAAGTCAATCCAGCCACAGTTAATAGGAGTAATTTCAAGGGCAGATCTAAAAAAGCACATAACGGAGGTCATAAAAATATCTGTGCTGGTAAGAAACTCCACCTCTGCCCCTTCAGAGCAACAAACAAAGTGAGGTCAGTGGAAAATATTTTGAACTGAAGTACCCTGTCAAATGAAAACATTCTTTTCTTTCCTGTATTAACTATTTTGTATTCAGAAAGGGTATAAAAGCCACCCTTATAGAAAAATTCTATAGAATGTACTTGGGATGAAAAAAAGACAATGTTCTGTGGCAATTTGATACGGTTTTATAAAAAAAAGTGACTCCAAATCTATAAACTTTAATAGGGTGACATTCTCTATTTTTTATTAAAAAACATTTTATAGAATTCTATTAGCAGGGATAGAATTCACCACCATATTCTATAGGGCAGTTCAAAAAAATCTATGGAAAGGCTAGTTTTCCCTATAGATAGTGCCTGAGAGGTGCGAAGCAACTGCAACCCCTCTTGATTTTGATGGGAACTGAGGGCACAGAGCACTGCACAGGATCCAACCCATTTTTTCTTGGCATGGATTGTAATAGAACCCGCATTTAGCAGCACGTGGAAGTGAAGGGGGAAGATAAGCCATTGTAGCCATGTCTTCACTGCATGGAGGGGTGGGGGGGAAAAGGAGCAGTTCTTACGTTTGAAGGCAAGAAGTCGAGTTCTTCCAGGAAGCCAGAGGCATTTTCTCTAGTCAACAAATAAGTACAGTCAGTTTTGCTAAGTGTGCAAGTAACCTGGAATTGCTGCCTTCAGTTATACAGAAAGTTTTGCAAAAATCACTTTTTTGCTTCTTCATGGATGGTACTTCTAATATTAATGACTCAAAACAATGGAACCGGAAGCCTGTTGCATTAGAAGCTAAAAGGAATGGCTTGAAGTGCAGTGGCCATATCAGGACACACAGCAGTCCGTAAAATCCAGCAAAGCAGCCCTGCTTTTTGTAAAGGTTCTGCACTGACAGCATGTTACACACAGAAACAACATCAGGTTTCAGAGTAGCAGCCGTGTTAGTCTGTATCCACAAAAAGAAAAGGAGGACTTGTGGCACCTTAGAGACTAACCAATTTATTTGAGCATAAGCTTTCGTGGCATCTGATGAAGTGAGCTGAAGCTCACGAAAGCGTATGCTCAAATAAATTGGTTAGTCTCTAAGGTGCCACAAGTACTCCTTTTCTTTTTGAGAAACAACATCTTGATTTTCCTCAGAAAAGGGCCCCTACACACACTCCAGTCAGATGCCTACTTATATATTGCAACAGCTACAATGCAAGATGTACAGAACATCTCAAAGGCATGCTCCGATTTGACAAATTGAGAAGCTGAGGCATAGAGGGACCCAGTTTGCCAATGCCTAGCACTTTGTGTGGTTATTTACACCTGCGTATAGTGGATGTATCTGTCTAAGGTACTTATATGGCCTCCATCATTGTAGCATCTGAGTGCCTCACAATCTTTAATACATAGATCCTCACAACATCCGTGGGAGGTCAGGCAGTGCTATTGTCCTATTTCACTGAGGTGAGGCTGAAACCCAGATCCAGCTTTTGTCTGCCTATCTGGCCCATGGGCCTGATCCAGTAGGTATGCTTAGAGACCACCTAGCAGATCGGGTCCCATTCAAAATCTGGCTGGAGGAAGAGGTGGTGGCCACTGTATAACTCTGTAGTTAAAGCACTCACCTGGGACAGGGGAGACCTGGGTTTAGTGCCCCCCTCTGCCTGATGGGGAGAAGAGATTTGATCAGGGAACTCACATCTCTGAGCTATGGGCTATTCTGACATTGGGTTCCTTCAATCTCTCCTCTTAAAGCTATTTTACTGTTGATAAATACCATTGGACTAGCAAGAGAGAATGGCTCTCGAGCCTGGGGGTTAGGACACCCATCTGGGAGGTGAGAGATCCAGGATCCACTCCCCCTGCTAAAATGAATCTTTATTTAAATACTGTGGAACAGTTTCAACAAGTTTCCCAAGTCCTAGGCTAATGCCCAAACCACTGGGCCATCCTTCCTCTCTAACACACTGACTGGAATAAGCGACAGGTGAAATTGGATTTGATAGCACTTTGCACCTATTTGGCACCAGTGTCAGGCAGTCGAGGCACCATGCAGTGAAAAATCATGTCAATTAAATGATTTGCACAAGGTTACAGAGCAAATCACTGGCAGAGCAGGAAAAGACCTCCCAGACCCCTGTTTTAACCTTTAGATCACACTGCATTCCTTATGGGGTTGGGGGTGTGTTTTTTGGGGTGAGCGGGGAAGGTGTAGGGGAAGACAACAAAATCCCTGCTCTCCAGGAATTCCCATTCTACATAAAATCTAGAATTACATTTCTGTTATAGTAATTATGTGTATTTCACAAAGCTTAGTGGATGTCACGTGATACAATAGGTGCCATGAAAAGTACTCACTTATTAAGTAATTTATAGCATAATAATTAAAAACTAATCACTTGAAAGTTAAGATTGTCTGGGAGCAGGCCCAATTCACAGCATGTGCTGTCTTTTTCCAGGAAGTCGTGTTATTTATATAGCAAATTTCACCTAGACAAACCAAGACTGTTTTGTACACTTACGAACAGTGTATGCCCCCACTCACACTACTGACAATGATCTTACATCTACGGTATACAACGGTTTCTAAGGAAGAAATCAAACATTCTTCATGCTGCATAACTAACTCTTAGGGAAAGGAAGAGAGAAAGAATACTGTGTACAGTCAAAACAGAAAATAAAGGGAGATAGGCTTAGTATTTGACAAGAATACAGTATAAGAAACAAATATTTTTTACAGCTGAATAGCTCTGGTGTGTACTCTTTAACACAGGTACCCATTATAGTGCCTGCATTACTGTGTGCACTGCATCCCCATCCCCCAGTGTGTGTTGTATTCGATGGAGTTATTTGACAGCTAAAAAGGAGGAGAACTAGCTATATAATTAAGTTCCTTCCTTGTTCAGAGTTGCTTGTTTGCTTTCCTCGGTCAACACCATGTAAAACCTGTTAGCATTTCTGAATCAGGCTTCCAGCAGAAGAGAACATATAGTAAATAACATTAAAATAGGACTCGCTAGCACTCAAAAAGCTTAGTGGCCACTGATGAAAATTATGGCCTGTGACCAGCTGAAGATCCCACAAAGCCTGTGGCAAAGCCAGGTCTAAAGGATCCAATGGCTCGAGTCCCAGTCCAGTGCCCTAACTAGAGCTAGGTGAATTTTTTTGCACTAATAGTTTATTCACCAAAAAATGAACAGTTAACCCGAATCTATCAGTAGTTTTGGCCATTTGGGCGGGGGCGGGGGGAGGATCGATTCACAAAACAACAGGAGGAGCTGCCCTCCTAACTTTTTGTCAAGTGGTTAGAACACTCAACTGGGCACATGGGTTCAAATCCCACCTCTGCCTGTTGTGGATCAGGGATTTGAACTTGGGTCTTCTAGCTCCTAAGAACATCCTGGCTATGGGGTATTCTGAGGCTCTTCCACTTTGCATGCAATACTTGAATAGTTGTTGGGCCAGAAAGAGAGAATGACTCAATAGGTTGGTGGTTAGGGTACTCACCGAAGGCAGAGGGGGAAACCCAAGTAAACTCCCTGTTCCAATGACTATTCAAGTATTTATACAAATGGAACAGCTTCAACAGGCGAGGCAGAGGGTCCTGCCACAGACTACCCCACAGCCCAGTGCTTAGAACACACACTTGGCGGGGGAGACACACCTATTCAAATCCCTACTCCACATGGAGCAGAGGGGGAATTGAGCCCAGCTCTCCCCCATCCCAGGTGAGTGCTCTGACCACTGGGCTAAAAGTTATCAGAGGGAGTCCACCACTGCCTCCTCTGGCCATGTTGTGAATCCAGCCCTTAAAGAGTGCCCAGCAACAAAAATGTTTACAGTTGAACAAAACGTTTTGTTTGACCCCCAAACTGACTGTTGATTCGCTGAAAATCTCTGAATTTTTAAGATTCCATTTGACTCAAACCTAATTATTTTTCTTTGCAATTTTTTGCAACTGCTGGTGAACCAGGAAAAAAAATAATCGGATTTTTACCCAGCTTTAGTCCTAACAACCCCAATTTATAACAGGTATCATCCCTGTTGTACAGATGAGGAGACAGAGGCACAACGAGGTTAAGTGACTTGCTTGTTCAGCTCTTCATTTTTCTCAGACTGCAAAGGAAAGCCACTTAAATGTATTTTCTGTACAGGAAAAGTTGCTTGCCTGGAAAGTTAACGTGTTGCCACTTTTCTCTCACACGGCACTACGTTCCCACTGACGTCACGGAAATGATCTCACAGAATACCTCGCCTGGCTCTGCTCAAATCAGAGATAGAACGAATCAGCAAGTTTCAAAGCATGAGCCCACGTTTTCACATCACGAATGGGGGTGATGGTGGCATTAAGCAATGGTTGCAGACGCTTCTTGCTACTCTCCAGCCCTCACCCCCCAACACCACAAAATGCAGCAGCTAGGTCTGAGGAGTTGCACAGACAGGTATGTCTACACGAGAGCCGTTACCATGGCACAGCCAGGTTCTGCAGCTGTGCTGCTGGGCCACCGTCGCATAGACACTTCCCTACATTGATAGAAGCGGTTTCCCCATCAATGCAGGTTATCCATTGCTCTGAGGCGTGGCAGCTAGGTTAACTGAAGAGTCCTTCTGTTGACTTATAGCGTCTACACTGCGGGTTAGGTCAGCCTATGATGCTCAAGGCACAAATTTTTTCACAATGACATAGCGAGGTCAACGTAAGTTTTAGGTGTAGACCGGGCCTAACCTGTTAACCTGCAGGTATGGGATAGCTTCTGGTGATGTATTCATGCTCCCTGTGCTGCAGGGGCGTTGTTCCAGGGAAATTCAGGTGCGGGGATTAGGGACAAAGTTGTGTCAACATATAGATAGTTGTATATGATTATATCTTGCAAAATCTGGGGGGAGCAAAAAGTGGAAGACATAATGGAGTATATAGACCTGTGAAAAGTCTGGGGGAGCAAATGAAGTTGGGGGGAACCACGCCCCACCATCAGCCTAGTAAATGATAGCCCAGTGGTACTGTAATCCCAATGTAGTTCATGGAAAACTGGTTTGAAAAAAAGTGGGGCCTTTTTTTTCGTTAAGTATTAAAAGTACTTAGTGAAAATTAAAAACAAACAAACATTCAGCCAGCACTATAAGCCTATCAAAAAAGCACCAACACTTCCTGTAAAAATTGTTGAAGTTTCAAATATTAAAAAAAAAAAAAAATTCAGGTCGGCTTTAAGTGCATGTTCCACTTTTATTGAGAATAAACACTAGGAGTTTTCCAATAATTTAGTCGACAGGAAGAACAAAGGTATATCAAATATCCCGTTATGTGAAAATACTGTATCCACTTGTAGGGGGGCTGCAGAGTACTCAGTACAATTCTGACAGTAATATTGACAATGCAGCCATCTCAGTACTTACTGATGTTAATGGTGGAACAGAGTTGTGTTTTTTCTAGGTTACGATCCACCACAGAGGCCGGGAAGACATGTAATAGTACTTGTGTAAGTAGGGTCTGAATGAGTCCTCCCCTGACAGCAAGCTGGGAGGGGGAGAGACTTCAGGCGCAAACTGTATTTCCATGAACGCATCTACTCTGAGTAGGTATCCAGCAGACCGAAGCTGTGTTGCTCGAAAGTGACCAACTTTGGTTGGTACTGGGTTACAAAACACGGTAGTACTGAATTCCGGGGTAATGAAATGTTGTTATCCATACTTTTATCTTTACTGAATGAGTAAAGGGCAGAACTGTGCTGAGCCTGTCCTGATTGAGGGGTCACCCTCAGCTGAAAGAAACTTGCAATGCCAGACCCTTGTGACAATAAGAGTAGGTGTGTTCACGTAAATACAGTTTGTTCCTGAAGTCTCTCTCCGTCCCAGCTAGCTGTCAGGGGAGAACTCATTCAGACCCTGCTTACACTTGAAATGGAAGAAGTTTGGTATGCTGTGTCCTGTCATGTGGTCATCTCTGTAGTTAGGCGGCCATGTGCAGGTTAAAGACAAGGGCGGTGAACAGAAACTTTGGACTCTGAAGAGGTACAACAGACATCTGTGGAGACATTCACGCTGCCTGCCCCCTGGCTCTAAATAACCACATCTGTTGGCCTTATCCGTCAGCTCAGCCCTTCAGAGGGGACACAGATGTCAGAGCACAGCACCAGGCCAGAGTTCGCAAGCCAGCGAGGAGAGGACGTCGGCAGGACACACTCCGGTGTGCCATTTGCTGCGTTTGTGCCCATTGACCAGACTCCTGAGATTTATGAAAAGTAAATTAAATTTCTCTTATCTTCTTGCCTGCTGGAAGAGCGAGCGAGTGAGCGAGCGAGAGAGATCACATGAGAGGCTCTCCAAGGTCCTGGGGGAAGAGACTCAGAGCCGATGCCAGATTTTAACATTTAGGTTTCTCCTGCAGCGCATTAACGTTTAATTTAAAAGCCTTAGCCCAAAAGCTGCTCAAGATGCAAAGCTTTAGGGGGCCTCTCAGAGGTGGCCGAGCGCCAGAATGATTCTTTGTCTATCCTCTATTCCTCCCGGGCCCCTCCCCCATACTCTCCCCTTGCCGGGTCCTCACCATTGGGTCTAAAAGGCTGGCACATAGGCTGCTCCCATTTTTTGCAGTATTATACATTCATTCAGAGACAGAGCATAGGCCAGTATAGTGCACAATACTGCACTTGTAAAACTGCACCATCAGCACTCCTTTTGCAACGCAAATTTTCTCCAGTCCATTCAAATGACATTTCATAATGCTGCATTGAGCAATTCCTCTCCTGTACCTACCTAAATGCAGTTTAATCACTCTATACATTCAGACAGATACAATTGGTTTCATTGGGCTGTTTTGAAATTTAACATAAAGACCCCAAAGTTGACTTTTTAACTAAACTTTACATTATACACGGTGGTTTATTTAAGCAACCTGGGCAGTTCCGACTGGCTCGGAGCAGGGGTGCTGGAACAATGTTTATAGTGGGGGTGCTGATGATGGAAACCATGTATCTGGTGTTTGTTATGACTACTTCAAGCCAGGGATGTGGCGGCACCCCTAGTCCTAACACCACTGGCTGGGAGGAGCTGATGCCTGGAGGTCCATCCCAAGGCCAGTAACCCTAGCATGGCTGGTTAATTATTAAGAATTTTCTTGCACCTCATTCATTATTGGTATTATTGTTTAATGCTGAAAATGAGTACATAACCCACACTTTGCTCCTCTCCTCTCCTTCCCGTTAGTGGCCAAGGTACTTAAATATATCCATCTGCTGCTTCTGGCTACAAGGCATAGAGCTGGAGTCACAAAAGGACATGGGCTCCTAATTGCTTCTTTAACCACCTAAATCCAACATGTAGGTGTCAGTGACATTCTCAAGACTACGCCTTAGCTACCATTTAACCCCGTAGGTGCCTGAAGTTTCTTAGGCATCTATGTTTCCAATGCATCCGATGAAGTGAGCTGTAGCTCACGAAAGCTTATGCTCAAATAAATTTGTTAGTCTCTAAGGTGCCACAAGTACTCCTTTTCTTTTTGTGAATACAGACTAACACGGCTGCTACTCTGAAACCTATGTTTCCACTGGTAGTCATGTATCTAGCCACAGCATGATTCTCAAACCAGGTATTTCCTTCCCCTCCACCAGCCCAGTCTCACCTGTGGGACCCAATCTGGTTGGTGTACTCCGAGCATGCTTGCTAGGTCAGACCCTGCACAAAAGACAGCAGGGAATTTTTGTGGCTGGCTGTGTGTGTGCACTGAGCAGGGACCTGATGGTGACTTTTGTACATCCCACGTGAGGGCCCTAACCACTGGAGTAAAGAGTCACTTTCTGTCAGTCTCTCTGGGGCCCAATGAGTAATTATTTTTATACAAGGTGGAACAGCTCCAAACAGGAGAGACTGAGATAACTCCATCCGAGAATGCCCAATAGGCTGGCGATTAAGACGTTCAGCTGGGATGTGGGACACCTGAGTTCTTCCCTGTTCCAGATCAGGCAGAGCAGTGATTTGAAAACAGGTCTCCCACATCCCAGGTAAATGCCCTGTCCACTGGGCTACTGGCTATAATTGGGGGTCTCTCTTTCTCTCATTTTTCATGAGAAAGGGCTAGCCAGGCTTAGTCACCTATCTCTGGGAGGGGGTTCTCCTCTGGCCCAGATTCACTCTGGTTGGCGTAGGTAATCCACCTCCCCAAGAGGCAGTAGCTAGGTCGATGGAAGAATTCTTCAGCTGACCTAATGCTGTCTGCTCGGGGATGTAGGTCGGCTTAACTATGCCACTCAGGGGTACGGATTTTAGTGACTTTTGGAATCCTCTTTGAAAAGCTATTTCTCATTAAAGTACAAAGACTCAAAAACTAACCGGAAAACTAAAAAAGTACTTAAAATGTTTTAAGTACAATCGGAAGCAGGAAGCCTGCCAAACAATCAGTGGGGCCATTGGACGATAGAAGTGCTAAAGGAGCAGTGAAGATGAGGCCATTGTGGAGAAACTAAATGAATTCTTTGCATTGGCCTTCACTGCAGAGGATGTGAGAGAGATTCCCATGCCGGACCCATTCTTTTTAGGTGACACATCTGAGGAACCGTCCCAGATTGAGATGTCTACAGAGCAAGTTTTGGAACAAATTGATAAATTAAACAGTAATAAGTTACCAGAACCAGATGGTATTCACCCAAGAGTTCTGAAAGAACTCAAATGTGACATTGCTATGAAGTGCCGTATGAGACCTTTCATTTAAATCAGCTTCTATATCAGATGGCTGGAGGATAGCTAATGTGACACCAAGTTTTTTAAAAGGCTCCAGAGGTGATCCTGGCAATTACAAGCTGGTAAGCCTAACTTTAACATCAGACAAATTGGTTGAAATTAAAGTAAAGAACAGAAGTATTAGATGCATAGATGAACACAATTTTGGATGAAGTGTCAACATGGTTTTTGTAAAGGGAAATCATGCCTCACCAGACTATTAGAATTCTTTGAGGGGGTCAAACAGGTGGACAAGGGTAATCCAGTTGATACAGTGTTCTTGGACTTCGAGAGAGCCTTTGACAAGGTCTGTCACCAAAGGCTTTTAGGCAAAGTAAGTAGTCATGGGATAAGATGGAAGGTCCTCTCATGAATCAGTAACTGGTTAAAAACCAGAAAACAAAGTGTAGGTCTAAATGGTCAGTTTTCAGAATGGAGAGAGGTAAATCGTGGTGTCTCCCAGGGATCTGTACTGGGATGAGTTCTGTTCAACATATTCATAAATGATCTGGAAAAAGGGGTAAACAGTGAGGTGGCAAAATTGGCAGATGATGCAAAATTCCTCAAGATAGTTACGTCCAAAGCTGACTGTGAAGCATTACAAAGGGATGTCACAAAAGGAAGTGAGTCATGAGAAGATTGCGAAGAGCATAAATCATAGAAGGGAGGGCATGTGGGAAGAAACAGAGAGAGCAGCCTGTTACTGCATGCATGTGTGGTGAATATTTGGTTCTGGCAGATTTTCCCCTCTGCCTGCCTCTGTGTTCTGGGGTGGGGGAGGTCTGTGCATCTTCCTAGAGAGGAAGCGCTATGGAATCTATTCATTCATTTTCACATTTGAACAAAAATTCTTCCATATAACCGAGGCAGGGAAGCAATACAAACTGCTAATGAAGTCCATAATGCAAATAATAATAAAGGTGAATCCAAAGGAGGAGATTACAAAAGGAACAAATAGCAGTGAGGCCCCCCGACTCATAGACTTTAAGGTCATTATGATCGTCTAGTCTGACCTCCTGCACAATGCAGGCCACAGAATCTCACCCACCCACTCTGGTAAGAAACCCCTAACCTATGTCTGAGCTATTGAAGTCCTCAAATCATGGTTTAAGGACTTCAAGGTGCAGAGAATCCTCCAGCAAGTGACCCATGCTCCACGCTGCAGAGGAAGGCGAAAAAACCCCAGGGCCTCTGCCAATCTGCCCTGGAGGAAAATTCCTTCCCGACCCCAAATATGGCAATCAGCTAAACCCTGAGCATGTGGGCAAGACTCATCAGCCAGACATCCAGGAAAGAATTCTCTGTAGTAACTCAGATCCCACCCCATCTAAGATCCCATCACAAGTCATTGGGCATATTTACCGCTAATAGTAAAAGATCAATTAATTGCCAACATTAGGCTATCCCATTATACCGTCCCCTCCATAAACATATCAAGCTTAGTCTTGAAGCCAGATATGTCTTTTGCCCCCACTGCTTCCCTTGGAAGGCTGTTCCAGAACTTCACTCCTCTGATGATTAGAAACCTTCGTTTAAGTTCAAGTCTAAACTTCCTGATGGCCAATTTATATCCATTTGTTCTTGTGTCCACATTGATACTGAGCTTAAATAATTCCTCTCCCTCCCTGGTATTTATCCCTCTGATATATTTATAGAGAGCGGTCATATCTCCCCTCAGCCTTCTTTTGGTTAGGCTAAACAAGCCTGTAAAAGCCAATGGGAATTTGGTGCCTAGATGCCATTCGGGTCTTTGAAGATCTCCCGCAAATGGTGATTATGAGCTGAAATAGCCTGATCTCTTCTCTAGAAATGTAGTAGCAGAGGTGTTTCTTTTCCACCAGTTTGTGAAAACGATTTTCCCTTTTTTCACTCCTCTGCTGGATTAAAATATCAAGCCCACTTGTAGCACGCGCCAAAGTGGCAAATTTCTCCAAGTCTCCTTTGTTGCTTTTGATTTATGGTTGAGACACTGGCAATAGCAACTGCGTGCTAAATTAACTGTCTGGATTTCTTCATTGCTTTGCTGGTGGTACAGATGAAAATGGATTGGACAAGGGCTTTTCCTTTGTGTAGTGTATATATCACTTCATGTATTCTGTCTTTAGCCTGATGATTCATGCTTGATGACAGTGCTCTGCTGCTAAATGAGGCTATTACCATCTGCTTTGAAACACAGAACCTCACATGAATTTATAAGCATTTTGGAAACATAAGTTCAGCGAGGACTTGGTGAATTTGTAAATCAATCCGTGTTCAGAGAATGTCTTTTCCCCTCAGCCCTCCAGGAGACCTCCTAGCTTCCAGGTGAATCACAAGCCTTCTGAAACCTACTTACACGCTGCAATATCTCAGCCACAATGCATGAAAAATAGGTCCCACAGTGTGGCACAAAAGAGCTGCATGCTCCGTTATGTCAGAAGGCTGCCTGAGCCTGTGAAAGAACAGAAGGCTGCAGTGCAAAGGGGCACGTTCAGTCTGGATGAGAGAAGCAGAAAAACAAACAAATCTTAACAGGATTTAAAGCAAAAATACAGATCTACCAATGCAGCAGATTTACTCCTTGTCTAGCTCTATTTATCTAATTCATTCCAATGTGGATTCAAATGGGATCTGTAAGCAGTGCAGCCAGTGGGCACTGATGCCCTGTCACATGATAGGAGTATTAACCTCTGGAACTTGGACTCAGATCACATAACCGGGCCAAGAAATAAAGCAATTTCTTGGCAGAACTCTTGTGTGTCTAACCTTATTACAATACAGGCAGTCTAATGATAGCTCCAAGGGTCCTACTGGTGTCTCAAACTAGACCTTTGTTATTGTAAAATAATTGTTTCCTTATAAAAAAATGAAACTTCAAGTATAATTCAGTACATTGCATTCTAAACCTCAATATGCCAAAATACACAACTTTTAGGAAGGGCTGTGGTCAGATATGCATCCAAACCAAATCCCTAGAGTAGTTTTTAATCTGAATCCAGATATGGGTTCAAACGTTGCATATTGTTGCATACACATGTAACAGTGCAATTGTTACGATCTTATTCTCTCTCAGGGCCGGATATTCACTTGAGGTAAATCAACATAGCTCTATGAAAGTCCATATAGCCGTGCTGATTTATGCCCATCAAGTATCTGTCCCTAGGAATCTGCTGTTTGCAGGATGACCTGCAGTTTGTAAGGCAGAGCTGACACAGCATATTTCAGAGGGAGTTACATGCTGCTCTCTCAGGGAGTCTTTACTTTTGTCTCTGTTCTGTTGTCTCCCCATAATTGAAACACGACATGCTGGACAAACCTCAATAAAGTGAGTTCAACTTTATTGAATTAAGTTTAGAATCTTTGAAGTTCATTGCATAAAAATTGCAAAATCACAGTAGTAGATATATTGAGTTCTTCAGCAGGAAGACAAGATTAATGCACTCTCTGGAAGGCATTAGGAACCTCAAAGGGCTCTTTTAGAACAATACAAGTGAAATGGATTTCCTACTAAGTACCTTAAGGAAAGGAGAATGCAAATTCTCCAAAGCCAACTTTTTAAAGATACACCCTGGGGAGAGACACTGATTATATACTCATTACCTGCTACTGGAAACTCCAAATCAAAAGACCCCAAAACTGTATGAAGGGTGGACTAAACTTGTCATGAGTGTGCTTGTTCTGAGCTGAAGTGGGGATGAATTTGTATCCTCAAGGAATCACATCGGGAGGGCATTTCAAGGACTGCTCCTGCCAGAATCTCTGTTTTATTGTTTGTAATATGATTTTTCTGTCGTGCTTTTTACATTAGAATATAGTAAGCTTGCTTAGAAAGCCTTGTGTGGTACTTCTGTCTGTTGACAAATCACTTTCTTATCAGTCTCCGAAGGGAAAGCAATCAAGTGTCTTCAGGCAACCTGCCTGTGTTAGGAATGACACAGTGAAAGCAGGGAACTGCACAGGCTGGGAATGCCCTGGTCAGAAGGGAGAGGAATGTGGGTTGCCACCCAGGAGAGGCAATGGCTGGGGAGCTGGAAGCCTGAGAGTGAGTGCCCTTGCTGAAGTACTGAAGGGAAACAGTTCCCCATAATCAATTTTTTTTTTTAATTCAGACTGAAGGTAGCCAGCTGCTTTTTGTGTATGCTAACTGGAATACCTCTGCAGTGGATGAGCTGTATCAGAACCCCAGATCCAAATACCCCTGAATCTTGAGGGTGTTTGTCTGAAATCCAGATCAAGATCCAAACTTTGCAGAGCCAGCCCTTTTCCAGTAGTGATAACTGAAGCACAAACCTGAAGTTCTCACTGAGATGAGCCTTGTATTGACATTAGGAAGAGTTTTGCCAGAGTAAGCTTTAATATTTCACAAAAAATATAGAACCCGGTTCTCTAATGCTTTTCACCTTGAGCAGTCACTTACTCCTGACACACTAACATTCTAATTCACTCTCAGCCCAGGATGTTGGCTGGGACATCAGCTGGCCCCAGGAACCATTTCTAAAAGCCTGGGACCATCCTGGTCAAACTGGGACTGTTGGCACCTCTGTAAATCTTTTAGAGGTGTGAGCTGAGACACGTATTAAGATTGTTCTCGCTTTGTCTCCCCCTCCAGCGCTGCACAGCACAATAATTAACTGTACAGTCTAAAATCAATCAGCATTTGCAGCCAGCACTATGTTGCTTGCTTTATCCCCAGTCTGTCAGTAACCATTCTTTGGAAAGCAGCTGGAAACAGCTATCAGTGGGCTCAAATGCATGTACTCTGTGCAGTAACAAGTAATCGTCTAAGGAAATTGAAATGCCATTCACATGGCTCATTCTCTCTCTTCCTCCCTCGGACATGCCTCCAGGAAGGAAACATGGTGTTCTGCACTTTGCAGGTCATGCAGTATGCTGCTCCTGGCAGCAACCTTCCTGTTTACACAGACCACAGAAAAATTGTTCATTTTCTTCTCCATTTTCAACCAAGATGAGATGACAAAGTTTGTCACCTCCGTGACGTCTGATTGTTTATGCCACAGTGCCCATCATGTTCTGCTGAGTGGTCCTCAGGTTCCTGTTTTGCATGTGTGTTGATCATTTAGTAAATATCGGATTGTTTCCAGCATTGGACATGCTGTCACCAGTCCTTTCAGAGAGTGGGGTTGCTCTTATGCTGATTTATAGCGAGCATTTAAGAAGTGCACATGAAATATGAGCAAGTAGCTAGATTTAACATGAAATATTTTTCTCCACAAATTGAAAGACAAGCCACATGCCAAGATTTGTTATCAAATGTAAATGGTAGCAAAAACGAACTGGAGTGATTATCATTCCAGCGTTGGTTAGCCCTGTTTTTAAACTTATGGTTTAGCGCCGCTGTTTTCTTCATCTGATTGAAATAAGAGTCCAAACTGAATCCTCAAATTAAACACCCCAATGTATTTTATTGGCAGATGAGAGGAGGGCTGGGAGGGACAGTCTCAGATCTGAACCTACCGCTGTGGCTTTGGTTCTGGATCAGATGCAGAACAAGAAAGGGCCTACTTTCCCAGTTCTTGTTTGCACATGGCTGGCATCTTGTGAAAACAGCCATTACTGGGAGATTTCCACTATTTGAAGTGATGGAAATCTCACAAGGTCAGGAAAGTTTGTGAGATTTCTGCCATTTGGGGCAGACAGCTCACAGGAGCGGATCACAATATTTTGGCACTCCAGAATCCAAGCTCATACCTTAGCCCTGATTTTGCCCGAACCCAAATCCCATCTGTCACTGAAACCCAGTGCCACTGTGGCCAATCTCTGAGTGTGATGAGGTTTAATAAAATGCATTGATGATTTCACTTACTTCCACATGAGACGCAATGGGCCCATCCTGCAAACACCTGTTGAATGCCCATTTCTCCCATGGAGCACCTCTCATGATTTGGACTGGTAATATCTTCCAGTTCCATAGCCCCTTCTATCCTAGGATGGGAAAGTGCTTTTCAAACATCATCACAGCATCTCCCTCTTACCCATTAGGAAAGAGAAGCAAAGTAAATGTAAGCAACTTGCCCAGAAACCTACCCAACGAAAGAACCCCTCTCAACTTCCTGCCCTGCTATGCTTCCGCTGATAGCAGAAGAAACAATGGCACATTAATTTCTGTACTGGATGTATCCATGTGGAAATGGGGCCCAAGCAAGAACAGTGCAGATGATGTAGTCAGGTTTCCCAGAATGGCATCATCTTTGTTTTCACTTTCCTGCAATACAGCAGATCCGGGCAATTCACACAACCACTGGAGTCATTTCCAGGACTGATTTCTCTGCAAGTCCTGGTGGGTTTGTATTAATCACAAATAGCACTCTGTTAGCAGACAGTAAAGAATCAAATTTCAAGATGGTAAGCAAGCATTACTTCTTGCTTACCGTCAGTGGTGCACTGTAATATTGCTGAGGGTATAGTTTGCTGCAACAGCACTGATAGGAGGATGGACCATTAAGGGGAGATAATTCCACATAGAACAGAGCAGCCAGAAGTCCCAGCTGTGCCTCTGTCTTCTATAAGATGATCTATATTACTGCAATCGGCTTATTAACCACACTGCTATGACCGAATGGGCCAGAAATAAACATGCAGCATGAATCAGAGATTTTTAGCACTTCAAATGCTTAATATCAAATATATCATAAATTCCATGTGGCTTACACTCAATTTCTTCTGAAAGCAGTTGTTAAAAACAATGCCCTACAGAATCAGTGTTTTTACACCATGGGGAAATTTTTTAAACTGGCATCTGAAATACACAAGACTCTCTTGCGGTCCCAAATTGGGTAGTTAGTTGCACAGTTAACCAATGATTTGCATTCCCAGCTTCCGAGGCGATGTTTGAAAATTCACCCTTAGCAGGGTCAAATCCTTCAGTCCTTGTACATTGAAAATTCTCATGGATTTCAAGGTAGGTAAATGCACGACTGGGCCCTCTGCAAATCACTTTCATATATATTTCCAGTATGATGTCATCCAGAGTTTCCGACTTTTAAAAGATACTATTCGTACTGCTAAGACACAGTACACTACTCCTAATTCATTATTTAATAGAACAGTTGGCTTAATGTGCAGTGACTTGCCCGATGATCTTGCAAATTCCTTCTGAAACAAAAGGTTGTTAAACCTGCCTAAGAATGGCTAGTTCTGTGGTTCTCCTCTGGTTAAAAGGCAGGGCCTTCCACATGCCTGGAGCCAGAGAGGCAAAGAGTCCGCATGTCTCCTGCAATCCCTACCCTCCAACAACTGTCTCCTCAGGCCTATGAGGGTAGGAGCTCATCTGTGGCGCCAGAAACTCAGTAAGGTACATGGAGTCAGGTCCACTAAGGGACTTCAAACCATAATCTCAGACTCAGTCTGTGTCCCTACAAAGACATACTGGGAAGCAGACCATCTGCACCAAGCACTGGGCTGCTTCTTTCCGGCCTACTTATGGGAGACAGACTAGCTTTCTGGTAATCAGAGGATGAGGCATTGCAGCAGCCCAAGGTTCCAGCCACACTATGGAAAGTTACTCCTCAATGGTGCTTAGTTACAACCAAGATGGACCACACTTTTAAAACTTGGCTTTGTCATCCCCAATCGTGCAGGGTATTTAAGAAGGTACTTTAAGCTCACAAGTAGTCCCATTGACTTCAATGTTAGTAGCTCTACCCAGGTGCTTAAATACTTTGCTGAATTGGGGTCTTAGTGAAGACAGGATTGAACGGAGCGTTTCGTCGTGTAAACGGGACCTAACTGATGTCACAAAGGCACATGTCACAGTAATCAGATCAGCATGCGGCAGACCTAGCTACAGCATGGAATCCTCATTCAGAGCGTAAAGCCCGTTCTCGTATGAAAGCCTTTCAAAGTGATATCAAAGACCTGTTTTAATGGGATGCGCTCTTGAAAATACGATTGCGCAGATAAGTGAACAGTGTGTACTGTGTCACTACTGGAGTTCTCAGAAAGAATATTTGAAACCGATGATGGAAATATAGCCACTAGATACTGATTAAAGACTCCAATCCTGTTTTCAGTGAAAGTCTCCCATTGCCTTCAAAGAAGGGTACTGCACTGAGTCCACAGCCCTCAGATCCTTGCACAGACAAAGCCACTGTTGGAGTTACTCCAGGGACTGGGCCCAACACTAAGTTACTAGCCCCACTGCCTGCAGCCTCTCCCTTTCCCTGGAGGTCTCTCCCAGCTACTAACCCGCCACAATTCTGCTTCTTTTGGGAGGTGTGTCTGGGCACGACAATGGCCGCGCATTGAGCCATGAATAGGATTCAGGTCCTCAAACTCCTCAGGCAGGCCAGGTTCCTGCTACCTCAGAAGCCATCTCAACAGCTATTTTCATCAGGAAGAGAGAAATTGTCCCGCACAGAAGCGTGAGACTTCTGAGCAGAGAAGAGGCGGAGCTTTCTTGGAGACGAGCCCACAGCATTGGAATGGACTTCTACCAAACCTCACCCGTTCAGGACAAAATATAAAGCGCAGCTCTTAGCCACACATTTCACACCGTGCTTTAAGAGCTTTACTTTCCTGCATGCCCTCTCCAGCAGCAGAGGAAGAGCACAAGGCCAGAAGTAAATCAGCTTTGATTAAGCCACTCAGTTACATAATAGCTAGAGAAAAATTCAAGGTGAGGTGCTCAGACACTACAGCAATGAGCACTGCAGCAGGAACCAGGCTCTCTCTTTAACAGACATACCACATCTGGACACTAATAACAAGGGCTCCCCACTTCCTAGGGTGTTGTGTTTGGCTTAGGCTCTTAAAAGAGAAAAGCAAAAGCATTAGGCCAACAACAAATCTCGCCTACCGATGGACCACTGGCCCAGCTACTGCTTTGACCATCCTTAACAGCACAGCACAGGAAAAGAAACCAACCATCCCGACGTCAGAGTAGGCTCATCCCATCCTGCTCACTGGGTTGAAAGTCTTGGGTGGACTCCCTTGCCAGTCTTGGAGCTCCTATGGCCTCAGCCAGCCACTGTCAGCAGGTTATATAGATACTTCAAAGGTAGGCTAACAAGAACCACCTACCAAACTAAGCTAATTGTGTTTAACTTCTGCTGGTCCTGAAAAAATCCCTGAAGTAAAAGCAGGGGAAGCAGGGTTTCTTACCCAGGGCCAATTTGGGGCATGGTGCTGTCAACCAACACATCCCCTCACAATCAGTATAAATTACTAAAAAGATTGGGCTAGATAGACCTCTAAGATCACAGCCCAAGGTTGGATACACCTGTCCTCATTTGAGCCTTGTCTTTAATCGGTATGATGATAGTATAATCTTTCACCACACTGTTCTCCAGAGCCCCAGGCCAGGGCTGTGATCCTGAATTCCCCCCTTATGACTTTAGCAGGAGCAGGATTTCAATTAAGGTTGCTTATCTTTGCAATTCAGTGCATGCGTAGCACCTGTGTGGGAGGTCTGTTGGTTTGTTTATCATCTTTGCGCTTGGAGACATGTTATTTCCTTGAGCATTTAAAGAAGTGGAAATAGCGTTGAAAAGGCAGTTAGCCAGATGAACTCTTGAGAGTGGGTTTTGTTTTGATGACTGCAAACATGAAAAGAAACTTTCCCTAGTCTGCATGCCAACTCTGCTCTTGTGACAGAAGCACTGAATTATTTAAAGAAATCAGATGACTGCTACTCAATAACCCTATTAGACGCTCTTTTGTGCGTGATACCTTATTCACATAAAGGGAAGAACAGCTCCCATACATGAGCATCAGCACATTCACAAGCGGGGGTGAGCTTCACAATGCGCTGACCAATCGTTCTTGCAATTCTTGGTGCCCCAAGTTACAAACAGCCTTCTCTGATCACAACAACAGCCTCTTTAAGAGCCAACAAGTTGGTGGTTAGTCTGGCATGCAGCCGTCCTTGTCACATGCAAGTGGGGAGAAAGCTGCAGCTTTTTCAGGGAACTCAGCAAACCAAGAAACAAAGGAGAATGTTTGTAAGGCAGGGAAAGAAAAAGCCAGGCCAGGGAATAGCACATTATTAATGGCATATTGAAATGGCAAAAAGTTGCTAGCAAAAGGTCTCCTCTTAGCATCCCAGTGTAACGCATTGCAGTGAGTTACTTGTCATGCTGGGGTTCCCGTATACAGAATGTGCCTTCGTGCTGAGAATGAAGTAGGTTTCGGGGCTGGCGCACAGGACTTGGAGGCAGAAGATCTGGGTTGTTATTATTTGTATTACTTAGCAGTGCCTAGAGGTTCCAACTGAGAACAAGCCCCCCATGTATTAAACACTGTCCAAATACACAGGAGGAGAAAGCCTCTACCCCCAAGAGCTTACCATCTAAGCAGACTAAAAGTGTTATCCCCATTTTATGGATGGAAATAGAGAGGCTAAGGCCCAGATATACAAAGGTATTTAGGCTTCTAACGCCTATTGAAATCAGAGGAAGTTAAGAGCCTAAATATATTTGTAGATTTCAGCCTTAGTCTCTCTGTTCTCATGGGTAAAATGCGGATAATACTTCCTAAGTGACTTGCCAAAGTCACACAGGAAGCCTGTAGCAAAGCCAGGAATCAAACTTACATCCCCTGAGCCCCAGCCCAGTGCCTGACTTCCAAAACTATCCTTCTAGTCACAGATTTGTCCAAGACTTCCCATGTGAACTAGGACTGTCACTTGACTTCTCTCTGCCTCAGTTTCTTCATGTGTAGAATGGAGCTAATCCCCAGCCTCAAGGAGATGGCATGACGACTGATAGTTGTAAAGTGTGTGGAGAGTTTTGCTATATATAACATGCTATTAAATAACATCTGATGGGATGTAGTTCATGAATAGATCTAATGCAATTACAAGATTCATTTCATTCAGGAAATTTGGCTTGGTCACTGCTCAGGGTCAGACTCCTAATCTCACTCAGTTTCACTTTGTTTTATTTTTCTCAACACAGCCTTACATATTAAAATCCAAACATTCTCTTCCTTTACACCTGCTGTATCCAGTCCTTTTCAGAGATCAACCAGAACTGCTAGGCACCAACGTCCTGCAGGAGATTGGAGAGTGACATCAGACAAGGCCTCCTTTGGTTCCTGGGGCCGGGCAGTGTCATGGAAGTAGCATCGTGCATATTAGCTGCATTGGCAAGGTTGCTTAAGAGTTCCATGGAGGTCTCCAGCCCCCAGGAAAGGATCTAGGTTCTTTGGAAGGGACTGACTGCTGTTCTCCAGGAGAAAACAATACTGTGGCTGGACAAATTATGAAATGGTATCCCTACGATGAAGGTTCCCAGGGAAAGCCCAGCCACTTGGCCAGACTGACTCAGGCTAATTTATGCTAGTTAGCGCCTTGGCTGGTAGCAGCCCCCTTAACCTTTGCCCCGGGGCAGAGGATGAAATAGAGCTAGAGGGACCAAAAGATAAATATTTAAAAGCCTGTACGTGACAGCCAGAGTTAAATTATTAGGGCAAAACAGAGTAATCATGCTGTGTGCAGGGGAATTCTCTGCAACAAGGAACAGAACTTCCCTCTCTCCCCGCAAGGAAACAGCAGCCAGGACTGCAGCATCAAGGGTGCACCAGATTCTGTTACTGCAGCCAACCCCAATGCTGGCTCTTCCAGCCCCACAAAACCCAGCTTTGCAGCACGCCAGAGCTGCAAATTCATTTTTGCTTGGGCTCTCCACATCCTACTTCCCCACAGCGTGCACTACAAAACAGCTGTCTGTTTGGTTCTAGAGGTGAGGAGGGAGGGGTTTGCTTCTCAGTCTACCCATGCTGGCATGAGAAGCAGCAAAAGGTCAGGGATAGCTAAGGTAGGAAAGGGCTCTCTATTTAATCTCTCTACTGTTTACAGTGCC
This sequence comes from Lepidochelys kempii, assembly GCF_965140285.1. Classification (NCBI taxonomy): domain Eukaryota; kingdom Metazoa; phylum Chordata; order Testudines; family Cheloniidae; genus Lepidochelys; species Lepidochelys kempii. The sequence continues at coordinate 197,396,257 of NC_136382.1, forward strand.
CTTCATGGTAGGCACTTTAGAGAGCCTTGCAACATCAATCGGTTCCTTGAGTGCTGATCTTATCCAGCAGAGCAAGAAATTTCATCCAAATGGAGTAGAAAATGCAAAGGGAGAAGGTCACGCCGGAGCTTCATCCCAGCATTCACCCAGTAGCATTAGAAAGGCAGGCAGTGACAAAGGGCAGAAGCAAAGTGCAGGTACTCAAGATAAGGTCGTGCTTCTGTACCAGATAGGACGGGCTACAGACCTTGCTTATACACACCAGATGTGTTCATCATAAGATCTTTGAACGCAGCCAGCCATAACTCAAGAAGGTATTTTACACACAGTGCCACCTAGTGGCTGAATGGTACAATACAGTTTAGCATTCCATTGCTTCCATAAGGAGGTGAAGGATGATAAAGGCTGCAACTTTGTCATGGAAGCCATGAGACTTTTCAGGACTTCTCCAGTGGCCGGTGTGGCTGACCCCAGGGCCACCTGAGCAACTCAGGCAGCCCCTGGGCCAGCTGCATCGGCCGCTGCTGGAGCAGTCTTGGGTCACCACACCCTCCCCCCCCAGCAGCAGGTGTTTGGGTGTGGGAGGGAGCTCAGGGCTGGGGCGTGGGAGGGGGTGAGGACTCTGGGTGGCACTTACCTCGGCGGCGGGTGGGCTCCACAGAAGTGGCGACATTCTCCTCCCTCAGCTCCAAGGCAGAGGCCGCACACAGCCTCCGCCTGCAGGCACTGCCCCTTCAGCTCCCATTGGCAGCAGTTCCTGGCCAATGGGAGCTGCAGAGCAGGTACTTGGGGTGGAGGCCACGTACAGAGCTGCCTAGCCGTGCCTCCGCCTAGGAGCAGGGGGAAGGGGATATCGCTGCTTCTTGGGAGGTGTGGAACCAAGTAGGGAGCCTGCCAGCCCTGCCACCCTCCTCCCCCCAGCACCAGCGGGGGTCCCGGACCGCGCACTGCTGCCCCCCCTCATCCCAGCACCAACGCGGGTCCCAGGCCACCCCCCTCAGCACCTGCGGCACCCCTGGGCTGGCCCCCAGTAAGATTTAGTCAGGGGTATATAGTACAAGTCATGGACAGGTCACAGGCTGTGAATTTACTGCCTGTGACCTGTCCATGAGTTTTGCTATGAAGGTGGCAGGACAAAGCCTTAGCTCAGCCCACCTGACAGGGCCTTGTTACACCTGAACACATTGCCACTCACAGGAGCAGGGTAGGGGCACCAGCCTTCCCCCTCTAACAGGACCTCAACACCATACTAAATTATCTTCATGGCTGGTGTATAATCCTCCCTAGAGGGCTGCACAGCAGAATAGGAAGTGCCACCCTTGGGCCTTACAGCTGGTGGCTGTGATGCAGAAGTAGGGGAGAATTCTCAGCACCCCACCAGCAATCCAGTAGGGGAAGTATATATAGAAAAACTGTATGAAGAACAACGTGAGAGGGTTTAAGAAATAGAGATAAGCAAAGAAAGTTAATATGAGCATGGGATTACTCCCACCCATTACCACTAATGGATAACCTGTTTCTTTACTGGAAGATTTCAAACCAGTAGTAATACCCAGAAACAGCAGAGCAAGTTTAAGGCACAAGACTAGCTTAAGTCAGACCAACACTGCTATTTTAAACACGTCATGTGGAAGATACCTGTCTAAGGGGAAGCAGCGTGCATTTGCTAAGTGACAGAAGACTCACTGCCATGATCAGCTGGTTGCAGAGAATTTTCCCCATCCTGTATTATTCCCAGGTTACCTGAGTGAAGTTTAATTTGCCTTGAGGCGAATCTCCCAGCACACTTTATTCATCTTCTGCACCAGGTATGCTAGGTGGGGGTAGGCCTCCTCAGCCACCTCTGGTATGCAAGCTCGTTGCCTAGAAGACATTTGAGTCTTACTGTAAATCATCTCCTGAAATATCATTGGTGTTGTTTTCTGTCACTCCCATGAGAGTTATCTGTCCTGGCGTCATGATGAAGTTAACTAGCACATACTGCGTGTGCTCTTATCATAAGCCTTTTTTTTTTTTTTTTTTTTTTTTTTTTTTAAAAAAAAGAACTTATGAGAACCCCTAGTCCCTGCACATGCTCTTCCCATCCCTTCAGCAAAAGCACCCTTAACTACAGCCAGCTGCTGTCAGCATAACTGGATTTTGCTTGGGCCAGAAGGGAAAGCACAGAGCTCCCTCTGCAGAGCAAACAGCAAATCAGCAGTTTGTAGATGGCCGACAAGAGGAGCTGAAGTGATCACCATTTCCCTGCAATGGGACACATTGCCCTCCCCACCACGCCTGAGAGTCACAAAATGGCTAGGGGCTGGGGAAATTCAGACTAACAGCAATGGTCTAAACTTCAGAATCTTGCAGCCTGTGCTAATGAACCTCCTCGAGTCCTCTAAAGAGGAGGAGGAAGGCTGGCCCCAGGCTTACATACAGATTTGGAAGTCAGAAGACAGAGGTTCTTTTCCAACCTCTGCAGCAGACCTCCTGGGTGACCTTGAGCAAGTCTCTTAGGATTGTCAATTTCCATTAACTGTAATGGGACATGTACAGGCTCAGCACATCTGGAAAAAAGCAGGCAATTGCCATCCATGCCTGTTTCCTTATGTGTAACATGGGAATACACACACATTTATCTCCCACAGAGGTAATGAGTTGATTCACCATTTGTAAATAAATAGGGTGACCATATTCCCCTATGCTGAATACAAGACACCTGGTAAAATTACTCGTGTTCAAGTGAGTTCAATGGCAATCAGAATTATGCAGTACAAACGTTCAAATTAACATCAGGTTGACTGAGCCTCTAAGAAATACTGTTTAGCTGGATTATTTTTATTTACCTTCTTATCTGCAAGGCTTTAGGGTTCACACAGGGAGAGGTCACACACACACACTCCTGTACACCTCTCTCACACAGGGGGAAGAGGCTGACCAACCCCACCCTCCCTGCCTGGCACTCTTCATCCTCCATGCTGGACCCCCAGGACAGAACCATCTCTCCTAGTACCTGGTGCTACATCTTCCCAAGGCAACACATGGGGAGCACACAGGGGCACATGCCCCCCCCCCCCCGCACAGATTTCTGCCAGGGTTCACACCACAATGCATCCACAGCCTTTTGGCAGCGTGCAGGAGGGAAGGGATGCAAGCTGCTTCCAGCCGCAGGGGAGTGGGAGGGATGACCTGGCCCGTGTCTTTGCAGAGCTCATCTCTTCCCTCCTCCCCTCCCTGGCTTATCCTTTCCTCCATGCACAGTGTCGAAAGGCAGCTAACACCTCCAGGCTGCTGCTGGCCAGTGACATAACTCTGCAGCCTCCTGTCCCCCAGCTACAGCGAAGGCAGGAAGGGGTTAAGCCCTAAGGATGCATTGGGCACCATGGCCCAGGGAACCTGACTGCATGGGCTTCAGTGAACTAGGCCAGAGAGGTGGCTCAGCAGGAGAGGGTGCTCTGAGGACAGAGCAGCCCCGTGCTCCATGGGGGAAGGACCCAGGGTGGGTGGGGGAAGACAGGTGAAGAAGGTGCTAAAGCCCCCGCCCTGGGGGCTGCTGTGGAGCCTGCAGGGTTGGGGCATGATCAGGCTGGAAATCGCTTCACTCCAGAGCTCGGCTGAGGGGCAGAGAGGCTGCCCCATGCCAGCGCTGTGCCAGGCTTTGGCACATGCAGGCCTCGGCTCCTCCTAGCCTGTGCCTTGGGCCGGCGGGTCTTGGGCTTTCCTGGGGCACCAGCCCAGCCCCAGGCAGCGGGGGAAGGAAGGAGCCTGCCGGCCAGGCTGTTGGTGAGCTGAGCGCTCCGCGCAGGGGCTGGTTCTCTGCACAACTCTGAGAGCAGGACACGCCCCACCTAGGGGGGTAGGGAGGAGCAGCGGAGCTGGAGGGGGGCAAAGCAGGGAAGAGGATAGCGAGAGGGGGAAGCACATAAAGGGCACATAGGTGGGCAGCAGAGGCGACGCAGAGCTGGCCTCTGCCTACACTCCCCCATCACTGCAGCTCACAGCCAGAACCAGGCTGGGGCCCTGCTGCCTGAGAGCTGCCAGGCAGCGGGGGGCTATGTGAGGGGGCAGCAGGGGGAGGGGGCAGCCCTGCCTGCTGCAGCTTTGCCCCACCACCAGCCTTGCACCCCCAACCCCCTTGTCAACCAACCAATGGACCCCACCACTCATGGCTGGTGGGCAAGTGACTGGCAAGCTGGGTACTCACCAGTAGTGAGGGGGTGGGGGCAGGGGGGAAGACAGAAAATCTGCAACAATTTGTGTTTTAAGAAAAAAAGTCAGGACACCTGCAGGAGGGCTTAAATAGGGGACTGTTCCTTTAAAAACAGGACCTTGTCACCCTATAAATACTTCACATAGAAGATAGTCTGCAAATGCAATGTTAGTTAATGGGCAGGTATAGTCTACACTTATTGCCAAACCACAGGCAATATCCAATAACGAATTCAGAATGGGATGAACGCCAGGGTGGGGAGGAAGCAACTAGAACTGCTCAGTCCACCTTGTTGGGCAGGAGCTCTCGTGTTAGCACAAAGTAACTTGAACTAGCCTTTTACACCAAAGGAATGCAGTCACCTTGCACCAAAGACACCACTCAGCCAACTTACCAGACAGAGCGGATTAGGCCACCTCCATTTTTGGATGAGGCTTTCATATCACACTCCTATAAGCGTCATGTCAGAAAACCTCAGACACTCTTCCCGAGTCTCACCTGTGGTATTTCACCCCAGTTCAAGTGTTTGTGAACACACAATCCTGACTGATTAAAGTGGGCAGGCAGCATGTCTGTGCACTGCATTAGTACCTAGGAGAGTCCGTCACAGACCACCATGGAACGATACCAGGATATATGGTTGCCACCTGAAAGAATAAAATAGTTGAAGTAAAGTGCAACAGTAGCTGTAACATTACGTTGAGTGGTATCCCAGCATGGGTGCTCCTTTCCCAGGGCTGGCCTCAATGTCCAAACAAAGAGATGGTCCTTGTTTCAGAGGTAGGATCTTTGTGATGGGATGCTGATCGTTAACCATCCTTTCCCTCCTCCTTGAAAGGAAGGAGATTGAAGTGCATTTCCAAGTTATTAGGCACAGGAAGCATCATCGAAGCAGCACTGTGCCCTACTAGCCGATCAAAGTATACAGCCGGTGATTTTTTCCTGTGGAAAATACTGACCTCTAGTGGTATGACATAGAATTTCAGTGCAATTATGAGCTTTCCGCAAGAAAACATTCAAATAGAGTTAGATAAAGATGAGAAATAGTATTTGAGTAGATTTACTGCCATTTGAGAGGTGGGAAAAGGGAGAACTAGGCCCTACTAGAATCCACTGAAGTTTTTTTTTTTTTTTTACTTCAGCATAGAAGAATTAAGTACAATTTTGGCTTTAAAACCTCTAGGTAATTGGCATCTGACATGACCGTAGGCATACTACGTGTTACAGAGCAGAAGCTCATGTTAGGGCATATCACTGTGCCCCAGATATGTTTTTTTTTTTTAAAAAAACCACACAGTCCTCAACTCTGTGGTAGTTGAGTGCCTTACAGGTACCTTGTATCTCTTTGCCAAGAACAGCAAGGTCACGAGTCAAGCTTCTAAATAAGTGAAGTAGTTTAGGAGGAAGCACTGAGCTAGTCCCTACTCCCATGGTGGTCAAGGAGCACCGAGCACTTATGAGAGTCAGGGCACTTGCTCAGAAGCCCTATTTAAAGGTCAGATGGGGGGGGGGCCTTCCTTCTGAATAGCGAGGGTGGGGATAGGCTCTTTCCTCCTACCGTGTCTTCTAGTCCCCTTGGGAGAGGAATAGATCTGCCCTGTCACACAGCCCAGGGAATGAGAGACTTGCTTTCCTCCACAGAACAAGCTAGAACATGGCATCAGTGTACTCAAAACATCAGGCATTGGGCTGGAGCCTAGCTCACTGCAGCAGGTTCTCCAGATCACTAGCCCAGCTTTTTCCTTTCACACCTTAACCTTGTTATTAGCACTAGTCAGTCACTGTGCCCAGCACAAGGCACTGCCATCCACAGTGAAACTGGATCAGATAGATAGGGTGTGATAAGAGCAAGCTTACAAAGCCTGAGCAGCTCCAACAAAAGAATAGCCTTACAGGCCTATTTCCTCATTACCTTCAGGCCTCACAATTAATTTGCAGTCATTTTTTAAAGTCTATTTTATTCTAGTGTAATGACAAGGATAAGACATAACAAAGACAACCCCCCTCAAGTAGAATCTCAGCCCCCCCAAAAAAACCATAAAAATTTCATGAACATATTTTCAGACAAGTCATTTCTATGAAGTTCTAATTTAAAATGATAAAGCTGGAATTCTGTACAGCTAGAGTGTAAAGGTAAGACTAGATGGGACATTTGTTATAAAGACACCACATTTATGTAATTAAATCTGTTTTACATTAGAGCATGCATAGGAGGATTAGGTTGGATGGCAAAGAAAGCAAGGTAGACTGCAGAGTGCCTAGGTAACAAAAACAAAAGAAAAAAGAAAGCAGGTAGTAGGAAGACCAAGGGCAATACAGTTAAGAGATTCCCAGGTACTGCTTTAATTTACTTCTGGTTCTTGTTAAGCAAATAAGTCAACTGAGAGGCAGTTAACTTGCTTAAACTATAATTCTTTACAGGTTTCCCCTCTAACTGAAGTCTTCCATCCTTCCCCACTCCTTGCATCTAATACCAATAGCACACAAGGTGTACATTTTCCATGCATAGTGAGATACCAACTTTATTTACAGGCCAGCTGTTTGAAGGAGTTGTTTCTGCAAGTTACAACAATGAATCAGAGATATGAAACCAGACAATACAAGGTTCAAGTATCCCACCAAGAACTAAAATAAATTCTTTGAGCCACAGCACTATTCACTTCAGCCAACAGAAACAAGTGAAGGAGATACAGGATTGTTCAAGTTCTGTTGAAGGGAATAGGCTATTTCAGCTCATGAATTGTAAATAAGAGGTGATCAGTAGGGAAAAAAAAACCAAACTTTCAGCATAGGTTTGCTTTACAAACGTTCAGACTGTTCAATGGAGATTCTATAAGTCTCAGTTGGGTTGGTTCGCACTTGTGATGTCCATTCTGGGGGCTTGGCTCGGAGCTTTGGCCGGAAGGGGTCTAGAACCAGGTGATCACCAAGGGTACTCAGATCAATAGAAGATACAGGCAGTTGAGACTGTGCTGAAGGTGTCCCACTTGCAACAGGCTCCTCAATACAGGAGTCCTTTGTGGGTCTTTTCCTGAGTATTGTGCACACACTGCTTGCCACCACCACGAGGATGAAGATGAAGAATACTGTAGTACCTACCAGAATTTCCATGTAGCTGAAGAAACCACCAATACCTAAAAAGAAAGATGACAGTCTAGATATTCAGCCTCACACCATAGTTTATGGGTCTGTGTTGAGAGGCTAACTGCAGGTGGAGATTTTAGTCTGAAGGCAAAAATCACATTCAGAATGACCCTACACTGCAATCACACTAGGTAAGACTTTCCAAAGCAGGGTGACTTAGGAGCCAAAGTCCTATTGACTTTCAATAGCTCACATTCCATTTTCAAAAAAGTGATTTTGGCGACATTAGTGCATGCAGTGCTGTGGCAGCTCCCAGGATATTAGCGATCAGGTGGAGGAGGTAGAAGTTGGTCCAATAAAAGATGTTACCTAACCCACCTTGTCTCCCTTTGGAGCTATTGGGGAAAAATATGAATGGGACTTTGGCTTCTAAGTCAATTAACTGTATGTTTACTCATTAATTACAGGCACCTTTGAACCAGCTGCTCTATGCTCTGCTGCAGCTGCAAAGAAGTCCAATTGCAGATTCTTATGGTGATGCATGTTATATAGTCTGGGACAAAGGCAGTTGTCTCCTCATTTCAATCCTCTATTTGGCAGAAGAATTTAGATCTAGGAATGGTTTCCAGATCCAGCAGAATATTTTACTCTGATTCTCTTAATGGGGTAGAGCCCCAATGGCAGAAATCACCAGCAATACTTACAATCCATTACAGTTTGAGACCCAATTTATCTATTCTAGTTCTCATAGGGGAGAGGAAAGCTTGCCTAGTAGTACATGGGCATTGATTTCAACTGCCCATTTATTCCCTACAAATCCCACTGAAATGTTTAGAGTACATTTTGTTCTCTTGTTAGTTTTGGAAAAGATTCAATATAAACAGAAAAGGTAGTTTGGTTATAATTAGAACTGGCTGAATAAAGGGATTTATGAATATGGGCACAATTTCATTTGACTTTTTTGTTTTTGGCAAAGGCATCTGGCCAGCTAGTTTTGTAAACTGTTTGGCAAATATTTATGAACATTTCAGAAGTCAATTTGTGAAGAGTTAGCTAACAAAGGAAGGGGCTAAATTAACAATTTACAATTATTCAAAGTGATTAGATTAACTAACTCGTTATAATCTGACCCATGATCTGTTTTGCCTTATGCAACCATGCCAAAGAGAGTGGTGTCCACACTGGAAGAATCTGAACCCCTTTCTCGCTGTCATCTGCAGAGTTCCACTAAAATATGAACAATTCCAAGGCAATGTGGACTAAAGTCCAGAGAGAAATACTATTTTACACAGTAAGTGGCTAAACAGTTTTTGCCACTCAGACCTGGAGAGCATTTCACAGTAAGCGTCTGGCCATGAGTTCCTTTGGCATATGTTGTTGAACAATTGTTATTAATTCATTCAGTTGTTGTGCTCTAATATATAGATAGTACTTTAATACCATTTCAAATACAAGAGCACGAAGCTGCATATTTAAGATGCAGCACTATTCAAAGAAAGAATTATACTTGCTCATCTGTCTCCTCTACCTGATTGTGGAATGCGGACGCACAGCTCTCCAGATTTCGTCTGAGAGCGATCTTCATACCCTTTTTTACAGCGACATAAGTAAGTGCCATCTTCATTGAGGCAGTCTGCCTCATCACCACACATTCCAATTCCAGAGTTGCATTCATTCACATCTGCAGTGGATAGAACAGGTGCAGTAAGTCTACTGTAGAGCTACACAAGTGCTCTTCAAAAGAGGATTTCCTTGAAATATCAATCACCTTGAACTAATGTGTTATTCCCACCCCAATCCAAGTTTTTTTTTTTAAATGTAAAGGCTACATAAGAACCAAGTTACACATACAGTGATCCAAACCAACTTTATTCAAGCTCTCCTTTTCCCACAAGCCAGATCTATCATGTTGACCGTAAAGCCTATTACAAGGAGCAGCAGCAGCTTTAAACAGTTCAATAATGCAAAGCACATACCTCTAACTGACAATAAAGACATCTGCAACTTCTCAGCTTCTACAGATTTGCCAATGAGATCATTCAGTTGAGAATGGAGTAAAACAGACATATTCCTTTCCTCTGATTTTAAGTGTAACCAGAAAGTGAATGTTGATTTTAGGTCATTTGTCCTGCATTAAAGCAAAGTAACTTCAGCTAAGCTGAGAAGAGAAATGTCCATCTGCATATATATTACTGAACTGGGTTCCATAGCAGGAAGTCACTCTCCATTTATCTACAGATCAAGTACTGGATTCTTCCTCGAATATAGGTCTCAGCCCTAGAGGGACTACTACAGGGGAGGGGAGTTTGTCATTTTCCCTTTCAACTCTTGGTGAGTGGTGATTGAGACACCCCTCACGTGGAGCTGGATTGAAACCACTAGACTCATTTTTTGCTAGGCCACAGACCTGCCATTAAACAGCTTTCAGTCTCAACCAGCCTTAACTTGGTTTATCTGATGTCCTTGAAAGGGTAAAAAAAACAAAACAAACAAAAAACCACACCACATACAACTTGCCCTCAGAGGCCTTCTACTACCACCATGTGTGAAATTTCAACTGGAAACTGCGAGGGATTTTTAGAATCATTCTATTTTAATCCACACCAATAAAGCCTCTGTGCCACACTATTTTCCTACTCCAAGGAAAAGCCATATTTGCAATCTGAAGTAGAAGTCTTGCTAGATCATTGGTAGATGGGAGGAGGGATGGTGAAGTTAGAGCAGATAACTAGCATCTACATTTCCCTTTTATGAAGGACAGTTCTAGATAAGGCATTGCATCAATTGCATTTAAGTGATTTTGAGTGGGTGTAGGTGTCACCCAGTATTGGATTTATAGTCAGCCAGCCATACCTTTTGATCTCCTTTAACTTGATTTCATTGACTTTGTTTACCAAGAGTTTCAGGTTCTTTTGTATCTGCAAAAGAACAGAATGCAGAATGTTGATTTTCATAAGGGGATGGCCAATGCTTAGCCAAGTACTGTGGTCAAGCCTACTCTAAACAGACTTCCTTACAAAGATAGAGGTCTGTATTTTAGTGGTTCTACAGATGGGATGGCTGCCTGGGGAAGAAAAGTTAGTCACCAATCTAAGAGGAGTGTTCCAAAGAATGCAGGACACCTGTCCCCTAGACTAGTTCTCAACTTTTTCCATGCCAGACCACTCCCCACCTCACTTTAGTTTGGACTCCCATACAGCAATATGTGAAGGGCAGGGGGAATTTTAACTCCCCCCCCCCCTCCAGTACCATATCTCAGAAAATATTAAATTATGTAGTAAATATGTGGCAGCTGTTTTGACTTCAAACAGTAGGCCAGGAGGATTCTGTACCCATTTCTTCCTTGCAATGAGGCTGGCTAGGAGGGGACTGTTAGATTCTCAGTGTTTGGCATTAACACAGCTGTCTTCTCTTCAGTGGGATTTTGCCCAGTTCCAGCCATCAGCTAGCTAGCCACTGGAGTGGCTGCAGTGGTGCAAACCCCCTAGCAAAGACAAGTAAAGCCGCTATCAGCATGGGCGGGGGACTTCTTGGTGCTTGACGCTAGATAAGCTGTGCCCACCGAAGACAGCAGCTTTGCCAGTCTACATTAGGGCACCTATAGCAGTAGCACAAGTCAGTATAAATCCTCAATGGAGCCACTTTACCCAACCTGGAGTATATGACCTATGGCTGGGTCTTGCATTTCAGACACTAGGCACAGAACTGACCAGGTAGAACTTCATGCCTATAGAGGAACAGGGTGTCTCTTCAAACAGCCACGTGTAGCGGCCTTAAAGGCAAATGTTTGTAGGTCTGCTCTCCGTAAGTTAGGTAGCAGCTAATTCCTTCTAAAAAATGGTGTTAAGGCCGTCAGCTGATCTTTTGTCTGAACGTTTATCTTTGTATCATATTCTAATCAACTTGTAATTTTATAGTACTTTGAAAGTTTACTATAGACTAAGCACTGTCAGAAACACTGAGGCAAGACACTGAAATGGACACTACAGGGTTAGTTTTGGAACAAAATTAGTATATGGTAGCAGGACGCCCAGGAAGGGGCATTTAGAAGGCCTCTGGATGTGAAAGCTGGGATATCAGAGAGCCACAGAGCGCTCTGATGATCTTGTCTCAAAGCAGTTTAGTAGAACACATCCCTCTTACGTGAAGCTTAATGGATTCCATGAGAGCCTTTTTCAGCTCATCTCCACTATGTGGGATCCATCCCTTGTGTTCAATTTCACTAGTTACTTCAAACAAGACATCTGTCAAAAGAAATAAAACCCAATAAGACCTTAGCAAATACCTTAGCAATTGTACTGAATGTAGTGGTGTAATTAGGATTTAAGTAACTGTTCTGTTTTGTGGCTGCCAACACACACAGCAGGGGGCTAGAATGCAGCCAGAAGAGCTAAGCCAAGAACATTCTTGAATAAGTCAGTCCCATATTAGGTTGATGCTTTTAAAAGTTGTGCCAAAGACAGAACAAAATGTTTGAGACACTCACAAGTTCGGTTACTATTATGCAGTATTAGTGTTATGGCAAGTATTTACACTTTGACTCTAAATTAGAGTCAGTAACCTTTCTGAGTGAATCTGTATCCCTCCACTCATGACCAACAATACAGTCTCATTTGGGATGACAAGCTGTTTAACACCGATACGTTGGCTCTTCTCAAGTAAAGCTGCACAGAGGGTGGTTTCGGTAGGTAGAATGCTGCAACTGCAATTTGGATAGGATGCCAAAATGAAGACTACCTGAATGCATGTGTGTTACATGTATGTTTATTCAATGACATTTACCTTCTTCATATATGAATGTAGATTAGGAAAAAAATAGGATTTGGACTGTACTTTTGCAGGTTGGTTCTTTGGTTTATTGCTCACAATCTGACTCTATAGTGGGTTTTTTAGGTGCTTTTGGTCATGCAAGGCACAGGAGGTTATATCTGTTCCCCAACTGGATAAGCATCATTTGATTGGGTTTCTGCCTCAAATTCATGGCCAGCAAGTGGTGTTCAAATGCTCTTGAAAGTCAAGAGATTAAATCTGCGGTCTCCCAACAGTCAGGCTGGTGTGAAACTGCCATTCATTCATTCGACTGCTAACAAGTGCATGAATACAACTGAGGCTAGTTCTTCAGTACATAGGGAAGATTTTTGCAGTATCTACCCAGTTCTAATTAATAAGCCTACTCTTAGGAATCATGCTTTGGGATCTTTAACATAAGCAAGCAAGACTTCCTTTTTAAAAAGGCACAGATGAGCGACTAAGCATCTGTCACCCTATCCTGTTCCCACTGAGATCAGATACCTCCAATGAGTGAAAGCACATCAAATGAAGGTCCATCGGCACACTGCACAAACTACTAACGACCGGGCACTAGTTTTAACACCAAAAACTCACAGCTTGGTGCTTAGAGGTATTGATCCCCCAAAAGCACATTCCACTAGGTACGTTCCACTTAATAAGCTCTCTCTCGTTGCAGAGAAGTCCTACTTACTGGACCTGTGCTCCTTTGGAGTTCGAGGATAGCTGTCAATTCCCCAAATGGAGTCAACCTCCTAAATATAACTAAATGGGGGAGCTCTAGGGAGGATTGTTTCCAGATGAGGAATAAGCAACAGGAGCAGATAAACTCACAAAAGGAGGAGGGAGAGAAATTGTTTCCAAGGAGACAAAGAATGTTAAAGGAACAAGTTGGTTGCTAATGTCACATACAGGCTCCCTTTCTCCTTCCCCCCTCATCCCCAGATGTATCAGTTGCTTTTTATTAGTTATAGAGTGCATTGTATTCTGCTGTAGTGTACACAATACAATTTTATTGTTCCTATGTAGGAAGAAAACCCTGACGAGTCTTCAGTTGTTACAATTTAGGACTATTAGCTGAAAGCAAGTGATCCATCCCCCCCCCCGCATCTTTAATCTGGTTTCTGATCAGAAGTTAATGCTGGTCTCATGTTTCAGAACCTCACCCATGATAACACACTTCCCCTGCCCAAGTCAGTTACCTCCAGGATTGTGCTGGGACTCCAACATGGTATCATTTTCAAGAGATGTGAAGATAGAAGCCAGATCTGTCGGGGTGAAAGAGAGAAAGGCTAATTTAGTAGCTGTTGAGGAAGGCTGAAAGGGAAGAATGCAGTTTTATAATTCACTTATACCTTTAACAGAAGGGCCATTTGTGCTAGTGATGCTTTATAAAGAATAGGCCTAGTGATCAGGTTACAGTCTGAGGTGCTTCTGTAATGAAGAGTCCTGAGATGGTCTAAAAAAAGACCAGTTACACACTGAACACCTAAAGAGGTTTTCCAGTGTTCCCTTGAACTTGCTAGGGCAGCTGTGCCATAGCACTGTTCTAAACACAGACATTCTACTTATCAAGTAGAGTCTGGTACCATGTGCTGGATCTTCACAATGAGAGGCCAGTAAACTAGGGGCAGGTCTACTCTGCCCCACAGTTTAGAGTTAAAGAGTTAGTGCAAATTTACATTCACACCCACAGCAACCACATGGGGGAGCTACAGCATATTTATGCTCCTGTAATCCAGACTGCAGGGCACCATAAGGCATGCCTTAAATTCTCTCCCCACCTCATGAAGTGGCAAGAGTGTTCAAAATTTTTGAATACTCTAGTGAGCCTCCACTTAAGAGGTCAGTTATGAAGTTCAGTAGGAAAAAACCCCATCAGTTACAAACCAAACCTGTGAATTGAGGCAAGTGAAAGTGTGGGTTTTAGTGGAGGTGAGGCAAGAAAACAAGCTGACAAATGCAGACTTTTGCAGTTTTAACTGTGGATAGGCTGTATAAGAATCTCAACAAGTATGGCAGAAATGTAGGCCCAAGTCCTGTGAAACACTATAAAGGCTGAGAGAAGAATGTGGATGTCTAGTGCATAAAACCTTCCTTCTTCAGATACAGCTAGGCACAGAAGAGGTGTAAAGGGGGATGTGTGGTTTACATTCAGAGCAATAGGGATGGTGAAAATCTTCACGTCCAGTCATTCAACACTTCTCAAAGCTATTTCTGACCCTGACAGGAAGCATCTTTCAGACACAATAAAAAAGCCACACCCATAGACACTAGAATCACTGTCTGGGCTATTGCCTTAACATACTATACATCTGCCAATCCAAGCAGAAAAATCTAACCATATAAAGTTTGCTTACTTACCAAAGGAATCTTTTTCATGCTCTATTTTCAAGGATGCACTGTCCTTTGATACCCCACCAGAAGAGGGATAGGAAGGATGTGATTTTGTGCTCATGATCAGTGGAGGTTCTTGGTCTTGAGTTACTGGAATGCCAAGGTGTGCAGTAGCAGCAGCTGTCTTTCCCAATGGGCTGCTTCTGGTGCTGCTCAGGAGAACAGGTTTGAATTCAGCAGCAGTGGTCTCTGCGTGGTAACTGCTAGGGACATCCAGTGTGTTGTGTAGGGCAACAGTAACCATGATGGACTCTGTTTTGAGAACTTTAAGCATTCCCAAAGTAAGAGGCTCAACATTAAGTTTAACATTTTTGAGGACAGAAGCTGGCTTTGAGTACAGATCACCTTTGTCATTTCCCTTTCTGTGTGTTTGATGTTCAATATGATGGTCTTTAATGCTTCTCTCCGAGTTAGTCACATGCTTTAGCTGACTAATTATTTCTTGACCATCCCTGCTCAGCCTGGCATTAGATTGGAAGTCTTCTGCAAAAGCAGGATGACTGACCACTGTCTCATTGTTCACACAGTTTGACTGGAGCACCTCTCTGTCTTTGATCGATGCAGCTCTAAAGCTTTGAGAGGAGGTCGTTCGAATGCTCTGCTCTTCCCATGTGCCCTGCAGAGATTGCAAACCACGTTGAGGGGTAGAATTTCTATCTACAGCTTGTCTTGCATCTGGCTGTAGGTCTTCCATACTAGCTGGACTCCAGAAAGCAGCTGAGCTGTGCTGGGGTCCTACTGACTTTGTTGTTTTGACACTTCGCATCTCCACAGATTTCATGGGCTCCTTTAAATGCAGAGGCTCAGAGAGCAGGTTCGAGTGGATTGTTGGCCTGTGCATAAGTTTACCAAAAGCAATAGTTTGCTCTTTATTTTGGATGTTTAGCCTCAATATATTTAATGCTGGAGTTACCACGAGGGAAGAAAAACGTTCTGACTTTCCACTACTGTTTTCATTACCCAAAGATTTCATAAACTGCTGCCACTTCAGGTCATGAGTCCTGAAGGTCACGTCCATGTCTTTTAAGAGAGGGATGTGGGTGTTGTTCTCAAGAACAAACCTTAAGAAAGCTTCTAGTCTCGTTGAGCTTCCATTTTTGTCCCAACCTTCTTTGTCAACCATAGGCAGCTTGTTAAGCAGTTGATTTTCATTATGAGCTGTGCTGGTCTTTACAAAATCCAGAAGACCTCTGTAGTGTTTTATGGGTGATTTAGGGTAGAATCGGATACTGCCGTACTTAGTTTTCCTAGTTGTTTTCTGAACTGGCTCTTGAGTATCATTTGTAGATCCTGAAGTTTCATAGTCTTTGAATACATAATACTGTCCTTTGAAATATTTGCGTTCATGGTTTAAGGGATTGCCCTTGGACAGAAACACAACATGGACAGCCAGAGCCTGAGTAGCAAAGATCAGAGTACCTTGGTTCTTACAAGCATAAACTACTTTTCTTTCCACACTTGACGAGACCCCTTGAAAAATTATTTTATCTGTGTTTTCATCACAATCATCCTTCCCCTGAAATCCCTTTATGTAAATCAGGATGTGTTTTTGGGGGCCTGCCCAAATGGTCCAGTTGCACCAAATGTTGGTTTGAATACCACTATGTGCTGGCGGGGAAAATGTCCCAATTTCATCTTTCAAGGTGACGTGGCAACTTCTTATAGGAAGATACAGCAACAACCAAGGTAATTCTGGCACTGAGGAGGAAGGACAACATGTGGAAGGAAAAGAAAAAATGAAGATCAATTTTCGTTGTAGAAACTTTAAAAAACCCACCTTGTTTACAAGCAAAGCCAATTCCTTCCATCATAGAAAGAGACCTGTCTGAGTGCATTCCTACTGCTACGTTGTTTTTCTACCTTCTCTCCTGCTTTAAATTGTTAAAAAAAGTTTAAAGAGGGAATAAAACTATTACTGGGGCTCTTTGTTAGCTATGCAAACCAGTATGGCTCTGCCAGGTCTCTGCACTGTTTTTTCAGTTACTCCTTCCTAATTTTGAAGAAAAATAAATAATTTTGACCAGCTCTATCCCTAACCATTAATTATGACCAGAGGCAATTTGTCAGTCTAATTTTTAATTGTTTCACCAGCTCTATAGTTGGACAGACTGCTGGGTAAATCATTTGCTTGATGAATTGAAATAAATCAAGTTACTCAACTATTTGCTCTTCAGCCAACTCCATTTAATATTGGCAATATCCACCAAGAACCATGCCAGCTGGATAGCAAGAATTTGTCCCCCAGGTCATCAGGATCTGGCAGTAGCAAAGAGGTTTTAGTGTAAGAAACTTTGCCACTGACACCCAAGACAGGAATGGTGAGGAACAACATAAGTTCAAACGAGTCTCACACTCCCAGGATTGGTGGGAAGACGAGAAGTCTGCAGAGGGGCAGGAAGAATATAGAGCTCATCGAGCACCCTTTTTGGTGATCACAAGAGGACATAAATGATCACGCTTCCAGTAATGCCAGTCATGAGTCACAAGAACACTGTAGTCCAAAATTAGATTGGAGAAAGACAAAGTTGTTATTCTATTAGAACCAATCAAGATGGGCAGTCAAAAGGGGACATGTTGCCCTTCGGACTGGTGGGAGGGAGGAAGAATTTTGGCACATGGGTTGCCTAGTTACAAAATGAAACTCAAAACCACAACTCCCTGACTGTTGCTTTAGACTTGAGCCAGGATGTCAGTTCCTGAATCTCAGTCATTAGAATTCCTAAACGATAATGTATTTAGTGCAAAGAAACCCTTATTTTTCAAGATTTCTCTTGGACTCATCTGCTGAATTGATCTCATTAACAAGAATAATGGGAAGCTGGTAATTGCATACTTTGCATGGCAGCCATAAGCATTCAACATCAGAAACTTCTAATTCAGCATCAAATATCATGCTGTAGTACTGCTAAGTAGTTATAACAGCAGAGGGCTACAGAATCCACAGTATCCCCCACTCCTCAACCCAACCATATGGTTACTCAGGATTTAAACCAAGAGACAGCAAAAATTTACCTAGATACACAGCAAATGTTAAACATACCAATATAGTTCAGGGGGACTCTTGCTTCTGAAGTTGATGCATTCTCAGGTGCGCGAGCAGAAGAGGATTGGAAAGAATGTGAATCTACGCTCTCTTTTGGTGCCTGTTTCTCAGCTGGAGTCAGAGCGTGACTAGATGCAGTAGCAGAGCTCCGAGAGGCATTGCTCCACTCAGTGGTTTGCTGCACTTTGTGATGTTTTGTGGTATCTGGGAATGTGTGTTTCAGTGGGGTGTTACTCATCTCCTTTACAGGCTCAGTCATTTTAACTTTATTATTCATGGCTATGTGCTCCAGAGGTGGAGTAGCCCTAGGGCTAGAGGCTATAAGGCCAGTTTTAAACATGAGCTCATTTTGCTTTACTCTAGTTGGCCTCGTTCCCACTAAGGGGGTTTTAGGAAGGCTCTCTGTTACAGGAGAAAGGTTACTTGTATGGCCCTCGGATCTGAGGAGCCCAAGCTCAGGTTCTGGTTTTAAGGCTTGCAGCCGAGTTGTGTCTGAGAAGAAGGTGCCAGTGATGAAGTCTGTGATGAAATTCCTTTCCTCAGCCTTTCCAGGTTGTGCAGTTTCTGCCTCATGGATGCTCTCTCTCTCACCTTTCAGTGTTGATTGTTGGACACCGATTTTCTTTTCCTGAAGAAAGAAATTAAGAGACTGTGTTGTACTTGGGAGGGCATGTCTATATTCTGTAGCAGCTGGAGCCCCATAGCAGTCACTGTGTGGCTTTGACCGAGGCTTGCCTTCCAACAGGTCCTCCTCCTCAGCAGCTGGAGGAAGCAGCACTCTTGTACTTAGAGGGATATGAGCTAGCTCTGTGTCAGTGTCAATGTACCGGCCGCTTTTTGTTCTCAAATGGAGCTTGGTTCTAAGTGCACTAGCTCTCTGAGCAGTTGGAGGAAGGGACGCTTCTTTACTTGTGATGACAGGCTCCAGTTCCATAGCAGCCAGAGGAAAGGTCACTTCTGTACCTGGGAAGAGGACAGGGCCTAGATCTGAGGCAGCTAGAGAAAGGGATGGTTCTGTACTTGGGAAAGGGGTGACAGGCTCCAGCACTGAGGTGACAGGCCCCATTTCTGTGGAAAAAACAGGAAGGGACACTTCTGTGCTTGGGAAGAGGACAGGGCCCAGTTCTGAGGCAGCTGGAGAAAGGGATGGTTCTGTATGTGGGAAGGGGATGACTGGCTCCAGTTCTGTGAGGAAAACAGGAAGGGAGGTTTCTATACTTGGGATGAGCTCTGAGGCAGCTGGAGGAAGAGAAACTTCGGTACTTGGAACAGGCTCCAGTTCCATCACCAGGCCCACCTGCTGGCTGCTTTTCATACCCAAATGGAGCACCTCCGACACATTTACTTTAGCAGCTTGATGCAGGGACACTTCTGTACTTGGAAGGATGCTTTCTAGTTCTGTAGAAGCTGAATCCACATGTTGACTGCTTTGGAGCCTCAAATGGTACTCACTGTTTAACAAACCATATGGTGCTGCAGTAACCAACATGATTTTCAGCTGGTCAGTGACTTCCATAGAACTTTCCAGAACAGAAACATCAAGAGGGTTAATATTTTTGAGGGTAGTTGTTCTCAGATCCAGTTCAATTACAGACTTCTCTCCACTGATCCTCTGAGTGGAGCTTATTTGGTAACTTCCAGCTTTATCCATTCCCCTTGTCTCAGGTTGTGACTGATCACCAAGCACAACTTGATCCTGACTGGTCATTCGGAGGCTAGGCAGAAAACCTTTCACAAGGCTATCACTGGGACTGCTCACCACCTTATAAGCCAAGATGTTGGACTGCAAAAGATTATCCTTCACCAAGGTAACCCTGCTGAGACTTTGGGAAGGGGTAGAGCCAGTATTCTTGTCTCCTATGGTTTCCACTCTGTCATGGGCTACGGAATGCAAATATGAGGCCAGGACAGGGTAACTCAGAGGTGTTGGATTTATATTCAGTTGTAAATCTTCCATATTAGTTTGCCTCAAACTAGTGAGTAAAAAGGACATTCTGCTTTCTGGTCCTTCTAACTCCATCGATTTCAAGGGTTCAGTTAGATGAGAAACACTTAAGTAAGAAGTCTCAGAAAGAAAGCCTGGAAGACTTTTTGGCCTGTACACCTGGCTAAAGTCTACCAGGACTTCTTCACACTCTGTGGGTCTCAACTCCCAGATATCAGGTACAGCAGATTGAGGTAGGCTTCCAAAAGACTTTCCTATGCCAAGACTCTTTTCTTTGTCCATTGATGTAGACAAATGAAGAGACTCCAGCAAGCTATGAGCTTCTGTTTTTAAAAGTTGAGACTTTGCATCATGCTGAAGTTTAAGTTGAAGAGAACTTTCAAGAACTTCAAGATTTTGACCTTCACCCCCTACCTGTAATAACCCTGTGTTATTAAGTACAGTTGTCTTGTTAAGGCTTTTGTTAAGATTCTCAGTACTTAAAGCTGTACTAATGTTTGTATCATCTGAAATCTCTCCATGGTATATTACTGATACTTTGTTAGATCTGGGAGTGCTGTGACTAGTTCTCTTTGATGTTGGAATAGGGGCTTGAGAAACTAAGATATCGTCAGAAGAGGAATCAATGTCACGGTGTTTGAATATATAATACTTTCCTTTAAAGTATTTTTTTCTAGGGTTTGAAGAATACTTAATCAGAAATACTACATGGACAGCCCGGGCATAGGTGGCAAAGACATGAATCTTCTTGTTCCAACAAGCATAGATTACAGTGTTTTCTACTAATGAAGAGACTCCTTGAAATAGGATTTTATCATCATTTGTGTCACAGTCCTCATTGGTCATAAATCCTTTGATATAAATGATTATGTGTTTTCTGGAACCTGCCCATATGGTCCAGTTGCACCAAATATTTAGCTGAAAATGGTTATATGTTGGAGGAGAAAACTCCCCAAGCTTTTCCTTCAGGACTCTATGGCAACTTCTCACAGGGACATACACCAACATCCAAGGGAGCCCCAGGTCTGGAAGACAATATGAGAGAGACAGATTCAAGCTAAAGCCTTCCCAGAAAGGTAAGAAAGTCCCCTCCCCACCCCCCAAATCATCTCAAAGATTTCCACTCTCCCACTTTGCACAAAAAAGTCTTCACCCTCCCCTGCACCTTTTCCCTCAGAGACCAGGTGTATTATAAGACTCCATTGCAAGTAATTTGAGTAGGAGCCAAGGCCCAGATCCTCAGGCATATTTAAGTGCTGAACTCCCATTGAAATCAATGGGTCACACTCCTAAAAAGCCTTTGAGGATCTGGGCTCAGCTGCTGTGGCTTGGGAAGTGGAGAGAGAAAGAAAATAAGGCCATGTCTACACTAGTGAGCTTACAGCTGTACTGATGCTCTCTCATGTAGATATTCTATGCCAATAAGACAGAGCTCCCCATGGACATTAATCCACCCCCCAAAAAGTGGGCATAGCTATGTCAGCGGGAGAAGCTCTCCTGCTGACATAGCACTGTGCACATTACTACTTATGCCAGCATAATTTAGGTCACTCAGGAAGGTGGAATGTTCACACCTCTGAGCAAAATAAGGTTTGCTGGCATAAATGATCGTGTCAACATACATTTACCTCAGAAGAAAGTCTTAGGCTAACATGGGTGGGGCTTGAGATACCCAAGAGGTTTTATAGAATGATCATACCCTAGAGTGCAGCTCTGAAGCTTTCCAATTCATAGATGAAGAGGGAAAGCTAGACAATCCACATCTAGGTTTATTGGGATTTAAGGAAAAAATCACCTCCTGTACTGGGATGGTTCTAAGAATTACTCATTTCCCAGCTGTACAAACCTTTAAGAGCTAGTCAGGTACTCAGAGGTCAATAAGGTTAGAAATGGAATCAGTAAGCAGTGCTCCATGTGATCCACTGCTTCCCCAAGTAAATTTGAGACAGCTTTTACTTTTGGGGGGTAGGGGACCTGGACACTGGTGGCAGGAACTGACAGCATCTAGAAGCAAACAGTGAGAGAACATGTTCCCCTGCCTCTGCCAGTGGGTGGCTGAACCCCAAATGGCTGCTGATAAGTCACTCAGTGGTTTTGTAATATGGGAGATAAGTTACTCAGTGGTTTTGTAATATGAACCAATGTCTGAAGAACAGGTTAAAGCGATCTAACTGCCTGCAAGTTGCAGCATCATCTGCAGATTACCGAGCAACTATACTTGGCACATCCAATTTACCCAGATCATGATGGGACCTTAGTATTGACAGCTACACTGGAATCCATTTGGATGCACCACGCATTCAAAGGAGACGTGCCTTTTGTCACACGGACTGCAGTTAAGCTGCTTTTTTGGGAGACTGCCTAATCTATAGAAACTTCTGCTTTAGAGAGGAAAGCATTGAGAAACAAATGGTGAATTGCCACTTGCATCACTCAGCATTAGGTAAGGTCATAAAAATGCACTTTCACTTAGATTCAAAGGTGTCCCGAAGGCAAACACAATCCACAAGGAGTGAAGTGGTCAACATGTACTTACGCAAACACTTCCATGTATACAGGCACCAAACAGAGGCAAGTGCTATTAAGGCACAATTTTGTTGAGCAAGGTAGCTTTACAACTGCCTCAGTAAGTTTGCCAAGCCCTTTGACAATAAGATGAGACAATCTCTGCTCCTCCGAGTGGAACGTTGAGCCCTGTTTGATTTCAGCTCTCCATATCTAATTGCACTCCTTTGACACAGCATTATGCTGCCATAAAAACAAAACAAGCACTGCATTCCACAGCATTTGAGCTTTTTCCAAATTAACTAAGGTGAATGCAATGATGCCATACGGCACGTACTGGTGTAGCAAGATAAAGATGGCAAAATATATATAATTTTTGCCCCTTCTGACACTGGTGTCTCCCCTTTAACAAGCAGTAGCAGCTTCCCAAAGGAGGGGAAATCAGTGACAGAGTCTAAGTGTAATTTGTTTTCTTTACATTCATACACTAGTCCTGAAATTAGATGGTCATACAGCACACAGGGAAATCCATTCTTCAAGGAATCTCAGCCCAATACCAACACCCCATTCCTAGGGAGCAGCTTTGCTTTTCTGCTTTGATCTTCTTGAAGCAAACACTCCTGTCGCTTGCACAGATCCTTCTCCCGGGACCCTGCCTCTACACAGAGCCTTGCATAACAAGTAGTGACACCACAGTATCTCTCTCCAGGTTTCAAAACTTGCTCACACAGCAAAGCAAAGCACTTGGAAGACTATAACAGCACCACTTGGTGAGGCCTGCCATAAAACGATGCATGGGGCATTTACTTCCGATTCTATACTTAGATCAGAATTCATAATACAGGAGATATAGAACACTCCCAATAGAGAGGGGGAGTTTTTTGGAGCAGGTGACCCAGTAATGGACATCAATTCAGTAGTTTTGGGGTCTGTTTCCCACTCCTAGTCATCATTGTGAAGGAAAAAAAGGTTAAACTAGGAGTGGTAGAAAGAGGCTAATTCAATGAACTGGAAAACCTATCCCTTGTGCAGAAAAAGGTACACTATTTGCCATAAAAAAAACCTTGAAGAAAGAAGGGCCCTTGAGGCTTAATGGATGTTCAACCTAGAGACCTAGGATTGTTTTTTCAATCTGGCCCTGCCACCTGACTTACTGATTGTTTGAGGTAATAGTATTAGCTGCAGTTAAGTGTTTCTTCCTTAAAGCACCAGTTTTCCAAGAAGAATCTTGGAAGTATTTTGTAGTTTGGTGGTGGAAAAGGGACTTTTCTTTTCCCTAGCTCCTGAGGTAAGGTGTCCCTAAATACCACTCTGCAATATACAACTTCTGCAGCCATCTTTATTACTGCTAGCCTTTATTCCAAATCCTGGGGAACATGCAAAAATTTTGGATTTAACTGAAAGCTTACTTGCTCTAAACAATAATGGTGTAGTTAAAAATTTAATTCTTACCTGGTTTCAGCTGTTGAGACTCTTGCAGGGAACTGTTTGCCTGTAAAGAAAATAGAGGGTTAGTTCTTGTTACAGGAAAAAGCCACTGTGAAGGTGTTCACAGCTTTCTCCTTACTCATGGTCACTTAAACCAAAACCTTGTAGCAGCTGATCACTACCTCTGCTAGGGTATTAGAAAACTAGCTTTGATGGTTTCTAGCTTCCATCTATGGTGTATGAGGAATAGAGAGGAAAGTAGGATTTATAGAGGAACAAAGACAGGCTACTAGAGAGTTTAGTTTACTGCATTATGGGGTGTCTACATGGCAATACTCAAACATGGACAAGCCTTCTACTGTTCTCTAGTACTTACCCTCCCTTCAGCTTTATTCACATTGGGGCTGGACTTTACTAAGTCCAAGTGAACCTGCTCATTAAATCCCTGTCCCAAGGAAGAAAAGAATAGGAGGAGTAGAAATACTGAGAAAAACAAAGGTTTCATGGCAAAGCTTTACTGAGAAGCTACATTAGAAAGAAAACAAACCAGAACTCCCACCCAAAGAATAAACAACCAGGTCTCCCCAGACACAGTTAGCACAACAAACTCTGTTGCTATAGATTTCCTGGTTCATCAGCTCACCCTCCCTCTTTGGGAAATACCCCCTTATTATAGAAGGGGTAGGGGGAGAGTTAATTAATTTATACACGTCCTGTCTACTCAGGTGTTATCTATTATCTAATCAGAGCTGCCAAGTAGCATTCACTAGGAGGAGGCGAGCTCTCTCATTTGGAATGAACTATAATGCATATTCAAAGATTCTCTCCTGCTGTTGGAGGATTTTGCTGTGTGTTTCAATGAGACATTTAAAGGGACACTGTCAGGAGGTTTATACCAAACAAAGACTTTGACCTTGGAAACATTTTTGACATATGCTTAACTCTACACACCTGAGTAGTTAATGGGGACTGTTCACATCCATACAGTTAAGCAGGTTGGGGGGCAAAATTAGAAAAAAATCAATTAAGTTTTTATAAAACCTACTATAAACATCAGTGTTTTCAATAACATTTTAAAACCAGCTGTCAGTGAAAGCTGAGATTTACATCTTTCCCTTACTGTGTTTGTAGCCCAGGCATGGCAGCATTATGCTCGTGGATGAGAAAGGGAATCAGACTTGAAATACAAGTGAATCTTATCTCATTGTATAAACTGATCGAAGCACAAAAAGCAACTAGCTTGAATAGTGACGTGTAAATTAGACGTTTAAAATTCTTTATGCTGTAATACTCTTAACATGTCATTGGTAACCCACACAAGGCAATTAGAGTTGTTAACTTGATAGTGTCAATTTAAAAGGTCAATCATAATTTTGGTTCTTTGAAGGTAAAGCTGATGGCCCTGCTTTTGCAATGAGTTCTGTGTGGGTGGATCCCTGCACTTGTGCACAGCTCCATGCAGGATCAGGGCCTAACTCGTTTAGGCCCTTAGTCTGAAAACTGCACCACCTGCCCACAGCTTCATTGACTTCAGTGGGGCTCCATTGGGGGCACAGGGGCTGCCCGCATGGAGCTCAGGGCAGGATCAGAACCTAAGCAGTTGTACTTTAGCTCAGGGGTGGTTATATTTCATTGGCAGGCGAAGTGATCCCTGCATATAGCAATTTGTAAGTTGTTTGAAATTAAAGGCACTTATAATGATCGTAACACTTATTAGAGGTAACCTATGAAACATTCATGGTGGTGCAGTAATGCCCTGGCCAGATTACCTGCAAGGATCAAACCCAGGACATCTGGATCTAAATATATAAGCCTCTAGGACCAGATCCACTGAAATCAATAGATGTTAGGAGTCTTAATATCTTTGTGGTTCTGGGCTGTAGCGCCTATGTTGAAAGGCAAGGACCATTTTCTTGAGCACAGTAGAAGACACATCAACATTTAAGTCAGTAGAGGGGACAAAGAGATACACAATGTTACATGTGAGAAACATTATTAAGGCTTCAACTTTATACTCTCTGAAGCCTGCAGTCTCTAGTGAGTAATTAGATCAGTCATACTTTCAAGGTGTCGGTACTTAGCCACTAGAGTGTGACTGGACCACACACAGTTGAGCAAGTCTGACATTCCATTCACCAGAAGGCAACAGCACAAATACACATTGGGGAGGACAAAGACAAACTGAACTAAACTGAGGGACAGTGGCCTGATCCTAAGCCCACTGAAATAAATGGGAAAACTCCCATTGCCTTGAATGGGCTTTGGATCAGGGCCCAAAACCTGAAATCCTAGTTTGGGCAAAATTATTTTTAAAAAAAGAGTTTGCCCAAGAGTGGATGTCAGGCACTGGTTGACTGGGAGTTTTGCATGAATAATGACTGAGTGAAGTGTGGGCAAGGATTTTAGGAATTGTAGGAGACAGGATTGGTGTGCAAATACAGCTCCTTGTTCTTCACTCCCCTCCTCTGTATAAAACAGCAGGCAGCCTATTAAGGAGCATAGATGGCAACTGACCAGTCACACCACCAATCCTCGATTCTGTATGGCTGAAGATTTAGACAAAGCAAATAGCTCGCTAACAGCCCAAAGGCTGAGTTATGTTCTAATAAATTGTTCATCGGACATTTACAAATAACAAGCGAATGTGTAAAAGTAAAAAGTCTGTCTGTTGATAACTCACAAACTGAAAAGGAGGCGACATTCCCTCGATACATTTCAGAGTAGCAGCCGTGTTAGTCTGAATTCGCAAAAAGAAAAGGAGGACTTATGGCACCTTAGAGACTAAACAATTTATTTGAGCATAAGCTTTCGTGAGCTACAGCTCACTTCATCGGATTTCCCTGAAGAAAACGAACTGCTCTAGTCCTGAGGGAAGACTTCCAGCCAGGATCAGGAGGGTGTTGGCAGCTGTCGGAACATTTGATACAACCGCTGACAGGTGTAGTTTAGTTCCTCCACCCAGGACACAAAGGAGGTGGTACGGATTCTCTAAGTCGGGGGTGACCAACCTGTGGCGCCGGAGCCACGTGCGGCTCTTCAGAGGTTAATATGCGGCTCCTTGTATAGGCACCGACTCTGGGACTGGAGCTACGGGTGCCAACTTTCCAATGTGCCGGGGGGTGCTCACTGCTCAACCCCTGGCTCTGCCACAGGCCCTGCCCCCGCTCCACCCCTTCCCGCCCCCTCCCCTGAGCCTGCTGTGCCCTCGCTCCTCCCGCTCCAAGCCTCCTGCATGCCACCAAACAGCTGATTGGGAGGTGCAGGGAGGGAGGGGCAGTGGCTGCTGGTGGGCGGGCAGGAGGTGCTGGGAGGGGCGGGGCGGGAAGTGAGGGGGAGCTGCTGACGTGTTACTGTGGCTCTTTGGCAATGTACATTGGTAAATTCTGGCTCCTTCTTGGGCTCAGGTTGGCTACCCCTGCGCTAAGTGGAGAGACAACTAGGGATCTAGGATAGAAAAAGGATTAGAGAAAACCTTAGGGACAGCCAAGGTCAAGGCTGAAGTTCATATTGTGCCAACAAATCCAGCCCCCCCCCCCCCACTTCCCCCTGTCCCAACCCTGGAAGGGGATTGTTTGGATGCTAAGACCCTGATCCTGCTAAGACTTAGGCATGTGCTTAACTGTACACCCTGTGAATACCCCTACAGAACGAGAGATACTCCCAGGGTTTACAGTTAAGCATGTGTGTAAGTCTCAGTCAGGGTCTGTGTGCTCTGCTGACGATGAGGTATGGACTTAACCCATTCATAACTGAGTCTAATCAGAAAAGCTAAAGTTTAATTTCTTTCGGGGATAAGGAATTCACCCACCATGGCTCAGCTTCCCCATTTTAAGATGTTAGGACTCGGCTTTTCTAGTATGTATATTGCACTAGTTTCCCCATTGTCCTGGGCTCTGTCCACACATACAACAACAAAAAAACAGTCCCTGTCCCAAAGACAAGAGACAGCAGGTGGCTACATCAGCGGGGTGAGGGGAGGTACAAGGTAACATTGAGGTTATAGCAGTGATTAAAAGTACACTAGCTCTCTAATCATTATCAAGGCTTTTATAGGCGTCACAACGGAGGTGAGTTTTATGAGGAGATTTGAAGGAGGATAGTGTAGTGACCTTGCAGATTTTTACAGGGTACTCCTCCCATTCAAAAGGAGTGGCCTGGCAGAAAGCACAAAGGAGCTTGTGGGAATATTGAGCTGATGGTTGACAAAGGTATCACTGGTGGAATGGAAGTGGGAGTCAATGACTGAATAGAATATAGGGGGTGATAGGCAGGGTGGGGATCCAACATGAAGGGCTTTTAAAATAACGGAAAATAATGTGTTTCATGTTGCGGAGAATGGGGAGCCAATGGAGGGATACAGAGATTTGGGGGAGTGACAAGCTTGAAACAACAAGCCAAGGAGATGGTCTTTTCAGCAGCGTTTAAAATAGACTGAGGGAAAAAGGGGGATTAATGGCATTTGTCAAAGCCAGAAAGAAGGAGGTTGCAATCAGCCAGGCTATTCCTGCTTTATAGATAAATATATTTCACAATCTGTCATTCCTCTTCTATCTTCATTTTTCTGGTTGCTGTCAGTGGATGCATATGTCTGGCTCTTTCAGTTAAAACTTCCATCAGAATCTGGAATTTTTCTGTCTGTGAGATTTCTCCATCCATAATCATGTGTGTGATCTTTGCACTCTCGAAAATATGAACTGTCCCTTCTCTTGCGCTTCTGTACTACATGTGTGCCCTTGAAGAGGTAACTGCTGGTTTTGTGGAGAATAGCTTGTGTGGGTGCACAGACCCAAAATAAAATTTTAAAATTGATATTTTAAATGGGTTTCATCTTGATGAGCTTTAAAGCAACCGTTTCATATCAAGATTTAGATTTCATAAGCTGTGTGACCTATAGCCTCGTTAAAAAATAGGAAGTTCACTGCAATTGGTTTGTTTGCAGAAAGAATAAGAACATTTCTCAGTTTCTAGCTTAGTAAATGAGAAAGCCTCGACGATGACATTTATCATAAGTCTGAGTTTATTTTTATTTTGCTGATGAATAAATGTTTGAGCAACAGATTTTTTGGTTGGTTGGGCTGAACCTTTTCCCATTAGTTATTTTTAGAAGGATTTTATTTGAATTTTTCATAACCTCGAGACAATGTCTTTTAGAGAGACGAGATGGAGGAGGTAATATCTTTTCTTGGACCAACTTCTATTGGTGGGAGAGAGACGAGCTTCTGAGCTTGTCTCTCTCGTCAACAGAAGTTGGTTCAATAAAAGATATTACCTCCTCCGCCTTGTCTCTAATATCCTGGGACCGACACGGCTACAACAACACTGCATGTGTCTTTTTAGGACATTTGACCCAGATAAGACCATGTCTGCTTTCTCACGAGTGGTCTTCTATGTGTGGATTTTTGATATTTTGGGGGAGTCAAAGACCAATAGTCTCTGTGATATGAAAAATACTGAATATTTTTTACATTGCTGACTTAAACATGGTTCTTCCAAGTTGACACTTCTAATGCAGCCGATGAAGTGAGCTGAAGCTCACGAAAGCTTAGGCTCAAATAAATTGGTTAGTCTCTAAGGTGCCACAAGTACTCCTTTTCTTTTTGCGAATACAGACTAACACGGCTGCTACTCTGAAACCAGCTAATGATAACTTAATTCAAAGTTGATTGTACTGAGTTACACGGTTCCAAGGTAGGCCTTGCGGCAGATTTGTCCAAAGATCTTGGAGGGAGGTACTGCAAGGCAGAATGAGCAAAACTGTTTTCACTGAAAATAATTCAACCTGCTCTAAGCGAGAGCTAAAAGAAACACTTTGGGCCAATGTCTATGCAGTTGTAAATGGGGACAGCCCAAAAGAGCTATGCTCATTTACTCCAACACACAGTTTGGCTTTCAATTTTTTGTTGATTATTTTGTGGCTATAGTAGTTACTCTCTTATACACATATGAAAAATTATTCCCTCTTGGGAGACCTCTGTATTTACTACCCTGAGTTAAGCATCCACTGCAACTCCCATTTCTTTGCTTCATTGGTTAGCTGGAATGGTTTTAGGTTTGCAAAGTTCAGCGATCTTAGATATAATGAAATATAAAAGATTTCTCAAGAGATATTGTGTGACTCTTTAATGCATGGATAATTGACTTGACAAACCTTGGTCACCTTGGCCCAGGACTTAGGGCCCAAATACTGTTGAGGATCTGGGCCCTACTCCATCCTTCTGAATTGTTCCTAGTAATATAGTCATTAGGCTATGTATAGAGCAGTTTTAACATACTAAAGGAATGAGTCTCCAGTTTCCATGTACATGACATAGCTTTATCCACTTTTTATTATTTAATATCTTTTGTAATGCCACTAAATAAAGCCTGGCCACATTTTACAGTCTTCAGATTCCAGAATGAATTAGTGCTTTAGTTTTTCCTGCCAGATAAATACATAAAATAAACAAGCATGATGTTTTTTGGAACAGAAATCTACAGTGAAGCTGTTTTCTCGGGGCTTTCCGATAATTTCAAGCAATTGTTTGTCAACAGTCTATTGTTTATTTTCCCAGAGCTGGAAGACCAGGTCACTCATTACCTGTGAGAGGAAGTCATAGAATTGTGGCAAGGCAGAGTCTTGCTTAAAGATTAGCTATGGTAATCTCCTGAAATTTGTCATATTTACATGCTGAATCATTTTTAATGGCAAGTAAGAAGCTTAACACTTGTATGTTTTCTCTATAAAAAAAATGAGACAGAATGCACGTTCTTGAGAGGACAGTAAGTTGTATAACAGCAATAACTAGCTTTGTTAGCAAACCACATAAATATACAGTGCCAGTGTACGGACCTGGCTCCAAAGTAGAGCTGAAACTGGTATGCAGTGGGTTATTTAAAGTCCGCGTTCCTCGCTAGGAGAATATCTGTTTCTTTTCAGCTCTGATTGGTTGGCAAGGTTAGTCTGAAATGAAGACTGTTGAATGCAAGCAAAAAAATAGTTGACAGAGCTCCTACAACAGCGGTTCCTGATGTGGCGAAGTTCCAGGCATTGTGAAATGGATGAGCTGCATATGATTAGCAACACAGTCTTAGAATAGTATCCTGATTTGTCAGTAGTAGTAGGATATTTTTAAAGTGGGATTTTTCTTCTATCTTTCTCGATGGGGGGGTAGGCATTTTTCCAGCCTCAAGAAAGCTGGGTAAAGTGGGTCCAAAAGTATGAGAACTACAGACTGTGTGGAAACCTATGTTATTTGGAAATCTCTTCAGCAGATATCCATTAAAGTAGAGTTGGTTGCTAATAATACCAACTGTGATGAGCTAGATCAGAGGTCGGCAACCTGCGGCATGTGTGCCAAAGGCGGCACGCGAGCTGATTTTTAGTGGCACTCTCCTGCCAGCCCGGGTCCCGGCTGCCGGCCCTGCTCAGCCCGGTGCCAGCCTGGATGGACGGAACCCTGGGCCAGCAGCAGGCTGAGCGGGGCCGGTGGCCGGGACCAACCAGCAGGATATTATTAAAGGGAAAAAGGCAAAATACCACATTTATTGTGAATACAGAAAGAATCATAGTAAGCAGTTAGTTATAGCTATAACATTCCATTCAATCTCATATTTATTCACACATTCATTCATACACACACACACACACACAGGTTCTGCAAGGTTGTTATCATAGTTACCAGCCTTAGAGTTGCTCATGCCAAGCCACTGGCCAGGTGGCCTGAACATGAGGAGGGAGCAGGGTCTTGTCAGATGCTCATCTGATGCTCCTGGAAGTTGGTTTGCAGAATCAGACCCCCAAAGTTCTCACTTTCTAGAGTCCATTTTTATAGGAATTTCTTCCTATGCCAGTCTATGGGAATTTCTTCATCATGCTGTTGCTGAATCAATCAGCAGATGGCACATTCCTGACGGCTCCGGGTGCTGCCAGATATTATCTTGTTCTTTGGTTCTCCCATTCTTGAGGCTGTTGGGTGGATTCCAGTCTGCCCTCCGGGGGTCCTCTGGTTATTTCCATTTGACGCCTTCTTCAGCCGATGGACACTGGATTCTTAGGCTGGCACCTCCCTGTTCATTCAGTTATTATCCACACCAAGCATCCACATACATCCTCTATCTCTATTTTAATCACAATTGTTAATACAACAAAAGGGCGGGGAGTCTCTGGGTGCTGTTTCTGTTGTTACAGAGTATTGCTTTGAGTCTCTCTCTGTGCGAATTGCTTTGAGAACAGACTCTGTCTTAGAATGTACTAATGCAATTAGCAGCTTGCAAGTTTCACATATAGAGGGAGAGAAACAGTACCAAAAACCAAGAGACCTCTTAATTAGTAATACCCTGGAATTTAAACTATGGGGAATCAAACTCATTTGTGATTTTAATACAGAACTTCTTTAATATGATCCAACACAGATATCCATTAAAGTAGAGTTGGTTGCTAATAATACCAACTGTGATAAGCTAGATCAGAGGTCGGCAACCTGCGGCACGTGTGCCAAAGGCGGCACGCGAGCTGATTTTTAGTGGCACTCTCCTGCCAGCCCAGGTCCCGGCTGCCAGCCCTGCTCAGCCCGCTGCCGACCTGGATGGACGGAACCCTGGGCCAGCAGCGGGCTGAGCGGGGCCGGCGGCCGGGACCCCGGCTGGCAGGGGCCGGCGGACGGAACCCCAGACAGGCAGCGCGGGTGGCAGACAGAACCCCAGACTGGTAACGGGCTGAGCAGCTCAGTGCGCTGCCGGTCTGGGGTTCCATCCGCCAGCCCCTGCCAGCCAGGGTCCCAGCCACTGGCCCCACTCAGCCCACTGCCGGCCCGGGGTTCCGTCCATCCAGGCCGGCAGCGGGATGAGTGGGGCTGGCGGCCGGGACTCCAGACCGGCAGCACGGGCGGCGGACAGAACCCCAGACCGGCAGTGGGCTGAGCTGCTCAGCCCATTGCCAGTCTGGGGCTCCGTCCGCCGGCCCCTGCCTGCCGGAGTCCCAGCTGCCGGCACCACTCAGCCCGCTGTCAGTCTGGGATTCTGTCGGGGGGGCCCCTGAAAATGTAAAATTTATTACTGGCACGCAAAACCTTAAATTAATGAAGATTTGGCAAGCCACTTCTCAAAGGCTGCCAACCTCTGAGCTAGATGTTAGCGCCAAGGTTAGATTGTAGCTACAGGATAGGATGTTTACAGCTCGTTAATGTAATTTAATTTGTGCTAGTTTCACAACTCACTCGTCAAAAATCATACACCAGATAACAGCATGAGGGATGGGGAGGACTGGATTGCTTTTGGGATTTGAACTATAACCCAGAGTTTTCACATCTAAACTAGTGGTTCAAATTTGGCTGGCGTCATAAACATCATGGCTGGCATCATAAAAAGCTGTTTTATACCATCAAGTGACCTGCAATGTGTGAGTGAGCTGAGATCCCTAATTGTAGTGGGAATGCATGCAAATGATGTGCCAGACTTGCCCAAAAAGTACTAAATGAGTCACTGCAATCCAGTCACTGATGCCAACCCATAAACAGGCTATTTACAGAGAACAGTGTGGAAGCTGCTTGTGTCCCCCCACGCGCTTGTTTGTGGGTCTCCAGGCCAACTGGCTAACCCATGGGAACAGGAGACTTAGCCAACTAATAAGCTATTACGCAGAAAAGAGAGTGGCTGGAGATCCCATGCCCAGCTGCCGAGGTGTGTTGCTCTGATAGAAGCAATGCCAATGCTAAGTGATGCAGAAACCTTGTGGGTAATGGCACAGGAAGGTCGTGCTAGGGCAAAATACAAATGGTCAAGTGAAGAGACTTTTTAAAAGCCTAGTGGGAGACAGCCTGAAAGAGGATTTGGGCAAAGGAGCTCTGAGCATTCACGCCAGACCTAATGGCTTTGAAACCATAAGGCCATATAATGAAGTTTTAAAAATGACTAGTAATACCCACTCTATGTAGGGAAAAAGCGGAATTTGCCTCAGTCCCTGTAGCTTGGTACCACGGACAGTGGAGATCGCTGGTACCAGTCCCCTCTCAGAACACTGCACTGTGGAACACCATAGCAGCATGGAACTGGCCGCTGCATCATTACAGGACCAAAATGAATAAAAATGGTAATTTGAATGTAGTTGCTTGCTGAATGTATTCTTCACCTGCTTAATAGGGGTATCCAGCACATAGATCCTGATTCAAGGCTCATTAAATCAATGGAAATGCTTCCATTGACTTCTATGAACATTGGGTCAAGCTCATATTCAGGAGGTTAGTGAATTATATATTTTTTCTTTACAATTCACCTTTAAAATGTGAATGCAAATAATTTTAGGGTCTTATTGATCATAAAGGTCCTTCTTAGCTAGGCCTCTGGCTGGTTCATAGAAACAGTTAAATACGAAACAACATGCTGACATGCAATGAAAGGTCAGAACTCACCCTACATAAATAAATAAGGATAAGGTCTTCTTTTAAGGACCTCAGAATCCTACCTTTAACTCCTCCTGTTTGTGCCTCGGTGTTAAAAGGATAAACACTATTTAGCAGCCCTTTCAGCTACAAAATGCTGAGCCAGCATTAACTAATTCTCAAAACACTCCTGTGAGGCAGGTAATTATGTACGATTACTATTTTACATCTGAGGACACTGAAGGTAAGTGGCTTGCCCAAGGCCACACTGTATGTGTCAGAGATGGAATTACATCTTTGGTGGTCTTGGGTGATATTCTGTGCTGTGCTCAACTCACAGCCGAAGGAGGGGTAGGGGAAGTCTATGGTGACTTTAAGCCAGCCTTGCTCCTACCCCATCCTGGAGTGCTGCAGCAGCTGTAGAAGTCCCCAGCGTAATTCAGACAGCCCTGGGGGCCTGTCTAAGCCTATGCCTACACTACAGTTTATGTCGGTGAATAAACCACCACCACGAGTGACATAAGTTACACCGATATAAGTGCCAGTGTGGACAGCGCTATGTTGGTGGGAGAGCTGCTCCCGCTGACGTAGCTCCCGCCGCTCGCAGGGGCTGGAATAGTTAAGCTGACGGGACAGCAATCCGATGCAGCTGCACTGCTGTAAGCTCTCTAGTGTAGCCATAGCCTAAGTTGCAGCATCCTCCCTGGGACTGCCCTGTGGGCTGCAGTGCTGATTGCCATAGCCTCACATGTCCCCTCTGGCCCCCAGCATGCCCCCTACACAAGAGGCAGGGAGTGGGTCCTCCGATGGCAGTCTTCCACAGTGTCCGTATTGGGGAACCCTCCCCCAGCCAGACCCAGGACTTTCAGGGCCGCTTTAGACTGCTCCACCAATTTTATAGATGTCAAGGGACCATAAGGGTATGACGCTGTCTCCCATTGTCTCCCAGTCCTGTACTTAGACCAGTAGATCACAAATCTTGCTGTCATATTGCATAAGATGACCCACATTTCTGAATTTCCTTTAGGATCCCAGAAAGCAGCTGTTAATTGCCCTGAAGTGCTCTGCCTGGAATTGATACATAACAAAGGAAAAGAGAAAATTTGCACTGAGTATTTATTTACATAGAAGTGGGTATAGCATTGATATGCACGCTGAACATTTCAATTCTGTGCAGATTCAGTCCCAGTGTAATATACAGTGAGACTATGAACCTGGAAGGATCACAGAGAAACAAAGTCGCAGGTTTAGGTCCTTTCCACAGCCACTGTGGTATTCTCCAGAAGCCCTCATCCCTTTTATTTTTACCTTTAAATATTAAGCTTCTAGCCTTTCTGGATGTAACCCAGTACACTTGCCTCTGTTTGCCAGAAGCTGGGAACGGGCAACAGGGGATGGGTCACTTGATGACTGCCTGTTGGGGCTAGATGGACCTTTGGTCTGACCCAGTGTGGCCGTTCTTATGTACACTACTGTCTTGTGGTAGCTGATGAAACAGATTGAAATAACAGCACCAGGAGAGCAGTGTAAGGAAAGGAAAAGAAGGAGCTTTACAAAAAGAGAAGCCTAACCCATTGAAAGAGAATGATATTCTTCACATAGCAACCTCCCCTACAGCTTCTCTGTACATAACATCACTCATAGCTATGTTACAGCTTTCCCCTCCTGTACCCCCACTAGGCCATAAAATCCTACACGGTCAGCAAGGAATTGTCACTATTACTAAAGGAAGATGGGCCACTACAGACACTTAGGGATGTTTGAATGGAAGGTGCTAGCTAAGTGCAATGTATTGTCTGTAGGAGACAAACTCCAGTTGATACCTTTATTTTTGCTATGTGATTTTTTTCTTCTCTCTAAATGTAATTATGAAGCCAGTGCCTTCACTAACATTTAAAGCAGAGTAAAATGCATAGGAATTGTTGTTCCTTGCACTGTTCTACTCATCCATGATGTTTTGTGATAGAGAAACATAGTGTTCCCATCAGGCAGGCAAAGACCCTTGCAGGCCCGTTTAAGAGCAACCTTTTATTTCATGGACCCTTCAGCAACAGAGCAGTGTCCCTAATACAAGAGCCCTGATACCAAAGCACAGCATTCTACTAGAACTGCATGTCGCTTCTACAGTCTAGCACAAGGTGTCACTGTTGGAAACTATTTGTTGGAAAATGTTGGAAACTAGTTGCTTTACTTTAGAACAGCGTGGATCTCTCAGACCCGGCTTAGTGTTTTTCCAATGCCTCTCAATACCAGCTCCGTGTCAGGAGGGAAAACTCCTTTCTGTTATGTCACTTGTTTTCATTTTATGAAGGGAAATGCGAATGCCCACATTTGCTCATTTTCAGTGGCTATCTTAGAAACTCTAGGCCCAATTCACCTCTGCGCTACTTGTTTTTATGCTGGTGTGACTTTGACCTCAGAGGACACAATGGAGAAGTCAAGTGATGACTCAGTCCCTATTGGGAAATGATTAGCAGTTGTTTCTGCAATTTCTATGTGTGGTTTGTATTCCTTCCCTTGAACATTTTGGTTAGTCTGGTGTGATGCTAAATCTCGTTAGCTCTTTCTGTCTGAATAGGTGGGATGCTGTGTGAAAGTACCGATGACTGAATTCCAAAGCTAGAGAACAGTCCTGTTTACCTACCTCCCAGGTGGTTGTCAGGATGAATTGGCTGATGGCTGGCTGCAAAGTGCTCTGAAGAGGATCTGCAAAAAGAAAAGGAGTACTTGTGGCACCTTAGAGACTAACAAATTTATTTGAGCATAAGCTTTCGTGAGCTACAGCATGCAGTAGAAGAGGATCTGTGATGTAGGACAGCTAAGCCGGGGTGCTATTATTATTACAAACCTGGCCAGGGTCTTAGGACCAGACTGTGCACCTGAGAGCTCCCCAGCACTCCCCAACTCATCATTTTTTAGGAGTATGCAGAAGGTGCTCCTTTGTGCAGCTGATCAGCTCTGCTAGATGGTATGGAAGGGAGCCAGGGACATAATCCTACCTCTTCCCTGCCTCTTTTAGCATGGAGTGCCCCAAACAGCTCTATCAGGGATCATCGTCTGTGTGGTCAGGAGAGTGCAACAGAGCCTGTCACACAAGCTGGGGTGGGGGAAAGCTCCTTGGGAACCTGTCCAGGGACCAACCACCATCTGGCCCCTAAAACATTGTCCCCTACAGGCCTCACCTATATATGTCACGGTGAAGCCCTGGGAATTTATTGCTGTGACTTCGCTGGCCTGGAGCAGGAATTGCTGCTGTGGCTTCAGCGTGGTAGAGACATAAACAGCCTACGGAACGTTCTTGGACTTTCTGAGCTGAGAGCACAGAGGAAAATCTTTCTCCACTTGGACGCTGCCTTCTGGATGAAAGCGATTTGGGGAACCCTTCCATTATTTCTTAAGGGCTTTTCTACAGTGGCAGAAATGGGGGCAGGGGGAGCTCTCAGTGCTTCTGCCAAGAAAGAGGGGGAGCTGCTGCTGCTCAGCCAGGCCAGGGAGAGGAGGGGAGCTGCTGCTGCTCAGCGAGACCTGGGCATGGAGGGGGAGTTGCTGGTCAGCCAGACCTGGAAGAGGAGGGAGAGCTGTGTGGGGAGCTGCTGCTAAGCCAGGCCAGGGAGTGGGAGGGGATCTCCCCTCTGCTCCAGGAGGGGAGGTGGTGTTCTCATTTCCCCCCTCCCTGCTCCCCCTTTCTTAAACCCCGGCTGTCTACGTGTGTTACCTTATAAATCTTACCATGTTGGGATGTGTAGGTGTCAATACCAAGCCACATGTCGGCATTTCTGTTTTTTCAGTTTGCTTTTTAAAAATCTTGGAAGTTATTCTCAAAAGAACGACAGTAACTCCTCACTGAACGTCGTCCCGGTTAATGTTGTGACTGATCTATTAGAGAACGTGCTCTTTTAAAGTTGCGCAGTGCTCCTGTATAATGCTGTTTGGCAGCGGCCTGCTTTGTCCACTGCTTGCAGGAAGAGCAGCCTGTTGGAGCTAGCTGGGGAGGGGTTTGGAACCAGGGTGGGCCAGCAGCCCCCTCATCAGCTCCCCTAAGTTCCCTGTGCCGCAGCCACCCAGCAGGCTACAAATTGCTGAGCAGTTCAGCTGCCCCTCCCCCCACTGACATGTGCTGCTCCTGCCCTCTGCCTTGGAGCTGCTCCCGCTTGCTGATGTCAGGGTGTCCCTCTTCCCCCCGCTTCCGTACCCCATCTCCACAGAGCAGGGGGAGGGGGACGGGACGGGACAGGGCTCAGGACAGAGGGAGCTTGCAGGCAGCTGCTGTCTCAACTTGCTGATCTACTTAAAAAGACAATGTACTTAGAGTGGGGTCAGCATACTTAAAGGGGCAATGCATCTCTCTCTCTCTCTCACACACACACACACACATCACCCTGCACTTTGGAAAGTGGAGGGAGTGGTGTGCTCCGGTGGGATAGCGTGGGTTCATCATCATGTTCAGTTTCTGCAGGGAACATTTGCCATGCGTCTATTGTGTCTCCTCCCTCCATTTGTGCTGCTTTGTAGAGTGTGAGGTTACATTAACAACAATGTGTTAACCGTTGAGGGCTCAGGTGAGTGCCAATTCATCATTTAGCAGCAAGGCATTCCCTGGGAAATATCCCACCCGCTGACTCCCCCAAGGTTCACAATCATCATTGCCGTGTACAGTATTAAATTGTTTGTTTAAACAATACTCTGTATGTGTGTATATATATTTATTTCCCTGGAACCTAACCCACTCCCCCATTTACATTCATTCTTATGAGGAAATTGGATTCACTTAACGTTGTTTCGCTTAAAGTAGCATTTTTCAGGAACATCACTACAATGTTAAGTGAGGAGTTACTGTACACTACAAGGGTATTACTAAAGTTTGAAAAGTCAAGCACTCAAAAGTCAGGAAATGGTAGAAGTAAAGTTGTCTGAGCAGGACACCTCCTTAAACCTTACATTAAATACAGAATTCCTTATTTCTTCGTGGGCTTTCCTATGGCACTCGCCATATAATATCAGTCACATATAATATCAGTCACATACTCATATAATATCAGTCACACTGCGGATGATCTTTCCGTAGAAGGCCACGCTGTTATCCATGTAATGCCATCAGAGCATATTTTAGTGTCAGTTTTACTAACTACATCTGGAAATAAGGGAATGGATGGTTCAGTGATTGGACCAATAGAAACCTTGGGTGGGTGTCTCCATTAACCTTATGTCAAACAGCCTAGTTTCCTTTCTTGAATGATCAGTGGGAACACAGTGAGCTGCTGGAGCATGGGATGGCAGACTGTTTCCATGGTGCTAGAACAACATCCAGGTTACTGGGAATAAACTGCCGTGTAATAGGATAAAAATTTAAAAAAAAAAAACTTTTTAAGAACATCCTGAGCACTTGGACTCTGACGCCAGGCTCTTTATCCTCATCGCTGCTTTGCTGAGGCCATTGGCCAGGGGCAAGACTGTTTCTTATTCAGTCGTGGAATTCCCATCTAGAAAGCAGCTCTCTAACGCCAAGTCTAAAGCAGCCAGAGCGTCCTCTGGGGAGTCACATGACTAAACCCCATGAGACAGTGAACAGCCTTTCTTCGGAGCAGTGAGGAAAACAACCAAAACCATCTTTTGCCCCTAACGAAAAAGCTCCACTTGTTTTTGCAAACAAGCTACAGATGTCAAACTTCAGACGGCAGAAGGGTTTTTCAAGAGGGCACCCTCAGTCTCCAAGGGAAATAAAGGGAATCTTGCAATAGCCTCAAGTGACTAGAGACCAGTCTGAGCAGCACAGGTCAGACCTGGAGCTAGATCCAAATTGGCACATGGTTTTAGAATGATCAGATTTTGGGCTTGTTTTGGCCCCCTTTAGACAGGATCGAGAAAGTCTGGGTGTTCAGTGCTGGCATTTTGGTCGTGTTCCATCTCCGCACCCCACTCCAACCTTGGAGGAATCTCCTTCTGCAGAAGAAAAAAACAACACCCAATTCCCTAATTATTGTAATGGGCGGTTAGCACAAAACTAGAAGTGTTGTTCTGAAGTGTGACTTCACACAAATACTTAAAAACACCTTTTAGTAGGTGGGGGGAAATGTGAAGCAGACAAGTCATAAAAACCCATTTTCCTTTTTATTACTTGTATTACAATAGCGCCTCAAGCCCCAGATACACTAGGCTCTGTGCATGCACATAGGAAGAGCCAGGCCCTACCCCAAAGTGCTTACAATCTAAACCGCAGTATTATTATCCCTGTTGTACCGAGATGATGGCTGGGGTTTTCAAAGGAACCTAAGGGAGTTAGACAACCAAGTCAAAGTCTCAGTGACTTACCCAAGGACACACAGCAAGTCTGTAGCAGAGCTGGGAACTGAACGCTGATGTCTCGAGTCCCAGTTCAGTGCATTAATCACAGACCCAACCGCACATTCACTTCCAAGAACCTGACCTCATAAACGATACACGTGCCATTATCTGAGGGTGCCATGAGGTCAGCGCAAGCAGGTTGTACTACCACCTACAGAACCAAGAAGCTGTCCCCAGCTGGTCCGTTTGCATATGAAAATTTGACATGTAAGATTCTAGGTGCAAAACTTTGTGGAGGGAGGCAGGGAAGCCAGCTTTTGTCTCCCTTGAAAAACAGGTCTGTAATGGTTTAAACTACCTGAGAAAATGAAACTTTAAAAAAAATGAAAGTGGTGACTCTGCAGTTATGAACTTTACCAGGCACATCGGATTGCAAAGCATCCACATGTCAATGGAAACAACAACAAAAGAGCAGAGTTCAATGGCAGATGTTACTTCTATGCTAGGAGCACTTTACGGGTATAGGAATACCGCTATACTGGACCAGCAAATGCTCCTAGTATGGATGCAGTTATACTGGCAAAGCCGTGCTTTCTACTGGTGCAGTAAAACCACTCCCCATGAGGAAAACAACCCATCTCGATAACCGTTTTCCCAGTACAGCTGTATCTACAACATTAGGGACCTCTGCTAGCACAGTGGCGTTGGTCAGGGACATAGGTGCTGGAACTAAGGGTGCGGGGGGTGCTGCGGCACCCCCTGGCTTGAAGTGGTTTCCATCAGCTATAGGGCTCACAGTTTGGCTCAAGGGCTCTCATCACCCCCACTATAAAAAATTATTCCAACACCACTGGTCAGGAATTACACCTCTTTGCACCCCTGACCAACATAACGGTGCTAGCAGATATCTGTAGCGTAGACATAACCACAGTCACAAACTGGAGAATAGAGCATGACAAGTCCTACTCTTTTGTTAGAACTGGTAGACATCTCAAGTCATTTGTTTCCCCTTAATTTTGCAAAGAAGTTTGCTGCTGGGCCAAGACCTTTCCTGCCAGCTTCAGCAATCTGCAAATTTGCACAGCTGCTGTATAAACTCCTAAAAATCGGGGGCTGTAAAGAAAATGCTGGCACAGCCTCAGAAAGGGGGCTATGGGGTGTTGCCATAACAGTGACTAAGCTTTTTATTGGTCACTTAATTATGTCATGAAGCCTAATGATGTGTTTGCAACAAATACATACTACTGTGTGAGGATCAACGGCCTCAGGATCAGGCTGGGCAGCAGGAAGTAGATAATGATTTCCAGTAATATTCTGACCAGGAAATCTGACTATTACCACTTACATTCAGAGCTTTCCTGACCCTGGAGATTTGCTTTAATTACAGCGATTTGCATCCACTCATCAGTGCAGCTGCACCAGTGCAGCCTCCTCATGTATGCTGTGTCTTCACTGCAGGGTGAACTCAAGTTGTCTACACTCATGGTAACACCTCTGAAGTTAGAATGAGAGTGGCCACCCTGCAAAATAACCCTTGAGCCATGCAGAATGACTGAGTTAGCAGCTGACGAGCAGCGCTAACTTGAGCTCTACCCTGTACTCCCAAACAGGCCAGCCAATTTAAGTTAAAAGCACCACCACACTGTAGTTAAGGGTGTTTGTGTTTGGATGGGATTTGAGTTAGAGTCAATACTCATAACTCAAGCTAACTTTGCAGTAAAGGCAAGCCCATAAACCAGTATAAGCCACAACTTTTACTGTTTCATGCACGGATAAACTTCGCCAGTAAAAATAGCAGCTTTCTCTTCTCCACAATGGGAGTTTGCACTGGTGCAGTGACTCTAGTGGCTGGCTAACAATGGCTGGAATTGGGGCAAATCTTCATAATTAGAGACAAGCCTTTACTGACCTATAGCACTGTCATTAGGTAATATGTGATGCACCAGCACACAGAATTGTAGGAAGGAGATTTTCTCTTGAGCATGATGAGGGGCCTCGATTTGTCTGGTAGCCTGGCCACCAGCTTGCATTCCTGAGCCTCTGGTGTCACATACAACTAAGTCTCTCCTGACACCTGTCCCTCTTTCTCCAACCCCACTCATCATACAACATGAAAGACCTTTGTTATAACAGATATGTAGGAAACATGAGTCCGGTAATACTGAGCCAGATCTCCCCCTTCTTTGGAAAAAAACCCCCAAACATTGGCAAGAGAAGCAGGGGGGAATGTGAAGAAAACTCCCTAAATTGTTCTAGATGGCCGGGCTGCATGTGGGGGAGGTCTTCAGGGAAGGTAGAAGAGAGAGGATACACCCCCAAATTGTGCAACAGCAGGGAGATAGCTACTACGGAAGGATGAGATCTTGCAGGAGTCACTCACCTTCTCTTCCCTCCAGTTCAGCCATCCCTAAAGAAAAGATACCTTAAAAAGCAAACAAAGGCAAAAACTAAGAAGGGTGGATTTGGTGGAGCCTGACAGGTAGGAATTTTCCTTGCTCCAAGGCTGGGTTTGCCAATAAGGTAGAATAATGTACATTCTGGGGACGCAACCATCTCTGCTTAGATCTGACAATGGCCTTATGTTTTACAAAATAAATAGCTAATACCTAATAGTGACACTTTTGTGGGACCTGACTCAAGTGTCATCTAATATTTTATTGTGTTTTCTGAGCTAGATCACTCTTTTAACTAACTCTGTGGCTTTCATAAGAAGTCTGATGACAAAATGTGAACTGTTCATATTAATCAAATGAATCCAGTCAGCCTAAAACATCTTATTAACAGTGGTGTATATAGCTAAGAAATGGGGCTGGCTTTTGGCTCTCTCATGTTGTCATCCTCCATCTAAACTAGCGGGTTCTCAACTGTGGGTTGGGACCCCAAAGTGGGTCGCGACCCTGTTTGGCATTAGACTTGCTGGGGCCCGGACCAAAGCCCACGTCCCACCGCCCAGGGCCAAAGCCGAAGCCCGAGCCCCACTGTCTGGGGCTGAAGTCGAAACCTGAGGGTTTTGGCTTTGGTCCCCTGCCTGGGGTGGCGGGCTTTAGCCGGGATGAGACTTCAGTTCCCCCTCCTGGGGTCATGTAGTAATTTTTGTTGTCAGAAGGGGGGTCACGGTGCAATGAAGTTTGAGAACCCCTGACCTCGGTTTTCAATTGTAATGTATCTGCAAATCAGATTACAGATAACACACTGAACAAATGAGTTGTCAGCCAAATCTTTGGAATTAAGTTTCTCTGAGATTTCATCAGTTGATCAATAGCTGGAGTAATTGGTTGGCACTGTGTTTTTGTGAAAATAAAATACTGTTCTGTACCCAATTGTCCCGCTGTCTCATGCCACCATGTAAGACCTTCCTACTCACTCATCCCTCATATGTCAATAAGATTCATGTTCTGTTAGGATTTTGCC
Organism: Lepidochelys kempii; assembly: GCF_965140285.1. Taxonomy (NCBI): domain Eukaryota; kingdom Metazoa; phylum Chordata; order Testudines; family Cheloniidae; genus Lepidochelys; species Lepidochelys kempii. The sequence goes on from NC_136382.1 coordinate 197,439,687, forward strand.
AGTCTCAGTGGATTCAGAATTGTAGCAGGATTCATGTAAACAATTTCTTTGGGTTTAAATCAGGTGAACTCTTACCCCAAGTTTTGCTGTGAGTTTCAGCTGGTTTTGTACTGAAATCGTGAATCTGAAACATTCCAGGCCTCAACTGGAGTATTGTGTCCAGTTCTGGGTGCCACATTTCAGGAAAGTTGTGGAGAAATTGGAGAAAGTCCCGAGAAGAGCAACAAAAATGATTAAAGGTCTAGAAAACATGACCTATGAAGGAAGATTGAAAAAATTGGGTTTGTTTAGTCTGAAAAAGAAAAGACTGAGGGGGGACATGATAATAGTTTTCAAGTACATAAAAGGTTGTTACAAGGAGGAGGGAGAAAATTTGTTCTCCTTAACCTCGGAGGATAGGACAAAAAGCAATGGGCTTAAATTGCAGCAGGGGAGGTTTAGGTTAGACACTAGGGAAAAATTCCTAACTGTCAGGGTGATTAGCCACTGGAATAAATTGCCTAAGGAGGTTGTGGAATCTCCATCATTAGAGATTTTTAAGAGCAGGTTAGACAAACACTTGTCAGGGATGGTCTAGATAATATTTACTCCTGCAATGAGTGCAGGGGACTGGACTAGATGACCTCCTGAGGTCCCTTCCAGTCTTATGATTCACATGATTTCAACCATAAATTGATCCAGGCTTGACACTTGGCCCCAGGCCGACTCTGACTCAGGTTCACTGAAAGGCTCATGAGCCTCAGTGAACCATTTCAGTTAATATGGTTTGAATTTTCAGATTGGAACAAAACAAGTTGCATGTGGTTTGACGTACCCTCGCAACCCTGTTGCACAGCTGTAGTCTCTGTTGATTGAGGGGCAGGTTGATTGAGAGGCCCTACAGGAACAGTTCCCTTGTATCAATGGGAATACACTTGTGAATCAAATCGGACAAGCAAGATTTGGCCGTAATAATATTGAAAAATATTCTTCAGAATGAGAATTCTTACTCTCTGGAAATCAAATCTGGTCTCCAAACTGTACTGTTCAATCAAGGCAACCTGACAGAAATCTCTCTCCCTATGAGCACTTTCAAATTTGTCAGCGTGAACCTACCAAGAACTATACACGGGACTATGACCCAAACTAAAGGGCACTGTGTACACAGCTGAGTGGAAAGCTTAAAATGCCAAATGGTTTATTGATTTACTGTAAACATTGCCCATAAGGGTCTACGATGGACATCTCTGATATTGAGGGACAATTGACTGATATGGGCACATTTTACTGGGCAGAACTCAGCGTGGAAACAAACACTTCAGAGAGCAAACTCTGTTGCAGATGCAATCAACAGTAGAGCAAATGCTATCAAGATATTAGACTGTTGTTAATAATTAAGTTAAGAAAATAAGCATGCTCATTGCTGATTGTATGCAAGAGTTCGCACCCATTCCAGTTCCCAAAGAAAATACATTTTCCCACATCACTTCAACTTTGGCTATAAAAGATATTGAGTCACTGTCTCAGCCTTCTTTCTTCAAATGTCCTTCTGTATTGGCAGCAAAATGTGTCGCTTAGTCCTGGGGCAGGATACAAGATCAGGAAGAAAACATAATACATTTCCTGATGTTCAACACCTTCTTTAGTTCTCAGACGGCTATAAATATTTGTTACTTCAGTCTAACAGCACCATTACTCTTTCAGTTCTCAGTCTGGGCTGGCCTTCCTGGTCAGCACTTGAGGTCTCTGTCTCTCAGATCTCAGGCATTCATTTTTTTAAAAAACTTACTGGCTCCTCATCTTCTGTACAGTCCCCAAATCCTGACACCATAAGAATGAGTGTGATTATCTGACAATTCCAGTTGGTGATTTAAAGGAAAACTGCCATCAATAACAGAGACAGCTAACTAATGTTCTGATCCTACAAATATGTACATACCTGAGTAATCTTTTGAATCAAGTGGAACTATTCAGATGCATAAAAATTATTCACATGTATGAGTGTTTGCAAGATCAGGACTACAGTGCTTACCGGGTAAGAACACAGACAGAACATCAAAACTGACTGAATAATTTCTAGTGGATAATTTGATGAAATTTGCATCTTTATATTTATAAGTTGTTAGCAAGCAGCTCAGATTTATTCACTGTTCAGAATGATTCCTGAATACTTTCTGCAAATAACCCTGTTTCTTGAACAGCTCATTGCTAGTATTTGATATTGGGAACTCAAGATTTGCTAGTTTTGATCTGACACATACAGAAGGTAACCTGGTTTTTGTTTTGTTCTCTGACTGTAATGATTATGAACATCTTCCAGTACAAATTCTCAGATTTTTAAGTTCAAAATTTGTTTTCTGTGGATGTACTCTACTATATATTTAAAATTCGCTGTTTACAAGAACATTCCTGTGGGTCATGGCTTCACTAGAATACTCTAGAAAACAAATACCAAAAGGTCTGTAAAAACCACCAAACAAATTCAATTGTTTATTCAAGTAAATATTTGCAGAAACATTTTTAATCAATTTCCACCTCTCAATAAATGAAAAAAAAAAATAGAAATACTTGTCACTTGCTTCAGTAGCTCGTGCCTGGCTCTCGACTCATTTACACACATGTTGCTCTGTGACTGTATTGGAGTTACTTCTGATTTACACAGCTGTAAAGAAAAGGAAAATCCAGCCCTTCTATCCACTGAATAGTTGCTGCTGGTGTAACGCCAACAGACCCCAGTCATCAGCAAGTGGGATTGAACCTGGGACCTCTGGCATAAGCCTAAAGCCAACTAGCTGTTACCTAAGGCTGTGCACACGCACTCTCTCTCTCTCTCTCTCTCTCTCTCTCTCTCTCTCTCTTTCTCACTCCCCAGAGACTTCCCAGTTGATAGCCCAGCAGAGCCACCACTTGTAACACTGACAGAAACATACCCCCTCCCCAGTGAACATCACTTCCTATGTCCTCCCTTCCCCCACATTTGATTCATCACTATTATTTTAAAGAGGTTTTCATGTTTTTCACGAGTTACTTTTCTTAGCAATTAGATGCTGGGAATCCTGGGATTACACTTATCTGGTCTCTGTAACACTTCCCTTCAGGAGGGGGTTAAAGAGTTCAGTGTTTTGCTCTGGTTTTTCCTGTCACCAATTTTAATACTGATCTCAGTTCACACTGTGTGAAATTCATTCTTGTGCATCATTTTTAAGTCCCACTAAAGCCTTATTTTGAGGGTTTAAGTGGAACATAGGTTTGGTGCTGGTCCTTCATACAAGGGTGGATTTCACACAGGGAGCTTTTTTCTAGGACACCTACGCACCCTTCAAAATCATATCTTTGTTTGTCACTTCAGCTAACTCCCCATCCATTACATTTGTCAAGCTGCATTTGACATCCACCTCCTCCACCCAGTCCCGCATGGGTCTCTCTTCTGCCAAGCTGCTGTTAAAGCAGGCTGACGCACTGCCAATCTGGCAGGCCCTAGTCATACTTGCCAGCATATTCACACATAATAAAGTCTGCAATCCTATAGAGATTTGTTTTAACTCCTGGGCATGTGTCATGGGGTGTAGAGACCCCATGCTGGCCTAGCAGCCCCTTGTCAATGCGGCAACTATCAGGCAACTGACTGGCAGAGCAGCTAAGAGAACCAAATTGCTGAGAAGCAGAGGGGTGAGTACAGTGACTGCCAGAAGAGCAAGCAGGCTAGAGAAGGAAAGTCCTGCCAGCAAACTGGTGAGAAGCCACCCAGACAGCAGCACCTCAAAGAAGGGACAATCAGAACCACGGTCTGGAGAAGCCCACAGCACCAAGGGAGATAAGAAGTAGCTCAGGGTACAGCAGGAGTAATGATTGAAGACTGATTCTGCCTGCCTGGGTTAAGGGCCCTGATCTGGAACCCAGTGGAGTGGGTGGGCCATCCCGTAATGATCCCTCAACAGAGACTTAAGAACCACAAAGGGTTTCCAGACCCTCTGAGGACCAGAACCAGGTCACCCTAATATCAGGGGGAACCCATACGCTCCAGTGGGACTGAAACTAACACCCTTCATAGTCCAGAATAGGACTGCCGGAGACCCAGCTGGGTACCCGGACCACTGGATTCAGAGTCCTTTGCACTGTGTGTCTGGCCCAGGGACTGTTTAAGTATTTATTCACAGTGGGATAGCCAATGGGCCAGCAAGAGCAAAAGGCAAGGATTCAGAGTAACAGCCGTTTTAGTCTGTATTCGCAAAAAGAAAAGGAGTACTTGTGGCACCTTAGAGACTAACCAATTTATTTGAGCATGAGCTTTCGTGAGCTACAGCTCACTTCATCGGATGCATACTGTGGAAACTGCAGCAGACTTTATATACACACAGAGATCATAAAACAATACCTCCTCCCACCCCACTGTCCTGCTGGTAATAGCTTATCTAAAGTGATCATCAAGTTGGGCCATTTCCAGCACAAATCCAGGTTTTCTCACCCTCCACCCCCCCCCCCCCACACACAAACTCACTCTCCTGCTGGTAATAGCCCATCCAAAGTGACAACTCTCTACACAATGTGCATGATAATCAAGGTGGGCCATTTCCTGCACAAATCCAGGTTCTCTCACCCCCTCACCCCCCTCCAAAAACACACACACACAAACTCACTCTCCTGCTGGTAATAGCTCATCCAAAGTGACCACTCTCCCTACAATGTGCATGATAATCAAGGTGGGCCATTTCCAGCACAAATCTAGGTTTTCTCACCCCCCCCACCCCCATACACACACAAACTCACTCTCCTGCTGGTAATAGCTCATCCAAAGTGACCACTCTCCTCACGAAAGCTCATGCTCAAATAAATTGGTTAGTCTCTAAGGTGCCACAAGTACTCCTTTTCTTCTTAAGGCAAGGATTGTTGACTCTGTGCAATGCTCTGTCTGACCAAAGGGATGTGCTGACACATTAGGGCATCAGCCAGCAGCATATTCATGTCCTCTGCATTTAGTCTGGATTTACTGCCCAAATTTAAAAGATTAGGAAATCAAACAACAAACTAACAAAATACTTATTACATCGCAGCTTTTATTACGAACCAAAGTAAACGGCATCCCACTTGTGTGGCACATAAATCTCCTCTCTCATCCTCCCAAGACCAAGGCTGGAAGTAATTTGAATGCCTACAGCATAAACACAAGAGTGAGCAATACACTCAAAAAAGCCCCCACGGTGGCATCGCACTTGCAGTGTTCAAAGTACACTGGTCACCTGCCACATGTGACTTTGGACCCCGTTCCCAGAGCTCAGACAGTGGAAGAGGTCATCTGTTTCCAATACGTGGCTGCCCACAAAGTGTGACCCACATGCTGTAGTAAGGCCCAGTCCCAGAGTACAGGCTGCAGAAGATCAGCTGCCTGGGGAAATGCCACCCCAGCGACCAACACAGAGGTGGCTGATCCTCAAGTTCATTTCAGGATGTGGCCATTATGGACAATGGGAGGAAAAAGTATAGAATCATAGAATCATAGAATATCAGGGTTGGAAGGGACCCCAGAAGGTCATCTAGTCCAACCCCCTGCTCAAAGCAGGACCAATTCCCAGTTAAATCATCCCAGCCAGGGCTTTGTCAAGCCTGACCTTAAAAACCTCTAAGGAAGGAGATTCTACCACCTCCCTAGGTAACGCATTCCAGTGTTTCACCACCCTCTTAGTGAAAAAGTTTTTCCTAATATCCAATCTAAACCTCCCCCCCTGCAACTTGAGACCATTACTCCTCGTTCTGTCATCTGCTACCATTGAGAACAGTCTAGAGCCAATCTACAGTCTATAGCCAGAGACCAGAGTGGGGAGGCTGGTGGTGAGCAGGTAGGTGGTCACATGAGTGAGTGACATTTGTGAAGAAACATTCCCCCTGTTGCTAAGCATGCACAACCCAACACACTCCGCTGCCTAAACTCTTCTGCAGCCTGCTGATGAGTACGGTGACTAGCCTGCCTTCCGAACTGCCGAAAACTGCTCTAGTCCACAGTGGTAAGGGCTGGGATTTTCTAAAGGGCCTAAGGGGGAGATCCACAAAGGGACTTAGGCGTTGCAGTGGTGACCGTCTCAGTGCCTAGAAAATCACAGGAACTACAGTGTGATCCACAAAACCAAGTTAGGCCCCTCGGCTCCCCATACAGTGCAAGGGGAGAGGGATGCGCCTAAGAATGGAACCCACAAAAGCCAGCACGCTAGGTGAGGCGTCACCTAAGCTAGCCAACAGGAGAGGCTGACCACAGGGTGTGTTCTAAGCCCCGACCCTCTTTTGGAGCCAAGTGCCTCAGGCTGTGTCTGTGCTTAAACCGCTATAGAGACTCAGCTCCAGCACTTCAGTGTAGACACTCACTACTGCGACGGGAGGGGCTGTAGTTAATCCACCTCCCCGAGAGGCGGTGGAATTCTTCTGTCAACTTAGCACTGTCTGCACCAGGGATAAGGGTTTTTCACAACCCTGAGCAACATCGATGAGTTGACCTAACCTTTAGCATAGACCTGGCCGAAGTCTGGGCTGCAGGGAGGCACCTACCTCTGCTTGGTAACCCACAAATGGGAACCCACCGTCTGGAGACAGGCAGCGTAGGCACCTGAGCCGCTTTTTGAGGGAATGCGTTAGGCAGCTGCCTCACTCCACACCAAAGAGAAGCCGCAGGAGGCAGCAGTACCTACCTTTTAAAGGCACGAGACCCAGGTTCAATTCCCTGGTGGGAAGACAAGATTTGACTCGGGAGCTCCAACCTCTCAGGAGAGTGCTCTAACCCCTGAGCTGTGGGATAGTCTCCTGTGGGGCTCCCTCAGCCTCTCCTGTAGAAGCTCTTGCACTCCGGATAAATAATGAAAGCGTGGGTAGAGCATGGGGACTGGACCCAGAGTTTCCCACAACTCAGTTGGGTACCCTAACCACAGGATACAGAGTCCTTTGCACTCTGTGTCTGGCCCAGGGACTGTTTAAGTGTTTATTCCCAGTGGGATAGCCAGTGGGCCAGCAAGAGCAAAAGGCCTGAACCAGGACGCCAAAGAGACAACTCCACAGCTATTTCTGGAATGCTGGCATGAGCCCCATTAATACAAGTCTGTGCACTGGGGTGGGAGTCTCACTCCCCATGTAGGCGGACCCTCAGGGGCTGTTATAAAGAGGATGGTGATTTATTCTCCATGTCCACCAAAGGCAGGCTAAGGAGTAATGGGCTTAATCTGCAGCAACAGAGATTAAGGTGAGACATTAGGAAAAACTCTCTAACTATAAGGATAGCTAATAACTGGAATAGCCTTCCAAGGGAGGCTGTGGAAACCCCGTCCTTGGAGGTTTTAAAGTAGATAAACACCTGTCAGGCCTGGTCTAGGTATATTTGGTCCTGTCTCAGTGCAAGGGGCTGGACTAGATGGCCTCTTGAGGTCCTTTCCAGCCCTTACATTTCAACAATTCTGTATTCTCGTTCTGTGGCTACTAGGAAGAATGTGCATTGCCAGGCATTACATTGATAAAGATCCCCCACTGCGCTGAGTGACTTATTACAATGTTACGTTCAGGGCTTTGCTTCCTATAGAGTGAATAACCAACACACTAAATGGCAGGGTGGAAGGAGGCCAAAGAAAATGGGAAGTACTGTTGAACTGTATGAACTTTGCACTGGAGTGGAGACCAAGACAGCAGTGGTCTTTTAAGGATGCCGATTCTTGTGGCCAAAGATGGGCTCTTTGGTAACCCCTTAACATAAATGCTGAAACTAGGGGTGCTGGGGGGGTGCAGCAGCACCCCATTGTGTGCCTTGGTTTCCATCATATACAGGGTTTACAGTTTGGGTCAATGGCTCTTAGCACTTCCACTATAGGACTTGTTCCAGCACCGCACCTCTTAACCCTTCTTGAAGACTGGGACTGTAGTCTAGTCTCACTGACACACAGTTTACACGAGTGTAAATCCGTTGAGCCTGAGTCTTTGTTATAAAGATCCCTTTATGCTACTGTAAGCAGTCTCAGGATGAGCTCCACCCTGACATCTGGTGGTGAGGTGTGGCAAGTTGTGGAAAAGAACTTCAGGGGCCAATCTCATTTGCATAGGCACACCCACCCCGCCTAGAATGAGGCCATAGCTGCCCAAATGGTCACTTTGGCTGCTGTGGGATCCCCAGTGTCTCTGTTATTGGGGCAGGAAGAATAAATTGTTACTACCCTGATTATGGGAACTGTGCTTGGAACTACTTGGCCTTTTGTTATGACGGAGGGACTCACCATCAACTAAGTAGCACTCGCTAGGCAAGGGTCATGGGTTCCAAAACTCTGTGAATTGAGAGAGGTTGGGGACAAGTATTAATACTGGGTGGCATGGGCCCCTGGGTGAGGGCCTTACATGCTAATTGCACTTCCTCCTCTCTCCACTGTAGAATATCAGGGCTAATTTTGATTTCATTAGGAGTCTAGTTACAGGCAGCTGAGCTCACTTTGGGCTAATGGTGCGTCAGCACTGAGGCTCCCCTACTACAAGCTGAATTCACCGAAGAGCTGAACTGACGAAGAGCTGAAATCACTGAGCGTTGTGTTCAGTAGTGGGGGAGCCTGAAGATATAGTGTGGAGAAGTTTGCGGGACGGCTGGAGCGCCTTGTGGACAGGCTGGTGAAGCAGTTCATAGGATGGTGGGAGCTGCTGGTGGGCCACGGAGCTGAGCGAAGCAGTTCGCGGGGCAGCTGGTGGAGCGGAGCGGAGCGAAGGCCTATGGAGCTGTGGGGTGCTCAGCTTCAGATCATGTAAGGTGCCTTTTACCCCCTCCCCCATCTCCACCCAGGTTGGGAGGTAAAGCTCTGCAGATAAACTTTTGAACTCTGGGGCTGCCCTGACCAGGGACAGAGACTTTTGGGTCATTGGACTTTTGGGACTTTGGGTGATTTGGGGTTGCTGGACTCAAGAACCCAAGGGAAAGGGCATGCCCCAATTTGCTTGGGGTGGGTTTTTTGCTCATGGGTTGTGTTATGAATCCTGTTGGTGGTGTTTCCCCAACATAATGCCACATTGTTTCTCTCTGTTATTAAAAGGCTTTTTGCTACACTCAGACTAGGTGCTTGCGAGAGGGGAAGATTGCCTCTTGGAGGCGCCCAGCGGGGGTGGTATATATTTGTCCCAGGTCACTGGGTGGGGGCTCGAGCCGGTTTGCATTGTGTTATTGGAATGGATCTCCTAGATATTGAACCCGGCCCTTGTTGTTGCCAACTCTGACGGGCAGAAGGGTTACACTACTCCAGATTTGGCTACATTGCATTGTAAACCTGGATCTGTGGGACCCAGGCTTGTGGATTTGGTGTTTCCAAGCTCATGCTTGAGCATCCACACTGCTTTGCAAACCTGGGTTTACAAGTGCTGGACCTGGGTCTCACAGCCATGCTAACATGTCCATACTGCACTATGCAAGCCTTCTGCTTTGGGTCTGCAGCTTGAGCTCTGGCCATCCTGCAAAATGACAGGGCTTGGACCTGGGTCTCAGAGGGACTCAGGCTCTGACCCACCATCCTAGGACCCGGGTCCTGAGTGCTCTCTGACCTGAGTCAGACTGATTTGTGTGTGGACGGAAGAGGGGCTTGGGCTCAAACCTGAGTCAGAGCCTGCGCTTAGTGTGCACTGTGGCTATACCCACTGAGAGCACAGAGAGGCTGGAATTAGTACCCTGAGAACATCCCTGCCCTGGGTCTTCCTGGCTGATGTACAATCAGCATAAGGGCTCTATGCCAACCCTGGGTCGGGGGGTTTCAGACCCTCCCCAACCAATTCCCAGGAAGGGCCCAGGGCCACTGCTCCCTTCCATATTGCCTCTGAGCAGCAGCAACCACTACTGTGTCCCTGGAAACCAACTGCCCGGAAGAGAGAGGGGGCAAATGGTGGTTTGGCCCAGATAGGCCACAGCTCCAGATCCTTTGCTGACCCAGGCTGGCACCGCAGAGTCCAGAAGGGTGTCCCCGAGCATGTGATGTCCCCGAGCATGACCCTGAGACCAGAAGTGTTCCATTCCCTTGCAATGAACAGTCGGGGTTGCACGCCCCATGTCATAGAGGGCGGGAGAACAAGCAGAGCAGGTTCACAGAGGGCCACGCCACACCCTGCTGGGCTCCACTGAGGGGACATAAGCATAGGCGCCGACTCCATGGGTGCTCCAGGGCTGGAGCACCCACGGGGAAAAATTAGCGGGTGCTTAGCACCCACCGGCAGCCAGCTCCCCATCCCTGCAGCGCCTGTGCCTCCCACACACCAGCGACCCCCCGATGAACTCCTCCCCCTCCCTCCCAGTGCCTCCTGCACACCGCGGAACAGCTGTTCAGCGGCATGCAAGAGGTGCTGGGGAGGAGCGGGGATGGGGCATGCTCAGGGGAGGAGGCAGAAAGAGGCAGGAAGGCGTGGGAGTAGGGCAGGAAGAGGTAGGGCAGGGGTGGGGCCTTGGGGAAGGGATGGAGTGGTGGCGGGGGCCTGGGGCAGAGTGGGGGTAGGAAGTGGTGGGGCAGGGGTGGGGGCTTGGAGGAAGGTGTGGAGTGGAGGCAGACCTGGGTGGAGGGGGTCGAGCACCCCCTGGGTAGAGAGGAAGTCGGCACCTATGGATGTAAGCAGCATGGTTTCTGACCTGTGCCATTCATAAAAGATTACTGCACAGCTGCATAGCTTACAGGGTACGTTGTCTGAGGCTGCTCTGACTTACACCAGGGAGGAATCTCGAGTTGACCCAGAACTCCTGACCCTATTGAGATCAGTGGACATTTTGCCATGGACTTCAGCGGAGCCAGAATTTCACCCTTGGAGCACAAAGTTATCTTATAGCCAACAGGGGAATTAAGCCACTGACTTTACTGGACTTATTGCTGAGGAAGGACCTTCCAGTGGTTGCGTGGCTTAGAATTTGGGTTCAATTCCCTGCTTTGTCGCAGACTCGTTAGTTTCACTGCACCTGAGTTCCCCATCAGTACAATGGGGACAGTAGGACTCACTGACATACTAGTAGTAAACAGTAGTACTTTCACAGGGGTGGTGAGGATAAATGCTGTTATGCTGGAGGTTGGGTGGTCTCCAGCAAGCTTGTCTTGGAAGCTGTTGGATGGGTGTGCAGGTTGCCTTCCATTGAGGCGATCTGAGGGATTAAATGCCCCTTTGTTTAATGACAGCCGAAACCATGGAAAACACCACCCTGGGGACTGCTAACAAATGCCACTGCCAACAGACTCGACTGACTGCCAGTGCAGTGGGGCTGCGGATTGATTGGATTGCAGCTGTCTGTCTGGGAGTCAGAAACAGGCAGAAAGAATCATGCCTAGGAATAAGCCAGAAAAATCACAGGGAGCGTTGCTCTGAGAGAAAGCCTAGAGCAGCGGTGGGCAAACTTTTTGGCCCGAGGGCCACATCTGGGTGGGGAAATTGCATGCAGGGCCATGAATGTAGGGCTGGGGCAGGGGGTTGGAATGTGGGAGGGAGTGCGGGGTGAGGGGGGGTGTAGGAAGGGGCTCAAGGAAGGGGTTGGGGCTGAGGAGGGGTGCAGGGTGCTGCAGGAGGTTCAGGGAAGGAGGGGGTGAGGGGCAAGGGTGCAGGGAGGAGTGCTGGAGAGGGCTCAGGGCAGGGGGTTGGGGTGCAGGAGGGGTGCAGGATGCGGCAGGGGGCTCAGGGCAGGGGGTTGGGGTGCGGGGTACAGGAGGGGGTTGGGTGTGGGTGGGTGCTGCTTACCTGGAGTGGTGCTGGAGTGGCAGTGGCGTGCACCCGAGCCAAGGCAGGTTCCCTGCCTGCCTGCCCTGGCCCCGCACTGCTCCCAGAAGCAGGTGGCAACACATCCCTGCAGCCCCAGGGGTCGGGGGGGCGGGCAGAGGGCTCTGCGCACTGCCCTCGCCTGTAGGTACCTCCCCGAAGCTCCCATTGACCACGGTTCCCCATTCCCAGCCAATGGGAGCTGCAGGGGGCGGTGCCTGCAGGCGAGGGCGACGCATGGAACCCTCTGACCTGCAGGGACATGATGCTGGCCGCACAGGGGTGGCAATCCTGCGGGCCGGACCCAAAGCCCTGCTGGGCTGTAGTTTGCCCACCCCTGGCCTACAGAGAGAGAGAACTCTTTGGGCAGAGTGCTTGGAGCTGTGAGCAAAGAAACCTGCTTCCTGTTGTCTGATGCCTGCTGAGTTCAGGGAAACAGGACTTTGTGTGCACTCTTTGTAAACAAACAGGATCGCACCAAAGAAACACCTAATTCTAGCATCATTTACCCTCCTAATGCAGACAACCCGCAAGGCCCCGAATATGAGCTAATCACTTGGGACTAAGGGGTAACAATACATGGAAGATTGTCAGGTGCTCAGGTACTACTGTAATGGGGGTAGGGTGACCAGACAGCAAATGTGAAAAATCAGGATGAGGGGGGGGGGGGTAATAGGAGCCTATAAGAAAAAGACCCAAAAATCAGGACTGTCCCTATATAATCAGGCCATCTGGTCACCTTAAATGTGGGTCATATAAGTACCTCAGACAGATAGATTTACCCCTGTGTAAGTGAGATCAAAATCAGGATATTTAAATTCGCTTCATAGCTCTCACTTCTGGGGGAATGGGCTGCTTCAGTAGTTGGTTTTGTTCTGGATTCACCCATTATCCTTTGTAAGTCTCAAATGACGATACATTAGGAAGACGGGCTGTGAATGACCTGGGTTGTGAGTGGGACAAAGCTCTTTCTGGGGAAAACCCAGGCCTTCTTGATTTTCCTGGCTGTGCGAGCCGCAGCCCGGGGGAGTAACATTCACAGCACCTCTGCTGTTCTGCTTGGAGTTCATTAAAACATTAATAAGAAAAGGGGGTGGAGGAGGGAGAAGAATGATATGTGACTGGTTAGCCACAGGAATGCAACAAGAATTCAGAAGCACAGCAAAACCCAACCTTTTGAGGTGGTAAGCCGTGCCCGTGACTGGTTCAGCACCTCACAGGAGAAGGCCCTTGAAGTACACAGGATTAGAGACAAAGAAACTTAGCTTCTTTCACACTTGAAAAGTTCATTGAGGCTTTGAACAATTTCCCCACTTCATTCACTGGGCATGTTTATGATACTTGTCAAAAATATCGGACTTGCCTCTCTCCCTTTCCCCTACCTCGCCTCTTTTCCTCTGCCCTGTGGTATTACGACTCAGAAGGTCTCGTTCTACATGGCCTAGTTGATAACTAAAGGCTAGACCCTGCCCTCATTGAAGTCTGTGGGACATTTGGCACTGACTTCAGTAGAAGCCAGGTCAGGGTCTGGGTACATTTAACATCTCTTGTCCTCTAGAGCAGTGGTTCTCAAACTTATTTGGTCACGGCCCCCTTCTTTGTGTCCAAAGTCATTTACTCTCCCCCTCCGCCCCAGACAAGTACAAGTACCGCCGCCCAGCACTGAAGGCAGCACGGATGTAAGGGTGGCAGCGTGAAAAGTGATATTTCTCACTATCACTTTCCACAGCAGACTTAGCGCCCCATTACTGCTGGCGCGGCTGATAGCTGGAGCCCCACCAGCGCAGGACTGACAGCCGGAGCCCTGTCACCCCAGGGCTGACAACCGGAGCCCTGCTGCTGCCTCCAGGTGAGGGAGTGGAGGGAAGAAAGGAGAGCCCACGCCCCGGCTGCCTCCCGGTGAAGGGTTGGGGTGGGGGAGAGAGCCCAAACCCAGGCAGCAGGGCTCGGGCTGTCAGCCCCAGGCGGCAGGGGGCTGGTTGTCCCCTTTTTCCTCTCCCTCCACCTCACAGGGGTGCACAGCTCTTCTGCACGAGCCCCAGCTGCTGGGGCTGACCGTCCAAGCCCTGCCACCTGGGGCTGACAGCAGGAGCTCTTTAAAAAAAAGAAAAAGGAAAAGGCACACAGCTCACGCCTCCCTGGGTACATTCCCGCACCTCCCCCTGCCATCGTTTGAGTATCGCTGCTCTAGAGGGATTTTCATCCACCTGCACATGTGGGACCAGATCCTGACTCACACTAAGGTCCCTTTTCACTGCTAGACCAACAAAAAGGTACTTGAAAGTGACCTTAAGTGAGCAGTCGAGGTGGAACAGAATAGAGCCCTGCGTGCACACCCTACAAACTATTGTAATGTTTGTACAAGGCATGCCTTGTGGGTATCATTTAAAATAGGTGTGGGCAAACTATGGCCCGGGGGCCACATCCAGCCCTTCAGATGTTTTAATCCGGCCCTGGAGTTCCTGCTGTGGAGCGGGGCTTTCCCCGCTCTGAAACTCCGGCTGGGGGCTTGCCCCGCTCCGGGTGTGCTCTAGCTCTTCACAGCTCCCGGAAGCAGCGGCATGTCCCCCGTCTGGCTCCTATGCATAGGGTCAGCCAAGGGGCTCCGCAGCTCCCATTGGCCAGGAACCAGGGCCAATGGGAGCTGCAGGGCAATGCCTGTGGCCAGGGCAGTGCACCGAGCCACCTTGCTGCGCCTCCACATAGGAGCCGGATGGGGGATATGCTGCTGCTTCCAGGAGCTGCTTGAGGTAAGAGCCATCTGGAGCCTGCACCCCTGACTCCTCCCGTGCCCTAACCCCCTGCCCCGCCCTGATCCCCCCCTCCAAAGCCCTTGGTCCCAGCCTGGAGCATGCTCCTGCACCCACAACCCCTCATCCCCAGCCCCAACCCAGAACCTGTATCCCCAGCTGGAGCCCTCACCCCCCTCCGCACTCCAATTCCCTGCCCCAGCCCAGAGTCCCCTCCTGCACCTTGAACTCCTCATTTCTGGCCCCACCCCAGAGCCCACACCCCCAGCCGGAGCCCTCAGCCCCTCCCGCACCCCAACCCCCAATTTCATGAGCATTCATGGCCCGCCGTACAATTTCCATACCCAGAAGTGGCCCTCAGGCAAAAATTTTGCCCACCCCCAATTTAAAAAACTCATAATTTGCTGTCAATAAAATCATGGCAAAATGCGCATAGCAGCGTTGTACTTGAAGTTAGAAACAAGCTGAGATCATGATGAAAAGTATGTTTTCCATATAGCTCTGGGGAGTGGCCAGACCAGTTCCTCAGAGGCAAAGGGCAAGCTGACATCTCAGTCGGGCGTAAACAAGGCTGCTGGGCTATTACCTGCCGTTCTTTGGCAGGACAGGGGGCAGGGGCAAAAATCTACATCTGAGCAAAGAAACAGCATGGAGTTTCCTTTCACACAGACTGCCTGTCGCCTTGCTCCCAGCTGGAAATGCTTCTTAAAAGGGGGGACGGGACTATACAAAGTAAGGGCAGACACTCCAGGACACACCCTTGCTCTCCCTGCCCATTGCATTCTCTGCACCTGCAAAGACAAAGGAAGTAGCCATTGGCCTCTGGGGTGGGGAGGGTCCTGACCTCAGTCAGTACGACTGCTGAACGCATGTGCTGAGAAAACTTTGCTTTGAATCCAATATAGTTTGTTCAGTTAAGCACTGCTACACATTTTCTCTTTATTTTTCTCGTAACTATTTCTGACTGTTTCTGCCTTGCTGAAAATCTCTTTCCGTGTAGTTAATAAACTTGTTTTATTGTTTTAGCTAAGCCAGTGCGTTTAAATTGAAGTGGCTGGATAACTATTTAAAATACTAAGCTGGTGTATTATTCCCTTAAAGGAATAATGGACTTAAAATATGTGTACTTCTACAAGAGGGCTGGGCAGTACAGGACATACATTTCTGGAGGAAGGTCCAGGACTGGGGGGGTTGGGGGTCACCCTGCAGCATTACTAAGGCTTCAAGAGCCAAGGCGTGGCTGGCTGCAGCACACACAGACAGAACCTGAGAGTGACTTACATGCTGGAGGCTGTTTGTGAGCAGTCTGGGTTGGAGGCTACAGCAGCAAGGCATTGCAAAGGGCATCGCAGATGACTGGACAGGGGTGACACAGCTACTTGTTAGTCTGGATTATGCCCTGGTATGTCACAGTGACGCAGTATTACCCCGGTGTGGAGAATCCTCAGCTGGTGTCAAAGCCACATAGCTGGCTCTACCCCTGGCCCTCCCACCACCTCCCCGCCTCAACAGAGGGACTGGGTGGGAGCATTTTTCGGAGCAAAGGAGGTAGAACCAGAGCACTATGGCAATGCTCACTGGCTACAGGGCCTCCATCATAAATCAGCTCAATTTAGGGCAGCTCTTGGGCTGCTCTAGGTTGTACTGGAGACTGGATCAGCCGCAGGATGGTGGTTGGGCGGGTGGCAGAAAGGTGTCTCAGAGCCACTCCCCCCACCGGCTGCAGTGAGCGCTGTGGTTGGGTGCAGTTGTGGATTGAGCCCAGGATGTGGTTCAGTTTCGGTGAGGAAGCCCTCCCATGTAACATCTGTAAATAGCAGATTCCTGGAATCAAGGGCATAAAGCCAGTGAGCTGTTCTCAGCATGTTCACCTTTGACATTATTTCTTTGCAACATGTATCAACTGAACACACTGCAAAGGAACTACCTGTATATCTCCTTCAATGGATTCAGCTGGCAAACATTTAGGTTTCTAAAATAATCTTCTATTTCAAATATATGCCATTTTATAAGCAAGGGAGCTTCATCCAGGGTGTATGATCTTACCAAGAATGTGCACGCGCGTGTGCACAAACACACACACACACATACACCCCCCCTCCACCCCCTTGGGTGTGTTAAGGCACTCGGCTTCATTTCAGCACACCCACGCTAGGTGCTTTTTTTGTGACTGACACCCACATCCTATCATGAGTTAGCTGCTTAGTGCTTCATTTTTCAAGCTAATTACTAGCTAATTACTACTACCACTGCACAGAGAGGTTAACGCGATTTGCCTCACACCACTCGTTGCATCAATGGCAAAACCAGGATTAGAACACAGAAGTTCCCAGCTTCCTGTCCTATGATCAGTTTGCTAGATCGTGCTGACTGGCTGTGTTTAGGACCTGAAATCAGACGCCTCCAGGCAGACATTAAATGTCAGACAATTGCCAGCTCAGAGGTCATTATTGCCTATTTATTAAAAGACAAAGAAGGATTTCAGCTGCAGTTACAAAGAGCCAATTCCAGATGTGTTATTAAAGAACTAAATGGATCATGCACAATTAGGGTGACCAGATGTCCCGATTTTATAGGGACAGTCCTGACATTTGGGGCTTTTTCTTATATAGACTCCTATTACCCCCATCCCCTGTCCTGATTTTTCACACTTGCTATCTGGTCACCCTATGCACAATTCATGGATATAGTTTAAATCACTGGAACATGTGGGTGGCACTTTGTCACGTGTTTCATTCTCATGGCAAAGGTGCCCTCTTCTCCCCCTGCTGAATTCAAATAATTCTGTAAGGTGCACAGCTGACTAACAATCCCATAGGTTTACACAAGGGAAGGACTTTGGTGTACCGCATAAAACCTGCATAAGAATTAAAAGGGGGCAGAGTCTGCACTCCTGAACTGCAAAGTGCAAATCTGCAGCTGTCTGCTGGAACACAAGGTGGGTCAGAGCTGGCTGGGGGAGGAACTAACTCCCATTTGTTCTTGACTGAGTGCTGGTTGCTTGCCAACCCCTTCTGAGTAAACCCCACCGGTTGCAGTATAGCTGCCAAGTACAAGATTAAATGTCTGTGACACAAAAGTCCAAAACGCGGCAGTCAAGAGATTCACCTGACAGGGCAGCCAGTGACTGCCCACCCATTGTGGGTATGCTGCCAAAGCCTTATTGCACCTAGGAAAGTGACACTGCATGGCTGGGAGTGGCATAAAACACACAAGTACATGACAGCGCAGCAACAACCTGCAAAATCCAGCAATCCCTACTAGCCTCCGTCATTAACCCTTCAGCATTGTAACTCCTCAGCTCTAGACCTGCGCATGAATGGGGCTGGGGAAAGGAGAGAGGTGGCTTGGTTCACACGACTGCATTTTCTAAGAGCAGCACTTAGCAAGTGGCTGTTCCACAGGGCTTGGCTATACTAACAGAATTCAGTCAACTTAAGTTAGGTCGAGCTACAGCCTCCGCAGTAATTCAATTGGCTGTTGGTGTCCACACTACCCTCCTTCTGCTGGTGGTGAGCATCCTCACCAGAAGTGCTTGCATTGACTGAAGTGGGGCATTGTGGGGCACTGACTGCTGGAGTTCCCCATCCTGGAGAAGAGCCTACCAGCCAGGAAATTGACATTCTTGTCAGTTTCATGGCTGCTATTTTCTCTGTACCAGCTGTCAGGGCAAGGGGCTCACAGCTGGAGCCATGAAACTGACAAGAATGTGAATTTCACAGCTGGTAGGCTCCAAGCTGTGAAATTGAGCCCTGCACCTGGCTTACAGGTTGGGGTGTAACCCCGGGGGAGGGGCTCCAGCTGTGAGCCCAGTGCCTGGCAGGGGGAGAGGGTGTTGGATCATATTAAAGAAGTTCTGTGTTAAAATCACAAATGAGTATGATTCCCCATAATTTGGTCTCTATTTTTACTGTTTCTCTCCCTCTCTGTGTGAAACTTGCAAGCTGCTAATTGTGTTAGTACATCATAAAACAGAGTCTGTTCTCAAAGCAGTACTTTGTAACAACTACTCACACAGAGACTCAAAGCGATACTTTGTAACAACAGAACCAGCACACAGAGACTCCCCGCCCTTTTGTTGTATTTATCTCGCTTTGTTAACAATTGTGATTAAAATAGAGATAGAGGATGTATGTGGATGGATGCTTGGTGTGGATAATAACTGAATGATCAGGGAGGTGCCAGCCTAATAATCTGGTGTCCATCAGCCAAAGAGGCCTCAAGTGGAAACAACCAGAGGACCCCCGGAGGGTAGATGGGAGAACCAAAGAACAAGATAACATCTGGCAGCACCCGGAGCCGTCAGGAATGTGCCATCTGCTGATTGATTCAGCAACAGCATGATGAAGCAATTCCCATAGACTGGCATAGGAAGAAATTCCTATAAAAATGGACTCTAGAAAGTGAGAACTTTGGGGTTCTGGTTCTGCAAACCAACTTCCAGGAGCATCAGATGAGCATCTGACAAGGCCCTGCTCCCTCCTCATGTCCAGGCCACCTGGCCAGTGGCTTGGCATGAGCAACTCTAAGGCTGGTAACTATGATAACAACCTTGCAGAACCTGTGTGTGTGTGTGTGTGTATGAATGAATGTGTGAATAAATATGAGATTGAATGGAATGTTATAGCTATAACTAACTGCTTACTATGATTCTTTCCGTATACACAATAAATGTGGCATTTTGCCTTTTCCCCTTTAATAAGATCCTGCTGGTTTTTATTTTATTGGTATAACATTTTGGTGGAGAATTGCAAAAGGGGGAATATTGGTAATAAACCTCAGCTATTGTAAATATTGGTGTGCACACCGCCAGCTCTATTGAGCTTGGCATTTCTATTTGGTTAACCAGCCTTCTGGCCTCCAGGAGGCAGAGGTAAAATATACAGATCTCATATTACTAAGCTACGATTACAGAATCCAAGTCCTATTGTTCACTGAAGTATCAGGGGCAACAAGAAGGCCACAGGGCCAGGCAGTGCTGCTCTCTGGAACAAGGAGTAGCAGGATCAGAGAATCTAGGCTATGTCTCTTGCTGACCTGTGCCAGGTGTGATGAGGAAATTTGATAAGCTACGATTTCAGAATCTAGGCTGTGTCACTTTCTAAGTAATACCAGGAATGACAAAGAGATTGAAATACCCATGTTAAGATGTTTAAAAGAAAACAGGGTAAGCCAGTACCAGAGGGAGGAATGAAGTCAGAAGGAACTCCAACCTCACCTTTTGTTAAAGAAATTACACCTTTTAAACAAATCCTTCAAAAATTTGGGGACAGTCCTTGGACTAAACAAGCCCTAGCTGATGTCTGCACTATTTCGGACCTAGAGGATAGATTGGCTCAGTATATCCTCATATACAAACCTTCTCGTGCTGCCAACAGAGATGCAGCAGCAATTTGGTTGTTGTGGGAGGCATGTAAGGATTCTTTCCTCCGCTTGTCCTCATGTAAAGAGGAAAATGCATCTTTACAGGAAAAGCTAAACCAAACAGAAAAGGGAGCAGACAATTGGAAGGTGCTGGCTACAAAATACCCAGAGTCAACTGTAAATAGTGAAAGAGGCACTCCAGGAATGCAGAGAGAGAGAAAGATTCCTGGCAGACCAAGCTAAAGCCTCTGAGAAAATTGAAAGAGAGAATCATGTGCTCCCTGCTGGTTTTTATTTTATTGGTATAACAAGGGGAAAACTCTGAGCCCAGCACTTGGGCTGTCAGTGCCAGGGCAGGAGGGGGCCCCAGCTGTGAGTCCAGTGCCCAGCTGGTGGTGGGGAGCCCAACTGTCAGCCGCACTTGGGGCTGACAGCTAACAGCCAATGTAAGTAATGCAGTGTCTACACAGACACTGCATCGCCCTAACTACACCAACATAAGTGCTAT
The DNA here is from genome assembly GCF_965140285.1 of Lepidochelys kempii. Taxonomy (NCBI): domain Eukaryota; kingdom Metazoa; phylum Chordata; order Testudines; family Cheloniidae; genus Lepidochelys; species Lepidochelys kempii. The sequence continues at coordinate 197,460,000 of NC_136382.1, forward strand.
ACCTCTTGTGGAGGTGGAAGTTATTATGTCGGGTTAGTAGGCCACTTACTTCAGCGGAAGCAGCATGCTAGTGTAGACACTGACATAATTAGGTCTACGTAAACTGCCTTATGTTGACCTAACTGTGTAGTGTAGACCAAGCCAAAGTGGTTAGGATTCTCAATCTGCACCCAGCAATTGACTTTCTCTGTGGGAACACAGTAGTACCACCCCCATATGTTCAAAAATCATGAGATTGGTTTTAAAAGAACCCAACATTTTGGGTTCTCTCTCTGTCTTCTGGGTTTGAGCCTTTAGGCTACAACAGGGTCACATTACCTTTTTGAAAAAATGAAAGCTGAGATTCTCATGTATTCAAAAGACTCCAGGAGTTGAGGCAATTTTAGAAAAACACCAGCTATCATAAGTCTCACCACAAAAATCATGAAAGTTGGCAACCCTGGAATGGTACACGTTTAGGTACAATGGTAATGAGCATGGTAGGCTTATTTTGTTGCTCTTTTGAACGGGAGGTCAACAGTTAACATTTGGTCACTGGTTTGATGATCTTAGTTGTGGTTTCTCACTTAACAGGCTGCATTGCATGAAGGGTTGTCACCCTCCACCTCATGAGGCTAATACAAACACCTATGCAGATGATGAGAACAAGGGTTCTCAAACTGGACACATTATAATTGTTCAGTGCCTTCGTTTCCAGTCTGTAAAATGGGGTTAATACTTCCTTCCTGCCGCCCTTTGTTTGTCTTGCCTGTTTAGATTTTTTTAAGTACTACAGGGCAGGGCATGTCAAGTATTATGTGGTTATATAATGCTTACAACAGTGCAGCCCTCACCTAAGCTGGAGCCCCTCGGTACTACTTTGATAAATAAACAAACAAAAATATTAATAATCTCCCTGCTCTAAAGAATAGCCTCAAATCACTTGTCTATCAGAAATTCCCTTTTGTCACCCCACAATGAAGAATAATCTCTGGTCTCACAGATCCTTTCTGTCACATAAAGATAAAGACTGGGCAAACAAGAGGCAGACAAGATGTTTGCTAAGCAGCAATCATATTTATAGGAACCAAGTTTCACTGAGGCCTTCTGATCTAAGAGTGGGCTGGTGATAATGTAATGTCATTGAACTAAGTAGCTCTCTGCCTGCAAAATGCGGGGAGACTAATCAGGGATGGAAAATATACTATATTTTATGACATCTAAAAACTGTGAGCCAAAGTCATCCTGGTGTAATTGTATTGACTTTCCTGTCATTATACCAGGGCTGGCTTTGGCCCATTTTGTGCTCAGAGAAATGTCACTGCATTAGCTATCACTTACAATACAAGGAGAAATTTTCTGCCTGCACCAATGCCATAAAATGAATGTTACATTTAATGCCACTGCAAATGTCTTTATGTTTAATAATTGTCATTGCACAGGCCACAATTAAATTTTTAACATTTTAGAAATCTATGTCACATTTCAATCCCAAACAGCCTGTTTGGCCTGGATCTTTAACATGCATTCAGATGATTAAGAATGATAAAGCGCAATTCCACTGCAAGAAATCATAAGTCAATGAGGAAATTTGCTATTGAGTCCTGCCTCTGTCAGCGTTTCTAGAGGAGCAGGGATGCTGATGGCCTCTAAAAACGAGAGTGAAGCCATCAGCCAGGATAGAATTCCATGGGGCAAGCAAAGTGAACATACACTGGGTCACATTCTACATCTTGTGCCCCCTTCGCGAGCACATGCCGCACACGAGTGAGCTAACCATACCCCTTGCACGGCAGACCAAGCTCTGTAGAGTAGCGATTCTCTAATGCGGCCACCATCTGCATGCAGCCACCAGGGGCTTTTCTTGTGGCCACAGCCTCCTGGGCTGTGATTCAGGGCAGGGGAGAAGAGCAGTTGCACCGCCTTGGTGTTGGTTGCTGGGGCCACCAGCAAGGACTGGGTCCTGCCCACCTCTGGAGACACTTGGGGCACAATGCTGGAGGAGCAAGCAGCCAGTGAGTTCCCCATCTTCGGAGGGGTGGAGAGGCTTAGGTCACGGGGCTTCAGGCTTCAGCCCTGGACTCCAGCTGCATGGCAGCAGGTCCCATCCTCTGGATACGGGGCTTCAGGCTCCAGCCCCCCCCAGCCACCCTCCAGCCACCCTCATTGCCCCAGGCCTCACTGTCTCCCCCGACACCGCCATCCAGGGCTTAATTTGTCCCAAGGCTTGCTGGGGCTGAGTAAGGGCAGGTCTACACAACAGCTGGGATCGACACTCTGAGATCGATCCACCGCTGGTCGATTTAGCAGGTCTAGTAAAGACCTGCCAAATCGACTGCAGATCGCTCTCCAGTCAACCCCTGTACTCCACCCCCGACGAGAAGAATAAGGTAAGTCGACCCCTGCACGGTGTAGACCCTGTGGTAACTCAACCTATGGTACGTCGACTCCAGCTACGTTATTCACGTAGCTGGAGTTGCATAGTGTAGGTTGACTTACCGTGGTAGTGTAGACATAGCCTATGTCTGCTGTGAAAAGTGATACTTGTATGTTTGTTAATATCACTTTTCACAACAGAATTACTAGCTGGAAATAAATACATTACAGTGATTTGGACGTGTATATGTGCATATTTATTTATTTTTCCTAACGCTAATTAAGTATTTTAGGGAAAAGTGTGAGAGAGGACACCAGCAAGAGTGGGTGGCCGCACTCTGAGGCCACCAAATAATTTGTCCTGAGAACCCCCTCTGATAGCCTGGAGAATGGCCATTGCGCCTGTAATTGCTCTTCTGAGAGCTGAGGAAAGAGCTCAGAGTTCTGCTGTTTGCACAGGAAGGGAAGAAGCAATGTGCAGCAGAGGGAGGAAGGATCTAGCTCTAACCACATTATCCTCAGTCCCACTTAGCCATCAGACATCACTGCCAGTTGCAGCATGAACACCGACCGGGGGGAGCATTTCAAAACTGCATGACAACGGACATATTCCCAGATCGGATCCTGTTCTATCACTCAACGCAACAACGTCAATGTTACCATTTTTGGACAAACCCTGGCAGAGTCATTTTCCAAGCAGTGGTTGTGAGTCATATTTAGTTGAAGTTGTACCGTAGCGGATGGAAAGCGTATGTCAGTTTGTGGCAGGATGTTGTGAGCTCCGTCTCATTAGCAGGGCTGGCTCTACAGTTTTTGCCGCCCCAAGCAGTGAAAAATACTGCCATCGCGGATCGCAAAAGGGAGAAGCTGTTGCTCATTTGCCGCCACGGCCGGCAGGACAAATTGCCGCCGTGGAGGAAACTCTGCCGCCCCTCTCTAACCGCCGCCCCAAGCACCTGCTTGGAACGCTGGTGCCTGGAGCCAGCCCTGCTCATTAGCAATATGCTACCCAGAGAGCAGAGTACGGGGTGGGGTTTGCTTCCCATCTATGAATTTGCACATGGTATTTCAAGACGTGTATGTCACACTATTTATGATAGCATGCCATACACTACAGCTGCTTAAGGAAGGCAGGTCTGGTTCTTACTAGTGTAACAAATACAGTCCTGATAAAAAATCTAATATTCTAGGTCAATGGCAAGTCCTGCCCCTGGTCTTTTGGGAGGGGCTGTTGGCTGTGGCTCTTCTTCCCTAGGGGGGAGATCAGGATTTGGGGGAGGGGTATGTAAACAGGACGAGTTCCCCTGAGCGATGGTTTCAGAGTAACAGCCGTGTTAGTCTGTATTCGCAAAATGAAAAGGAGTACTTGTGGCACCTTAGAGACTAACCAATTTATTTGAGCATGAGCTTTCGTGAGCTACAGCTCACTTCATCGGATGCAATGATATACTGCTCTGCTGAGGCAAATTGCAATTTGTGCACTAGAATGTGTGACTACGTGGGTAATCGAGGGGCTGGGCTATGCTACTATGCGTATCCGACCCACCTTCATCCTCTCACGAGGGGCCATTGCAGTGTCAGAGCTGTGGTGACAGCAGAGGGGCACCTCCAGCATATCTCCCAGACCCAGCTACCGGGACCAGGGGGGCTAGTGCTGAGTTGAGAATTCGTCCCTTAAAGTTCAGGAGCAGATAATAAGGATCTTCCTAGCACAGCTACAGCTTCTGAGTAAGCGATTTGCACATAAAGCTACATAAGGCAATTTTGGCTTCTGCCAGTTTCCTCACAAATCTGGGAAAATCCCTTTCATGTGGTGTGGCTTTCCTTGTTTTCCCAGGGGGAGGATACACAGCCTTTCCCTGGATGGGCACTGATCCGAACAGTGATTCAGTCCAGTAACAACTGAATGTCATGAGAATCTAATAGCTCTTTAGTGGTCTAGGTGATAAGATCAATCCTGTCACCTCAGTCCAGTTCCTAATAGATGGGGCTCCACACCACAGCTGACACCTTTCCTGGCAGTCTTCGAATACAGTTTGAGTAGTCATTCCAATCAGGATTACTGACACTGCCTGCATTGCAACTGTACTGTAAATACGTAGGGCCCTACCAAATTCATGGCCATGAAAAACATGTCCCAGACCGTGAAATCTGGCCTTTTGTATGCTTTTACCCTATATTATACAGATTTCATGGGGGAGACCAGAATTTCTCAAATTGGGGGTCCTGACCCAAAAGGGAGTTGCGGGGGGGGGGTTACAAGATTATTTTAGGGGTGTCGCGATATTGCCACCCTTACTTCTGCGCTGCCTTCAGAGCTGGGTGGCTGGAGAGTGGCAGCTGCTGGCCGGGAGCCCAGCTCTGCAGGCAGCAGCGCAGAAGTAAGGGTGGCAACACCCTACCAGGCCATCCTTTCTTCTGCGCTGCTGCTGACGGCGGCGCTGCCTTCAGAGACGGGGTCCTGGCCAGCAGCCGCCGCTCTCCAGCTGCCCAGCCCTGAAGGCAGCACCGCCGCCAGCAGCAGCGCAGAAGTAAGGGTAGCCGTATGGCAACCCCCCCCCGATAACCTTGCGACACCCCCGCCCCCCACAACCACAACTCCTTTTTGGGTCAGGACCCTTACAATTACAACACCGTAAAATTTCAGATTTAAATAGCTGAAATCATAAAATTTATGATTTTTTAAATCCTATGATCGTGAAGTTGACCAAACTGGACCGGGAATTTGGTAGGGCCCTACAAATAAGCATTTCAATCAGTTATGCTCTGGGTATCTTTCATGAATACTAAAATACATCTGGGAGAGGTAAGAAAAGAATGACGTGATGGAGTGGGATTCCGTTACGATGGGTCTGATCGAAATGGGCTGAAGAAATGAAAAGAGATTTTGTAAAGTCTGGCTCCGATCCAGCAATCAGGAACGGTAGCCAGATGAAATAGACGAGGAGGAAAGGAAGCAGCTGAAGTGCAGCTAGCAAACTTTGGATCACAGAAACAGCCAGGATCTATGGTGCACCTAGCGTACAGGAAGGGGCATAACAGTCAGACTTCTAGCCGAACAGCAGCCATTACCGCTGATGGCTTAGTTGTTACAGATTGGGTTTCTACAGCACAGAACAACAGGTGACCAAGAGGGATTTGTGCTGAGTGTAGCTCTGTCATTAAAGAGAATAGTGTCATTCTGTTTTGTGTACTGCACCTCGAAAGGTAGCGAAAACACGCTCATATGCTGCAGCGGTTGGTGCTATTTCTGGGTTTCATTTCCGGAGCACAGCGTTCCAGGGTGAGTCACTCCACTGGTTCTCACTGGGAGGTTTGCCATAATCTGAAATGAAAGTTGTTTAGACCCAACCTCCATGTTTTGCAATTTGTTTATGGGGAAAAAAAACAACAGGATCTTATTGAACTGATTTTAAAAGGTACGAATGCTCCAGCCCTCCTCTCTAGGCACTCCCAAAATACAGAGACAATGATGTTGCAACCTGTTCTCTGTGTTAATTAGATCATTACTAAGTTGCCCATCCTCCTCCTTGAAACCTCCAGTGTCTTTGCCTTGCTGACTAATACAGGAGAAACCCTTTGGCCAACTCCACTAACTCAAGTGTTCTAAGGGGAAGGTGCCTGCTTTTATTAAAGCCAGCAGGGCTTCATTTTGACCACATCAAATGAGACAGTTCTCAGAGGTAAGTCTCCCACAGGTACACCATGTCCCCCAGGGGCCAGAACAACATTGTAGTGAATTTTCTGAGGCTGCGTTCAGTTTTCTTAGCCCATGTGCTAATTACGCTGGAGATTTTTTCCCCCCTGTGGGTGAAATATGTCAAAAGAACCAGAAACGTATGCTGAGTTCTGAACACTGAACTGAGCTGATGGGAAAGGATGAAATCATCATCTCCAACCACAGCCTATGAGCTTACTTACACTGTGAGTTCTTGGGAGCAGGGACCATCTTTTTGTTCTCTTTACACAGCGCCTAACAGAACAGGGGCCTGGTCCAAGACTGAGGCTCCTAGTGTAAGGTGGGAAACTGAGTCACAAGTCCACCCAATTTAGACAGTATCAATTTTTCACCTTTATTTATAAATAGGGTGACCAGAAGTCCCGTTTTTATAGGGACAGTCCTGTTTTTTGGGGCTTTTTCTTATATAGGTGCCGATTACCCCCCACGCCCGTACTGTAGACAATCCAGGAAGTTTTTGGAAAGTGTAGGGGACAATTTCCTGGTGCAAGTGCTAGAGGAGCCAACTGGGGGGGAGCTTTTCTTGACCTGCTGCTCACAAACCGGGAAGAATTAGTAGGGGAAGCAAAAGTGGATGGGAATCTGGGAGGCAGTGACCATGAGTTGGTTGAGTTCAGGATCCTGACACAGGGAAGAAAGGTAAGCAGCAGGATACGGACCCTGGACTTCAGGAAAGCAGACTTCGACTCCCTCAGGGAACGGATGGGTAGGATCCCCTGGGGGACTAACATGAAGGGGAAAGGAATCCAGGAGAGCTGGCTGTATTTCAAGGAATCCCTGTTGAGGTTACAGGGACAAACCATCCCGATGTGTCGAAAGAATAGTAAATACGGCAGGCGACCAGCTTGGCTTAACGGTGAAATCCTAGCGGATCTTAAACATAAAAAAGAAGCTTACAAGAAGTGGAAGGTTGGACATATGACCAGGGAAGAGTATAAAAATATTGCTCGGGCATGTAGGAATGAAATCAGGAGGGCCAAATCGCACCTGGAGCTGCAGCTAGCGAGAGATGTCAAGAGTAACAAGAAGGGTTTCTTCAGGTATGTTGGCAACAAGAAGAAAGCCAAGGAAAGTGTGGGCCCCTTAATGAATGAGGGAGGCAACCTAGTGACAGAGGATGTGGAAAAAGCTAATGTATTCAATGCTTTTTTTGCCTCTGTCTTCACTAACAAGATCAGCTCCCAGACTGCTGCGCTGGGCATAACAACATGGGGAATAGATGGCCAGCCCTCTGTGGAGAAAGAGGTGGTTAGGGACTATTTAGAAAAGCTGGACGTGCACAAGTTCATGGGGCCGGACGAGTTGCATCTGAGAGTGCTGAAGGAATTGGCGGCTGTGATTGCAGAGCCATTGGCCATTATCTTTGAAAACTCGTGGCAAATGGGGGAAGTCCCGGATGACTGGAAAAAGGCTAATGTAGTGCCAATCTTTTAAAAAAGGGAAGAAGGAGGATCCTGGGAACTACAGGCCAGTCAGCCTCACCTCAGTCCCCGGAAAAATCATGGAGCAGGTCCTCAAAGAATCAATCCTGAAGCACTTACATGAGAGGAAAGTGATCAGAAACAGTCAGCATGGATTCACCAAGGGAAGGTCATGCCTGACTAATCTAATCGCCTTCTATGATGACATTACTGGTTCTGTGGATGAAGGGAAAGCAGTGGATGTATTGTTTCTTGACTTTAGCAAAGCTTTTGACACGGTCTCCCACAGTATTCTTGTCAGCAAGTTAAAGAAGTATGGGCTGGATGAATGCACTATAAGGTGAGTAGAAAGTTGGCTAGATTGTCGGGCTCAACGGGTAGTGATCAATGGCTCCATGTCTAGTTGGCAGCCGGTGTCAAGTGGAGTGCCCCAGGGGTCGGTCCTGGGGCCGGTTTTGTTCAATATCTTCATAAATGATCTGGAGGATGGTGTGGATTGCACTCTCAGCAAATTTGCGGATGATACTAAACTGGGAGGAATGGTAGATACGCTGGAGGGCAGGGATAGGATACAGAGGGACCTAGACAAATTGGAGGATTGGGCCTAAAGAAATCTGATGAGGTTCAATAAGGATAAGTGCAGGGTCCTGCACTTAGGACGGAAGAACCCAATGCACTGCTACAGACAAGGGACCGAATGGCTAGGCAGCAGTTCTGTGGAAAAGGACCTAGGGCTGACAGTAGATGAGAAGCTGGATATGAGTCAGCAGTGTGCCGTTGTGCCAAGAAGGCCAATGGCATTTTGGGATGTATAAGTAGGGGCATAGCGAGCAGATCGAGGGACGTGATCGTCCCCCTCTATTCGACATTGGTGAGGCCTCATCTGGAGTACTGTGTCCAGTTTTGGGCCCCACACTACAAGAAGGATGTGGATAAATTGGAGAGAGTCCAGCAAAGGGCAACAAAAATGATTAGGGGTCTGGAACACATGACTTATGAGGAGAGGCTGAGGGAACTGGGATTGTTTAGTCTGCAGAAGAGAAGAATGAGGGGGGATTTGATAGCTGCTTTCAACTACCTGAGAGGTGGTTCCAGAGAGGATGGTTCTAGACTATTCTCAGTGGTAGAAGAGGGCAGGACAAGGAGTAATGGTCTCAAGTTGCAGTGGGGGAGGTTTAGGTTGGATGTTAGGAAAAACTTTTTTACTAGGAGGGTGGTGAAACACTGGAATGCATTGCCTAGGGAGGTGGTGGAATCTCCTTCCTTAGAAGTTTTTAAGGTCAGGCTTGACAAAGCCCTGGCTGGGATGATTTAATTGGGGATTGGTCCTGCTCTGAGCAGGGGGTTGGACTAGATGACCTCCTGAGGTCCCTTCCAACCCTGATATTCTATGATTCTATGTTTTTTCAGAGTTGCTATTTGGACACCCTATTTATAAATGTTCAGACAGAATTATTGTCAGGTATCGGTTCTGATCATATATTAATGAGAGAGAACAAACTAATAAGGCAGAACACCTGGACCCAAGTTACTGAGTTCCAGGTACCAGGAAGGTCTCCTGCACTTCATGATAGTCATCTCAGTGTCTGGCTTCTGGTTTTATCCTTCAGTCTTATTCCTTCAGTTTCTGGTTCACTATTTCTCTGTCTTGTACCCTTGTTCACTCAGTTTCTTATATTTTTTTCATATTCATAATCGTTAGCTTTCTTCCAGTCTACATTAAGCATTATGTCTCAGATAACCCATACAATACGCTGTCTACACTCTTTTCATGGCATTATGTTTTCATGTCACCTTACTCTTGTTTTACCACTATAAAGGCTTTTAGCATTACATTTTGTGTATTTATTACCCTAATTAGCTTCCTTTTATCTAAATCCTCCAGTGCAGAAACAAAACATCACCTTTGGCCTATCAGCAAAAGCATTATCTGAACAAGACTATATAAGAGAAAGAGATTGTCAAGACAACACACATGCCAGGCAAAAGCTAGGCCAAGGCCTTCGCGTAAGTATTGCCCTATTCAAACTCATTCATTAACCATAATAATAAACTATTAAAGTAAACTAACACAGCCCTTATTTTTACCATTTAGCAAATTCTTCATCTTTGTATTTCTGTTTCAGAATTCAGTATACAGACATCATTGTAACCTTTGATTTTTATTTGAATTGTGGAGAGGCTATGGGGATAACATGATCTTTAATATCAGGATTTCCTTATCTTTGCCAAACATGGGCTTGCGGGCAACTTCCCACTCAAAGTCCAGCATCGTGTTTGTAAATCATTAGAAACCTGGTCAGTAATTTTCATTGTGAAGTGCTTTTTATTTTTTAGTTTAATTTCATTTAGGCCAGTGGTTCCCAAACTTGTTCCGCTGCTTGTGCAGGGAAAGCCCCTGGCAGGCCAGGCTGGTTTGTTTACCTGCCGTGCCTGCAGGTTCGGCTGATCGTGGCTCCCAGTGGCCGCGGTTTGCTGCTCCAGGCCAATGGGAGTTGCCGGAAGCGGCGGCCAGTATGTCCCTCGGCCCGTGCCGCTGATTTAGGCTATTCCGTTGCTCTCCAGTACTAGGCACTTCTATAATGCAAATAATTAACGACAATGGGGATCAATGGTGTCCCCTCTGACTACTGAGGTACTTATACAACCCTCATTACTGTATCTGAGCACTTAATAGATATAATGAATTTTTCCTGTGAGGTGGCGAAGTGGTATTACCACCCATTTAATAGGAAGCATAGAAAGATCAAATGACTTGCCCATGCCCAGGCAAGAAGTTTGTGATAGAAATTGAACCCAAGTCTCCTGAATTCTAGTCCAGTCCTTTCTCCGCGAGGCCATCCTACACTATAACATTTAATAGGGTTTGTAACAAGGCAGGGGCACTGTAGACGCTAAGCGTGGTTTATGTCTGCACACCACATGGTTAATACTCAGTAAGTAACTCTGGCTATTAACCAGCTATTGCCTTTGCCAGCAGCATAGGTTGGCACGTTTGCCTTCTTTACCCAAGTTTTAACCCTGATTTTGCTGTGTTGACAGGAGTCTTGACTATCACTTTGTAACTGAATTGGCTGATTCTCCCTGCTCTGAGCTCTCAGTTTGGGAGGGCATCCCTGAGTGCATTGCCCGCTGTGTAATTTTTGCCACTCTATGTGCATTGAGCACTCTATCCCCACTGAGGCACTATGGAGCAGCTGGCCCGTTCTTTCTAGAATGCACCAGAACAAACATGACTGGGCAGCCTGGTAGGGGGGAATTCATAAACATTATTAACACATGGAGGTGTCAGGAACAATTCAACCCTCTTTGAAGTAACTAGATACAAGTGTCACCCACTGTTTACAAAAAACACGGTTGTGCTTGTCGTGCACAGACGTAGGGCCTTGGTTTAAGATGCAAGCTGATTAGCCGTGTTATCAAATCAGCCTCCATCCTTAGCAAGCTATCAAAAACTCTGCTAAAGGAGTTCTTGTTTCCTCTTTCTACATCCTTCAGAATTCTGACCCTAATTCATCTGGGCTGGATGCTTTGTCAACATGTAACAGAGACTCCCCTTTCTTATTGCTAATCAACTACCCTTTCAACATTTCATCTTTCCTTCCCAGGAAAAAAACAAACAAACTTAGTGTCCAGACTGTGGCATTATTACATTAGTATTATTAGCTGTATTGCAATAGCCCCTAAGGGCTCCAGTCATCAGCCAGAACCCCATTGTATCCCTTCATGAATGAGATCAGAGTCTGAATCTATGGGCTCAGTCCTTTGCTCCCAGTCAAGAAGGCTCGACAGAGACCCTGGCCCTGATTTTGAGCGTTTTGGTTGTTCCTTGCTCCAAAAGGCTTCAGCTTTTGTTGTAGATACTGAGCTAAGGATTCATTCCCTCTCCTAACAACATCACGCTGATCTTTCACCAGCTTCATGTACGTGAATATATCAGAGAGATAAGTACTAGAGAGGGAGAGGAGTTATTTAAGTTAAGTAACAATGTGGACACAAGAGTAAATGGATAAACACTGGCCATCAACAAGTTCAGGCTTGAAATTGGACAAAAGTTTCTAACCATCAGAGGAGTGAAGTTCTGGAACAGACTTCCAAGGGGAGCAATGGGGGCAAAAAAACCCCTAACTGGCTTCAAGACTGAGCTAGATAAGTCTATGGAGGGGATGCTTACAATGTTATATAGTCAACCTGCAACTGCTAGTAGCAACTACCCTCAATGGCTGGTGATGTTATACTAGATGGGGAGGGCTAGGAGTTACTACAGAGAATTCTTTCCTGATATCTGGCTGGTGGGTCTTGCCGAAATGCTCTGGGTCCAACTGACAGCCATATTTGGGGTTGGGAAATAATTTTCCCTGACTCCAGATTGGGGTTCTTTTTGCCTTCCTCTGCAGCATGGAGCATGAGTCACTTGCAGGTTTAAACTAGTGTAAATGGTGGCTTCTCTGTAACTTGAAGTCTTTAAATCATGATTTGAGGAGTTCAGTTACTCTGTCAAAGGACTTCAATAGCTCAGACATAGGTGAGAGGTTTTTCGCAGGAGTGGTGGGTGAAATTCTGTGGCCTGCGTTGTGCAGGAGGTCAGACTAGATGATCATAATGGGCCCTTCTGACCTAAATATCTATGAATCTATGAATCTATGAGTCTATTACAGGAGTGAGTGGGAGAGGTTCTGTGGCCTGCAAGGTGCAGGTCAGACTTGATGATGATGATGGTCCCTTCTGGCCTTTAAAAAAAAAAATCTATGAATCATACCTGATTTCTTGCATGGCTTTTTGGTTCACATGCAGAGAGAGATCTTTCCCTTGGGGGAAGGCCTCAGAGCCTCTAGCAGTTATCCCCATTTTTTCCTCTTTTCTAACTTCAAACTCAAACTACTCTATGAAAACTATCCTTCAAGATACGGACAACTAGATGCAAATGTCTCTGGAATCTGTTAAGACCACTCCTGAACCTACAAGAGGTCTGGGCCACTGTCCAGCAATGCAAGGTGCTCTCCTTCCCATCCCACACTTAGGGCTCAATAAAATGGCCCCGATTTCTAGCTGACACTTAACCCCCTTTATGTTGACTCTGCAGGGGAGAAGGGGTCATACAGCTGGTGGAACCAGCCCTAAGGAATACTCATTAGGTGCATGTTCTGGGTTTCGCCAGAGAAGTGGAGGGTAGGCAGAGTGCCTCTCTATTATTCCAGGTATTCTTAGCTGCTGCAATGGCTCCTTCTGGCTGCCCTAGTTTATCCCAGAGACTGGACTGGTCCCCAGAGTCCAGAGCAGGGGGCACATAGGTAATATACAACCACCTTTGTGCCCCCACACAAATTGCACACAGCTGAGCTTGACCACAGCTCAAAATTGGGGGCAGGGTCTCTGCAAAACCTTCCTGACTGGGAGCAAAGGATTCAGCCCGTAGATTCAGATTCTGACCCCATGCACAAGGGACACTGTGTTACCTTATCACTAAACCAGAGGTTCTTACATATACGCATAGCGTGGATCACATCTGAATAGATTGTCAAAGGGACGCCACCTCCCGTCCCACTGGTGTTCCTAACTGCGTGCATCACCTCCCTTCCCATGGATGATCAACTAGCATCCCTGTGGCAAGCATAGAAAATGCTTACATGGAAACGTAACGTGAAGGAAAGATTCGGTAGCTGGGAATAAGAGGAAAGCCAGTGCCACGTGATCAGCAGCTCTCTGCACAGTGCCAGAATGGGTGCTGTACGCCATTAATGGTTCACTGCCCACAATTTGGAATTGATTGCCTGCATTAGACCATTGGGCTGGCCCTGATTCTTCAATAGTTGAAGAATATCTTACTGTCTATCCTAATTCATTTTCTCTTTATATGGCATTTACTTTTCTAGCCTTCCCTTCCATATTTTTACACTGCGGGGCCCCGATTCTCCTCTGTGAATCGGGGGTAACTCCAAAGTCTACGAAATCACACATTAGGTAAAACGAGAGTGAGAATCCAGCCCTTATTGTATATGTTTGGTCATTCTCTAGCAATGGGGCTTTTTAAAGATGATCCAGCTCATGTGTGTCAGCCATGCCTATCACTCATTGTTTGCATCACAAAGGGCAACCCATGATATGCAGAGCCTGTCTACACTATTAAAAAAATCACCACGTTGTACCCAAACGTGAGTAAAACATGTCTTTGCTTTGCAGCACAGATGGGAGCTCACGCCCTTTTTTATCAAAGGCAACAGCACAATTCAGGAACATCATTACAACACAACTACAAAAATGGAACTGTGTTTTAACTGTGTAAGGAGACAATGATGTTGTATCTGAGTCCTCTGACATGGTTGCTGTTCTGGTATAGACAGGCCCTTACGTTAAGGGGAGGCTGAGTTATACCTAGACACCTTCATGAGGGCTGATTTTAGCACTTTGCAATTGCTCTCCTACTTCCTTGTTGAACCGGCGCTGTGTTGACACAACATTTCCTCTGATCAGAAGAATTGGGCAGGGCCCCTTTCAAAGTCTCAAATGATGTTTCTAAGATACAATCAGGGAAATTAAAGCACACATATTCCAGTAAAATATTACATTTCTGTAGCGCTCTTCATGCAAATCATCTCAAGGATCCTTCACACGTACTATGAGAAATATTTGTGCATAGACAATACTAGGACACTGAGTCCCAGAAATTCAGAGAAAAGTTACTCCATAAATTCTATTTATGGGAATCTTCCCCCTGTCTCAGTGGTCTGATAGTGATGAAAATTTTCTCCCATTCGACAGTTGTTCAGTGTCTCAGGCGTGATGAGTTTGTGGGTTTCAATCTAGTTCCTAGTAGACAAGCATCGCAAAAAAGCACAGACTGGCAATCTCAGTATTAACTGAGCACGGAGACTGAACTACCCTTCTCAGCCCAAGACATAGTCCCTCTGGGCAGTGCAGGGAGAGGTTGCCCTGCCACCCTTTCTGCACACCATTCTGTGGGTTAGCCCAGTTTCCAGCACTATCAAACCAGAGCAACCCTTCAGGCAACCCTTTCACAAAAACGATTCTCAGTACCAACTACTTTTGAGGGAAGGTGCCAAGTTCCAACCGACAAGCGCATTGGCAATGCATTTGCATACTTCCTGTGTCTTGTACACACGGCATGCTTTCAGCTCTCTTATTTACTTTGCTAAACTCGTTAAGTTTGTCTATAAGCATTTGGTTTTTCCTTAAGGCAGCAGTGGCGTGGGAGGGTGAGAGAGAAAAGGGTTCTGGAGTTCATTTTCCTCCATAAATCCAACATTTAATCTGCTGTCACTCGCTTCTTCCGCAAATATGTGACTACATAATTCTCATATCCAGTCCTAAGGGTTGTTTTTGTTCACGTGGCAGCACTCTCAAAACATCTGCTCCATTTCTGTCCCTTCCCCTCCTATCACCCAGCCGAGCACCTTCTCTATTCTGCCTTGCATGTGGTTCTGTATATCACACACAAAAGCCTGCCCCTCACCTCTACAGAAGGACCTGGTCCTGCCATACACACTTCCATAACTGCCACTCCCACACCAAAATCTGTCCCTTCTCCTCTTCCCTGACACAACACACCCACTCCTTGCCCTAAAAACGCCTGTACCAACCTGAACACTTGTACATTTTGAAATACCGGAGGCTGTTTGAGAAATGTGAGTCACCACCAGCGCCCCGATTCTGGGTGGATGAGGGGTGTGTGGCTACAACAACAGATGTGCAAAGCAATGGGGTAAAAGCAACCTGATTTGTCAATAATGATTCCATGCTATGGGATGCATCCTGCACTCTTTACTCAAAGTTGTTAGTCAGATGAAACCCTGATTGACTCCGATGGGCAAAGTCACAGGCCCAGGTCATACCCAATCCATTTCTACCCCTTGCTGCTGCAGAGAGAAGTCATGCTCTGTGGTCCACATGAATGTGGAGTCTGCCTGCACAGCATCACTGCGGTCTGGGCCCCAGCCTGTCTGGTGGGCACTGCATCAGTTTCAATGCATCTAGTGCAGCGGTTCTCAAACTGTGGGTCGGGACCCCAATGTGGGTCACGACACCATTTTAATGGGGTCTCCAGGGCTGGCATTAGACTTGCTGGGGTCGAAGCCAAAGCCTCAGCCCCACCACCCAGGACTGAAGCTGAAGCCTGAGGGCTTCAGTTGGGTGGTGGGGCTCAGGTTATAGGCTCTCCGCCTGGGGCTGAAGCCCTTGGGCTTTGGCTTTGGTCCCCCCTGCCCGGGGTGGTGGGGCTTGTGCTTTGGCAGGGCTCTGGCAGGCTCAGGTTTTGCTCCCCCCTCCTGGGGTCATGTAGTAATTTTTGTTGTCAGAAGGGGGTCGCAGTGCAATGAAATTTGAGAACTGCTGGTCTGGTGCTTTCTACACACATAAGAGAGACGATGTGTAGCAAGAGTTGGTTATCTCTGATAATGCTTTTGCAACTAAAACCCAAACATCTTACTCTTAGGAAACACATTAACCTGATCTCTGGTATTATTTTTCTATTTTAACTCAGATTGACATGCATCAGGAGTCAGGGTTTGGGATTTACATGAACCCTAAATACATCAATGTACATCCTACTAAGGGCTTGTGCCATGGGGATTATAAAAGGAAGAGTGCTTTCACCCAGATGTGACTAATAAATAATGTAACAAGGATGTTTACAGACTTTCCACTACCATCCTGCCTACTTTTAATTAATCGCTGGAAAATGCAATGGGTTTGATGGCTTCTGTCATTTTAAAATCTGCTTTCATTTGTGCAATGTCTCCAAGCTCCTGGGCCCAGCACTTCAGACTTCAGTGCTTTATGGGCTTGGCATGGAAGCACTTTGAACAGCAGAGGCAGAAGAGCTGACAAGTTTTTTCCCCCACTGTGGAGTCATACATTTATCAGCACAGAAAGCATGTTTGAACCTGATCACGTGACTGTTCTGCTGGAACCTCCTGTGGCAAATCCTTATGAAAGCCATATAGGGCTGTGGCCAATCTGTAACTGGAGTTGTGAGTCAGCTGGTGCTTGGTTAGTCATACTAGAAATAGCTCTTTGAGATGAATGTACACAAGAACTGGCTGAGGTTCAGAACATTTGAGAAGAGAAGACCCAGCCCAGGAAGAGGATGTTTGAAAGGGGTAGAACATTTTTCTGGCTAATTAAGAGGGAATGCACGAGTGGCGTTCAGCCTGTGTTGGAAATGATCAAGGAAGGCAGCTTCCAGTTCTCTGCACTATGATAATTTTCTGTGGATGACGCAGTGTTCGCAGCACAGTCTCCCATTCAGTCAAGGGGAACGTTGCAGTTGGCTACAACGGGAGCGAACGCAGGACAACAGTCACATAAACTCTGCACTTGGATGTTCAGAGCATTGTTGTTGTGCAGAAAAGAAGAGGAGTAGTGGGCAGGTGGGGGGGCAGGACAGGAAGGATAAGCTGCTGAGAGTGGAGAGTCAGGAAACAGCATTGCTTGCGTGAACTGCAGTGAGTTGCTGAATATTTTCTGGTCCCTTTCTGCACACGCTCCCCCTCGCAAACACCAGCCTCCCTTGTCTCCTTCTTACACAGATGTCTCCAGGGTTTCTATCAGGCTACTCCTTATTCTTGGGATGCTCTCCCTGAAACTATTCGCCAAACCATGTCTCCCACCACATTCCCATCCCTGCCAGAAACTCCCTTCTGCCATGAAGTCTGAGGAAGAAGGGGGAGGAAGCTCTCTTTCTCACACACATGCTCCTTACACAACTACCAAGATGTGTATATGCCTTACTGAGGAGTCATGTGATGCCTTGTCCTTAGCTGTCTGTTCAGATCCCTCGCTTGTTATGCCACGCTGGATTCAGTTTGTATGCTCCTTCGGGCAGGGACTGCGCTTTTCCCATTTGGGGTGGTGCCCTGCTCAAAAAAGAAATCAATATTTTAAGCTTTTTTGAGGAGGGCAGCTCAGGAGAAAAAATACTTCTTAGCGATGGGCTGAATCCAGACTAGGAGAATTCCCTCAAAACCTATTAGCCCAAGGAATAACCTACAAGCCAGTGTGAAAAATACCTGCACAGCCAGAGTAAGGAGTGGCTCCAGCCGGGGCCATTTTGCTCCTGCTCCCACCTGGGGGGAAGCTGCAGTTTCTGAGCTATTCTGCTTCAACTCCTGCTTCCTATCCTCTGAAAGGAGCAGCTGCCCTGCCCCCTGGGCCGCTCTTTAACTAAGTTTTCCTCCACTGCCTCCATTTAGGGAAGATGCCAGCTACCCTCAGGGCTCTGCTCCCAGGCCCCAGTCAGCCCACTCCATGGTTCTAGCCCCTGGGCAAGTGATTTTTTTCAAGTATTTTTGAGTACCTGGATTTGCCAGCAGCCTAGAATGAGCCTGATCCTTTTGAGATGCACCAGTACAGGTATTATTCTTGTTATTTATGTTTTGTATTACCATTGTCCCTCAACAGACAAATCGGGGCCCAGCTGTTCTAAGCGCTATATAGACAAATTACTCAAAAACCAATCCCTGCCTCAGAGAGCTTACGTGTCTATTTCCCTTTAAATCCACCTTTTCCTTACATAAGATACAATGCAGCTTCCTAATAGGGACTTTGTCATGAAGGGGTAAAAAAAATATGTAACTGTGTTGAAAATAAACATTATTCCCTCTGTTTCATACAAGCAAGCTGTAATTGAACCATCAGGGACCAATAAAGGCTTGAATGGTACTAGAAGAACAGAGGTAGTTGTTATTCTAATAATAATTGCTTTCTTTTCTGTTTGCTAAATCATCACATGCAGCAGCATCGCCATTGCACCTAGGCTGAGCCATTCTTGGGCCATCCTGCAAGATGCTGAGTCCCCAGCGGTGTTTTCTGTTCTTAGAGAATAAATCTGACACCAGTGCCTTCCCATTTCCCTTTGTTGTGGAGTAACTCATGCAAATGATTGCAGCTGTGCTGAGTAAAGAGCAGCTCAGCTTGTGACTAATCAAATATCCTGCAGGGTGCTCATCTGTCATGCCTCTTATGTGTCTCTCAGCTCTGTTGAAAATGAAAGATGAGGAATTGTCCTAGTTTCCCTGCGTGGAAATGTGCACAAAAGGAGTTCTGGCAAGGAGTCCTTAATAATTTCACAATCCCTAATGACATCATGATCAGCTTCTTCCACTCTGTCATGTTTTAATGGCCCCTAATTCATTATAGTCCCTGATATGAAAGGAACTGGTCCCTCCCCTCTTTTAAAGGTGTGATCCTGTTCCCAGTGAAGTTGTTAGGAGTTTTGCTTGTGACTTCCATGGGTGTGGGATGAGCCTTAATTCTGCTGCCACCCTTATTCCTGTGTGTATTTCTATTTTATTGTTTATTTTAACTCCAGAATGAATATTTCTTTTTACTTTTTTAAAGGAAGTAGCCATAAGGAGCTGAAAACAATTTGGAAATGCTTGTTTTCCAGGGAGACTTTCTGAGCTGGTGTTGTATATCCAGGGATGACTTTGTTTAGAGCAATGTGGCACAACATAGGTTTTGACAAGCAAAAAGGTAAACAGGCTACACAGGATAGCCCTCTGGATTCTTTTCTTTCTTGCCAGCACATTGTAATGTCTTGGGGATCTTCCCTCCATATTCTGAATCAGGACTTTGGAACAACGAATAAAGAGACTAGTATCAGAGGGTAGCCGTGTTACATGCATCTGAAGAAGTGAGCTTTTTACCCACAAAAGCTTATGCTCAAATAAATCTGTTAGTCTTTAAAGTGCCACCGGACTCCTTGTTGTTTTAACAAAGAGACTGACACCGGAGAATCCATACCAGCTTTTACCTTGAGCCCAGGACATGCTGGTAGAGGACTTTGGGAGCTTCCCCTGTGTTGTATAAGTGCAGATGTGGTCAATGATGCCCCTACTTTGTGTACAGTACTTCATTAATATGCGCAAGTGTTTTGCCCAGGGAACCCAGAGCCTGTGGAATTATCATGACATCTGGCCTGGCTTGAATAAAGCCTTCATTTTCATAAATGGCCCCTAACTCATTATAGTCCCTGATATGGAAGGAACTGGTCCCTTCCTTGTTTTAAAGGAGCGATCCTGTTCCCAGTGAAGTTGTTAGGAGTTCTGCTTGTGACTTCCACGGGCGTGGGATGAGTCTTAACTCTGCTGCCACCCTCATTCTTGGGTGTATTTCTATTTTATTGTTTTAACTCAAGTAAAAACCAACAAAGGAAACGCCCACGCTGAGCAGGCCCCTGTGGTCGGTCCAATGGCCGTCTTTCACATTTTCAGAAATGATCTGAAAATAATCGTTTGAGGCCCGTTTCTTGTTTATATTGAAATGTGCAATTTGAAAGACCATTGTTTTTTTCGAAAGCACAATACGGTGGGAGCTTTAGACCTGTGAGGCCACTCTGTCCCAGGCAGAGGAGAGACAGACACTACGCTTTAGGGAAACCCATGGATTCTCAAGCATGCAGGGAAAGCAAGCCCAGTGCTATACCCTTAGGAGGCTGTGGCCACACCAACTCCCTGGTGACTAGCACCTGCAGAATCACTAACAAGAAGCAGCCCCCTGGTTAGGGACCACATGGGCTTGCTGCTGCAAGCTCTAGAAGGCAGGGTCCTTGTGCCTCTTCCCTTGTGCACACATGTCCAGAGACAAACCACAATCTGGCCCTAAAGCAAAGGGGAGAAAAGAGGCAAATCCTAGTCTATATGGGGTTGTGTGCCATGATCCTCACTGTAGGATTTGGAAGCCTATTTCAGAGCTTAACTAGCCATATAGTTAGAAAGTTTTTCCTAACATCTAACGTAAATCTCCCTTGCTGCAAATTAAGCCCATTACTTCTTGTCCTATCTTCAGCAGACATGGAGAACAATTGATCCCCATCATCTTTATAACAGCCCTTAACATATTTGAAATTCAATATCTTTCCAGGTATTGAAGTTTTGGCTGACTTAATTCCCAAGATCCTCCTTATTCCCCCTTTTAAAGATAGGTACTATGTTTCCCCTTCTGCAGTCTTCTGGGACCTCACCCGTCCTCCATGAGTTCTCAAAAATACTTGTTAATGATTCCAAGATTGATTCAGCTAGTTCCTTAAGTACTGTAGGATGAATTTCATCAGGCCCTCCCAACTTGAATACATCCAACATCTAAATATTCTTTAACCTGTTCTCTCCTTATTTTGGGAAAGTTCTATCTCCCACACAGACAAGCTTTTCTCTTACTGTTGCAAAGAGCAGCACCATTGTAAGCCGCAGTCTCTCAGGCTGATAGAGAGCTACTATTCAGACAGATAATATCCAGGGGCCCAATCCTGGAGTCCTGACTCAGTGTTTACTTAGACAAATTCTTACTGAAGCCGAGGTGGGGGGTTCCCTGGGTAAAAATAAAGGCCTCAGGATTTGGCCCCTGGATTTTATTTTCCCCTCCAGATGTTGGGTTTGGTCCTGTGAGGTGCTGACAATCCACAACTACTATTACAAGTACTCAGACCCTCATGGGAGCAGGCCCAATATCTTCCCCACATTTGCCCCTGATATAACATCATCCTTTTATACCACAGGGGGGAAAAACCAACAATACTGACTCACAAAGATGGTCTTCTGACATAGATATAGTATCATATAATGAGACTGGATAGCACCATTGTATTATCTCCCTTAGGGACAGTATTTTAGGTACCTTGGGGAAACCCAGCTTGCTGGCTTTCAGGTGTGACACTCTCAGGAATACCACCCAGAGATACATATGCCCCAAAAAATACCTATTTCAGTAGAAGCATCTCTTTTACCATTGTATCTCTTCCCCGTCACTCTATTATAAAAGATTCATATGAATTACCATCAAACATAATTACAGGTTTCAGATGCTTTTCCATTTCCTCTTTGTGCAGGAATATTTGAGTTGTCTCTGGCTTCGTGATGACAAAGAAAAAAAAAAGTCTGCCCCCAATTTCGTAAAAAGCTGCACCTTAACTAAAAAGCCACTGAAACCATCGCCTCAGCACAGCGAAGATCTTTGTTTGAGAGCCAAAAGCAAACTCCGTCCCAAGAAGAATTTTTAAACTTTGTGTACACAAGCTATTGCTCTGTGAACGGGCCTTTATTTATAATCATGAAATCAAAAAAATATCATTTAAATCTGGCTGCAGTGGAGTTCTCTTAAAAAGAAAGGCACTTGCTGTATGCTGGTCTTGTTTATCTCTATATATACCTAAGTTGACTCTGTGTTAGGCATTAACATTTTCTAATTGATCCCTGTGGAATGCTTCAAGAACCTGAAAATGTTCTAAATCATGTCCAAGTGCCAGAAACAAACTCTTGCCCGAAGCCATGCCAGAGTCAAAGAAGCTCTTTTTCCATTCATGCTGGGTCAAGCAAAGTCACCCTAAAAATCGTGTAAGGTGTCTACTCTTACACTGTTATTTGTTAGCCTTTCCTCCTGCCACTGTCTCCATACTATCCATCTTACCTAAGTAAAAACGTGTCAGTACTCCCCATTCATGAAACACATTGGAAGTAGGATCATGATATTTCTTAGGTCCCCTCTATACTGTTTGCCCTGATTCCAGCCACCCGTGTACCTGCACCAATGCATTCCCAGTGCAGACAGGCAAAGCTGCTGTTTGTGTGATGGCCACCATGGTGGCCAACACACCGGGGATTGAAATGGGGATCTCCAGAGCTAAAAGCATAAGCTGCTATAGCTTGAGCTAAACTACTGTCGCTAAAGGCTCTAACAACTCAGATCCTCTGTGGTCTGGCTCAGAGAGGGAGCTGTTACATATTCACTAGTGAGATACAGTTGCATCAGTGAAGGTTATTCTAGCTTCAAGCACAGCTAAACTCCACCACTGCAAACAGGAGCTTTGCCTGTCGACACGAGGGGTTGCCCTGATGCAGTCACAATTATGGCTGGCCACTGCTGGCTGTAATCAGGGCAACCCCCCCCCCCCCCCGTGGAAATATAAAAGTGACTTTCCATACAAATCTGAGGAGGGTCCTGGGTAAATCAGCCCTTACTTCAGCTTAAAGGAATTCACAGCAGTTCTTAAAACTCCTCAAGCTCATCTCTGGCCAATACACACCTTGTCCACGTCTGTGGTTCTGCTTAATGAGCACAGTCCATTACTCACATACTGGTTTCTGTTGAGCTCTAACTGGATACATGATACAGACTTGATTATGTTAGTCTCTACGCTGCCACAAGTACTCCTGTTCTTTTTGTGGCTACAGACGAACATGGCTGCTACTCTGAAACCTTGATTATGTACATTCACATACAGCAGAAGATGCCTAATTGCATTTAACTGCCACATTCTATAAGATCTTTTTCCTTTCTCTTTTGTCCTGTGAAGGAAAGGTACCAGAGTGACAGTCCTGGAGAACAAAGCCCTTTACTTATCCACAGAACAGCTGTAGCAAGCCCAAAGATAAACGTGTCATACAGCCCTGCTGTTGTCCTGCAGTCCTGATGTGAGAAATCACCCTCAGGAAATAAGATGTATTTAGTCCCCACAACCGTTCAGTTCTTGGCCTTTGTGCTGAGACCGCCAACGGGGGTGGGGTGAGGGTGCTAATTAGTGTAAAATCTGTGATGCAGATACCTGTCTACTGGGAGACTACCGACTCATTTCAAACATGCTACTGAACTGTCAAGAGACAGTAACAATTTTCAGCTACTGCACATCTGGGTGCAACTGGAACCAGTGACTTAGATCACACCAATTTCCTGAGCCACCCAGGTCCGACCCCCTTTTTAACAGCTCCTCGTAGGACTACCTCTCACCAGGGGTGCGCAAGCTTTTAATTATCCAGTACTGATGCAAAGAGTGGGTAGAGCATCTCTAGGGAGTTCTGGTTGGAAATACCCTTCTACTTGCCTCAAGCCAGGTGCTAGGCACTCTCTAACCATAGTCCCCGCTGGCACAGGATGTGAAGGGCCATTTAGATTTACAAACCTTATTTTAAATGAGAAAATTGTTTTTATATAGGAAATGATGTAAAAATGGAGAGATGATTGCAATATTTTTCACATATCTGTATTTATATTTTTGGAGTAAGTGTTATCAAAATCCATAGACTGAAAACAAATAGAACCCTAGAGACAGTTGGTGTCTGGCTCTGTGCCAGTCCAAGGGGGGGAAGATGGCATGCATCTTACGTCTGTGCAGAGGACACTCACAATACCAACCCCGGCACTATGCTAGGCTAGCTCTACGTTCCCCAGATGGACGTGTGCAGGTCATGCATCAGCCAGCAGAGCCATCCCAGCATTGATGGATGATGGCACCTACTCAAAGGTAGCAGAGATTCTGGTGCAGTGTATGCTCTCCCATAGCCCTGGTTTGAGTTGTGGCCGCATGTGATAAACTGTACCCCTGTATTCACCCCTTGCATGCTATTGGAATAATCTTTGTGAAAAGAATGGCTTGTGAGGTATCATCTGAAAACACATACTTTGCTGGTCATTATTGTCCCGGTAAAACATGTGTAGCAATCAGGGCTGGTGCAAGGATGTTTCATGCCCTAGGTGAAACTTCCACCTTCCGCCCCCCCTCCCCGGGAGCCCTGCTTCAGCTCCCCACCCCACCCCTGCCCCCCCCACAGCAGCTCCCCGCCGCCTCCTCTCTCCCTCCTTCCCTCCCCTTGGCCCAGGGAGACGTGTGGCAAAGTCTGGGACTGGGAGTGTGCTGGGGTCACCCTGCAGTGTAATTCAGGCTGGTAAAACCCTGAGTGTGACTGGCAGGCTGCAAGTGCATAGAGACATAACATGCTGGAAACTGTTTGTGAGCAGTCCAGGACTGGAGGCAACAACAGCAAAGCAGTGTAAAGGGCATCCCAGGTTACAGGGCAGGGATGACAGAGCCACTCACTAGTCTAGACTAATTCCAACCCTGGGTATGTCACACGAGGTTAACCAGAATTCCTTTAAGGGCTGCAGCACCCCAGTCAAATGGCTGTGAATTAAGGCACAGATGAATAGATTAAACAAAATGTATCACTGGTTGAAACACATTCAAATATCTTAGAAAACAAATGTAGGAACCCAGTGTACAGAGTTTGCCTTAATTAAATTATGAAAATTCCGCAAATATGTCAAACAATAAATAAACTAATTTCATCTCTTTCCTTAGTGATATGGAGCCAAACTAGCTCAGTGTTTGCTTCATCCTTATTCAGGCAAAAATCCCATTGACTCCAGTACAAAGTAAAAACTTGCCAGTGTGGCTGACTGATTCAATGGGAGTTTGTAGGGGTAAAGAGTGGGTGACACTGAATAAGGACTGCGGGGGTTGGCCAAGGGTTCTTAATAAAGACATTTTCAAGTATTTGCAGGGAAAGTGTGAGCAGTACTAGAGACAGGATTGACGTTTTGAACATTATGTTGCATCAGGAAGCAGTGACCCTTTTTTTTTTTTTTTCCAAACCATAAGATTAAAAACATGTCACCACCTTTTCCTCTTATGGTTTTGAGTCGTTCAGACCGTGCAGATGGCAGCTGTTCTTGGTAAGGATACAGCACTTCCTGTTCTCAGCATTATTGAGTTTGTCTTGGGGAAAATCAGACAAACAGATTAAATCAAAAGCTACAGTGGACACTCCAGTCCATCCATCACAGCAGAGACTGTTATGGACTGTAGTATCAAACCAGTTAAAGTGGCTAACGAGATTAATACTCATTGATATCTATTAGAGCAGGGCAAATGACTGATAGATAATGCATTTGATGAGTATCACCTGCTTTTCGTTTGGGAATGGTCAAAAGTATGTGTTGAATATTTTCAGTGAATAATTCTTGGTCACTGGCTTGTTAACAAGCAGTTTGTTACAAGTATTTGAAGTGAAATCCTGTCATCAACGAAACCAATGGCAAAACATCCACTGACTTCAGCGAGGCCAGGATTTGACCTTTGATGTTCTAAATTCAACCTGTTTTGATCAGACATAAGTCATACTGTGTGTTTCTGTGCCCTTAGTTGGAGAAGTGTAACAATTAGAATCATGTTTCTGATACAAACACTTGCAATTAAAAATTTAAAATTCAATAATAGTTTAAACTGTCTGTTTTTGGTGAATATTACAGTCATATTAAATTTGTTTGCAAGACTATTCAGGTCAAGTGAACACCAATGGATATGAATATGCTTGGACCAAAACATTCAAAGAAATATTGTGCGGATTCCCACTCCCTCCCCCAATATTCAACCTCTAATCTCTTTTACCGCTGCTACAGGTGTGGAATTCCAGAAGTTAAAAATAATATGCATGCCAAAGGGCTATCCTGAACCAGATGTAACAAGTGCATTCTTGGCTGAATAATCGAAGTGCAAATCTATGAGGGTGTACCCAGCTGTATATTGATCCTGATTATGCACAGAGAGTAAGTTTTGTACTAGTTGAATGATTTCAGGCAGTTAGATTAATTCTCAAACAAAAATCTTTAACAGAAGTCAAGACTGCAAATTGGTTTATAAGAAATTCAGAGAATGAATTTAGTAGAGTGGTCCAGTTTTTTTAAAAAGAAAAATTAGAAAGCCAGTTAAGGGCACACTTTAAAATAATATTTGAAAATTTTAAAAATATTGAGCTAAGGCTGCCCAAAGACCATGCATCTATCCCTGCACCAAAGCCACGAGATAACACTGCGCACACCACAAGCCCTAACACGGGGCAAGGCTGTGAACTCCTTCTTCCCACTGGTGAGAAATTCCTCAGGAGAGCAGTCCCACCAGTGTCAGTGCGAGCACTTGGGTGAGTAACTGCTCAGCAGGGCCGGTAATGGGCTCAAAATCTCGTTGCTAGCCAATTCATTTAGTATCCATACATTTTTTAAAAGGAGCCAACAAGATGAGTCCATGATATAAATAGGGTGACCAGACAGCAAGGGTGAAAAATCAGGACAGGGGGTGATGGTGGGGGGTAATAGGAGCCTATATAAGAAAAAGACCCAAAATCGGGATTGTCCCTATACAATTGGGACATCTGGTCACCCTAGATATTAAGCACATCTCATAATCTTTCACTTTTGCAACCCTCATCCTTCTCTACCCTTTCCTGACTCCCTTTGTTTATTGTCATCATTATTATGTTTATTGTCTCATTTAGGGTTTGATCTCTCATTGACTGCAATGAAAGCTGGACCAGCCCCTTAGACTGCAGGCTCCTTGGAGCAAGGACCTGCCATTTAAAATACCAGGCCCCTTGCTAGCATCACCCAACGAGTGGGCGAGAACACATTATAACGAGACAGCAGGACAGCCCCCATAAACATATTAAACTGCCCTCTGTCAGTGAAGTGCCTTCCTTCCAGTCAACTTCTTAAAGATTTGGCTGGGATATGTTCTTGGCTCGTACACAGCTGCATAGCTCTTCATTTATGTGTTTAGTAGCTCACAAATTACAAGCTGTTGATTAGTGATATGCTTATAGCAGACCAGAGTATTTTATCTGCATTGCTATGGCAGAAGATCCTAATGAAAACCAGATGAGTCTGACATACGACTAGGACTATTCAGGCAGTATTTTGCACTACACGAGCAAGATTATGTGACAGAAGTAAAAAGGGATAATTTTAGTCTGAAAGTCAGCTAGTAACAGAAATACCAAACTCCCTGTTTCTAGGTGATGTTTTGCAGGCTTTGGCTTATTGATCTCCCTCTGAGAGAGAGCATAACTTACTTTAAAAAAGTGACACTAAGACTTTACATCTTATGGCTCTTTTCATCTCCCTCCCCCATCTGCATACACAACTTTATGTTCAGCCCTAGAAGGAGCTGGACGTGTGGATTTGGATCCTGGCTATCTGAAGGACCACCCTCCCGCGGCCAGCCTGCCTCAGCAATTGAGATCTCAAGATACTCAAGCTGCCAGCTCCCAGATTGAAAGGCCTGGAGGCTGCTGCACCAGCTGTTCTCAGTGTGTTTTGGGACAATATCTTTTCCAGGAACAACTTAAGAGAACAACCTATTAGAATGTTGCCATTTAAAAAAACGCACACACACATTAGGAAGCCAAGACACTACCAGCTTACACTGTGTAATACACACATCTCCTGGGTGCGGTGTTCTGTCCTATCTAGTGGCACCAAGACCACCTAGAGAGAGAGATTAATGAGTCTGCTCTATAGCCTTAGCTAAGAGTCAAATGGCTTTTAGCTAATTCAGTAGAGCAGGGGTTCTGAAACTGGGGATTGGGACCCCTCAGAGGGTTGCGAGGTTATTACATGGGGGTCGCAAGCTGTCAGCCTCCACCTCAAACCCTGCGTTGCCCCCAGCATTTATAATGGTGTTAAATATATAAAAATGTTTTTTTAATGTATAAGGGGGGATTGCACTCAGAGACTTGCTGTGTGAAAGGGGTCACCAGTACAAAAGTTTGAGAGCCACTGTAGTAGAGGTTCATGCACTAAGCTCCAGAGGTCCCAGGTTCGATCCCACCTGCCAACAACTGGGGTCTGTTGGTATTACAACTGCCCTTTTAAAACAACTCAGGAATTTGACAGTATGGAAATTCAGAGGTAAAATACTATAGAGAGCCTTAACTTTGTCCCCAGCCACTCCGTATACCGTGCATGTAGCATAAAATCATTAAGCAGAAGTCAAGATTGCAAATTGGTTTATAAGAAATGAGGAGAATAAATTTCGGAGAACGTTATAGTTTTTCTAAAGAAAAAAATAGAAAGCTAGTTAAGGGGACACTTAAAAATAATACTTGAATACATTTGATATAGCATAAAAGAAAAAAATTGACCTAGAATTCATCATGATACCCGCAAAGCTCTCCAGACCCTCTGGATTATTTTTTTAAAATTGGCCCTTTTGAAATGTTAGCGTAACCCCCTTCTTCCCCTGAGCTGTAGGGGTAGTGATGTGGTTGAGAAGTGAACAACTCACACTAATGCAAGCTCTATACAGTGAACTCACGTTTCCATAGCAGTTGAATTTAAAACTCTCCTTTGCCATGATGTCTCTAAAACAACTTGACAAGTGAGGCAGCTGGTGTGCTACGACTACTGCCTTTCATGCTGACCGCTATTGTTTCCTTGTGCTTCCCAAGCTGTCTGCCTGTATCTACTTACTGTCGCTTTGGGGCCGGGAGCATCTTTTTCTTCTGTGTCTGTACAGCACCTTGTGCAATGGAGCCCTGGTCCCTGATTGAGCCTCCTAGGTGTTACCACAATATAAACAACAAATAAGTTGGAGGTGGTGTAACTGTCATTCTGGGGAAGCCTTCATCCCTGTGTGTGAGGTGAAAGGTTCATCTGACATTTGCTCTAAGTGATTATCTTGCCACTTGTGACTCGCTGTTCTGCTCTTGTCACTGTTCAAGACAGCTCCATATTTGTCCACCTAAAGATGGTGCTTGGGAAGACCTGGAAGCTCCTTCCTACAGCGTGTCACAGGGACGCAGGGGTTTGCTGGAGTGGGAACGTGTGGGACAATACAATTCTGTTTGGTTTTCCCACAGTGGATTCCATGTTAATAGCAGAAACATGTTCAATTTCACATTTTTGCTTTAAAGAACCCCATATCTTTCCACAGGAAACCTTAACACTTGCACTTCCTAATTTTTGCATATTGAATTTGCAACCTGAATAATATTCTTTTACTATAAGTTTGTGTGTTATTTATATAATGCTATAGACAAGCATGGTGCTTTACAGATAAAGTGCAAGGTCTGATATGCAGTGTTCAGTCATTCCTAGTTATTTTAATTCCTTATAAACCAGCTAGTAATCTGGTGGATAGTATATAGGAGCTGGGTCTTTTGGGGTGTCAGCTAAGGACTCTTGCTGGTGTACTGCGGGACCCCTCTCTGCTGGGTTTTCCAAACTCTTACTACCTTTGGGGAGATAGAAAGTCCCCCAGGAATTGCTCCAAAGCACAGATCTAGCTCAGTGGCTTTATTAGCATGTACAAAGCCCCAGTGTCATTGCAAAGAACAGTCAATAGGAGTATAGCATAAATCCGAGATGCCTAGAAGTAACTCTGCCTCCATCAAACACCAACTCCACTGCCCCTCCAGGCTTAGAATCATAGAAATGTAGAGCTGAGAGGACCTCGAGAAGTCATCTAGCCCTGCAGTGGGCCAGGACCAAGTATACCTATCATCCCTGTTCTTAAAACTTCCAAGCCTATTTCAGTGCTTAACTATCCTTACACTTAGAAAGCTTTTCCTAACATCTAACCTAACTCTCCCTTGCTGCAGATTAAGCCCATTCCTTCTTTTCCTACTTTCGGTGGACATGGACAATTGATCACCATCCTCTTTATAACCTCCCTTATTTGAAGACTTATCAGGTCCCCCTCTCAGTCTTCTTGTCTTGAGACTAAACAAGCCCGTTTTTTTAAGCTTTCCTCCTGTGTCAGGTTTTTTAAACCTTTTATCATTTTTGTTGCTCTCCTCTGGACGCTCTCCAATTGGTCCACATCTTTCTTAAAGTTTGGTACCCAGCAGAGGCAATGCATGGGGGAAGGAGGAGATGGCCCACGTGCCCCTCCAGATTTCTGCCAGGGTTTGCCAGCCCTGCTTGGTCACACGGGGCGGCTGAGCCCCCTCCCTGCATAGCAGCTGCCGGAGCCAGCAAGCTGCACCCCATGGGGAGAGGCAGGAGCAATAGCTTAGAGCTGCAGGGAGAGGGCCACTGCTTTCCAGGAGGGGAGACTGGGAATAACGTGGGGGGGGGGGCATGACTTGACCTGTTCTGGGGGCAGCTGAACCATTAAATTGTTCCCCCCCACAATCACCAGGTGTGGTCATCTCTGCTGACCAGATCTTACCTATGACTCCTGTTAATACACCTCACAATGATACTAACCTTTTTTGCAACTGCATCACACTGTTGGCTCATATTCAATTTGTGATCCACTATAACCCTTTTAGCAGTACTACTGCTTAGCCAGTTATTCCCCATTTTGTATTTGTGCATTTGACGTTTTTTCTTCCCAAGTGCAGTGCTTTGCACTTGTGCTTGTTGAGTTTCATCTTGTTGATTTCTTACCAATTCTCCAATTTGTCAAGGTAATTTTTAATTCTAATCCTGTCTTCCAAAGTGCTTACAACCTCTCCCAGCTTGGTGTCATCCACAAATTTTATAAGCATACTGTCCACTCCATTATCCAACTCGTTAATGAAAATGTTAAACAATACAAGACCCAGGACAGACCCCTATGGGGAACCATTAGATATGTCCTCCTAGTTTGACAATGAACCATTGATACCTACTTCTTGAATATGGTCTTTCAACCAGTTGTTCAACCAGTTCAACCTTATAGTAATTTCATCTAGACCACATTCCCCAAGTTTGCTTATGAAAATGTGTCAAAAGTCTTACTAAAATCAAGATAGATCACATCTACTTCTTCCCTCCCTCCACCCCCGCATCCACTAGGCCAGTAACCCTAGCAAAGGCCAAAATTAGGTTGGATTGGCATGATTTATTCTTGACAAATCCATGCTGTCTATTCCTTAGAACACTATTATCCTCCAACTTACAAATAGATTGTTTAATCATTTGCTCCAGCATCAATACGGAAGGCAGGACGAGCAATCAACTGTGGGGTCAGGAGAACATAGGACTGGCAGGAGGGAGAACGTGAGAAGCTGGGAATTTCAGGGCATGTGAAAGGAGAATGGAGAGAGAATGCAAATGGGGCAAACCAATGGATGGAACAGGGAGGGGGCTGCTTCTACCACCCACCCTCACACCCAATCCACTGCAATCCCTACTACCCTTGGAATTCCCCACAGCACAGCGGGAGTCTTGGGCAAAAAAGGTTCCAGGAGTTTGTCAGAGGAGTTCCCCCGGTGGTGAACCATGGAAATTTGTTGGACTCCGTCACTGACTCAGTAATAAAGGTCCGTGCTCCAAAAGTTACAAAGGGAAAGTGGACAAACACACCAAAACTACTACACCAAACATTCACAAGTAATAATGTGGGGAGGCGGCAGTGTGAGGAAGGGGTGTGCAGAAGATAAGGACTGAGGTAGCCTGATGTGATTGGTAAAGGAGGTGCTGCAGGGCTAGGTACGTAGAGTTAAGGTATTGGTGGGTGGTTGTGTACAGTAGTTGTGGGTATTTGCTCATACGTGCAGAAGTATAGGTTATGTATTGTTAGGTGGCTTAACTTTTCATTTCCTGTCTTTTCTGGGTTTACATCAGGGACATGATGCATAACAAACTTAACTGTTTCATCTCAATTTTTTTGTGGAGCAACCAAAAGAAGAGCTTGCTCAGTACTCCATCAGAACAAAGAGTTAATTTGAAACAGGCTAGCGCACAGCTGGTTTGACAAATCCCTAGTTTCTGTAACCTTCTTTAAGTCCTGTAGCATAGACATTGTGAGGCAGGACTCAAGCTTATCTTCCCTGTATAGAGTTATTACATTTTAACGTTTTGTTTAATTAATGCTGTTATTGTTGAGTCTTAAGATTTAAAGTATTTAGCATTTTCTGTTGGAATGAACATTCACTCAGATCTACAGCTTCTATTAGACTGAGGCCTGGGTCTACATACAATATTAATACCGGTATAACTATTTTTGGTTAAAGATATGATTTTTTTTTATTAACCAAAAGATTTACAGCACTACTACCTATAGCGTGGATACAGTTATATCAATATACAAGTGCTTATAGCTTATCCCTGTACGGCAAGAAGAATAAGGTAGACCCGTACAAGTGCTTTCATACCAATGTACCTGTGTCCCCACGTGGGGTGTTGTACCACTAACTATACCGTCTATTGATGCAGACAAGCCCTTAATTTGGTACCCTATCCTTACATTACCTTTCTAGGTATAACTCAATTTCTACCAGACCCAGAGGTTTCCTTTCCAAGTCTGGCAGAAAGCGAGCTCTAGTTTCCAACACTCCCAGTCAAGTTCTATTTAGCGAAGTCCTAAAAACACGCACATAAAAAAACTCACGTAATTTAGGATCTTTTTGCCAGGCAGTTCATCTGGTGTCGTTCAAAGCAACCCAAACAATGAGAAGAATAGGTCTCTCTACCTCATTTTTCAAGTATGTCTCAATAGGCCTCAAAGCCAGGATAGGCAGATTCCTTGATTTAGTAAGAGGGCTCCTTGCCCACACATTTGGATTTGATTCTTTAATCCTGGACTAAGGCACCTCCTCCCATTTATTATAGTTATTAAATGCAATGGAGGCTCATAGGGACTTGCCGGGCCTGTCTCCCAGCCCTAAACTCAGACACCCAGCCTGCCTCTCCCACAGCCCATGCAGTTCCTTTTTAAATGGCAGCACCATTGTCTACTCAGAGGAGAGATGAAAGGAGAGGTGGGATTTTTTTTTTTTTTTTGCCAGCCCTCTAGCCATCCTGGGCTCATGTGTGAGGAAGGTGGCAAAGACCCAGTTTTTTCCTTTTGGCCCAACCACAGTCAGGGATCCTGGGCCAGCCCACAAAGCACTGCCCTGGTCTGTGCAATGCGGGCTCCGCATGGGAGGAATTTCAGCCTATCCTCCCCGACAAACCTGTCTCCCCCTAACCGGGTCTTGACCCCAATCACTGGTTCTATTCCACTCCATTTGTCTAGCTTCCTCCTTCCCTAGTTTCTACATTGTGCTTGGTTCTCACCTTCCCCCACTTTCCCCTACTCGGTCTGTTTCCTCTTGCCTGTGCCTCTGCCTGACTGTCTTCCATTCAGTTCTTCCTCCCTTCCTTGGCCTAATTATCTCCACCCAGTTCCTCTTCCCACCTTTCTCCACCTGGTTTCACTCCCTCCCTTTTCCTGATTCCTCCTTTACTCTGCCCAATGACTCAGCCTGGCCTCTAGTGTCACTGTCCAATACCTGATGTTAGCCGTACACGAAGATGGATCATTTCATGATTTAGCATGACTCCGCTAAGCTCCCTCTAAGCTCTGCTCTTCAGGTGTCCCTCCCGCCACAGCCCCACTGCTCCTGCCCTCTGCCTTGGAGCCCCTGGCCAGCAGCTCCTGGGAGCCTCCTGTTTGGGGTGTGCAGAGCAGGGGGCGGGGTTGATGCCAGGGTGTCCCACTCCCCTGCCCCTGTACCCCATCTCCACAGAGTGGGGTGGGGGGTGAAGGACATGACAGGGCTCAGGATGGAGGGAGCTTGCTGTCAGCTGTTGCTGTGTCTGAACAAGCAGTATCTCTCTCTCTCTCACCCACCCACACACTCTCTGTCTTTCACACGACCTCCCAACATATACATCTATTATTGTTTTACTTGATACTTCTTTCAAAATGTGTTGTTTTAGTTTTTTGACTAGTCTCTGTGTAAGTGGACTAAAACTCATTGGGGGTGTTTTGGTTGGCTAGCTCCCAGTACCAAGAGAAAGGGTCGATGGGAAATCAGGACCCTGAGACTGACAGTGCCCAGGAACAATGGGGAGAGGCCGATGCTCCAGGTCAGCCTGATTCACAGGGTGGGCAGGCTGATCAGGGAGTCAGGAGGGTCCTGTCCTCTGTGTGAGCTGGAATTGCCTGGGTCAGACAGAGTGGGGCTGAGCTAAGGAGAAAGCAGAGGCCCGACCTGAGCTGGGGAGTAGAGCCGTGCCAGCCAGAGGGGCCAGAGGAGCAGTTCAGGAAGCAGGTCAGGGCTGGGAGCAGAGTCACAGAAGCGGCCCAGAGAGCAGACCTGTCCTGGGAGCAGAGCTGCAGCAACCAGAGCCAGAGGGGCCAGAGAATCAGCCCAGGGAGCTGGAGGCAGAGCAGCAGCCGTCCTGAGGCAGAGTGGTGCTGGAGCTGGAGTAGTCTGGAGCCAGGTGCAGTGAGCAGCTGGGGAGAGCAAACCTGGACAGTGGGCCAGTGCAGGGAGACACCCCCAGCCAAGAGGCCTTGCAGGCCATATTTGGGAGGGGATCGTAACTTGGAGCGGGGGTGATGCTGGGAAGAAGGGTCCTGCCACCTAGAGCCTGAGGGTGTGTAGCCACTGCCAAAGCAAGTGTCCAACCCACAGCATCCCTGCAGCAAAGCTAGGGTCTGAGAAGGAGACCTGGGACTTGTGAGGAACAGACTGAACTTCCCTTACATTTCAGAGATGCTGGTTGTGACATCCCCGGGCTACAGAGCGGGTTTACATGTTTTGCTTTAACCTTCCCCATTTTTTCCTTATTTTTTTTTAATTGATTGCTGTTTAATAAATTGTATTTGCTTTGCACTGTATGTAATGATCAGTGGGTCAGGGGAGCATCCAGTGCAGAGAATGCACCCTGGAGTGGGGACACCCTAGCCCCCGCCTTAAGTGACCATGACAAGGTTGAGAGTTGAGCCCTCCAGGAATCCTGGGCCCAGCCTTGTTGGGGTTATGCGGACTCTGCCACACAGGAGAGTGGAAGGGGAGCCCTCAAGGTCCGGCAGGCCTAGGGTGACCAGATGAAACGGACAAAATATCGGGAAACATGGGGGAAGCAAAACAAAACAAAAAAAAACCTGGAGCGGAGTTGCCGAAGGAGGGGGGCGGTGGGGGGGGTGGGGGGGGAGAGAGCGGCCGGAGCAGCCAAAGCCGCAGTATTGGGACAAATGGCATGCCAATGGTGCATCGGTCAGGACACGGGACAAATAACTAAAAATCGGGTCAGTCCGGATTTTGTTGGGACGTCTGGTCACCCTAGGCAGGCCTCTGGGTAAAGGAAGTGGGAGTGACGACTCAGATCCTTTCGCTAGCCCCTTTCACTGGGGCTAGTGTATAAGCCAGGAAAGTTCCCCACAATAGCGGGACCATTCCCCCGCTTACATATGCATTTCATAATTTTTATTTCTCTCTTACGCTTAAATTTAATTCTTTGGGTAGTAGTAAAATGCCTAACCTGTCCTGGCTGGAGTAATTATCCCTACGGTAACTTTTTAAAAATACTTATATCTAGGTTTTTTGTTTCTATTGGTGGTGCACATCCGCGCATTATCTTGCTATGGTGCACATAAAATTCATTCTGCAAATGGATGGAAAAAATTAGAGGAAACACTGTTCAGCACTCTCCTAATGATATATTGTTCTAGGAACTATTCCATAGTTCTCCTTTCTTATTGTGGGTTTATTGACATAGTAAGTATGGAATAATGACCGTGCCTGGTACATGCCTTTATCATTGACATGCTTTTTGTTTTTTTTTTTAATAGATCTAGTTTTTCATTATTAATCTTTATTTTTTAATTTTATTTCCTTTTTTCCTTTTTATATATTTATAGTCGTCGAAGGCAATTCAGTTATACAGCTGCATAAATTGCCACGTAATAGTCCACCTTTTTGAATTTGACAAAATTATAAAAAAAGGTCCGTAGTTCTCATGATTAAAAAGATAACCCTTAAAATACAAATTGAACATAAAATGACGTTTGCTAATTCTACTCCCATTAAAGCTCACTCGGATGTTGATGCTGGAGACTAAAGACGACAGTCAATAATATAATTCAAAGTATTTCATTGCCCATCATTTTAGCAGAAACATTATGATAAGGTGCTTACCACTCATTGTTGGATGCGGCAGGGGCAGGGTGCAGTGGGGCAGTGACCTGATGTTAAGGTTCACTGGGATGAAGAATTCAAAACCCTTTCCCAAATTTAGTCACCTCCTGTTCTTACCCAACATCATGGCCAATGCAGTTATGCATTTTCAATACACAAACCTGCAGTACACTGAAAATGGATAGTTTGGGGGAGCATAAAATACATTTAACATGAAAATGGACACTGTGCTGATTGGTAGAGTGGTTCTGTTTCATGAAATTTTGCTTCATTCTGAATTGGAACAAAACCTGAAAATACTGAAATTCTCCATGAAGAAAAATTCTGGAGAGGAAAAAATCATTTGGGGTCAATTGAAACATTTCATTTTTGACTTCTGTTATTTTGGATTATATTATAATCTATAATACTCTAAAATAAAGAATTCAAAACAAAAAGTCATTTCAAAACAACAAATCAAAAAGTTTCATTCCCAACGTGTCAACATTGTTGGAACTTTCCCCCTCTGAGTTCTGAAACAAAATTCCAGTAAACTGACCCAATTTTGCAAAGCGTTTTGATTTCAATGGCACATTCTGACAGAACATATTTCTGTCAAAGTTTCTCCGACCAGCTCTACTGATTGGGCTGATGTGCTGGGGGCGGAGGGGAAAGAGGAACAGTGTCACATAATTCTGTATTCCCGCTTCCTAATTTAGGTTTCAGAGTAGCAGCTGTGTTAGCCTGTATTCGCAAAAAGAAAAGGAGTACTTGTGGCACCTTAGAGACTAACCAATTTATTTGAGCATAAGCTTTCTTGAGCTACAGCTCACTTCATCGGATGCATTCATGGTAAACCTAAATTAGGTTTACCATGATACACAGAACATAGGGTCTTGCTTGCACCATTTACCAATGTGAGAGTGTGAAAGAGTCTACACTCACAGGCTGAGAAGCTATAAGAAGGTATTACTT
This sequence comes from Lepidochelys kempii, assembly GCF_965140285.1. NCBI lineage: Eukaryota > Metazoa > Chordata > Testudines > Cheloniidae > Lepidochelys > Lepidochelys kempii. The sequence goes on from NC_136382.1 coordinate 197,496,866, forward strand.
ACCTGCTTTAACTCATATATTCTTCCCTGTTCCTGTTAAATGCTTTTCTTGCTCCACTCCTTTTTGCTGGTCCTTTGGCATGTCAGTAATATCAATTTAGATTCCCTTAGACATAGAGGAGAAAATGGAGAGAGGATGCTATGTTGGGGGAAGGACAAGTTTCATGTCGATAAGTGAGTGAGAGTTTAAGCGACTATGAGACAATAAGTAGGTCTCGGCCATGTCTACATGCAGATGCTACCAGCAGTTCGGCTGAATGGATGTACGCATCAGTAGACTCCCCAGCGTAGGCAGGGACAGATTAAAGCATTTTGGAGCTGCGGGCACAAAGGAAATTGCCCCCCGCCCCACGCCTTCCTTAAACTAGACAGATCACATGATAGTGGTAGTAGAGGGCCACAAAATCCACTAAAACCCTTTGGCGAGCCATACGCCCTTTTTTCCCTGCCCCTCTTTCCAGAGGTTACATACTCTTCCATGAGACAACACTAAGCAGCACCAGCTCTCACGGCACTTACGCAGCAGGAATAGCCTTAGTAGGCTTTGCTTCTAAAGAAACAGATCCCGGGGCAGGTAGCATGCCTTCTATGGCCAGCAGCAGGCCACAAGCGCCACATGGAGGATACAGGAGCAACACAGTGAGATCAGGAAGGTGGGGGGAGGAGGGGGCGAGGGCAGGGATGACGGGGGAAGTAGAGAGGGGAATTTGTCCCTTCCGGAGGTGACGAGTCATACAAAGTGATCTGGCAGCCACAGGTGGCCCCAGGGCTGCCAGTTCCTCATCCATTTTTTCCCAGTGGTTGGGTTCCCTCCTGAGGTAGGGCCCCCCAGCAAGTGCACTTTGTGCACATTGGTTAATCCAGGCCCAAATGTAGGCAGGGCTCCAGTGGTTTGCAGTGTTTTTAATTAATCTGAAAAGTGTTTAAGCCTCAAGCCATCAGAGCCACAAATGTGAGGGCTCTCACCAGTATAAATGAACTGGGGGTAGCAGCAGTGGGAAATTGTTTTGCAGAATTCTCTCAGGCAGACAAGGACCAATCTGGTCTAACACCTACATTGGTGTGTCTGGAGTAAACTACAATTTAGATTACTTCTAAACTTATTTGTTTCTGAATTTGGCCCTTTGTCAACTTTCTCTCTGCAAAGAACCTACGGAACTGTATAAATAATAAATAATCATGATTATAAGAAGACAAAGTTTGCAGAGTTCAGAAGTTGTATACAATATTGCAAAGGGCTCCTTTCCTGTTAACCTACCATCTATCTTCATCAAGATATTGTAATGACAACTGAAAGCCACCATAAAGGCAAGCACATTCATCTTTCTTTATTGATCTCCACGCATTTTATTTCTTTGCTGTGGAAGTAGGCCAAACCTCCTACACGTTTACATTGGATTAATGCTGTGCCAGACTTGGCTCTCACTGAAAAAGTCTTTGTCTGAGAGACCAATACAAGACTCCCTGGTCCTCAGTCTCAAATGTCCATGTATACAGAGGGTTCTCTCCAAGTTAGAATAATCAGTTCTTTCTAGGGAGTTGTCTCTATTTCTCTCTGTTGGTAGTAGTCGATGGATCTATTTATTTTTAATGATAAGTCTCAATGTACCTTGTATGTTTGGTATAATTATCCCAGGCTGTCCTGAGGATTGATGGGGCTCTCTGTAAAGTATTATACCTTAGACCCTAGCCAATTCCTCTTCCATCTCTGACTAGGTCTCTCCATCTCTCTGTATCCACAATACACTTGGCTGCCTCCTGTCTTCTTGCAACTGGCCTTCAGCCTATGGCCACAGGCCCAACACCTACTGATGACAGAGACCTCTTTCTACCAGTAAGCCAGAGGGCTGAGCTAAAGGGGAGCAGAAGGTACTTTAGGGATGAAATTAAAGTTGCCTTAAATAACAATTAAAATTAATTAATTGCATTAAATAACAACTTGCTAACAGTTGCCCAGGATGCTCTCAATCAAAAGGAGTGTGTGTCAAGGGATGGAAAAATTCCCACTGAGGAAGAGGGATAGAAAACATTTGTTTGTTTCTTATTTTATTTACATGTACAAAACTACAGCAAGGGGGTACATGGAAAATCCAAGATGAAGGCAGGCAATGGGTAAATGTCTCATTTCTAACTCTTGTTTTCTTTACTAAATCTCATATTGGCATTTTATTCCAGCCTTCTACTGCACAAGAGCAATGGCAGATTTCTGTGTTTTTCCATGTGTCAATATTTAGTCTGTATCTGATTTTCCCCCTCTTGTGACAATGTATTGAATGTCACTTTAAAATGCAAAATGAATAAGGCAATAAAACCATACAATTGACTATGATGGACACTGTTAATTCAAAAGGGAAAACATGTATGTACAAGTAAAGGAACTTCATAGGTGTGGTAAGCAGTGGTCTTACATCTTTGGTCAATGTCGGTAAATGTCCATTTTGCAGTATGCACACAAACCAACAAAAACATATTTCTGTCCCTGATAATTGAAATTTACAGATAGGCAATGTAACGAAAATGATGCTTCAGAACTTCTTAGAATATGATTTAAGGATCTTTACTTTGCATATTTTTACATGTAATGTTGACCATTTGTGTTTTAAGGGTTAGAAAGCTTTAACTTTTTGAATCTTAATGTCCACTGTCATTACATAATTATTGTCTGAGCCTCCCCATAATGTCCCATAACTGTGAACATTTGAATGGATAAAAATTTAAAAAAGCTGAAATCACAGAATTTTGCTCAACTGTGAAAAGTTAAATCAATAAAAATTTTAAAATGCTTAAAAGTAAGCATCAATATTATCCATCTAAATTCTAAAAAATAAAAATGAATTCTGCCAAGCACAGCAATATTCTTTGAAAAAGTCAGTCTGACTCAGAAAATAAGAAGATTGTTGGTTTGGTTGGGTCAGATCATTTTTTTCATGTTATTAGTAAAACAGAACAAACAAAAAACAGGTTCTCACCTCTATTTTACTGGACAGTTTCCAAAGTTTTTAGACCAGGGGCACCTGTATAACATTTAATTATGTGGACTCAGTTGATAAACTGCTGGGAATTCTTACATCCTGTACTTCCACTCCACCCTTGAATCCTCCAAGTGGGTTATAATTAATAGTAAGAGAATTGAGGAAGACAAATGAGTATCTATGTCTTCTGTATCATTACAGTCTGACACCTCTGACCTATCGTCTTAATCATTAGGATGGAAAGTACAACCTGAATTATCCAAATCTGTCATCACAATCCCCATTTTTCCCAAAAGGTCATATTTCTCTCCCCCATCTTTTATTTTGTTACAGGTCTTGATTACCTGAAACCTCAGTTGTCCAAGTTTATCTAGCATCCATAGCATTTGAGAGATGGAGACTGTGCAGCAGCCCTGATCAGTGATAAATTTCAAATTCATTGAAGGGAAAAGTATGTGAGAAGTAAATGGGACCAATTCAGGCACATCCCAGTCCTGCTGCAATTTAGGCTATTTGATTGTCTGCCACTTCTTATAATCAATCATTCGGTTTCTTGCACCCCACTAGAGGAGGCAAGGCATAGATGCCGGCCAGGTAAGGAGACAGGAGACAAGATCCAAGGGCAAGAGAAGCAGACACAGGAGTAAGGGGAAAAGAGTGGAGGGCTCAGATGGCAAATTTAAATGCAGGCCAGTGGACAGCTGCAGAAAGTCCTTACTGGCATTCCAGCATCAGGAGCACTGTCAAAAGGTAATGTGCAGTACAGATCGCTCACTCCACCCTATTATTATTGAAGTCCGATTGACTGTACTCATAGGCTTTAAGGACAGAAGAGCCCATCATGATTATCTAGTCTCACCTCCTGCATATCACAGGTCACAGAATCTTGCCCACCCACTCCTATATAGCCCATAACCCCTGGCTGAGTTACTAATATCCCCAAATCTTGATTTAAAGACTTGAAGTTACAGAGAATCTACCTTCCATTCTACTGTTGTTCAAATCAGCAAGAGATGCATGCCCCATGCTGCACAAGAAGGCAACCGCCCTAGAGTCTCTGCCAGTTTGACCAGAGAGAAAATTCCTTCCTGACCCCAAATATGGCGATCAGTTAGACCCTGAGCGTGTGGGCAAGACCCAGCAGCCAGACACCTGGGAAAAAACTCTCTGTAGTAACTCAGAGCCCTCCCCATCTAGCATCCCCATCTCCAGCCATTGGAGGTATTTGCGAACAGCAGTGGCAGATGGGCCTTTAGGGGGAGCGTGATTAGGCCTTTGCTCTCTCTGCCGTCTGGATAAGTGAGGAACATGCAGATAACATTGTCTTCCTGTTGGGGCTACTCCCAGCCCAGAGCACTGCTGCCTCTGTCAGTTTCACGATGCATGAGAACCAGCCCTGGAAAGAAAGACACCAGTTATTAACTATGGCTTTGTCTACACTACCACTTTTGTGGGTAAAACTTTTGTCAGTCGGGGTGTGAAAAAAACCGCCTCTGCCAGACAGAAGTTTCACCAGCAAAAGTGGTACCGTGCCCAGCGCTACGGCGGCAGGAGTCATAGCCTCGCTCGCTGGGGGTGGTTCAATTACGGGGGCAGGAGCGCTCTCTCCTGCCACCAAAGGGCAGCTACACAGGAGACCTCAGAGTGGGACAGCTCTGCCACTGTAAGGTCTGTACTGTAGACATAACCTATATCTTAGCAGCGAGAGTCATCTGGTCTGGGCATGCTTTAAGGATCATCTGACCGTTCCGTACAAGAAAGGAAAGCCACGATTTTTAAAGTGCAGTAAAGGCATCGTTTTTAAAGGAGATAATTTTCCTGCGAGTTTTAGTGCTATGTGGAGCAGCTCCTCTGGTCATATAACAGTGTCTTTATTTTGTTCTTCATAACATATATCAACCGAACCATGCTCTAATAGTCATGTGCCTCGCCAAACCGACTCTCGGACTTTTCCAGCAGTAGTTGGCAGGTAGGGGCTGTGCATGTTGTATGCAAGCAAGACTCTGCAACCCTCCAGCGACTCCATAGGCACCCTAGGAGTGCTGGAAAGCAGTTCCCACCGGGTGAAAGTTTCATGTTTATCACTTCCATCCACTCAGCTATTGGCAGCCATTGTGGAGTCCATGCAACAAAGTCTCCACACTCCAGCCCTGACGGATATGGCTAGGGGAGAAGATGATAAGCCCTGCAAGACAATGGCCACAGTACTTCCCTCTACCCCACCACAGCATTCCCCCCAAAAGACTTAGGGAGTAGCCACTTTCTCATAAAAATCACTAACAACCCTAATGTTTTACATGAACATGCTTAATCTTGAAATACTAATCTAGTTATTATTGCCTGGGGAGGTTTACCATAAAAGGGACTGATTTTGTTCAATTTTTGTTGTGATTACAATCGGTAAATGTAGTATATCAGATCTATATGATCAGTGAGACTTGGGGCAGAATGAAAAAGGAAGGGGAAGCTGAGTCAGAGAGGTAGGGTATATCTTCTTTTCTGGTTAAAGCAGGGAAAGCTTTTATGAAGCTGTTGCCCAGGGTTTTCCCCCAGATTTGCTTTTTGTTTTTGTGATTGTTTGATGGATAATAAGCAAGCCCTGAGGAAAGGGCTTTTAAGAGACTGAGGCTTGGAGATACTTTTCTATTGTCTGACTGGTGAAACTGCCCAGTAGCTTACATTATTATATTTTGGGAAAAATCAGTGTAAATTATTTTTCTTTACCTCTTTTTTTAGTAATGTGACGTTTGATAAGAAAGGTATAAATTGAATGACTTACTTTGAAAATGCGGATCGTTAATATATTCTATGCACTTATTAAGGTCTTGATTCTAAAGCCCTTTCCTGCATATCTTCCTCCCATTGTAGTGTTTAGGAAAATACCTATCATATATTTCATCCCGTACTGAAAGCCGCCAAGATTTGATTCTGCAAACACTTATGAACATGTACAACTTTATTTATATTAAAGTCAGCGAGACTAGTCACTAAGTAAAATTACATGCTTGTATTAAGTGTTTGCTTACCAGCTAAGGCCCAGAACCTGCAAAGTCAAAAATCACATATTTCCAATTCATATTACTCAGCTATCAGGTTTTCCTGAGAATTAGGTCCATTAAATCTTTTCTTAACTTACTCTGCATACATGTGTGGAGTGTTAGTGCTGTTAATTGAATTGTACATATATTCATAAGGCATTTCTATGATGTTCATCCCCCTCATACCCCAAGAGTGAGTGCCTTTAAATGGAAATATTATCCCCATTTCTCAGCTAGGGATTTGAGTTACAGAGATTAAGTGATTTGCCAAAAGTCAAAAAGTATGTACGGGATACAGCCAATAAAAGAACCCACATCCTCTGATTCTCAACCCTGTGCCTTAAACACAAGACCATCCTTAATCTGAGGTCTTGTTTACAAAGAGTTTAACATAATTTAGATTTTTATATGTACAAAGAGTCCCCATTGTACAAGCTGGACTGACAACATATAATATATCATACGTATACAAAAGACAAGGCTATACAATGTAGGATTTTGGACAGACCAGACCTAAAAAGGAATGTTGTAAGAAAAATTTGAAGAGGTATTTTTGCAAGTAAAAGGTGAGATGGACTTTCAAAAGGAGTGTTAGTCAAGCTATATTAGTGTATTTAAGTAGCCACTGGAAGACTTAATGGAATGTAAGATAAAGAGTTTTTGTGCTTGGGAGCAGCCACATGCCTTTTAGGAAAGGGGTGCCTGCAGTAAAAGTTTCTATCCTCATGGGTTTTTTTTCCCTCATGCTGGATTTTTGTCTTCATGGCAGTGTCCTTGCCCTCTCTTGGCACAAAATAATAAGATATACTATATGCAGAGCCAGAAGCTCTGCTAATACTTAAGGTTGCCTGACACTCCCATTGCAAGACCCTGTTTCCAGTTGCTTATAACTTTACCAAATTTTAACCATTTGGACTTATGTGCCAGATGTCTGCTTTTGGCTGAGTTTTTTTTAGGAAAACTTGGGCAAAATTGGTTCAACTATTTCTGAGAATGACATGGGGGAAAATAAGTTGTTTAGCCCATGTGAAAACACACACACACACTTACAACTGCTTCAGTGAGAAGCTGTCATACAACCCTTCATTCTCTACCGTTGTTCCCCCCCCGAACATACACACACACACACACCAGTAACTGTTAGAAAACAACCCAAACTTCCCACTTTCAGTACCTTAAAATGATCTCTTTGGCTAGTACCCACATTTCAGTGTCTTAAAATATCAGTCTGTGGCCAGATAACTACATATTTACTATTTCCAAAACTCTTAGGTGCTCATATTTTGTATTAGATCATTTAAACAAAAGCAGATGTTGCCTAGAAAATATTGTCTAAAATTGTTCAGTATCTATAGATCCACAATATGCGGTCACCATTTATGCCACTGCACCTTCAGCAAATTCAAACCGCTACTTACCTTAAGGTAGCACCTAAAGTCTGCAGCTGACGGCAAGGTTCTATTATGGTAGTTGCTGTGTGTATATGGAGTGGGAGACAGCCCTTAAGAGCTTACAATCTAAAACAGACGAGACAGAGTGTGTTAAACAGACGCCTGGAGGGGTGAATTGACTTGCGCACAGTCACACAGCACATCCGTGGCAGAACCAGCAATAGAAATACAGGTCTCCGGACTCTCAGGCCAGTGTATACAGTTTGTGTGGGGCCTACCAACTAGATCTCTGCAATGTATACATTTTGTGTGGAGTCTACACCACTCTAACCACTCTATTGATTTCCACAGTTCTCAGTTTACTCACGATATCACAACATATTAGTAATTTGAGGTGTTATGTCCAATGAAAGGCCAACTACTTACTACAGTACTTTAGGACATGATCCGGAAAACCCTTAAGGGACCATGCCCCAGTTGAGAGTTGCTTAAGGCAGCACTGGGCTGTCTTCTGTTCATGGCGCGTTTGCACACGCACGCACACACAGTTAGAAACAGAACAAACACTTCCCCTTAAAGGCTGCAGTGTAACATTCCTTTATTTCACAGAATCCAGAAATCTAACACACAACATCCAAATAGAGAGAGGGAGATCTGCTACCAAAGGCAGAGAGGTCCAACTCAACCCATCTTGTTCCAGGCAACTCTTTTGCGGATTGAAATCTGAGGACCCAGATCACACGCTTCCTTCAGTGTCCCTTAGCCTGCAAGCAGGACCAGGAAACCCCAGAGAATTTATAATAGCTTGTAATTTTAACAGTTTGCAATACACTACAGTTGACCCTACTCCTACTAGGAGAATTCTCAACTGGCCAGCTGTGCACATTCATACCACTCAAGCAAGGCAAAGGGGACTGAACTGGGGTTGAAAATTTGGTCCAAAGAACCTATTTTGCCATAAAAAAGTAATGAAGAATCAGTTTCCAAGTTAGTTTAAGGGAAGCTTGGAAAAACGTTTAAGAACATTTTTAGATTAATGTAAAGTTCCAAACCAACTCAAATTTCCCCAAAACTCTTCCTCCCCAAAACCTGCATTGCAGGACTTTCCTGGCACTGCTACGTAGCTCTGATTTTTCCATTCTTCTAATGGCTAGGCATTTTCTTTCACGCTTACTATATCAACATCTAACCAGGGCTCTACTGGAAAGTACAACTAAAATGGGACTACCTGCACGGGAAAAACAACTTCATTCACTAAATCCTGCAAACTGGCCTTTTATGAGGTTACTCATAAAAGTTAAGCATTCATGTTTTCCGCTTAATGCTTGTCTAATGAAAGACGATATTCCTGTCAGTTTTAAGTTGTACTCTTAAGAGTCTTTGGGGGCTGATCTACCACAGCACCCGGGGCAACGCTCCAAAAAAATAGAATAAAGTCATAGTAAAATAGATGTACCTTCATGCCCATTCTTCGTGCCATTTGCAGCTCTGAATTAAACAGAATAGCTCTTTCAGATGAAAGATCCCCATGGGGCAATTTAGCATAGCAGCAGGCCTTTTTTGAAAAGCCAAGGAAGAACACTGAATGATACAAACTCTTCAGTAACATGCAATGTTGCCAGCTCTCCAAATTTCACTTCCATTTTTATTGCAAATATTGTGATATTTGGTGCTTTTCTTAAAGCCCCAGGTTCTGGATTCATGTCATTCTGAGAATCTCATTTTTCATTAAAAACAAAACAAAACACATTTCTAGCCCTCATGGTTGAGGTCAAAAGCTTGAAAATCAAACCTACATGCCCTGAAGTCTCAAAAACTGGAAGGCAAATAAAAAGCACTCAATTTTTTATTTTTATGCCAATTATGATTTTTGAATGTTTGTGGCTGGCAGTGCTGAATAAAGACAAATTAGAATTCTCCACCTACAGTGTTAACCTAGAGCTGCCATTGGTTTTATATTTCTTTTCATAGAACAGAGGTTCTCAGTCTAGTGTCTTGGACCTAAGTAGTGCCTATGAGAACTTTCACGGTTTCACACTGCCCTCTCTGTGCACCAAAATTTCAAATGTGTGTTTTGCCAACTTCTGATTAAATTAATCTTGATTTCCAGAAATTGCTAAACCATTCCTTAGACGTTAAGATATTCTTGAAAAGTGATATTTTATATTCATTTCAATGTAATTGATTTTCCTTTAGAGCACATTAGATTGTGCCAAAACCAGGTAGATGTATTTAAAAATTCTATGGGGAGGATGCCATTGGCCCTCTTACAAAGAGATTTCTCTTCTAAGCAATTCGGTCAATAACTTATTGGATGATCAGAGGTTGCCACCTGGCAACTGCTAGAAAAAACCTTGTGTAAATCCCAAGGCTGCTCCTTCACATCAGCACCAGGAAGACTGAAGGGGAAGTGTAACATTTTGGCAAAGTCATCTATGTACATATCTTTTTTTTTTTTTTAAATGAATCATCTTTATTCCATCACATTGTGCACTAGTCTTCAATGAAGAGCCACAATCTTATTGATGCTGACTATGTCATTTCTTCCACCTGTCTTGTTACCTCCCCATCCTGTTGCCTCATGCATGAAATTGCCATGTAAGCCCCGTCAGGTAAGGAACATGTCTTCTCATCAGTACTGTGAGGCACCTAGCACACTTGAGTGTTGTAAAATAACAAATACTAATAACTACCAAGTGTTTGTAAGGGGTCCTGAATTTTGTAAAAGAAAGGGAAAAAAAGATGAGTCCCTGAGCTCAAGAAATTTGTTTACTCTTCACTTCTGAACTATGTAATTTAATATGTACAATAGTTTAAATATCAATAAAATGTTAGTTTAAAATGCTGGACAGTTTCTTCATCCTCGTCTCTGCTTGCAAGGTGAACTTTTAGTAAACAATGCTGCAAGAAGTTCACAAGCTGGTCTTCACCTCCATGCCTACTTTAATGGAATTATGAGTCACATGTCCTCTCAAACATTATCACAACAATGGATGACAGAACGTTAATGTGTACTGGAAAAAGACCGACTAAACTGTTAAGGAAAGGAACAATCTAATAGAAATACAGGAAAGAAGTGAAGTCAAGTGTGTTTGCTGAAGAATTAAATTGTGTGCAAAGCTAATAAAACTCTAACTCAAACTGACCGTTCAAGTCAAAATCTTGTTTTCTTAAAATGAAGTCACAGGTTTTACAGCTATTAAACTTCCATGCACTCTGACTGGCCTGATAGCATAACAGATCATATGTGCTTTCCCCACAAAAGACAGAGTGTTCTGAGCTGAATGATTGGCTCCTTTAGAACAGGAGGAGTGGTGGTGGTAGAAAAGGGAAATGCAGCATTTCTTCAACACAAGGGGAAATGTTTAAATGAATTCAACATGCTCAATCCCCTGCACAGCATTAACATTCCAAACTAGGAAAGCAGACAAAACTTGGCAGACATGCATACGATAAATAAATAATCTAATTCCAACAAATGTTAAAGTAACTTACTTATACAACATGTCGCTCTCAGCTACAGAAGCCTGACCGTTTCTATAGGTATTACAACCCTGACAGACCACACCTTTAAATAACTCCTGCCTCCAAAGTTTCCAACAGAAGTATTGTTTGTAGGAAACAAATGACAATGACAGCTTTAGCCGTTAACAATAAATGCAGAATAAGAAGGCTCAAGACCTCATTTGTGTCTCACCAGTTTTGCACCAGTGTAAATTCACTGACTGAAATGGAGTTCCCTTGGAGTTAGGCCAATGTAAGATGAGAACTGGGAACTGTTTTTTATTATAGAATTTGTTGATTTCTTTTTTTCCAATCTAAACTTCTAGTATCAGAAATATAATGTTCATCTAAAATCATTACTTTACTCATAACCTGGGACATGTTACTGAAAACATGGAAGGTTTCATGGCTCTAGGTTGCTTGGGCAGAATGAGTACCATTTTAAACTTGATTAGGATCTGTTCTACCTAGAAGATCCCATTCACTTGAATGCTTATACAGGTGTCTATTAATAGGTGGTAGAGAAGATGACAGTTTGGAAAACTAGAGTCTGACTCTGACTCAGCCCCTTAGTCTGGAAGTTTTCCTTGCAAAAGGTGAGCAGGTCACCATAGTCAAGGAAGGTAGAGAAGGTCAATGACAGATAACAGAGAAGAGGGAAGAGACGACGGGAGTAGAGGACTTAGAGCAAAGTGGTAGTATAGATGTTGACAGATGAGAATTTATGAAGCGCTGGATAATGGGCCGAAGAAGAGAGGGCAGGTGAACAATGCTAAAAGAGACATAGTGGTAGTCAGATAGGGAATTCAGTGATGGAAAGTGAGTGGGAGAACTGATCCAGGGTTGCAAGTTAAGCTAAGAGAGAAAGTGAAGGAGAAAGGAGGCTAGTGAGTCTGGTAGGAATTTTATCTGTATGAAGTTCTAAATTATACAGTTTAATTCCTTTATAAGGCTCTAACATCACAGAAAATCTTCATTTTTGCTCCCTTGACTGGATAGTCTGTGTATATCAGCAGGAATCTATTATGTGAAAGGATCAGGGCCCAAACAAAAAACGTTCTGATTCTTATTTGTAGGACAGTGATTCCGCAGCCTATTGCATATACAGGTCTATACAAGACTCTGAAACATACATTTAGGTTTTTTTTGTTTTTCTCGGTGATTGGATGATTTGTGTGTGTTTCAACACGGTCAGTGATGTGTCAACAAACTTAAGACTGGAGGTGTGCAACACCTCCCAAGGTCCCACTATAGCAACGCTGCGGCTCTGAAACCAAAGTTTGGCAGCAAGATTGCTCTCAACTTGAATAGAGAATTTTAGGCATGAAGCCTCTGCATTTTGGAAACATAGTTGCATCAGAAAATTTTGGGACTCCATGATTCTCTGAAAAAAAGAGGTAAAGCTGCCAAATGCCTCAATACCGCAGGGTATCCAGAATGATATATAATGGTTTGGAGTCTAAAGTCCCTGAGTATGACTACAACACAAGCAGGCTACTTACAGCTACCCTAATGAGTGTGGGAACAGGGGAAATGAAGCCCTATTCATGTGGAGAAGACCAAGGGCTTCAAATTTTGTTAGGATGTGATTTCTTGGTGAAAAAAATCTTTTTTTTTTTTATTCAGAGCCACAATGGAGACTTCTAGGAAAGGAAATTTTGGAAGAACCAAAGATGATGCTGAGATGATCAGCAGGCTACAATCTGTGGGGAGTTCCTTGGCAGATTAGTAAAAGGAATTGATCACTGGGGATATGTTGGTCACACCAAATGCTTCCAGGAGGTCTAAAGGTATAAAATACTAGAATCATGTGGGTTTCTTCCAGACCCACATAAAGATTCACAGTAGGGCTGTCAAGTGATTAAAACAATTAATTGTGATTAATAGCACAATTAAAAATTAATTACGATTAATCGCACTGTTAATAATAAAAAACATTTATTTAAATATTTTGGATGTTTTCTACATTTTCAAACATTTTGATTTCAATTACAACACAGCATACAAAGTGTACAGTGCTCACTTTATTTTTATTACAAATATTTGCATTGTAAAAAACAAAATAATATTTTTCAATTCACCTAATACAAGTACTGTAGTGCAAACTCTATCATGAAAGTTGAACTTACAAATGTAGAATTCTGTACAAAAAATAACTACATTCAAAAATAAAACAATGTAAAACTTTAGAGCCTACAAGTCCACTCAGTCCTACTTCTTTACAGCCATTGCTCAGACAAGCAAGTTTGTTTACATTTGCAGGAGATAATGCTTACAATAGCATCTGAAAGTGAGAACAGGGCCATCAAGATATTTACATGCCAAATAAAGATTCATATATCACTTTGTGCTTCAACCACTATTCCAAAGGACATGCATCCATGCTGATGACAGGTTCTGCTAGATAACAATCCAAAGCAGTGCAGACTGACCCATATTCATTTTCACCATCTGAGTCAGATGCAACCAGCAGAAGGCTGATTTTCCTTTTTGGTGGTTTGGGTTCTGTAGTTTCTGCATCACAATGTTGCACTTTTAAGACTTCTGAAAGCATGCACCACACTTTGTCTCTCTCATATTTTGGAAGGCACTTCAGATTCTTAAACCTTGGGTCTAGTGCTGTAGTTATCTTTAGAAATTTCACATTGGTACCTTCTTTGCATTTTGTCAAATCTGCAGTGAAAGTGTTCTTAAAATGAATATGTGCTGGGTCATCATCTGAGACTGCTATGACATGAAATATATGGCAGAATGCAGGTAAAACATCAGGAAACATACAATTCTCCCCCAAGGAGTTCTCTCATAAATTTAATTAATGCATTATTTTTTGAACGAGCGTCATCAGCATGCAAGCATGTCCTCTGGAATGGAAGAGGCATATGAATGTTTTGCATATCTGCCATGTAAATACCTTACAATGCCATCTACAAAAGTGGCACGTGAATGACTGTTCTCACTTTCAGGTGACATTGTAAATAAGAAGTGGACAGCATCATCTTCCGTAAATGTAAACAAACTTGTTTCTCTTAGTGAGGGCTGAACAAGAATTAGGACCGAGTAGACTTGTAGGCTCTGAAGTTTAACATTGTTTTGTTTTTTAATGCAGTTATGTAACAAATAAAATCTACATTTTTATGTTGCACTTTCACAATAGAGGAATTATACTACAGGACTTATATGAGGTGAATTGAAAAATACTATTTCTTTTGTTTATCATTTTTAGAGTGCAAATATTTGTAATAAAAATAATAATAAAGTGAGCACTGTATACTTTGTATTCTGTGTTATAATTGAACTCAATATATTTGAAAATGTAGAAAAATATCCAAAAATATGTAATACATCACAATTGGTATTCTACTGTTTAACTGTGCAATTAAAACTGCGATTAATCACAACTAATTTTTTAAATTGTGATTAACTTTTTTGAGTTAATCGCGTGAGTTAACTGTGATTAATCAACAGCCCTAGTTCACAGACCCCAAAATTGCTGAGGTAGGTATCTTTTGAGACATAAGTTTAAGGCCAGATTCTTATCTTGCGCCAGTATAAAAGATTACACAAGGTGCAAAGAGAGGAAAAACTCTGCCAAATCAGAGTGGATGAGAAGTTTGGCATAGGAAGTGCACTCTCATCCTGCTAGACTTTAGATTGAATTCATTAGTAATAGGGTTCAAAACTTATTTAGACATGTCTTAGCCAAGGCAAATATACTATAAAGGTGTAATTAGATTTCAGCTTTGAAATCACACATTGAGATTAACCAAAAGGATTTAAAAAGAACGAGGAGTACTTGTGGCACCTTAGAGACTAACAAAATTATATGGGCATAAGCTTTTGTAAAACCCACTGGGTTTTAGCCCACAAAAGCTTGTGCCCAAATAAATTTGTTAGGCCTTGTCTACACTACGAGATTACTCCAATTTTATAGAAGTCGATTTCTGGGAACAGATTGTATAAAGTCGAGTGCGTGCGTCCACACTAATTTGGCGTAGTGTATCCACAGTACCGTGGCAAGCGTCGACATTCCGAGCGGTGCACTGTGGGTAGCTATCCCACAGTTCCCGCAGTCCCCGCTGCCCACTGGAATTCTGGGCTGAGCTCCCAATGCCTCATGGGGCCAAAAATTTGTTGCAGATGGTAAGGGGAAATGTCATCAGTCAACCCTCCCTCTGTGAAAGCAACGGCAGACTATCATTTCACGCCCTTTTCCCTGGATTGCCTGAGCAGACGCCATAGCACAGCAAGCATGGAGCCCGTTCAGCTCACCGCAGCAGTTATGACCATTGTAAACACCTTGCGTATCATCATGCAGTTTATACAGAACCAGAACCTGAAAAACCAGGCGAGGAGGTGACGGCAGTGCGGTGACGAGTGATGAGGACATGGACACAGATTTCTCTAAAACCGTGGTCCCTGGCAATTTGGAGATCGTGGTGTTAATGGGGCAGGCTCATGCCGTGGAACACCAATTCTGGGCCTGGGAAACAAGCACAGACTGGTGGGACCGCATAGTGTTGCAGGTTTGGGATGATTCCCAGTGGCTCCTAAACTTTCGCATGCGTAAGGGCACTTTCCTGGAACTTTGTGACTTGCCTTTCCCTGCCCTGAAGCGCAAGAATACCAAGATGAGAGCAGTCCTCACAGTTGAGAAGTGAGTGGCGATAGCCCTATGGAAGTTTGCAACGCCAGACAGCTACCGGGCAGTCGGTAATCAATTTGGAGTGGGCAAATCTACTGTTGGGGCTGCTGTGATGCAAGTAGCCCACGCAATCATTGAGCTGCTGCTATCAAAGGTAGTGACTCTGGGAAATGTGCAGGTCATAATAGATGGCTTTGCTACAATGGGATTCCCTAACTGTGATGGGGCCATAGACGGAACCCATATCCCTATCTTGGAAATGGACCACCAGGGCAGCCAGTACATAAACCACAAGGGGCACTATTCAGTGGTGCTGCAAGCCCTGGTGGATCACAAGGGACGTTTCACCAACATCAACGTGGGATGGCCGGGAAAGATTCATGACGCTTGTGTTCATGTTTAACCAGCTGCAGGAGGGGATTTACTTCCCAGACCAGAAAGTAACTGTTGGGGCTGTTGAAATGCCTATAGTTATCCTTGGGGACCCAGCCTACCCCTTCATGCCCTGGCTCATGAAGCTGTACACATGCACCCTGGACAGTAGTAAGGAGCTGTTCAACTACAGGCTGAGCAAGTGCAGGATGGTGGTAGAATGTGCATTTGGACGTTTAAAGGCGCGCTGGCGCAGTTTACTGACTCGCTCAGACCTCAGCGAAACCAATATTCCCATTGTTATTGCTGCTTGCTGTGTGCTCCACAGTCTCTGTGAGAGTAAGGTGGAGACATTTATGGCGGGGTGGGAGGTTGAGGCAAATCGCCTGGCTGCTGAATACACGGAGCCAGACACCAGGTCGATTAGAAGAGCACAGCAGGAAGCGCTGCGCATCAGAGAAGCTTTGAAAACCAGTTTCATGACTGGCCAGGGTACCGTGTGATGCTTCTCTTGGTTTCTCCTTGATGAAAACCCACCCCCTTGGTTGACTAATTCCCTGTAAGCAACCCGTCCTCCCCGCTTCGATCACAGCTTGCTTGCAAAAGAAATAAAGTCACTATCGTTTAAAAACCATGTATTCTTTATTAATTGATTCTAAAAATAGGGAGATAACTTACAAGGTAGCCCGGGTGGGGTGTGGGAGGAGGGTAGGAGGGAAGGAAAAGGCCACTTTAAAACTTGTTGAATGACAGCCTTCTGTTGCCCGGAGCCTCCTGCCCCTGTGTTCTTGGGCGTCTGGGTGAGGAGGCTATGGAACTTGGGGAGGAAGGAGGGCGGTGAAACAGGGGCTGCAGTGGCAGTCTCTGATCCTGCTGCCGTTCCTGAACCTCCAACAGACGCTGGAGCATGTCCGTTTGATCCCGCAGTAGCCCCAGCACTGCATACTGCCTCCTTTGATCTTCCTGACACCACTTCTCATCTCGATCGTCCCTCCTGTCCTCACGTTCATTGGCCGCTTTCCTGTACTGTGCTACTGTGTCCCTGCACACATTCTGCTGAGCTCTGTCCATGCCGGACGACTGCATGAGCTCAGAGAACATTTCATCACGCGTGTGTTTTTTTCGCTGCCTTATCTGAGTTAGTCTTTGGAATGGAGGAGGGAGGCTTGAAACATTTGCAGGTGCAGGAGGAAAAAAAGGGAGTGAAGTATTTAAAAAAGATACATTTTACAGAACAATGGCTATAGTCTTTCACAGTGAACACTATTCACATTACATAGCACATGTGACTTCGGTACAAGGTTGCATTTTGCATCTTATATTAAGTGCAAGTGGCTTTGGTGTTAGAGATCTCACACGGGCAACAGAATTCCGCTTTAGGCTTCTGCAACCTTCATAACAGCAGCACCCTCCTTTCTCATACCAAGCAAAGCCTGTTGAGTTGGCCATTTAGTGCTGCGGTTTTAGTGTTAACGTGCAGCAGCAGAAACCAAACTAACCCCCCCCCCCACTCCAATTCTCTGGGATGATCGCTTTACCCCTCCCCCCATCGCATGGCTGGTATCAGGGAAGATCACTGCTAGCCAAACACGAACAGCTCAGCGCCAATGGGCTCCCACCCCGCTTGGCTAACTGCGGGTAGGATTTCCTTTCAGCCACAGACAAACAGCCTAGTAGGAACAGCCACCTCTGAATGTCCCCTTTATTAAATTCCCGTATTTCAACCAGGTTACCATGAATGATATCACTCTCCTGAGGATAACACAGAGAGATAAAGAACGGATGTTGCTTGAATGCCAGCAAACACCAGGACCATACTCTGCCAGGCTTTGTCATGCAATGATACCAGATTACTTGCTACTAGAATGGCGTGGTAAAGTGTCCTATCATGGAGGGAGGAATAAGGCTGCTCTCCCCAGAAACCTTCTGCAAAGGCTTTTAGAGTACCTCCAGGAGAACTTCATGGAGATGACCCTGGAGGATTTCCGCTCCATCCCCAAACACGTTAACAGACTTTTCCAGTAGCTGTACTGGCCACGAATGCATCCCAAGTCCTCAGGGCAAATCAATCATTAAAAAATGCTTGCTTTTATAACAACAGTTTTAGAAGGTACACTCACCAGAGGTCCCTTCTCCGGCTTGGTTAGGTTGGGAGGGTATTTCAGTATTTCAATGCATAAAAAGATCCTGGCTGTCGGGGAGAAAGGTGTGCCGTGTGCTCTCCTCAAGCTCATCCTCCTCCTCCTCTTTCCCGTCCGCAAAATCCTCAGGCATGGGGGAGAGTACCCCTCATCGGAGTCCACAGACAGGGGTGGGGTAGTGGTGGCGGCCCCCCCTAGAATTGCATGCAGCTCAATGTAGAAGCAGCATGTCTGGGGCTCTGTCCCGGAGCGTCTGTTTGATTCTTTGGTTTTCTGGTACGCTTGTCTGAGCTCCTTAAGTTTCATGCGGTGCTGTGTTGCGTCCCTGCTGTAGTCTCTATCCCTCATGGCCTCTGAGATTTTTTGAAATGTTTTGGCATTTTGTCTTTTGGAACGTAGTTCTGATAGCACGGATTCATCTCCCCATACAGCGATCAGATCCAGTACCTCCCGTTCAGTCCATGCTGGAGCTCTTCTTCGATTCTGGGACTTCATGGTTACCTGTGCTGATGAGCTCTGCATGGTCACCTGTGCTGATGAGCTCGCCTGACCAAACAGGAAATGAGATTCAAAAGTTCCTGGGGCTTTTCCTGTACACCTGGCCAGTGTATCCAAGTTCAGAGTGGCTTCATTGTGTGGACGGGTGCAGGGTTAATTCGATTTAACGCTGCTAAATTCGACATAAACTTGTAGTGTAGACCAGGCCTTAATCTCCAAGCTGCCACAAGTACTCCTCGGTTTTTTTGCTGATACAGACTAACACGGCTACCACTCTGAAACCAAAAGGATTTAGACAGACTTGCCAAATCTCATCTCTCACATGACACTTACAAATCTCCCTTGGATGTCAAGCTGCATAGCAGCTGTAATATCATGCACAGCTGCAGGAGAGCAAGACAACATAGGAAACGCTGCTAGCCCTTTTGGGTTGTTAGGAGTAAGAGTAGCAGCTTCTCCCCCCATGCTGCGCATACACAGCGTGTCCCTCCTCCCTTCCCTCCTAAAAGGGAGGAGGGACACTTCTGCTTCTTCTCACAGCCTAGGCCTTGCTAACCATGACTGAGCCTCCAGAATCTCCAGCTGCACGTCAGCTTCGGTCTGAAGCTCCACCACCATGCTTCCCATCCCCTAATCCTCACCTTGATACAGTTAAGGATAAAGATCCAGCAAACAAGTAAATAAGTAAATAGCCCCTGAAAGCTAAGTCTGGCATAGACTGATCCATCTACCAGGGAAATAATGCTGCTGCTGCCTCCTCCTCTCTCCTGTCTCTGTTCTATTCACTAAGCTGCAGCCAAACGCTACCTTCCTTGTCTGTCATGCTGAATGTATCACACTGGTTCCAGATCTCAGCTACCACCATTTATTTCCTTCTGAACCCTCAGGAAGGTTAAACTTCCTCACACTCTACATGGAGCAATCTGTGCTTTCACCTTGGCTCATTCCACACACATTCTAGTTAGTTTACTTATTTTAATTAAAATGCACCTTTAAATTTTTGCATTTCTCATGCAGCTCTCTATAGCGGCAATAGCCTCCCTCCTCCATTACTCCCAATGATCTCACTCCTCTCCTTCAAATCCCTGCTACAAAGTTTTTTTTTTATATCATTCGACCAGTAACTCACCCTTGTTCTTGCTTCATCTCATGTCCCTTTAACTTAGCCTTCCAACACACTGCATGCCCACTCAACTGCATCACCACTTCACTTATACTAGACTGCATGCTTTATGTTTCTGAAATACCCAGCACACCAATGCTACTATTACGATTAAATAAGGAGCCTGAACAATTTAAATTCTCTAACCTTAAACTTCTTCTGTTTTATCATCTCCTCTGTCTCTGATCTTTTGTTGTCAGTACATGTTGCCCCTGGCCCCATGTCCTGGGTGCCCTCCCCCAATATACCATTCTTCTGTTCTACTTAATTTGCATTGTTTTCCCTCGATCCCTGTTCTATTCTGGCCTCTAATACATCTTTTCCCTATTACTTCCCTACCACCAAGTGCCCAGTCTCTTCCTCTCCCCCTCCCTCCCTAATCACTTTGGGTCTTCCAAATTCCTTCCATACCTCCCTCTTTCCACAAGGTCCCCAATCTTTTCACTGCTATTCCTTTCCTGAGCCCCCAAGCTGTTCCGTCTATAAGTTCCTATCTTTCTTCCCTTCCCACCACCCTGAAGCTGAAATCAGGTGATAACTTAAATCCATTAAATGTTGCACTCCATTCCAGAAAGCAAAATTCCTAGAAATATGAAGGGAAACTTTTCACAGGGGAAAAAAATCTCAGTATGGGACATTCTCTCAGAACAAAAGAGGAAGCATGCTATCTCCTTAATGGAGATAGGCACCTTCCCCATTTTCTCTCTAGGTGCTGGCCCTTCCATGTCTAGAAAAACTAGCTAACATCACATACATATGCACCTGCATCCTCACCCACAAACATGCTCCATTCTCTACACACACGCCAGTCTATGGATACATCTACACTGCAACAAAAGACTTGTGCAGCTGGCCCCCTTCAACTGACTGAAGCTCATGTGCCTGAGGCTGCAGGGGTATAAAATTGCAGTGTAGACATTCGGGCACATGCTGGAGACCAGGCACTGAGACCATGCGAGGTGATGGGTCGCAGAGCCCAGGCTCCGAATGTCTACACTTCCATTTATAACCCTGTAGTCTGAGCCTGAGTTAGCTGACCCAGGCCAGCCAAGGTTCTTTTATTGCAGCGCAAACATACCCTATGTCTCTGCACCCCTCTCATTTGCACTTCTGTCCCTCCTCAAAGTTCCCACTCTTCAGTTCCTGCCCCAGTACTCAAGGTTTCCTTTACTGTCCACTCTCCTTCTGCCCAGTTCTCCCCCTCATCTATATTTCCCCAGATCTTTGCCAGTCTCTCCAGTTCTCTCCTCCCCTCTAGCCTACACCAGTTCTCTGCTCACCTCACATTTTGTAACCACCAGTTTTGCCAACCCCGCCTTGTCCAATTTGATATTAGCCTCCCCCAGGCCTATGTCCAACCTCACTTTCCTTTCCGTTCCTTATGGGGAGGGATAGTAGGGCACCTGTGTGCTATTAGCTTGTAGAGAACTGGAAGGAGAAATGGGGATCCCTGGGGACTCTTTTGGAAGGGAGGCAGGATTTGCAACAGGCAGAGGCAATGCAGCTGTAGCCATACTTTAAGGCATGCTAGGGCTCTTGGCCCAGCCCGAGTTCTGCCTATTGACTGGGAGTCTCAAGTGTACGCGGGGCAGAAGTGGGGATGAAAGGCAACACCACTTCCTTCAGGGAGGGGAAGAAGGAGAGGTCTAACGTGTGAAGAAGTATTGTGGCTATGACTTTTTTTGGGGGGAGGGGGGTAATCTTTAAACAAATATAAAATTCTGGGCACAACTGCCACGCTTTAAATTCATCCCAAGTGTCTTTTCAATATCACTTTCTATTCTGCTGAAAAGCATGGAGGTCAGCATGAACGGGTTCCGTTTCTAAACACCATGATAGTTTTCCTAAGGACATAAAAAATTATTCCTGCTCCTTACTATTTAGTGTTGTCTTAACTTAGCTGCATTACAATGCCTAGGAAGTTAATACATAATCACCATTCAACATCTGTTTTTCTTCAGTCTCTATTGCATTCTCGGATTAAAACAGGAATATGCTGAATAATAAACTCCTAACTGACCATAGACTTAAAACAATTCTTTAATATAGCTTGTTACTGATTATGCAGTGAAGGGTCTGATAGTTTTACAGCTTTGTATTATATACAGACTATACAAGAGGCACATGAGAACTACTTAAATCACAATTTTATTTTTCAAATTCAAAAACAATTAACTGTATTTAACATGTTACATCAACAGATTTAAAATATCATGCTCTATTTAAATATTTGACTGACAACAATGTATACAAATAAAACGTTACACAAATATATTTAAGAAAACATTTTGGTCTTCAATCTGAACAATAAATAGACAGGCACTCCTATATATACAAAGAAGGGGTCATTACTTAGAACAAATTCTCATATAAGCAACATGTGGAAATATGGCAAGAAAAGATTTCTAGAGTTTTGGGAAACATGCTGTATGACACATCATGCAATTTCCAAATCTCACTTTCAAAACTTGAAACGTTTAAGATGTATATTGTTCTGAGTTTATCATCATCAGTTTATAGAGGAGATCCAAACCAAGCTTTCCTGAGTGATGTGCAATTTCAGACTTCAGTTATCCATATCAAATCAAGCTACCTGATGATTGTTTTTAACACCAAAACAGAAAACAAGGACTGGCCAGAGCAGCCTTTTCTGTAAATAAAATGAGTGACAGAAGAACTTTGATTTATAAAGCTTAACTGAAATTCAAGACAAAAATCTGCCTATTAGCAAAGTCCAACATAAAACCTATCCTCTTCCTTACATGTCCAGCTCTTAAATTTTATCCCATTTGAAATTATATTGTGATTTTATAAGATATAAAGTATCATTACATAAAAGGTAGAGATTTAGTATCCTTTCAGATACAGGCAGACACATTTTGCACAGCAGATCACATTTAAATGAGAGAATACTGTTCAGAAGTAGCATATGATAGAGGAAGAGTTACAAAATCAAAACACCTTTCAATAATTAGTGTAATTTTTTAAAGTTATTTTTTTTTTTTTTTTTTTTTTTACTTTGTGTAAAAATTAGACTTTCCCAATTTCTGAATTTTTACGTTACAAATGCTATTTCAAACAGACAAGTTTTCTCAGGAAAAAAAGTCTGTGTTTACAGCTTCTACCACCACAATTAAAATAAGATGCACTAGCAATGAAAAGTGGGCAATCCATGCTTTCAACATTATGGTGATAGCTAACCATGAATCAATGAAGAATTTTTTGTTATAACTTCTGAAGTCTATTTTAAAATTTGTAGATGAAATATTGAAACATAATAACTGCTAAGACAGTGGAAAGATTAGGACTAAGTCTTCATGCCACACTCTCAAAAATTTGTTATTCTAGTATTATTTTTACTTTTAGAAGTACTGAACAAATGTTTCTAGCTAATGATTTTTAAGAGAAGTAACTTTAAAAACCATTAAGTGAGAACAAAGAGGAGTTTTAATGATTCAATGAAGAAATTAGACCCAATCTTGGAAAATAAATTGAAGACACTTACGCATGTTACTTTAAACATTTAACAATTTAAGTGTGGATCCTGCAAGCGTGTCCAAATCTTAATCATTTCTTGAGGTTTTCTGCTATGTACTAACATTAAGTTTGTGTAGGAACATATGTTATTCCTGTGTTTCTCTTCAATATCAAATGTTTTGAAGCCTTTGTGTTTTTCCGGAGCAAGCCCAAGTTTCTGAAGGCACATTCCAGTATAAACGTCATCAATAGGATAGAGGAGGACCTGGTCAGATGCATTGTTCAGTCTTAATGCCAGATCACCAGAGTACAGAAACCCACCACCTCCTGCATATGGAGGATAAGAACCTTCAAAAACACTTTCTGGAATGTAGTACTTTAATTTTTTTTCTCGATGAGGTCCAGCATCTTTGATCACATCACCTATAAATAAGTCTTTTGCTTTGTCCTTTGATAAATTCTTCAAGTAATCCAGGATCTGGTGGGTATTCACAAAAACATCATCATCCCCCTTAAAAATAAACTGGGCCTCTGGACACGTGCTGCTGACCCATTTAAGAAACAGCACCTCTTTCAGAGTCAAGTTGAAGAAAGTGTCTCTGTAGTTCCAAAGAAGAATGTCTTGGTGGGTTTGACTCTCAAATTTCAGCATGTCTGAAAGGTCAGGAAAGTTATCTTCTGGAGGGGTCTGTCCCAACAAAAAGACCCTTACAACTGTTACATCCCCTGATTGTATTTCTTTACCCCAAGATTCCCTAATTGCTTGCCTTCTATCAAAATGTGGTATAAGTGACTTGATAGCCAGTAGCAGGAAAGGTTTGTGTTTGCACTTTTTTGGTTGATCCACTAATAATGAATAATTTCTACATCTTAAATAAAGCAGGAAGTCTTTAAATCTGTCTGGCAACGTTGCAAAGTCATTAACCTCTGATGTTACTGATGGATCAGGGTCACAGGAATTCAGAACACTAGTATTAGAAATTAAGGTTTCTTCCACAGTCATATTGGAAAGCAAGGTCAAAATGGGGTTGTACAAGAATTCCAGCTTCTGTTGCTGTTTGTTCCAATAGGCCTTGTGAGGAGTGTATTTCCTCCAGAACTTGCTGCTGGGTATTATAACCTGTCCTTTTGTATTCTTCTCTTGACCACCACTTTTGGAGACTTCCACAATCACATAAATAAAAAAGTTTACCATCATCAGAATTCCCAGCAGCCTTAGTCTTCTGCGTCCAACACTCATTTCTCATATCTGAAAAGAAAAATGATGGTTAGATTTTATTCAATCTTTTTCAAACAGGTTTCTAATTTCATAGGAATACAAGAGGGTTTTTTTGACCACTTCTAAACCTCACAGTGTACAAAAGTCAGCAAGCCAAGAGTTGACATTTACATACTGAAAATGAAAAATGAATTGGTCACCCCCTAATATACAAGCTCTCTCTTGCAGCTATAGGGGTTTTGGTTCCATTAGAAAGGAAAAGTTTGTCAATCAAGAGAACAAGCAACGATGGAAAGTTTTGCTTGAATTTCTAAAGCAGAATAAAGCATTTGACCATACATCTAAATTATTAGCAAGTGATCTCTTTCCAAAAGGTTTACATGAGATAAAATGTTTGACTATACAATAATCAAGGCTTGAGAGCTCATTTGCCCTCAGCAGTTGGTAAGCTTTTCCTTGGTAATAAAGTGAGCCTAAGGCTGGGTTGGGTTGAGAGAATAAGGTTGGGTGGGGGTGGGGTTGTGACAACCCCTTATGGTTGTGACATCCTTCCAAATATGAACGCTACAGTACTCAGTTTTTGTGTCTACAGTTTGTCACTCCCCCTAGCTTTCCCAAGCAGAAGCCAAGTGAAATTGACAAGCTTGGCCAGTTTCAAAGCTGCTATTCACCTCTATGTAGGCAGCAGTGAACCTTTTTTATAATTCTGAACTTCATTCTCCTGCTGGGGAAGAAAATGAGTTGTAACAGAAGGTAACACTGAAGTAATCTGTAGGAGAGGACTACCAAAAAGAATAGAGGGGGGAGGGGCAGGGGTATAGGAAGCCACTTTCTTAGTGCGGCAACCAAAAGGGTAGGGAAAGTAGCTAAGACCCTCCTCAACCCCCTTGCCGGGAGGATTTACTACTCTTCTCCAGCACACACACACACACACTCTCCTAGGAAGCTTTTGAGAAGAAGAGAAATTGATCCCTCTTCCTTCTAGCAGCTAGACAACAAGGGGAATGAAAGCTTTGAGTTTATCAGACACGAGAGGCTGAGATGAAGGATGAGAGGTATCCATAAGGCTGGTTGGAATTCCTGTGACTTCCCTATGCTGTAAGCTGAGCTTCTCATCAGGATGTTGTCCCCAAACTCACTAGTACTCCCTCCTTTCCCTCAAACATATCTTTTATACTAGCCTCTGATAAATTGTAAGAGCCCTGTGGATTCTATAAGTGAACCCAAACTAACTTCAAGTTTTTTCTATAGTCCTATAAAAAAAATTAAATAAAAAATGAACAATTTACATTATAAACCTTGCAGCAACAGCTTGTCAACTCTTAAGGACTTGTGTAATATACACAAACACACACACACACACCCCCAACAATACCCACATTATGCAAACTACATGAAAATTCTAAAGAGATACCAATATAAGTGGGACATTACCCAAAACATAAGAACATATCAAACTATACATCACAAATTTTTAGAAAACTAGTGTTTCTCATTTTCTAAAGAGCTAACAAGACACCCAAGCTAACAGCAGCCAATGTAACAGGGGAGAGAGACCTGCCATGGCCCTTCCTATCCTCCTCCCCACAGGGACCAGAGTCAGACAAAAGAAGCTATAGAACAGACCTTATTGAGGTTGTCAAGAGGATTTTTTTTCTCTTTCTTAAAGACACAGTACTTACTAAATAGTTTTCTTTCCTCCCCTGGCAGGAGTCTTAAAACAATAGTCTAGCATCACATAATATTGTTTCCAAGCATATACTTTCATCTATCATATGATATCTAATTTTATCCTCCCATTACTATCTTCTTCTTGCTGTGCCTGATAGTACATCAAATTAAACAAGTAACACAAAATACCAGTTAATAGATTACATCAAGGATTCCAAACTTCATTGCACCGCAACCCCCCTTCTCACAACAAAAATTACTACATGACTCCAGGAAGGGGAACCGAAGCCTGAGCCTGCTTGAGCCCCGCCACCGCAGGCAGGGGGGCCAAAGCCCCACCAGCCTGGGCGAAAAAGCCAAAGCTGAAACCCCAGGGCTTCATCCTCGGGGGTGGAGGGCTGTAACCTGAGCCCTGTCCAAGCCTGAAACCAAAGCCCCAGGCAGTGGGACTTGTACTTCTGCTTCGGCCTTGGGAGGCAGGATGAGGGCTTCAGCCCTTGGCCCCAGCCAGTCTAATGTCAGCCCAGGAGACTCCATTAAAATGAGGTCGTGACTCACTTTGGAGTCCCGACCCACGTTTGAGAACCGCTGGATTACATTGATGCATACAAAATTCAAGGGAGATTAGGTATAAAAAAACCAACAACAACAAAAACTGTGCTTGACACCACTGAGGACAAATAATTTATCCTCCAATATGGCCTGGGGAGTTGTAGCACAAGTTACCACTAATATAGTAACTGTTTGGGACTCAAAGATCGACAATATGGAAACCAAAACAGACACATTAGAAATAAACGAGTACCAAAAGGAAGTGCAAGAATGTGTTTCAGAGATGAAAGGGTAACTACATTTTGGATAACTAAATCAGACATAGCTGAAAAACTGGAAGACTAAGAACCAAATTAGAAGGAAAAACCATCTAAAAGTGGGTGGTAAGCAACTTGTATTCTCCTTTGAACAGTGCATTCTTGCTGCACATAAAATGTAAGTGAAAAATGATAGGATTAAAATAGGACAAGCACAGAAAGTCAAACCACTCTTGGAAACAAAGGGAAAGCTCAGAGCATTTACCAGTCAACAACCAAACCTGCCCACCATCATAATTTTCAGGGCTGGGCCTGTGCAACTTTAATTCGACCCCTTGTGTACATAAATTACGATACAGTCTTGAATTATATTACTGAATATTACTTTAACGTGGCTTGCGTAGTCACTGCAGACTGCCGGGAGAGAGCTCTCCAGCGCTCTAAAAAAACCACCCCCACAAAAAGGATAGTTCCCAGTGCTGGTGCACTGTTTATACTGGCGCTTTACAGCGCTGAAACTTGCTGCACTCAGGGGTGTGTTTTTTCACACCCCTGAGCAAGAAAGTTGCAGCGCTTTAAATTGCCAGTGTAGACAAGTCCTGTGAGTGGTCTGCACTTCTGAATCAGAATCTATGGTCTCAAGCTGGACATCCGGAAAGTGAGGCACACACAACTGGCGACCACATGTAAAATGTCTGGTTTAAAGTGACTTGCCCCGTGCCACACAAGAACTCTATGGCAGAAGCAGGGATAGAATCCCAACTTCCAGGGTGGCATTTCACTCCCTTAACTATGAGACCATCCTTTCACTTCCTGAAATCTTTTCCCTCATTCGTTACATACCTTTCAACTTCTTAAAAAAAATAAGACAGGGATCCTAAAGCCAGCCTCCGTCACTACTAGAGGTGGTTGAAAATTTTCTGATGGAAGTTTTCCACTGGAAACACTGACTAGACAGAACCTAAATGTTCCATGGGAATGTGCTGATTCTGTTGAAAGTTTCAATACGAACCAGGCAGCTCCCCACCCTCCCAGCAGTCCACACAGCAGACTTTCAAGGCTTCCCAGACTGCCCACCTAACAAGCTCCCCAGTGAACGGGATGCCAGGTTACTCAACTTTCCAAGCTGTCTGGCTTCCTACGTTCCCCAGGAAGCAAGGCAACCACATCCCAAGGTGGCTGGCTCCCCAGATTGCCTGGCTCTTCAGCCAGCTTGCCAGGGAGGCGGGTGGTTAGCTGGTCTAGACATTTTTTTAAAAATTCTGTTTTTTCTGAAACTGAATTTTTCAAAAAAGTTTCTGTTCTGTAGAAAATTTCTCGTTTCTGACATTTCATTCTAAATCAGACTCAAAACGATTTAATAAAAGTGAAGTTTTCCATGGGATGGAAATTCCAGTTCCTGCACAGCTCTATTCACTACACAACCGTGATTCATCTCTAGAGCAGATCCAACCTGTGCACTGATTGAGGTAGGGGTCCTGTTGAAAAAAATAGTACGCCATCATGTAATTTAAAGACTTTATCATAATATCTATGAACAGGAGAAGTGAATTAAAGTTACACAGGCAACCTTAATTCTGGTATTCCCTAACTTTTAAGTGCTTGCGTGTTTTCTGTCGCAATCAATGTTCTTTTCATGTAATTTTTTGGTATTTAATTTCCTAGGATTTTAATAAAGTAAATTGTTTAAACAGATTCCATCACGTAGCATCACAAACACACACCCCCACATTGTTCATCAGCAGAGTTGGAACCTCTAGAACTGCCGCCACAGACCTTGGCCACCTGAGCTAAGAGAGTAACTGATAGCAAGAATAGATTGCCATCCTCTATGTAGACCAGCACTAGAGGGAGATGGCACACTTTGTCAGTGGGTTTTACAGATATTTGCTGACAGCAGATAAATGGTGAAACTCAGCTCAGAAACGAAGTGTGCTTTATAAAGCATGTGTGAACTACAATTTTTTCCCCCAAAGTCGTATCTTGGTCAAAAAATGATGGATTTTCACAGGAACAGCAAAAGGTACATCCTTGACACAATGTCCCTGCTTCAAAGCAGGGCTGGAGCTTCTCAAAGAAAAGGTCACCAGAATTTTAGCATTGCAAAACAACGTATTTTCCCCTAGCCTCGTTCTTGGAAATGGCCAAAACATTTTGGCTGACACTTTCCAAAAACAGTCAACCTGAGGTAGACACCAAACACGGATAATGTCAGCCCAACTGGTTAAAGTCTGGCAACATGATAAGCAACTGAAAAAGGGTCTTATAATGGGAAATGTTGGTCAATCTTAATAGTCGGTATTGCTGGCCCCATCTATATTCACATCAGCAAATTTCATAAGAACTGCCAGACTGGGTCAGATCAATGGTCCATCTAGCCCAGTATCCTATCTCTGACTATGGCTAGTACAAGAGTGAGAGAAAAATCGTACAGGACAGGGCAATTTTGGAGAGATCCATCTGTGTCTTCCACTCCTGGCTTTTAGCAGTCAGAGGTTATGGGGTGCCCCAAGCCTGGGATTGCATCCCTGAGCATCTTGGCTAATAGTCATTGTTGGGTCTATCCTCCATTAACTTACCTAGTTCTTTTTTGAACCCAGCTATTCTTTTGGCCACCACAACATCCCATGGCAGTGAGTTCCACCGGTGAAAATTAACCAAGTTTGCTGTATCCAGAGAGACAGAATACACACCAGCCAGTTGGTTCAGCTGGTGGTGCACACCTTACTTTAATATAACACCACGCATGGTGTGAAAAAGTACTTCCTCTTGTTTGTATTAAAACTGCTGCCTATTAATTTCAAGTGACCCCTGTTTTTTGTATTGTTGGAAAATGTAACTAACACTTCCTTATTCACCTTTTCCACACCATTCATGATTTTATAGACCTCTCTCTCTCTTTCTCTCTCTCTTGATCACACACAGCCCTAATTTTTTTGGTCTCTCTTTGTGTGCAAGCTGTTCCATACCTTTGATAATCTTTGTGTCCTTCTCTGAACCTATTACAGTTCCACTATATCTTTTTTGAGATGGGGTGAAGAGAAATGGACACAATATTCAAAATGTGGGTACACTATGGATTTATATAGTGGCATTATACCTTCTGTCTTATTTTCTATCCCTTTCCTAATAGTTCCTTACATTCTGTTAAAGCCTTTTTGGCTGCCACTGTGCATTGAGCTGAAGTTTTCAGATAACTATCCGTGGTGACTCCCGAGATCTTTTTCTTGAGTGGTAACAGATAATTTAGAACCCATCATTATATATGTATAGTTGGGATTATGTTTTCCAAACTGCACTACTTTGTACTTATCAACATTGAATTTCATCTGCCATTTTGCTATCCAGTTACCTCGTTTTGTGAGATCCCCCTGTAACTCTTTGTAGCCAGCTTTTAACTTAACTATCTTGAATAATTCTATATCATGTGCAAACTTGGCCACTTCGCTATTCATTCCTTTTCCACACGATTAAATGAATACACCAAACAGCACAGATTCCATTAAAGGTCCTTGGGGGACCCCATGGCTTACCTCTCTTCAGTGCGAAAACTGATTATTTATTCCTACACCGTATTTCCTTTGATTTCAATGTATTGTAATCTACTGTTATACTGCTGTTGCTGAAGAGAATGTACTAAGGACAGCAGGCACCATCAGCAATCACTATTGACAAAACAGATTCAGTTATAGTTCATTGTGGGATAAGTATAAGCCATTTTTAAAAGCAGAGTTCCATGCAACAATGCAAGTTGTGTGAAATATGTTGCTGAATAATGAAGATCTAATAAGGGAAATTAGAATTTTTTTAAATTAAAATTTTATGAACATACTGCTTTTTTTATCGTTTCTAACTATATAATTTACATATAGTACGATGAATAAGTTAATGGCTTGCAAGACAGAAACAGATCACCAATTTTTGTTAAACTACAGCAATTAACTCTCTTGAATATATTATATTTCTTCAAAAAAGTGGTTTTAATAAGCAGAAGAAAGAGAGCCATTTGAACACTTGTATTATTCACCATACTGTATAACAACTATATACTGAGTCACAAACTAAAAAGGCAAGAAGTTTAAAATGGAAGAAGAAAATGTTCTTTTAAAGGGTAAGCCAGTAGAACTCATTGCTGAAGGATTATAATTTTGACAAGTAGCTCAGTAAGTTTCATAAAAAAGATAGCAACTGCAGTTGCACTAGATAGACTTTACAGTTTTAAAACTTCATGCTTGAGGACATAAGATGATGTAAGGTTGCCAGACAACCAGGGGAACTGGATTTACAACTCCAAAACCAGTAACAGTCTGCCACATATGTTTTTCTGTGGTGTAAACAGACACAGCTGTGTCTTAAGACCACTCTTGTTTTCCATCTGGTCTGTTGGTGTTGCACTGACTGATCAAAATGCTAGTGGTGTGAATTTTGAGTTCAGGTAGCTTGCCAGCAGTAACAGTATAAAAATGTACTAGACCAGTGTTTTTTGCCACTTACACTTTAGTAGTAGCAATCTGAGCAGGTCATGTGGACAGACTTTACTGAAGAGGTTTTAACTAGAGTCAGTGAGGAGGAGGAGTTAGTATCACGGAAAACCTTTGCCATTCAGACTAGATGACCATAATGGTCTCTTCTGTCCTTAGAATCTATGTATTATAAGAACTGAAGTAGTAGTAAGCCCAGAGGAAGCCAGTGTGCTTCTAACCCAGTCTTTGGCTACACTGGATACTTTTACATCAGTGTAGCTACACTGATATACTTGCATCAGCATAGACACATCTACCACTGTTTCAAATTAAGGAAAAATGCACCAGTCCTGTTGCACTGGTATAAAAAGACACATACACTAAGGATCTACACCAGTGTACCTTTGCCAGTGAAAAGTGTAGCTAGTACCTCAAAAGAAAGAAGAATGATCCCGGCTGCCAGCTGCAACAAAGAAAGAGAAAAACCAGTAGAGTCTACACCTTCAGCAGTAGTCAAGGACTGGTATAGACACAAATTTCCATCTGTTTAGCTAAAGTTTAAACTGTTTTGAAAACACACCTTTAGTTAAACAGTGCAAGTCCATGGGTTGATAAGATCTGTGTCTGGACTCTGGAGTTCCTGGATGACCCCAACAGGAGCTGTGGCTGAATCACCAATTTCATGCTTCTTTTTTTGGATAGTAAGGGAAGTTACTACATGCAGAAACAGATACAATCTGCTGCTGAGGGTGCTCAGTAGGGATGAGGCAGGCAGGCAAAAAAAGAGTGGAGGTGGGGGGAATAGGAGAATACAGAAGAGAAATGGTTAGCATAGTAGTTCAGTGGCAGCACATCTGAGTTTGGTACTGAACTATATTCCTCTCTCTTTGGGCTGGGAGCACCGTGAAGGCGGTGAGCTGAGGCAGAGGAATACTGGCTGCACTAACACTTTTCTGTGAGACTAAATGAAAAGCATCTAAACCTAAGTTGATGGGAGGGTAGCTATAACCCATGACCCCAATTCAGAGGCAAAGCTCTGAAAACCTCAAAATAGAAAGAGGAGGAAAATGAGACAAAACGCTGGCCACAGCGTTCTTGATTACCTAAATGCCTGTCTCTAAATTTTTATAAAAGAACAGGAGTACTTGTGACACTCTAGAGACTAACACATTTATTAGACCATAACCTTTTGTGGGCTACAGCCCACTTCATAGGATGCACAGAATGGAACATACAGTAAGAAGATATATAAACACACATAGAAGGTGAAAGTTGCCATAAAAACTGTAAGAGGCTAATTGAGATGAGCTATTATTAGCAGGAGAAAATAAACTTTTGTAGTGATAATCAAGACAGCCCATTTAGACAGTTGACAAGAAGCTGTAAGGATACTTAACACAGAGAAAGAGATTCAATATGAAATCTAAATTTTAAGAAACTACAGAAACCACAGTACTCTAGGAAGGAATTAAGGTTTTCAGCAAAGTTTTGTTCAAGGTAAGGACGTACTTCAGCAATATTTCAAAATGGTGATAAGCAAACTTGTAGACAAGGGAGGTATAAAAAAAGGAATAGTTTGGAAGAAGAGTTAAGATCTGAATTAGGGAGAGTGACTGTGGAATCTGCAATGAGACAAAAAGGACTTAATTTTTTATAGCTTTTAAGGCCAGAACGGACCATTGCGATCAACTAGTTTAATCTCCTATCTGACTCATGGCATAACATTTCACCAAGTAATTACTTCAGCAGTCCAATATGTTGTGGTTTAACCTATAGGACTGCTTGATTTGAAGATTTCAAGTGACACAGAATCCGCCTCATTCTTCAATAAGTTGTTCAATACCTTGAATCATTAAGTTCAGTACACCTTGATTCTCAGCTATACGGTTAACATTTCAACTGTGTTTATCCCTTAATACGCTCCCCTTTTGTTGTAAATTAAACACTCGACTGCTCTAGCAAGTCTATCACAATGACTGGTTACCTTGCTAGTAAATTGGTGACTATCCAAACTCTGCAGCCCCTCTCCCCTGTGGAAAAAATCCCAATGCTCTATAAAACGTTCTCCATTACACCACTTACCAAGCCAATAAGTTTTCACCTTTGAAATATTTAGTAGGAAGCAGTGATCTAGCCAGGATCTTAGTTTTAAAAAAAGCAAGCCAAAAATCGTAAAAAGAGTTTGTGCAATACAAAGTAGTGCCATCCAAAGCGGAAGTCAGAAATTAGAAGTCACAGAGGGAACACAATGTAAAAAGGAAATGCCATGGACAGAATTTTAAGGGGGTCAGGGAGGCAAAACTACTCGTTCATCTGTAATTTCCATTTCTCCTAGTAGATTCACCTCTCTGGACGGACACCCTAACTCATAGGTACTCTTGTACAACCTAGCAAAATTAAAGCAGAGTTCCTCTTTTTTCTCGAAAATGAAAGTTCTTCCTGTTGGCAACTAATCTTACCCTTCCCAGACACACATTTACAATGTAAAGGACACACAAGCTGAATCCCTTCCTACATAGTTGATGTTTCTAACCCTTCTTGTCCTTCTCACCATTACTATTTTACCTTTAGAAATCAGATGAGCAAGACTAAAACCAGTACTGAAGATGAAAAGTGTCCCTTCAATTTTTACTATGCTATTATGTTTTTCGGATTATTTAGTACCTCATAGCATGGTGCTAGAAAATATATTAAGGATTGTATATTCATATATTCTTAGCACCTAAACTTTATTACTCAGCCTGACCAGTGCCCATGGAAAACTTAGGGCAAATGGTGAGATGTCTGAGGACTCATTCTTTATTCATTCTTTACTTGTCTGGGATGTACATGGTTGAGCAGGAAAAAAGTAATTTATTTTTATATTATTCACTTCCCAATACTCAAGCAAGGTATTCGGTACAAAATGAGTTTAATAAGTCATATTTCTATTGCATATTCTTTTGAAAGTATTTTACAGTTGTAACCTAGTACAAATATTGATGACAAAAATTTGTTTTTATTCCTCTGCTGTGGATCTCTATTCTGGATGTAGTTTATAGGTATTTATGTCCAAGCCACTGATAGAAGAGAGTTATTAGATGAGAAATGTGACTTACATTGACTTAGCTTAATTGAGCTCAATCACTACAACTAAATGTAAAACAATTTAAGTGTCCATTCAAGGACCTACTGTGATTTAACTAAAATGGATTTAAGAACTGACTTATGTTAAATCAGTTCAACTTCTGTATGTGGACAGAACCTTTGTTTTACTAATTTCTCATCGACTAACACACTTCTTTTAGTATACTCACATGTGCTCATTTCTTTCTCACCACACTCATTTTAACCTTCTTAAATTTGGTTTGGGGCACTCCAATTCTCCTCCAAAGATAGGAAGACATCTGCAGAAACAGCTGTCTTCTCCCGCACAAAACAGCTTATGCATTTATCCCTCCGCTGATGAGAATGAAACACAATGCTCTTCCATAAATCAGTGAGAAGGGTCACCAAAGGACAATGTAAGGAGTGTCTTACTCTGATACCAGCACTTTCCTGTACTGTTAGTATTTAAATTCTCAGTGCATCCTGTACTAAAATCTTAAAGGGAAATCCTGACCAAGATTATAAAATTGATTTTATCATAACTCATCTTTCCTGACATTTTATAGGGAAAACTCTCCTGGGTACTTCATCTGGGGTGTCACCATTATGTGGCCCGTTTGGAGAATAATATATGGAGAGATGGCAATTCCAGAAGACCCTCTTAAGAAGTAAAAGAGAGGGAAAACCTGCAGATGCACAGAATCCAAAGGAATGGTGGGGTCAAAGATCCAGAGTAAAATTAACGAACCAGATGTTTAAGGAAGAAACTATTACTTGGATTTTAGTTATACCTACCAAGTTCATCAAGGAAGGGATAACAATGGAGATTTGGCCCATTCCCCTCCAAAAATAATTAAGTTAAACGTCCATATCTAAGTTATTCCATTACCTGATTACACTCAGCATACTTTCTGTAATATTAACAGAAGAAGTGTTTTATTGCCTAGCTCTAGTATCACTGACCTTGAAGTCCGCTGGCAGTTGCTAGAAAAAACAACAAAAAGAACCCAGTTTGACCTGAACCAAAAATAAAGTTTTTTGGTAATCAAACAAAGTCAACAAAAGTTACATTTTGGATCAAACTAAACATTTTGTTTCTAGGCATTTTTAACCTTTCTTAATAAAAGCAAAGGAGATGCCGGGCTAGATTCATAAAACTGGAAGAGAAGGTGCCCCCCTCATACCAAATAGCCCAGTCATTAGGGCACTCACCTGGGATATGGGAAACCCAGGTTAAAATCCCTTCTCTGGGGGAAGGGCTGAATGCAGGTCTCCCCCCTCAAAGATGAGTGTCTTAACCATCAAACTATATAGGCTATTCTGGGGTAGGCCTCTCTCTCAAGCCCTCCCATTAAACCCATTCCACTTTGTATAAAATACCTACATAGTCTCTGGACCAGAGAGTGTGAGAACATTGAAATACAGTGTACAGTGGAAGATTTATATTAACACCTAAATAACTTTAATTCCTAATGATCACTTTGGATAAAAGAATACTTCGAGATTCAACACATTCCTTCTTTCAAATAAAGCATCAGAAGTTAATATAAGCATCCTTGAGCCATCTCAGAAGTTCTCCAGCAAAGGTATGGAGAAAGATACTTGACATCTGTGAGATTTCCAAAGTAAACAAACAGAAATAAAACTTTTCTTTAAACAAAAACAGGGAGGATTTGATTTAAATCACTAGTCAGGAAGACTTGATTTAATCACGGATCTCTACATAAAAGTGCATTCTTCTTGGCTGTTATAACTTTAATACATATTCTTCACAACTCAGAGATAGATGTAGGTTTCATTTTTAGAAGGTACACACCATACATTTTTAAAGTGATTTATTTTGAACATTTTTCAGATTCATTTTACAGCTATATCAGAAAATGAATGATTGTTTGGTTATTTCATTTACCAAAGGTAACTGAAGCAGATATTTTTGAAGTCATTGGGAGGTGAACTACCTCGAATTAAACAGGTTAATCATTAATATTTGGAGGATTCTCTTGCCATGCTGTATTAGGAGAAGACCATCACCAGACAGACATTTAAATTGTTTTATTTAACTAAAACAACGTTAGGTATTCCGGATTTTTTTCTTCAACAGCAAACATATAATATTTTAAACAAAACAAGCGTATGAATTTAGTTAAATATTCAAATTTTTTAAAATCAGGTTTGTTTTTGTTAAAATTGTTTTTAACTAACATTGTTAAATGAAATATATAAAAAAAAAGAAAAATTAAATCGACTGTGTCAGCCAGGTCAACACGAGAAACTTAAAATATTGGTGTCTGCAGCTAACTCAGTCGTTTTCACCTTCATTTTCCTGTTTGTTCATAATCTGGAAAAGAAAAACAAGCTTTCTGGCTTTTTCAGGTCCCAAACGATTTCTCAATTTGGAATGAATTAATCCAAAGGAAGAAAATATTCTTTCTACACCGGCAGAAGAAGCTACTGCTGTTAAAAGAGAGATTATCATTTCAACAGTCTCTGAATCCAAGCGCTTAAGTGACTTCCACCAGTTCACTGGTGTGACTTTCTTTAAAACATCATCAGAAAACATATACTTCTTGAATGGTTCTTATTTCCAAACTGGGTCTCTTTTACAACCTGCTGCCATTATAGGTTTTCCCTTCTAGTGAGAGAATGGTATGGTAGATCTCAAATCAATGAAGGCTACACTCAGAAAGACCTCAAGACTTCTGGAAAATGCTGCTCAAACAGTTTCACTTTTGTTTCTATTGCCTGTCCCTCCCTGCTCACATTTATCTCCAGACTTATTCTCCTTGTCCAGATCTATCCCACCCCCAACAATCTTCTATTCATTGAACTTTTTGAAACTTTGCATTTTCAGAGAGAGGTAAGGGATTGACTCAGTGTACACAAATTTGCAGAGGGACAATAGGGTTGAGGTCTGTTATTCCTCACTTCTGTATATTATTTATTTATTTAAAAACATTTTTTGCTGTTAACAAGCATGTTATCTCTGGCAACGCAAATCCACAGTTTGAGAACTGCAAAACTAAGCATCTCTGATGGTATCTTCTAGACTGAGCACTGAGTTCCATTGGGTAGATAGAAAGATTAACCTAAATAATCTATACAGAAGCTCCTGGTACCCCATGAAATTGGGTCCCTAATCCATGAACTATTGGAAATCATTTACAAAACTTTACATTAATATATTGTCTTATACTACAGAATTAGAATTTATAATCCCTATTCCATGATGAGATATCTTTGAGATATAATGTATCTTAATTAAAACTACCTTTAGATAAAATGCTTTAAGAGGAAAAAAAATAAAAAAAATCCAATTTAAATAAAAAAATCCAATATGATTTTTTTTTAAAAAAATCTGATTTTTATCCACCCTGAACAAAAACTAAATGACTTCAGACATTCATGCACTGCAACAAAAAGGCAAAATCTCAATTTTTAAAAAATGCTTTGCAGGTCACACAGAAGTCTCTCATACACCAATCTGCTGAGTCTCAGGCCAGTGCCTTAACCATTAGACTATCCTTCATCTCTAATTCCACCCCCATATAATCAAATATTTCTCACATTCCCTTAGTTGAATTGGTAAGCATTGCTAAGTTACTTTTTTAGTGCTGCAGGAAGATGGGAGTCTTATCTTCTCTTGTGTGGAGGATTGCAGTAGATCCACAAGCTTATTGGTTTGTTCCTGGACTTCTTCCATGGATATTATGAGAGCTTTCACCACCCTCTTAAGAAGCTTCTAAAAGCCACTGAAATCACCCAAAGGGCACCTGAAGAGATGACTGCCCCATCTGGGAAAGATAAGGATGTGGCCTGTGGAGATGGGAGTTCAGCCATGGGTTCTCTCTTCTCAGGTTCTTCCTCTTGGTGTTGAAGAGGAGAGGTCTTGAACAGGGGTTGTGGTGGCACAGGATCAGCTCTGGATACTGTAGGTGAAGTAGACAGTCTCTTGTATTGCTCAGTTCTGCTCTGGGAGTTATCACAGACCCCAGTGGCCACGCTAGAACTGGTTGATATGGTCCCAGTGCCTAGAGTGTAAAAAATCAATGCTCTTGTTCTCATGATAGAATGTCCCAATACCTAGCTCTAGAGGAAGGTCTCAGTTCCAAAAATGATGATGTTGTGGCCACTTTTGAGGAGAGCATGTTTGAGGCTCTATCATCATCACAGACTTTCAATGAAGCATAGTCCGGTTCCACTGAAGGAGCCAGATCCTTCAAAGTAGAGGATAGGGCTCTGGGCATCAATAGTGCCAAGGAAGTTTGATGTCTTGGTGCTGACACAGCTGCCAATATTGGTAAGAGAGGTGATTCTGACTCCAGAAGAATTAAGAGGTCCTTCAGTGCTATAAACCTCTGGGATGCACAAGTGTCTCAGTTCTGATTACTCCCGCAGCACCAGTTCAGGCTTCCATGCAGAGGCTGATGGTACAGCACACAGTGCAGAAGGCAGCAGTACCAGAGCAGGTTGTGGAAGTGCTGATGTTGATGCTACTGTATGAGCTGCTATAGGTGCTGAGTTCCTTATCGATGATGGAGGCTTTGGCAGCCTCAGCCCTGCCAGAGGTGCTTCAGCGCCCAGATGAAGCTGAGCTTCAATGGTAACTGCTTAAAGTCATGAAGTCTCAGACTGAATGGTGTCGAGGGGAGGCCTTGCTCAAGCTCTTAGTAGGAAATACGCTTCCCTGGCTTACCACTTCCTTAGACTTTACTGACATATTGCTGAGTCTCAGTTCCCAGGCTCTTCCGTTCTGAGGGGCCACACAATGGGGGGGGGGTGAGAAGTGTGTTTCAAAGATCCCAGGTCAGATGCTGACCTCAAAGATCTATTCATTAAGATCTGTAGGCATGATTCCCTATCCTCTCTCATATGTGAGTTAAATAACTGGCAAACTGAACATCTTCCAGTGACACACAATTCTCTGAGGCTGCCAAGACACGTGTCTGTCAGTCAGGGGCACAGTTCTGTGATATACACAGCAATACTTGAAATTAGGGGACCTGGAAGAGGCAACTCTGGATCTAAAAATACATTTAAAATAGAAATAAGAACACTTAAAAACACCACAAAACACTAAAATAAAAACTTGCCAACGGGCAAACTAACTACTAAAAACTAGAGTAACTACACAGGTAGAATAGTTGTTGGCAGTCATATGGACAGCAAGCACTCAAGTCTGAAAGCCAAGAGGAGAGGAACCGAGTAATGGCTACTGCACTCCTCCATTATATGCCTTCAACGTGAAGCATGAAGATTCTCAAAGTGCATGGCCAGATGTCCAAAGCACTCCAAACTTGAGAGCATGAGTCACCTGAACACTAGTAATGGAATGTACATATGGACAAGCACTCGAAGGAGAATATTTTCTTAATTTCAATTTATTCAACTAATTCAGTTCAGTGACTAGTTCATCCAAAGTCGAGAAATGACTGGCAGTTTAGAAAACAGGAAAAGCTTGTTTTCCTTTTCCAATCTATGAATAAAAAAGTAGGTGTGAGTGGATGACCGCTACTAAAATCTTGAAGGACATGGTGACCAGAAAGAATCAGTTTAATTCACTACCTACAGGTAGTACTTTCTTTCTATAATAAATCATATAAAACATGTTTTGTTTTTAAAGTTGTTT
The DNA here is from genome assembly GCF_965140285.1 of Lepidochelys kempii. NCBI lineage: Eukaryota > Metazoa > Chordata > Testudines > Cheloniidae > Lepidochelys > Lepidochelys kempii. The sequence continues at coordinate 197,536,937 of NC_136382.1, forward strand.
TTTAATTAACTAATAAAAACCATTTTCCAATGCTGTATTTGTGCTTTAATGGTATTCAAATTTCTACCCAAATAGAGTGTGACACAAATCATAAAGTTTAATTAAAGGTTTAAACTGTTTAGATCAACTTGGTTAAAACAGTGCAAAAAATGGTGGGGACACTCTTACTTTAGTTAAAACCAGGCTTATTTTGGTTTAACTTAAATCAATTTTGTTGTCAGAAATAAAGAGGTTGGTACTGGTTTAAAAACCAATTTAAGTTGTTGCAACTTTCTTGTGTAGGCATAGCCTCAGTCTCCTACACATTCAGTCCAATACCATGTATACTCTGCATTCACTTTAAAATATTTAAAGACAAAAATTATGAAATATTTAAGGAAGTCATGAAGTCAACAAACTATCAGACTATGAATAGTTATGATTAGTTTGAAATGTTTAAAGCTCACTATTTACAGCCTTTTAAAGGTGCATTTTCAGACACATGGTGAAGTATGCCATTAACCAAAAAAAAAAAGATACATATTACGCACACAGATTTCCTGCAACAACCTTAACTTTGGCCATCAGTCAAGAAGAAATTCCACTGCCAGACTGAAGAAGAAACACATTATTTGTCTAAAAGATACACTACCAAGTTCTTTAGTTCCAAGCTCTAACCTACTTTAATCAGATATTAAAACAATGTTAAAGGCAGCCCACATCTAAATAATTCTCTCCTCACCCATCCCACAACTAAAGTTATCACTCTATTAGTGACATTTTAAAAGAAACTTTGTTTTGATCATGCACTTCCCTTTGGTGGTCTGCAGTTGCAGTTAAACACTATTCTCAAAGTAGTGCTGATACTGAATTCTGGTACATAAGTAAATAAAAACAGCAATATTAGTGTCAACTCCAACTTCAAAACAAAGAAAAAACACATTTACCAAATAAAACTCGGTGAAGGGGGAAATGGTCAAGCTCTTAATGGTATTATATAAAACAGCTGGAGGAAAGTAGGAAAGAATGCAGACTTCAAAAATGCACTTTAGAATAATTTCCAATATAAAAGCTAACAAAGAAATTAATCCACGTTCAAACAAAACCTACTTGATTGCCAGTTATATTTTTAAATATGGAGCAAGCAAATTTTCTACTCCTCAGCATGCCGTTCATGTACTTTACATCCAAAATTGGAAACACACAGAATACAGCCCATACTGCATTACATTAGATTCACAAGCAAATGTAAAAATTAATCCCTTTCTCCCCTGCTTTCAATTTAAAATAAAATTATGATCTGTTTGATTAGTTTATGAGTATTGAATTTAATCAAGATCTAAAAGAACCAAATTGTTTTTCCTCAGTTTCTAGATTATTTCCAAGAATATAAGGCACAAGTCTACTAAGGCATTCTAAGCAGGTGTTTGTAAAATTTAAAATAAAACTATTGTATCATATCACAATACTTTCCCTCCTCCACAATCCACCGCCCTCAATATCGAGGTCACCATCTTCGTGGCAAAGAACCGGACAAGAATCTGCTTGGAGCCATTCAAAGCCAATCTAAGCTACAATTACAATCAAGTGTGAGGTCCCCATTTCCACGTAATTCTGATATGCACTCTAAACAGGACTTTATCTTTGTTACATAGCCAGGCTAAAAGCCTTGGATGTTTCCAACAGAATTAAGATTCATTTTTCACTACAAATTGGAACCATGTTGTAAGCAGGTCAGGGGATAACTGTGTTGTAACTGGATCCTCTGATCGTTGTAATAGTAGTGTAGAAAGGAGCTTAACTGGCTGAAGGTATCACTGAGCAATCCAGGACATTTTCAGATTCCTTTGAGATTACTTCTACTCCTGAGCACGCCTTGCTGACCTGAGGAGCAAGATGCTGGGGATCAGGTATTTCACATGTATGTCCCATACAAATGTTCAGAGCAATATCACCAAGACAATCCTTGAAAAATTAACTTGATACATACAAGCCAGAAGTTGCCATGAAATTTGGGGAGGCCCCCCACCACCACCATGGTTTAGGGTGGGGTGGCCAACCTGTGGCTCCGGAGCCATGGGTGGCTCTTCAGAAGTTAATATGTGCCTCCTTGTATAGGTACCAACTCTGGGGCTGGAGCTACAGGAGCCAACTTTCCAATGTGCCACGGGAGGAGGGGGAGTGTGTGCTCACTGCTCAACCCCTGGCTCTGCCACAGGTCCTTTCCCCACTCCACCCCTTCTCGCCCCCTCCCCTGAGCCTGCCGTGCCCTCGCTCCTCCCCCACAGAGCCTCCTGCACGTCACAAAACAGCTGACTGGGAGGTGTGGGGAGGGAGTGGGAGGCACTGATCAGCGGGGCTGGGAGGCTCTGGGAGCGGAGGGGGGTGCTGCTGACGTATTACTGTCGCTCTTTGGTAATGTATATTGGTAAATTCTGGCTCCTTTTCAGGCTCAGGTTGGCCACCCCTGGGTTAGGGGCAACACCTTGGTAAGAAATCCAGGCTCCCTGCCCTACTCCACCCATAAAGCTGTTGGAAAGGAAGGGTGCTAGGATTCCTATCTGGGTGCTACCCCGACCTACAGCATCCTGGTATCAGCCTTTTACCAGTAGGTTTCTGATCTCTATAAGTGTCCATCCACTGACTACTGGAAGGAAGAAGGAGCTTTCCACCTCCCATACTTCTACCCCTAATTTTGGAAAAGTTAGTTAACTGCTACTATCCTTCCCCTCGGCATCCATTTCTTTGGATCCTCACTTGTGAATAACTTCAGTTGCTTATCTTCTCCTGTCCTCTAGCCCTCCGAACAGCAGCAAAGTGAAGTTAACATGAATACCAGATTTACTGCTGTGTACAGGATTCTGAATAGCAATAGTAAATCTGTAGAGTTGTGTCAGTTTCACTTTGCTGCATAGGAAATTTATGAGCAGTAGCAAGCACGCTAAAGGTATCTGTAGATTTAGAAAGGCAACAATGCATCAATTCATATTCATAAGATTATCCTTACAACCATAAAAGGTTAGATAGTTTTTCCCTCTTTGTTTAAATTTTGCAGAAGCTGATGGTTAGCCCCTCTGGTGTGCAACTCAGAGAAAGTTTTCTTCCTGACATTAGTATTTCAAAACCACGGGCTGGCTATGTCAAAGCCTTCAGCTGCAGAAAAAGTGCATATGCCATATTAAAGAATCTCAATTTAAAAATCAGAAATATATATTAGCAAAAATCAGTGACAGATAACCCACTAAGAACACACCAAGTGTATTCAAGTTTTGGTCTAATATATGTGTCTTTCATAGTAAGTAACTTATGGCATATCTTCTTATTCCTCAAATAGATTGCTTACCTGTCTACTTTGAAAGGTTTTGAGTATTCTTATTTGTAAATACAGTATATGCTGCAGCTAGAATTATAGACTTTTTGGCTGTGATAGTGGGGGGGGGGGGAAGTTAGAGAATAATTCATGTAGGACTGAGACCTGATCTACACATAAATCTTGTACCAGTATAATTATATGTATGTTAGGAGTGGACATAGTTTTCAAGTATAAAAGAACTTTATAGAAGCATCGTTTATTCTCAGTCACATAAAGCAATAAGCTGTATTGGTATAATCACTTTTATGCTAATATAAAACTTTCTACACTGAGAGGGGTTGTACTAATTTAACAATACCTGTACAATTAAGTGGTATAACTTGTGTGGTTTGACAAAGCCCAAAGATAAGTTATTTTGCTAACATGAAAGAATCACCAATAGAAGTCATGGGTTTTGCTATTTTGAGCAAGTTTTCAGTTAAGTTTGAGTGAAACACCAACAATTCACAATATGAAACCTTAACAGAAAAAACATTTTTTTTCTGAACAGCAATTCAACAAGTTCTGACTATTGAAGTTACAAAAAGACTAAAAAAATAAATATATATATTTTTCCAAAACAAATATTTTTGCTGACCAATCTGATGAAACTATTTCATCAATTTTCCCTTTGCGTTAAATAAACCAAACACCACACCCGTCACACTCTGGGATTTTTTCCTCTCTCTTATTTAAATGCTAATTGCTTCTCATGAGGATTATATTCAATCGTTCTTTTGCACAATTCACCACAGTACATTTTAGTGATCCAGTCCTGCATTATACATGTCCTGGAAAATTGTGAAGGTTTGTGCGCCTCTTTTAAGCCCAAGGTCTCTGATTCCCCACCCACTGAAATCAGTGGAAAAGCTCCCATGACTTGATAGGTGCAGCATCAGGCCCAAAATCCCTACAGAGTATTTCTATGAGTAGAGGAACCAAACATTGCTATCTCACATCTGTTTAGATGTGTATACTCCAATTTGCAGTCAATGACTTCAAATTTTTGTGTTAAAACGAGAAAAAATATGTTCTTAATATGTTCTCAAATGTCACTCTTCTCTATTCCAGTTTACTGCCACTACTTTTGTCATTCGCAAATAGAAATAGCATCATGCAATCACTGAGAGACAGCAGAAAGATAAAATATAACACATATCCCCCATAAGGTGACAATATGACATAACAAATATATATTGACAGGCAGACTAAGTTATAGTGGATTTTAATTGTATTCTTTCCCAGAAAATACACACTGCTTACTAATTTTGTAGTCAACATTCATTTAAATGTAGAGCTAGAAAATATGTTACATTGTACAAAATATCCAATAGTCATCCAATGATTCCTTGTGTACAAAGCACAAGGACCCTAATATTTTGTTAAATTAATTAGAAAGCTTTTATGCAAGGGTTCTTTCAAAGAGGTATTAAAGATTGAAACAAAAATTAAAACTGAGCCTTTTTTTTTTTTTAAAAGATTTTATGGATTTTTCAAAGATATTTTGCTTTTTTTCTTTCCAAAGTCAGTAGTCCAGCACTCAAGTAACTGAACAAAACACATATACATGAGAGAAAAACAAAAAAAGTCAGCTTTACATTTTTAGGTTATAAGTAACAGCCAGCCAAAAATATAAACATAAAAATGCAGATATTGACTGCATATTTTAAAAGGCTGAAACTACCAGACACTGGTTAAATTTGTTTCTTATGTTGTTTCCACTATGAAAAAAAATATTCTGATGGAATTAAATGAAAACTGTTAAACCACCATTCTGCATAGTTGATTAAAGAATATATAAAAAAATAAACAAATAAGAAAGCCAGCAATCATTCTTGTTAGGTCCATCCTCAAGAAAAATTCAATTTTCAAGCAGATTTTTGACAGTACGTCTTTTGTTTCTCTCTAGTTACGTAAAGAAAAACCAACCCCTGGCCTTAAATATTTTGACTAAAAAGGATAAAGGAATAGTAGTCAACAGTATCAAAAGCTTAGCATAACACAAGACAGGGTTGAAATATGCAAAATACAGGTCTAGAATAACACGTTCAGCCACCCCGGATTGCGTTTTACAATGTTATTAACAGTCATGTGCCATCAAAACATGGAATGCGGCAGTCTTTGGGATATGAGCCACAAAGCTGAAGTAAAAGCTCCTCCTGTCGTCTAAAGCAGCAAAGATTTCTCAACACACTCTGGACAAATACAGACATCAAAAATTAAATCTAGCTACAGAGAAAACAGGGTGACAGTTCAAAATTGAATCCTGAAGAATAATACAAATTTAAGAAAGGATTTTAGATTTTAAGAAAAAAAGTAGCAGAAAATCTGAAATGAAATTGAGACTAAAAAAAGCGGTGTTATAGTGTCCAGCTATACCACTAGTACTTTAGGGGATAATGCTCTCTTATTTTTTAATCTGTAATGCAAACCTAACCTGAGAAGCTACACAACATGGCTGTAGAAAACTCAGCAGTCTGCATAACAAAAACCACCTACATAATTTTTACTCAAAAGAAGACACCACAACATTGCTATGGTATTGAGAACACTGGCCTTACAAGCTTCTTCTCCTCAGATCTCACACCATTTTAGCTACATAAGTGGGAGTGCTAGGGTAGGTTGCCTGTTTTCTCCACGTGTCATCTAACCCTGTTCAGAACAGGTCTAGACTCAGTGGTAAAGTCAGTGACAAATAGTCTAAACTAGTCCTACCACAAGTAGAACTGCACCAGCAGGTTGTAAATGATAGGTGATTTTAAGAACAATCCCCATGAAAACAACCTCTGTAGTAAGATCCTCTAAGTTAAATCCCTCCTAAACGCACTCCTTCCAAGCCTCTGATAGACAAAAAACGTTAAGACCCCCAATCCCAAAAATGCTTATGATCAATGGGGCCTACTCAACATGGGAAAATTAAGTATGTGCATAAGAATTTGTGGGATTAGGACACAAAAATATGTTCGCCTAGTGCTTGTCTTATCCTTATCCCTTTAGTTGTAACCTTCCCATAACAAAGACTATCATTATATTTGAGTCCTATCCAACACAGAGAATACCATCAGTCCTTAAAAAAAAACCAATGGATATGCAGTGAGTTTGCCACCAGCAGTGGAGAGAACACATTTCAGGTACTATTACTTCTCTTGCAAGTAAAAAATGATCAAATCTTTTTGTGACAGCCAGTCCCTTTACTTTCTCAAAGGCAAATAAGGACACAAGAGAAACTGAGCATCACTGACTGGACAGAGCACTTGACTAGATGTCAGGAAACCCAACCTATTCCCTGCTCTACCACTGATCTGCTGTGCAACCTTCAGCAAGTCACTTCACCTCTCTATACCTCAGATTCCCCTTTCTGAAATGGGGATAACAATATTTACACTCCTTTGTAGAGAGCTTTGAGATCTATGGATGAAAGGCACTATACAAAAGTATTAACTATATTCAGTGCTTCATAAACCCACTCATCTCCATTGTGAAACTTTATCACAGGAGATAAAAACAGGCAGGTACTAATAACATAATATATTTAAAGAGAATCAAGTACAAGTACAAATGTAGGGATTTGCCTTACCTACCTACTTTGATGTTCTTTCACTGACATCAACGGGCTTTGGATCAAGTCACAATCAGTTTAATTGTTTTCCCTCTACATAGAGAGTTTCCCATTTGTTTGTTGGGGATCTCTCTCAACTGAGAAGGAAAAAAAATCTGAAAACAGGAAAACTTGATTGTGAAACCACAAGAATTATCAGGGAGAGAAAGGAGAAAATGTAGTTCCTGAAACTACTTTTAGCTTAGTTTTTAAAAACTGACCGGAATGCAAGCTGACAGTGTCCCTTTAAAATATATATTTGTGAACAACTAATCTAGGAGTTTTTCTCAGAGGAGTTTTAAATTCATTCTTTCACTGCAATATTAGAATTGCTATTTAGAGAGCGTTATAATACATGCAGCCTTTTTAAATGTAGATTTTTAGTTTTCCTGAATGCAATCACTTTCAGTTTGTCAAAATCAGGTAAGGACTTTAAGTTTAAAAGCAGTGTATGAACTCAAGTCCTCAATCTATATCACTCAGCCAAACATCAGAGTTAATTATTAAGCTCTAGCAGTGTGGAATATTTTCTGGAGGTCAAGCTAAAGGGTTTCTTGAGTAACTTTCATCATAAATTTTTCCTGGATGACTAAGGAATTGTGTGCCGCACTGCCACATTCAGAGCAAGTAACCTGATGTCTCCTGACAGAGTACAGTATGTCTCAAGAGGGACAAAATAGCGTGATTTCATTAAGGAACATATACATTTGGGACAAATTCTGCCAAAAGTAGCATTTTCTCTTCCTTTCAATATACACAGAAGCATACTTTATATCCCTAAAGACTTCAACTCACCAGAAATCTGTTTGAAGGACCTAGTTTGGGTAACAAAAATAGAGGAGACCGAACAGCCTGCAACTTGCTGACTTCTATGGCAGTGAGAAACTCCCCAAGGCCACAACCAACGAAACGCCGCGTGGGAGCGGGTCCCCCCGCGCCCCACTGTCTATCTGGCCCCCTAGGTCCTTGCACAACGCCCACCGCTGCCGCATCCTGGTGCCGGCGCCTTCCCCAGAAGCGCTCGGTCTGCCCGAGAATCCCCCCGCCCCAACATGCAAACCACGAAAACTTAGATTGGCTGGTGCAGATGTCATCCCTGTCGGCAGATTTCAGGTAACTTTCCACAGCGAGGGGGTTACAGCATCCGCCGTAGCCGAGGTTGCGGTTTCACTTCCACTCTCACCCCGGCCTGCCAGCCCCAGACCCCACCTTGCCAGCTGCGTGTCAGCCGTTCCCCCTCCCCAAAGCAGCTCGTTTGGGCCTCAACCTGCCCGGGGGCGGCGAATCGTTGCGGACCCAGGGGCCTGTCAAGCCCCGTCTCCCTTGCTCCCGGACGCGCCGGAGTCGGGACCTGCGGTGTAAACAGCCTCGTACGCACCTTGCCAGACAACAGCTGGGCTCCACGTCGGCTGTTCCTGGGGCGCGTTCCGGCTCCACCATGCTTCTCACCACGGCCTCAGCAGCCGGGCCCCATCCTGCCGCCGCGCTCAGCCCCTGCGGCAGGGCGGCGGCTCCGGCCGGCCGGCCAGCGATGCTTCCCCGCGGCGCGTGCGGGCCGGATCTCACCGCCGGGGGAGCGGAGCGGTCTCTTCAGGGGAGCTGGGGGGGAGGGGAGGGCAGGCGATGGTCCCAGTCGCGGCGGGGAAAAGGGACGGAGGGCTGGGCGGAGGCGCCTCCGCCCCTCGCAGGAGGCTCCCTGGCGGCTCGGCCACCTCGACCCGGCGGCGGCCGCTTCTCCTCACCGGCCGGGTCGAGCTGCCCAAGAGCGGATCTCAAAGAGCGCGGGGGGTCGGCGGCACCAGCCTCGCCGCCGGCGGGAGCCGCCGCCGGGACATGCTGGCGGGAAAAATTGCCCACTTGTTGGCCTCGCGCTCTGGGGACCGTCGCCCCGCGCCGCCCGTGCGCCCCCTCCTCGCGCTGCGCGGCCCGGCGCGCGGCCCCCTCCTCCAGCCTGCCACTGAGGCAGGCGGCGCGAGAGCGAACGACTCGGGGAGGTCGGGCTCCGGACCCGGCACTCTGGCCGCGCGCTCGGTGGGAGGGGAGAGAGGCGCTGGCACCGCGGCTCTCTAAGCCCCGCCTTCCAGCCTGCCTTCCTAGCCAATGAAAAGATTCCATCAACGGGGAGGGGGTTGCGGAGGCTCCTGAAGTCGTGGGGGGGGGGGGGGGCGCGAGGATGAAGGGAACTTTGGGGAGGGGGAGGAAAGTTCGCTCCGTGCCCGGCAACCGCGATCGTCTTTGTGTTTGACGTATTTTACGGACAAAGAAAAAGCCGGGTGGTTGGGTGTGCAGAGAAACGGAAGGGAGGAGGGAGGCCTGGACTTTGCCCATGCCCTGCCTGGGTTGTTCATTCACGCCAGAGCCAGGGGCCCTGTTTCCTTCTGCTCCCTACAACTGCGGGCACGCCGCGACCTGTCCTGCTCCTGGGTCCTGAGCAAAGGTGCTGGGGTGTTTGGGCAAAGCCCTGCATCATTGGGGAGCCTCCCAGCGCCTCATGTCCCCGACCCGGGGTCTCGGCACGCTGGCACGCGTCTCCCTCCCTGGAGCCTGCCAGGCTGTGCGCTCCCCTAGCTCCCCAGGTCTCCATCGCAGGGCCCAGCATCACCGGAGGACCCGGTGTTGCTGACTCTTGCAATTTTATTGCAAGGCTTGTGCTCATCGTTGTTTTTCTTAAAGCCTCAGCTGCTGGGATGAAGCGACTCTCACCTCTTCTCCCGCGCCCCCAAGTTGCTAGCCCTCCCCGTTGCAGAGAAAAGCTTGAACACACCCACCGCGTGCCCCTTAAAGGCTCGGAAACCAGATGAAAATAACCCAACATTGGTTATTTACAAATAGTCTCCAGGGTTTTAACTGAATCTCATGATTTTGGGGATCGGACGCCTGATTTTTGATCACCTGGGCTTGGCAATACAGAGGACCCACCCTATGTCTGATGTCACAGCACGATGGCATTGCCGCACCAGGGCCTTATCTCTCTGACCCTGTTCCACAGCCCAATAATACCTCCAGGTGCGGGGCCCAGCATCATGGCAGTACCCTCCCCATCCTCACACTCCTGTCATCACAGCACAGACGTTTCCATGGGGGGTGCGTATCTGCTCAGCATCCCTATGTGCCTGACTCTACAATACACCCAACGGGATCCCCCACGCCACGCATCAGCCCCTCCTCAGACCAGTCTCAGGGCCCTGACTGTACCTACTTGTTGCACTTCTCAGACCTGCCTCCAGAATCTCATGGCCTTCCCTGTGGTAGCTACAGGAATACAATAGTGGGAGCGGGGAAGACAGAGAGATGGATACTGTTCAGACAGACAGAAGTGAAGATAATTCTTGATCTCTTGACATCCCTCATTCCTCAGAATCCCATGAAGTAGGTGAACATTTATTAGTTTTTTGGACATAAAATAAATTTCTTTAAGAACATAAGAATGGCCATACTGGGTTAGACCAAAGGTCCATCCAACCCAGTATCCTGTCTACCGACAGCGGACAATACCAGGTGCCCCAGAGGGAGTGAACCTAACAGGTAATGATCAGCGATCTCTCTCCTGCCACCCAGCTCCACCATCTGACAAACAGAGGCTAGGGCCACTATTCCTTACCCATCCGAATAGCCATTAATGGACTTTCATATCCATTTCTTCTGTTATGCAGCCAACAGACACCCTATGGACAGATAACTGATACGGAGTGATCTGAATTGCTTGGTAAACTGTGCACAAGCAAATAATATGTTTTCATACAGCTAAATGTAAATATATACTCTATTCTGGGAGGCTATGACTGAAAAAGATGTAGCAGTCCTGGTGGAAAATCAGCTGAACATGAGTTCCCAGTTAATGCTTTGGCCAAAAGGGCTAATGCGATCATTGGATGCATAAACAGGGAAAGGTCAAGTCAGGGTAAAGAGGAGTAAATTTTACCACTGTATTTGGTATTGGTGCAACTTCTGCTGGAATACTGCATCCAGTTCTTGTGTGCACAATTCAAGAAGGATATTGATAAATGGAGAGGGTTCAGAAAAGAGCCATGAGAATGACAAAAGGATTAGAAAATATGCCTTATAGTGATAGACTAAATAGATTGAGCTCCTGGAGTCTAACAGAGAGAATGTTAAGGGGTGACTTGATCACAGTCTATAAGTACCTGCATGGTGAACACATAATGGGTTCTTCAGTCTAGAAGACAAAGGTATACATGATCCAATGGCTGGAAGTTGAAGCTACACAAATTCAGACTAGAAATAAGGCATATATTTTTATCAGTGAGGGCAATTAACAACTGAAAAAATTTACCAAGGGATGTGGTAGATTCTCCATCATTGGCAATTTTTAAATCAAGATTGTGGTTTTTTGTTTTTTTTTAAAGATCAGCTCACTCTAGTTCAAAAGGAATTATTTTAAGGAAATTCTATGGCCTGTGTTTTGTAGAGAAGGTATAAAAATGTCAGCCTGAACAGTTAAAGTTTTAAACAACTGAAAAAAAGGGTTTCATAATGGGAAACATCAGGTACCCTTAATAATAGGTGGCACTGCCAGCGCTGCCTATAAATAACACATACACAGACAACTTTTTTGTTGTTAAAATTCATGACAGACTGTGTCTTGTTTACTTACATTCTTGTTGCTTTTCGTATAATTAATATTGTAAATAATTGTCAGAAACTTAGTCTGATGGATCAGTCGGTAACTGGTTAAAAGATAGGGGGAAAAAAGTAGGAATAAATGGTCAGTTTTGAGAATGGAGAGTGGTAAATAGTGGTATCCCCAAGGCTCTGTACTGGAACCAGTTCTGTTCAACATATTCATAAATGACCTGGAAAGGGGGTAAACAGTGGGGTGGCAAAATTTGCAGATGATACAAAACTACTCAAGATAGTTAAGTTCAAAGCAAACTGAAGAGTTACAAAGGGATCTCACAAAACTGGAGATGTCTGGGCACCAAAATGGCAGATGAACTTCAATGCTGATAAATGCAAAGTAATGCACACTGGAAAACATAATCCCAACTGTACATATAAAATGATTGGGTCTAAATTAGCTGTTACCACTCAAGAAAGAGATCTTGGAGTCATTGTGGATAGTTCTCTGAAAACATCCACTCAGTGTGCAGCAGCAGTCAAAAAAGCTAACAATGTTGGGAATCATTAGGAAAAGGATATGTATCATATGCCTCTATATAAATTCATGGTATGCCCAAATCTTCAATACTGCATGCAGATGTGGTTGCCCCATCTCAAAAAAGATATATTGGAATTGGAAAAGGTACAGAAAAGGGTAACAAAAATGATTTGGGGGTATGGAACAGCTTCCAAATTAGGAGAGATTAGTAAAACTGGGATTTTTCATCTTGGAAAGGAGACCCCTAAAGGGGGGATATGTATAATAGAGGTCTATAAAATCATGACTGGTGTGTAGAAAGTAAATAAGGAAGTATTATTTACTCCTGCTCATAGCACAAGAAGTAGGGGTCACCCAATGAAATTAATGGGCCACAGGTTTAAAACAAACAAAAGGAAGTATCTCTTCACACAACCTGTGGAACTCCTTGCCAGAGGATGTCGTGAAGGCCAAGACTATAACAAGGTTCAAAAAAGAACTAGATAAGTTCATGGAAGATAGGTCCATCAGTGGCTACTAGCCAGGATGGGCAGAGATGATGTCCTGAGCCTCTGTTTGCCAGAAGCTGGGAATGGGTGATAGGGGGTGAATCACTTGATAATTACCTATTCTGTTCATTCCCTCTGAAGCACCTGGCATTGGCCATTGTCAGAAGACAGGATACTGGGCTAGATGGATCTTTGGTCTGACCCAGTGTGACCATTCTTATGTAGTCATGCTGAAATGCTACAGCACTGGAAATTTTGCAATATTTTGGATGGAAAATATTTTTGTCTATATTATATGAAACTTAGATATAACAACAACAATCAAATATTCACCCTTTACAAGATTCACCCAGTAACAATCAAATATTCACTTTTTTTTTTTTTTTAAAGGGAGTAATCCCTGTTGTCGTCCTGGGCTGCATCTCCCTAAAGACAAAGACTGCTTCGATTGTTTCCCTGAGTACGTATCTCCCCATTAATGTTTCTATTAGCTCCCATCATCTCACTCTTTATTGAATATATTCCAGTTATTTCCATGACTCTAACTTCTGTATTGAAAGTGAGGGGATTTCTGTCATCTCCATAGGCCACTCCTCCATATAAGGATGCGGGAGGATGCAATTGGCTCCATTTCATGCAAATTAGATATGGTCCTCAGGCTCCCATGTTCTGATCGTGCACCACTGAAATCCATGGGACTTTTGCTACTGATTTCAATGGGAATAGGAGTGGGGACACAGTAAGTTACCATTGACACCTTCAATTGGGCAATATTTGAGAGTTCCAGATTTTGGAGACTTGCCATCATAAACCAATGGAAATCCTATGTGACTCACTAGTGTATTGAGGGAGACAATGTGGGTGAGGTAAAATCCATAGGCGGTGGGGGAAGCTAGCTCCCTGTCCCGCCCGCTATTCTGCCCGCGGCCTCACCCACCATCTGCCCCTACTTGGCCCCAGGCCCTGCCGCCGCTCAGCACCCCCGCCTCTGTGTCCCTCCTCTTCTCCCCCTTCACCCACGAGGCCGCCATTAACCTGCCACGTCCCTCCTCTCCACCCCCTCCCCTGTGACCCCACCGCTTATCATATCCCTCCTCACCCCCTCCCGCAAAACTCCCCTGTCTGCTGCGTCCCTTCTCTCCTCTACCCCTCCCGGTGATACCACCCTGCTTGCCGCATCCCTCCTCACCCCCCTCTCCTAAGACCCTGCCACTCACTGCATCCCTCCTTGCCTCCACCCCCACTCCTGCGAGACCCCTCTGCTCACCACATCCCTCCTCGCCCCTCGCCCTCACAAGACCTCTGGCCACTCGCCTCATCCCTCCTCACCCCTGCCGCTCGCTGCATCCCTCCTCATCCCCCCTCCTGGCAAAACTCCCCTGCCTGTTGCATCCCTTCTCTCTCTCTCCCTCTACCCGCAATACCACACTGCTCACCGCATCCTCCTCACCCCTCTCCCATGAGACCCCCCCAGCTCACCGCATCCCTCCTCTCCTCCCTCTTCCACCTGAGGCCCCCCCCACCTGCCATGTACTTCCTCTCGCCCCACCCCGTGAGACCCCCCCTGCCTGATGCATCTCTCTTCTCCTCCACCCTTTCGCCCCTGAAGTCCCCCCGCCTGCTGCTTGCTGCATCCCTTGTCACCCTCCACCCCTGTGAGATTCCTCCACCCGAGCGGGGGGTGGGGGGTGTGAGGAGGGATGTGGCGAGCGGTGGGGACCTCCGGAGCGGGTGGGTGGAGTGGAAGAGGAAAGGAGGCACTCACCAGGCAGCAGCTGCAGTGGGGGCTTTGGGAAAAGGGCAGAGTAGGGAGTGGAATGCAGGCCAGGCCACCACGGCCTATTATACCCGGTGCCCATGGTAAAATCTTTTACTGGACCAATTTCTGTTGGTGAAGAGACAAGCTTTCGAGCTTCTCAGAGCTCTTCTTCGGGTCTGAGAAAGGTACTCACAGTGACACGATAAATACAAGGCGGAACAGATTGTTAAGCACAAGAATAAGCAAATCACTGGTGTACTGTAACTTTTCTCTTATTTTCCATGCTGATGAGACTACAAACACTGACCAGTGGGCCATACAAAAAAGTAAGAAATCTTTCAGATTGAAACTGCTGACTGTAATAAAACACAAAAATGTCCATGAGTAGCAAAGGCTGGTAAGGCCTCACTTCATTAGACCTCATTCTAATGCTCTCACAGGCATGACATGGCAAGACCAATTTCAGCATATATACGTACATATATATATTATTTTTTTCATATTGGTCAGCTGCAGATACATTTAGTGTTTTGAAGGAGTGTCAGTGTGGCAGCTGGTTTGCTTACATAGGGAGGGAAGGGAATGCAGGTTTGCGGAGGGGGGGTGTATCTTATTTTATTTTAATGTTGCATTCTTGATCCAGCCTACAGCAGAAGCCCAGATTTTTTTTTTTAATGCAAGCATCTTTCTCAGAGTCACTAGGCACAATCATTTTTAAAATGCATTCACATTTTCCAAGAAACATGCATGCTCCAGTGGTCTACAAAAATAGCAAGTACACACTTGTACACCCTCTATTGTGTGGCATGTTCAGTTACCAGAAGCTCCTTAAATCAAGGCACTAAGAAAAGAATCGGTACTGAAGTACATGACTATAAGTATGATTAATTAAGAACCCATTGCAAGAGGATCCATAATGCACTTACAACTCCCCAAATCCTGTTCCAGTAGGTATTGCACTCCATCTTAAAACTTGCAATGGATTCTCTTTGGTTGCTCCAAAATTCTGGTTAGGAATCTAGAGGTAGTGTCCTCAGGATATTACCTATTGCAGCCCCATTGAAACATTTCTGTATGTTTTTTAGTCTTTGTGCACATTTGAGTAAAGTTTTCCTGATTTCTACTTCTTAATGATAGTTCCAAATGGGAGTAAAAAGATTAGGCTATGCAGAGGTATACCTCTGGCCAAATGAGTGTCATTGACATTTAAATTCAAAAGGGAAGCTCCAGACCGAGCTGAAATCAAGTGTGAGGGTTTGCTGTACTGCAGGTTTCATTTTTATCATTTTGAGTTGTTAGAAAAATTGGGAAGGAAAAAAACAGACCTAAATAAAACTGTGCCTACCCAACACTGGTTCCCAATAGTCTGAAGTCTCTCTATAATGCAATGAAAACCTTATACTAACTGTGATTCCTCCATAAGTGCTCCTGAATCCCACTAGCCTGGAAGTATCATAGAATATCAGGGTTGGAAGGGACGTCAGGAGGTCGTCTAGTCCAACCCCCTGCTCAAAGCAGGACCAATCCCCAAGTAAGGCACTGATCTTGAACTTGTCTCTCACCCCACTCCTTATACAGCCTAAAAACTAGATCAACCCCCAAATCAGCTCTTTAGCGATAACAAAAGCACCCCAGATATTACTTTGTTTTTTTCTATATCAGACTTTCAGATAACATCTTTTCCCTCAAGAGAAAAAATCAGTAGAATTAATCATTGTAATGTTGAGGGATGACATCTTTTGGTCACAGAGGAGAGCCCCACTCTCCTCCCCGCCCTGCGCGGAGCCGCTCACCCGAGCCCTGCTCTTCCCCCACCTCCCCACTGCGCAAAGCCCCTCTCTCCCCTCTTCCCCCACACAGGGCTGGCCCGAGCACAGTTGCTCGCTCCCTTCCTTCCCCCCCCCCCCCGCCCCAAGCCCCTTTTTGGCAAAACTGATGATCAACTGGCAAGAGCAAATGGGACAAGTGCCCAGTTTTGCCAAAAAAAAGTCAGGATGTCCAGGGCAGGGCTTAAAAATGGGACTTTCCCAGCCAAAATGGGACATATGGTCACCCTAGTCTGTAGTAAGAGCTGCCCAGGGAGCCCAAGCAGCTTGGGGAGCCCCGAACTCTACATCTGCCCTGGGTGGGGAGTCAGGGGGCCTGAGAGCAGCCCCCGGCACATGTCCCTGCCCCCCATGGCGTGCCATCCAGGCTGGTGGAAGGTCCTGGGATCCCCACAGCAGCCCGGGCTCCCTGCACAGCTCTTACCATAGCCTGGATTCCAGCCAGACCTGGGGGAAAGGGAGGAACAGGGGGTAAGGCCCTGTGGTGGGGGGTCTCAAATGTTCTTTGTGCTCAGTAAATCTTAATCTGCCTCTGATTATAGATTTCAGTTCCTGTTGCTGGAAGAGGCCAGTCTGATGACTAATGGTCCCATGATCATTATGATCATAAGCCCTTATGAGAAATATATTTCTGATTTTAATATAATTTGAATGACCCACATTACAGGCCCCTCGCTGTCTATTTTAGGGGTTTCTATACCTCTCATCACTGTAATATCTCATACAGATTACTCAGCTCCAACAGTCTCTCTTTCAGAATTTTAGCTAGGCTATTATACCACATTCATCACCATGGTATCTAAGCGCCTTAAGACATGGGGTTACATTGTGGCATTTAGCCAAAGCCTCCCACAAGGGACAATATGGGAGTGTCCATAGCTCCCCAGTTGCACTGGAGAGACAGCACTTCCAACCCCACACCCCTTTAAAAGAATACAACATACTATCCCATGCACATAGAGGCTCTTTCTACTTCCCACCCCTTTCAGGGCTGTTGACAGCCTCTGTACTTCCCAAATGCAGGGCTGACAATTCTGGTTGCCCTTCATACAGGCTATGCAAGAGTTCCAGTCATTCGTGCAGCATCCATGTTTTTGGATGGTGAGATGGAAAAATGATGTTAAAGACTAAATTTTTGTGATGGAACAGAAGGATTTCTGGGAATTTGACCCTAAACTCCCACAAGTCACCGAGAGGAGTGATGGCATCCCGCAATACGTAGCAGCAGTCCCACAATACACTGCAGACATTTCTCACAAGGCAATGCTCCAGATGGTAGCGCAGAGGACGCGGGGATGCCTACTACAGCACCATTTGTCTTCTGTCAGTGCAACCTGATGTTGTGAAGACACACTGCAACAGCAAAGACAGCCATATGTGAACACATTGTGACAAAAGGAGCTATGTCAGCAGCTCTATGCCAGCAAAACTTTTGCCAGTAAAAATGTCTAATCGCTTTCTAGTTTCTAGGTCTTAGTTTACTTGTAGCTGCTATTACATGATGTAGTTACAAACTTTCAGCCCAAATATCTTGCACGGGCACACACGTATACAACTACAGTATTTTAGTCATGACTGTAAATTACTATCCCATAATGAGAAAATATCTGGACATGTGGAAGCATAGTATGTCATGGACAGAAGCAGATGCTTCAGCACATTGCAAGAAAAATGAAGTTGGTTTCAACAACCTTAATTTCATGAATATAAAGAATAATCCTCTGTCCATTAAAATATACACACTTCTAAAATACTATTGGAAGCAAGGCCAATTTCAATAAAGCACAGAAATACAGTACACAAGATATTATGTGATATGGCATTGAGCTGAAAATCTGTGTAGAAACACAAAGTTGCAGAAACCTTGCTGGAAAAACTTTAACTGAAAATCATAAATAACTTCAAATAAAACAGTCATTAGGCACATCAAAAGACGAGAATGGGCAAAGTAATTGGAATTTATAAACTTACATAATTATTTTTTCTTTGTAGGGAGAACAAACATTCCAATGTCCCAGCTCTGTCAGGGTCTTTGACAATTAGACTCCTTTTTATAAATATATTATGTAAGTTTATAAATTTCAATTAGTGCTTGTCCTTGTGTCTTGCAGCCTAAGTATGTTTTCATTTTGGGTTATTATTCAGGCAGTGGATGGAACCGTTTTCCTTGGTGCATCTATAAGGTGATTTCGATGAAAATCCTTTTAACAAAATTAAAAAAAATTGGATTATAGTTTGACTACTAAGATTCAGGAAAAGAAACATGAATTTGCTTCTACACTGCAGAGTTCAATAGAATATGTCTATACGATAGATTGATAGATCAATAGATTCTATACGTAACAGAGTTACCCTATCCAAGGGTGGGCATTCTGAATGTATAAATAACTGTATTACTATGAGTTCAAGATTATGCTATATATCATTTATATTAATTTCCCCCTACTTTTGCAGTAAGGTCTCAGATTTGACCTACAGCCTTGATATTACAAAGTACTTGATCCTGAATCTGCAAAACATAAGCATGTACTTAATGAGTTGGCTCATATCCTTAGGTGGTGTAAATTAGCATAGCTCCGTTAACTGAAGTAGACTACTCAGATGCATAGGGTTAAGCATATGCAGGATCAGGCAACAAACATGCAAATATGCAGTGATTTGGTAGATTTACCAGCATTTACCAGGCTAAATCTCATTGGCAGAATTTGTCAATTTCTAAAATTTGATTTATTTATTCACCATGAGCATATCCATTCCTTAGAGGTCTTGTTCCACTAAAATTCCCTGAAGAAAACCTATAATTTACTTATTCTGATTATGCCAGAGTTCTTAACTTAAGCTCTAAGCACAAAATCAGTCTTCAGTTAAATTAATTATTCAGTTACCCATGATATAATGTTAATATTAAAACATGGTGTTCAGTATATTATTTTATTTGCCTATGCCCTGTTTTTTCCTGTGAAAGTTTACTTCATGATTATTTCATAAAGAAATTAGATTTTTCTGTTATTCTTTTATTTATATTACTTATGGTAAAAACAAAAGTCTAATTTTTTTACGAGGCGTGTAATAGCTTGATAGTTTAATGTCCAACACTGGTAGGGTTAGCAGACAGAAGCACAAATGTCAGGGAGAGGTTTGAACCCTGGTACAACGGGGCTACATTCTTTCTGCTTTAACTGAAAGGCAAATTTACAATTGTCTACCTCAACTGTAAAATTTCACCCTGTAAACCATATTCCAAGGTATTGATCTTGCACCAAGTCAGAGGGACTTTTGGCTTTGATTCCAATTGTAGCAGGAGAGGGGCCCAGGAGGGACCAAAGTGTGGTTCCCATCCCAAGCTGCCTGCAGCTTTCCATACCTGTTAATACCACTCTAACTCAATACTGCAGCAGGAGAAATGTTCCTGCCACTGGTTCTCAGGACCCATGAGTGAGAGGAGGTGATAAGGAACAAGGGGTACAAAATGAATGAAGAGGAAGAGTGAGTCAGTCAAGAGGGAAGAGGGAAAAGAAATAAGTAAATGAAGGGATGGGACAAAGTCAGAGGGGAAGGGAATGAGAGGGAGGGTCAGTGTGTGAGTAGGTTTTTAATTTGTGTTTGGTCAGCTATTCATTTCATACAAAGGACAAAATCAGAGGGACCACACGGGACCTCTGTATGCATGTGTTTCATTTGTGTATGTGCATGGATACAAACACACACACACACACTTACTAATCTATCTGTGGAATTCAAACAGGAAATTATCAAGGCAAATAGTTTGACAGAATTCAAAGCAGTTTCATGAAAATGAATACATTTGTACCTGCACCTGCTATAATAGATCGAAAAGATTTAAGGGAAGTCAATTAAGTTTTATACTTTAGAGGTAGGCTGATGGTCTGCAAGGGCTGAGAAGGAATTTTCCAACCCTTTGTTACAACACTGCAAAAATCAGACAGGTGCTCTATCAGCTGCCTTCCTTTGCAGCATCAGGTATTGGCCACAGCTGAAGGCAGGACACCGAACTTGTTGGACCAATAGTCTGCTCTGGTAAGTAACTCCTACAGCATGTTCCTAAGCAAAGAAGGAGTCAGCACCTTGAGGCAGTGCAATATGTCAGTGAGACAGAGAGAGGCGGCCTGGGACAACTGCAGCTCAGAACTTCAATTTGTAATGACTGTCTGACTCACAAGCCAAAATGTTGGTGGTGTTTTGCTTTACTGAAGCTACTCAGGAATCTCAAAGGCTTAGTAAGATATCACTTTCTCCAGTGAGAAGGCTGCACTCTTAAGCACTTGCCAGGCCTTTTGGAAGCTTCTAAACATAACTAAAAGCTTGTTCTGCACATTTCAATGGCTCATTTTTGTTGTTGACAGAAATGTCTGTTCTCAGTCCAAGAATTTCCAGAATGCTGCCATTTTGAATCTCTGTATAATTCTGCACAAATGACTAATTTTCCTTGGTGTCCCATAACAAAAAACGAACAAAAAAAGAGAATTTTGAGAATTTTAGGGCAATGGTGGCATCCAACAGATTCCTGACATTGGATATTTTAAAAATCTAAGTTATTGTTGAGAGTTGGAGGCTTTTGCTGGTGCTCCAACAAACCTGAATTTGATCCAGTACATTTTTTTCCCTAAAAGTGACCTATTGTCTCACCTTCTAAGATAGCCAGCAACAGATTCTATTGCCTAATGTTTTCCTAGGATGTAGCTTTTAGAGCCTTGCTGTAAAATGCTGGTAGAGTGATATGATACCACTGAATGGAGGTGAACAGAATAGCACTTCAATAGGAGCCTTGACAGTGAAGGAAATACAGCTTTACCAGGCCTCATAACGTACAGGCATGTTTTTTGTTTAAAAAGGAATTCTTGTCCCATGTCTACTTGTGAAACAGTTACTTTTCAAGTGGATTTTATTCAGTCCTCTTGCCAGCACTGCTGGGTTTTATATTTGCATGTAAATAGGACCCTTTCTGAAAAAACATTTGTTACAGTATCTTTCTCCTGGTGAGGGCAGGTGAGGAAGTCTCTTTGGGTCAAGGAAAGCCTAGTCAGGGTCAGTGTAGGAAACACATTATCCAGGTCCACCCTGTTCAGGGAGTAGTTAGGTAGCCTAAGGGCATCTAATCAATGAAAACCCAAACTAGGTCCACCTACATCTTGTGAAGTCCAGCCTGAGTTGGACAGCAGGGTTGAGTCTCTTACTATAAACTAAGAGTTCAGCCAGGTATCAAAATCACACGTGAAAAGGTATCTCCCTTTCTCTTGCACTCTTCGGCTGTCTCTTTCTACCTCCAGTCCCTTGGTTGCTGTTCACTATGGCCCCATTTTGCCATCCTTAATGCTTCAGAAATTAGGAGCAAACTTCATCCCTGACGTATGTGCTGGAATTTGGGGTGCTACTTCAAGCATTCGTTATGGCTTGAAGTAGTAATAACAACCCAAATACATAGTTTCCGCCGTCAGCACCATAGGCACTGACTTCCCCTCTTTCTCGTGGGGGCTCGACCCCCAATCTGCCTCTGGCCCCACCCCTACTCCACCCCTTCCATCCGGCCCTGCCCCTGCCCCGTCCCCATTCCAACCCCTTCCCCTAACTCTGCACCCCCCCCGCCAATATTCCAACTCATTCCCCAAATCCCGTCCCTGCCCTAGCCCCGCCTTCTCCCCTGAGTGCGCCATGTTCCCGCTCCTCCCCCCATCTCCTGAAGTGCGCTAATGCTGCCAAACAGCTATTTGGCGGTGGCTGGGCAGGAAAGGCTGGGAGGTAGGTGGAGGAGCAGAGACCTGGTGCGCTCAGGGGAAAGGCAGGAGGAGGAGGTGGGGTGGGGCAGGGGAGGTATGGGGAGCTTGGCTGCCTGTGGGTGCACAGCACCCACTAATTTTTCCCCTTGGGTGCTCCAGCCCTGGAGCACCCACGGAGTCAGCACCTATGGTCAGCACCCCTACTATAAAAATTGTTCCAGCCCCACTGAGCCTGAGTGAACGACTACACTGACTGCCTTGACTTTAATGGAGTTACCACAGCGATTAAGTTAGTCTATGAGACTTTGACCTTCACTCTGATGCTACTGGACAAAGCAGAGTTGAACAAGTTGTATTAGCAAGCTAGTCTAGGAAACAATTTTGCAGTATTTGCTCTGATTACATTGGTTTGGAGAGAAAAATCATTGTGTGAAGAGCCAGCTAACATATTTTGTTTACATACCTAACTAACTGACAAATCCTAATTAACTTCAGGAATGAAAGGATCTTTCCCAGTTTGAAGTCTATACCAAAGCCTTAGAGCTGAATGAGTTTTTATTCCCGGTAAAACTGAATTTCTTTAGCTTAAATTATTTGTCTTATTTTTAAACTATACTTTTATTGAGGAATCACTGGCTAAAATGAGTGGACCAAGTTCTCTTCCCTCTTACACCGGGGTAAAATTGGAATAACTCCTAAAGTTGCTATGGAGTTATTTCACTGATTTTTTTTTTAATTCCTTGAGACAAATGAAAGACAATATCATCTAATCCCCAAATCTATGTCTATGAAAATTAAAAAACAAACTGAGGCCAAGATTTTCAAAATATGAGCCTTAAATTAGGCTCCTAAATCCATAAATTGGGTCCCTTGTTTAGAAATGCTGAGCAATCGAATACTTCCAGTGAAATCACTAGTTATTAATGTTTAAAAATCGGGTCCCTTATTTAGGTGCCTAAATATGGATCTAGTAACCCAATTTTAGGCTTCTGGTTTTTAAAATCTTGTCTCTCTGCCCCAATAATGCAATCTCACCAGACAGACAGATTGTTTGTGTAAAGCCCCATTCACTTCAGTGGAACTCCACACAGGCATAATTGTCCACCCATGAAAATGAGACTGTAGAATCGGGCCTAAATCAAATACAGATTTAGCATGGTAAAGTTACTCCAGGTTTACATTGCTGTGACTGAGGAGATTGACTCAATGACCAGTAAGTATATAATTTGCAAAAGATTGTTTTAGCATAGGTTTGTTAAATATTTCACATGCATGTATTTCAATATGCACATATTTCCATAACAACACTTTCATTGCAGTTGGATCGTCAGTTCTTTGGGGCAAGGACTATCTTTTTTGTTCTGTTCATAGAGCATCTAGCACAATGGGCTGTGATTCATAATTGGGGCCCCGAGGCACTAACATAATACATATAAATAAATAATAATAGATATCCAGGCAACTGGTGTTCAACAGTTAGCTCTTTGGGGCAGGCATGATCTTTGTATTAAGTGTTTTACAGTGTCCAGTACAATGGGTCCCATATCTTTTATTGGGAGCCCTGAGGCACAATGACAACGCAGATAATAATATAGTGTTGTATAAGTTTCCCTTCTTGAAAATTCCCTGGAAAATGTGGCGGGAGAAGGGGGAGCGATGTGATGAAAATTTCCTGACAGTCACAAAGCTGTACAAACAATAATAAAGTGCACTTTGACTATGCAAAATCATATCCTATATTTGTAGTAGATTATTTGGTTTTATTACCTTTTGTTTTTAAAATAGACTTAGTGATTTGGTCTGTATTCTCTTTAATTTGTCTCAAAGATTTTAAAACCCTCCACCCCTCATCACACCTTTGATTTCCTGTCCAGAGTTTTATTTATCTTGTCTCAGATTATAAACTCTTCAGGGTGGATGACATATCTAAATCTGTGTTTGTAGAGCAGACTGTACATTTCTGGTATGATATCAGTTATTAATTATAAATAACTAGAGATAAGCCTAGGGCACACAGTTCAGATTAAACAATGAACTTCCCCAAAAGTTATTTTGAGTTGAGTTTTTGGTTCAGCTCTATCCTTAATACAGACCAAGAAATGTTCTCATAATGAAACTAGCTCACCTGTTAAAAAAGCTAACTAGATCTATTCAAGAAGAGGTGTGGTTATTATTAATTGTCAGTCTTGTGACTTGAAATAATGAGACACAGGGCCAAATTCTTCAGTCCACTGACCACAATGGACTTGTGCCAGGGTGGAATTTGAACCATATACTCTATGTGAAGCTGTTTTCCTATAGTATTATAGATAAACAAATTCAATATTGGAATTACAGGTTCTCTATGATGTAAACTACAGATCTGCTTTTGTTCCTGAACAGGTAGCAAGCAAAGCAGATTGGTTAATAATTTATTTCCTGGTTGCCAGGAAACATGGATTTATTCCATATCTCACCTCTTCCCTTTTTCAAGAGCATGAGACTTTCTCAACATCTGTCCCTCCTTAATGGTTTTCATGGTGCAGTAGGCAACTTAAGATCTGATGCTACAGAGTGTTGAGCACCCACAACTTCCATGGAAGTCAATAGGTGGCATGGGCGTGAACCACCCATTCGGAGAGGCTAGCCCCTGGCCCCACCCCTTCTGCTGAGGGCAGGCTCCTCCCCCGCTGGAGCCCAGAGGTTCCCCACTGCGGCCACAGGCCCCCCCGCCCCAGCCCCGGGCCTCCCAAGTGCCTGCAGCCCCAGAGTGCTAGGTAGGCAGCACGGTCCCAGCACCCCCTGCCCTGAAGCGTTGGGCGGGCGGCATGGCCCCAGTGCCCCCAGCCCCGGCGTGCCCAATCCCAGAGCACCAGGCAGGCGGCAGGGCCCCAGCACCCCCGGCCCTGGAGCGCCAGGTGGCTTGGTCCCCCAATGCCCCCAGCCCCGGGCGGCGCGATCACCAGCTCCAGCTGCCCCAAGTCCTGGCAGCAGGCCGGCTTGCCCTAGCCCCAGCGGAAGAGTGGAAACTGGAAGCAGTCAGGAGGGAACCTGGGGGCAGAGTGTAAGCAAGGCCACACCTGGCTATTTGGGGAGGCTCAGCCTCCCCTGGCCTGTGATACCTGCCGCCCATGTTGGATGCTCTCACTCACCACATTACCCTTTTAACCGCCCTAGTCCTTGATTCAAATGAAGTCTTAGGTCACAATCAGAATGAGTCTGGTGGTCTCTTTCAAGCTGTTTGTCAAGATATGTCCCCACTGTAAAGAGACTGACTAGCAGTCTCTGCAAAAAAGGGGTCTAGAATGGAGACTTGTGGCATGGCAGGACAGAGACACATTGGCAGATTTGTGTGTGGAAAATTTAGCATACCTACCCAGTGCTCCAGTCCCACGCCCTCCCTCTGAAAAGATAGGTGAATGGATGGCTTAAAGGCAGCTTTCAGTATCCTTTCCATCCCTGGAAGCAGAGCCAAGAAACGGGCCATATGTGTCAGGATTGGATGAGCTGAATCTTTGGGAGACAACTGCATCTTCCTCATGCCTGAAATAGATGAAAAAAAAAATCTGGAGAGAGTCTAAGAACAAGTTTACACTTAAAAAGCTGCAGCTGTGTCACTGTAGCACTTTAGTGAAGACACTACTACACCAGCGAAAGAGTTTCTCCCATTGGCGCGGTTAATCCACGTCCATGAGAGGCGGGAGAGCTTCTTCCATCGACATAGTTCTGTCTACACTGGGGGCTAGGTCGGTGGAACTACATCTCTGAGGGGTGTGGATTTTTCACACCTCTGAGAGATGGAGTTATTCTGATGTAAATTTGTAGTGTAGAACTGGCATAAGCCTCATATATAACATAAAAAGAGGTTTTCAAAAAGATGTTTCAAAGGAACTGAAGTCACCCATCACATTTGGGTAGATCAGCGTTTGCCCTGAAACTCTGGTCAGTCTTCCTGGAACGCAGTTGGTAGGGAGTGGCTGTGGATTTTGCAAGTGTTCACATTTAGAGATGTTTGCAGAAGATTATAGGCATAGGTGTACAAGACATTTTTGTCCAATAAATTTCCTTAAGGAGACATTTATTGCTTATTTTCAAAGTAACTGATTTGTCTTGCAGTTTGCACAATACGGTCTGGATAATTTAGCAGGATAACTGTCACTATCAGCACCAGACTTGGATAATCTCATATTAATACAACATGTGGCCAGGGTTGCCAAAAGGCCAGACTGATCAAAAATATGGGAGAAAAATTACATAACATGCTAACCAAAAGATTAACAATTTATCTGGGGCCGCAGAGCTCTACTCATACATAATGCTTTGCTCAGACATTTTGCTTTGACCAATGTGATCATCACAAAACTTTCTGTCCTTCCCTTCTGTCCATTCACACTTCCATCCTCTTCAGAAAACATTGTTCTTTCAAGAGTCCAAAATACTTTCAACATTCACCTTCCAGATCCCAAATTTTAATTGTAATCTCTGATATTGTCCATTACTTAATCTAGACCCTACATACACAAAGACTTTGTAGATGCAGGAACTGGTGCTTTAGTATGGGAAGTAGAGGAGTGAGCTAAAAAGCATTGTATTAGCCAACTGGGTTTTAAGAATTCAGGAAAATTATTTGCACCAAATTGTACACAGTGTTTTCTATTGCTTTGTGTAGCAGACTTAAAACAGAGCTCTCCAACTGCATAGACACCTAGACCTTTCACGTTGCCATTGGAAAAATGACAGACTTATTGCCCATATATAATATTCAGTAAAGCCACCCTCATTAGCCAATACGCTGTCCTAGAAGACTGCCCCAAAAGCAGAACCAGCCCAGAAGCTGTGGCTTCCCTGCAAGCACAAGTGGTGCTCCCCAAGCCACACACAAGGCTGCAGGCAGCAGACACTGGCTCAGAGCTTCTATTGACCACAGTACTGCTATCCCCAACCGTCAGGGGCTGCTACAAACACAGTAGCTGGTTCTTCCTCCTGGTCCCCTCTAGCCCTACACTAGCTCTCTCTCATATACAGATGTCAAAGCTCCATGTCCAAATTGTGTCGCCAGAAGATGGCCTCTGTAACAAGAGAGGTCAGGCATTGTAGGATGCCCTCCTGATGTTGGAGTGGGGTCTACCACCACAAGAGTTATTGTCTGCGACGCTGCCCAAAGTCAGAGTGGGAAAGAAAACCAGGCCAAGCCGGTGCACAGTTGTGTTAACTCTGGTTGAGCCAGAAAGTAGCCAGTTGAGCCTGGTCCAGGATCTACAATCAAGGGGACAAGGAGGCAAGTGCACAGTGATGGACTCCTGAATTTAATTAATGCATTCGACTCTCTTTCACACCGATGCTTCCACTCTGTAAGGATATCACTTGTGGATCCCTGATGACACAGATCGTCTGTGCATGGCAAAGGGCCAGTAGCACTCGTGTCCAGGAGTGCATGCTGTAGCAAAGGGATGTCGAAAGATCAGCCATAATGTCACACCACAGTCTTCAGGAGTGGGATTCCTCCCTTGAAGACGAGCAGACTTTCAAGTTGGCACTGCAGGTTGGTCCCTGTGTGAGAATGGGGCAGCAGTCAACCGGAGATGTAACAGATTGGTTCTAAGCAGACTGAACAGTAATAGCATCGGTCCTTTAGTCATTTATACATCTTTATTGGCACGGGAGTTTGCCCCAGTGAATACTGCTCTGCAGTATGGGGGTACAGCTGCTGCATTCAGCTTGTCGACATGGCGCTAAGTTTGACCCATCGTATTATTCATGGCTGTTTGAACTATGTACCAACCTTCCATCGGTACGCACCAGGGCACATAGCTCTGCCAGACCCTTGATGAGGTGCTGTTACTGTTAAGTCTGCTTGGAGAGCTGCAGTAGAAAAAACCCATTCAGGCAAGCCATGCAGGGCAGCGGAGATAGCATTTGCTTGCTTGCATGGGGACATTGAGCAAGAACATGCACCAAGCAAAGGAAGTGAGAGAGGTGGAGGAGTGGGCATGGGGGGCAGATGGGAAGGGAAGCAAGGACAGAAGGAGCAGCAGGATTTGGGGAAGTAGGGGGAGAGAGGCTGGAGTGGCAGCAAGAACTGTATTAAGGAGTAGGTGGCTCAATGTGTGTACACAGGTCCAGAGCTGATCTTGGCTACATGCCAAATAGTTGATATGCAGTTAAGGGGGTGAGGGGCTTGTCTGTGTATAACAATAATAATTCCTAGCTCCTCATTGGTTGATCTCAAAGCACTTTACAAAGTAGGTAAATGTCATCAGTTCCATTTTACCGAGGGAGAAACTGAGGCACAGAGAGGTGAAGTGACTTGCCCAAGGTCCTCCAGCAGACTACGAGCAGAGCTAGGAACCTAGGTCTCCTCCGTCCCAGTCCGATGCTCTGTCCCCTAGCTGTACTGCCTCCCTGCGTGGATGGTGGTGATGTGTAAAGTGGATGTGGTACAGAGGAGTGGGAGCAATGGGGATTCAGTCGTCTTTGCTAGGGAAGTGGTTCCCCCTAAGCAGTTCTCACATTTCAGAAAATTGGCAGAAGTATCTTTGCCCCAAGGTAATCTCAACCCAGTTGAACACAGTTCTGGTTCATTGTTCGAACACCTGCATTAAAGATCACCAGCAAAGGGAAAACAGAGGGGTTGTGCTCTTTGTTGTTTTTTATGATGTAAATAGAAAAAACCTGGAAGAATTTTTGTTTGTTTAGCAGATTTTTTACACTTAGCAATCTGAGGCATCGCAAGTCTTGTATTCCGTTCTCTCAACTGCTTGTCAGGAGCTTGAGTTACATCAGTGCTAATAAAAACAAGTAAAAAACAAACAAACCCCAGTTGTAAATACTCCACCAGTCCTTTCCACTCTCCGGGCTTGTCTACACTACCGCTTAAGTCGATGTAACTTACGTCATGCAGGGGTGTGAAAAAACCACCCCGCCGAGCGATGTAAGTTACATCCACTTAAAGCGCTGTCTACACCCTGCTGTCAGCAGGAGACGCTCTCCCACCAACGTAGCTTCCACCTCTTGTTGAAATGGAGTAATTACGTTGACAGGAGAGCACTTTCCCACTCCCGCAGGACACGTGGCAGTGACGCGATAGTGAAGACAAGCCCTCTGTTACTCAGGTTTCATTCTGTTGGTGCTTCTGATGCCATTAGCCCACTAATTCTGCAGTTGCCCATAGAGTCTAACCTGTTGTCCCAGGAACACAAGAACTGAATTTCTCATGTAAAAAGCAAGCAGAACAGTCAAAAGCTGTAGCAAAGGGATGTCTCCGATGAAGTGAGCTGTAGCTCACAAAAGCTTATGCTCAAATAAATTTGTTAGTCTAAGGTGCCACAAGTACTCCTTTTCTTTTTGAAAAGCTTTTTTGTTTCGCTGAGAGGGGAAAACACCCTCTTTGGTCTTTATATATCAAAAAGAGGAAGGAAAGGAGAAAAGAAAGGTACAAACACAGTTTTCTACCCACTTGCAGTTCATCTTTAAAACAACCAATTTTTGCAGGTGCCTTGAGTTTTCTTGAAATAGCTTTCACTGTGATTTGTCTCTCTTGAAATTCCTTGGGGAGTTCTCTTCATTTTTAATGGATTTCATTCCTACAGGCTACCTATGAAATTAAGAAACCGTAACAAATGTCAGATTTAAAGGAACTCGCGCAGTCTGCTTTAGATAATTAAATTAATTCTGAAGAGGAAACCATTGCTTCTCAGGCCAGATCTACACACAGGTTTCTTATTGGTATAACTATTTTGATTAGGGGTGTGATTTTTTTTTAAACCAAAACAGTTATACCAGTATGACTCTTTATATCTCTGTAAAGGTACCTTACGCTGAAGGTTCCCTTCTCAGAGGGGAAATAAGCACCTTTTTTACCAATATAACTGCCTCCACATTTTGAGGGGGAGGTTGTATGGCTTTAACTACACCAGTATACAAGCCCTCATTTTTTTCCTGTTTCAATATGTGAAAGGGAGAAAGTGTATGGCGCAGGCAATAGTAAAGCTTTACCAGTGTGACCCACGGGAGGCCTGAATAGGAAATATTGACCGTGCTGCACTAGGTCAAATCTTCCGTGGGTTAGGATGCAGAAAAAATGTGACCAAAAAGGATTCCTGATCTGCAGGGGTAAAGTTAGCTGCCTTCATCAATCCACTGAAATTCCTAGCCCCTTAAGGATGGGTGATAACAAGAACAAAAAAGGGGGTCTAGAGTTCCCTAGGGCCCATCATCTGATCAAAAGTCTAGTGACGGGCTATGAATGAGATTAGCTCTCAAAATATAACATTCCTTCATCGTTGGACCTTGTGATCACTCTCAACAATGAAAGGATTCAAATGTACCGAACTAATTTCTTTCATGGCACCCTGGTTTCAATCCAGATACTTTTTACGGGCTTGGTCCCTCCCTCAGTGAGGCGCTCCCAGTTAGCCCTGAAGCTGCGAGTCCTTCATTATAAAATGGGGGCTATTCGGGATAAAATGCTTTGTTTTGAAAAAAGGTTGAAAAATGTTGAGGAGAGGCCAGTTCTGAATGGTGGGGCTCAGACACGTACTGGATGATGCGGGGACTGCCAGTTTAATTTCATCCGCGGGAAATACGGGAATAGTTTCCTCAAGGTTGCAGGAAATGGAGACCTGAGTTACAAATCTTGAAAATACGGACCCAGCACATCCCTTCATGTGCTAAAAGCTGCAGAAGTTGAGCTGTATGAGGCGAAATCTCAGTGAGCATCTCATTGCAAAGATCTCCCCATATCATGTCAGGGGCCCCTCCACCAGTGGAAAAGGCTGCCATGCAGAGGGTCTGTGGGAGACGACAGCCACTGTACCTCCACACTGGCTCTGACCCCTGGCAGCAGCCACCTGGCTCCCAGACACTGCTATTAGAGTGTCCCCCTGGCATGGCAGACTCTGTGGAAAAGCTGATACAGCATGGAGCTGTCATACTTTCACTGAGGATTTGGTGGGGTTCACATTCCTGCTCAGCTCAGACCCCAGGCCACTCACTGCTACAGAGGATAAAGATTTTAAAGAAGGCAGTGGACATGTTGAAGAACAGAATAAAGGTTCAGACATGTTTCCAGGGAGATCCCTGCTGTAGTCAGCATTATGGTTTTCGAGCTACCAGGGTAACAAGGGAGACCACACAAGGAGAAATGTGGTGACTTGTTGCCTCCCTCTCCCCTTCTGCTGATGGAAGCAGGTGGAGAGGTTATGACTATTGCTTCTCTTTCCAGGCACTGCTGAAGGAAAAGATCAGGCTGCCTTCTGAAAGCAGAGCCCTAAGGCTAAGCAGCTGCTTGCATTGCATGTGCTTAAGGCTGGCTCTGGTTCCCAAGAGCATAAAGAATGGAAGTCTTGATCCTTCTTTTTCTCCACTTCTAGTGCCAGAACAAACCTAATTACTGTGCAGATATTTTTGTAAGGAATAATGTGTTCAGAACAGCTGAACTTCCAGGCAATCTTACGTTTCAAGTCTCACATTGGGGTTTAACCACTTTATATTACTGAACTGAAAAATACAGAGCATTTGTAGTGTGTTCGTTTGACATCTTGAAAGTGTTTTACAAACCTTAACTAATTAATCCTCACAACACCCCTGCGAGATAGGTAAATGAGAATATCTCCATTGGACAAATGGGGAAACAGACAGAGAGGTTAAGTGACTGGCCAACAGTCATATAGTCACTGGCAGATCTGAGATTAGAAGGTAGGAGTGCCTCACCCCTCGTCCCACACTCCTGTCTCTCTAGACTACAGTGCCTCCCTCAAGGAGAAAACACTATGCTGAAGCCAAGAGGATTTGTTGAACAATGAGTGTCCAGCAGTTGTTCAAACATCTAGTGAAACTTTGTGTGGAATTTGGAAGACACACATTATAGGTCACCTTCCAGAGGCCAGAAAATTCTGAAGTCCTGGCCTTATTTAAGTCAATAAAAGTTGTGCCAAGCTCATCATCAGAAGCAAGCTCAACAACAGACCTGGGCAAACCAACTCAAAGCAGCACCAGACACTGCCAGAACAATAGATGCAAAATCTGTAGCCATATTTTCACTGCTGTGATGATCAATACCTCCCATAGCACTGTGACATTATTGGCATAATCTGGGACCGTATAGATCATTGTTGCAACCAAGGTCCTGTACTGGCACCAAATCTTGCGTAAAGGAGCTATGTTGACTGAAGCACACTTCCATTGAGAAAGCTGTCTCTACACTAGGGGTTATGTTGGCAAAGCAATGCTGGGCAGGGCTGACATTTTTCACACCCCGACTGATGTCACTATGCCTATATAACTTTAAAGTGTAGAGACCAAGCCTCTAAGAGTGCCTTTTTGCAGTTTAGCTTAATCCACATTCACTTCTATTCTGCACTATTTCTCCATGTAGAAAGGCCCTTCATATGACGTTCCAGGAGGGAGGGATCAGAAGGATCTAGCAGAGGGTGCAGTGCACTCAGGAATTTTTCAAAAAGAAAAGGAGGACTTGTGCCACAAGTCCTCCTTTTCTTTTTGCGTATACAGACTAACACGGCTGCTACTCTGAAACCTGGAATTTTTCAGAAAACTTGTTACAGTGGGAGAGGTTTTTCTTAATTCCTTGCTAATTTTGTATATATGCCTCAGTTTTAAGATTTTAATGTATCTTGAATAATTTGTGGAAGACATTTCCTTGGTTTGGGGGATTAATATTGAAAACTCTATTTTTTTTTAAATGGGAAATGTAACTTTTGCAGGCATGCTAGAAACATGGCATTTTATACAGATGGCCTTTCTCTGCTTTGGGATTCAGGTATTAGGGACCAGAGGTTTATAATACCTACAGAGCAAACTAGAACAGATTAGAGTACACATTTTATCCTGTGTCTCCTGTGCCAGAGTTAAATAACAAACAATAATACTTTGCATGTAGAGACAGCACCTTAAATTTGCAGAGCACGCTGCAAAAATTACAAAATAAAGTCTCACAATAGCCCCACTGAGGTAGGCAAACATCATCTCCATTTTACATACGGGAAAACCGTCACCTAAGATCACAGAAAGCCTGGCGAGATCATCCTTCTTCTACATGCCATATCACAGGGACCCACCATATGATTTGACCTCACAGTAACCAGGCGGCTCAGGCTCAGTGACAAACTGGAAAGGATGATAGGTTCCTTTTCTTAAATTTGGTGAGTTGAGTCCAGTATGGTCCCTGTGGGATTGTTCAGGAATCTGTGTCAGGGAGTAGACACCCTTCAAAGGTTATCTATTACATAGACACACAACATGTGCAGATAGAGCTCAGGCAAAATGCTGCAAATAATGACAGCCCTGGAAACAACTGACCCACATCTCGCTCCTCCACAAAAGTGGAATAGCAGGTTTAGCAGCAGACCAAGCTGCTCCATTAACATGCTGAAAACCTAACCTGAAGGGAGCACCCTAGGGGTAAGAGAGTTCATCCTCAAGCATTCATGTCTGGCCAATCACTGGTCTCTCTGATAAAGGTGCCAGTTGTGATGGTGATGCCAGTAAGGGGCAGAGCACTAATTAGCCACTGGAACCAATCCTAGCGATCAAATGCTGAATCCATGCACAAAGGAGCTGGATTGCTCTCTAAATGTAAACTATTTATCACCATTTGCTCCAGCTCAGCAGAACCGGCTCCCTGTCCCCAACTCTGATAGTATGAGGTTTAGTCACTGCACTGTCTTTGACCTCTTTAGAACACCAAGGCAAATAACTGGCTGGGGGGAGTAGAGCTGGAAGAACTCTAACAGGTGCTGGCATTGTATTATAATAATCTTACACACGACAAAAGACCGGCTTTACCATGTAAAACGAGGTGAAACGAGTGAGGATTACCAGCTCCCATTGAGCACCTCTATAACAAAGCAAGTAGTAGAAGAAAAACACCTACAGAAATGCCTGATCCAGACAATATATCAAACTAATGCCAAACCACAGAACTGAACACAGCCAAAAAACCCTACTAAGCCTATTACAGGTCAAATCTATACTCCCCCCCACCCCCGCACCTGTGGTTTGACATCACTTAACTACATCCTGATAAATAGTACACAGACGCATCACCACTAGGATTTTCCACGGAGATAGCTAGCTCATGTTAATTATCTTGATGTAAAAACACAACTCTTTTGGCTGTGAAGACATAGCCTTAGACCCTTTTGAAAATGTCATCTCTTATCACGTGTATTACAGGAGTGTGCAAAGGACCCAGCAAAGATCACGACACCATTGTGCTGGACCCTAATATAAATAACACCTTCTGTGCTATCCCCAAACACTGGGTTCCTGCTAGAAAAAGACCAGAGTAAATGCCCTTTGTGTCTTCACTGACTAGAAACAGAGTATAGATTGTAGCCACCTTGGGGGCTGTCTTTCAGTTCTGTGTTCATACAGTGCCTAGCATAAGGATGTTCTGGTCCATAACTGGTGCTCCTTCGTGGTGCTACTGCGATACAAATAATAAATAACAACCCAACAGATAGAAGTCAATTGTGATGGGGTAGTCAGCCCTTAAGGGCAATACTGCCTAGTGGTCAGCCCACCCCATCACATGGCATGGTTCCTTAAGGATTTGAAAGGTCCAATAGTTATATATAAAAGGACCAAGGGGGGATATGGATAGAGAGGAAGTGGTCCTGGACTCCTGGGAATGAGTGGTGCTTGGGAGGAAATCCTGTCAATGTGTCTTTAAGAACCTGGGGCCAAGAGCCTTGTGGAGACACAGCTCATGACTCCTCTCTCCCACAACCATCTGGGGATGAACTGGAACAAGGGGAGCAGCAGCATAAAGACTGCCTTCTCCCTCATAGCAGGGCAGACCCCAGGAGATACCAGCAGGGGAAGGTGGCCTGATGAGACCCCTGAAGCCTGATGGCTAATCGAGGAAAACAGGCATCTGAAAGAGGAGCTGGAAAACCCAGTGCTCAGTGCCAGAGAGAACATAGGGTTCCTGCTTAGGAAGGACCGGAGGATCTGATTAATAGAAACAAGGTAAAGAGGGAAGGGTGGTTTAAGGAGAGAGTGAGGGACTTACATTACAGCTCACATCTGAAGAAGAATGCTGGGGACGCCTGCTTAAGGAAGGACTGAAAGGAGAAACCCAGAGAAGGCACTATGAAGGGTTCCAGAAAGAGAGACTGTTGCCCAGGCGGGTATGGAGGGGGGGAAACAGGACACCCGGCAGAGAAGGGATCAGGCACATGAAAGCAGGGGGGTATCCTCAAGGAAAGAGCCAGAGATGGCTAGTTGGACTGAGCCCGAGACAACAAATGCATCCAGGTGTATCTCAGTAAGTTGCTACTTGAACTTATGACTTTTGTTAAGAAAAGAGACCGGTGGAAGGGGGTGCTCTTTGAAGATAAAAGTTTGTCTGGATTTGTTTATAACCCAGGTGAAGGGAAACCGAGGTAGGGGCTCAACTGTGGCGCCATACCTGACCAAAGGGAGGCATGCTGGGGTGACCGCCATGCCATGATGTCAATCAAGAACAAAATCATGAATTTTTCAGAAAAAAAATCCCAAAGCAATTAAAATTCTTATTTTACAGTTATGGAAATAACCCATGCTCTAAATCATACAGCGCTAGGCCTCACAACAGACATGCTGGGGAAGTTCAGGGGACCAGACAAAAAAGTTACAAGAAAAATCTCTGTGGTTCCTTTGTTATTAAAACAAACAAAACAAGAGACAAATATACCCCTCCCTAATAACACTACTGCTTACACTATCTGATCATGTAATTCAGCTTCACCACACCCTATTATTATGGAATGAAGTACTCTGTGCTCTCAAGAATTTTCCCAACAATGGCTGCAGAGCCCAACTAAGCCAATTCTTTCACAGGCCATATGAAAAAGGACACTGTTATCACCATCTCAAGCAAGTCAACATACAGAAAGCACTGGCTGACCAACAGCAAAAAAGGGATTAAAAACACACTTCACTCCTATGCAGCCTCTCTCCCAGCCATGCCAGGACCCATGCTACAATCAATTGATCACATGCCAAAACAAATAATGCTGTGGACATTAACTCACAAATATGCTTATTTATAGTTTTATATCTATAAGAAATATATTTAGAGTTAAATCACAAAATGACATGCTGGGAATAACAGATCAGAATCCACAATGAGCTAGACCAGTGGTTCTCAAACTTTTGTACTGGTGACCCCTTTCACATAGCAAGCCTCAGAGTGTGACCCCTCTAATAAATTAAAAACACTTTTTAATATATTTAACACCATTATAAATGCTGGAGGCAAAGCAGGATTTGGGGTGGAGACTGACAGCTCGCAACCCCCCATGTAATAACCTTGTGACCCCCACGGGGTCCCAACCCCCATTTGAGAACCCCCGAGCTAGACTGATGTACAGAAGCTTCTTAAGAGAGAAGCTCCCTGGCCACAATGAATGTGCAAGACACAATCAGGCTATTATGAAATACAGAATCCGTTATTAGAAACTGAAACACAGAGATGTGAGAGACACGTGAAATCCAGAGAGGAATGGTTTGTAATCAACTAAACAGAAAGTGTCTTCTATGCCACTGCCAGAAATACAGTTCTCAAGAAACTCACTACCTCAAACCATCAAAAGTAAAAAGAGATCCTCCCATTAAAAACTGAGAAAGGAGGAACTGAGCAGCATTCTGGGAGAAATAAAAGTAAAGGTAGAAATTTTCTTGCAGAATGTGGCAATGTGCCTCAATTTGGAATAAAAAATGCCATCCACATAGTCAAAGAAACCCACTGCTATTGTGAGCCTCTCTTAGTCAAATCCTTGTTTGTTCTATCCCTGTAACATTAGTAACTTGTATATATTTTGTCAATAATTTTTATTTAATTCAAGAACATACATTAATTGTGACACAATGGGACAGATTCATCCCTGGTGTAAGATCAGTGACTTTGGTGAAGTTACACCGGGGATGAACATTGTTTTGCTCTCCTCTTGTATCTCATGCTCACACCCTCTTTAGTTTGCACATGCAATCCAACATACTTTGGAACCGATGAAACTGATCTGACTGGAACTCATTGCCACATGCTGGATCTCCTCTCTGAGGTGCTCAGCTTTTCCTCTGTGTTCCAAAATCCTCTAGTTGCCGTAAATGGAACTTTGTGCTCTTTGTACAGATCTTGTTGCATGATAATATTGTCACGGTGGGAAAACAACATGCATTTCCTCAGCTAGGGAGAGAAGGACAGAGGAAAAAAAACAAGTGCAGTCCAGAATCTGTCCTCAAAGCCCGGGTTCATTCTCTTTCTGGAGCAAAGACAATACTTGCCACTAAAAAACTGGACAGGATTCTAAAGACTGTGGGAAGGACGAATTGGTTATGAAACACATCAGCACAAATGACTCGGCCTCAGAAAGACAAGGTGGGTGAGGTAATACACCACATACTGCCTCAGAAGACATTTCACAGATCATCAAAAGCTTCAGGGTTCTTGGAAGGGAGCTGAAGGAGAGGACATTTCAGATTCTTCCAGTCCCACAAATGAAAACGGATAGACAGCCAAAGATACTGGCGGTAACCCTTTGGCTAGGTCAGCGGTGTAAGTGGAGGGGTTTGGCTTTGTTGAATACTGGGTCACCTTCTGAGGGAAGAGGAGAATGTACAGCTTGGACCACCTCCATCTGAGTAGGAGGGGAACAAATCTTCTGGGTAGCAGACTAGCTAGAGTAACCAGGAGGGCTCTAAACTAGCATCTAAAGGCTAAATTGCTAAGGTGGTAAACCCAGT
This sequence comes from Lepidochelys kempii, assembly GCF_965140285.1. Classification (NCBI taxonomy): domain Eukaryota; kingdom Metazoa; phylum Chordata; order Testudines; family Cheloniidae; genus Lepidochelys; species Lepidochelys kempii. The sequence continues at coordinate 197,574,519 of NC_136382.1, forward strand.
ACACATTCTCAAACATAAAACCCAGACTCAAAGTAGCATGAATGTAAAGAAAAAAAAATGTATGTAAACAACGAATTCTTCAATGGTCTAGATACCAAAGCTAGAAGCCTGGAATTAGAAATACTGATTTACCAGCAGAAATTTGACAGTTGGTATTACTGAAACCGGCTGGATTGATTCACATGAGTGGAATGTTGAAATCACTGGGAGGGCTAGATTGGGCATAAGAAGGGCATGTGTGTCACTCAACATCAAACATACTGTTACCAGCTTGAGAGTTACTGACAATTCAGAAGGACAGGGCCTGGATGCTTATTGTAAGGTGATGAGTCACTCCTGTGCTAGGCTCCAGCCAATCCACAAGCCAGGAATTGGTCTGGTGAATCTCAGGGAAAGTATATAAGCCTCACAGCAGGAACAGCAGCTCAGTCTGCTCAAGGTCACTCCAGGGCTTGGAACTCTTTCCTGCCTGACAGGGGCAACAGGCTCCCCAGGCAGCTAGGAAATGTAAACAATTGATAAGGGAAGCTAAAAGTATTAGTGAAAAGGCAAATGTGATCCTGGGATGTATAAGCAGGGAGGAACATTAGTAGGAGTAGGGAGTTGGTATTACTTCTGCATGTGACATTAGTGAGACCATTACTAGAGTTTTGTATCCAGTTCTGGTGTCCACACTTCAACAAGCATGTTGACAAAGGTGGAAAGAGTTCAGAAATGAGCTACAACAGTGGTTTTCAAACTTTTTTTCTGGCAACCCAGTTGAAGAAAATTGTTGATGCTCGCGACCCAACGGAGCTGGGGATGAGGGGCTTGGGCTGTGAGAGGGGGCTCTGGGCTGGGATGGGGGGTTGGGTGCTGGAGGGGGTCAAGGCTCTGGTCTGGGGGTGCAGGCTCTGGGGTGGGACTGGGTAAGAGGGGTGTGGGGTCCAGGAAGGGGCTCTGGGTTGGGGGGGGGCTCAGGGCTGGGGTAGGGGATTGGGGCACAGGGTTGGGGCATAGGCTTACCTCAGGCGGCTTCTGGTCAGCAGCGCAGCAGGGGTGCTAAGGCAGGCTTCCTGTCTGTCCTGGCACCACGGACCATGCTGTGCCCCGGAAGAGGCCAGAAGTAGGTCTGGCTCCTAGGTGAAGATGCACAAGGAGCTCCGCATGGCTCTCGCCCACAGGCACTATCCCCCTCAGTTCCCACTGGCCAGTTCCTGGCCAATGGGAGAGCGGAGCCAGTGCTTAGGGTGGGGGCATCGTGCACAGCCCTGTGGCCTCCCACGCCTCGGAGCCGGACCTGCTGCTAGCCACTTCAGGGGCACAGTGCGGTGTCAGAACAGGTAGGGGCTCGCCTGCTTTAGCCGGGCAGCACCACCAACGGGACATTTCACGCCCTGTCGGCGGTGCTGACCAGAGCTGCCACACCCGCAGTTTGAAAACCACTGAACTACAACAGTGATTCAAGGTCTGGAAAACATTCCTTAAAATGAGAGACTAAATAAGCTCTATCTATTTATCTGAGAGAAGATGAAGAAGTGACTTGATCACAGTCTGCATGTACCTCCATGGGGAAGAGATATCAGATAGCCGGTGCTTCTTTCTTCTAGCAGAGAAAAAGAAGCATAAAGAGAACCAATGGTTGGAAACTGAAGCTAGACAAATTCATACTAGAAATACAGCACAAGTTTTTAAACTCTGTATTTATTTTGGAAGTTTTAAGAGGTTTACCAATCCTTGCCATGTACATATCAAAGCAAATACAATATTCATTCCAACAGTGATCTTTTGTTTACAGAAACAACATATACTAATTGGATCTCTCTTTAGCAGCATCTTATGTTACAGAGCAAGTCCGAGCTGCTTTTAGTGATTTTATGAAATGGAATGAAATCTCAGATTACTCACATTTAACAAACTAGGCAAATATATCAAATGTTAGTATTCAAAAAGCTAGCCAAGTGTGCTGCTTTGTTTGTTTGCAGGTGAATGTACTTGTCTGTGTATTGAATAAATTGTAACCAAATTTCTATGTATCTACTTGTCCTCTGTCTATTTTGCTGGTTATGTAGTTGGTGTGTTGATTTTTCCACAACCACCTCCCATATTTTTGTGAACCATTCGTCTAGAGTTGGACTATTTATCTTTTTCCAATGGAGGCCATCAATAGCCTAGCAGGTACTAGCAGACATGAGATTAATTCTTCATCTCTCTTTGTGTGACCATTTCTGCCAGGAAGCTGCAGGTGAATTACTAAAGGATCATTTGGTAATAAATATCCAACAACTGTGATATTTATTTGGTTACAAATTGCATCCAAGTGCTCCTTCATGACTGGACATGTCTGCCATATATGCATAAAATCTCCCCTCTCACCAGAATTTCTCCAACACTTATTCCCATTCAATCTACATGTATATACTTAACCGACTGTGTGTGGTGGCATTAAAACAGTATCGTAAAGGAATTTTCCTTTATTGTGCTATAGACAGAGGTTGGTGATCCTCTCTTCCAATCCAAACTCCATTCTTTTGGGGGGTAATTTCTCTATCCAGATCCTCTTTCCAGTGTGTCATATATGGCCTTGTTCAGTTTGTTTTTGTTAGGAAAGCTGTCTGCAAACATTAGTTATAAATTAGTAAGATAGATAGATAGATTAGATAGGTATTGTATTGTTTCCTAATTGACAAGATGCCATCATTTCTGTTTATGCTACATGGTTAAGTCAACACAAGGCAGCTTACCTCAATGTAGCTGTGTGTGTTTACACTTAAATTTCGCTCCTGCCAACGTAACTGCCCATTATGCTCACTTAATTACACCACCTCCTCGAGCGGCGTAGAGTCCGGGTCAATGGAGTTAGGTTGAAGCAGTGTCAGCGTAAACACTGCGTTACTTACATTGACTGTTAGCAGCCTCCAGGAGCTGTCCCACAATGCCCCACACTGACCATTCTGGTCACGATTGTGAACTTTGCTGGCCAGTGGCCAGGGAACTGCCCTTCCCCGTTAAAGTGCTGTGAATTTTTGAATGGAGATCTCACCTAGCAATTCTATAGCACGCCTAGCAACTGCCCAGCTGACCATGCCAGCTACATGCCGAAGACACGCTCCTGCCTGGAGTACACAGGAAGTTTTGGATCTCCTCGGTCTGTGGGGCCCAGTTCTGATCTAGCCATAAAAAGTTTGACATGCTCGAGTCATGGAGGAGAAGGGTTACAAGAGGGACCAGCAGCAGTGCCACGTGAAAGCCAAGGAGCTACAGCAGGCGTGCCAGAAGGCAAGGGAGGCTAACAATTGCTCTGGTGTGGCACCACAGACCTGCCACTTTTACAAAGAGCTGCGTGCCATCTTTGGGTGAGACCCCTACGATCGCCACCAAGAGCCCTGTGGATACTTTGGAGGAGCCCTAGTCGGAGGCCCTCGCCATAAACAGCGAGGAGGAGGTGTTGGACGAGGAAGAGGAGAAGGAGTATGGAGGACAGGCATCGGGGTACCCAGTAGCACAGTGAACCAGCCCCACGTTGGGCATCTGATCTTCATCAAAGATTTAAATAATGGCATAGAGAGTACACTTATAAAGTTGTGGATGATACCAAGCTGGGAGCGGTTGCAAGTGCTATGGAGGATAGGATTAAAATTCAAAATGATCTGGACAAACTGGAGAAATGGTCTGAATAAATCAGATGAAATTCAATAAGGACAAATGGAAAGTACTCCACTTAGGAAGGAACAATCAGTTGCATACATACAAAATGGGAAATGACTGCCTAGAAAGGAGTACTGCGGAAAGGGATCTGGGGGTCATAGTGGATCACAAATTAAATATGAGTCAACAGTGTAACGCTGTTGCAAAAAAAGCAAACATCATGTGGGATATATTAGCAGGAGTGTTGTAAGCAAGACACGAGAAGTAATTCTTCCACTCTACTCCACGCTGATTAGGCCTCAACTGGAGTATTGTGTCCAGTTCTGGGCGCCACATTTCAGGAAAGATGTGGACAAATTGGAGAAAGTCCAGAGAAGAGCAACAAAAATGATTAAAGGTCTAGAAAACATGACCTTTGAGGGAAAATTGAAAAAATAGGGTTTGTTTAGTCTGGAGAAGAGAAGACTGAGAGGGGACATGATAACAGTTTTCAAGTACATAAAAGGTTGTTACAAGGAGGAGGGAGAAAAATTATTCTTAATCTCTGAGGATAGGACAAGAAGCAATGAGCTTAAATTGCAGCAAGGGTGGTTTAGGTTGGACATTAGGAAAAACTTCCCAACTGTCAAAGTGGTTAAGCACTGGAATAAATTGCCTAGGGAAGCTGTGGAATCTCCATCATTGGGGATTTTTAAGAGCAGGTTGGACAAACACCTGTCGGGGATGGTCTAGAGACAATACATAATCCTGCCTTGAGTGCAGGGGACTGGACTAGACGAGCTCTCAAGGTCCCTTCCAGTTCTATGATAATAGGTTTTTGACTCCAGCACTGTCCAGCCAGTCCTTACAGTCCAGCACGGGTGAGCCTGATGCAGGGGAAGGAACCTCTGGTAAGTATTTAGTTTGCTTTGAAATTACAGGGATGGAACCCCCAAAGTAGCAGGACACATCTGTTGATTTACTTTTTCTTTTTTTAAACTGATGCTAGAAGGGGTAGTGAAACAACCAATAGAGGTGAAGTTGCCATCTGCTTCTCATCCCATTCTAGAGTTAGGCAGAGGGGGGCCTCATGGAACACTGTTTATGTGCACCAGGATGTCCCGTGAATCCTCCATAGGGATCTTGAGGAAGCTTTTGTGCACGTAGCTTGCAATTCTCTGCCAAAAGTTTCTGGGGAGGGCTGCCTCCATCCGTCTCAAAACCTCTTTGTAGACAGTGCTATATGTTAGTAGGGGAGCTTCTCCCACCAACGTAGCTACCGCCTCTCGGGAAGGTGGAGTCACCAAGTCTACGGGAGAGCTCTCCCTTGTTGGCTTAGAGCATCTTGCTTAGAAGCACTACAGTGACACCGATGCATGTTTGTAATGTAGACCTGCCCGAATACCGCCTTAAATACGTGGTAAAATTCAGCGGGAAAGCTCTCCACTCCTGTGGTTTTGCCACTTTTCATATTTGCTATTGCCACTAACATTTCTTCTTCGGTTACTTAGCTAACGTTTCTTTGTCAGTTCTGTTTATTGCTGGCAAGCTGCTACTTCGGGTATTTTTGAATAACTTCAAAGCTTGGAGCATCTGAAGTACAGATGTTTTTATAATAAGCAGCAAAAGTAGCACATCTTTCATTAGGGTGTGTAACTATCTTTGGTTGATTGTTTTTAATTGATGGAATATTTACATTACTCTTGAATCCCTTTAAACTTTTGAGCCATGAATTTTTTCATAAAACATCTGCTCTGAATATCTCAGGGCTTTTTCAGTGGCATCTGTCATAAACATATTCAGTTTTCCCCTACTATTAGTTAATTGTTGATATTCTTATTTTGAACCTGTGGTTTGATCAATGGGCTGTATCTTTTTTATCTCCTGTTCTAGTTATATTTTTCCTGTGCTTTTTCTTTTTTCAGCGGAGAGGCTCTGCTTATCAACTGATCCCTGAATGCTGCTTTACCTGCCTCCCAGAGAAGACCTCCTTTTCTATTGTCCACATCATTTATCTGAAAGTACTGAACGCGGTCCTCTGTAATCACTGCAACTGATCGTTGTCCTGGAGAAGCAAGCAGTTCATTTTCCACAAGTAAACTTTGGGACCCATCCCAACTATCAAACATTACTTCCACTGGTGCATGATCTAACCCTGTAATGGTACCAATTTTTGCAGATCTTGTTGGCTTCATGAAGGATTTAGAGAGTAACTTTAAATGTATTCTAGTATATAACTGATAAGGGTGTGAATAAAGGTGTAATCCCCTTCCCTTAGGTAAAATTCTTTCCAACAGTCTGAGAGATTCAATTCCTGGCACATAAAAGTCAATATTACACCTGCTTCCCGTGATCCACCTTCCTTGGTTTTAGCTGATCTGTCCCAGTAAGAAATCTGTCTCTCCTCCAAGTATAATTTCCCCTTCTTCAAAGTGTTGTAGTGTTTTAAAGAAATCCTTAAAAAAGTTTTTTGCTGTTGATCAGCAGCATACACTGTGCCCACGGTTAGTAATACCCAAGTAATTGTGTCCTTCAGTAAGATGAACTGTCCCACCTTATTCTTCAATTGATTTTTAATCAGCAAAATTACATGTTTACCAAATATTATGCCCACTCCTTTCTTTTCTTTGGCTGATGCAAAAAAAAAATGTCCGCTGAGACCTTATGCCCATAATTTGCTCTTCCTGAAAGTGAGTTTCTTGAAGTAAATTAATCTGTGTGTGGTTTTTTTGGTTTTTTTTTAAGTTCTGCCAGGCTTTTTTCCTTTAAATTACATTATTTAGCCCGTGGATATTCAAATATATTTAAGAGGAAGGGCCACTGAGAATAACTACTTAGCTTATTAAATTTGAAATTATTGTGATATTTTTAGCTGTTTGATCCCTTGTGTGGCCAGTGTCTCTCATTACTAATCATGTTGCATTCACAATTGTGTGCCTCAACATGGCTTGGTTTCTGTTTGTAAACTTCCCTATCTGTTTCTTGCATTAATTCCCCATGTCTCTCCAGTCCTCAAATCCCTCCCCTCTCCTACAGCCCTCGGACTTTAAATCCCCAAATTAAAATACTAACATAGCATATAAATCATTCCCCAAACAACTGTGCTTTGTTGAAATTTAAACTGCTGTACTTCCCCCAGCAAGTACAGTTTATCTTGGCATAATTTATGTGGTCAGGGATGTGAATAAACCATTCCTCTGAGTGACATATGTTACACTGACATGAGCGCTGGGTGGTCAGTACTATGTCCTGCCAGCAAAGCTACCGTCGCTCTCGGAGGTGGTTTTATTATGCTGATGGGAGAGCTCTCTGCCGTTGGCATAGAGCATCTTCACGTGCTACAGCTATATTTTTAAATTGAGTTTGTAATCAATTATTGGCCCTAAACACAGTTTGTGCCCACACACAATATGGATGATAGTTAACTGCCTTAGCAACTAACTATATGCTCTCTTCACTGGGGACCTAGGTTGGTACATGCTTGCCTTCCTGTAACCAAGACATAAACACTTGTTTTGCTGCGTAGATGGGACTCTCTAACATTGAGTGAATAGCCCGTTGGGCTGGTTCTCCTTCTTCCCAGGTCCGTGTCTGGTAGAAAATCTCAGAATCTCCATCTGTTGCTGGTAACTCTGGTTTTGGCTACATTGGGAAAATTAGGGCCTTGTCTGCACAAGGACAAAAGGTGTAACTGTAACACATTAGCTAACGTGTTAACTAACATATGTTAAAACCCTCGCATAGACAAGGCAATTGTAGTTTTAACATGTGTTAGCTGGTAGAGGTAGTTTACCTCAACCAGCTAACACATGTTCAAATTACAACTGCCTTACCTATACAAGGATCTTAACATGTTTGTTAAAATGTGTTAGTTAACATGTTAAAACACACCTTCTTTCCTAATGCAGATGTGCCCTAGGTGTGTTTAAAAAACCATTTTAACTCACACATTTTAATGGAGAGAGACAATCTGGTTGAGGTAATATCTTTTATTGGACCAACTTCTGTTGGTGAGAGAGACACGCCTTCAAGCTCCGCAGAGTTCTGCTTCAGCTCGTCCAATTTTTATTGGTTGGTTCAAGAAATAAAGAAATAAATTAAGTAATAATCATAAAATAAAATAATAAAAGATATTACCTCATCAACCTTGTGTTTTAATTAACACACTGCTGAACACCACTTCGCACCTAGTGTAGCCAAAGACATTCCTGTTTAACAATGTAATATCCAGTTTTGATTAATCTAAGGCAGGGGTTCTCAAACTTCATTGCACCGTGACCCCCTTCTGACAACAAAAATTACTTCACGACCCCAGAAGGGGGACCGAAGCCTGAGCCCACCCAAGCCCTACTGCCCCAGGTGTTGTGTGGGGGAGGTAAAGCCTGAGCCCAACCGCTTTGGGCAGGGTGGGGGGGCCAAAGCTGAAGCTCCAGGGCTTCAGCCCCAGGCAGGGGGCCTGTAACCAGAGCCCTGTCACCCAGGGCTTGAGCTTTGGCCCTGGACCCCGTCAAGTCAAAGCCAGCCCTGGCAACCCCATTAAAACAGGGTCCTGACCCTCAGTTTGAGAACTGCTGATCAAGGGACTACAGCCAGGTTAAGCATTTTTAAATACATTTCTTCCTGTCTACTGTAGGTGCTAGGCTATGTTTAACAATGTGTTAATTAAAATGTTGTTTGCAGTTTTGTAGCCGAGTTGGTCCTAGGATATATGAACATGGGAGTTAACATGTCTCGTAACACACCTCATTTTTGCACTGTATACAACGATAGAATGTTAAGGTTATTACATAAGATAACAGTAGTCAGACATCAACACAGAAACTTCATCTTTGCGTAAACACAGACAGTTAAATATGTCAAATATGTCAGCTCATTGTTAAAATACTTCCTAACACACCCTGTCACAGGAAAGCATCAGGACTGAATTTCTGACTGGTTTTTCAACAATCTCTTAGTGCTGCTTTTTGCACTATTTTGTGAATAATCTAAAATTTTGAAAGAAATGGATCTTAGCAAGAGCTTTTCCACTCAAAAGAGTTATTGCCTAAGGAAAAACTTCTTCAAACAACACACAGCCAACTTGTGGAACATGTTGCCAGGGGATGTTGTGAAGGTCCAAAGTACAACTGGGTTCAAAAAAGAATTACATAAATTCACGGAGGACAGGTCCATCAATGGCTATTAGCCAAGATGGTCAAAGATGTAACCCCATGCTCTGGGTGTCCCTAAGCCTCTGCCTGCCAGATGCTGGGACTGGACGACATGGGATGAATCACTCAATAATTGCCCTTTCTGTTCATTCCCTCTCAAGCATGTTGCATTTGCTACTGTCAGAAGACAAGATACTGGGCTAGATGAACCCAGAATGGCCACTCTTATGATCTTATGACTATTTTCCTAATTGCAAACCACATGACAAATAATCTGTTGAAAGAGTTCCCAGCTACTGCTAAAAAGGATCTGAGCCTTGTCATCACCACATGATATCGCTATCTTAAAAGGCTATCTTTGTAAACTACTGTAACTCTTTTCAGCTAAACTGAGCTCCTTTTTGTAAATATTTGGAATAAATCGAATCAACTGTTGAAATGTCTGAAAGGAGCAAGAAGCAAGGAAAAATTTAGGAAAGAAACAAACAAAATTGAGAGATCACGTAACACTAAAATCAGATGTAAAATACATGCTAGCTACATTTCTAGTTATCAAAAAGGACTGTTTTTCATTCTAGAAAAAGTATCTCCAAATAATAAAATTGGAGTAAAAATTACACATTAAAGATAGAGCAGCATTATCCATCCTCTGTTCACTGCTTCAAAATTTTAAAGGGGCAAGATTCCTCTTTTCACTAACAGAATGAGCTGAAGACATTACTCCTCAGAAAATATAATTAAAAATGTGTTAAGCAAATGGCCAGAGAAAGGAATCTCCTCATGAACACATGGTAAACAAATACATCAAGAGACATCATAAGGATTGAGGAATTGGATTCTGTCGTGTGTGTAGGAGAATACTTAGTGAATATATGAACCTATTTATCCAAAAGTAAAACATAAATAAGAGACTCCATCAGCCTCTTATTCCAGTAAGAACCCAAATGAAATTTTCAGTTCTACATTAGCAAAATGATCTACAACAAAGAGAGAGAAAAACTATGGAAAAGCGGAATCTTAGATGAGGCCAAATAATGTGAACAATGGGAACAGCTATGGAGTAAATCAAAATCAACCTAAGGTACTTACTTGCCCTGTTATTTAACATGCTCCAAAGCTTTATAAAATATATGGTACATGCTTGGCTCGTTTTTTTTCCAGAAAATTTGGCAAGGCTGGGTTTTTATAGACAAATGGTGGGGGAAATACTCCAAATATTGAGCAATTCCAGGAACAAATAGCCCAAGAAAAAGAAAATCTCACTGAAAGAACTATCATCACAGAGCCATGAAGTGAATCCCTTTGGTTTGCCAATTCATTGCTACGAGGTTTGGATGCCATTTATAAACTTTATACGAAAGAAACAAACAACCAGGATTGGAAAGAATTAAATGACTACTCTTAATATATTCAGCATCAAAACTACATAGTAAAGAGGCTATGGACTAGATTCTCCTCTCACTTACAGTGGTGTAAATGAGTAGTAACTCCACTGAGGTCAAGCTGGAGTTACTTACATCAGCATAAAACTGATGTAAATGAAAGCCGATGCAGGCCCTAAGTAAATCGCTTGAAACCACTGAAACCTAAGAAAAGAAACAAGACAAAGGAACACACCAGTTAACTGTTTATTTTATTTTATAGTAATTCCTGGTACAATTGGGAAGAAAAATGTTCAAAAGAGGATCTGTAAGAATAGTGACAAATACAGCTATACCATTCTGTCAAACCTGGCCTCTGCTCAAGAATCAAGGAGCTGTAACTCATTCCCTGATGGATCCACCTCTCTCTTATAATGACTGGATCTTGGGGCAAGAGAGACTCTGTCCCTAATTTTCTTATTTACACCATCATATCTTTTAATTTAATTGGTTAAAACAAATGCACAGGAAAATTAATGCACTCACATTAAATTCATAAAGATTTTATCCTGTATATTTCAGGTACGTTTATGGTTGGTCTCTCTCGCATCTGTGTTAGGCCAAATTCATCCCTGGTGCAACTCCACTGACTACATCAAGCAATAATTTGGCCCCTTAGGTCAAACCATGATGTTTTCCCTCCTGAATTAACAAGTCATTTTTGTTATGCTGAACTGTGTTTATAATGATTTCTGAGAATCTGAGCCAGATCTATGTGAAACTATAAACATTTCCTAAAATGTCAAAATCAATTCAATAATCTGACAAATCCACCAGATAGGTGGGAGTGATGCAAACCATCAGGTGTCCTGTTTGTGAAAGGGTTCCACTTATTCCAACAGAGGCACAAAAACCATTGGGTCAGCTGTCTGGTTTGTTTAATTCTCGGTCAAATTTTCAAACTATTTAATCGGAATGAGTTTTTTATCCACAATGTGATCTTTGCTCCCTAGATACACTATTCACATTGGATAGCGTTTGCAAAAGTGCCTAAGAGACTTTCAAAGGCATTCAGATGCCTAGAGATGCAGACAGGCATTTCTGAAAATCCCACAAGGCACCTATCTCCCACTGATTTCAGTTGAAGGTCAATGGCACTTAGGCTCCGTAGTCACTCAGTTACTCTTGAAAATTTTGCCCATTATCTAGGTGTATTAAAATTCTATTTCAAATTCTGAACCAAAGAGTTAAAACCAGACTTCCATTTAGTTCCACCTAAATCAGGTTAAACCTGAGCTCACTTTTACAGAGGAAACCACCTGATCTGCAACCACCCACATTAACCTAGCATTAAAGCACTCAGGTGAAGTACAAAGTTTACTACCAATGGCAAATCCCGCAGAATGGGACAGTTTTTTCTTTTCCAGTCACACCCCTGCAATCTCATTGAAGGCCAGACAGAATTTGGCTCAGTATGCGCGAAGTATTTCTCACATCTGCTAGATAATTTACAACTCCCTGGAAGAGGAAAATAAAAGCATAAGATTAGAGAGAGACAATGAATGTTAGGGAGAAAGTTGCTGAACTTGGAAACATGGAAACATGCCCCCCTTTAGCTTTCCAAGTTCTTCCTGGAAAGCACCCAATTATTTCATAAATGACCCCAGTGTTTTGGGGCTTTTTGCCTCAGTAACCTTGTCTGGTTGGCCATTTCACATATTTATTATTCTTTTCATGAAATAATACTTCCTGACATCTGTTCTAAGTTTATTTCTCTTTAATTTCCATTTATATCACATTTTCCTATCCTCTGTACACGTTAAAATAAAACAATTACTACGCTTGACATGATGGAAGTTATTTAAGATTGTGAGCGTTAACTGACCCATCTATTTTTTTTTTAAATAAAACCTTGTTTAAAATGTATTGGGTCATTTTAATGAACTTTCATTAGCTCAGAGAATCAGCACTGAGTCCCTGGTTCAAATCCAGTGCATGTTGATTATGACCAAAGCCATCACTAGTAGCTGGCCATCAGGAGGCCTGTGTGAGAAATGAGTTTGGTGGTCACAGGCCAGTGGCTCTCTGATAGGTGTCCAGTGCTGCCAGCTTCAATCACTGAAAACTCACAAGTCAGGCCCCAAACAATAAAGGGATTGTCTTAAAAATCATGAAAGAAAATATTAAAGTCTGTGTTCTTTTTATTTGCCTTCTGCTTTTTGAAGCTTCAGGGTGCACTCAGGACATCTTCTCCACAATCATGAGGGCAAGAAATTTACCAGATTAAAAAAATTTTTAAAAAATGAAAGCTGAGATTATCATGTAATCACTTGACTCCTGGAGCTGGGTCTTTAAGATCACCACCAAATGTTGTAAGACTTGCATTAAAACTATGAGTAGGCAACACCGGGAGTACCTGTCACAGCTAACATCCTCCACAAATAGCACTAACAGGCAACTTTGCTGGCCATTTCTGCAGAGGCCAAGGGCTGAATTAGCCTGGAGACAAGATAGACTCTTAGTGATAGAAAAGAACCCTCCAGAATGGGTATAGGCACATTATCCAGGATCCGTAAGAAAGCATGTCTTGCTGCTGATGCCCAGACTAGCATAACCTCCAGATTTGCTCTGTCATCTCCACCTTTTCTTGTGAGTTGCCAGAGTATTCAAGAGTTTTCAGGTCCCACCCACAAGTGGATCCCTCTCCTAGCTGCTGGTGAGACGTGAGGAAGCATATTGTTAAAACTCCTCTATCTGGCTTCTCAGAGTACCCTGGGTGTCCTGCTTCCACTTCACTCTCCTTGTTTCCCTGCAGGCTGAGGACTGTGAGGAAGCAGTAAATAACACACTGCATTGGCAAGACAGAGTCAGATCAAGTGATGGTGGCAGAAGGAGACTCCGCCTTTGGGCAGTTGTGATTTCTCGGGAGGAGTCTTCTACCCAGGGCATGGAGGTTGCAAAATTGGGAATGAGTGGCGAAGTGTAGCTTCTGCTCAGACTCTCATTGGGGGAGGCACAGAGAAGTGGCAAAGGCCCAAGAAGTGGTAAGAAGGGACCTGAGAACTCAAGATGGAAAATGGATACAGGAGGATGTAAAGTCCTTACACAGGAGGGTGAGAAATCAGGAGAAGGGGCAGCTCTTGAGAGTAGTGTTGGAAGAGGAGGACAGAAGGGGGAGGTGGGCCCCAAAGTGGATAGTGTGGGTTAACTGGGGAGTTGCATTTATATTCTGATTGGGTGGGCAAGAAATCCTGTCCTTTCCCCATTCTGAGAAGGGAGAAGTTGAGTTTCTAAGTGCAATCAATCTGGCATCTTCACAAGCACTAAATTCACTTGCAGAGACAATGAAATGCACTTCAATTATGGCTCTACTGTATTGTATGTTGTCATCACTATTTCTGTACTAGCACTTAATATAGTTTTAGCTCTGTTTCTTACAAAGTTAAAATAAATTGAAAGAATCAATGGAAGCTTTACCCTTAATATGTATAAATTTTTTTGCCAGTGAGAAGAAGAAAAGCAAAATAGTCTCTATTGAGCAGTGCAATGGAATACAGGTGACCAGGCAGAGCTGCAAGAGAAGGAGGGGCTTCATTCACAAAGGGACATTTTAGGGACCTGACCACCCAGCACAATTCCCCATCCTGAGTTTAGGCACCCAGGATTGAGAGGGAAAAAAGAGGTGCCTAAGAAAGGGACGCAAAAAAACAACAGATGAGCAGGGAGCCCCGAAGCTAGCCAATAGGAAATGAGGAGGAGAGCAGCAGATCTTAAACCCCACCCCTCAAAGGCAGTTTGGCACTCAAGTCCAGGTTGGAGGGAGGTGCCTAGCTCCATTGGAGATTCACAGCCATGAACTCTCCTGGAGTTAGGTGCCTAAGCCAGGTCAGTCCTTTTTCAACAAAACCGTTGGCAGAGCCGGTGATGCAGATACCACCTTACAACTTTTAGCCCACCATTTAGAGCACTTGAATGGGTTGTAGGAGACCTGTTGCAGAGCAGTGATTTGAAGTTGGATCTCCTACATCCCAGGAAAATATCCTAATTGCTGGGCTCTGGGCTAGTGTGGGGCAGATGTCACGCAATGTCTCCTGTTCAAGCTATTCCACTTTTTATAAATAATGAAATAGTTACTGGAACAGGGACTTGAGTCTCCCTCCTCCCAATGGGGTGCGCTAACCACCAGGCTACAAAGTCATTCTCACGCTCTCTCACTGCCCCAATGACAACTTAATTATTTAAACACACTGGGTGTTACTGAAATATACATTTTAGATAAATAACTGTATCTACATACTGACACACATGTACCTGTGTTTTGGAATTTCAGGGCTTCACATTCCATGCCTTCATCCTGGCCCCAAAGCTACGTACAGAGACAGAGCTTTTATTAGGATGAGTTAGTTTATCTGAGGTGAGGTTTATTTTTATTGCACTTAGTTTTGCCATCTTTTCCAACCCCATCCCGCCTTTTTCCACGGGTCACCATCATAGGACCTCACCGATGTTCTTCAGTACAGTAGCAAAGAGTAAAGGCTGGGAAATCTCCATGCCAAATCTTTAGGAACAATGGATCTAGTCCACGTCTGTGGAGTTTGGATCATGGCAGCCCCATATCAGAAAAAGGGCTCACATCCCATTTCTGGAAAGGAAAGGTTACCAAACTTTAAAGTGGGATGAATACTGCTGAATTAACTGAACAGCCTGTTGGTGGGCCAGCGAAAAGGGAGGAAGGGGGTTGGAACGATTAGGATTTGGTTAAACTAAGCACACTAAAAATAAACCTCTATTTAAATCATACCAGTAGAAAAAACTCTGTGCCTGTATAGAGCCTCAGGGTCATGTGGTGCCAAACACACCAAATTCAAAGCAAGTACACACACATTGTTACAGTTTGGATACAAACAAAGGGACTTAACTTAAGGGCCAACTTCCATTGACTTCAGTGGGAACAGAATGGGCCCTACATTTACAGATCAATAAAAAATTAAATACAAGTGTTCCTTTGATCAATATGCTTCTGAGTAGACAGGGCACTATAGGTGTTAACAGTAATGAGAAAATTATTCCTATGTAGTGCATCTTGACAGCATTTGATTGTTTAATTTCTGTATACAATGGAAGCTACTGAAATGAATCATGGTTAAGTGACTGTGGGCGACATCCATCCCTGGTTTAAGCATATGAAAGGACTCAGTACTCTGCAGGATCAGATTCTTTGTGGGCAAATACATGTTAGAAGCCATTTGGTGCGTGGTAAATCTGTTACATTGCAAAGAGGTCTTTATCAGTGACTGGAGGATTATTTCCTGTCTGGATTTTTGTTACGATATTTATAGCCTGCTTGAGAGAGAGAGAGGGGGTCAATATGATGTGTACCAAGAGAGTTCTTCTCTGTGCTTTGGAATGGCTGATGGGTTTGCTTCCCTTACAGAGTTACTGAATGCATCCGATGAAGTGAGCTGTAGCTCACAAAAGCTTATGCTCAAATAAATTTGTTAGTCTTTAAGGTGCCACAAGTCCTCCTTTTCTTTTTGCGGATACAGACTAACACGGCTGCTACTCTGAAACCTTACAGAGTTTGATAACTGTTTTCAGTAATGTATGACATGTATGTGCTACTCAACTACTTAAATAGATTCTTTTATAAGTTTCAGGGTGTGATGGGAACAGGTGTACTAATCAGAGTCTATCCAGAGCTTCAGATCTCTGCATTTGACTGTCTACTAAACTTCATTAGCAGAAATTTCCTCATTCAGTTTCTCCTTTATGTTTTTCTCTACCGCTGGCAGTTAAACCTCTCGTCTCACCTATTCTTAGTTGGTTGACGTCGTATTACTTTTTATACCTAGTGCACAACCATAACAGACTTTGACTGAGACCACAGTTTGCCCCCTTAGGTTCCAATGAGAAAAGGGAAGAATTATCAGAGAACGTCTTTACTTTATAAGGAAAAATCTGAGCAGCCGTTAGATTGTCTGTCTGTGTTTTTCCCCTGCCACAGGGCCATCCAGTTTCCCATGGATACTGACTGCAGCCCAGCATTTATCTCAAGTCAGAGTAGTCAGAACATGACTCGACAAATCATTAAGAGGCATGAAAAGGAAAGCCACGCTACTCTAACATGTAGGGCTTGATTATGCACAGCCTCACTCAGCTGTTATGCACTTAAGCAAGTAGCCCCATTAAATCCAATGGGATTTCTTGTATGAGTAAGTGCTCACAAGTGTCAGAGTGGCACAGCCGAGCTCACACTATTTTATTTTATGATCACTTGTCAGTAGAATATTGGTAACAATTTCATATATAAGAATAGAAATTATTAACAAGTACTAAGGCCAGCTATGTTCTGAGTCACAATCTCTTTCTTTATCTTAACAGTCAGGTGGTCTGTGTCAGTGCCTTTATGCTCTCTTCAATCTCTGACAGTTTCTTCAGCATTTGATTCACCTTGGCCTCATCAAATTCCAAACACAGAAATTCAGATGCCTAGAAAATAAAAGGGGAAAGATGATATTTAGTGAAATAAGAAAATTGTTCTTGGTGAAGAAAAACTGTATAGGTCAGTATGGTTGCTGGAGAGGACATTGAATTTCATTGTGGGAGATCCCCACAATACTTGACTTCACCGAACAGTTATGCCTACAGACAATTAAGCAGCAGCACTGATTCGCTCTGAAAGGCTGGGTCACATCATTCACAAATATAGCTATTCTCAAGTGGGGTATAAATCAGGATAAACAGAGTGGAAGGGATCTTGTCAGGGTCAGAGAGAATAAACAACACGAGAAAAAATAAAATGTTTCTAACCATGTGGAATTAGTTACTAAAAAAATCAGCAGGCAAAAGACCTCATGAGATTTCTCTCCCATCAGTCCTACTCATCAATATGTCTGAGCTGGATAAAGTTCCTTGTATAATTTGGAAGATAACATTTAGATATAGCAAGTGTACCTGGCTGCATTGTAAATGCAAGTCCAGATGAAGCTGCACCAACAGTCGGGAAACACTGGGAAATAACGACAAAAATGCTAGTGCAGACACAGCTACTCTCCCGTGTGACGGGGACGGCACATCAGACACGAAGGTCAGAAATAAAACAAGAGTGAAAATAGAACTCACGGGGGTTGCACTGTTATATTACAAACCTCAGGTGTCTTGAAATGCTCCATTTTGAAAAACAAAGCAAACCTTGTATTCAAATACAGTAATAATTTCTCAGACTATGAAGGGAGTGCTCTTTTTTGAGAAGAGACAGATTGGACTATTCAGCCTTCCAGGCAATCTGACTCACTGGATATCCACGAGTTCTTTGGATCAATATATGCACAGCACACAGGTTACCCAGAATGGGAGGGCAGCATCACCTCTCTCTCTCTCTCTCTCTCTCTCTCTCTTTTTTTTTAAATCAGTTAGACTAAAACCTCTACCATTACTTCAAAATACATTTGTTTCACCATTTAGTATTTTTCAGACTTAATTCTCTGCATTTAACTGATTTAACAGATAAGATTAAATCACCAGAAAAATGCAACTTGAAAAATGTCTGAAGTTGATTACCTAAATTTCAGAAAGGCATTACATGAATTTAAAACAAAGAACAGATTGTTTTTCATATGCACATGAAAGCAACTTCATTACTGGCTTTCTTTTTTTAATACAAGAATCTTTACTGGTTTTTCAAGAAGAAAAAACAAAAATGGTAGAGACAAGTGCAAGTAAAAGAAAATATATACACAAAAGTTGCATGTACAAATCAGGGACGTGGGCTCAATTGTACAATTTGCACGCACATTTATGGTAAATGCAATTGTGCACTTGAATTTTTGAAAATCAGCCCCTAAAATTTTAAAGTGTTACTTAACTCTACATTTATCACGTGTCTTCAAAACCAAAACACACACTAACAAAAACCATTAGCAGAGTTCTATTTTAGAGAATTTGTCTAAGCCATGCTACAGTCCTGGGGTGAAATCCTGGCCCCCCTGAACTCAATGGCAAAACTCTCATTGACTTCAGTGGACCTGGGATTTCACTTTTTAAAGAACAGAACCACAGTTACGTAATTAGAACTTCACTGAACACTACTGATATCAATAGGTGTCCACACAGATGCAAAAGGTCTGTCTGTGCAGATCCAACTGTGGATCAGGGCCTAGGCCTGTAGCACATCTCACTCACATGGTCAGTGTGAGGAACTGAGCCCATGGTTCCTGTATCAAGGAGCTTAGTCTAAAAGGCAAACAAAGGAGGAGACCCACCAGATGCTGATAGCTTGGAATAATGGGGCAGTGATGGCTTTATCTTAACGTGGGCTAGCATGCCTATGCCTTCTGGAAGTGATGTGAAGGAGAAAGTATGCACAGTAAATGGTCCTAGATTTTTTGTACATACTTTTATTACCGTATTGTAAACTGTTGGAGCTACCAAATGGATGCAATCTCCCCCTTGTAGTACGATAAAGGACCACACAGCATAGGTTGCATTACGTAGTCATAACAGTAATGCACTGAAAGGTGACATGCAAATAGGACAAAAGAAGTTGTGCCCTGTTGACTTTACTATGATATATAAAGGTGGGCCACCTCTCTTTTTAAATAATATTTGTTTAGAAACAGATGTAGTTAAATTTAAGATATTTAGGCCTTGTCTACATAGGAAAGATTTCTCAGTAAAACCTAAGGTATGAATTTAAATGGATACAATTATGCCAACATAACTACCCTCCTCTCCCCTCCCTTCGTGATGACAAACTTATTCCAGTGTTAGAATGTGTTTTTTTCAGTTTAGGTTTTGTCACTTGGAAAAGAAGTTTAAATTAGCTGAAAAAAAGTAATCTCTTACACCAGAATAAGTGTCTACACGGTGTAACTATACCAGTGTAACTACAACTAGTATATCTACTAAAACTTTCTCATGTAGATAAGGACTTAGTTAAATCAGAACAATTTTTTTGTGTAGACAAGGCCTGAACCCTGAGCAATTGAGAGGAGCAGGGTTTTTAAATCAGTCTGGTGTTGGTTTTTGGTTTTGTTTTTAATAGAAAACCTATTTAACTCAAATTCTTAACAACCATTGAGGAAAAATAGCTTTCTTTGGGAAAGACTCAATCCTCATCCCTTCATTTGAGAACTAAGAAAATTGTACTTCAATTATTTAATGCCCTAGAGAGTCCTTCAGTAAAGAATGGGAAAGCAAATCAGATCTCCCGGATATTTCTCAGGTAAAACAAGGAGCAGAAAAAAAAGTGGTTTCGTATATATTTTACATATAAAGCATAGTTAAGGATGTCTTAAGAAGCTCGGAGGCATGGCTAAAGTTGATTATTAGGCCTGTGAGACAGAGGCCTGGATTTCAACTGAGGTCTTAAACTCATCGCTGGAGCTGGTTCGGGCTAAGGGGAGGTTTAATTGCATGCAGACATTTGGGCTGAGGCTGGTGCTCGAGCTCTAGGTGGGAGAGTTCCAAAGCTTGGGCTGCAGTCCAAGCCTGAACGTCTACACCAGGGGTCGGCAACCTTTCAGAAGTGGTGTGCCGAGTCTTCGTTTATTCACTTTAAGGTTTCGCGCGCCAGTAATATATTTTAACGTTTTTTAGAAGGTCTCTCTCTATAAGTCTATATTTTATATAACTAAACTATTGTCTTATGTAAGTAAACAAGGTTTTCAAAATGTTTAAGAAGCTTCACTTAAAATTAAATTAAAATGCTGATCTTACGCTGCTGGCCCGCTCAGCCCGCAGCCAGCCTGGGCCATTCACCTAGGCCGGCAGCGGGCTGAGCGGGGGCCTGCGGCCAGGACCCCAGCTAGCAAGGGACCGGCAGCGGGCTGAGTGGGGCTGGCAGCCAGGACCCGGGGCTGGCAGCCGGGACCCCAGACCGGCAGTGGGCTGAGCGACTCAGCCCGTTGCCACTCAGCCCACTGCCAGTCTGGGGTTCTGTACACAGGCTCCTGCCAGCTAGGGTCCTGGCTGCCAGCTCCATTCAGCCCACTGCCGGTCTGGGATCCCGGCCCTGCCCACATAGAGTGGGTACCTACCTTCTCCCTGGTTCTACCCCATTCTCTTCCTCTCTCTCTCTGCACTGAGCTGAGGGTAGGAGTGCACTGAGCACAGGGCTGAGGGTGAAGGACCAAGCTGGGGGGTGGGGTGCAGGGTCTGGCCAGGAGCTAGAATAAGGGAGGGGGCTCAGGGTTGTGGCAGGAGGTTTGGGTGTGGAGTGCTTATGTGGGCAGCTCCCATTTGGTGCAAGGGGTGCAGGAGCTCCCGTTTGGTGCTTAGGATGGGGTTGGGAATGCGGGGGTGGTGGTGCAAGAGTCAGGACATGGGGTGTGGGGAGGGGCTGGGTATATGTGGGGAGGTGCAGGAGTCAGGGCAGGGGGCTGTGGGTGTGTGAGGAGGGTGCAGGAGTCAGGGCAGAGGGATGGGCGCATGTGTAGGGGGTGCAAGAGTCAGGGCATGGGGTGTGGGGGGGCTGGATATGTGTTGGGGTGCAGGGGTCAGGGCAGAGGGCTTGGTGTGTGTGAGGGGGGTGCAGGGGTCAGGGCAGAGGGCTGAGTGTGTGGGCTAGGGTCGTGGGGGTGCTCCCAGCCCCCTGCTTAGAGCGTCTCACGGCAGGGGGCTGGAGGGGATATGCCCTGATTCCAACCCCCTTCCCCAAGGCCCTGTCCCCACCTCACCTCCTGCCTGGACTGCGGCACCGCTTCTCCTCCTCCTCCCTTACAAGGGCCATCAGCTGATCGGCGGCAGGGAAAGGAGGAGGGGCAGGAATCCAGCACGCTGGGGGAAGAGGCGAGGGAGGGGGAACTTGCCTGCCCTGCAGCAGGCAGAACCAAACTTCTTCACTCTGCCTCCGTGGGGGCGGGGAGATGGGTGGAAAAGAGCGGGCCAGGGCAGGCAGGATTTTTAATGGCACGCTGCTGCCTGCCGGGGTCCCGGCCACTGGCCCCGCTCAGCCTGCTGCCAGCCTGGGTTCGGCAGCGGGCTGAGCGGGGCCGGCAGCTGGGACCCGGCAGGCAGCAGTGTGCCATTAAAAATTGGCTCGTGTACTGTCTTTGGCACGCGTGCCATAGGTTGCTGACCCCGGTCTACATTTTACAACTAATTAAACAGCCCCTTAGCTTGAGCCCTTCAAGCCCAAGTCAGCTGGCACAGGCCAGCTGTGGGTTTTTAATTGCAGTGATGGCCTACCCAAAGTGTTACTCGAGGCCACCAGGCAAGTCAGGTACAATCTTTTGAACTCACACAGTGTTTTTGAAATTTAAAGCTGACTCTTTATTTACAGAGCTTCTAAAAATGTTAAGACTCATAGAATTTAGGCCCTACCTACACTATAACTTTAAGCAGTAAAATGGTTGGCTCTACACATGGTCTGAGTCCACATATATCATGATTAATGCTCTGTATAGTAACCATGACAGTTAGCCCCATTTAAACCATATCAGTGGCCTGGCTGGCACGTAACTGCTTTCCTATAACTAGGTTTTCGCATCTATTTTTGTTGATAAGATTTCAACTGGTGCCTCTGTAATTGTGTTAACTAGTCTTCTTTCTTACCCTATCTCTGGGATGTCCTACATTGCCTCATGCTGCTGCGTGCATGTACTTTGGCCATGTCTGAGGCCGTACAGGACAGCTGTCCATGGTTCCCCAGAATACATGGGTACAAACACAGTTAGGCACCCTGGTAAATGCACAGGTACATACACTTGTGTTGTGAAAATAGCTGCTGTGTGGGCACAACTCAACCTTGTTTGTTGCAACCTGAACAGAGGAGAATGTCATGACCTGGTTTCCGAGGTCATTGCACTCCTTTTAGCACAAGTGATGTTTCACAGGCTTTAGTATGAATCACTGACTTGGCAAAAGACGGAACTGATTTAGCTTCTTTAACTTCACCATATATTTTCCTCTTTTTGCTAATATTTTTGGCAGACATTAGTATCTCTTTCGAAATGCTGGCTTGACTGGGATTTCTTTGAGACCTCACCCCTGGAGGCATAAGGTAAAAACTCAAATACAAAGTGCGACAGGAAAGCCCCCCAAGCATCTTGTGGCTCTGTGTTAGAGATTAAGAACCAGCATTAACTTTTGACCTTCCTATTGTGACAAAGCTCCTCCTCTACCTTGGTGGGTCTTGCACTTATTGGCGGATTTGCTCTCCTTGGAGCCCTCAGTTTGGCCATTTTCATGAACCCACAGTCCAGGTCGACTCCTCCTGTGTCTGACCAGGAGTTGGGAGGTTTGGGGGGAACCCGGGCCCACCCTCTACTCCGGGTTCCAGCCCAGGGCCCTGTGGAATGCAGCTGTTTAGAGTGCCTCCTGGAACAGCTGTGCGACAGCTACAACTCCCTGGGCTACTTCCCCATGGCCTCCTCCCAACACCTTCTTTATCCTCACCATAGGACCTTCGTCCTGCTTGTACTCCTCAGTCCTCCAACAGTATGCGTTCTCACTCTCAGCTCCTAGTGCCTCTTGCTCCCAGCTCCTCACACACACACCACAAACTGAAGTGAGCTCCTTTTTAAACCCAGGTGCCCTGATTAGCCTGCCTTAATTGATTCTAGCAGCTTCTTGATTGGCTGCAGGTGTCCTAATCAGCCTGTCAGTCTTAATTGTCTCCAGAAGGTTCCTGATTGTTCTGGAACCTTCCCTGTTAGCTTACTCAGGGAAAAGGGACCTACTTAACCTGGGGCTAATATATCTGCCTTCTATCACTCTCCTGTAGCCATCTGGCCTGACCCTGTCACATATCCCCCCCTGCTCAACACTATGGGGTTGGGCAACTTGGTATGTCAGGCAGTGTACTCGTGACAAGCCATCTGCATTGCCATCGTGACTTCCAGTCCGGTGTTGTATGGTGAATTGGAAAGGTTGTAGGGACAGGAACCATCTGGTCACCCTTGCATTCTTCTCTTTATTTTGCTGCATCCACTGGAGGGGTGCATGGTCGGTCACAAGGGTAAACTGTTGTCCCAGAAGGTAGTAACGTAGTGTTTCCATGGCCCATTTCACAGCTAGGCACTCTCTTTCAACCACAGCATACTTCTGCTCTCTCAGGAGGAGTTTCCTGCTGAGACAGAGGATTGGGTGTTCGTCATCTCCGACCATCTGCAATAGGACAGCTCCCAATCCTACTTCAGATGCATCTGTTTGTAAAATGAATTCTTTGTTGAAGTCTGGGGCTATAAGCACGGGGTTATTGCAGAGGGCTGTCCGTAGATCCATGAATGCTTTCTCTGCGGCATCTGTCCACTTCACCATGTCTGGACCCCGGGCTTTTATCAGGTCTGTCAGGGGACTCACTCTGGTAGCAAAATGGGGAATAAATCGTTGGTAGTACCCCACCACACCCAGGAATGCCCAGACTTGCTTTTTCCGATTCAGCCGGGGCCAATTTTGGATAGCCTCTAGTTTGTTTAGTTGGGGCTTGACCATGCCTAATAATCTTTTAATTGTGACATTCAAAAACCCTAGGGTAAAGTGCAATGCATTTCCATAATTCTTCATCCAACAGACACAATGAGTACAAACACTCGGTATTCAGAGCACCTGCAAGTTTCCCTTTATTATTTTGGCATTACATGAACTGAGACTCTCTTAAGCTAACAATTATTATGTCAGCACAGGAAAAAAATTACCTCTCTTTCAGATTTTTTTTAAAAATTCTTTTAATGTAGAATCAATCATGTAATATCACAGATTAAATAGAAAAGATTGTAGAGGTTGGAGAAATTCCAGGAGCATGAGGCTATTGGGTATTGTGCAGTAAATTTAATTTAACTGCTTTTATGTTATTAATGTATTGAAAATTTTCCATCTATCATTTTGAGCATTAAATGACAGATTTACGAGCATGCGTACACACATTAACTTTC
Organism: Lepidochelys kempii; assembly: GCF_965140285.1. Lineage (NCBI taxonomy): Eukaryota > Metazoa > Chordata > Testudines > Cheloniidae > Lepidochelys > Lepidochelys kempii. The sequence continues at coordinate 197,598,510 of NC_136382.1, forward strand.
TCATGCTCGTACCTCTCAAAATGTCCCACTAACTTTATAAGGGAAAATTTTGCTCTCAAAGTGTTACAGGAAACTCCACTGTATCATAAAATAGATTTTAATCAGCACATCTAATTACAAAGAAAAATATATATATTTAAATGTTATATAAAATAAAGAATTAAACAGAAAGCTGACATCTTAACAGTTTGATGCTGAAAAGTTAGTTGTTTCTTTGTTATGCTCTTTTTGAATCCATGACTATTTCATATGTGAGTTTATTATTATTTCCAGCCCTTGCCATCTTCCTATTTTAGAAATCATATTTAACCTGTTGCTATTTCCTTTTTTAAATAGTTGCTCACTCCTATATCAAATTTTTACCCTATGTGAATCCTTATGCCCTGCTACCAGAATAGTGGCCTCTTTCATCTACTCTCCCAATACCTTTCAATGAGGATTTCTTATACATTCTCCCAACTAAAGAAAAAAATGAAATCAAACCACAATGTGTAAATGGGAAGCCTGACACCAAACAAGTCATGTATGCATAAGGTCTAAACTAGTTAATTATCTTGCATTTGTGATTATCCATCTCATGTTTCTTTTCATTACTGAAAAGGGACCTGAGTCATAACTACTGTGAATACATACTTCCAGATGTTGCCAGGACACGGTTAATTCATTATTGATTGAGATTAGCTGAACCTTTGGATTAGGTGTTTTGGACTAATGTCCTTTTCAAGAGCATAAAGCAGTAGTGTTAGTACGTCAGAAACAGCAAGAATAATAAGCCAGTCTTCTAGACATAGGATAATTATTCTGGATAATGGAAACATTATAGTCAAAATTTATGATGGTGGCTCATACCAGAGTTTCAGATAATAGATATGTATAAACATAAACAGAATGCCAATTAAATTCTCATATTAAAGTACCATTTGAAACCAACTTATTTTTATTGTGAAAATTGTGTGTGGTCGCTATTGTTAGGTACAATATTACAGTATTTTAAAAAATAGTAAATAAAGCATTGTGAGATTACAGCAATAATCTTTTATGTCGGCATAATTGATAGATCATAAGAATGGCCAAACTGGGTCAGACCAAAGGTCCATCTAGCCCAGTATTCTGTCTTCTGACAGTGGCCATTGCCAGGTACCCTAGAGGGAATGAACAGAACAGGTAAGCATCAAGTGATCAATCCTCTGTCGCCCATTCCCAGCTTCTGGCAAACAGAGCTAGGGACACCATCCCTGCCCATCCTGGCTAATAGCCATTGATGGATCTATTCTCCATGAACTTATCTAGTTCTTTTTTGAAGATCACAAATTCTTTTTTGTTAAGCTTGCTTTCTTGGATCGACATGCCTAACTACTGATATACTCAATCAGCTGACAGAATTGCTGAGTAAAATCACTTTCCAGTGCTGCTTGGATAATTTATTTAAGTAAGTGTGGAAATTACGTCAAGTATAGAATCAAGATGCATTAAAACTAGAACTAGTCCTTTTTATGAATAAACCATTCAGTATCTATAAGAGAACTCCTTCTGGAGTATGACTTTTCTGTACAACAGATCATAAATACTGTTCTGTATTTTACATTCTACAACTTTTTGCCTCAGATGGGAAAATGGGAGATGAGGTTATCACTGTCAAAATCCCAGGATTAAGGCTAGATTCTTTAAAAAACACTCTCTCTCTCTCTCTCTAGTACTTTGCATTTCAATAGCACCTTCCATCCAAGCAGCTCAAAGTGCTTTAAAGCATTAGGGTGAAATTCACCCATGCAGAGGACACACAAGAGCCTACGTGCCACTTAATTAGACCCCACTTTAGAATCGCAGTAAGGGCATAAGTATTGCTTACATTACTTAGGGTCTTGTGCAGGACCTCTGCAATGGGCTGAGTTTCACCCAATAATGAATTAAGCCTTGCAACACCCTTAAGTATTTCCCTCAGTTTACAGATGAGGAACTTGAGGCACAAAGAGATTAAGTGGAAGTCGTCATATCTGTTTTGAATTTGCTAGTAACATGAACTAGGCTCATGAAACAAGAAAGAGAGACCAGAGAAAAGAGGAGAAAACAGAAGAGGAGAGTTGCAGAAAATTACATCTTGCTAAACAGTGCACTCTATAAGTCATGGTGCCTGGCCTATAAAAAAAGACTGAATTCCAGTAACCAGATGAGGCAAAAGCAACAGGCAAAGGCTAGAATCAGTTTACCTAATGTAGGAAAAAATCAAATGGGAAGTAGATGTCATTAAAATACTTCTAGACGTCACCTATTTTTCAAGGACTTTTTGAGGGAAGAAATATAGAGCTTGAGTGCCAGTGAGAGATCTGATCAATTCAGCTTCTGTCCTTGTCTTTCCTTATGCTTTCTCTCCCGCTCATATAATTCTGAATTTGCTGCAATGGTGGTCACAGGGCTTCACCTTAAGCAGCAAGCAAATCCTTTCCAAAACTAAGAGAGGCTCCCATTTTACTAGTAGAAATAAGCCAGAGTTGAAGGTTGCGGCCTGCTTTGGAAAGATATTATCACCACTGGTCTTACTCCAATAGCATGCTTTAGGTAACACTTTGGAATACAGCACCATGAGCATGAAAAGCCCTGTATGCAACCACATTTCTTCCATTCCATATGTTAGATTTCTCCTTTCTTCCTTGCCACACCCTTGCTAATTCCAAACATTAAATTGGGAGACTACAACAAATCATGATATTTTGATCCTCCCCGGCCCTCTGCCAAACTTTAGGGGGAAGCCACCTGCCCCCCATTAGTGGATGAACATCTTAGAATCAATATCGAACCTTGAATGCACACACAAAAATGCAACCTCCCTGTCCACTGAATGGAGGGGCACTTAATTTATGCTCTCCTATCCTCTAGGTGTGGGGACTTTCCATTCTATCCCTCAGCCTTGCTGGACTGGATAGAAAACTACCCCACACATTCCCTCAGTCCTCTGTGCCCTGCCTACCACTATTCCCAAATCTTGCTGTTTGTTTTTTTTAAAAAAGGGTTCTCATGAATTTCTGATTTCTGCCAGAGTGGTGTGAAGAAACCTTACTGTGAATGAGAAATAGGTATTGTGTTTAGAGTGTTTTCCAGACCCTTCCTCATCTTTGTGCCCTGCAGCTCAAATAGCCAGCAGGGTTCAAGAAGTCTTAAAACAATTAAAAATACTGTATTAGATGCCAGGTACACCAAGTACTGTACAAAACAGGCACTGTTGGCATTATAGACAGGCAGGGCTTTCACAACTAAATTAAATTACATTTATTTGGAATGCCACTCCCTTTGGATCAATACATACATTTAAAAACTGAAGGGGATAAGCTATGTTTTTGGCAGAGCATCAGCTTCCTGTTTTATTTCTTAATTACACTTTCTCCAGATGATGTTGGCTCCCCTCCCTCTGCCAGACTTCCCATTGCAGGTTCTCACAAGGATATTAAAGAATAGAAAGCACCACCTTCATTTATTGGCTGTCAGAGCAAGGGCTGCAAGGATATGTGAAGTCGCCTAAAAGTTTTCCATTGAGGGATATCGGATCCTAGAAGCACATTTCCTTCCTTGTTTACAATAAAGATATGTTACCGTGTTCCCTCCCGTGCAAATCTGTACGCTTCTTTCTATTCCTGTTTGACATCTCTGTGTTGCTTTGTTTAATTTGTTGTTGTTGGGTTTTTTTAAAAACACACCTGCAAAGCTGAAGTGCTACAGCCAGCAGCTTTACCAACCGGTGCTTAATTTCTAAATATCCAGGTCATTTTCTATTTTCAGGTCTCGTAACATCCAGAATCTGCAATGACTATGGGGGTTGTCTACAGGAGGCTTTGATTTTTTTCTATTTCCCACCATTGCTACTGCCAATTCAGCCTGGGTATGGCAGGATGGTCACCAGCATTTTAACCACCATAACATCTAATCCACCTCAGAGCAGATTTAAATCAAACAGTGGTTAAAATAAAATGTTAAAACTAGCACTGCTTTTTTTTAAAGATGAAGGGCAAATCTAAAATGAAAACCGAGCTAATCCCAGAAATATATGCTGTCTCCAGTGTAACCAGGCTGCAGGAGGCATTCAGCACAGAAATGTACATATCTTTTTAGAAATCAAATTTCAACTACTTTGAAATTCTCTGGCACTTTCATAGGCCTCTACACAGAAAAGTTACACGGATTTAACTGATTTCGTTAACCGCATCATGTGTCGACACTCAAACCAAGACGGGGAAATTTGTATGTGTAGTCAAGGCTTTAGACACCTAAACCCATATTTAAAGCTTTCATACACACAAAAGTTGACTCACATCAATTATAGTGGCATAGCAGTACAACCAGTAACCTGGATAGTCATACTGGACCAACTCCCTTAATCTGGATGCAGTAATACCAGTATATGCATGTGTTTATGTATGTATAGCAGTATAACTTACTCCTGTGTGGAAGGCAAATAAGCTATACCAGTATAAGGCACCTTTATATTGGAACAACTGTATCCAGACTAGGAAAGCGCCAGTATAACTCTTTCTGGTGAGTTTGTGTGTGGAGGGAAAAGGGAAGGGAAATCACACTGCGAACTGAAATAGCTATACCAGCCCAAAAACCTGTGAACAGACAGATACCTAAGGAGCAGACCTGATTTTTAGAGGTGTTGAGCAATGTCATTGGGTTTGAAATCTTGGCTTCAGATTGCCATTTAGCTTTAACAAAGACTCTATTAGTGGTTCGTTCCAAAAGCAAACAAAAGACTAAATTACTTTAATTTACCAAATGTTAGAGACATGTTGTTCTAAAACTTCTCTTTTGTTTCTTTCAGAACAACATGTGCTTTTGCTCTGGTATGGAAGGTGCAAGATTACATGGGTTGATTGGAAGCAGAAGAGCAGATGGATGAAGAACAAGAGTTTTCTTTGTTTATGTTTTTTTAATATTTTAAAGGGAAAAAATATGACCATGAAAAATGAACCCTGTCATAAGACTCACAAATTCGTACCGTCACTAGGGCCATGAGACGCTCTTGCTGGTTTAATTATTTGAGTATTACGTGCTGACAGGTTCTGACTCAGCTACCATGTTAAAAATAGTGGTGCGGCCTCAGTGGCACAGGTGGCTTGGGGTAGCTGCTTGATAACAATCCACCTGAGACCCTAGGTAGGTGCTCAGGCATTTAGCCCGATCTGCCTTGGCCACACTGCTATTTTTAGTGTACTAGCTCAATCAGATCTAGACTACTTCTTCCTGAGCTGGGAATTACACCCCCCAGCAGCAGTGCGGATGTATCCTACAAGTTCAATCAGGTTTTGTTACTGGGCTCTGACATTCATTTGACCTGGTTCTAACACACGTGGTTTTGGCCACATGGCAGTTTTTGCATAAGAACACGTCAAGCGTGTTTGTGCATCGGCCTCTGTGTAACAGTGTTGCTGGAGCTGGATTGGTCCCAGGGGATTGGAGAAATAAGGTGGGTGAGGCAGTATCTTTTATTGGCATTGTGGCCTGGAAGCGTGTCTCTCTCACCGACAGAAGTTGATCCAATGAAAGACCTCACCTCACCCACCTTCTCTCTGTGTAACACTCTCTCTCTAGCAGCCGTGATGCAATGAGTCACTGCACTCTACGCTTACTGTGCAGAGGGCTGGGAGGAGGAAAGACTGCTGACCTAGACGCACAGACATGACAATACAGCAAAACGGCTCCTCATCACCTTGCTACAAGAATACCAAGCCTACGCCGCTGGTAAGGGCACCACAGGGTTAGCTGCCATACACACTAACCAAGAGTTAGCTGTGCTGCATATGAACCCAAAACATGTCACTAGCTACAGACTTGGTTAAAAGTTGATGTATATAGGGCAGAAGGGTTCGTCTAGATTATAAAAATAACAGTTCAATAATCATTTTAAAACTTGCTCACAGTTCAGCCATGCTATGAAAAAGTTCAGCCTGGCTACGGTGAGCTGAATTAAAACTTATGCCAGTGTGTTGTGTTTTTGCCAGGCCTAGCCTGGGTATAAATGGGCTAAATATAAAGTTTTTTGCTTATGTCTTTTACCTTGAGCTACAAGATGGCTTTTAAATTTCAATCTAATATCCACATAGGTGGGACTGAACCATATTCTCTCTCTATGGTTCAGGAAGTGCTGTTAATCTGTATTGCCGTTCTCTTGGTTTTTTTGGACTTACCTATACTAGGAAATTTTTGCAAACCTTTCCCACTGTTTCACACGGTCATTCAATTGTTTGTTGTTATTATTGGCTCTAGACTGTTCTCAATGGTAGCAGATGACAGAACGAGGAGTAATGGTCTCAAGTTGCAGGGGGGGAGGTTTAGATTGGATATTAGGAAAAACTTTTTCACTATGAGGGTGGTGAAACACTGGAATGAGTTACCTAGGGAGGAGGTAGAATCTCCTTCCTTAGAGCTTTTTAAGGTCAGGCTTGACAACGCCCTGGCTGGGATGATTTAACTGGGAATTGGTCCTGCTTCGAGCAGGGGGTTGGACTAGATGACCTTCTGGGGTCCCTTCCAACCCTGATATTCTATGATTCTATGATTCAGCTCCAGAGTCAGAAATGTCGGAAATGCTAGTGTGGACTATCTGCTGGTGTTTTAAGCATTGCAATACGTACAGCTTCGCCAAAGCAGAGTTAGATGAAAGGGTTGTTAAAATGCCATCAGCTACTCCATGCCAGGGCCCCTAACATTTGCTCCTGAGGGAATTCTGCACAATATTTTAAAATATTGCAAAATTCTGCAAATTTCATCTGTCAGAAAATAAATGTGGAGGCTCCAGTACGGCAGTACAGGCCACTGGCTGCATGAAGGTGGGAGATCATCCTGCAGCCCCCTCTCCCCCCTAGGACATGGACTCAGTCGTGAGGCTGCATCTGACCCTGATGTACCAGGTGTGGGCAGGCAGACTCAGCCCAGCAGGATCCAAGGGTAGAGGGGCTTACTGTGGAGGGATCCACGTGTGGGTTGACAGGGTTCTGTGTGGGGCAATCTGGATGCGGGTGGCTCAGTGGGGGATCTGGATGCACAGGGGCTCTGCGGGGGGGGGGGGGGGAATGAGGGGTGCCCTAGGTGAAGGTGGTTAGGCTTTAGCGGGGGGGTCTGGGGGGGGGTTATCGGGGCATCCTGGTGCTGAGGCAGTGGAGGCTTGGTGGGGTGGGAGTCTGGGTGCAGCTGGTTGGGGCTCAGTGGTTTGGGGGTCTGGGTGCGGGAGGCTCATGGGGATGGTCAAGGTTCAGGGGAGGGGGGAGTTTGTCTGGGTGGGGGTTCGATGGGCCTGCTTAATGGGAGAACCCCAACTGCAGCTACTGCTGGCCAGTGCTGGGGACACTGCACGTTGGGCTCCCACTCCCCACCCCCGATTCCCCTATCTCCTCTTCTCCACTGCCCCCTGCCCTATCCGCTTCCCCTACCCACTCTCTCCTGCCCCTCCCTTCACTCCACAACCCCCTCCCCCCTGCCCTACCCATCCCCACTGCTTCTTTCCCCATCACCTCACCCTCTTGCCCTACCCCACCCCTCCCCTCTTGCCCTACCCCACAACAGGCACTCACTGTTGTACAGACAACAGCACACAGAAGAGGAGCACGACCAGCACTAGGACCCAGGAGGCGGCATGTAGTTGCAGAATCATCAGAACTGAGTGTCACCCTCCCTCAGCCGGGCAGCTCTGTGCTTGCAGAAATGGAGGGGGGCAGTGTCACGTGACCCCGTGTACCCCCTATGCCTCGCCTCTGTTTGGGGCATGGTTTCCCTTTGCTTCCCTGTCACTTTCTGCAGGAAAGCAAAGAACTCATGGGCGCACAGAATTCCCCCTGGAGTAAACACTGGAGGTGAACCATGGCTAGTAATGATTGGAAATTTATACAGTTTCCCTGCAGGAGACAAGTCCTTTTTATAAATGACAACTTCTTAGTCTGCAAGTTCTTCAGGACAGGGATCATTTCTGTTGTACAGTGCCACGCTCATTAAACAAATGCATAACCACCCACCACCTCTGAAAGATCTCATGGGACTCCCAATATCATGGAATTTGATTTTAAGCAACTTTAAAAATCGCAACTTAAAATTTATCAGAGTGCTCCCACCTATTCAATAGCGATTACAAAAGGGTTTTCAAACACCTGAAGAACCTTATAAATCTCACTAGCAGGTCAGGGGCACTCAAACAACGACAACACATAACAGACGTCATGAGGCACTAGCCAGCATTTTTACTTTAAACAGAAAGTATTGTTACTATAAACAGAAAGACTCAACAGTTAGAAGTGCCACTGATTACACTGAAATAATATGAGAACTTCCTTTTACTACACTGATGGCTTGAAAATACCATTGCAATGGAGAAAGGGACTATTAGAAGTTATATCACTATTGCAAAGCACAAATCCTTATTAGGACCTACATAATGAGTTTAATTTTACAGAATAATTGTGAAGTAAAAGCAGACAAAATATAGACTACAATTTGAAAAAGGACAAGACACTGAAATTTTTTTTCTCTATCTGGTCTCAGACTGAGAAATTTCAGTGTAAAAGTTGTATGTATAAAAAGTCCAAAATCAGGATTATATTGGAAGCGATCTTATAACCTAAAGCAGAGAGGCATTGTTTTATTACAGCTTCAGGGCTCTCTGCAGGGAAGTATCAGTAAAATTGCAGCTCTTGTTGGGCCATAAGAGTCAGAGAGAGTCCTGCCACTGACTTCAATGAGCTTTTGATAATGCCCACTGACAGACACCAGCACCATTCGCAGTCATGGAGATAATGAAAGAGTGAATGGTATTTCTTTTGGGGGAAAAAAGAGAGTTAAAGATTTGCAAATTTTTCACCACTATTTTACTGAAACTCACACTTGCTAATATCTGTAATACATAACTACCCTACTGTCCACCTCTCTTTCCCCATGGAGAGAGAAAAGCTAAGAAACAGGATGAAAGCTGAAGCTACGAAACTACGAGCATGCCAGTCCTACAAAGACTCTATCCAAGCAGAGTCCCATTAACGGGGCCTTAGGCCCTGCCATTTGCCTTAGTTCATACTATAACTTTGTTTTATTCAACATGTAATTTCATAATTTGTTAGAGGAGCGAATGAAGCTGTGAGTGAAGTACAAAATCTGCATTGCAGTCACTGCACCACACACATCAGATTTTTAAAAAACTGAATCCATCAGAACAGATCAGAACACCATTTTTCATTGTGCCCTTAAAAAGCAGACTTGCCATCAAGGTTGTTTTTTTTTTAAACTCACAATATTTCACGTTTCTTTTGACAGACTTCACACTTAACTACATCTTTTCAGAAGGAGAGTTGATTCAGAGGAAAATGCTCTACATTTCTGTTTAAATTCAAGGACAAGTAGTAGTAAGTCAAATCCATTTCCATAAGAGAACTGCAGAACAGTGATTTAACAACTGTAATAATGATCCATTGTTTATATAAAGTCACTCACATATGAAAACTCCAGATATTTGTGCATGGGAAAGTATAAACTTCTGATACTACCCAGCAGCTATTTTTAGTGGGTCATTCTCCTTCCCCACCCCAAACTTTGGCAACAAGTCATGTTCTGAAAATATCAGGACGGGACCTTGAAAATTTGTGAGGACTTAACCCCATCTGAAGTGCAGAGGTGCATGTGAATGACAGACTTAATTTTATGTAATTTCTACTCTGAAAGCAGGATTATCTCCTCCCCTCTCCCCCCCGTAACCATAAATTCCAGTCTCTATCCTCATCGTGCAGTCAGCTTTTACAGGACTTGCTCTGTGGCACGTATCTGTGAAGTGCCTTCCAGCTTTCTATAGGCTCCCTTATCAAGCAGACTTCTTGTGATCTGGAACTTTTCCCTAGGCAGATTTAAGGTCATTGCTCCTGCTGAAGAGCTACAGTAAGAGGACGTTTCCTTCGCTTTCATGCCTGTGACTGGACAATAGTCTCCAAACCTGGGATCTCCAGTGGATTACTCCAAGTTGCCTCTGTGACCATGACTTTCAATGACAGTTACGTTCCAGCAAAAAACAACTGAAATGTTCACCTCAAGAGTGAAATTTGTGTATGCAGGAAACAGAGCCTTCTGGCAACTGACCCTGGAACTCATTCCTGAAAGACATCAGGCTGACTTCTAACTTCAGTGCTTTCAGAGCAAAACGTAAATCCCACCAAGCCTTCCCACAATACCACCATCACAAAAACAGTCCAGTACACGGAACAGAAGTGAAAGAGAAAGAAAAATGCATTTTTGTGCACGACTCATGATTTGTGGGGGCACCTGATACTTCAGTGGTGAATTATATCATCGTACAAGATAGAGAGATAAATGGCATTGAGACAGAAGGCAGTGCTGTTCTCTCTTTTAGGAAGGCGGGCAACACAAAAGGAAGCAATCCAGAATAATTTACTCTTAAAGGGAGAGGCATTTGGCTGTAGCCTCCTCATAACAATAAGACTATAGCAGTTCAAGTTACAACAATACTCACATGAGTCCAACACCTGATCAGATTTCTAAATATCTACAGGTAGGTTCACCTATGAAACTGGTTGATCCCTTAGGGATCCTGCTAACAGACAACATGGTAGGTCGAAGGCCTCCACCTCAGTTTATATATACACAATTTGGGTCTCATTCTCTGATGTCCTCAGCATCCTCAACTCTGACTTGCTTCAATAGGCATTGAGAGTGTTCTGTACGTTGCATGAGGCACTCAGCAAGACTCAGCTTGTAGTGACTACCAGAAAGTGAGTGGGGCAAGAAATTAGAACTCAGTAAGAGAGCAGAAACACAATTTAGACAATCTGAACAACAAAACCTATAATCTCTCCTTGAAACTCATCTAGTACATGACTTCACACAGGTAGCAGTGAACCCAGTGACATTAAGATAGCACAAGTCAGTCAGGTTTTTCCTTTATTGCTGTCTTAATATTGATAATGGAATAGGTTTGGGAGGAGGAGATTAGGCTAGTGTGCACCATTTCACTCTAGTCCTTCACAGGAACATAGGAACTGCTGTACTGGATCAGACCAATGGTTCATTTAATCCAGTATCCTACTTCTGACAATGGCCACTATCAGAGGCTTCCAAGGAAGGTGCAGGAAGTGGACAGTTATGGAATAACCTACCTCTATGAGAAGTTTCTTCCTAACAGCAACCTCTAAACCCAGAACTGTTCAGGGGAGACACCCCCTTCCCCTGAGGCGCTAGGACCTATGTGCTATTCCACCTCCTACCAGTGACATAGTCTTGGGGAAAGAAACTGCAGTGAGGCGTCAGCCAGAGACTGAAGACAGAAGGGACACTGGTGATGTCAAAGTATCATTTAACAATTTCAACAGGACAGTCTCTGCATTATGGGAGTGACGGTTTGCGCCAAACCCCTTCTACCTGCTCCTCCCTCACAATCTCTTCCCCTCATAATAGTCTCCTTCCGCTCCTCCCTCTTTTCCTCTGCCCTATCCCCCTTGCCCATGGTTCTCTCTTTTTCACCTTATTTTTTCATGTAGCTAATCCCCACAGAACCAAATACCACCCATTTTAAAAAAATCATGGCACTAAAATGATATTTGTAGACCAACATACTGTTCTCTCTGCTTGTCTGTAATATCCCTTTCTGCCCCATGTCTCTTTAGCTTGTAAACTCTTCAAGGCAGGGACTGTCTGCTACTGTGTTTGTACAGTGTCTAGGCACAACCCCATTCTTGGCTGGCCCCAGACACTGAAATCATAAACCTATCAAAAAAACCCCAACCGTTTATTTTTCAGAGATTGCAAGGCAAGAAAGGATTGTTGTGCTCATCTAGTCTATGCTCCGGTATAACACAGGCCATTGAACTTCTCCAAAATAATTTGTAGGTTGGCTTGTGTCCTCAAGCACTAGGGTTTATATTCCTTTCCAACTCTGAAGTGTTTTAAACTTTTTTAATCTTTACAGATGTAGCTCTAGGGTTCCATTTAGTCATATAAATACGTGCTATTCTTTTTAAAATGCTGCTAAGCTCTTTGCCACAAGATATCATTGACACCAGGCATTCCACAGACAAATGGTGCATTATGGAAACAAAAATATTTCCTTTTACTTGTTTTAAATGTCTTGCTTTTCAGTTTAGTAACTTCTTGGATGTCCCTTTGTTTTTGAATGATAAGAATGGGCCCTACCATTTACCCTATCTATCTTCTTTTCAACATTTATTACTTTGATATCATTATAATGTCCCCTCTTACTCACCTCTTCTCTAACACAAGTACAGTCCCAATCTTTTCAATCTCTCTAATTCTGGAAGTTTTTCCATACCTCTAATTATTTTCACTGCTTACCCATGAATTCTTTCTATTTCTATCAGTTTTTTTAGACTAGATGACCAGAACTCAACACGGTATTGCAGATGAGTGCATATAATTATTTTTTATTTTCAGTTTTATGACATCTGTCATAAATATAAAAGGAAGGGTAAACACCTTTAAAATCCCTCCTGGCCAGAGGAAAAGCCCTTTCACCTGTAAAGGGTTAACAAGCTAGGATAACCTCGCTGGCACCTGACCAAAATGACCAATGAGGAGACAAGATACTTTCAAAGCTGGAGGGGGGAGAAACAAAGGGTCTGAGTCTGTCTGTGTGATGCTTTTGCTGGGGACAGAACAGGAATGGAGTCTTAGAACTTAGTAAGTAATCTAGCTAGATATGAGTTAGATTATGATTTCTTTAAATGGCTGAGAAAATAAGCTGTGCTGAATAGAATGGATATTCCTGTCTTTGTGTCTTTTTGTAACTTAAGGTTTTGCCTAGAGGGATACTCTATGTTTTGAATCTGACTAAACCCTGTAAGGTATTTACCATCCTGATTTTACAGAGGTGATTCTTTTTACTTTTTCTTCTATTAAAATTCTTCTTGTAAGAAACTGAATGCTTCTTTTCATTGTTCTTAAGATCCAAGGGTTTGGGTCTGTGGTCACCTATGCAAATTGGTGAGGATTTTTATCAAACCTTCCCCAGGAAGGGGGGTGCAAGGTTTTGGTGAGGATTTTGGGGGGAAAGACGTTTCCAAATGGCTCATTCCCAATAATAAACCCGGTTAGACGTTTGGTGGTGGCAGCGAAAGTCCAACGGCAAAAGGTAAAATAGCTTGTACCTTGGGGAAGTTTTAACCTAAGCTGGTAAAAGTAAGCTTAGGAGGTTTTCATGCAGGTCCCCACATCTGTACCCTAGAGTTCAGAGTGGGGAAGGAACCTTGACAGCATCCTAACATTATGTTTGGTTTTAATTGGACAGCTGTTGCATACTAAGCAGTGAGTTTCTTTGAATTATTCACAAAGATGCTCAAATCTTTTTTCTTGAATTGTTAGTTAATGCAGAACCCAGTGAAGTATACAAAAGTTCACATTGTTCCTACCGACGTACATTACTTTGCCTTCATCTCTGGAGATTTGAAAACATAATTAGCTTCATTAATTAATGAAGCTGGGTTCAATTACCTCATGCTGGTGCTTATTTGTGCCCAAAACCACCACCACCACTTTCAGATACTGCCTATCTGTTTTCAGTGTTGTTGTAGCCCTGTTTGTCCAAGGATATTAGAGAGACAAGGTGGATGAGGTAATATTGGTTATTGGACCAACTTCTGTTGGTGAGAAAGACAAGCTTTCAAGCTTACACAGAGCCTGAAGACCTGAAGAACAAAAAAGCTTGTCTCTCTCACCAACAGAAGCTTGTCCAAAACCCAGTGTTGCCTCACCCACTTTGTCTATCTATTTTGGAAGAACTTGGGGATATAGTATTAGCAGTGTGTGAGAGAGAGAGAGATGCATTGCAAGAGATGCATGAAGAAGTCTGGAGTGCACTAGTTGCATTATGCTTAACTCAGAGCCAACAACAGTGTCTCACTTTCAAGAGAGCTCAATGCACTCACAAATTTAAAAGAGAATTCAATAAATAACTAAAGGAGTTTTGAGAAAGACGTACATGGTGGTATGCTTGACATATATTTATTCTTGTCTACTGCAGAGTTGGTAGAATGCCACTGAATACCATAAAATGGGTCTTAACAATTCCCTTGGTTAAAAGGACTTTCCTGAGATAATGTGGACAGGGAATTAACTTTGCATTTAGAACTGCCCCTCTCCCCTCCAGTCCCCAATTAATGGTTCCTGAAACAAGTTATGAACCCATATAGAAAACAATTCTAAATATAATATAGGAGGAAAATTGTGTGTGTGCCTGGAGCTATGGGCACATGTTTTTGAGATCCCCCCCTTTCCCCTTAAACTGCTAAACTAAACTAAGTCAGAATGGTGGTAGGTTTCTCCCTTCTCTCTTTTTGATTCTCAAAAAAGTGAGTTCTTTACTAGTACTCAAAATTAATGTTTAATCCATGTAACTTACTTCGATGAACCTGTTTATCATCATTCAATTAATGGGTCTTTATTAAAATCATCCCTCTGGATGCTACAAAGTTCAGATTCCTACCTCTTCAAATTGTGGTAATGGTAGTCTTTTTAATTGTACCAGTACTTAAGGGCCCCCAAATAGAAATTAGAGCCCCATTGTAATAGGCATCATTCATATAAATAGTCCCTCCCCAGAGAGTTCACAACCCAGAATTTAGATAATATGCCAAAGGTAATAAACAAGGGGCAACAGAATGGGACAAGTTAACAAAAGAAATGTTTTGGCTTGGGCCCATCTTTAGTGCTGAGGAAGCTGTTTTGCTGACGATGGGCTTTGCTAATATCCATAATGGTTTGATCTTTTCAGTATGTTCAACCAAAAACTAATCCTTCTGCCAATAGTTTATAAACAAAAGCACCTAGCACATTATATAAACACACACACACAGACACACTTTACCTGCAGTATTATGAAGAATATCATAGAAAATCCCAAGTGAAACGACCCAGGAAAACTTTATAAAAGTCTCTCTTAAGGTGCCCTTGAAAGCAGTGCTATTTTTAATGGGTTGATACAGGTTTTAAAACATTAATTACACAGTCTCCAAGGATGATAAAATAGTAACAGCCAACGTTTAACTTGTCAAATTTGGTATTTTTTATTAATGTCACTGGGTTTACCTTCTGACACTGTTCTTTTTATATTCTATTTTATGAAGTCTAACAAATTACAAGAAAAGCATTAGACAACTGTTCAGGGATTCTATCTTTGAAACCCTCCAAGGGCTGGTATACTGATTTGGCTGTCATGCAAGTAGACAGTGTATTAACTCACCAGCTCAGACGAAGCAATTTGTGATACAGTAGTTATAGATATATATTTTTAAAAGTAAAACTGAATCTCATGGAGAGAGAGATTAACTCCCTTTAAAGATTAACAGCAATGCTTTTGCAACAGCTGGCAAATGTCTGCTTAGTGTTTCTCCCTTACTACTACACCAGCTCTGACCTTCATTAAAATGAGGGCACAGTGTCCTTCACTGATGCACTGGGGACTTTTAGAACGTTTCTTTTTGCTGTTACATCATTTAATTCCACAGCTTGTTAACAGTACAGAGACCTGAACCCCCTTTATGCTGACATAGTCAAACTCAAAACACGGTTGGTCATTTACATCTGATACTAGCCACCAGGTGGTACATTTGGTTTCACATATGGGAGCAAATTAGTCACAGAATACCTTATAAATTCCACTTCTATTACCATGAAATTGTATATTTCACCTTGAGTCTGGAGTTATATAATGGTTAGGTGTGACTCTACACCCCAGGGGAGTACCCTGTAACCCATATTCATCATGTGTATATAATTGTGATTTTTGCATATAAAGCATGCCTTCTAAGGTATCATGGGAAAGGTTATGATCTGCTGAACCCCACTGTTCCATCTAATATGTACATTATTAATGCATATGAAGTTATAAGATTGTGTTGTATAGTTGTCACTAAAATATGCTGTAGGTTTGGGAAGCGCCCAGATATTAGCTCCCCAAAGGCAATAACCAGGGGGGATAATTGACGACCGAATGGGTGTCGAAAAACCATCAACAGCCATTGTCCAGCAAGGGAGCTACAATTCAATGACTCACCTGCTCAAGGCCACAGCAGGGGAATTGCTCAACCTTGCCTGGGGACTCAGCAATGCTCCACCAGACATACCTGGACTTGTGTTCTCCAAGCACATGGACTAAGAGTATAAAACAGAACACAGTGGCCACGTGCTTCACATTTCTCCTTCCCCCATCTATGCTGCAAGCAACAAGGACACTCAGAAGACTGAAGACTCCAACAGAGGAAACTGGGGTTTCAAGGGTGAAACCTGTGTACTATGAACTGCAGTACCCAGTGGGGTGAGAAAAACTGCACAATATAGATGTTGCCCAGTCTAATAGGGTTGAGAGTTTAGAGTGCATGCTTATATTTTCTTTTCTTTTGGTAATCACTCTGACTTTTTGCCTATCACTTAACATCTATCTTTTGTAGTCAATAAACTTCTTTTACTGTTTATCTTTACTAGTGAGTTTGCCTGAAGAGTTTGGTAAATCTGTTCAGGTTTATAAAGGCTGGTGTATATCCACTTTCCATTGATGAAGTGGTGAACCAATTAATAAACTTGCACTGCTCATCTTGAGCAGTGCAAGACAGTATATTCCTAAGATACAGTGCTGGGAGGATTCAGCTGGTGCCTTTCTCTGTGTGATTCATGAGTGGCTCTGGGAGCATTCATGCAATCTAGCTGGCTGTGGGGCTCCACATGCGGTTGTGATGAGTGGTAACAGCACCTGGAGGGGTTTGCTGCTTGTCACTAGCAAAGCATTTTGTGAGGGACAGCCCAGGCTGGAGAGTTAAGGGGGCACAGCGGTCCCACAGTCCCAGGCTTCACCCCAGAAATCCCATCACTTTAGGCATGGCAGAATTTGATTTTTTTATGTAATTTTGACAGATATTATTGATTTTTTAAAAGATTTTTGTTTAGATTATTTAAATTTTCATAGTTGTGGGAAATTATGGGGGAATCAGACAATTGTGGTTTCAGACTTATTTAATAACAGCAAACAGATTAAAAAAGTTAGAACTTTGTTTTAACAGTTATAAATTGTCAACATCCCATGTCAAAATATACAAAGTAAATATCCTCAAATCAAACTCTGATAAGTTCTGAAGCAGCATTTTCTTATGTTGCCTATCTGTAAATTTCAACTACCATTTATTTTTTCACTAGGGTTTGTACCTGTATGCTGAAATTGACAATTACTTATACTTACTGAAAAAAACTAATCCTTCCAAGCCTAACAATGGCATATACTGGTACCCCATTTAAATCCTGGTAGTTAGCCATATTCAGGGGCTTATAGATTGTTTCCATCAGGAGGAGAAACTGATGGTGAAGTCAGGTATTTCTTTGATGGCATCGTGTTTATCGCCACTAACCCCAACTCAAATGATCCCAAATTTTGGTCACTAACCACATCCTGTACCCTCCAGGGGGCCACCAAATTGCAAAGAAATGTGAATTTTAGAAGACTTAGAAAGGTTGAACGTTAAACAAAAGTTGTGACAAAACTTTAACCACAGTGGCAGTGCCATACCACTGTAATAGTAAATAGCTAGTTTGCTATTTGGGGGCAGACCACTAGCCAGTTAACAGCAAGATTCACCAGTGACTATGGCAGCAACTTAGCAAAACAGCCAGGTGACATCTTTATATACTAGCGTTGCCAACTTTCTAATCACACAAAACCAAAAACCCTTGCCCTGCCCCCTGCCGCTTCTCTGAGGCCCCACCCCCTCCTCACTCCATCCCCCTTCCCTCTGCTCGCTCGCTTTTTCCCGCCCTCACTCACTTTCACCAGGCTGGGGCAGGGGGTTGGGAGAGGGTGAGGGTTCCGGGGTGGGGCCAGGAGGGGGTGCGGGCTCTGAGGTGGGGCCAGGAATGAGGGGTTTGGGTTGCAGGAGGGGGCTCCAGGTTGGGGCAGGGGGTTTGGGTGTGGGGTGCAGGCTTTGGGAGGGAGTTTGGGTGTGGGAAGGGGCTCAGGGCTGGGGGTTGGGGTCTGGGAGGGGGCTCAGGGCTCCGGCCAGGCGGCACTTACCTGAGGTGGCTCCTGTAGGCCACCGGCATGTCCAGCTCCTAGGCGGAGGGGCCAGGGAGCTCTGCGTGCTGCCTGCGCCCGCAGGTGCTGCCCCCCGCAGCTTGGGATGGGGCAGCACGCGGGGCCCTTGTGCCTGCCCCTGCACCTAGGAAACAAACATGCCGTCTGCTTCCGGGAGCCACACAGAGCCAGGGCAGGCAGGGAGCCTGCCTTTTAGCCGTGTTGACCAGAGCCCCCAGGGTCCCAAAACCTGACGCCTGGCAACCCTATACAAATCCACACAGGAAAACATTTTAAAGATGTTTTTGCCGATTACTTTCATACTCTTAGCAAAGAAGCTGAGAACATATAAATCAATCATCCTATGAAATGAATGTGGAAATTATTCGGGGGGGGGGAGAGGGGGAGAAACAGCTCCTGCTGTATCCTTAATGATGCCACGCATTGCAAATCCATCCACCAAGAACTTGTACATAAATCACGTTAAAAATTTCAAGCTACAGGAACCCAGATTAAGCACTTGTCTTTTTGCCTTTTGTCTAGTGACCCACATGGAGACATTCTGACTGTTAAATGAGACTTTTAAGGCTTATTTTTCCTGGTGCACAATGCAGTAAGTAGATGAAAAAGTAAGTTTTGACGCAACTTCTAACTACGTTTCTTGCCTTGCAAACAGTCTCCTAAACTTTATCAAGGCTAGCTATGAAGGTTTGCCTCTCAAGTTTTCAGATATTCGTTCTCAGTAGTATGCATTAGAAAATGTAACATTCATTAAAACTCCACTAGTGTGTATGTGTTCCAACATTTAAAAAGTTATCATACTAGATGAACAAAACAACACGTGAAGAAAAACTTATTTTCCCCTTGTTTATAACTGATTGCTTCCAAGAAATGACTCATCTGCATGTTGCAGATTCCCATTATATTGAGATCCTCTAATACTATGACAGGAAATAATTTTACTACAGTATTTTCATTATCTGCTTTTTGGAAGCTTCCTTTTGATAAGTCCTTAAAATGGTATAGTTATGTGTTTAGAATTCTGAATAGGCAAGCACAGACAAAAAGGCACATACTGGTATTATGGTGACAGTAAGTGAATGTAGTTGACCGGCTTTAAATATCCACTGTACCATAAATTATAAATAACTAAAGACAGCAGTTGCAGGAAAAGTTGTTTAATTAACTATATCAAGGAATAATTTTCATACCAAGAATCTGATCTTTTGTATCACTGGTATGAAGTATGATAATTAGTGCAGTGGAAAGCAAATACTCTTCAAATTGGGAACAGTTATACTCATAGGCAGGTATCATTTTAGCAGGGAGATCTGCACAACTGCTTTACTTTAATGATCCACATCATTCCAGCTATTCAAACATTGGGTTGCTAATTCCTGGAAGGCCTCTTCACAGTACCAATGCGTATCTTCCTCTGCCATGCTTTTCACAGGTGAAAATTCGTCATGCACATAAGTAGATTATGCCCGGTAAGCCTTTAATCACCCATATTATTTTAACTATATTATTTGTAGTCATGAAATAATCCAGCCCTTATTTCTTAAAATTCTAGCCATAGTATTTGACTCACCGACCACCAGCTACAAAGAATTCTACATCATTATTGCATAAAGTGAGAATAATTTGTATGGGTATGCAGATCTTATACAAAATTTTAAATTTCAAATGGTTTCATCTTGATGAGCTTTAAAGTAACTTTTCTTTATCAAGATTTAGATTTCTTTCCTCCCTTAGGGGCTAGCAAAATACAGATTTTCTCAAATAACCAATCCAAGGCTTGCCTAGCATGGGTGACTACCCATCCTGAATTGGGCAGGATAGTCCTGAAACACAAAGTTCAAGTCCAGTTCCCAGGCTGAATGACTCTGGGACAGCATTTGTCTCAGATTTCCTGCAGTGCCGCTCTGCGCCTGCCCAAGGCTCAGGGGCGGGGCCAGCCTCTTCCTAGGGGGGGGGGGGGAGGCTGAGGTGGGCTTTAGCTGCCGCTCCCCCCACGCCCATTTATCATGAAGCCTCGCCCCCCTGCTCCTCCTCAAGGTCCCACCCCCTGACCCGGCCAGAAACCTGAGCTGAGTAGTAGTAAGAGACACCCAGGAAGCCCAAGCCACTGGGGGGGAGCCCCAGACCCTCACCTGCCCCCTGGGCAGTTTGCCCTGGGGGGAGCACACGCTGGGGGCTGTTCTTGGGCCCCCCTTCAGGGCATGTAGAGGTCCAAGGCTCCCCACAGCGGCTTGGGCTCCCTCGGTGGCTCTTATCATGGCCAAGCTCCAGCTTCCGGCCTGGCCAGGGGGCGGGGCCTCAGGGGGAAGAGAAGGGGCAGGGGGCAGGGCCACGGAGGGGGCAGGGGCTCCTGCATATGTCCTGTTTTTGTCTTTTGAAAAGGTGGTCACCCTACCTAGCACTCTTCCTCAGTGCCTGACCCCTCTTACAGCAACAACCCCTCTCCCACTCTCTGCTCCATTGTCCTCACTCCCCACACAAAGTCCTTTGTCTCTGGCTCTTCCCCACCTGGTATAAGAAAACCATCACAGACAACGCCAAGCACAACGGCTTTACAAGACAACAGTGCCTGTGCTGCATTCCCTACAGTCTAGCTTGAGGCCATTCTGCTCCCTGGATCACCTCTGAGGCGCCGGGGGGGGCAATCCTGTCCTTCCGCACGTGGAAAACTAATTTAATGTGAACACGACCATGCAGCCTCAGAGCATTCCTTTGGTATGATTCTGTTTACATACCAGGTCTAGATATTTGTTCTTGAAATCTTACGTACGTGCATGTGTATGGAACCTCCGACTGTATGGTTTAAATAAGTTTTATGAAGGCTGACCTTCCTCTGATTTTCTACCAGTCTATTTATGAATTAGGTGATACTAAAAATATCTACATGTGGTATAAAAAAGTGTAGTTATTTCAGTCAATGATTGGAAAAAGAAAGGGCTGATCTTTTACTGCACTGTTCAGAAGCTCTTACAACTTTGCTCTTTTTGATGCTAAATAAATTTTGTTTTGCAATCTCTCCTCATGCGTAAACCCTGAATCCTGTGACAGCTTTGTTGACCCATGAACACATTAATAAACAACTTGAATTTGTATTTAATCATTTTATGGAGCAAAATGGTGTGTATTTTTTAGTAAAGTGATCCATCTCTATCTAAGTGAGGTTCAGAACACCTGTGTTAATTTATGCTACAGATAGGCTCTAAAAATAGTTTGCCCTTAGAGAGTTTTGACCAAAACAAATTAACCATCATAATAAGCGTTCCCTCATCATCTGCAAGATATTATACTGCCAAAGAAATTAGATACGAAAATAGCAATTTCATCTCCTCCAAACCGTAAGACATACAGGCTTGTACAACAAACAGTTCTGTCTCTCAGGTATGTAGTAGTCTGTGTTATATAGTCTCAGAAATTATACACAGAAAGTGTTTATTAGATCTTCAAGTCCATCCCAATGCATGTGCAAGACACTTTATAACCAACAGAGCTGAGAGAATAATTTGACAAGTTCAGCCTCATTTCATGTTTGTGAATTGTCTGTAAGCTTTTGTATGTTTCTCAAATGTATACATTATTACAAGTTTACCACATAAATTTTGTAAATAATTCTTGCTCTGCAGGTTATTCACAAGTAATGAACTGCAAGTTATCAATTAGCATAATCAAATCATAGCTGTTATCGTTAGATTTGGGTGGACATGTCAAGTAGTATTGGCTTTTGTTGCTGATTGAAAAGAATGTAATTTGCAATGAGAATATCTGGGTTTGAGTTCAAAAGTTTTTGTTTTTTTCAAAAATACTCCATAATGGTCACTTAAAATTGCATGATTTCAAAACCTTTCCTTCCAGCAAACTCATTTTGCTAGAATATTGGTGAAAGTCAACATAAAAAGGGGTCTGAGCCATTTCAATTTATCTGAGCAAAAATTTACTGAAACATTTAAGGTATTTACCCAGCTTAATTTATTTATAGGTTTTTCTATGGCATGCATCACTGCTTTATCAGTGCACTTCACCTGTGTACCTACATTCATTGTGAGATATAGAACATATTAATTTTACAGACAAACAATGGAGACCAAGGAGATTAAATAACTTGCTAAAGTTCACAACAGAAGTCTGTGGCAGTGCTGGGACACAACCCAGATTTCCAAACTCTCATTCCACTACATCCTGCCTCTCTGCTATAATACTTAAGTATCTCGTATCTGCTACAAAAATCTCAAAGAGCAGGTACCTTGTTCTTGCTTCCAAAGGTTCAACATTATTAAAGCAGTATTTAAAATACAGTTATTACCTAAAGCTGTGATTTGTTTTTCCAACTTCTTCATTCTTTGTACGGTACCATCTTACCATGTGGGGTTTTCAAAATGCCTTCTTCTGTAGACCACAACAAAGAATGCCATGGACCAATGCTGGCCCATAGTTTGAGAAATACTGTCTATAGTATATGGCAATATTTAATGTTATATTTTACGTTACAGCCTCAGATTCACTCCTAGAGCTACTTCCGCTTTTTTTTTTTTTTTTTTTTGCCCTTTCTGGTCACCAAAACTGTACTCCTATTCCTGGCTAAATACACAGTCTCCATTCTGTTCTAATTCTCCTTGATCTTCTTGTGGCCTTTAACACAGCTGATTACTCCTCCCATCTTCCTTGATACACTATACTCACCTGGGTTTTGTGACCCTGTCCTTATTGGGTCCGTCCCCCCCCCCCCCCGCTTCCAATTGTTCTTTCAGTGCCTCCTTTGGCAGCTCTTCTCCAAGTATCTCTCAGAGTCCCTCAGGACTTCACTTCTTTGGTGACTGCTCTGCCCTTCGCTCCCTCTGCATCCTACTCCAGGGTAACTTCATTTGCTCAGTGCTTTGATAATCATCTTTATACTAATGAACTACCTCTCTACACCTGCCTTGTCCCCTCTTGTCCAGTCTCACATATTCAACCATCTCTCTGATATATCATCAAGGGCTTGCTATCACCTCAAGCTTAAGGTGGTCAAGCTTAACAATACCATTCTGCGTGTCCCTAAAACTTACACCTGTGGTGTCATCTTTGACTCTTCCCTCATCTTGCCCCCAAATATCCAGACCGTCACCAAATCATGATGAGTTTTTCTCCACAACCCTTCTAAAATCTGCCTCTTTCTTTCGAACCCAATAGCTAAAACACTAGCTTATGTCATTTCCCATACTGATTACTATAACTTCCTCTTCTCTAGCCTGCCTGACAGACGTATCTCTCCTTTCGAATTTACCCAAAATGCAAAAGTCTAAATGATCTGTCTTGCCTAACCAGACCATACCACTCCCCTGTGTGAGCTGCTCCCCTGGCTTCCTGCTGAACACTGTACAAATTTTAAATTTCAGGTCCTCACATCCCACGCCCTCCACCACTTTGCCCAACCTACATATCTCTGCTCATGCTGGGTGTTGAGACTCAGGCGACAGACTCGTGCATTGCTGATACATTTAAAGAACACTCCTTGTTTGCTTATCTCTTAGAGTGGGAAGATTAGTAGTGGTAAGTGAAGTTTTATCACCTATAGATCAGTAACCTTGATGGGTTGTCTTGGGACTTCCTGACTCATTGACCTGAAGTCTCTTCTTCATCGAGACAAACAGAATATACTCACCAGAACTACAGGACCGTGCTTTGATATATGTATCACAAGAGTCTATTGTATTAATTAGAATATACATCAGAACAGTGCATTCTCAGAAATAGAGTGCCTAAGCAGAGGGTGCCCAAAGCCTTAAACCACAACTATGAGAGAAGGTGAGAAGATGAGGTGATCTCCAATCCATGCCAGCCCAATAAGAGAAGGACAAGCCAACAGTAAAGACAATATTCTCAAAAAAGGCCTTTAAAGGCTCAAACTGAGTGATAAATGCCTGGAAACATAAATTACAACAGAAACTGACAGATGCTTAACTACAGCAGCACAAACAATGTAAAATTAAGTATAAGTGGTTATTTGTGCAGGAGCTGTGTAAATTCTAAAAGGAAGAAGATTAAGAGAGGTGGGTAAATGCTACTAGTTATCAATTTCTCCCTCTTTCAAAGAAACAGAATGCACACGGTTGTTTACAAATGTTAAATATCACTTGAGGGTAATAAAACTGTGTGTGTGTGTGTGTATGTGTTTGGCGGCTCTAGCAAGGAATTCAGTGTGCAATTATTCAGAAAGAAATATTAACTAATCTGCAATATGATCAAATATTTGATAATCTGTAATGAATTTCAACTTCTCTAAATGACAATTAGCATCTGAAGTTTTTATGCTTTTAATTTCTACTAAACACTGAGAAAACACTTAGATATTCATCAAAATTAATAAAATAAAATAAAATTCTTCTACATCCAACTATAGGTTTCACTTGATTACATGACTGAAGATTTCACAAAGCAGAAATGCTTGTTGGCTGCCAACAATGCTTAGATATCTCTCTGATAGCCACTCAATTTAACGTAAAACTCTATACACTAAGTATTCCTCTCCTCTGTACTATGCTTATGCAATTTAACTAAATCAGCAGTTTGTATTTCCATTTGCACTCTTTTGAGCACTCACACACCTACCCTCTGGGATGTGAACAGGAACAGAGAGTGCTTGCTCAAGTGCATGTATCCAGTGTATGCAGTGAAGGGAGCAATACTGTACCCTAGCTGGTATTTCAGTGAGTCAGGTGCCTTTGCGTTGATCCTGAACATTTTGGAACGCTTCAAGACTAAAGTGACCATATGTAAATTCTGTTCTTAAATTCCTCAATGAATCTTTATTTCAAGTAAATAAAAATGTGGGCCTAGTCACTTGACAGTGTCCTTTTAACTATGATGCAGATAGGAAGTCAGAAAATATATGATAAATTAAGTTAAAGGGAAACAGCATGTTAGCTTTCATTTTCGAGACATATACGATTTATTCTGTAAACCAGTAGTTCCAAGATTATAGTCTATAGGCATCCAAGGTTCAGGAACTCTTTCTGGTGATCAACAGAATAAAGTATTTTGAGAAATTATCAATGGGAGTTGAAGGAAATGCGTTAGGAGGTGATCTGTGAATGGATCTTCTTCTTATAAAATGGAATGTAACAACTGAGGAAACACTGTTCTAGAGTCTAGACTGATACCCTGTGCAGTCAGTTACAAAAAACTACCAGATTTTTAAAGTAATTAGCCAGAGCTAAAAATAATTCCTAACCTTTATTCTTATTGCTTAGAGAAAAGATCACACCAGCTCTACAATGCAGAACTTCCTAGATATTTCTTTTCAGACTAACGTTCCAAGTCAAGGAATCAAAAAGCAAAATTTTAGCTACTGTACCTTTCCCCATTTCTCAACATCAGTTTAAAATCCTCAGACATTTATAGCAAATCCATGCTGCGTTTAAGAACAGATACCTGATCTGCAGTGCTTTTTTGTTTATTAAATGAAAAAATAACAGAAATAGAATCTCACTTAGCATATACATAATTTAATAGCCTTTGAATATTGTTAACCTGAAGTGCAGGAGAACATACAAACTGGAGCCAGTCCAGAAGAAGAAGGGGAGGAAATGTCATTCTCTCTCTCTCTTTCTATTGCTAGCCCCTTCAATCTGATAGAGATAGAGCAAGAGTGTGTGAGTGTTAGTTTCAAAACCAAGAGTTAAGTCCCTGTTCCCGACTATGAAAACTCTTACACCATAATTTACAAGTACTGTTGATAGATAGTATCCATAACAAATTTACAAATCTAATAATGAGGTTTGTGATACAGGCTAAAAGTCTACACAGCACATTTAATGCAAAGTAGAATGATTAATATTAAATTAGATTAAATTAGAATAAAACATGTTTTATTTATCAAACAAGGAGGGTTCTTTAATTTCAATATATTTTGTTTATTGTTTTGGAATTAGGCATTCAAATACTAATGTGATGGCCCAGTGTTAAAATGTAGATAAAAATTGATAAATATTATGGTAACAGTGAACTGAATTAATCTCTGGGGTACCTCCATTTATTGCAATGGTTTTACACTAGGGATTAATATGGTCTGCAGTGTTTTAAGAAATTTCCACATAACAAAGAAGTTATAATCATTCTACCATATTCCTTTACAATTAACCTAGACATTGATGTCTTTTCTTTCCTTTAAAAAAAAAGTGTGAATG
Organism: Lepidochelys kempii; assembly: GCF_965140285.1. Lineage (NCBI taxonomy): Eukaryota > Metazoa > Chordata > Testudines > Cheloniidae > Lepidochelys > Lepidochelys kempii. The sequence goes on from NC_136382.1 coordinate 197,624,727, forward strand.
TATTGTTCTTTAAATGATGGAATTATAGCCCTAGTATATAGACAATTACAGTGTATCACAACACTAGCATGACCAAGGTATAGTGTGCCCAGGTACTGGGTAAACTTTCATGTGCTCTGTAGTAATTCTGCAGCCTACTGAGAGATCTTAAACTCCAGTCCTTCAGCTAACCCTCTAGAAATGAGTTGCTGGAAGGAGAGAGATGTGTCTTACAAAACATTGGAAAATGTAACAAGGAGTCTGGTGGCACCTTAAAGACTAACAGATTTATTTGAGCATAAGCTTGCATCTGAAGAAGTGGGTTTTTTACCCACGAAAGCTTATGCCCAAATAAATCTGTTAGTCTTTAAGGTGCCACTGGACTCCTTGTTGTTTTTGTGAATATGGACTAACACGGCTGTCCCCCTGATAACTGGAAAATATACCTTGTCCTGAAACGTTTTTCTAAAAGCTAATCTTGAAAACCATTTTCAGATCTCACTATTTTGCTGGTCAAAATGCTTTAAAACAGTCTGAGAGCTGCCCACTAGGTTTTGACCTAGTTTTGAATGGTTTTCAACAACCATAGTTTTGCTGTCTACACAGGTTGCCTAACTGACAAAACAGTGTTACCTCATATGGTTTTATTACTGCATTAAAGATTCAATGCTACAGAATGCTGCCCACCTCCCCCGCCACTGCATTAAAGATTCAATGCTGCCCGCGCCACCCCCATCACCAGTGGGGATCCTGAGCTGCCCCCCTCCAGCACCCATGGAGCCCCCGGGATGCCCCCGCCCCCAGATTTAGTCAGGGGTATATAGCAGAAGTCATGGACAGGTCACGGGCCGTGAATTTTTATTTACTGCCCGTGACCTGTCCATGACTTTACTAAAAATACCCATGTCTAAAACATAGCCTTACTTATGGCTAAGTTAGAAACTCTGATAATTAGGGTTTATAGTGCAAATTGGACCACTAATTAAGCACTATCTGCTTGTGACAATAGTGCAATCTTGTCACATTCTCACGACAGGGGCTATATGAGTTTGGTATATAAAGTCAGTGCTATTTAACAATTATTGCAAGTCTTACTATATTGTCATCTCCAGCAACATAAGGTTCAATTGACCACTCCCTACTCAAGGCAAAACTCCCACTGAACTCAATGGGAGTTTTACCTAAGTAAAGAGTGACTAAAGAGTACAGAACAGGGCTCTTAATCAGTAACTGTAGATGATCTGCACTTTCAAAAGTAAAATGGATTGTTCTCTTTCTTCCCCCTGCCTTTCTGATGTATAAAGAATAGTCAGAAAGGTTGGGATTTTAAAAACTACATAATAGGAACAGTACACAGTATATTTCTGTATCGTAGAGTCATTCAATTTTCATAAAACTCAGACTGAATTTGGCCCATACGTGTAAGACCTATTTCTGTTTGATTATTTGTATTCTAGTAATGCCTAGAGGTTCCAGCTATAAGCAGGGTCCCATTGCATCACGCCTTGAACACCCTCATAGTAAGACAGAGAGAATCCCTCCTCCAAATAGCTTACAATCTAATAGACAAGTCAAAGGAAAGATTATTGTGCCTATTTTACAGACGGACACTGGACAAAATTACCGTACTTAATGACGGACATTGGGTGGTGGTGGGGTTTATGTCATTCAGTCATTCAATTTTTTGAAAAATTACCACGGACCACAAAATGTTTACCACGGACCCGTTGCTAACCCCTGTTTGGCTTCCTGTTCAGATAGGAAGTAGAGGGGTTAATTCCTTTTTCTGAAGATGGGTGTTTGGAAGTTTAATTAATGGAGCTCCAGAGCTTCGAGATCCTCAGATGAAAAGTGAAAATATAGGGCCAAATTCAGCTTTCCTTTACAGCCCTGCAACCCCACTGAATCTGTGTGAGGGTTTCTTTTGTGGGGAGAAGATAGATTGTTTTATATTTACATTGGCATTTATCAAGTAACGTGACATTAAATTACCCTAACATTTTTGTGTAAAATGAAATTAATAAAATTAAACCCACTCTATAATCAAATTGTCATACTACCTAGTAGAAATGTTATGGATAGTTAGAAATAATGAAAGTAAATTAATTTAAAATTCAAGCATTCAGTTATTGTTCCAGAATTCTGAAGACACAGAAAAGTTATATTTAGGAAAGATTAATACAAGCAGTAAGATCAGATCCCAGGCAAAACAACAAAAAAGATAGAATAGCATGAGAACGATAGAGGGCACAATAGATTTAATATAGAGTTTGAAAAGACAAGTATCATTCAAGTGTTTGGACGCAGGCTTTGGGAATCATGCAGAATTGTGCAGTAAGAGTTCTTTGGTGGTACCTGATCCATTTGTACATGAAGGATTTGTTTCATTTAGTACATATCAAATTAAGAATATTTTCTCTTGTCTATCCCTAATTTGAAAAACTATTATCCATTCTCGCACTGTTTCTGTGATAGACCTATTTCAAAAGTGTAATTTTACTCACAAAACTGTATTATCTTGCATTATCTCCTATTTAAAAATTGTTTAAAAAACCTGAAGTCTAAAGGACAAACTGATGCAACTTCCAATAGGAAGAAACAGAACAGCACACCTAAAACTGGAGGAAGAGGAGAAACTCAGGATCAGTTAAGAGCTAGGATAATATTAGAGATGGTGTTACTTGTTTTTAGTAAAATTAAATATCTGAGCAAAGATATTACCCGCTAAAGATTGCTTTGGTGGCACTTCCTTCCGTTGTCTACCACTAGGGACAATCAAGGTTATACACCACGATCACACCAACTACCAGCAAGGAAGCTGACAAATAATCTGTCCATAAGCCTTGCATAAAAAGCTTCTCCAAAAAGAGAGATTTGCAGAGTGAGAAGTTAAAGAGAAACAAAAGAAAGGTACAAGAACTTCCCCTTGGGGGGGAGAGGGGGGAATGTAGATGGGAGAAGAAAGGGCAGCAACAGGAATTCCTAATGAGTAATCTTGTCATATGTGCACCTCCCATCCTATCAATAAGGAAAGTGAAGGACATACAGTGGATGTAATGAGCAGTAACACATGGAAAGTTTTCCTTATTGTGCCACTTGAACTCTGAGGAAGAGATCCTCATATGCAGAAAGATCTAGCCGACGGTGTTTTATGGAAGTTTGTAGAGTGAGCCACATTGTCACCTTACATTTCTTGAAAGTAGCGGCTTCAATCTCATAGCCCAGGAAGTTATGAACCCTCTACCATCCTTCTAGCAGAGTTCGATACTGGTGTCTGGTTGGCTTGTAAGCAGGTAAGAGGAAGTCCATTGCCCATCTGGTAATAGTGGTTTTGTAGCAGACTTGTTGTTGTTGCAGCTTTCAGAACAAACAAGCATTAAATCTTTCTCAACTTTTGAACAAGAGAAGTAGGACTTCACACACATTTAATCCTCACGAACCTAAATCATCCATCCTTAGGAAACTGGTCAGGTAGGAAGAAGAAATTTGTTGAATTCTGTGTGCACTTCTGAGATGAACTTCTGTGAAAGACAGAAAAGCCACTTGCGATGGGTTGGATCACAGAAAACCCCTTGGGTACTGCCAATTGATGTGCCTAGACTACTTCTGACCCTGTATTTCCTGGCAGCTTGGGACTTCAGTGCCCTGCCTGGTTTGAGCCAGACATATTAGCCTGCTGCAAACTCAGACCCAGGTCTGAACCACGTCCTCTAAAAGCTGCAGGCTTAACTGAAAACAGCTTAAGAAGTGTTCCTGTCTTTAACACTCAGATGCCCAACTCCCAATGGGGTCCAAACCCCAAATAAATCTGTTTTACCCTGTATAAAACTCAAATTGTTACCCCCCTATAACACTGATAGAGAGATCTGCACAGCTGTTTGCCCCCCAAGGTATTAACACATACTGTGGGTGAATTAACAAGTAAAAAGCAATTTTATTAAATACAAAAAGTAGGATTTAAGTGGTTCCAAGTAATAACAGACAGAACAAAGTGAATTACTAAGCAAAATAAAATAGAACACGCAAGTCTATGCCTAATACAGTACGAAAGTGATTACAGATGAAATCTCACCCTCAGAGATGTTCCAGTAAGCTTCTTTTACAGACTAGTCTCCTTCTAGTCTGGGTCCAGCAATCACTCCCACCCCTGTGGTTACTGTCCTTTGTTCCAGTCTTTTTCAGGTAACCTTTGGGGGTAGAGGCTATCTCTTGAGCCAGCTGAAGACAAAATGGAGGGATCTCCCAGGGGCTTAAATAGACTTTCTCTTGTGGGTGGAGACCCCCTCCTCTCTCCTATGCAAAATCCAGCTCCAAGATGGAGTTTTGGAATCACATGGGCAAGTCACATGTCCATGCATGACTGAGTTCCTTACCAGCCAGGCCACATTCCTGGGAAAGCTCAGATGTGGACTGGCGTCTCCAAGTTCATTAAAAGAAAAGGAGTACTTGTGGCACCTTAGAGACTAACCAATTTATTTGAGCATAAGCTTTCGTGAGCTACAGCTCACTGCATCCGATGAAGTGAGCTGTAGCTCAAGAAAGCTTATGCTCAAATAAATTGGTTAGTCTCTAAGGTGCCACAAGTACTCCTTTTCTTTTTGCGAATACAGACTAACACGGCTGTTACTCTGGATCCAAGTTCATTGTTAGCTTAAGTGTTTCTTGATTGGGCACTTAACTTGCAAATTCCTTTCTAAAGAAGCTAACCAAATGCTTTACTAAGGCTACTTAAAATTAAACAAGTACATAGCCAATATTCATAACTTCGAATACAAAAATGATACATGCACAGAAATAGGCTGAATATATTCAGTAGATCATAACCTTTGCAGAGATATGTTACACGGCATATGTAGCATAAAACATATTTCAGTTATGACATATATAAATTCATAAGCATATTTTCATAAAGCATTATGGGGTGCAACGTCACACCACTATTGCAAGACTACTTAGCTAAAATGCATGTAGACATGCCCACAGAAAAGAATGGAAAGATACTGGCCTATAGCAAGGATAGAGCTCAGTTCTCCCCAACTGTTTGACCAAGGAAGGAATGCTATGAAAGCAAGATTAACAAAAAAGTAGAAAGAGGAGGAGGAATCTGATATTGAAGGAAGTGAAAGGGAATTTTCTGATCCTGTTCGGAAGGGGGAAGGGGACAAGATTCTGGAGTGCTGGGGAAGCAGGTCCTTATGGGATGGTGTCTTTTGGTGGTTCTAAAAGAGCTTGGACACCCTTCTTGAGTAGACGAGCAAGTCTGGGTTTTGCATCCACTCCAGTATACCAGTTCTTCACTCAAATTTGGTCCCATCCTACTGTGGCTACTCCATTATTCCATTCTACTTGCATCAAAGATGGAGTCACAAAGAAAGGAAGAGGCCTGAGTGGAATCAAAGATCATGTATTATGAAGCAACTGGCCATCCTAGTTAGGGTTTCTTCCCTAAGCAGCAAAATACCCTTTTGTTCAGATGGCCTGACAGACCATATGCAATTCTTCTAGTCTGGATGTAACAAGATAGTCTGCAAAAAAAAAGATACCTTTTCTAGGTCCACCTTCAGCATCCTGAGCAGAAAGGCCAAGTGAGTGGCAATGCAGAGGGAGACAGCCACCATCTCTTAGGCTCTACAGAGTGATAGGTCAGCTTTCTAGCTGCAGAACTTAGCAGGACAGTCAGAAAGTCTGTAAAGTGTGGACTTGGATGAAAACTTTTGCATCCATCCTAGGGACACGGAACATCCTCTCATTTGGAGTCATGAGGTGCCACTGGAAGAGTAATGAAAGCATTTCTGTGTGCACATGCTGCTCTATGTCCAAAATAGAAGTACATTAAAGCCAATAGTTAAAACTAAAAAAATCCTCATGCCAACTTGAAAATATAGACTGTCTCCTCATTTAGCTGTCAAAAGAAAAGTGTTGCCCCGCATTTTGCTTGGTGCAAATACTGTATAGCATTAGTAAACTCCCATCAGCTTTTGCATTCATGATAGTTTTTTCTAAAATATAAATTGTCAATGGTTCTTTGCAGCTAATATTGAAGCTCTTACATTTCTTTCTAGGAAAGCACTTTAAAACTGATTCTTTCCATAATTATTTTTCTTACACAAGATGCATTTTAAACATTATTTTCTGCTTCCTGGATGGGAATGAAGCAAAACTGCAACATTTAATCACTTCAGTCATTTCAGAACAGGATTACAGCTTCAGGCAGTATTGCAAGCTCTACTGCAGGGAAACAGGTCCCCACTGTATGGGACTATACAAGGAAAGACGATATGGAAAATCAAAGGTGATGTCCTCATGAACCAACTCAAATCAATCTAACATTTCCAGAGTTACCATGGCATCTCTTAGCATTCACCCTTTGGTGGAAATAAAACCTAGTCTTGGATATAATGCCAGCTGAAAAATCCAAAGCTACTGACAAGACAATTATGCCCTTAAAATCAACAATATGTTTGGGTCTCAAATCCCTGTTTCTGTTATTACTTTTTGAGAAGCTACAAGCTTTAGGTAAACGTGTAAAAAGACAAGATCTCTGGCCACAAAGAGCTTACTGTTCAATTCCCTGTTTTACAGTTTCACTGACTGAGGGATGGGTCAGCAGGATTGTGTCCTCTAAGCACATCTATGTGTGAGTGGGAAATTTCTTCTCTGTGGAAATTTTCCCTTGCCTAGTCTGAGGTTCTCTCTCATCTCCAAATCATTCTCCACTAACTACTAGACACACCGAATTTGAACTATACTTTATGTTCTTAAAGAAGCTATTAGAGGCCTGATCCTGCAAACCCTTGCTCATGTGAGTAATCTTTCCTCATGCTAGCCATCAGCTCCACTGAGCCTACTGACATGCATAATGACTGCTCACTTGAAAGAGAGGTTGTAGGATCCACATTTTTTATTTTATTTAGCAGCTTCTCATTACAAAAGGGTTAAGATTATTTTCTAGTGTAGATCTGGTACTGGCCACTGTCAGAGACAGGATACTGGGCTAGACTGACCATTGGTCTGACCTTATATAACAGTACTTATATTTCACACACTTTTGTACCCAGTAAATGTACTATATTTTTGGCAGCGTGGCCTCCTTTGTTACTTCCTTTTATCACTAAGTGAAGTCCAATTCTAATTATTTCTGAAATGTATTATCCCTTTTCAAAACTAAGCTCCTTAATACCTCCACCTGGAAAAGGGACATATTCAGTTGACCGTCACAAGATAATTATAATCTTGAAGTAAAATCCATCCTGATGTGCCATTGTCTCTCTCTTCTCTTAAGAGAAGAAAGAAACCACTAGTCATTCTTGGATCCTGAGATTCAAAAATCTTTGTTTTCTAATGGACTGGACAATGAACCTGTGTGAATCCAACAGCATGAACTTTCATGGGAACTGTTTGGTTACAGCAAAATCTGGTTCTCTTTGTTTCAGTGTTTTTATTTTTGTGTTTCTCCCAGAAGAGAGCTGACCCAGATGATAGATTTGTTTGTTTTTTAACCTTCTGGCATGTCGTAAGTTACTTTTTAATGTTCCTTATTACTGGGTCTTCATATGATCCATAAAATCCATTGTAAAACTAAAATTAGTGTAGGTTTACAGATGTTAAGTGCACATTAATTTGTTTGTTATGCTTAACAAACATAATTGACAAAAATAAACTCCAAATTTATTTTGATTATTAAAACCAAAGTATGCTCCTGGTCTGGAAGATCTAGCAATTACAAAACATTAATTATGTTTTGCAGAGATGACAAACAATTTAGAACCAGAACCACACCCATGCTGGATCAGAACCAAGTTAGCTACAGCTATGTTTTTAAACAGGATTGTTTCTACCACAGTTTTCTTGATCAGTGTGGCAATTTTTTATAATATTAGCCAAATTACACTACAGACTGCTTTCTCTTATCCCACAAGCAGTCTATGATAGTATTGTATATAAACATGATTCTAACACTATTCTTGGATCTAAAGATCCCTTTCCACACTGGTAAGCGCAAATCATACTAGACCCTGCTAGTAACAACCACATTTATAAATGTGGCTATGTAGCCTGATTCTTTAGGTGTTATTGATTATATTTCCAATTAATTCTAATTCAAAGAGCTGGGGGACTCTAGGGTTCTATTACCAGAACCAGGCACAACAGAATCAAGGTTATTAAGTTCAATATCTGGTCAGGAACCCTGGTGAACACAATGGAGACACTCACACTGAGGGCAGAGCAAAGCTTTAACCACTTTTATAGCACAATTAGTAAAGACAGAAAAGCTCCACTCAACTTAAAATGCCAAAAATACAGAGTTAAGGTGATATTCTGTACCATTCCTCTCACACATGCTCATATATTCAAAGGTCCAGCCCCATTCCTGGCATGCCAAATGAGTCCGATGATCCAGACCGACTGAGAATGACCACTTACATGGTGGTTTGGCGTATTAGAGAACTTAGGGCCTGTCATGAATATTCATTTGAAAGTCCAGCCTCTCTTGTTAATATCTAACTTCCTCACCCTAATAATGTTGGGGTGCTGTTTATCCCATAGGTTAGTATGGTAACAAATTTAACTTATTACCATATGCATCAATTAGTTGCCAAGGGAAGTTCAATGTTCCTTTGGTTACCTGGTAGCATTTTAAACACTGACCCCCTTAAGTTTTAAGTTCCCCAAAACTCAGGGTAATTGTTGTGCCATTTATCTATGCTAAAGGTCATAGGCCTCAAAGCCTCATGCTAACTTACTTATGCCATATGATAAATGCTTAAGCCAATATCTGAAAGGATACAGGCCTGTAGTTTCCTTGTGTTCTAGCAAAATAAAATGCTAAATTTGGCTCTATAGGCTACAGCTATAAACACGTATTTGATACTGATTCACATGAAAATCAGGGAGATATTTCCATCTCCCTGTGCAGCACATTACAGTACAAATCTTTATGCTTGTACTTAAGACCATTCCCCTAAAGCTATTGCAACACAATGGAATGAGCTGCAGATAAGCAGAGAGCTGTAAGCAAATAATTTCAAATGAATTTCTTCTAAATTAAATACAAGAACTTTGTGGTTGGAATTAAATATTTCTGAGGTTTAGTCATCCCAGAATCAAAGCAATGAAATGTTTATAAGAATTATTTGACAAATCCACATTGATTCTGTGGCAGTATCTAAGCACACTGTGGTATTGGACTGGAATGCTGTAGTGTTTGACCACATTCCAGAAACCTGCAGGTGTTGCAAGTAAGACAAGCTCTGTTTTTGATTCCAGTTTTCTTAGGGCAATTAATTCCTGGTGTTGTTCATTGTAAGTCCTATCTACTTTAAAAACAGCAGGATAAAATTTTTGCTCTTTTCTTTTGTGCCCACAAATCTTAATTATGATGGTTGCTTTGGGCGCTCATGTGTATACAACATGCAATCACACTGTAATTTAGCCTACATTAATGTCCAATAAGCTAGTCATGTATGTGAGTACGCACGCGTGTGTGCATACACATAAAACCGCCTAGATTACTCGAAGCCCAGAAAGAGCTCATATCTATTCCTGAGGAGATGATGTAAAAGAGAAAGTGAGGGGCTTGGGAGAGGGAGAAAGAATTGTGCCACATTTTTATGCAAACACTGATTTTGATAAGAATTAGCAACTCAACAGATCTATATTTTACTAAAGATATAAGGTGACTGTTCAACACACTGTTCAAGTTGTAGCCCTAACATGTGGGATTACTTCACACATAAAACAGGTACGTTATTATCGACACACAACTGTCATAATACAGCAAGGCTAAATAGGGGATATCAAGGAACACACAGGTAACATTTTTATCAATGTAGATGAAATCAGAACATTCCATTGACTTCTAGAGAGATCATCAGGTTTCCTGTGAAACGTCTGGATTTCTAATCCCATAAGAATCTAAAACCAAGTAAGACCTTTGATATCTATGGCCATGACTATACTAGAGATTTTCCCCAATTCCAGTAATTGAGGGCCAACCACTGGAGTAGCTGTTTACAACCAGTTGAGCTTATCCTGACTGACTGTTCTTGGAGTTAGCACCAGTACAGCAAAATCAGTGACTGGCCACTAAATCGCAGATCATACGGGGCAAATTCCCAGTGAAGATAAGGCCTGTGTGTGAATGGGTGTGTACAAACCCCTTGAAGGAGAGTTACAAGAGTATCTGAGAAATTATAGTTAGCTATTTTCTAATCAGAAAAGTGAAAATGCCATAGATGGAAAGAAAAACAATACAGTCCCAAAACCTGGAAAACCCAGAAGGGCTTGTTATAGTCAGATTTTTATGCAAATAATGAGATCCCGTTTACAAAACTCAAGGTATATCTTATACCTCAGGTAAATATCAAACACAACCTGTTTAACAAAGCCTTTGATTCTTTTTTTGAGAGATGACTTAGCTGTCATCAATACAATGTGGTATTTTCACTGTGTGGTTGAAGGCAACTCTACTGAAAAATGTTAACTCTCTGCCATGCTTCTAATCAGGGTAACTTAGCCAGAGTTACAGAAGCCATTCCTTTTCTGTTTAGATTTTTATACCATACCCATAAACAGTAATATCCAAGTACACATCATCCACAAAAACACATGCAAAAAAGCTGATGAAAAGTCTCCTGCTTATACAGATCATATGACTAAAATGCTCATCTTGGACTCACAAAAGCCTCGGTTTTCTCCACTGTTGACTTTTCCCTTCTCAAATTCTCAATTTATGTATCTTTGCTCAGCACTAAACCTTAGATGAATCTAAAAGGCAAGTTCTGAATGTAGTGATGGGTAAAAGACACAAAAGCTCTAAATAAAGTATATATTCAAAGTCTCAAGCAAAAGAAATATTTAAAAGCATTTGATCCTGTGAGGAAACAGTTGAGGGAAGTTTATTGTGGGTTTTTTAAAAAAAAGCCATAAATAAAGAGGCTAACCCAACTCCTGTTTCAGTCAATGGCAAAACACCTAAATGTCAACTGGAGCTTTAGCATGCCTTAAAATTTTGAATGCTACAGTGTTAGCATAGTTTAATAGCATTTGCCACATCATTTCAGCACAAAACACAGAAGTCTTCTAACATATGAAACCATTCTTTTTTAAATAAATGTATCTGGCTTTTCATATATTCCTGTACCTTGCTTTTCAGTCTCAAGAATTTATGTTGAAGCGAGTCCAACTAAAACCATGGCCTGATAGAAATATTAGCGGGGAGGCAAGAAGATTTTTGCATAAAGTATGAACAGCATCCTACAAATGAAGCACAGAAAATGAAACCTTGGTAGTTTAGTCAAATGATATTTAAAGAAATGCTCTACAGCTACATCAAGCCCATGCACACTTGGTTTCCTGGGTAAATATATTAAATTTTCTAAACAACATTTAGTTAAGTTTAAAGTTGAGGTTGCTAAGTGATTCTCTGTTTAAAAGAACAGCTTTGAAAAATGTGAGTTACAAAACAAACATGCAAATACATGGCAATTCTCAGAGAAGGTGGCAATGAAGCACATAATAGCAATTTGTACAGTTAAATGCATAGCATTAATACAATATACTTCACTTATCTGCATAGTGATCACAGTCTATTTACTTATACACATGTAAATATCTTTACTGTAATCTGCCTCTCACCCAACCTCAACCCTGTCTATTTATCCATCAGGTATGCTGGTCATAGTTCTGCACTCTGAGCACTCCGGGGCAAGAACTGTCTTTGTTTTACTCATCCACACAGCATCTGGCAAAAAAGGACATCTAGGCACTAACACAATATAAACAATAATAAATCCATCTAACCAAATTATGCCCTTCAGGAATATGAATTTACAAGTGAAGAGATTACACACAAAAAGAAAAGGAGTACTTGTGGCACCTTAGAGACTAACCAATTTATTTGAGCATAAGCTTTCGTGAGCTACAGCTCACTTCATCGGATGAAACTCACGAAAGCTTATGCTCAAATAAATTGGTTAGTCTCTAAGGTGCCACAAGTCCTTCTGTTCTTTTTGCGAATACCGACTAACACGGCTGCTACTCTGAAACCTAAGATTACATACAGTACATTAAGAAGTCAGGTAAAACATTATTAAAATGAATGTTAATTCACCCAAAACATACTATATGTGAACTTGTTTCACCTACAGGTTCACATGAAGATTTCTCCCCTATATTAAAAAAGGAAAGCATTTATATTTAACTTTAACGTATTTCCAACTTTTTTGGGAAATAGTTTTTAACTTAGAAGAATAAGAATTCACTATTTCCAGAACACGGCTCTGCTCCCAGTGCAACAGTGAAAACACACAAACATACACAGCATCCGTCCTGCCCCATCAGTGCGTGTGCACGCACGCACAAAAACACATGTGCGCGCACACACACAGCATCTGTCCTGCCCCATCGGCTTCCCTGCATCAGATTCTCTCTCTGTCAGAACTCACTGACAACCACCCTGGGCAACCCCTGACAACTCACAACGGTGGCATTTTTACATATTAGTTCCATGTTTGTCACACAGGGAAAATGGAAGCTGCAAGGAAAAGATGAGGCTGGATATTTTACATATATATTTATTTTTACATAGGAGCACAAGTTTCTTCGCATACTGTAACACTTATTAAACTAAGAGGCAGTGGATGGACTAGGAAGATGGTAACAGGGAAAGAAAGGAGGGCTTCTAAACCAGTGGTTCTCAAATCTTTTTTTTCCCCGCAGACCACTTGAAAATTGCTGAGGGTCTCGGTGGACCACTTAATGATCTTTCCAAATGGTGTTTGTACCATTAGCTAACTATTGTAAAGTGCTTTGGATAAAAGTGCTATATATAAAAAAACTTAATAAACTTTTTTTGTTCTACAAATAAAAGCACACAACTCATATTTTCATATCAGTAGTTTTACCTTTCTAATGCGATGTATGTGCCCTCTCTCCCCTGCTGCGGCAGACCATGAGCTGGGGCTGAGAAGGGTGAGGGGGTCTCTTCCCCGCCACAGCAGCCACAGAGCTGGGGCTGGGACGGAGGAGGGGTCTCTCCCCAGCAGCCGCAGCCCTGGAGCTGGGGAAAGTCGTCTCTTTCTCAGGCCGCCTCAGCCCTGCATATCCCAAATTCCCCCACCCCCTCTTCTCATCCCACTGCCCCCCCCCCTTACTCCCTATTCCTCTCAAGGCCACCACCTCACCTTACATGTGCATCTTCTCTAGGGTCCAGGCACCTAATTGGTGGAGCCACGCCGGTGTGGCTCCACTAATTAGGTGTGTGGTCCTTCATTCTCTTGTGTGTGGCCGCCCAGGCATGCATCTTAGAGGGAACTATCCGCGGACCACCTGAACGGAGCTCGCAGACCACTGGTGGTCCACCGACGACAGTTTGAGAACTTCTGTTCTAAACTACTTCCCACCCTATGTACGGTGAGGGGTTAATATTTCCTCTCCAAACACCCTCATCTTGAATTTTCTTTGGCTGCAGTTGTCCCAGCTATGTTTTTTTCTGAGTCTTATAAATGTCAAGAGTGTTCCTCATTTATTTGCATACAATCCTTAAATACATTTATTTAACTATAGGTAAATGTTCATCTGTACACATAGGAGGTCCAAGTCAAATAAATATCGTTCCTCAATCTGAATCTTCTTTCCCAACCCACATAGTTAATCTTTAAAGAAAACTCAGTTAAAAACAAGACAGACTTTTTAAAAAAATTTGCTATGAACCAGACAGTAGAAATAGCTCTGTTCCATGAATACCTTCTCTGTGTGCCAAATCAAATATATTTCCCATCACAACAGAGAACTCAAACGAATATCAGTTAACACAATTGACCTTTTTAAACATCTTGATGCAACAAGGTTTTCCAATAGTAAGATTATTGTACCAAAAAGAAAATATTTTAGCACTTTCATCAAAGATTAGTTTTAAGAAAACACCAGGATTAGCAAATGTGACAACTGAATTTTTCAGAATCTAGACAACTGTATACATATTACATTAAATAAAACCATTTGAAAAGAACATTAAAGTTCCAAAGTCAAGCACTCAAAAATTAGGCAATGCCAGAATTAAAGTTCTCTGTACAACCCTAATTCACCCCATTGTGCATATGTATTATGATACTGTCTTTAATTATACAACCACATACTATATTTTCCATGGGACCCCTGCCTCATTTAGGGTATAGGATGGACTGTGCTCAGGGAATTAATCAGGGTTGTGGAATAAGTAGGGCTGTTGTCTGCAGGAGCCCTGCTTTATTTGTTACAAAAGTTGAAAGGTATGTAGTGAATGAGACAGGGAAATGCAGAAAGAGAATGGATGATCTGATGGTTAAGGCAGTTGAAAGCTACCCTGGAAGACTGGATTCTCTCTCTCCCTCTGCCACAAAGTTCCTATGGAACGCTGGATAAGTCAAACTTTTCAAAGGTTGGCACTAATTGTGTGTTCTTCATTTTCTGAGTGCCCCACTTGAAAAAATTGCATCCTGGTTTGCAGAACAACTGAATACTTCTGACTGCAACCGAGTCCAGAGAAGTTGTGCTCTGAACATGAAAAGTGTACGTAAGTATTGTGCTTCATTTCCTCATCTTTAAAATGGAGATTATATATACCACCTCACCTTCCTGTTGAAGATAAACTTTATCATTTGTGAAGCACACAGACAATACAGTGATAAGTATTATAAAAAAGCCCATGAGGAAATGAACAGTTCTGATTTTGAAGCAGAGTATGAAGGGTGCTAAGCCACACAAACAAAATATTTAACAGCTACCCAATTCGGTGAACCCTCTCCATCCTGTGCAATGAATGAGGCAGTAATTCCGTGGAACAAATAGCATATAATCATGTAATTAAAGACTATGTGCATGCATTATTATACAAAGGAGGAAAATTAAGGTTATGTCACAATTACAAAGGCTAACAGCACCTCTAACCACTCCTCATCTCTTTGAGTGTATGACAGATATGGCAACTTTCTGTCACATCCTAGGAATTCTTAATGAATTAAGTTTCATTATCTTTGGGGTCCACTGCATTAAATGAATGGTTTATGTATTACTGTGGGCCGGGATTGTATATAATCTCTCCAGGGGGGAGATGTGACAGATGTGAGATATGGGTGTTCCAAAAAAATATACTGAAAATGTACCAAACAAAAATAGACTTTTGGGACATTAAATGTTAAGTGGATTTCCTAGAGCACGGGTCCCCAAATGGTGGGGCGAACCCCCTTCGTGGGGGCACAGCTGGCCTGGGCCAGCCCCCAGAATGGGCAGGGAGTGCCACCCAACCCCGCTCCACCCCCAGCTCAACTCTGGCCCCACCCCCAGCCCTGGCTCCTGGCCCCACCCTGCAGCTCCGCATCTGACAGCGGGCCCAGCTGTGGCTCTTCTCCGGGCCTCGGCCCTGCCCCCAGCCTCAGCCCCTGTCCGTGGCTTCGTTCCTGGCTCTGACCTCACCCCCAATTGGGGTCCCAGCCTCAGCTTCCTTATCTCTGTCTGCGTTCCTTCCAGCTTCCCCCATCCCAGGAGTTCCCAGCTGTGGAGGAGCACAGATAGGTGTAACATAGGGTGTGACCCTGAAAAGTTTGGGGACCACTGACCTAGGGAGAGGTTAATGCAAATTCCCCACCTCTGGTTATGCAAAAATGCAGCCTTTTAAAGCTATGCCTTGAGGAGAGGGTGATTACCTATTCCAGAGACCAGAGATCAAAGGCCTGGAACTGTATAAAGAGTGGCTGTATTGATCAGCCGAGGTTCTGGACCTGTGACAATTATGAACTTGTAACTCACAGGGAAAACTCAGTTGTGCGTTTTGAATGACTGACACCTGGAAGAGCCTAAGGTTGGAGGCAGGGGAGCTGGACAATTTGTATAGTGGGGTGCTGAGAGCCACTAAACCAATCTATAAACCCTGGATATGATGGAAACCACTTCAAGCCAGGGGATGCGGCAGCATCCCCCAGTTCTAGCACCTATGTTTGGAGCTGGAGGTGACCTCTGCTAAGCTTTTTAGCATGCGTGCAGACTCTTGTATTGGTTTTAATGTGTTTTCTCTGTAATGCTTTCATGTTAAGAATAAATGTGCTTTCTTAGAAAGAGTTGTGTGGTAACATATAACTTCAGGCAATGCACTGGTCACAGCCTCTGGAGAGAAAGCAACGCACAGACACTGGCCTTCTCAGCAATCTGGCTTGCTAGGGATATATCAGTGTAGCCAGGGAAATGCAGCCTGAAAAAGATTCCCTGGACAGGAGAGAGTGAGATGTGGGTCTCTGCCCAAGAGATGACGACTGGGAGCTAGAAACCTAGAGTGGGTGCCCTGGAGGGACCATGAGGAGGGAATACAGGTGCAGTTGCCCTAAAACTGTGACAGAGCACATGCCCCTTCAGGTCGCAGGCCATCACTTCTCTTGGGATGGAATCACACAACTCTCTCACCCTCAGACTAGCCTTGGGTTGCAGTACCCTGTGTATCCGCAGGGATTACCTCAGCAGGGATTATCCAGTACCTGCAAGTTTGTACTTTCTGGGAACAACAACAGTAGTAAGCAGTGTCTTCCATAAAACACTAAACAACTTCCGTAAAACAAATTATTATTTGTTTAAAACAAAAGCACTTAAGGGAAAACAGGTCTTAAAACATACTAGACACATGTCAAACTTTCCTAGATATCTTCCATATGGGATTCTGAAAAATCTAAGCTTCCTATAGACTGGTCTAAGCTTCTTACAGACTGCCTGAGACCTCTAGAGTCTCCCTTAAATCACAAGCCATTTCTTCCCCTGCTGCTCTGTTGTTCAGAATTTCTGATCTCCAAGTTCCCAGCCTGGCAAAACAAGCTTTCCTCTTCCTTGGAGACAGGATTTAAGATCCTTAAACTGACAGCTTTGCCCATTGTCTTTCAAGTGTGCACTAGGGTGTCCTTATCTGGAGTCTTTGTCTTCATCCAGGCTGGTCTTCCCACAGCCCACTATTAAACTAGATCAATGCATTCATATAGGTAAGTCTTATGACCCAATATATAGTAACTCACCCTCACCTACCAAGTCACATACAGTGTTCATAAAATCATTACATCTCAGAATTAGATTACTATGTACCAATTCCATAACCATCACAGGTTGCATTTGGAATTTTCAAACTCTAAATTGCTTTTCTTAATGTTCTTTTACTGTGGGTTTTTTTTGTACATAACATATTTTAGAGAGGTTTTCTATGTCGACTCATCCATTTATAAGATCTATATTTTATCCCTATCACACATATAGCTTTTCATTCAGAACCAGGTCTCTAATGCAGCAGACAGCAATACCTTGTCTTTCAGGGTGTACTGACATCAACTCAGCACCCCCATAACTATTTTCCCCACCAAAACAGTGAAACTGTAATCACCAGTCTGTCCTCCTATTCTGCATAAATCTCCTATAAAATGTAGTTTGGGAAAGAAAATCTCTGCAATCTCCCACCTTCCTGAGCAGGAAACAGCAACACAATCTATTCAAGTGAGGAAGATGGCCACTGACTGCTATGTAAGTTACGATTTGAATAGCGTATGATATAGCCAAAATGACCTAAGCCCTTTCTAGTAAATTTCTTCACTATCATTAATATTTTATCAGAACATAGAAGTTGCCAAAGTGGATCAAATCAATGGGCCATCCAGTCTCCAATAGTGGCCAGTAAACAACACTTCAGAGAAAGAAGGGGCGTGACACGTCCTTATCTGACAGTGATGTAATGACCTGCCTATAATGGGAGGTGCAAAGTACAACTGCACATCAAGTATTTTTATGTAAATTCAATAATAATTTTTATATGATTCATGCAGTGAGAGACTGACAGGTAGGTCAAGTGTTCTTTGCAAGTCTCCCAATGCTTTTCCCCACAAAGAACAGTTTTTCAAGCATTCTCCATTTGTTCCCAACATATAAACAAGATATTTGTAAGCAGAAGTAGGTTCCAATCTAATTAAATTTGATCACATTCTAGCTTTTTCGTAAACAGTCCTACTTCATAGCCATCTTTCTAAGCACCCTGATACTGGGATATTTAAGTGCTCCATTTCCATAAAAGCAGGCAATTTAAAATTAACCGCAGTTCATTTAAAATGACTGCTTCGAGCAGAAGTGTAATTTTCTAAAAGGAGTTATTGCTTCTGACCATGCTACATTGCACTGATGATCTGTCATGCCTCAGATATTACTTAAGACAACATATAGGGCTACTGTAACTTCCTACATAATGGTACACTGTGGCTCTATTCAAGCTTGGGTTCTTTTAAGATGCTTCCTTCCAGGCTGCATTCTTGAAAATGACATCATCATGCTAATTCTTCCAAATCCTTTGTCATATTTACAGCTTAAGTGGAATGCAAATTTTACAGTACCTTAAAGTGAGGTTCTGCTTTTGAAGGTGATTTTATAAAAATGGCATCCTTGGATCTGACATTTATTACCTCTCAGTGATCAGATATGATCAGTTTACATGTCAAAACAATTTTTCTGACTACAAGGAATCTTGCAAATTCAAATGAGGCTCAAAAGCCTTGCCTACATTTGGGGATTTGTCCCCATTCCAGCAACTGGTGGCCAGCAACTGATGTGGCTACACCAATGAAAACCCCAAGTGCAGACAAGGAAAGTTGTGATTTGCACCAGTGCAGTTTAACCTTGCTTAACCATAGGCAAGCTGTATTCTTTCCTTATCACACCTCACCAACGTAACAGAGTCCAAAATATGCTTTCAGACATGCCTCTGCAACCTTGTTGCCTTTAACAGATTTGCATGGGTGCAGCTGATTAGATAATTCTGATACACTGGAAGGAATAGAATTCTGCTACTCTATGCGGACGTTTTAAATTGGATCAATTTGAGTTAATATGGTTTCAAAAGACTGGCATGCACATGACACAACCCATCACTGTACACTACACATTTATTGTGAACTCTGGAGTCTTCTTGCGAAGTGGACTAGGTTTGCTTCGAACTGTATTAGTTCGGTCTTTTGGTTACGTGCATGCGATTGCTGTGCACCATTTTTTGCTTGCTTCTGTTGGCTAGACCACAGTGCTTTGCAGGTTGAGTGACTGACCTGTACATTTACTTGTGTGCCTCCCTGCCCTGGGGTCAAGTTTCCAGGACTGCCCTTCCCCCTTTTAAAACCGCAGAGCCAGATTTTGCCCCCTCTGCTTCTGGATCCCAGTATATCATCATTCTGGTGATATAGGCTCGATAGCACTCCAGTAGCCCCACAACATGCCTTGCACAGCTGCCTGGAGCTGTGTTGAGACCACCCTCGGGGAGAAGTGTTGATTCAGGAAGCTCTTGTGGCCAGCCACAGGAACAAGGACCTTTTTGTGGGCATAGCAAAGCAGATGTCTACTAAGAGTCATGACTGGGACGCCAAACAGTGCCAGATAAAGAGCAAGCAGCTCAAGACAAAGTACACTGAAATGAGGGATAACATTAGGCAATCCAGCAGGGTACATGTGACCAGTCCAGTTTTTGGTGAACTGGACAAGATTCTACATTACAGTATGAACCATCCCAGGCACTGCCCGGGACCTGCTGCCCACACTCTCCCCCACCACTGAGCGCAACCAGCCGAACCCATCTTGAGATGAGCAGGAGAATGCTGGAGAGGAGATGCCCCGGGAGAGCCAGGATTTTTTTGGGACTCAGAAACCTGATGACAGCAGGCTGGAAAGCCAACCCCAGTCCTGCCCTGCACTGCCTAAGCCCAAGCCCCAGCCAGAAATCTAGACCAGGACCTAAGAGTCAGATCCTCTGGAGGAAACTTTAATATGTAAGTACCTATCATTACAATTTACTACTTATTAATTATTGTTGGTGATGGATTTGAATTAGGAGCAACCTCTCTCCCTTTTGCTGTTTGAAAATGGCACCAATCATAGAACTGAAGTATTTCAAAAACTGATTTAAAATTAAAAACAAGATAGTTTTTTTCCCCAAAAGAAGAGGACCTGGCACCTTGGCATCCTGTTCAGAAAAGTTCTCTTTCAAACCTTCAATCCCCTATGCACTACTGCTTCTAAAAAAACAAAAATGTGTGTTCACCCTCACATAGAGGAGAGGGGACCTTAAACTTCAACTAGACTGTATTTTAAAAGAAAAAGAAAAAGAAAAAAAGAATGGGGAGAGGGATGTACTATAGGCTTATTTGAAGGAGTTAACAGAAGTAATGACAATAATAATCAATTTGCAGTACCCGGTTACATTTTGAGTAGAAAAGGACAGGCTAGCAGTTAAAACCATGTCTGAAAGTTAGGACTCCTGGATTCTAATCGATTTCCTGCTCTCTCAGACTTCTAGTATGACCTTGAGCAAGCTTGTTAACCAACCTATTCTTCAGTTTTCCTCATCTGTAACTGGGAAAAATAATAGTTCCCTCCCTCAGAAAGGGCAATGATGCTTAATTTATTAACATTTCTCAACAAGTTTCATTGAGATCTGTGGCTAGAAGACACTACATACATGAAAATTATATTAAACTCTTGCATGATCTAAGCCAGTAAGGGAAACAGACAGGGCTGCTAGTTCAAATCAGAAACTACAGTTATAAAATTGTTTTGTTATTCACTATGTTTTTGTGCCCATGTAGAATCACACAGCATTCCTAAGCTTCCTCAGAGCCACGAGTTCAACATTAAGCTCTTCCTGTGGGAGTCTGCCTCAGTTTCTGCTAGGTAGCAGCATTCTTTGAAGAAATATCAAGCATGCAAGATATAATAATAAAAAGAAAATCATTAGGATAAATCTGGGGCCTAATAAATTGACCTGGTCATTTTTATAAAAGATATCACTAATGGGGGGGAATACATTTAGTTGAAATGCTGTGCAACTGAACTAGACAATTTTTATTTTAAAAACAAGCTTAAACAGCAAAGACCAAGTGAGATAATATTATGGATGAGTAGGAAATTTAAAATATTCCATTCAGCGTTTATCCAAATGTACTTTAGAGCTGAAAACATATACTTTAGTAGGACTGACGCTTAGACCAACAACGTACTTTTGACGTTGCAGTGATGCACTGAAAAACTTAAATGGTACAAGGTCAGAACATGTCCATGGCAAATCAGATGTCACAGGAAGAATGGCCCTGGAAATGTGAGAAGGGCTCATGCTGTCATCCTCCCACAAATAGTGAATTGTTGAGGAACACACCCCTTCCTCAGGTTTTCTTTACATTTTAAAGAGTAGAAGCAGTCTTACAAACAAGATTGTATCCCATACAAGATCAGATGGCCTTCCATCTAGCTCTCTCTCCAGTGGAAAAAAAAACCCTCCATTTTTTATACTGTACATCTGAATTGGAGCCAATGAAATGTACCTAATCTGGATGAGACACTATAATATCTCTGTATTTCCACAAAGGGTCCAAAAGCCTTACTCTAAATATCATATTTAAAGCCAGACAGGTTCCATGGCCTTAAAGTTACTCCAGGACACAATATTTTACAAAGCGTAAAGAAGGTGTAATCACCCTGCCAAAATCAGAAATGCCCCAAACAGCAATAACAACGAGCATTCCTCAAAATTTAAAGATGCAGATCATCATATTTACAACAAAAGAACAGAGGTGTTAGCATCTTTAATCAACTGATTCTTAAGCTATGTCTACATTAGCACTTTTGTTGGCAAAACTTTTGTCGGTCAGGGGTGTGAAAAAACAACAACATAAGTTTCACCGACAAAAGTGCTGGTGTTGACATCACTATGTCAGCAGGAGACGTTTCCCAGTCAACATAGCTACTGCATGCAGGCAGGAGAGCGCTCTCCCGTCAGCATAGAGTGGCTACACGGGACACCTTGCAGTGGTACAGCTGTGCCACTGTAAGGTCTGCAGTGTAGACATAACCACCCCACTTGGTCACAGTACAGCAGCACGTCTTCCTCCAACAGATAGTGGAAATGCAGGTAGAAAGAGGAGAAAGCATGCTCAGCTGACTTCTATGACTGAAATCCCTGGTGATGGGAACTCAAGTGTTCAGTTTATACTGCTTTCAGTTTTTAGCTTACCACAAATTGCCTGGAAAAGCCATTTACTTGGAGTCTCATCCAAAGCCCATTAAAATCAATGGGAGTCTTTACATTAACTTCAGTGGCCCATGGCTCCTTCTGTACCATGCAAAAGAGGTAAATGTTAAGATACAGCTAACTTTAAAAGCCTTCCCTTTTGCTACTTGGTATCACATTCTGTTTTCTCTTTCAGTGGCAAGTTACATTTCCTGACCTAGTTATTGGTCCACATTTTCAGCAAGAGGAGGCAAAGGCCAGCCTGCAAAGGTATAATTGTAAAGTCACTGCATTTGCACATACAAATGAGACAACTGCACCTGCAGGATACTAAAAATAAGCATAAAAATTCTGTGCAAATTCCAACAGCCACCTGCTGAAAACATGACCTATAAAGCAGAAGAGAAGTAGACATTTAAAGATACTCACTTCATTGTTACAGTACAGTATCTATAAGAAAATGATCATATTTTCTACAATACTAATTCCCTCCCCCTAAAAGGAGCCTCGCTTCTCCCAAAATATTTTCTATAATTTCTAGATTTTATAAATTAAAAAGGACAGAACCTTCCTTAATATTTACACAGGGTGAGGAGAATCACACCCACACACAGGCCAGTTGCTTTTGTATTGGACTCCAGCATGGTGTCATTTAGGAATCTAGTGTACCAGGGCCCAGCTGGGCCTCCAAACTCTTCTTGGCAGTGGGTGGCATATTACCAGGGTGGGGGAAGGTTGGTCAGCTGGTAAAAAGCTATTTTGATATATTTGGCCAGGCCATCCCTGTAATACCAGGACGCCTGATCAGCCATGTGAAAGGCATTCACATTTGCAACAATGCTTCTTTGTTGAGCTGTCTACGAAACAGTTTCGTGTAAATTTAGATACCTTGACTGCTCCCAAGAATGGAGAATGCTGACAGAACGTGACAGAGCACAAACTAACGAAATCACAAAGAAAACCAACGTCTTGGATTTGCTGTACACAGGCTAGCCAGTAGAGAAAATTTCGAATTGTTTGTGTTGTGGAATCAGGCTGAACTTTTTTTTTTTTGTAAGTTAAGCTTTAGATCCCCTAACCCTTTAATATTTGTGCATTCCAGAGATAAATTATTTTACAAACTAAAAAACCCTCACCATTCACAGTTTTATGAACGAAATTTTTGATGTATAAAGTTTATTCATCTCCAAACATGACTAATGAATGACATATCCCTGTAGTGAAGGATGCCTAACATCAGAAAGAGGCTTTCTGGCCTCTCAAGAGCTGGAAATGCAGCACTCCACATACACAATCTGCGTGTAAGTACTATATCTTCAATGAGCAAGCAGGTAGTTACCCAACAGGAAGTGCCATATGCTATAGCTGTTGCTGCACATTAGCCACAGGAACTGTGATAAAGATTTGGTTGTTTAATCCATCTGTTCTATTTTGCTTTGACCCTGTCTACACTGATCACCTAAAGACTGTGTCTATAAATGTGGTTCTACTTCAGACACTTAAGATCTACCTTCCCAGCCTTTATAACTATATGACAGTTAAAATCCAGTTTAACCACAGCAAGGTTAATTCTCCATTTGGTAAGCGCGGATGGGGCCAAACTGTAATAGAATAAGCGGGCTCTAAGCCTAGTTAGTGACCTACACTAGAACAGTCTCAACGACGAGTCCATGGACGGGTGCTGGTCCCTGAGTATTCCTTGACACAGTTTAGGAAGGCAGCAAGCCAGTCCCTGGTGTCAAAAAAGCTGAGAAACACTGGGCTAGAACACATTTCGTTAATGAGGTTGCAGCACAGTTTGGCCTCATTCAGGCTGGCCAGCCAGATCATGTTTCGTAGCTGCGGAGTTTCATGCAGCTCCACAATACATTTTGTGCAAATCTGCAATACATTTGCAAATAAACACAAGCTCAGTCTTTAAAAACTGTGTGGATTTCATGCTGTTGAAAGGCAGCCTTACTGAATGAAGTTCTGTATCTACAGCAGGGTAAGCTTTGCATACAAACTGCCCTGCCAGCATGTCTCAACCCTAATCTGAGGGAAACTTCCTCTATGGGCATGTGACAGGGGGTCTGTCCCCTAGAGGGCAGTAGGACTGAAGGGTCATCTCATCTATC
Organism: Lepidochelys kempii; assembly: GCF_965140285.1. Classification (NCBI taxonomy): domain Eukaryota; kingdom Metazoa; phylum Chordata; order Testudines; family Cheloniidae; genus Lepidochelys; species Lepidochelys kempii. The sequence continues at coordinate 197,648,859 of NC_136382.1, forward strand.
TCATAGTGTGGCTCCCCTTTAAGGTCTGGTATCCAAGGGTCAAGGAAAATGACAAAGGCAGATATGGGGAGAGAGGAAGCGGACCTGGGGGAATAGGCTGTGTTTGAGGAAACCCTGTGTTTCTATTCCTTTCATGGCCCGGGACAAGGAGCCTTGTACAGAGAGTGGGGCCAGGCTGTCCTCCCTGCCATCCAATCAGAATCAGCTCTAGAAAAGATGGCTGTATATATGCTGCATCTTCCCTCAGATCAGAAACACACCAAACAGAAGGCTGCGTGCTGAACCCTTTGAGCCTGGGGAGGAGACAGGTACCAGCTGAAGGGGAGAAGCTTGTTGAAAGCCACAGCTGGCCTGAGGTAACAAGCACAGCCAACAAGGGGACCTGTGCCAAGTAAGGAACAGCGTGAGAGAAAACCTCAGTCCCTAGAACGAGAACCCCTGAACCGGAGGAGAGAATCTCTGTGTCAAGACCAGAATCTCCAGTCTCAGGAGGAGAGTGGGATGATCACTGGATCTGAGGAGAGCCTACAGATCATGGAAGCCAGGACTGAAACACAAACAAACAAACAAAAACAGAACACACACACCAAAGAAGGAGGGCTGAGAAGACCCCTAGTCCTAAAAGGGAGCTGAGTGCTTTGGGAGAAGCTAAACCCCAGGAGAAGGAGAAAATCGCTTAAAGACTCCAGAGGGAGAGCGTATTATTTCTGAACCCCAGTTGAGGAGTGAAAGGAAGTGTGCCTGCTTGGCCAACAGGGGGTGCTCAACAGGGCAGGCACTCATGTTCTATGACAAAGTAATGGGGCCCTTCAATCTCTATGGTTCATGAGGTTCTTGGCTTCTCTGCTGAGTCTGCCACCTAATGCAAAGCATGTGATGAGTTTATGATGTGGGAACTGGAACAGAGACTCACTAAACATCCTTTACAGGGGCCACCAGTCACCAATTGGATGGGAATAATTGTTAATACCTATCAAATTTGGCTGAATTCAGAGAGGTGACCTATAGGCAAAAGGCTCTGAAGCTCATTAGCATCTCGTAAGGCATCCAATCCCCCCATATGTGCTAGGGACACATCTTCAAGAGTGAAGGCTGTTTTCTGGAAAGGTACGTTTATTAAAACAAGTTCTGAGCTTTTTGGAGTTTGCACAGACAGGATTTACCACTCGGTGAACACAGGCAAAATCTCCCAAACATTGCTCTCAGTCTGGCAAACCATGTTCTTAAAAGACAGCTCCCCTTAACCAAGGTGAAATAAGAGGTCTGTACTTATCTGAGTAGTGAGGGATGAAAGGGGTGGAGGGAAGAAGCATGCAAATTTATTCTCTGTGACAAACAACCCATACGGAGAGACATTTTTTTTGTAAACTAGCATCAGAATGTTGGGTATCAGGATTCCTGAGTTCTGTTCCTGGCTCTGGGAACAAACTATGATCTAGAGGTTAGGGACAGCACAGACAAATGTAACAATGCCAGTTTGGGTCATCTGCAGGGAACAGAACCGAGGACCTCTTGATTTAAAAGTCTGAGCCCTGACAAAATAAAAATTAGAATTAAACTTACATTTTTGTTGACTGATGCCTCAATTCTGTACTTTTAGAACCACAATATATGGCATATACTCTCAGCGATATACTACATATTTCTTTTTTGCTGAGCTTTCAAGAAAGGATATGAATCAGCAAAGTGAAGAACCACCACCAGTACAATGTGTTGTGTTTAGCAAAATTCAGTTTTAATAAATCAGTTTTGTTCTAGTTCTCTCTGAGCTATGTGACCCGTTGCCCTTCTATGTTTTTACATTCACTTTTCACTGTACCTCGTTATGTAACTGTTCCCTCTAACTTGGAAATTTCCACGGCGCACAAAAGCTCAAGTGATTATGTTCTTCCTGGTCACTAAGGTGATTTTTCACTAACTTCTACTCCGTGTTTTTTATAGTTTTAATTGCAACGTCTATTAGGCTTGCTGTGGTTAGGCTGATTGATTTGTTTGGACTAACTGAATGCACTTTCCAATCTCTGACTGAAGCAATAGCTTCAATTACGTAAGTTTAGACTAGTTTAAGGATGCTGGGAGAATAGGTACAGTATTTTTTTCACTGCACACCATGTTCTCTTTATCCTGCAGTTACGGAATCTGGAACTGTTTTACCATGGCAAGCATCTCTTTGCATTCTACAAAAATAGATCTGTCTTTTCAGAACATACAGTATATTAAAAATAGGAAATTTGTTCTCGAAGATTACCTTCAGAAATAGCTAGGTTACAGCCTGAACTGTAGTGTTTATCCATCTTTGGCAGCAACAATGGCAGATGTAATTTTTTTTCTACCCATAGCACAACTTACTCATGATATATCCTCAGCCTGTTCTTTAGCAGTGAAAGCTATTGCTGGAACTAACCACAAAATCCAAATTTCTTACAGAAGCCTAGATTTACTATGTAAGGAACACCAACTAGGACAGGGATGGACAAACTTTTTGGCCCATGGGCCACATCGGGGTGCGAAACAGTATGGAGGGCTGGGTAGGGAAGGCTGTGCCTCCCTAACAGCCTGGCCCCTATCCGCCCGCTCCCACTTCCCACCCCCAACTGCCCCCCTCAGAACCTCCCACCCATCCAACTTCCCCCCCCCACTCCTTGTCCCCTGACTGCCCCCTATCGGGACCCCACCCATAACCGCCTCCCGGGATCCCCCCCATCAAACCCCCCCATTCCCCGTCCCCTGCCCTCCCCCCACCCCGAACCTCTGCCCCATCCAACCGCCCCCTGCTCCCTGTCCCCTGACTGCCCGCCGGGACCCCCTGCCCCTTACCCATCTCCAACCCCCTTACCATGCTGCTTAGAGCAGCATGTCTGGCAACTGTGCTGCCGGGCCAGAGGTAGGCATGCTGCTGCTCTGCAAGAGTGCGCAGCCCCTCCGCCCAGAGCGCTGCCTGAGGGGTGGCGTGGCTGCGGGGAGGGGGAACAGCAGAGGAAGGGCTGGGGGCGAGCCTCCCCGGCCAGGAGCTCAGGGACCGGACAGGACGGTAGTTTGCCCACCTCTAAACTAGGAGCTCACAGGCATTCACAATCTGTAATCTTACTCATATGATGAGATTCAGAGAAGCTAAATCCTGGACCCTTGATTAGATTATGAAAATATAGCCTAATATTTTTATATTTGTGTGTGTATGAGCAATTGTGCAAATGCCTGCATATGTATCTTAGATCATCATCATCTGATTAAATTATAAAATTAATCCATATTAGGATCTCAAAATTTGTGTAGAATTTAACAAAACATCAAACGTGTCAAGATGAGTCTCTCTCTTCTCACTTTTTTTGCTTTTGCTACAACAAAAGGTTACTGTGTTTTACCTTGGATCATGTTTCATTTTGAATGGACAACAGAGCAAACCCACAAAGTTTCTGCAGCCATGCAAGGTAAGGTGGTCAATCATGTTTCAGGCTTCAGGTATAATCTCATCACCTCCAAAATCAAGAATGCATTTGCCTTCCCCATGTACTGTACAATTTTACACAATTGTCTAGTTGCATTATGGTTTCCCCCTCTCCCCATTTTCCTCTGAATTATCAGGTATCTGACATGGCCAGAGGCAGGATATTAGACTTGGTACAGCTATGGTATGATGTGGCTTGACAATCAGTCTTCAAATTTTCATCAGTTTTATACCTGGCATAATCCCTATCTGGGAACTACATCCAGTACTAGTGAGAGGGTGCCTTCCTCAAATAGGTCTTTTTATCTCTAACTTCTAAAAAATCAGGATTACAGCAACCACCTCCATTCATCTAAATAGCAAGCACTTTTAAAACCACTAGATTGGAATTTAGTAACAGGTTTTCATGAAGAGCATCCACCCGATAGATGTATTAATGCTAACATTTGTCTATTCTAAAAATAAAAAGCTCACTTCTTTGGTTCATATGAAGAGATAGACATACTTGTCTCCTTCTGTCTTTTAAAATGGCAGTAGAATCAGAAAAGGAACAGCTTAGAATTAGTAGGGGAAGCAAAAGTGGATGGGAATCTGGGAGGCAGTGACCATGAGATGGTCGAGTTCAGGATCCTGACACAGGAAAGAAAGGAGAGCAGCAGAATACAGACCCTGGACTTCAAAAAAGCAGACTTTGACAACCTCAGGTATCTGATGGGCAGGATCCCCTGGGAGAATAACATGAGGGGGAAAGGAGTCCAGGAGAGCCAGCTGTATTTTAAAGAATCCTTATTGAGGTTACAGGGACAAACCATCCCGATGTGTAGAAAGAATAGTAAATATGGCAGGCAACCAGCTTGGCTTAACAGTGAAATCCTTGCTGATCTTGAACACAAAAAAGAAGCTTACAAGAAGTGGAAGATTGGACAAATGACCAGGGAAGAGTATAAAAATATTGCTCGGGCATGCAGGAGTGAAATCAGGAAGGCCAAATCACACCTGGAGGTGCAGCTAGCAAGAAATGTTAAGAGTAACAAGAAGGGTTTCTTCAGGTACGTTAGCAACAAGAAGAAAGTCAAGGAAAGTGTGGGCCCCTTACTGAATGAGGGAGGCAATCTAGTGACAGAGGATGTGGAAAAAGCTAATGTACTCAATGCTTTTTTTTCCTCTGTCTTCACGAACAAGGTCAGCTCCCAGACTGCTGCACTGGGCAGCACAGCATGGGGAGGAGGTGACCAGCCCTCTGTGAAGAAAGAAGTGGTTCGGGACTATTTAGAAAAGCTGGACGAGCACAAGTCCATGGGGCCGGATGCGCTGCATCCGAGAGTGCTAAAGGAGTTGGCGGATGTGATTGCAGAGCCATTGGCCATTATCTTTGAAAACTCATGGCAATCGGGGGAGGTCCTGGACGACTGGAAAAAGGCTAATGTAGTGCCCATCTTTAAAAAAGGGAAGAAGACCCACTTCCTGGACACTACGGTGCTAATAAGCAATGGCCACATAAACACTACCCTATATCGGAAACCTACTGACCGCTATGCCTACCTACATGCCTCCAGCTTTCATCCAGACCACACCACACAATCCATTGTCTACAACCAAGCTCTACAATACAACCGCATTTGCTCCAACCCCTCAGACAGAGACAAACACCTACAAGATCTCTATCAAGCGTTCTTACAACTATAGTACCCACCTGCTGAAGTGAAGAAACAGATGAACAGAGCCAGAAGAGTACCCAGAAGTTACCTACTACAGGACAGGCCCAACAAAGAAAATAACAGAACGCCACTAGCCGTCACCTTCAGCCCCCAACTAAAACCTCTCCAACGCATCATCAAGGATCTACAACCTATCCTGAAGGACAACCCATCACTCTCACAGATCTTGGGAGACAGGCCAGTCCTCGCTTAGAGACAGCCCCCCAACCTGAAACACTCACCAGCAACCACACACCACACAACAAAAACACTAACCCAGGAACCTAAGCTTGCAAAACAGCCCACTGCCAACTGTGTCCACATATCTATTCAGGGGACACCATCTTTGGGCCTAATCACATCAGCCACACTTTCAGAGGCTCGTTCACCTGCACATCTACCTTTCCCAGACCTGAAGAAGACCTCTGTGTAAGCTGAAAAGTTTGACTCTTTCACCAACAGAAGTTGGTCCAATAAACGATATTACCTCACCTACCTTGTCTCTCTAAATTCCAAAAACTGAGAAAGAAGTTGTGACCACCTTAAACCAAGCTGGGCTCTAAATTACAATAGAATACAATGAAGTATTGTTCTCACTTCATGCCATGACCAGCTTTTTTGCCTTTAAAGTCCTCAGCCATGCAGCCAGTAATTAACATCACCCATTCTTGCTGGTTTTTTAAAATAAAAAAAAAGTCTTGTAAGAAAAAAAAGAATTGACTCTTCAGTAAAAAGAAAATGAACAGTGTTAGCAATGCACATATTTTCTCTATACATTTCTATTGTCAAAGACAGCAGTGGAGTAGCTGCAGACTATTCATTATATAAACAGATGTTTGCCTTCTCTGGTAAACTGGAGGACTTCAGTGACAGATACATTGCAAGTGACTATATGTAAATAAAGCAGTTCTACTTCGAATAGTTTGTGGTTGATTTATAAGTGCACATTTCCAAGAATACGATTAGCATTAACTGGATTTGTATATTGGATGGAAAGTAAACAGCTCTAGGGAAAAGGGAGAGTCAACTATCAGAGGACGCTCACCCAGACCAGAACACAAGTTTGTGTATATGGCACAGCTCCAAGGTTTAATAGCAAACCATAGTACAAAATCATAACATCCACTTTCTTATGCCACTGACAATGTATCCTCCCAAAAAAAGACTTCAGAGGAAAAAAGTAGTTATGAAGAAATAACAGAGAGGGAGAATGAGATGAAGAGGTATAATCAAAGGAGAAAAGCTACACAAAATTTGAAAGAGAGTCAATGAGGTGTAGAGATACAAGAAGACACTTTTAGATGGCAAAAGATAAGACTCTTGTATGAAGAGGGATAAGGGTGTTAGAAAGCACAGCAGATTAAGCTTGAAAAGAAAAGAAAAAGAAAGAAAAAGGCTGGTGACTGAGGAGCAAAGAATGGCATGAGTAGAGAATGGAATGAGGAAAAAGTCAATGAAGTAGGCTGAAACAAGGCAATTTTAGGACAGTTTTCAGGTAGCCCCTAAAATAAATGGGGAGGCAGTAAAGTTAAGTATTTGGTGGGCTGAATAATGTTTTTATGACAGGTTTCAGAGTAGCAGCCGTGTTAGTCTGTATTCACAAAAAGAATTCATCGAATGCATCCGATGAAGTGAGCTGTAGCTCACGAAAGCTTATGCGCAAATAAATTTGTTAGTCTCTAAGGTGCCACAAGTACTCCTTTTCTTTTAATGTTTTTATGCTTCTTTGAAAACAATATCTAAAAAACAGGCAGCAGCAGGATTCTGAACATACAAGAGACATAAAATCTCAAAATACAGTATTCACTTGAGAAAGTGCCAAAATGCCAATCAAGAATACAGACGCCAACTTCCTGAAGTTAGAGGTGTTTGTATCTGTGATTTTGGTCTGGACCCAGCTCTCAACATTTTTAGCAATTTGCATGTCTAACTGGGAAGGAGGAGAGGGAAAAACAACTCATTTCCCCCATATTATCAACAGTCCTTAAAGTGGTCTGAAAAAAAGCATGTAGGGATCTGTCAGTCTGGGAGCAGCAGTTCGGTAAAGTGTTTGAAGTGCACCTCCTTGGTGACCCAGCTCAATTTTCCCCCTCTTTTTACCTGTGTCAGCCACCCCCCTTGCAACACACTTCATTATAACCACTGAGTGTCACAGCTCCAAATGACATCAATAACATATATTTATGAGTTGTAACAATTTCTAGAAAATGGACATTTTAATATTCAATCTCAATAATATGAGTAAAATAAAATCCAGCAGAAAACATTAATAAAATTAGCCAACACAGACTAAATGTTAAAGCTTGGTCTGTTGTTGCTACTGAACCAGTCACGGAAGCATAGCAAGCTCTGCCTGTTAGTTCTTAAAAAAAACCTTTCAGACATAAGACAATTGACTTTGGTTTAAATTCAGAGATGGCAAACCATAAAAAGTGATTCAAGTTATTGACACATTTACACTTTAAAGCAGGGGATAACGGACATTGCATTGGAACATCCTATATCCTGTTTAGTGGTTCTAATCAGCTACAGACAGAGATCTATGAAGTATCTGTTTGACTGATTTTGAATTCTGGAAAGAGACACTTCCTACAGAGCTTTTCATTGCCTCTGTTTAAACAAATAAAATATTTAAGTTAATTTGTTACACATCAACACACACGTATATCCCATGCTATTGGGTGTTCAAATGAAAAAGTCTGTTCTGAATAATTTATTTCTGAATCATCAGCTAGCTATCTCAAACAAATCCAAGAAAAGACCTTCAAAATTTCATCAAATATATCATCCACATTTTTACTTTAGAAAAAAAAAAAGTCCTAGCTGTTAAATTACAGACTGGCACGAATACATGTATTTTCTTGATCACAATAATAAAAGTATTACAGACTCCAAATTTACTCAAGACATGAACATAACAATGAGCAATTAAGAATAAACCCCACAGAGAGATCAATGAAAAAATTATAATGCTATTGTGACCCTAACCCAAAGATTCAGTGAAGCAATATTTAAAAATATATACAAATTTAACTCAAATGTTACCAGCTGATGAGAAACCTAATTAAGCAATATGTGGTTACTTATTCAATACGAGCTAGATTCCAATATAATTCTAAGGCTGTCAAATGATTAAAAAATATAATTGCAATTAATCACAAGATTAAAAATAGTAGAATTGTGATGAATCGTGACTAACAGCACTGTTAATAATAGCATACCAATTTAAATTTATTATAAATATTTTTGATGTTTTGCTACATTTTCAAATATATTGATTTCAATTACAACACAGAATGCAAAGTTCACTTTATATTATGTGTACTGTAAAAAAGAAAAAAGAAATAGTATTTTTCAGTTCACCTCTTACAAGTACTGTAGTACAATCTCTATCGTGAAAGTGCAACTTACAAATGTAGAATTATTATTATTTTAAATAACTGAATTCAAAAACAAATCAATGTAAAACTTTAGAGCAAGTCGAAGCACGAAGGGGCACATGAATTTTTAGCATATCTGGCAACACTTGCAACACTAGCTACAACAGTGCCATGCAACCGTTTGTTCTCACTTTCAGGTGGCACTATCTCCCGTAAATGTAAACAAAATTGTTTGTCTTGGCAATTAGCTGAACAAGAAGGAGGACTAAGTGGATTTACATGAGCTGAATAGAAAAATACTATTTCTTTCGTTTATCTTTTTTACAGTGAAAGTATTTGTAATAAAAATTAATAATTTAAAGTGAGCACTGTACACTTCGTATTCTGTGCTGTAATTTAAATCGATGTATTCAGATTGAATAGTCCCTTAACTCACTGAGTAGATCAGATTTTGTCCTTAATAAAATAAATGAGAACTTGTTGGATATAATTTAGAAAAAATGCTAGTTTAGAAATATATATCCACAATCCTCTGTCTTAAGCATATTTGAAATATGAAACGGACTTCCTAAGATAATTCAAGTGAGTCATGAAATATTGTTTATAGAAATGGAATCTTTTTGCTGTGATTTTTTTTAAATAGAAATCGGATTTCTCAGAAATGCCTGTTACGTTTTCCCCTCTTGCATCGTGTTTCCTTTGCCTGCCTCCCTCTCAAGAATGACAGACTATAAAAGTATTTGTAAATTAGTTTGTTATTGAAGGAATCCAGTGAGGGTAAAAAATAATTCCAGCAAGGACTAATAACTATATTTATAGTTTTATATATATAGGGCCACTCTTTTTAATGGTCAGGGTTTTTTCATTTGCTATTAATCGGATGCACTCATTTCTAACCTTAAGACCTGGGGAAAAAATGATAAGATTGGGTAGAAAATTTTAAATTACATATTATATATTACATATTATAGCGATAGTTCACTTTAGAAATGCATAGCTAGAGAACGTCCACTGTGTTGAAAATGCACAAGAAATCTGGACAAAAGATGAGAATCGAACAAACAGGGTGTTTCACATAAAATACCATTAATTAAGCAAAGTGAATGCTGCTTCAGAAGGATTCTCATGCTCTCTGTTTTGCATACCTTCCAGTCACATTCTGATCTCACTTAGAACTAAGTCAGTAAGGGCAGATGTAAGTAGAACTTGACCTTGTATGCTTAGCATATGCTTGGTTTTGCTTTAAAGCGATATTTGGATTTTTTTTTTCTAATTTTGTACTAAACTGAGAGTGAATTATACTAACATGCTGTTAAAATAAAAGATTCCAAGGTTTGCAAAAACATTGCAAAGGAAGAGATACCAAATCGAAAACCATTTCCTATCTAAAGAGAATAAAAATTCCTAATGGAAAAACAGGTTATTTGGTTATCTAGATAACTGAATTATAAATGTTTAAAAAAGAGCTGCAGACTTAAAAATTGAGAATCCAAGCTCAGGTTTCCTGCAGTTGGGTGGAAGAATTAATCTCTTTCAAACAGATGGTGACTACACAGAGTAGCAGTCACAATGAGAAAACTGCAAAAAGAACTTTATGACTGGTCTTTATTTTATGAAAACTAACTTTCATGAGTCTAATTAAAAGCATCTGCAGATTTCCCCATAGTAAATATTGCTCATAGCAAACCTGGTGCCTTGTAGTTATATCCAATACTAGCATTTGTTTGGAAATAACAACAACATGCTATAATTTTAGCATGTAATGTGTATGGCAACAGAGAAAACTTTCAAAATAATTCTAGCATAAAAACCGGAAGGCTGAATGAGTGAGTGTTTGCCTTCTATACCTCAGGAGGCCCTGAAGTGAAGTTAAAAAGGCTGGGAATTGAATTTGAGAGCTCAATTTTAGACTATGTGCGGAAAGCAGATTACACCAAAGAAGGTGAGCACAGGTGCAAGCACAGTGAGAAGCTGGGAGGTAAGAAGGGGAATATAACAAGTATCATGACTGGGTTTGGATGCATTCCATTAATCAATAGGTAAAATGTCTGTGTATGAGTATCCCAAGATCAGATCTTTTAAGTTTTACAAAACGAAGAGGGAGCTCACCTGCCCATCTTTCCCCAGTTCCATTTCAACGATTGCAACAGGGGTGTTTATTTGGTCGATGTGTCTTGACTGCGATTTCAAATCCACTCTCCAGTTCACGTTTTTCAAGGTGTTGTCCCACCGACTTTGATTTATCAGACTCTCTCGAATTTTTGTTCTGTGGTTTTTCCAAAATTCTGCAATGACTGCAGCCTGATCTGCTGTGATACCTCCCTGCTTTTTGGTTTGGGCAGTAAGAAAGGCCTCCAGCTGGTTCAAATCCATGTCTGCTGAAGCTACAGACTGGGGAGAAAAAAAGAAAGAAAAGCCTGCTTGAATGTATTTTTTGACAATCTACAAAAAGAGCGCAGCCATACATTTTCAAAGTTTTATAAAAGTCAGTTTGTAGAAGAATATGGTGGGCAAATCTAGGAACCCTGCAAAATCCGTTCAATTGACTGTTGTGTGCAACTTTCTCCCTACACTGGAAGGGCTTAGTCCCATAGGGAACCGTGGTGAAGGATTAGGTAGCACATACAGCAACAGTGTGTTCATGGAGGAGAGTTAGGAATAGTGGACGGAGGTTTTCTGTTAAACAGAAGGATGGAGGAACGTGCAGCGTTTCCCCCAATCAAGACTGAGACAGATGGAGAGACACCCTGATTCACTAGGGTGCTCACATTACTGCCACTGTGCTCTCAAAGCAGCTCCATCTCCACATCATAAGACAAGAGACCAAGACTAGTAAATATTGCAATGGTGGGTCTCCTTGTGGAGGTAGGTTTGCCATCCTTTTGGAACCTGCATTTTCACTGTAAATAAGGCAAGTCTTCAAAGTACACAGTAAAAAAACAAGGCAAGCTATTCCATGTGTTCTTTATGTCCCCAAAATACTTCTACCTTCATTCCATGTACTATTTAAAAGTATCCTCATGGTAACAATTACACACCTATGAACTAATTTTTAAACTTAACTAAGTATTATTCTGAAGTTCCAGTGGATTCTGTTTCATATACTGTGTCTGTGTGCTGCAAGGAAGCTCCACTTGGTTATTTAGTCCTCCTCTCTACACTGTGACAGAAATGACTATTCAAAAACCATCTCTGACAGATGTCAAGTCTGACTTTATCTCCAATGATGACCATTCTAGAGCCTCAATTTTTCATTCCCTAACTGTTCTGACTGCGGAGCATGGATTAGTGTTCACATCTCACTCCGCATCAGTACCCAGCCCAGGCCGGGGAAGCTAATGATCCAACCATCAGACCAAATTTGGTGATGAATCCTGGTCATCTGCTACATGAGGCACGTTGCGCATACGCTAAGAAGAAGACTGTTCAGACTGCCATAGCATTTTCCCCTAATATTTAACCTAAATTTTCTTTTCTGCAACTTCAAACAGTTACCTTTCGTCTTACCTTCAGTGACAAATGCATATAACTGATCCCGGTCTTCAAATACCATAGAATCAATTACAGAATCATAGGACTGGAAGGTACCTCCAGAGGTCATCTAGTCCAATCCCCTACACTCATGTCAGGACTAAGTATTATCTTTATGGAGATAAAGGAGAGAGTGAGATGAGACTAAAAACCACTATCCTCAGTTTTTAACCTCTATTGACAAGTCTAATTTCCATGAAGTTTTATTCTTGTTGCTTTCTTCATATTCTAGCGACACAATCCTGGAAGGTGCTAAACACTGTTGAGGTCTCTCAGCACCTTCCAGGATGAGACCTAATTTGTCTGTTCCTTTTAAAAAATGCACTGCCCAAAACTGAACCAGTGTGCTTACTGGGGCCTAAACAATGCTGAGAAGAAAGGAATAACTATCTTGTTTCCAAATTCTAATCCAGCTCAGATATGGATACCTTGTGTGGTTTTGGACAAGTCACAAACTATGTATCTCAGCTTCTCCATCTGTAAAGTGAGGATAATAATTATGTACTCTGGAGAGGTACAGCAAACTAGTTAATATTTTGTAAAGCCCTTTGAATAACTATTAATTTCCCCTTCCTCCCACCCGCTTTTCATCCTTAATAGTCTGGGATCAGAGGAGGGTAGGTTCTGCCAGATGCTGGAACTGGACGACAGAGGATGGATACTCGGTAATAGCCCTAGTCTGTTCATTTCCTCCGATGCACCTGGCATTAGCCACTGTCGGAAGACAGGATACTGGGTTAAATGGACCACTGGTCTGACCCAGTATGGCCATTCTAATGTTCTTATGCTGCTCAGGCAGGGTTCATTACTTTCTTACAGATTGGCTGGCTGTAATAGTAGATGACAGTCAATCTAGAATAATTTTAAATTAGACTGGCTGGCAAAAGAAATGAAAGGTTTATGTATACCCCAATACAAGAAAGGACACACACGTTATAAAAGGTTCTGGATAATGGTTGTCTGCTACCCACAACACATACAGCCAATAGCAATACTTACATCTAAGTATATACACCACATACTCCATTGCCTGTGTATTTTTCAGGAAAAAAAACCCAGTTGTATCCATAATGGGATTCTGTTTTGCCTGCTAGAATAGAAAGCATTTTTCTGAAGCTTTCACAATTTTTTTTAAAGAAGACAGCTATACCACAGAATTCTCAAACTGGCCTACCCCTTGTGTGATTCAAAGCAATGGCAATCTACATTAGACAGGACTGCTCTGCTGTGTTATGACTCCGGCTTAATTATAAGCCTTAGTCAGACGCTTCTAAATGAAAAAAAGAAAACAAAACCACCCTTCAATATGTCTAGTACACATCTCTAATACTTATTTCTCTATTGCGCAAGATTTTGTTTGCTTTTATGGCAGAGATATTTATCTCAATTAACTCTAATGGTCCTGTAAGTAGAAAAAAGAGCACCAGCCTTCATTTGCCAAAACAAAAATTGGTTTCAGATGTCTTTTTTTTTCCATGCAGAAGACTGTCAGTTAACAGGAGTGTGAAATATTTTCTGTCATTTTATCAATATGAAAAATATTCTGTCTGTGCAAATGTGTGTGTTACCAGTTATCTGACATTTGTGTAATTTTCAAGGTTTTTGAAAAATTTAAAAATTGAAGAAAAAAACTCCATCATGCAGAACCATGCTGACACCCTCACATCGGTCGTCAGCAGGGCTGGGACCCTTGAACCCACAGCACACTCTGCTACCACTTGAGCTAACAGAGCAAACTAGTAGCAATAGAAAGCTGGTATCTGCGGTGCATACCTGCCACTAGAGGAGAATGGAGAGACATTTTGCCAGTTTCACAGCTATTTTCTAGACACCAAAAGAATGCCGATGGCTCAGCAATAATGGGTTCAATTCCGGGTTCTGTAGGGGAGCGTGGTTTAGTGGTTAGACCTTTCAGCGCCATTCCCCCCACATGCACCCCAGCCTCTTAGTCCCCTTTTGCCATATCCCCTCCTACCCTCCTCCCATCCAAGCTCCTGCCCCCCCACCCCTGCACAGGGCAACTCTCCCTGACCTCTGTACTTCACCTTGCTGCATTCCAGGCGGAGGACCACTAAGAGCACAGAAGGGACTCTCAGTTACTGTGTCTGGTGCCAAAGCAGCTCATGGCAGTCAGGAAGCACAACTGCAGGGAAAGTCCTGCTCAGCTCCTGCTGCCCTGGGATGGAGCATGTTCAGCATAGGTAGCGGGTATAAAAGGACTGGGACGGCTAAGCCTCCCCTGGCGCAGCCACAGCTGACCCGCTGCCGGACACCTGGACCATGGCAGCCCCACCTGTGCTCCGCCTCTTCCCCTCCCTGCTCCGCCCCTTTCCCCAAGACCCTCCACCGCCACCTGGTAAGTCCCTCCTCTCCTCCACTCCACCCCCCTCACCAGATGTCCCCACCGCTTGCCATGTTCCTCCTCTCCTCCACCCCCAAGAGGCCTCCCCACCCGCCATGTCCCTGAGATCAGTGGGGGCCTCGCAGGGGAAGGGGTGGAGAAGAGGAGGGATGCGAAGAGCGGTGGCGGGGGGGGCCAAGTGTGGAGGGGGCCTGGGGCAGAGCGGGGCTGGAATGTGGGCAGGGCTGTGGGCAGAAGAGGCGGGACCACAGGAGGAGGAGGCAGGACAGGGTGCTAGCCTCCCCCCAGGGGAAGCTTCATCTGCCATCCATGATATTCAGCTTATCTGTGGAGATGGTACTTGTGCAATCTGATTGACACACATATGCTGTGAGCGGAATCTAGCATGGGAGCTGTGTGGAGAACATGAAATGCAATTACCCGAGAACTCCAATATTTCAAAAGTTGGTTTTGTTCCAGTTTGGAATACAAACCAAACCAGCTCTATTTAACATGCTCAGTGCAGATGAACTCTTCAGAGAATTTAGCCACTAAATTAACAAAACTATTGAGCAGGTACAAACAGATTTTTCAAAGGTTCATATTTTGACCAAATTTGGTCAGATTTTCATGCAGATAGCAAGAAACATATCACGGACACCAGGAAGACTCCACTGTCTAATTCTGAGTTCCTGCTCCAAGGCATGGAGGGGCTAGACCTTCTCAACAAAACAACTGTAGAAAAGAAAAGTTTTTAACCCTGATAAAACATTTCCTCCAACCTGGTTCTCTGAAATGGCCCAACTGCTTTAGATTAAACTTCTCCCCTACCACCATGTCCCTTCCCCCATCAAAAAGAGAAAAGAAAAGAAAAAAGCCTAAGGCAGATACCTGGCACTGGAATTTTCAACCCAAATGGTTTACATTTGACAAAGTTGTAAATAATTGAAAACAAAAGGTCTGATAAAACAGCAGACAACCTTATCTGTAGGCAGCACTTCTTGCATTATGATTTATGGACTCTTTATGATTTGTTAGCGATCGATTCTAAGTCAAATTAGAACAGTGCCACAGGACTGAAAGTCGGCATCCAAGACTGAGATGCTAATAAAAAATAAGTAGAGTTCAGTTTTGGTGCCCGTTCCTCACAGGAAGGGACTTTGCAGTGAAACTAACCACTTTGTCCAGTTACGCTTTGCCACAAATCAAGGGGCACAGCAAAGAGCTCCTAAAAAGAGCAAGTTGAAACTTGCTAAACTGGTCCATTTCACTGCAAAGTTCCTTACTAAGCTCAAGATGCAGTATAACTGGGACTTCGCTAAAGTGGGTCCATTAGAGAGGAAAGCTTATTGCTACTTTTACAATTTTAAAACACAAGGACAATGGGAAATAAATATTACAACTTACAGAGCACAGCTAATTTGTTCACATTGCACATATGGTCTGTATTTTGACTGCTCGTTATGTTTCAATGTAAACTATATTTATAACCCCATGTTTTCATATAGTCAGTGCCTGTCAGCTACCATAAACACTACAGTATGAAACAAAGGAAGAAAACCAAACATCTTAAGTAGCAATCAAACTATATATATGTGCAATGTGGACAGTTAGCATTGCTACGGGAACGTTAATTTTTTCCCCATCCCAACTGTACTAAATTTGCGACCATCATGAGGCATTAACTTTGTGGATTTTTTAAAATTAATTTTGCATTTATCAGATGCATTATATAACATAACATTTCTGTATATATTCAAAACGAATAAACATCTGAATTTGGAAACAATCGATCCCCCAAAACTTCTTTAGGTTTACAACTATGGAGGATTTAGAGTAGCAGCCATGTTAGTCTGTGTCCGCAAAAAGAAAAGGAGGACTTGTGGCACCTTGGAGACGAACAAATTTATTTGAGCATAAGCTTTCGTGAGCTACAGCTCACTTCATATTATGCATTCAGTGAAAAATACTCTGTGTATATAAATCTCCCCATTGGATTTTCCACTGAATGCATCGGATGAAGTGAGCTGTAGCTCACGAAAGCTTATGCTCAAATAAATTTGTTCATCTCTAAGGTGCCACAAGTACTCCTTTTCTTTTAACTATGGAGGAGGAATTTTGATTTTTTTGGGTATAGAGAACTAAGTATTCTTCTGTTTTTCATTGTATATATACTGACTACACACATATTTTCTTTAAAATACTTTGAGTTACAACAAAATATTAGATCAAGCAAAAGACACAAGAAATACAATGCAACACCAGTTTGTTTTAATATTCCTTTTCATCATAACTCAATTGCATTTTGTTTTGACACAAGAAGACACATGGAAGTTACAAAGAACTAGGCTCAGCAATTAAGGTGGCTGACAAGCCTTTGTTTTCTTTGGCATATGAATTGTTCCTGCTACTTAGAATCATAGAATCATAGAATATCAGGGTTGGAAGGGACCTCAGGAGGTCATCTAGTCCAACCCCCTGCTCAAAGCAGGACCAATCCCCAATTAAATCATCTCAGCCAGGGCTTTGTCAAGCCTGACCTTAAAAACTTCTAAGGAAGGAGATTCCACCACCTCCCTAGGCAACGCATTCCAGTGTTTCACCACCCTCCTAGTGAAAAAGTTTTTCCTAATATCCAAACTAAACCTCCCCCACTGCAACTTGAGACCATTACTCCTTGTCCTGTCCTCTTCCACCACTGAGAATAGTCTAGAACCATCCTCTCTGGAACTACCTCTCAGGTAGTTGAAAGCAGCTATCAAATCCCCCCTCATTCTTCTCTTCCGCAGACTAAACAATCCCAGTTCCCTCAGCCTCTCCTCATAAGTCATGTGTTCCAGACCCCTAATCATGTTTGTTGCCCTTCGCTGGACTCTCTCCAATTTCTCCACATCCTTCTTGTAGTGTGGGGCCCAAAACTGGACACAGTACTCCAGATGAGGCCTCACCAATGTCGAATAGAGGGGGACGATCACGTCCCTCGATCTGCTCGCTATGCCCCTACTTATACATCCCAAAATGCCATTGGCCTTCTTTGCAACAAGGGCACACTGCTGGCTCATATCCAGCTTCTCGTCCACTGTCACCCCTAAGTCCTTTTCCGCAGAACTGCTGCCTAGCCATTCGGTCCCTCGTCTGTAGTTGTGCATTGGGTTCTTCCGTCCTAAGTGCAGGACCCTGCACTTATCCTCATTGAACCTCATCAGATTTCTTTTGGCCCAATCCTCCAATTTGTCTAGGTCCCTCTGTATCCTATCCCTGCCCTCCAGCGTATCTACCACTCCTCCCAGTTTAGTATCATCCGCAAATTTGCTGAGAGTGCAATCCACACCATCCTCCAGATCATTTATGAAGATATTGAACAAAACCGGCTCCAGGACCGACCCCTGGGGCACTCCACTTGACACCGGCTGCCAACTAGACATGGAGCAATCCATTCTTATGCAATCCATTCTTTATGGATTCTTTATGGACATGGAGCAATCCATTACTTATGCAATCCATTCTTTAAATATCCACAAACGATTTCATTGTCACTTCACTACTTATGTAGGAATGTCAGTGGTTCAATTCTTGATCACTTTATTAAGTCTGAGTCAATGTTTTAATTTAAATTTGCTTCAAGACAAGATTCTATTCATACTGCATACAGCATCATTAACATTTCTTTCAGTTATGAGCTCTTACAGCAACCATTTTTAACAATGCCCATTCAGCAATGAACCAGAATGTGTAAGTACAGTGAATACTCTTTTTTTTGCAGGGTCTATGGACTAATCTTAATTTAGGTTAGACGGTTTTAATTTTTAAACTAAATATAATATCGTCATCCCTGATTGTGCATTTTCCCCTCACACTCTCATGTTTTGGGACTTACGATGATCATTTAAGGTTCTGCTTATACCAGGATATTGACTAGTTGTTACCAACCTTCATCAATGGATCCCCCCAAACCAGTGATAAAAATGGCCTCACTGCCACCAAAAACAGTACAAACTTATTTCACCAACATTACAGGAAATGCTCTTGAGACTCAGTGGTGCTGAAGAATGCTTTCTCCCATTGGCTCTAGCAGTTAATTAATTTTTAGTACTGGTCCAGGAGGATGCACTACTAATTACAGTCAATTTCCTAGTGTAGATGGAGCTTAAAGTGGAAGGAAGATCAGGTTGCCTTTCTCTAAAAGCATCAGGCAAGATACCTGACTTGATGAACAGAAGGTTCCAAAATGGCATATCCTATGTTCAGAGACTTAAAGGTGACATGCAAAGGGGGAAGTAGGTGAAAGAGATCGGGAGGGCTATAACCTCTTTTGTTTATTCATGGAGTAAAGAGAACCAGAATGTTTCTCAAAAAAAGAAAAAAGAGTAGGGAGTGGGAAGGAGACTGAGGTGTTAGCTTGAGTTTTTGTTTTGTTTTTTCTAAACACATTCCCCAAAAAGAAATTAAGGATTCTTCCAATGGCATATCCTTTACAGAACTGACGTGTTTTAAGAAAACTGCGCTCACTTTGCCAGTACTTCTTGCCAGGTTACACAATGGAATTAGACAAGTCTGCACTTGTACAGAGCCTTTCATGCTCCAGGGAGCCCAAAGTGAATTATATTAGCAAGTTTGAGGGGTTTTGCACAGGTCTAACTCCACAGACTTATTACTGATTTATTCCAGAGTGAGATCAGAATGAGGTCCATTAGTTGTAAACTATAATTAAAGATAATGACTGAACTTAATCACAGAAGCACTTTGCGTCTTCTTACTGACAGGCAGTAACATGATATAGTGGATAATATACTGGAATAGAAATCAGGAAAGCTGAGTTCTATTTCTGGCTCTACTGTGTGACCTTGGGCAAGTCACTTCACCTATCTGTACCTCTGTTTTTCATTTCCCCCTTCAACTTTTTGTCTGTCTTGTCTATTTCAATTGAAAGCTCCCGGAAGCAGGTACTATCTTCTTAACATGTTTGGTCAGCACCTAGCTAATGCAGTCCTCCCGCTCAGATGGGGTATGTAGATGCTATAAATACAAATGCAAACAATAACTAAGTCAGAAAATATTTTTTATTTTGACTAAGTAGAATTTTAGAGCTCATAGAAGCAAGAGTCCAAAATCTTGCCCACACTACAAAAATGCTACTAAATTACAACACAGCAACAATCAACATGGTCATAACACAATTTGGTCTTGCAGGAGGTTGTGATTTTCAAAGCCACGTAATGCACAATGGACTTGGCTACACTTACATTTTATAGCGCTCTGACTTGCTGGCTCTGGGGTGTGAAAAATCATGCCCCTGAGCGCAGCAAGTCAGAGTACTTTAAAGCGCTAGTGTAAACAGGCTCCCAGCACTCGGAGCTAATCCCCTCGTGGAGGTGGATTACCAGGAGCGCTGGGAGAGCGTGCGCTGCCGTAGGAGTGCTCCCATAACAGTGCTTTGAAGTTTCCAGTGTAGCCATGCCCAATGTCACACAACTTCCATTAGTTCCTGAATTTGCTGTGATTAAAGAACACCCTACACTGCAAGGCCACACTGCTTTAACTTGTCAGGCACTACCATGTTGTAACTGGGTCCTGCAACACAATGGCTTTTTCTCATGGAGATGGGACCTGTTGCAGTATCTTGACCTTGACACAGGCAAGCACTGTGCAAACTTTGACCACACAGCCTCACCAGTGGCTCTACAGTGACCTAGTGTACTCCTGCTATACTATCAGGGGCCTCTGTTGAGCAGACACCGTCCCATAATTTTGCAGTACTGTGATGCACATAAATAAGGAATAAGATAAAACTAAACCATGTGAAAAATATTTATCCTGGCTCTGAACTCCAATTTCTGGTGTTAAAACACTGAGCACGCTACTTATCCTGCACATGTTTACATAAAATACTTACTGTTCCAATAGAAAAGATCTTTTTATTATTAAACCACCAGCATGAGGGCAAGAAAAAAGTCCATTAACAATGGGCTAAATCCTACTCACTTTATTCGTGTGAGTAATCTCATTTAAATTTGCATGACTATGTACCTAAGCAAGTAAGAGGAGCAAAATCGGACCAATGTATTTACAACAGCATTCCCATTCTGCCACTGTTTTGTGAACAGATTATGCAATTTTCACAGGTACGGTGACCTTCTACTACAGATTTTAAAATGTAAATTATACTAAAAGCAGATGTTTTAAGTAGAAATTGTTTATAGAAAGCATTTTGCACTATATTATGAGCATTCAAATTCCCATCCTGGCTACAGTTTTCTTTCTAGAGAACAGACAATTGTATTCTAACAATAACAAATAGTTTCTTCATAGTTTTTTCCTTTCATTCATCTTCAGCATATTTCCATTAACTCTTAAAATAAATCAGCCAATAAAAATGTTACTTCAAATATCATTTCCTTAATGGAATATATTTGATAATCTGGAGAGGTTGGAATTTGTCTAATTTTCATTAGAATCATTAGACATGTGCTCTGGTATGCACAGCAGGAAATACAGATTTAAATTCATTATCTTTTCTGAGAAATAGAGTCTGACAAGCATGTAATACCAGCGAGAAACAATTGGTAAAATCCAGTGGGAAAACACTGAGTTTCCAGAAACAAAACTTTACTTGTCAACAGTTATGGCAGGGTTCCAAGAATTTGCCATGGCAAGACCTGCAGGCATTGTCTTTAACTAACCCTCAAAACTGCAGATTGCTGCCAGTTTTTAGCACAATGAAATCAAAGGCACATATAAACAAAAACAATTCAGTTCCATTTACCATATTAATAACTTGCCTCACTGGATTTCTTCTCGGCAAGGGTGGGAGGTGGTTGTTTTGTCAAAAATAGTTTAATGATGATTCTCCTATAAATAGAACCTTTAAAAACTTTTTAAGGTATCATAAATTCAGCACATGCAGGGAGAGCATGACCAAATTCAGAGATAAGTAACTAGATGCAGCTCCATACCCTTAATGGATCGCACCAACTCACATTAGCTCTGAATGTAGCCCAGTATGTCAAAATACTTCATACTTCTACATCCAGTTAATGCCTATTAATAGTAAGCAATTACACATCTCCTTCATGAAGTGTTTTTCAAATAGGATATTTGTTGGATTTAGAGCCAACACTGGACCAAGCCATGCCTTCATTTAGGGCATGCAGCTCAGTACCACTTGTGTCTGAACTACATGTGGGGGGAAAGCAGAGAAATTGCTGTAGGATCCAGGTAGTCCTCACTATTCTCCTGCACAGGGGTCCTTATGCAGTCAAACCAGGTGCCCAGGACTGTCATATATGTTCTGGCATCAACAGGAGTTTCAGTCAGGAGAAAGATCACAGGATTTCTACATATGCAGATATCTTCTCTCATCTCTCCAATCCTGTATTTCCACCCCAGATTCTCTCCCATGGTTGCTAATACATCCATCTCCATTACATTGAGTTGTTTCCCACAGATGTGCCCTGAATGTTAGTCAAGTTCACTCTCCCAAGTTTCCCACGACACAGAGGCAGCTTTCAAATATTTGGCAGGTTGTGCCTCATGTAAATTATTTATTTGAGTGTAACAGTTCTCGTAAGAGAGTCAGCATTAAGGTAAATTAGATGTAATGGCCTGTCCATCCCTTTTTCCTTACCTTGTGAATGTGGCAAATGACCCCCTGAATAAAAAGTGAACATCTTATTCAGAAATCACAACACACTTAATCAACCTGGTAAGTTTTTTAACTCTTCTCTTGTTTTTTTAATCCATTGGGGGCATTACAATTAAAGGTTTACTTTATTCTATTTATACAGTAGCTCACAAAATTGTTTTGATTCGGCCCCTTACTGAGCTGTGATTCATGTTTAAAAGTGAAAAGAAAAAGTGTTTACTTGCAGGAAAGAAAGGATTTTTTAGATAACTACAATGAAATACATGTCAGGTTTGCCACCAGTAAATTCAAAAGGGATATCATCATTTAATGCTCAGAAGTTTTTTTCTAGAGAATAAGATTGTTTGGAATCTTTTTTTTATCCTGATTTATTCAGCTATTTGATCATGGAAAAAGAGATTGCCCTGGTTACGTCACTAGATATTCAATGGATGTGTGTGTGCAAATTATTTTTCTTCAAGTTGTACTGGTTTCTTTAACCTTACAAAAGAAGAGGTTACACAGGTTGCAGAGCGGCAAGGCGGATAACTAACTTCTTCTGTTATCAACCAAGATCTGTAAGCATTTCTGAAATTTCAGACAAAAACAGCCTCATTACATCTTTCCTGCCTTTCTAATCCTATTACTAAGTATGATTTCATACACACTCCTTACAATAGTCCCCATCTCTGCGTGGGGAGGAAAACAAACTCTTTCTCACATATCACTGCTATCCTTCCCTACTCTTCCACTTTCTCATCCCTGAATGCATCCGATGAAGTGAGCTGTAGCTCACGAAAGCTTATGCTCAAATAAATTTGTTAGTCTCTAAGGTGCCACAAGTCCTCCTGTTCTTTTTTCAGTGTAACTGGTAATTACTCCTCCATAACCTTCTAAAGCATGATTATTTTTTTTGGACTCCTTAACCTGAAGCTTTTCACCAATTTTTTTTTTTTTATGTTAACACTAGATCATAATACTGTTGCTGTCTGGATTAAGTCACACAGGCGGAGACATTTTTAGGTCAAGACTAGTCCACAACTGAATGCGAAAGAGCTTGCTATTGTATTTAAAAATCCTCTGAAGTGGCCACTTTTTTTCTTCATCCTGCCTCTACCCTCAGTCTGTCTTGCATTTCTGACAGTTTTAAACCGGCACTTCAGGGAAGCAGTGTCTCCTTGTCATAAATATAAAGGGAAGGGTAAACCCCTTTGAAATCCCTCCTGGCCAGGGGAAAGCTCCTCTCACCTGTAAAGGGTTAAGAAGCTAAAGGTAACCTCGCTGGCACCTGACCAAAATGACCAATGAGGAGACAAGATACTTTCAAAAGCTGGGAGGAGGGAGAGAAACAAAGGGTCTGTGTCTGTCTGTAGTCGTCTTGGCCAGGGACAGAACAGGAATGGAGTCTTAGAACTTGTAGTAAGTAATCTAGCTAGGTATGTGTTAGATTATGATTTCTTTAAATGGCTGAGAAAAGAATTGTGCTGAATAGAATAACTATTTCTGTCTGTGTATCTTTTTTGTAACTTAAGGTTTTGCCTAGAGGGGTTCTCTATGTTTTTGAATCTAATTACCCTGTAAGATATCTACCATCCTGATTTTACAGGGGGGATTTCTTTATTTCTATTTACTTCTATTTTTTATTAAAAGTCTTCTTGTAAAACACTGAATGCTTTTTCATTGTTCTCAGATCCAAGGGTTTGGGTCTGTGGTCACCTATGCAAATTGGTGAGGCTTTTTATCCAACATTTCCCAGGAAAGGGGGGGTGCAAGTGTTGGGAGGATTGTTCATTGTTCTTAAGATCCAAGGGTCTGGGTCTGTAGTCACCTAGGCAAATTGGTGAGGCTTTTTACCAAACCTTGTCCAGGAAGTGGGGTGCAAGGTTTTGGGAAGTATTTTGTGGGGAAGGACGCGTCCAAACAGCTCTTCCCCAGTAACCAGTATTAGTTTGGTGGTGGTAGCGGCCAGACCAAGGTGTAATATTTTGTACCTTGGGGAAGTTTTGACCTAAGCTGGTAAAGATAAGCTTAGGAGGTTTTTCATGCAGGTCCCCACATCTGTACCCTAGAGTTCAGAGTGGGGGAGGAACCGTGACACTCCTAAAGTTACCCACTTCAGGAAGTGCCAATTCACTGTGGGTATGTCTACACTACGAAATTAGGTCGAATTTATAGAAGTCGTTCTTTTAGAAATCGGTTTTATATATTCGAGTGTGTGTGTGTCCCCACAGAAAATGCTCTAAGTGCATTAAGTGCATTAACTCGGCGGAGTGCTTCCACAGTACCGAGGCAAGCGTCGACTTCCGGAGTGTTGCGCTGTGGGTAGCTATCCCACAGTTCCCGCAGTCTCCACTGCCCATTGGAATTCTGGGTTGAGATCCCAATGCCTGATGGGGCTAAAACATTGTAGCGGGTGGTTCTGGGTACGTGTCGTCAGGCCCCCGTTCCCTCCCTCCCTCCATGAAAGCAGCAGCAGACAGTCGTTTCGCGCCTTTTTTCCTGAGTTACCTGTGCAGTCGCCATACCATGGCAAGCATGGAGCCCGCTCAGCTAACCGTCACCGTATGTCTCCTGGGTGCTGGCAGACGCGGTACTGCATTGCTACACAGTAGCAGCAACCCATTGCCTTGTGGCAGCAGACGGTGCAATAGGACTGGTAGCCGTCATCGTCATGTCCGAGGTGCTCCTGGCTGCGTCGGCCGGGAGCACCTGGACAGACATGGGCGCAGGGACTAAATTTGGAGTGACTTGACCAGGTCATTCTCTTTAGTCCTGCAGTCAGTCCTATTGAACCATCTTATGGTGAGCAGGCAGGCGATACGGATTGCTAACAGTCCTACTGTACCATCTTCTGCCAGGCAGGCTAAGGGTATGTCTACACTACGAAATTAGGTCGAATTTATAGAAGTCGGTTTTTTAGAAATCGGTTTTATATATTTGAGTGTGTGTGTGTCCCCACAGAAAATGCTCTAAGTGCATTAAGTGCATTAACTCGGCGGAGCGCTTCCACAGTACCGAGGCAAGCATCGACTTCCGGAGTGTTGTGCTGTGGGTAGCCATCCCACAGTTCCCGCAGTCTCCGCTGCCCATTGGAATTCTGGGTTGAGATCCCAATGCCTGATGGGGCTAAAACATTGTAGCGGGTGGTTCTGGGTACGTGTCGTCAGGCCCCCGTTCCCTCCCTCCCTCCCTCCGTGAAAGCAAGGGCAGACAATCATTTCGCGCCTTTTTTCATGAGTTACCTGTGCAGACGCCATACCACGGCAAGCATGGAGCCAGCTCAGGTAACCGTCACCCTATGTCTCCTGGGTGCTGGCAGACGCGGTACGGCTTTGCTGCACAGTAGCAGCAACCCATTGCCTTCTGGCAGCAGACAGTGCAATACGATTGGTAGTCGTCCTCGTCGTGTCCGAGGTGCTCCTGGCCACGTCGGCTGGGAGCGCCTGGGCAGACATGGGCGCAGGGACTAAATTTGGAGTGACCTGACCAGGTCATTCTCTTTAGTCCTGCAGTCCTATTGAACCATCTTATGGTGAGCGGGCAGGCGATACGGACTGCTAGCAGTCGTACTGTACCATCTTCTGCCAGGCAGGCAAGAGATGAGGATTGCTAGCAGTCGTATTGTACCATCTTATGCCAGGCAGGCAAGAGATGAAGATGGCTAGCAGTCGTACTGTACCATCTTCTGCCGAGCAGCCATGAGATGTGGATGGCATGCAGTCCTTCTGCACCGTCTGCTGCCAGCCAAAGATGTAAAAGATAGATGGAGTGGGTCAGAACAAGAAATAGACCAGATTTGTTTTGTACTCATTTGCCTCCTCCCCTGTCTAGATCACACTGCACTCACTCACAGAGAAGGTGCAGCGAGGTAAATCTAGCCATGTATCAATCAGAGGCCAGGCTAACCTCCTTGTTCCAATAACAACGATAACTTAGGTGCACCATTTCTTATTGGAACCCTCCGTGTAGTCCTGCCTGAAATACTCCTTGATGTACAGGCACACCCTTTGTTGATTTTAGCTCCCTGAAGCCAACCCTGTAAGCCGTGTCGTCAGTCGCCCCTCCCTCCGTCAGAGCAACGGCAGACAATCGTTCCGCGCCTTTTTTCTGTGCGGACGCCATACCAAGGCAAGCATGGAGGCCGCTCAGCTCACTTTGGCAATTAGGAGCACATTAACCACCACACGCATTATCCAGCAGTATATGCAGCACCAGAACATGGCAGAGCGATACCGGGCGAGGAGGCGACGTCAGCGCGGTCCCGTGAGTAATCAGGACATGGACACAGATTTCTCTGAAAGCATGGGCCCTGACAATGCATGCATCATGGTGCTAATGGGGCAGGTTCATGCTGTGGAACGCCGATTCTGGGCTCAGGAAACAAACACAGACTGGTGGGACCGCATAATGTTGCGGGTCTGGGACGATTCCCAGTGGCTGCGAAACTTTCGCATGCGTAAGGGCACTTTCATGGAACTTTGTGACTTGCTTTCCCCTGCCCTGAAGTGCATGAATACCAAGATGAGAGCAGCCCTCACAGTTCACAAGCAAATGGCGATAGCCCTGTGGAAGCTTGCAATGCCAGACAGCTACCTGTCAGTCGGGAATCAATTTGGAGTGGGCAAATCTACTGTGCGGGCTGCTGTGATGCAAGTAGCTCACGCAATCAAAGATCTGCTGATATCAAGGGTAGAGACCCTGGGAAATGTGCAGGTCATAGTGGATGGCTTTGCTGCAATGGGATTCCCTAACTGTGGTGGGGCTATAGACGGAACCCATATCCCTATCTTGGCACCGGAGCACCAAGCCGCCGAGTACATAAACCACAAGGGGTACTTTTCAATAGTGCTGCAAGCTCTGGTGGATCACAAGGGACGTTTCACCAACATCAACGTGGGATGGCTGGGAAAGGTACATGACGCTCGCATCTTCAGGAACTCTGGTCTGTTTCAAAAGCTGCACGAAGGGACTTTATTCCCAGACTAGAAAATAACTGTTGGGGATGTTGAAATGCCTACAGTTATCCTTGGGGACCCAGCCTACCCCTTAATGCCATGGCTCATGAAGCCGTGCACAGGCAGCCTGAACAGTAGTCAGGAGCTATTCAACTACTGGCTGAGCAAGTGCAGAATGGTGGTAGAATGTGCATCTGGATGTTTAAAAGCGTGCTGGTGCAGTTTACTGACTCGCTTAGACCTCAGCGAAATCAATATTCCCACTGTTATTACTGCTTGCTGCGTGCTCCACAATATTTGTGAGAGTAAGGGGGAGACGTTTATGGCAGGGTGGGAGGTTGAGGCAAATCGCCTGGCTGCTGATTACGCGCAGCCAGACACCAGGGCGGTTAGAAGAGCACAGGAGGGCGCGGTACGCATCAGAGAAGCTTTGAAAACCAGTTTCATGACTGGCCAGGCTATGGTGTGAAAGTTCTCTTTGTTTCTCCTTGATGAAACCCCCCCGCCCCTTGGTTCACTCTACTTCCCTGTAAGCTAAGCACCCTCCCCTCCTCCCTTCGATCACCGCTTGCAGAGGCAATAAAGTCATTGTTGCTTCACATTCATGCATTCTTTAATCATTCATCACACAAATAGGGGGATGACTACCAAGATAGCCCAGGAGGGGTGGTGGAGGAGGGAAGGAAAATGCCACACAGCACTTTAAAAGTTTACAACTTTAAAATTTATTGAATGCCAGCCTTCTTTTTTTTGGGCAATCCTCTGTGGTGGAGTGGCTGGAGGCCCCCCCACCGCGTTCTTGGGCGTCTGGGTGTGGAGGCTATGGAACTTGGGGAGGAGGGCGGTTGGTTACACAGGGGCTGTAGTGGCAGTCTGTGCTCCAGCTGCCTTTGCTGCAGCTCAGCCATACACTGGAGCATACTGGTTTGGTCCTGCAGCAGCCTCAGCATTGAATCCTGCCTCCTCTCATCACGCTGCCGCCACATTTGAGCTTCAGCCCTGTTTTCAGCCCGCCACTTACTCTCTTCAGCCCGCCACCTCTCCTCCCGGTCATTTTGTGCTTTCCTGCACTCTGACATTATTTG
The DNA here is from genome assembly GCF_965140285.1 of Lepidochelys kempii. NCBI lineage: Eukaryota > Metazoa > Chordata > Testudines > Cheloniidae > Lepidochelys > Lepidochelys kempii. The sequence continues at coordinate 197,676,914 of NC_136382.1, forward strand.
CCTCCAAGCATTCGTCTGTTCTCTGTCAGTGGGGGAGGACAGCATGAGCTCAGAGAACATTTCATCACGAGTGCGTTTTTTTTTCTTTCTAATCTTCAGTAGCCTCTGGGAAGGAGAAGATCCTGTGATCATTGAAACACATGCAGCTGGTGGAGAAAAAAAAAGGGACAGCGGTATTTAAAAAGACACATTTTATAAAACAGTGGCTACACTCTTTCAGGGTAAACCTTGCTGTTAACATTACATACATAGCACATGTGCTTTCGTTACAAGGTCGCATTTTGCCCCACCCCCCCCCACCGCGTGGCTACCCTCTCAACCCTCCCCCCTCCCCGTGGCTAACAGCAGGGAACATTTCTGTTCAGCCGCAGGCAAACAGCTCAGCAGGAACGGGCTCCTCTGAGTGTCCCTGAAGAAAAGCACCCTATTTCAACCAGGTGACCATGAATGATATCTCACTCTCCTGAGGATAACACAGAGAGATAAAGAACGGATGTTGTTTGAACGCCAGCAAACATACACTGCAATGCTTTGTTGTACAATGATTCCCGAGTACGTGTTACTGGCCTGGAGTGGTAAAGCGTCCTACCATGAAGGACGCAATAAGGCTGCCCTCCCCAGAAACCTTTTGCAAAGGCTTTGGGAGTACATCCAGGAGAGCTGCGAATGCCAGGGCAAATTAATCCTTTCATATGCTTGCTTTTAAACCATGTATAGTATTTTAAAAGGTACACTCACCGGAGGTCCCTTCTCCGCCTGCCAGGTCCAGGAGGCAGCCTTGGGTGGGTTCGGGGGATACTGGCTCCAGGTCCAGGGTGAGAAACAGTTCCTGGCTGTCGGGAAAACCGGTTTCTCCGCTTGCTTGCTGTGAGCTATCTTCTTCTTCGTCCCCAAAACCTGCTTCCGTGTTGCCTCCATCTCCATGGAAGGAGTCAAACAACACGGCTGGGGGTAGTGGTGGCTGAACCCCCTAAAATGGCATGCAGCTCATCATAGAAGCGGCATGTTTGGGGCTCTGACCCGGAGTGGCCGTTTGCCCCTCTGGTTTTCTGATAGGCTTGACTCAGCTCCTTAAGTTTCACGCGGCACTGCTTCGGATCCCTGTTATGGCCTCTGTCCTTCATGCCCTGGGAGATTTTGACAAAGGTTTTTGCATTTCAAAAACTGGAACGGCGTTCTGATAGCACGGATTCCTCTCCCCATACAGTGATCAGATCCCGTACCTCCCGTTCAGTCCATGCTGGAGCTCTTTTGTGATTCTGGGACTCCATCATGGTCACCTCTGCTGATGAGCTCTGCATGGTCACCTGCAGCTTGCCACGCTAGCCAAACAGGAAATGAGATTCAAAAGTTCGCGGTTCTTTTCCTGTCTACCTGGCCAGTGCATCTGAGTTGAGAGCGCTGTCCAGAGCGGTCACAATGGAGCACTCTGGGATAGCTCCCGTTGGCCAATACCGTCGAATTGTGTCCACAGTACCCCAAATGCGACCCGGCAAGGCCGATTTAAGCGCTAATCCACTTGTCGGGGTGGAGTACGGAAATCGATTTTAAGAGCCCTTTAAGTCGAAATAAAGGGCTTCACTGTGTGGACAGGTGCAGGTTTACATCGATTTAAAGCTGCTAAATTCGACCTAAAGTCCTAGTGTAGACCAGGGCTGTGACATGAAGAGTCACAGAGTGACAGAGGAGGGATGAAGGACTGACTAAAACACAACCACCAGGTGAACAACAATCTGAGACCCTCTGCTGTGGTCACAAATAGTATTTCCTGCAAATCTACCAATCAAGACTCAAAACCATAGCAAAAAAGAATTTTTTCTTTAAATGAAGGATTAGTCCCTATGGCTTATCTGTTTGGATCAACTAAAAAGTTCCTCTTATGTGCTTTACACCAAATGAGCAACAATTAAAAACAGAATGCTCCCCACCTACTAATAAGGTTAATTATAGCTAGGTCTCTACAAACGCTGTCTGTATATTTGGCGAAAAGTTTAAGGAGAGAGTTTTCCTGAGAGGATACAGTCTACAGACAGGTGAGAGACAGAGCATGCGTACACAAACATAGGGAGAGAAGAATTAAATGCACACACATACTAAATATAACAGTTATTACTGTAAGGGTCATAAATGAGGATGTTAAAATTTGAAATGCTTTGTCTACGGAGCTTGTACTCAACTGAGCAATCTCCATAAACTTCGTTTCTAGCTTTGCTACTAGTTTTCCCACAGGTTTCAGAGTAACAGCCGTGTTAGTCTGTATCCGCAAAAAGAAAAGGAGTACTAGTGGCACCTTAGAGACTAACACATTTATTTGAGCATAAGCTTTCGTGAGCTACAGCTCACCACAGTTTACATCAATCTCCTGCGACAGTTTAAGAGAGGGTTTGTAGTGTGCTGCATTCCCACTATTTCTTTAATGTATATACTGTACATGGGAGACTGGTTCCCACAGCCATTTTATATATTAAAATACTGAAACACTATTTCTGTGGTTCTGTATAATCCGAGGACATATTTTCTGTAGGCCTTTTAAAATCATATTATACTATGATTCAGTCCAAAACTATTTATAGCTCAATATTCCCCATCCCCATGGAGGAGCTATATTTGAGATTTAAAATATTCAACACATTGAGACCATTTGCAGCACTGCCTCTTAAAAATGAAGAGAAGGCAAAGATAAAAATGCACAAGAGCTAAAACAGATTCAGACAGAGCAGAAGAAACACTGGGTGAGAGAGAGAAGAGAAAACTATGGAAGGGACTAAGAGCTGGGAAGAGACAACAAGAGGAAGCAGTGGAGTTTGCTATATATGACCTTCCTTGCTCCAACAAGGTCATGTGACTGCCCTTACTTCTCCTTCCCTCTCTCCTCCCTGAAAAATAAAATAATAAGCACTCCATTTATCAGGTTTCTCCAAGCATTTTGGGAAAATTACTTGCTGCTCTGGACTGCTGCTTAATGTCTAATCTGGTTTCACTCAGTGCAGCTAAAAATAGAAGTTAGGCCAGCTCATATTTTGAAGACATGAGGGAAAGGAAGTTTTAGTCCTCTCTAAATTTATCTTGAGGCAGTGACTAATTGGGGTCATTCTTGGCAATTATTACTGTGGTATTTTGCATGTTAGTGCTCTCAAAACAAATTAAATCAGACAAAGTATAAGCTCCTACATTGTGATTTCCTCTCTGTTACTTAAATCACAGCAAAGACAATGAACACACACTTCATTTTCCTGCATCCTTCAATCATTGTCAATTCTTGATCAAAGCACCCCATCAGTCAGGACAGGAAATTAACTCTCCGTCTTTGCCACTCGAGGTGTTCAGCTTTCTAAAAAGAAGAACATGTCTGCTAGAGACCACCTTCCCAACTCAGAATGTTGCTGATCATATTTTAAATAGAGCTACAGGCTGCAAGTGAGATCAGGCCATCAATCAACACAGCTATAATTGCAATCAACTACCATCACCAGAGCGCAACAATCCATTCCTCCTCCAGTACCTTCAGGCTTCTATCAATCATGTTGCCACACATCATGCAATGGAGCCAATTCTGGCTCCCTATCCTGCTTTCCCACACTCTGTGGTGGTATTCTGCATCTGTATAGCTCTGGGCAACAGCTATAACAATCCCACTGCTAATCAGCTGGGAATGGGACAGGAAGAAAAGAGGAGTTCTTGTAGGTGCTACCATCATCATCTTCAGACTGAAGCTGCGACCTTCCATAGCAGTTGAGAGGTCAGAAAACAAGAGGAGGCAAAGAGAAAACATGGGGGTTGGAGAGGAAGAGAGCAAACAAATGGAAATAAGGGAAGGGAGAGCATGAAGGAAGAAAACACGGTGTTGAGCAAAACGGGGGCGGGGATTTGTGTTGTATTGTATTATCACTTCTATACAGACTTTATTAAAGACACTCTACATATAAATACACACACACACACACACAGAGGACCTAATTCTTGTGTACAGGCAAGCTGGGCTCCAGATACGCTGCCAAGGTGCAGTGGGGTAAAAGGTAGCTTTAAGCCACATATGCTTTGCCCCGATGCTCAGTGCTACTACAGCCTGTTAACCGCCCTGTGTAACATGTACCCCTGAAGCTGATCTTCTATCCTGCACCCACTAGTTATGTTACCCAGGGCTTGTTGGAGCAAGCAGTACTCCAGCCATGTCACATATTGGATTGGGAGATCTTGAGGGGACAACTATTCTGGCTCTATGTCAACCAGGGATTCCTCCACACCCAGGGAATCCTCAGCTTCTTAAGTAGGGCCTTGAAGCGGTATAAAGAGGCCAGAACAGGGGACAGGATCTGGCTCACTTTATGGGTAAAATAAGTAATAGTATTTCTTAGAAATTACAGCACTGTAATAAATTCCAAGAAACACTTAAAAGAAAGTTAATATAAAGATTGTGAAGTGTCAGGACAATCAGCTGAAGGAAGACTGCAGTCGAGTGTAAGCAGAGAGTGTCTTTAATAAAGCCTGTATAGGATAATACAATAAGCAACACCACAAATATTTTCTCCTTGTTACCCATCTAGCCTTGACTTTCTATAGATCTATAGAGTGCCACGCACACCTATAAATAATAAATTGCTGCCCTTTGCTTTGAGAATATGAATCTCAAAGAACAGGTGTTTTTGGTCCTTGTACTTGAAAGATGCCTCTGGGCAAGAATTTCTAAACCACTTGATGCTGGTTAGAATCTTAACTATTCTTAGATGGGTCCTGTCACATAGCATCTGAGCATAAGAGATTGTGACCTGCCCCAGAATAGCCAATAACCTGATGGTTGGGGTACTCACTGGGGAAGTGGGAGGTCCAGATTCAAGAGCCTGCTATGTCTGATTTGGAGCAGGAACTTAAATTATTGAAAGAATTAAAATAAATTCTAATCACCCATCATAACGATTAAATCACTAAGAAAAATATTAACTATCTCACATATAATAAAAAATAAATAAGCAGCAGCCATTCTAACTCTAATGCAGCTCATCCAGAAATAGAGGGATACATTTAAGATGAATCTTAGGTCTGGGCTACACTAGACCTATATCAGCCTAACTACGTTGCTCAGGGGTGTGAAAATTCCACAATGTAGTTATATCGACTTAACCCCCATGTCAATGGGAGAGCATCTCCCACAGATAAGCTACCGCCGCTTGGGGAGGTGGATTAATGACGCTGATGGGAGAGCTCTCTCATGTTGGCATAGAACATCTTTAAAGTGCTGCAGCTGAGCCAATGCAGCGTTTTAAGTGTAGACTTGCCCTCAGTTTTAAAAAGGGATGCAAAAATGTCAACTGAATGAAATCTTTTCCAATTACTCTAAAAAAGCAGCCTGATTTCACAGATGTCTCATGAAAAGGAATGGACAGAATCCATATCCCAAATCTGACATTTTCTGAAATTCCCAAGTCAAAAAGACAGATCCAGTCCCACAGCACTTGTTAACTTATCACCAACAGTAACTTTATAGACTACAACTAATAAAGATGTATAAAAAGGAACCATTTTAATTTCCATAAATATCCTAAAAAAAGTAAATGGAGAGCTAACAGCATTACATCATATGTACTTTAACACATTCAATAGTAATAAAGCAACTTTACCCTCAATCTTAAGCTAATTTAAACCTTCAAAGCCAAAGCATATGTATTAAAAACAAGTATTTCCACCCTTTAAGTTTTATCAATGATGACTGAATCAGATAACAATACTTGCATACAAAAAAATCAATTACGAAAATTGTCACTTAATGTCAAACTTCTGAATGAGACAGAGGGTACCCAGCTCCAGATAATAAATGATGTTTACAACTTAATAGTACAACATTTAGCTCTACAGTATGGGATCGTGTGTGTGTGCGTGTGTGAGATTATATCTATGGAATAATAGACAGACTAACATCATCCGATTATTTTAACCAAAGTGACAGGAAAAACACAAAATAAGAGGAACCTGTACTGTGATTTTGGCAGGTCAAATCTTTCCAGCTTTGGATAAGACTTATTTCATAATGCTGGGAATTATGTAAGAGAGGCAGGTAGGAGTTTCAAACATTACTGTGTTTCAAAATAATCTGACAGTAGAATCCTCCTCATGCTTGAGCTCAATAAAAAACAGCAAGAGAAGAATGACAAAATCCTCTTGCTTCTAAAGGGAAAGTGCATCCTGAGAAGTGTTTAATGAGGTATTTCAACAGCCAAGCAGCTTAACCATCATCTTTCCGAGACAAGAGCTGTAAAGCTTTATTCCTTGGAGGCCAAGCTAGGGAAGGGCTGAAGCAGAATAGCAAGGATATAGATAAAGGCAAAGTATTCCACTCACCATTCTCTCCAACATGGTGGAGACACTAGAGTTTAATCACCTTATTTATGTAATGCCAAAGGTGTGGTTGACTCTTTAGAGACAAACAAAAGGGTGTGGTCCCTGCCACAGAAGAGCTTTCAATCTTTATCACTTATTTGACATGGATTTCAACAGGATTGACGAGACAGCTAATGTTGATTAAGTTATTGAACATGAACAGCCCATTTGCCCAAGGAACTAGAAAAATCTGTCTGGCAGACACTTATCCTAGTAGATCCTTTAGAGCTTCACTGTTGCAATTCTGAGATTTAAAGTAGTCCTAGGAACACAAACATTACTGTCCTGTCTGAGGAGGGAGTAATACTCATTCTCTAACCTTGCTCACAAGGATCCTGGACTAGAAGGTAAACGGTGAAATTCTTGGAGGAGTTGGTCAAAGAAGTTACAAAGACAAGGGCTTGTCTACACTTAAAATGATACAGCAGCGCAGCAGCACCTCAATGAAGACACTTCTTACACCGATGGGAAGACTTATCCTAGCAGCATAGGTAACCCACCTCCTTGAGAGGCAGTAGCTGTCTACACCAGGGGTTAAGATAAATTTAACTGCATGGCAGTTATAGCAACCTAATTCCCCAGTGTAGACCAGGCCATAGACTCTAAAAATCATGGTCTTAAAAAGATACAGTTATTACAACAATCTGTAACTCACTAGCCCCCTTTTTTGTCCTATGACTGCAGAGGTATTAATGAGCCACTTCATTTTATATGGTGTTGTGGAATGTGTGTTAACTACTGATGCTGAACAATCTGTTCCATTTTGTATTTTACTGCTGAGGGCATTATGCACCAAAAAGATTAAACTTCTGTGCCAAAAAATTAAAAAGTCTCACACAATATTTTAAAATTCTGCAAATTTTATTTGTCAAATAACTGTGGAGGCTCCAGCATGGCACTGGGGAGCACAGGCCACTTGCTGCAGTGAGGTGGGAGATCACCGTGCAGCTCCCCCCAGGGACACGGATTCAGCAGTGAGACTAAACTCAGCCCTGACACAGCACACCCTGACACAGCACAAGGACTAGGCCTGCCCCAGAAACTCCCAAGGGCCCTGTCTCTCTGTGTGGGCAGGCATGCTCAGCAAGGCAGGATCCAAGTGTGGAGGGGCTTAATCTGGGGGGATCCAGGTATGAGTTGAGAGGGTTCTGTGTGGGGCAATCTGGGTGGGAGCAGCTCAGTGGAGGATCTGGGTGCAGGGGGTATCTGGATACAAAGGGGCTTGTTGGTGGGTTCTGGGTGCAATGGTAATGGGACTCTGTAGGAGGGGTCCAGGTGAAGGTGGTTGGGACTCAGCGGTGGGGGGGTCTGAGTGTAGGCGGCGATAGAGCTTGGCAGGGGGGTCTGGGTGTGGAGGGCTCAGTGGGGTGGGGATGCAGGTGTAGCTGATTGGGGCGCAGTTGGGTGGGGATCCGGGTGCACATGGCTCATGGGGTGGCCCAGGTACAGAGGGAGTGAGGATCATAAGGTGGGGGTTCTGAGTGCAGGGGGCGGAGGCTAGACAGGAGGGTCTTGGTATGAGGGGGTCTGGATGCACAGGGGTTGGGCAGATGTGGGAGCACCTCCCTGTACAGGAATCCCTCTCTCTGCAGCTGACAAGCAATGGGTGCAGGAAGTGGGAAGGGGGAGTTTGCAGAGCTTCCTGCAGCTGGAAGAGAAATTGGGAGGGTGGGTCTGACCTGGCCCCGGATGCCATGCAGGGGAAGAAATCCCATCCTCCCCAACCCAGCCGGTACCAGCAGCTGAACTCGGCACAGGTTAGAAGCCACCAGCCAGATCTTCCCCAGCCCCACCTCCTGCCCCACAGTGATTCACCTCTCTGCCAGCTGCCCTGGGCACCCGAAATATACTGCTGGGGAGGGTCGCATGACCGTTTTTGAGGCTTCCCGTTGCTTCCCCATCAGAAAGTCATTTTTCTGCGGGGAAGCAAAGAAATCTGCAGAGGACATAAATTCTGTGCCTCTGTAGTGGCGCAGAATTACCCCAAGTGTAATAGTATTTAGATTGACATTCTGAGTACCTCTCTCAGACCTGAAGAGCTCTGTGTAGCTCGAAAGCTTATTTCTTTCACCAATAGAAATTGGTCAAATAAAAGATATTACCTTGTCTCTCTAAGGGCAGGTCTACACTACAGGGGAAATTCGATCGAAGCTACATGATTTGAGTTACATTAGTAGTGTAACTCAAGTTGACATAGCTTAGATCTACTTACCGCAGGGTCCACACTACACTATGATGACGGGAGACACTCTTCTGTTGACTCCCCTTACTCTTCTCGTTCCGGTGGAGTACCAGAGTTGATGGGAGAGCAATCTGCGGTCGATTTAGCGGGTCTTCACTAGACCTGCTAATTCGACCCCCAGTGGATCGATCGCTGCAGAGTTGATCCACTGGTAAGTGGAGACAAGCCCTAACATGCACCTTGTCTACAGAAGTGTTTCAGAAGAATTCAGTTTGAGAGCACCTTCCAGAAAAACCACTACGTTTTCTGATGACTGGATAAGTAACAGTCAATGCCAAGACAGTTTTGAGACTATTTTATAAATGGGTACTGCACAGATTTTGTTTTAGATTTAGCTCTTGCTTAGTAATTCAAAGTACTGTACAGGTGATTCTTTTAAAAAAAACAGGAACAAAATACAAATAATTCTATTTATAAAATAGACATTGTACAAAATTCAAAGCACATAAAAAGTTAAAACATTGATAACTACCCTTGAAATAAAAATGTACAAAACAGAGAAGTGAAAAATGTCCATTGTATGTGACACCACTCTGGAAAGAGAAAGGAAATGCATTTACAATTCTCAGAAGAGACTTAAGTAAAAATGTCTGTTGCCTAGTTGCCTTTTACAAAGATATTACTTTTATATTTGTCTTTATTCAAGGAACATGTTTTATAATCTTGACACCAGAGTTTATGGAGATGAGAGAAACAACCGCCCACCAAAATGAGGTAGGAATCTTTTTGGCAGAGACCCACAAACATCTTCACAAGACTAAAAATTCTAACCTTATTTGGAAAATGTAGAATTTCAGTCAAACTATATTTATACTATAACTGTTCTTAAAAAAAGCAACAGTTCATAGAGCTGGTTAAAAGAGGTGTATGAAAACCAAGATCATCTTTATAAGGAGACAGAGTTGTGAAAAACACCCCCCCCAAAAAATCAACCCATTATAATTCTAAAAGAAAATGTCAGACCACTTCAGGCAGGGAAATTTTATTTTGAAGCTCACCCCGCTTTGTATGTTCCTGGTTTCTTTCAGTAAGGCTTATTTTTATTTAAGTGGAGTTACAGGTAAGTATTGTGAACTGGTAAGTGCAGAGATTGCTGAGGTGTAGCCAGTAGAACAAACATACTCCAAGGTCATCCTCATTTTTAATGTTGAGAGGTGCAGCCCTAGCATGTTAAGATGAAAAACTAGGCGAGTGAGTGGCTAGGCTGAGCAGCTGCTACAGGACTACTATACTGTCAAATTACTGCTTAGCAAAACAAGTGCTCTGCTTCATAATGGATAAAGTAAACTGGATTATACCTTTGGTTACTAAAGCTACACAGGATCTTGTGCACTTTAAAAAAAGACAATGGGCAAATCCTGCTCACCTTATTCAAGCAGTCCTACTTAAATCAGTGGGTGGAAAGGCATGTGTAAATGTCCCTTAATGGAGTTAAAAAATTACTCGATATGAAGTAATGATGCAGTATCAACTATACTAATGACGCTTCAACTGTTCAGTTAATAAACTTGGATCAGAAACAGATTCCACCTTGGACAGAACTACATTACAAAACCAGCAAAAATAATATTAATAAATAATTCAAATCAAATGCATACAATCTCCCCTGTCAATTATTTAGGTTTCACTTGCTATGCTGGAGACAGCAAACAAGCCTACTAGTTATCCAATCATCCATAGTCTTTCAGAAAAAACAGGGTAGACAATATCTACATTTCAAGGGTACAAAAATCTCCATCCTTTCAGCCCTTCTTTATACATTACATCGAAGCAAAAAAGGGGTTAAACCCCATTCTCCCCCCCCCCCCCCTTTTTCAGGTTACATTTAAAGTTAAAAAAAAATCTAAGGGAGTGATATTCCCAGAGATTACTGTGACAGGTCTGGTTGAGAGCCCTCTCTTGGCCACTCACAAGACTGCTATGGGGGAGATGCAGCTACTGAATCCCCAGCATCAGAGGGGTAGCCATGTTAGTCTGGATCTGTAAAAGCGGCAGAGAGTCCTGTGGCACCCTATAGACTAACAGACACATTGGAGCATGAGCTTTCGTGGGTGAATACCCACTTCGTTGGATGCATGTAGTGGAAATTTCCAGAGGCAGGTATAAATATGCAAGCAAGAATCAGGCTAGGGATAACGAGGTTAGTTCAATCAGGGTTCTAAAGTTTCACCCCATGTTATATACAGAAGTTCTTTGGGGGCAACCCAGGTTTCCTTGTAAGGGAGAAGCCTTTGATATGGAAGGAGTGCCTCAACAGGGCCATTTTCACATTCACTCAGCTCTGTACCAATGATATCCTTTTATTCAGAGCTTGTTATACTGTTCAGCTTGCAAAAACAAAATTAGTTCTTTTGCCAATACTTGCTATTAAAAGATAGTTACAGACACCTTCAGCCTGGATGCACTTGGATCTGCAGAAGTTGCCATCTTGTTGACCTTACGAGACTGGATTTGATAGGAGACCTGATTTTGCTATTTACTCTATTATCAATACCCTGGAGGTCAGCCTGGAGCCTTTAAAAAAATCATATGGACAGAAACTTACAGTTAACAGTATTGAATGGACTATGATCTATTTTTGGCCTCATTAAATGACTCTCTAGACTCTGTCTCAAACTTATACAACAGAAAATATAACTCCGATTTCACTGGTCTCCAATCAGAATGAATAAAATTAGAATAAAGGACAACAATTCCTGCTGTTTCTATCCAGCAAAAGCAGACATGGCCTTTTACACGTGCTGTGGAAATGCTACATGGCTCATAATTTTGGGAGGTAGCATGACCAGGGATTTCCCTCAAGCTTCAAATTGTGGTCCTATAAACAGAGAGCCCTGCAAATCTGCGGATATTCGCTTTTTATCTGCGGATTGAATGCAGATAAAATTTCGTATCCATGCAGGGCTCTACCTATTCATTCCACAGCTGTTCACACTGGGAAATTCCACCATCTCTGGATCTCATGTGCCTTCCTGGTAACTTAAAAAAATCCCCACCATATTTTAGGCCTCAACTTCCCCACCTATAGAGAATTTATGAGCTTTGCAATTTGGCAGCCCCAGAAAGTGTGGCATATAAAAGACTTGAGAGAAGAACATTTTCAAAACTTATGGTCTTCATTGACATGTATAATCAATACACCATTGTTCAGCTGTAAGCCTCTTGATCTAACTTCCACTTTAGATGCTCTCCATTCACAGAACACCCTGTGGCCAGTCTTCTCTACTTCCTTTTCCCCACTCCCTCTCTGACATTGTTTTTCTTGTTTCTGATGACCTGCATCTGGTCTTCTTTAGATTGATCGTACATTTATCTACAATCTAATAAAAAATTTTAATAGAATAGTAGGGGTGCTATTGTACTGTTCTAGACAAATTACAGTTTGGGTAACAATATTTCCCATTCCCTTGCATTTCCAAGTGCATAGATACTCACTTCCTACCCTAAACTTTTGTGTAGTGTTTCTGTTAACTAGCTGTTGCAACCCAGCAACAGGTAAAGTGACTCATTACAAGCACTGAGCCATCGGAATGAAATGTTTACTGCTATATAAAGTACGTGGTTAGAGAGAAAACGTCTCCTTTACATACAGGACACATTTCTACAATTTACAACCTACTTATTTACTTTACTTGTAACTGCAGAGTGGGTTCATTTTGCCGTCCCACCTAGGATTTCTACTGTTTGAGTCTACTAATAAAATTGGATTTTAAACATACAAAGGAAGCCAGTGTGTTCCATATTAAAATCTCTTGGGGCTGGGTGTCTTGAAACCAATTTGCTTCTGAGTTATCCAGTATAATTACAGAATGTTAAGATCATTATCTGAATTACTCAGTTCAAAAAATAAGACACTACTTTGTTACATTTATACAATTCCATATCATAACCTGGACATCCCTCTGAAGAGGGCCGATGAGTACATAAATGTGCTTTTCGGACAGTTAATGTAATTTTTAAAGTATACACAAAGAGAAAAGGAGTACTTGTGGCACCTTAGAGACTAACCAATTTATCTGAGCATGAGCTTTCGTGAGCTACAGCTCACTTCATCGGATGCATCCACGGTATGCATCCGATGAAGTGAGCTGTAGCTCACGAAAGCTCATGCTCAAATAAATTGGTTAGTCTCTAAGGTGCCAAAAGTACTCCTTTTCTTTTTGCGAATACAGACTAACACGGCTGTTACTCTGAAACCTGTCATTAAAGTATACAGTTTTTCCTTTTCAAAATACTAGTGATGATGTTATTTGCGTTCCTGAGAATCCTCTCCTCCACTTTCCTATTTTTTTCTTTGAGCCCCCTTCTCTGCAGTGACTTCAAAGCAGTCAGTGCTGCAGCTGGAATCACCCATCTGGAGTAATTGTAGAGCAGCATGTGGCTGACCATCCTAGCCCAGGAGCACAGAGCCAGCTGTAAGTATCATGGAATCCCATGCAAAGTAGTGTACAGAACCCCATGTAGGTTCCTTCCCGAGACATTTTCCTCCACTTCCACAACTCCTTCTGTCAGCACAAAGCCATCTTTGAGCAACAATGCTCCCCAATCACTAGGCTGCATATGATTTCAAACCAAATCACATTTATCTTAAGAGGAACTCAGTACCCAGACACAAAAGGGTGGTTCATAGACAGCAGAAGCTGAAGAAGCCTGGAGGGGAGGAGAGTCATCCAGTCAGTGGTGCCTTCCCAAAACACAGGGTGCTCCGAAGCATGAGGGAAGGGCAAATAACTGACAGAAACCACACAATCTAGAAGATTTCAAATGCCGAATTATTACTGTTTTATCATTCAGTTTCAATCTAAAGGAGGATTAGCCTGTAGAACAAGATTCTAGAACTAGCTATCCAGCCGATATCTTTCCCTTGGAATCTGGCAGCCCCCACCAGGAAAATCGCCATCTAGAAAGTACATGAATTACTAGGCTTTGTTTCTTTTCAGTTTGCTGAAGGATCACAATACATTTGGGAGGCAGCCCCTCTTCAAACAGGAAACCATAGTGCCTCTATTCCTCACAACCTATTGCCAGTAGAAACTCTGAAGAGTAGTTTTAAGGCTCTGAGCCCACAGAAATTAGTGATTTCCTATGGTAGTCTCTCTGCTCTTGTCCTCTGTTGTTAGAACTATCTCCTTGCAAGAGAATCAGTAGACTCCTAACCACAGCTCTCAGTTAAGTGGCAAAAGTAATACTTCGACACTCCCCTCTCTGAACAAACAGCAGCAGCTTCATAGGGAAGGGCTCGAGATCAGTCCCCAGAAGCAGCAAAAAGAAAAGGAGTACTTGTGGCAAGACACTCTTTAAAGAGCCAGCACATCATAATAGAACAAATCACCCTTTACAAGCATCTGAAGTGTGGCACAGCTCCTCCAGAGCTACTTCTGTATTGGCGCAGTTTTAATCATTAGTGGCTTCGTGTTTTCCCCCACGTGCCCTTAGATCGCATTTCAATGAAAACGTTTCTTATTTAACAGATGCTGTCAAAGGATAGGGAGAAAAATAATCACTAGAAGTAGCAGGGCATGTCACAATATAGGAATGGCCTCAAGACAGCAGTTACATAAACTGTGTATGCTATTGGCACAATATTGCCAAAATACCAATGGCACTACCAGCCTCTTGACCTATGAACACTGAAATTAAACAATCAGACAAAGTCCTGCACTGAAACAGGCACGCTTTTCAATACTTCTGAAAAGATATAAACAAGAAAAGGGACAAATATATTTAACAGGAGTTAAATGTACAAGGATGTTGGATGCATCTAATAAATAAAAGGCTCTTTCTTAAGTTATCACATATAATTTGTATACAAGTCTGATTAGTATTTTACCAGTGAAATACCAGAATATTTATAACAATGTTAACATATACTCAGCATTTTTGGAAATGAATATTAATAAGTCAAAAAGAAAAGGAGGACTTGTGGCACCTTAGAGACTAACCAATTTATTTGAGCATGAGCTTTCGTGAGCTACAGCTCACTTCATTGGATGCATACCGTGGAAACTGCAGAAGACATTATATACACACAGAGACCATGAAACAATACCCCCTCCCACCCCACTGTCCTGCTGGTAATAGCTTATCTAAAGTGATCATCAAGCCATTTCCAGCACAAATCCAGGTTCTCTCACCCTCCGCCCCCCCCCCCCACACAAACTCACTCTCCTGCTGGTAATAGCTTATCCAAAGTGACCACTCTCCCTACAATGTGCATGATAATCAAGGTGGGCCATTTCTAGCACAAATCCAGGTTTTCTCACCCCCCACCCCCATACACACACAAACACAAGTACTCCTTTTCTTTTTGCGAATACAGACTAACACGGCTGTTACTCTGAAACCTGTCATTAATAAGTCAAATACAAACCCAAATATTTGGAATCTTCAGGCTGAATGAAATATTTTTATTGTCAAGCGGCCAAAGTATACGAAGTTTGGTCTGAAGCAGAACAGACAATGACAAGAATAGTTGAAGAGTGTTTATTGTTTCCAACACAATCATCAAGGAATCATCTGAGGCAAAATTGGTATTCTACTACCATCTGCAGGAAGAGAATGGAACTGTTTCCAATACAAAATATTCCACAGCAAATCATATACTGGTAATTACCGAAAATGTCTATACTTCCATTGTGATATGCAGTGTTTATGTAGCCATGTCAGTCCCAGGATATTACAGAGACAAGGTGGATGACATAATATCTTTTAACGGACCAACTTCTATTGGTGAGAAAGACAAGCTTTCGAGCTACCCAGAGCTATTTTTCCCCCCTATGACTACAGTGGTATTAACAGGCCACTTCACCTTGGGTGGTCCCCTAGAACAGTGGTTTTCAAACTGTGGGTCACGACCTGCTACTGGGTCGCGGAAAGTAAGGCACTGGGTCGTGGCAGCTCTGGTCAGCACCACTGACCAGGCTGTTAAAAGTCCATCGGTGGTGTTGCCTGGCTAAGGCAGGTTAGTCCCTATCTGTTCTGACAGTGCGCTGCGCCCCGGAAGTGGCCAACAGCAGGTCTGGCTTCACGGCCGGGGGAACACGGGGCTCTCTGTGCTGCCCCCGCCCCAAGCTCTGGCTTCACACTCCCATTGGCTGATTCCCGGCCAATGGGAGCTGGTGGTGCCTGCGGACGAGAGCCGCGGGGAGCCGCTTGCACACCTCCGCCTAGGAGCCGGACTTGCTGCTGGCTGCCTCTGAGGCACAGCATGGTCCATGGTGCCAGGACAGGCAGGAAGCCTGCCTTAGCATCCCCGCTGCACCGCTTACTGGGAGCCGCCCGAGGGAAGCCCATGCCCCAATCCCTTGGCCCAGCCCTGAGCCCCCCCCAACCTGAAGCCCCTTCCTGCACCCCAAAACCCTCATACTCGGCTCCAGCCCAGAGCCTGCCCTTCTGCCCAGAGCCCTGACCCCCTCCCACACCCAAATCCCCTTCCCCAACCCCACCCCACCCCAAACCCAGAGCCCCTTCTGCACCCCAAACTCCTCATCCCCAACCCCACCCCAGAGCCTGCCCCCGTCCAGAGCCCTGTCCCCCTCCCACACCCAAATCCCCTTCCCCAGCCCCACCCCAAACCCAGAGCCCCTCCTGCACCCCAAATTCCTCATCCCCAACCCCACCCCAGAGCCTGCACCCCCCAGCTCAGAGCCCTGACCCCCTCCCGCACCCCAACCCCTCATCCTCAGCTCCGTTGGGTCACGGGCATCAACAATTCTCTTCAGCTGGGTTGCCAGAAATTGTTTTTGAAAACCACTGCCTTAGAATATGTACTAACTGCTTATGCTAAACTTTACCTTTTTGCCCTCATATTTAGCTGTGACTCTGAGGTTATTTCTACTACAGCTGTCATAATTTTAAGTTGCTCAGGGGTGTGAATAAACCAGCCCCCTAAGAGATATAAATTATGCAGGCATAAGTGCTAGTGTGTACAGAGCTATCTTGGCGGGAAAGCTTCTCCCACCAACATAGGTTCTGCCGCTCGTGCGGGTGGGTTTTTTATGCCGCCGGGAGAGCTCTCTCCCGCCACCATAGAGAGTCTTCACCACAAACGCTGCAGAAGTAACTTATACCCACACATACATACATATATACACACACAGAGTATAAGTTTTAAACAATTTAATACTGTACACAGCAATGATGATTGTGAAGCTTGGGAGTCAGAGGGTGGGATATTTCCCAGGGAATGCCTTGCTGTTAAATGATGAACTAGCACTCGGCTGAGCTCTCAAGGGTTAACACATTGTTGTTAATGTAGCCTCACACTCTCCAAGGCAGCAGAAATGGAGGGAGGAGAAACAATGGAAGCATGGCAGTGGCTGTGAACATTCCCTGCGGAAACTGAACATGATGATGAACCCACACTATCCCACTGGAGTGCACCGCTCCCTCCACTTTCCAAAGTGCCGGGTGGCGCGTGTATGTATGAGAGTGAGAGAGAGAGAGAGAGAGAGAGAGAGATGCGCATTGCCCCTTTAAGTACACTGACCCCACTCTAAGTACATTGCCTTTTTAAGTAGATCAGCAAGTTGTGACAGCAAGCTCCCTCCATCCTGAGCCCTGTTGTGTTCCCTACCTCCTGCTCTGTGGAGATGGGGTACAGGAGCAGGGGGAGAGGGACACCCTGATATCAGCACCCCTCCTCCCTCTCACAGCAAGCAGGAGGCTCCCAAGGCAGAGGGCAGGAGCAGCACATGGCAGTGGGGGGAGGGGCAGCTGAACTGCTTGGCAATTGGTAGCCTGCTGGGCAGCTGCCATACAGGGAACTTAAGGGAGCTGATGGGGGGCTGCCGGCCCACCCTGGTTCCAAGCCCCCACCAGCTCGCTCCAACGGACCGCTCTTCCTGCAAGCAGTGGACAAAGCAGGCAGCTGCCAAACAACATTATAAAGGAGCATTGCACAACTTTAAATGAGCCATGTTCTCTAATAGATCAGCGACGTCACAACAAAACAAAGTTAACCAGGACGACGTTAAGTGAGTGAGCTGTAGCTCACGAAAGCTTATGCTCAAATAAATTGGTTAGTCTCTAAGGTGCCACAAGTACTCCTTTTCTTTTTGCGAATACAGGCTAACACGGCTGTTACTCTGAAACGAGTTACTGTATAACACTTATCACAAGATTGGTGAGCAGTGCAGAATCCATGCTTTCAGGCAGAGATGGGAGGCATGCAGTTTACAGGGGCTGTTGAAAAACATCAAAAAACGTAGTTGGAAGCCCATGGAATGATGGGACAGAAAGAACTGCAGCATGGGATGGTGGGTCCACACCCATCATGCACAAGTTGCACCGCTCTCTCTCGATGCTCGAGCACCAACTATGGATGCCCTCAGCTGACACAAGGAGCGTTGTGTGAGCATGCACGATCGATACAATTATAGTGGCCATCAGCATAACCTGCGTTGACATAATGCTGTAGTGTATACATACTCTGAGGGCTTGTCTTCGTGTACAGTGATACAGCTGCACCAGCAAAGACATTACTACGCTGACGGGATAGCACTGTCTACACACAGGGTTAAGTATAACTACATCACTCAGGAGTGTGGATTTTTTACACCCCTGAGCGACGTAATTATATTAATGTAGACCTGGCTCAAGTACCTTTCCCAGACCTAAGGAAGAGCTCTGTGTAGCTTGAAAGCTTGTCTCTCTCACCAACAGAAGTTGGTCCAATAAAAGATATTACCTCACCTGCCTTGTCTCGCTATACTTTCATTGAATAATATTTTTGTACTAGGATCCCAACTTCAAAATGTTTTCTCTTTAGGAAACAGAAGTGCTTGGAAGTTACAATGGCCACATTAGAGCTCCTACAAACTGTTTGATCATCATTTTATTTGCCCATGTTCCTAAACTTTTCTGTAACCTTATGGTTTTGAAGGCTATGAAGAACTCAGCCATGAGGAGATGAAAGACGCTAAAAGGAAATTTATACCCCAAATTAAAAAACACAGTAAAAGAACTAAAAAAGAGCCACCATGGCTTAACAACCATAGAAGCAGTGAGAGATAAAAAGGCATCTTTTAAAAAGTAGAAGTCAAATCCTAGTGAGGTAAATAGAAAGGAGCATAAACACTGCCAAATTAACGTAAAATTGTAATAAGAAAAGCCAAAAAGGAGTTTGAAGAACGGCTAGCCAAAAACTCAAAAGGTAATAAAATGTTTTTTAAGTACATCAAAAGCAGGAAGCCTGCTAAACAACCAGTGGGGCCCCTGGACGATTGAGATACAAAAGGAGCACTTAAAGACAATAAAGTCATCGCAGAGAAACTAAATGAATTCTTTGCTTCAGTCTTCATGGCTGAGGATGTTCGGGAGATTCCCAAACCTGAGCAGTCTTTTGTATGTGACAAATCTGAGGAATTATCACAGATTGAAGTATCACTAGAGGTGGTTTTGGAATTAACTGAGAAACTTAACAGTAACAAGTCACCGGGACCAGATGGCATTCACCCAAAAGTTCTGAAAGAACTCAAATGTGAAATTGTGGAACTATTAACTATGGTTTGTAACCTGTCCTTTAAATCAGCTACTGTACCCAATGACTGGAATATAGCTAATGTAACGCCAATATTTAAGAAGGGCTCTACAGGTGATCCTGGCAATTACAGACTGGTAAGTCTAACATCAGTACCAGGCAAGTTAGTTGAAACAATAGTAAAGAATAAAATTGTCAGGCACATAGAAGAGCATAAATTTTTGGGCAAAAGTCAACATGGTTTCTGTAAAGGGAGATCATGTCTTACTAATCTATTAAAGTTCTTTGAGGGGGTCAACAAACATGTGGACAAGGGGGATCCAGTGGACATAGTGTACTTAGATTTCCAGAAAACCTTTGACAAGGTCCCTCACCAATGGCTCTTACGTAAATTAAGTTGTCATGGGATAAGCGGGAAGATCCCTTCATGGATTGAGAACTGGTTAAAAGGCAGGGAACAAATGGTAGGAATAAATGGTAAATTTTCAGAATGGAGAGGAGTAACTATTGGTGTTGCCCAAGGGTCAGTCCTAGGACCAATCCTATTCAACTTATTCATAAATGATCTGGAGAAAGGGGTAAACAGTGAGGTGGCAAAGTTTGCAGATGATACTAAACTGCTCAAGATAGTTAAGACCAAAGCAGACTGTGAAGAACTTCAAAAAGATCTCACAAAACTAAGTGATTGGGCAACAAAATGGCAAATTAAATTTAATGTGAATAAATGTAAAGTAATGCACACTGGAAAAAATAACCCCAACTATACATAGAATATGATGGGGGCTAATTTAGCTACAACTAATCAGGAGAAAGATCTTGGAGTCATCGTGGATAGTTCTCTGAAGACATCCACGCAGTGTGCAGCGGCAGTGAAAAAAGCAAACGGGATGTTATGAATAATTTTAAAAGGGATAGAGAATAAGATGGAGAATATCTTATTGCCCTTATATAAATTCATGGTATGCCCACACCTTGAATACAGCATACAGATGTGGTCCCCTCATCTCAAAAAATATATACTGGCATTAGAAAAGGTTCAGAGCAGGGCAACTAAAATGATTAGGGGTTTGGAACGGGTCCCATATGAGAAGAGATTAAAGAGGCTAGGACTTTTCAGCTTGGAAAAGAGGAGACTAAGGGGGGATATGACAGAGGTATAGAAAATCATGAGTGGTGTGGAGAAAGTGAATAAGGAAAAGTTATTTTCTTGTTCCCATAATATAAGAACTAGGGGCCACCAAATGAAATTAATGAGTATTTAAAACGAATAAAAGGAAGTTCTTCTTCACTCAGCGCACAGTCAACCTGTGGAACCCCTTGCCTGAGGAGGTTGTGAAGGCTAGGACTATAACAGGGTTTAAAAGAGAACTGGATAAATTCATGAAGGGTAAGTCCATTAATGGCTATTAGCCAGGATGGGTAAGGAATGGTGTCCCTAGCCTCTGGTTGTCAGAGGGTGGAGATGGAGAGCAGGAGAGAGATCACTAGATCATTACCTGTTAAGTTCACTGCCTCTGGGGCACCTGGCATTGGCCACTGTCGTAGACAGGATACTGGGCTGGATGGACCTTTGGTCTGACCCAATATAGCCGTTCTTATGAAATGGAGAGAAATCCAAAAACAGATTTCTTCAGTGCATGCAGTCCAATAACACTGGCCTCCTTGCCAGTGAGCGCTACTTTCTGACAAAACCAAATTGGCTGAAAAAATATTTGTATAATCTCACAAGAATCTAATACCCTACAGGAGAATTTTGAGGTTCTGGAACCAAAGGTCAGATCATTTACCCCTTAACTAATTGCCCTCTATGGAAAAAACTGAGATCAGGGAAAAAACACAAACAAGTGGAGAAGAGTGTTCCAGAAACAAAACAGTGGCTGATTCTGTGTCTCAGAAGAAACATTAATAATCATGAATCAGAGGAATGAAAACTCTTACCGGCTGGCACAGCCCAGCTTTACAAGATATCATTTGAATATGTCAGCTGGATGAAAGTAAAAGTCACAGCTCAAGAAGACCTACAGCCAAAGGAAGGACCTTATTAAACAGTATGCAAAGTGGTGTTATGGCATACTATGGAGAGGGAATCAAAAGCAGAATAAAGAGCAACAATACTGCTCCTCTACCAGACATCACACTAGAATCTGTTTGCAAGAGCAGTAGAAGGACTCTTCTAGCTGTTTTCTCCAGATCTCAAGGTAATTTAATAGAAAAATGTCAATTGTGTTAAATCTCAATTGTGTTATTCAATGGGGATATGACCATAAAAATTCTTTCTCCTGCAAAACTTTGGGTAAACTTCAATAACAACATGCGTTTGGAGACGCAGAACCTGAAACACAGCTATCGGCCACACACAAAAACAATACATAAAAGAATTCTAAGAAACTTAACTAGAAAGGACTCCAAAGTTTGGTTTATGGCTGTTACAAAGTTGTTTTATCAAGGATTATGGTTTAATTCTTTGTAATATTTGTTGAACAAAGTGCTTCCACCTTGCTATCATTATCCCTAATGGAGCAGCAAAATTATGCAATACCATATTCAGGACATGTTATTACTAAAATATCCGGACATGGACTAATGCCTCCCCTTTCTTTCACCTTTACTTCCCACAAATGGTATGTGGACAGGAAAAGAAACTATAATAAGAAGTGGATTGTTAATGCCCCCGCACAGGATACTTTATACACAGAGGGACAATACTTTATGCAGAACTTTGGTGAAAGAAAACATTTAAATGCTTATATCTGCAATAGATCTGATATAGAGTTTTGGGTTTCATATTTAATTGCTTCCAATAAAACCAATATTTTTAAAGTATACCACAGTTTCCACATGTGGGGAGCAGAGGGGTACAAGAATGCCTTTCTTCTCATTTATGTTGATTGCAAACACATCCAAATAGTATGTCTAGTTTTTTTGATTGTTTCATTTTTTATTTTTTTTTAAGGAATAAGTACAAACTTAGGCCAGGTTTACACTCTAAATTTACACTGATATAACTATGTAGCTATGGGGTATGAAAAATCCACACCCCTGAGCAACGCAGTTATACCAACTTAACCCCCAGTGTAAACAGTGCTGTGTCAACAGGAGAGCTTCTCCCATCAACACAGCTACCCACCTCTTGTGGAGGTGGATTAACTACACCCAACAGGAGAAGCTCTCCCGTCGGCATAGTAGTGTAGCATTCATGCAGGGTTCATGCACTTGGCAACATTCAGGGCACACCTGGAGTGTTGTGTAGCAGGAGTGCACAGACGGCTCCTCTCAAGGGCATGAACCTTGGAATCTCGCCCAGATGACATGAACCGTGAGAAGCCTCCCAGGACTGGGCTCAAGGCCCAAGAGCAAGGAATGTGGTAGATAGATATTGGTAAATAAGAATATTAAACAAAGCCAGTGTATTCCTTTTATCTGTTGGAGTATGTAATGCGCGGGGGGAGAGAAAGAATAAAAGAGAGGGTGGAAAGCTGACAGGAGACCAGCCCGTTGGCAGACCAGCCTGCTTGCTTGCTTAAAGCCTTGTTCTGTCTTGTATTTGAACCGCAACATAGTAGCATATTTACTGAAGCACTATAGTGGTGCAGCTGCACCAGTACCGCTGCAGTGTTGTAAGTGAAGACCTGCCCTGAGAGTGATGTGGGTAACCAAATCTCATGCTTCACAGCATCAGGTGGCTGGACTGCATATGGGTATCGGAGAGAAATTACGCACAAAGTGCACAGCATTGACCAGTTGACTAAGTGCATTATGCAATAAGGAAGCATGGACTTTGCCTTGTTCTGAAGCCTCAGATACTTTTCACTGCCAGAGAAAGGCCAGTGCTCTTAGATGAACAAGTAGTCTGATCAACTATGGCAATTCCTATGTTCCTTTCCATCCCCTGTAATGCACCAATAGAAGGGAAAAAAAGCCAACAGAAGGGAAAAAAAGAAAAGAATCAGGGAGAAATGCCTAGCATTGCTGTAAACATCACAATTATGGGGAAGATTTTCTGAAGTTAATGGAAAATCAAGATATGGCAGACCTACATCTGGGAACAGATTTGACAACTGCTAAGGAGGTGATATGACGGATCTTCAGGTGGAGCCAGTCATCCACTCTGCTCTTGAAGCACCCAATATCCAATAAGGGAAAGGAAACCCTCATTAGCTTTAACCCCAACTGTTCACACCATTTCCCTCAGACGGTTGCCATGGCCATCATCTTCAGATTAAGACCTATGAACCTGCTAAGAGAGCTCAAAAGGAGGAAGCATAGATATAACTATTATGTTGCTCTTTTTAAAAGAAATGTTAAGGAAAGCTAAGATAGTGCTATTCTTTCCAGTACCAGCTTTTTCATCCCAGTAACAGGGCTTAGGAGTGCCTTAAAAGGTATGTCTACACTGCAAATAAAAACCTGTAGTTGGCCCATGAGGCTTGGGCCATAGCCCGAGCTCTGCAACCCTCGCAAGGTCCTAGAGCCCGGGCTCCAGCCCGAGTGTCTAAACTGCAATTAAAAAACCCCCCAGCCCAAGCCCAAGCCCAAGCCATTGGCATGGGCCAGCCGGGGGTTTTTAACTGCAGCATAGACAGACCCACACTGACCAAGTAACCTCTCCAGAAAGTTAAGGAGCAGCCTTCACAGGCTCCTGAATTAGTCTCATCCCTAGTAAATTAGTTCCCACGACAGACTATACATGTTTTCTCAATGGTCTGCCAGACCTAAGTGCCTTGAAACATTTTCTTGTTCAGTTATACTCAGCAACCTAGGGCTTCTGGCCAGTGTAGTTTTGCACCTGACAATATATTACCATTGAAGTAAACTGATACCAAGCAAGGGCAAAATCCAAACCATTTAACCTGTTACAAAGGAGAGGGAGAGCATCTGGCAATGGAGCATGCAGAGCTGGCCAGACATATCACAGAGATCCCTGTTTTAGGAGAGGAGCTTGGGACCCTAAAGTCCACACTTATCACCTCTTTTTCGCATGTCACTCCACATTTTACTCCACCCCAAATGCACATGCAGCCGAGAGAATCACAATCTCAAATTAACTATCAGACTCTAACCTACTTTCACCCTGCTATAAGCAAATACAGAGCAGCAGCACAGCATAAACATGATGGGGAGAAAAGACAGGGACAACAAGGGGCGTGGAAGAGAGGCAGAAGGGGAAGTAAAAATAAAGGAGGGGGAAGATGCTTCCAATCTGGACCAATATTCCAGCTGGAAAATAACCCCTCTCCCCACTATGTGTTGTTATCTTCCCAACCCACATACCTCAACAGTGTGACAATTATAGGTGAAGAGCAATGGTTAAAAAAAAAAATCTAAATTTTCTGGAAGCTAAGTAGAACCCACTCGTACCATTTTGAACATAATAGTGTCACATATCACAAATTAAGAGTCAATCTGAATCAGTAATTCAAGTCTTCCAGATACTTCTTGGTGCTGCTGGAAGCCGTGTTCAAGATTCAGCTAATGACACCCTACCTACCGTGTGAGTCAATACGGCGCCAATGCCCCAACATGATTTTATAAGCACTGCGTGGTGGGGTTGCCTTAAAAACCAATGAGGATCTGAACTCATGTAGTCATTAAAGAAAATATGTGACTTGCCATAAGAAAAGCGTTGTTAACCCTAGTACCCTGGCCAAATTCCAACTCCAGCAATTACATTCTGCCAACCTAAATCCCCCTTGCTGTTTCAATTGGATATGACATTTTTCTTCCCTTCCAGCCCTGAACTGCAATACAGTATTTTGCGCTGTTGAATAGCTGCCACATTTCAGTGGTGGTGAACATTATCTACAGAGCTACATACACATACATGGAGTAGATGAAGCACTTTACAAACTTAGGGATCTTTGGGGAATTATGATGCTATATACATTTAAAATACTACATTTCATCTTTTTTTGCACTGACTTCCAGCTTTTTCTCTCCCCCCCCCACCCATGGAACTCAGATTAAAAAGTGGAAGTATAAAAAGTCACAAAAAGGGAAGAGAGAGAGAGAAAAGAAAAAAAAAGAGGAGACATGAAAAAGGGGTCCAATGAAAGACTGAAAACAAGATTTAAAGGACCAGACACAAGAAAAGAATCTCAGAGCAAGTCTACACTACGGTGTTAAATTGACCGAAGTTAAGCAATTCCAGCTAGGTGAATAATGTAACTGGAGTCAATGTAGCTTACGTTGACTTATTGCGGTGTCTAAACCACGCTGGGTCAATTGAAGACTTACCTTACGCTTCTCGTTCTGGTGGAGTACCGGAGTCGACAGGAGAGCAACCTGTGGTTGACTTAGCGGGTCTTCACTACCCTGAAGGCTGGACTATGCTACCTCTTAAGTCAATGTAACTTACGTCACTCAGGAGTGTAACTTACGTCACTCAGGAGTGTCACCCCCTTGCGTGACATAAGTTACATCGACTTAAGTACTGTCCACAACAGACTATGCACGTCTTCAGCAGACGCGGTGCAGCTAGACCGATGTAGCCCGGTAGTGTAGACCTGCCCTCATACCCAGTACACTGGACACACCCAGAACCAGAGACACAGAATCAAAGAAAAACAAATCGAGAATTGAACAAGAACCATCAGTCAAAATTTAGGCAATTAAAAACTCCTGATTGCAGCAGAAAGTGATGTCTGAAACAAAAATACAGAATGGGAAGAATTAATGTGACAACAATAAGCCACATTTACAGTTTGCATGGAAAGGAAGAGAGGGGAACACATCTAACCAGGTCATCCCAAAAATTACTCTCTGCCACAAAAACACAAAAACTAGAATATTTCCTTAGTAAAATTATGTAACATAAATAGTGTTTATATCTGCAAAGAGCTTTACAAAATTATAGCCTAGTGCTGCAAACACTATCAGGCATCATGAGTAGTGGGAAATTAATAAGGTTTGTACATGTGAGAAAAGACCTAAAGGGACTGGTCCTTAATCCTCAAAGGTCATGTGAGGGAAGTAATATCACCATTTTACATAAAGCGAAACTAAGTTAGAAAGGTCAAGTGACTTGCCACAGGCCACCGAGGAAATCAGTAGCTGGAATAAGAACTCAAGACCTTTTGGTTCTTAGTTCCATACCCAGACCATGACTCTCAGTTGAAAGTGTTATTTAAATGTGAACACAACTCCTTAGTTTACTGACAAAAACAAAATTCGCTATGATTTGCATTGCAGGGCCAATATAGCCCTGGAAGAACAGGCAGACTTCGCAGCTGGTGATTTCACTCATTAGGATATGGGTGGGATGGATTTGAAGCAACAGCCCATATTTAAGATACTCAGTTGAGTGTACCCATATTCAGACACCAACTTATTGTTTTCACTAGTAAACTGACAATATTTCATTTCAGAAGTAACTGATAGCAAAATATGGAACAAAAAGATTATGCCTTTTATAGCATCTTTTTGTACAATGCCTACTTTCAACCTTGTGATTTCAATCAGAAACAAAAAAAATTATAGAAAGACGTTTATATTTATTCTTCCCCGCTAGTTTTTGATCTTTCAGAAGTCACATATAGCAGTCCCAAATACTCCACAAGAGCCACAATTACTAATCAGAAAGACAATAATTTGAACAACAAGCAATGTTGAAGAATAGTTTAGTCAATTTGAATAACAGAAGTAGTATCTAATAAAAAAGTGACACATTGTGATGGTACAAATATAGGGTACAACGCATTTATTTTGTATTTATAAAAAATAAAAATAAAAAATGTGTTTTAGGGGAAAAAGTACAATAGAAATATTCACTGTACAACACTGTTTACAGTATGCAAGCCAACTAATGTTTTTAAATACATTTGGATACAAGTATCCCCCAAAGCCATTAGTAGTAATAATAAAAATCGCTAAAAAATATTATTTGAGAAATCTAACACTTTCCCCACTAGGTGGCAGCAATGATTTAGCTATCTGATTTAGCCAAATGAAGACAGAACCAATGGGCTGCCTATTGGATACCTCTTAATTACAGTCTTAAGCAAAGCATCACTGTCCAATGCACTCCGCTAATAACTATAACTTCCTAGTAGGATCTAGACCTAGCAGGACCTAGAGATTAAAAAACACATTCCTAAGAAAGGTTTCAGAGTAACAGCCGTGTTAGTCTGTATTCGCAAAAAGAAAAGGAGTACTTGTGGCACCTTAGAGACTAACCAATTTATTAGAGCATAAGCTTTCGTGAGCTACAGCTCACTTCCTCAGATGCATATTGTGGAAACTGCAGCAGGCTTTATATATACAGAGAGAATATGAAACAATACCTCCTCCCACCCCACTGTCCTGCTGGTAATAGCTTATCTAAAGTGATCATCAGGTGGGCCATTTCCAGCACAAATCCAGGTTTTCTCACCCTCCACCCCCCCCACACAAATTCACTCTCCTGCTGGTGATAGCCCATCCAAAGTGACAACTCTTTACACAATGTGCATGACAATCAAGTTGAGCTATTTCCTGCACAAATCCAGGTTTTCTCACATCCCCCCCACCCCCATACACACACAAACTCACTCTCCTGCTGGTAATAGCTCATCCAAACTGACCACTCTTCAAGTTTAAATCCAAGTTCAACCAGAACATCTGGGGGGGGGGGGGTAGGAAAAAACAAGAGGAAACAGGCTACCTTGCATAATGACTTAGCCACTCCCAGTCTCTATTTAAGCCTAAATTAATAGTATCCAATTTGCAAATGAATTCCAATTCAGCAGTTTCTCGCTGGAGTCTGGATTTGAAGTTTTTTTGTTTTAAGATAGCGACCTTCATGTCTGTGATTGCATGACCAGAGAGATTGAAGTGTTCTCCGACTGGTTTATGAATGTTATAATTCTTGACATCTGATTTGTGTCCATTTATTCGTTTACGTAGAGACTGTCCAGTTTGACCAATGTATATGGCAGAGGGGCATTGCTGGCACAGGATGGCATATATCACATTGGTGGATGTGCAGGTGAACGAGCCTCTGATAGTGTGGCTGATGTTATTAGGCCCTGTGATGGTGTCCCCTGAATAGATATGTGGGCACAATTGGCAACGGGCTTTGTTGCAAGGATAAGTTCCTGGGTTAGTGGTTCTGTTGTGTGGTATGTGGTTGTAGTGTCCAGGAAGTGGATCTCTTGTGTGGACTGGACCAGGCTGAGATTGGTGGTGGGATGGAAATTGTTGAAATCATGGTGGAATTCCTCAAGGGCTTCTTTTCCATGGGTCCAGATGATGAAGATGTCATCAATATAGCGCAAGTAGAGTAGGGGCTTTAGGGGACGAGAGCTGAGGAAGCGTTGTTCTAAATCAGCCATAAAAATGTTGGCATACTGTGGGGCCATGCGGGTACCCATAGCAGTGCCGCTGGACACTACAGTGCTAATAAACAATGGTCACATAAACACCACCCTATACCGGAAACCTACTGACTGCTATTTCTACCTGCATGCCTCCAGCTTTCACCCTGACCACACCACACGATCCATCGTCTACAGCCAAGCTCTGCGATACAACCGCATTTGCTCCAACCCCTCAGACAGAGACAAACACCTACAAGATCTATATCAAGCTTTCTTACAACTACAATACCCACCTGCAGAAGTAAAGAAACAGATTGATAGAGCCAGAAGAGTTCCCAGAAGTTACCTACTACAGGACAGGCCTAACAAAGAAAATAACAGAACGCCACTAGCCATCACCTTCAGCCCCCAATTAAAACCCCTCCAACGCATTATTAAGGATCTACTACCTATCCTAAAGGACGACCCAACACTCTCACAAATCTTAGGAGACAGGCCAGTCCTTGCCTACAGACAGCCCCGCAACCTGAAGCAAATACTCACCAACAACCACATACCACACAACAGAACCACTAACCCAGGAACTTATCCTTGCAACAAAGCCCATTGCCAATTGTGCCCACATATCTATTCAGGGGACACCATCACAGGGCCTAATAACATCAGCCACACTATCAGAGGCTCGTTCACCTGCACATCCACCAATGTGATATATGCCATCCTGTGCCAGCAATGCCCCTCTGCCATATACATTGGTCAAACTGGACAGTCTCTACGTAAACGAATAAATGGACACAAATCAGATGTCAAGAATTATAACATTCATAAACCAGTCGGAGAACACTTCAATCTCTCTGGTCACGCAATCACAGACATGAAGGTCGCTATCTTAAAACAAAAAAACTTCAAATCCAGACTCCAGCGAGAAACTGCTGAATTGGAATTCATTTGCAAATTGGATACTATTAATTTAGGCTTAAATAGAGACTGGGAGTGGCTAAGTCATTATGCAAGGTAGCCTGTTTCCTCTTGTTTTTTCCTACCACCCCCCCCAGATGTTCTGGTTTAACTTGGATTTAAACTTGAAGAGTGGTCAGTTTGGATGAGCTATTACCAGCAGGAGAGTGAGTTTGTGTGTGTATGGGGGTGGGGGGGATGTGAGAAAACCTGGATTTGTGCAGGAAATAGCTCAACTTGAT
This sequence comes from Lepidochelys kempii, assembly GCF_965140285.1. Lineage (NCBI taxonomy): Eukaryota > Metazoa > Chordata > Testudines > Cheloniidae > Lepidochelys > Lepidochelys kempii. Next base: position 197,706,500 of record NC_136382.1, read on the forward strand.
TGTCATGCACATTGTGTAAAGAGTTGTCACTTTGGATGGGCTATCACCAGCAGGAGAGTGAATTTGTGTGGGAGGGTGGAGGGTGAGAAAACCTGGATTTGTGCTAGAAATGGCCCACCTGATGATCACTTTAGATAAGCTATTACCAGCAGGACAGTGGGGTGGGAGGAGGTATTGTTTCATATTCTCTCTGTATATATAAAGCCTGCTGCAGTTTCCACGATATGCATCTGAGGAAGTGAGCTGTAGCTCACGAAAGCTTATGCTCTAATAAATTGGTTAGTCTCTAAGGTGCCACAAGTACTCCTTTTCTTATTCCTAAGAAACATTTCTACTTCCAGTGCCAGATGAAGGCTTTCCTCCTCTACTAGGGATACATGATGAAAATCTGTTTGTCGGGTTAATAAAATATTTTATTTCCTACTCAGTTTCTACTGGGAATGAGTTATTCACAGTAGGCATGCTTATTACAATAATTATTCAAAAAAATCAAGGAGTACCTACTAGTTACTCTTCATTTTTTTTAAATGATACAAAAGAAAATGTTTACAGAAACTGCACTTAGTCCAATACATTTCATATATTAATAATTTTAAAAATAGTCTATTATTTTATATGTGTTATTACTATCTGCATCACAGTAGTGCCTAAAGTCTCCAAATGAGATCAGTGCCCCATTGCACTAGGCACTGTACAAACACATAGTAGAAGCCAGTCTCTGCCCTGAAAAGAGCTTACGCTCTAAATAAATGAGATAGATATAGGGTGAGAGGGGAAACAGAAGGACAAACAGGTGCTGTTTGATTTTGGGCAAGTAACTTCAATTTAGATGAGCTGGAAATAGAACTCCAATCTCCTAAGTCACATTCCAGTTTCCTACCTGCTGAACTACGCTGACAGATGTAACTCATTTCTGTATAGTGAGATGTACTGTGACTTCAGGTAGTAATCTGATATTTTTATAAAGGTTGATCAGTTCCATTTTCCCTACCTGCAGCACAGAGACATTGTGTCAATAGGGTACCAGGGTAAAAATGCCCTCTGCCAACTTTTCCTGTTCCTTTGACGTGCGTAAAGACACTCTCAGCTGCAACCAACTCCAACCTGCTCTATTAAATGTTGCAGTAATACCACAGAGCAGAGAGTATTCTGACAACTCTTCTGCTTTGCAAAAGGTATGTTCACCGTTATTTGTTTGACTGAGTGACTGGCTAGATACACAGATTTAGGCAATATGGTCACTCATATAATGGATAGTTAAATCCAGTGTAAGAAATATTGTCCTGGGGAGAACCAGATTTTTCAGAAACTGGAAAGGCAATAGAGCCTTTAACTTCTAAATCACACCTTCACATCCAAGTGAAACACCTAACCCTACGATTGCATCTGCGCTGATAGGCCCTCCTACCTACATGGAGATGACTGCAGGAACATGGCCGTAGACTGGTAACACCTAACATTCACTCCAGGTGATACCAGTTTTCATGTTTAGGTAAAATGGTTTGGTGGCCTCAGTGCACAGTCCAACGGACAGCTGTTCACATTACAAAACCACCACCACAGCTGACACCAATTGGTTATTCTGCTGGCATTCTACAACTGAGACACCAAAGAACAAATCAGTTTAGAAACTGAACTACCCTCTAACCCCTTGAAATGGTCCCTCCACGTCACGGCTGAGAAACATTAGTGGGACACCACAGGGGAAGCTTTTGCTACTACTGTGTGTTATGTCTATGACCCTGCCAAATTCACAGCTGTTAAAAAACGCATCATGGACCGTGAAATCTGATCTCCCCCTGAAATCTGGCTATTGAAGGGGCCTCCCACCATGTACCGGGCTCCAGCTGCTAGTCCCAGAAGGACTTCCTCTTTCCCTGCAGGGTGGTACACCCTTACTTCTGTAAAAAGAAAAGGAGTACTTGTGGTGTTGCCTTCAAAGCTAGGCTCTGCAGGCAGCAAAGCCATGGAGCTTCCTGCTGTGAGGGGAGTTTCCCGGAGAGGGGTCTGACCTGCCCCCTGGAGTGGCCCGTGCAGGGGAAGAGAAAGTCCTGTCCTTCCCCAGCTAAGCCGGGACTAACAGCTGGAGCACAGTGCAGGGTCTGGGGCACCCCCAACCCTGCTCCTCCCAGCTCCAGGCCCAGCACTCATAGGTTAAAGGAGCCTTGGGCTGGCTCGGGGGAGTTGGATCATGGCACCTCCCTGACCATGAGGCCCTAGGTGGTGACCCACCCATAAGACTGGCCTTGCACCCCCCCAAAGTGATGATCTCCACAATACCCTGCGACCCTCACTTCTGCGCTGCTGTGGGCGGCGACACTGGCTTCAGAGCTGGGCACCTGGACAGCAGCTGCTGCTCCGTGGTCGCCCAACTCTGAAGACAGTGCCCCTGCCAGCAGCCGCACAGAAGTAAGGGTGGCAACCCCACTGCCCACCACAACCCGTTGTTGTGTCACAACCCCCCACAGTTACAACACTATGAAATTTCACATGTAAACATCTGAAACCATGAAATTGACTATTTAAAAAATCCTATTACCATGAAATTGACCAAAATGGACCAAGCATTTGGTAGGGCTCTAATTATGTCTAGTCAAACCAGCCTCAACGAGTAGTAACATTTAAAAGAAAATGTAGCCTGCTTCCATCTTCGACACCCTAATTGCTGCACGCCATGCCAGCCATGTCCCATGATTTTACTCACCAACTTGTCCCAAATCTCGGCTGCAACTCCCATGAGCGGTTGCCACTGCAACATGGGGGAAGAACAGACTTACAGGAGCAGGGGATTTTTTCTTTTAAGCGAATGGGCGGGCAGGCAGGCACCCACCCACCCAGCCCCCCTGCCCCTCTCTGAGGGCTGTCCCTGGGCCGAGGTTTCAGGGACCATCCCAAAGGCCGTGGGGCAACCCCAGCACCAAACTCTGCTTGGTCCCACGGATGCTCACGGCCTCGTTCACTGCGCAGCTCGGTTTATTTAACCCGTGAGCCCCTCCTGTCATGCCTGTAAATGGCGACATCAACTGTCCGTCGGTCCGTCCCGACCCCTCTCCACTGGCCCCCCAGCCCAGCTTGTCCGTCTGTCCCTCGCGCCCCCCCTTTCCCCAGCCCAGCTTGTCCGTCTGTCCCTCGCGCCCCCCCTTTCCCCAGCCCAGCTTGTCCGTCTGTCCCTCGCGCCCCCCCTTTCCCCAGCCCAGCTTGTCCGTCTGTCCCTCGCGCCCCCCCTTTCCCCAGCCCAGCTTGTCCGTCTGTCCCTCGCGCCCCCCCTTCCCCCCAGCCCAGCTTGTCCGTCTGTCCCTCGCGCCCCCCCTTTCCCCAGCCCAGCTTGTCCGTCTGTCCCTCGCGCCCCCCCTTCCCCCCAGCCCAACTTGTCCGTCTGTCCCTCGCGCCCCCCCTTCCCCCCAGCCCAGCTTGTCCGTCTGTCCCTCGCGCCCCCCCTTTCCCCAGCCCAGCTTGTCCGTCTGTCCCTCGCGCCCCCCCTTTCCCCAGCCCAGCTTGTCCGTCTGTCCCTCGCGCCCCCCCTTTCCCCAGCCCAGCTTGTCCGTCTGTCCCTCGCGCCCCCCCTTCCCCCCAGCCCAGCTTGTCCGTCTGTCCCTCGCGCCCCCCCTTTCCCCAGCTTGTCCGTCTGTCCTTCGCGCCCCCCCTTTCCCCAGCCCAGCTTGTCCGTCTGTCCCTCGCGCCCCCCCTTCCCCCCAGCCCAGCTTGTCCGTCTGTCCCTCGCGCCCCCGCCCAGCTTGTCCGTCTGTCCCTCGCGCCCCCCCTTTCCCCAGCCCAGCTTGTCCGTCTGTCCTTCGCGCCCCCCCTTCCCCCCAGCCCAGCTTGTCCGTCTGTCCCTCGCGCCCCCCCTTCCCCCCAGCCCAGCTTGTCCGTCTGTCCCTCGCGCCCCCGCCCAGCTTGTCCGTCTGTCCGGCCGCGGGCGCTGCTACCTTGAGGACGCCGCTCATCTTGGCCAGCAGGGCCCGGAACTCGTGCGGCGCCGCCTCGGGGTAGAGCTGGCCCCGCAGCAGCTCCTCGGTGACGCCCGCGTGGCCGTAGTACGCGGCCTGCGCGATGCCGCTCAGCAGCCCGCTCAGCGGCCTGGAGCCCGCGGGCTGGGGCTGCTCCGCCGCCATGCCGGACCGGGGGAGCGAGCGAGCGAGCGCCGGCACGGCAAGTGACGGGGGCCGGGCGGGGACAAACCCAGAGAGGGACGGAGCCCGCCGCGCTCTCCACAGCGCCCTCGTCTGGTGCCTCTGCACGCGGCTCTTCCCCGTGGAGCCCGCCTGGCCCTTCCCTGCTCCCGCGGAGAGGCCGCCAGAGCGCTCCGCCCCCGCCTCAAGGGGACAGGCCTGAGCCAGCCCCGGAGCCCCCCGTGCCAGCCAGCAGCCCCCAGCCTCCCCGCCCATCCCCTCTCCCAGCGCCAGGCTCAGCAAACACTGGACAAAGTCTTCTTACCTTCTGCCCCCTTCACTTCTAGCTCTGCAGGGACAAGTGGAAGGTCCCTTCTCCCGGGATGTTTTTGTTGGTCTATACTTTGACAGAAGGGCTGATCCTTTTAGGCCACGCTACCGTCTGGAGCAGTGGTTCCCCAACTTTCACAACCTGTGAACCCCTGTCACTAAAATGTCTAGTCTTGTGAGCCCCCCTCCTAAATATGAATATTTCCAGGGATTTCCTCCTTTACCTGAGTCTAAATTATAAAAGCAGTGATCCTGGAAATATAAAATTTGTTTTTATGACGTGCTTATTACACACTATATTATTCTTACTATTAATCATTACAGTATTTTTATTACGTTATGAAAATGGCAACACTCTTCCAAGATCTCACTTTCGTAGCTTGTATCACTTTGAATAAGCCTGTTATAAGACAAGGCTCCTATGTTTCATCAAGGAGTATCAGATGTGAAACAGCATGAAGGTATTTAAGAAGCCAACTCAAAGAGTTCTTCCTACACAAGCATTCAGGTCTTGAGCAGTCCAGGCAAACCGCGCATGTTACAACAAAGCTTAATCTTGTTCTTCATAATAATTTTAAAAACAATACTAGCTGCCTATTTAATTTTGAAAACACCAAAAAATATCCACCTCCCTTTCCATTTCTTATAAGGAGTCTTGAAGTTTAAATCTCCTCAGTGTGATAGATATGATTGCTTTGATCTGCTTAGCTCTTGGAAATCCAGGGACTCCTGGCTGCTGGCCCCGTGCTGCCTGAGGTCCCTAGGGACAGCTCTGTTCGCCATTAAGGAACTTTTTCCTGAGAACCCCCTGTATTATTTTACGAACCCCCAGAGGTTCACAAACCCCAGTTTGGGAACCACTGGTTTAGAGGGTCTTTCACTATAGGTAACAATTCACAAGGGCTGGCTGAACCAAAAGATGAATGTATAGATATTATCAATATGTTTAAATGGAGTAATATTTAAAACCCAAGAACAACAGCAAGGGACAACACAGATTCAGGAGTCAGTACACTAACATGAAATGTTAACAATATGCAGGGCCAACCTTACCCATATGCAAACTACGCATCTGTGTAGAGCTCCAGGAAATTTGGGGCACCAATTTGCCCCAAATTTCCTGGTGCCCCACACAGCTGCATGCTGCTCCAGTGGCCAGCCCAATCCCGCAGCTGGCTGAGCCAGCCAGGAAAGCTGCCCCTGCCCTGCCTCTTCCCCAAAGCCCCCGTCCCTGCTCGCCCCCCACCCCGGCTCTTCCCACCCCTGCTCTGCCCTAGCCCTGCCCCTACTCCATCCCTTCCTGAAAGCCCCCATCCCTGCTCCGCCCCAGCCCCGCCCCCACTCTACCCCTTCCGCTGAGGGACATCCTGGGGGACTGCAGCAGTAGTCGGGCGCCCTGCACTCACCAGGCGATGGGACGTGGAGCAACCCAGCCCCAGCCTGCTCCACTCCGCCGGTGAGTGCTGGGGGACAGTTCTCCCCTGCCCCCCCAAGTCCCAAGTCTGGGAGCCAGGAGAGCAGAGTGGAGTGGGCTGGGGTTGGGTCACTCCACGTCCCGCTGCCCGGTGAGTGCGGGGTCGGGCCTGCCCTGCAATCGCCGAGCAGCGGGACGTGGAGCGACCTGGCCCCAACCTGCTCCACTGGCTTGTGCTTCCCCTTGCCCCGCAAGCCTGCTCCTGCCCCCCACCCCCACCCCGCGGAGGCCTGGGCCAGCTCCCCTGCAGAGGCCTGAGGCACCAAAATGTACCTGTTGCATAGGGCACAAAAATATCTAGGGATGGCCCTGACAACATGCAAACTTAATTTTCTCCCTAAAGATTGGAACAAACAATCGTCTTCAACTGCAAACACACCACTTCAGGATGCCTCAAGTGTACTGTTCACTACAGCTGTTATCTTTCTTCCCAGACCTAATTTCAACAGTCTCACATGGGGCAAAATGTCCCCCTTCCCTGGATCACACGGATTCATATGTAATACTACTGTCCCAGTTTCTGTTGTCCACTACCTCTTAGCAGCAGGTCCAAAAACCAGCCACTAGTGCTTCATATTTGAGCTGAAGGCAAAACACAACTTCTGTTGCTTGGATCTTAATTCTAGCTGCCCAAACCTGGCAATTTCCACTCAATGACCTTTGTAGAACCCGCATTCCCATTATCTTCCTAGTTTGGAAGATGCTAAAAACTGCATCCTGCTGTTACTTCATCATCACCTTGATGCCATTAGTGAATTAGAAGATTCCAAAGACAGAAGTCTTGGTAATTGTATCCCAGACATCATCAAAGACTTCCTCTTCTTTAGCCTTCCCGTAACTTTTTCTCTAGAATATTTACAGAAAGACCCAGATCTAGCAAAACACTAAGCACATGCTTTACTTTAAGCACAAGTAGTTCCAGAAGGGTTGTGAACACACCAAAAGCAAATTCAGAATTTTTCTTAAAGAGGTATTTCAGGACATTTTTTTTAAAGAAGTTTGCTTAGCCTATAATTCTTTGGGGCCAATACTGGTCAATCTATTACTCTACATATTGCGTTGGCATTTCCTGTTGAATAGGCATTGAACAGGTGACTTTAGAGCTTCGTTGATGGGAAGGTGATTTCATTTTCTTTGAGCCATTCCAGCAGATCTGCAATTCCACTTTGCCCCATGTGAACACCAAAGCCCAATTTACATGATCAAAGAATTAACATGTCAGTTTCATACTGCATAGTTTTGGGATAAAGATCCCATGGATCAGTCAGGTGGAGCTATTATTAGCATGCACTCTGTCCTCTTTGTATTCTGGTATAGCATCACCTTTTGGGATTTTGCTGTTGTCCACATATTAAAAGGTGACAAGTTAGGAATAGGACTATATGCTGATATTCAGCAGGAGGTGGTGGCATAGTGGGCTAAATATCAAGTTTAAAATAAATTCATTCCCCACAATTACAGATTTGAAACTTGGCAAGGGTGCTGCAACTCATCATCGATTGAGGGAGAAAAACTGAATTCCAGACAGTAATTGATCTTTCAGATTAGCAAAATCTTGTTTTCTCTGCGTGCTCATTGAAGATCTCATTGCACTCTTTGTAAGCATAGGGATTTATCCCAGTGTCTTTGAGACGTCTTCATGCATTCTTTCTCTCAGAATACGTGCGTACTGTTCTATGGTTAAGGATGAAGCTAGCTTTAAAAGTCTGGAAACTAAAGGGATCCAATCATTGCCCTAGTGCCATAAAGTCCTTCACCGCACACTATCATCCTATCAAATTAGCACTTCCCACAGAACCTTAACTTTGCCCTATAAAATCTGTAAAAATAAGTGCAAAGTTCAAAATGGCACTGTTAGATTACAAAGTACCATTTCTTAGCCAAGGGGTCCAAATCTGATGTAACAATAATATATACTGCAACATTACTGTACATAAAAAGATGACCATCTCCCATGGAAAACATTACAGGGGGAGCTCTGGGAGAAAACCACAATTCCTCTTTAGTTATTCATTCAGGAGCTTGGGATTTACCCAACCCCCATGAAATAGACTGCAGGAACCACCCATAAACTCTATGGCTATCCAGGGATCCTCAAGAAACCAGATCCAGATCCTGTCTCAGTTGCTGTGATCTCTGGGAGCCCCACCCAATCCCTCACAATGTGGTTCTATACTCCTCGTAACTACGGATATCACTAAGAGGCTGGAGAAAGAATGATATCTGTACCTACAGTGCACCCACTCCTGCCTGCAATCCACCCAGGCTCCAATAATTGCCTCAGCATGACCCTGGACCTGGAGTACTCTCTGTGGGGTCTGAAGGAGGTCAGCCCCATCTTCTGTGCAGGAGCAGGGACAGCCACCTGCAAAGATTCCCCGGTATGCATGGCTCTGAGGGAGAATCGATCCTATCTTACACATATTAGCCTCTACAAAGTATAGTTCATATAGTTATACATACAAACTGCATACATTTACATAAACTTATAACACCATGTAATCAACCCATTTCGTGACATTCATTCAAACTCTGTTAATAAAAATAGTCTTCAACTCTACCAACAGGTTGCACTATAAGAAAGTATATAAAACGCTAACATAACGTAATGTATTCTGGGATTATAGTCCTTTCAAAATCTTTTCTATACATTTAATTAACATAAATTAAAATCAACTGAATACAAGTATGATAAGGCCCTCAGTGGCCGGGGAGCCTAGTGGCTAGATCGTTGGTTGGGGGGCTGTAGAAGGACTTGACCCCTCCTTCTCCCTCAGGTCCTGGCCCAGGGTCCTGTGTCGCTGTATTCTTTTAGGACTCTCGTTCTTGAGAAGATTGGACAGGGGAGCCGCAATGGAGCAGAATCCTGGGATAAAGCGTTGGTAATACCCGGCTAGTCCCAGGAATCGGCGAACATGCTTCTTTGAGGACGGTGTGGGGCACAGCTGGAGGTCCTAAACTTTGCTAACCAAGAGATGGATCAAGCCCTTTCCCAATGTGTACCTGAGGTAGGTGGTCTCATTCTTCCCAAGGTGACATTTGGTTCGCTGTCAGGCCGGCCCCCTGGAGGGACTGCAGGACCGAAGTCACATGTTTCAAATGGTGTTGGCAGTCGCGACTATAAATTACCACGCCGCCAAGGTACGCGGCTGCATACCTGCTATGGGGGTGGAGAATTCAGTCTATTAGCTGGTGAAATGTGGCTGGGGCCCCATGCAAACCGAAGGGCATGGTCTGAAACTGAAAAAGCCCGAAGGGGGTGGAGAAAGCGACTTTTTCCCTGGACTCAGGTTTGAGAGGGATCTGCCAATAGCCCTTCATTAAGTCTAAAGTGGTGATGTATTCTGCCTTTCCCAGCGGTCAAGCAGTTCATCAACCCGTGGCACCGGGTAGGCATTGAACATCGATACTGAATTGACCTTACGAAAGTCGATGCAAAAGCGGGTGCTTCCATTGGGCTTAGGGACCAGTACCACAGGGCTTTTCCAGTCACGAAATGACTCCTCAATCATCCCCAACACTAACATCAAGCAGAGTTCCTCTTTCATGGTCTCTCTAAGCTTCTGGGGGAGGGGCCGAGGCTTTTCTCTGACCTTAACGCCCGGGTCTGTCTGAATATGTTGAGTTATCAGGTGAGTCCGCCCTGGTAGGGTCAAGAAAACGGAAGAGAAAGCGGTGATCAATTTTGGCGCCTGATCTGTCTGCTCTGGGGTAAGATTGTCCCCGGTCTTGATCATCCCTGAAGTTGAGGCCTCCACAACCTGTGGGCCTAGTTCAGGCTCTGGTGGGTAGGATGCTATTAGTAAGACTTCCTGGGCTTAACACGATTTTAACAGGTTCACATGGTAGATTTGTTGTACCTTACATTTATCTGGCTGCTTGATTTCATAGTTCACCAGCCCCACATGTCGGGGATCACCTCATACAGTCCTTGCCAGTGGGCCAGGAGCTTCGATTCCGAACTGGGCAACAATAACAGCACATGGTCACAGGGCTGAAACTCCCAGTTATTGTAGGCTGCTTCTTGGGTATCCTGGGCATGTAGGAGGTTCTCCCTGGCAAATGAGCCTAGGGCCTCAAGCCTCTCCCGCAGGTTTAAAACATATTGTACCATGTTGTTGGCTTGGGATGGTTGCTCTTCCCACATTTCTTGCACGAGGTCTAAAATCCCCCAGAGTTGGCTCTCATATAAAAACTCTAACGGTGAGAAACCAGTGGAAGACTGGGGTACTTTCTGCACTGAGAACAAGAGAAGCGAGAGCAGCTGGTCCCAATGTCAGACATCTGTCAGGACAGACCTTTAGAGCATTCTTTTTAGGGTTCGGTTAAAGTGTTCTACCAGGCCATTTGTTTGGGGATGGTATAAAGATGTTCTTAAGGTCTTGATTTTGAGTAACCGGCAGAGCTGCTTGATCATTTCGGACATAAAGTTTGTCCCTTGATCTGTCAAGATTTCCTGGAGTGCCCCTACTTGGGCGAAGATGTTCATAAGTTCCATAGCCACCCCCTTGGTGGTCATGGAGTGCAGCAGCACTGCTTCAGGGTACCAGGTCACATAGTCCACTACAACAAGAATGAACTGGTATCTGGCAGCACTCTTCTCCAGCGGGCCAACTATGTCGACTCCAATTTGCTCAAAGGGTACACTTACAAGTGGGAGGGTGATCAGTGGGGCATGAGGCACAGAAGTCTGCCACATCTCGGTAGATTCCTGGCCAAAAGTACTGGGCTAAAATCCGGGCTAGCATCTTTTCCCTTCCAAGGTGCCCAGCCGCAGGTATGGCATGGGCAAGTTACATAATTTCCTTCCAGTACAATCGGGGCACCAGGAGCTGATGTTGGACCTCTTCAGTCAGTTGGTCTTTCTCTATGTGATACAGATGGTCACCTTGAATCTCAAAGTGTGGGAACCATCCCACTTGGTGGGGTTCGACAGTCTCTCTGTTCACTGCCGCCACCTGGGTGTACGCCTGACTCAGGGTGTCATCAGCCCATTGCTCCTCCACAAAATCAGAGAGGCGAGTCAGGATCTCCGATTCGGGTAATGTAGGGGAGCTTCCCCCCTGGCTGGGAGGGGGTCTGGTTGCCCTGGGTTGATGCTGAGAACTGGGAAGTTCCTTCACCAAGGTCAGCAAGCTCCCCCACCCCCACAAGGGTCACATCTTCAAGCTGGCCAGGAGCAGGAGGTAGGGGCCCTTGACCACCAGACAGGGCTCCCACCAGTTGCCTCCAGTGGCTGCACTGGCAAGCCAGTTGCTGGTCTGTGCCTTCAGGCAGGCATACCTCTTCGCCAGTCAGCCTCTGACTGAGCCAGGCTTCCTTCTTCTCCACCCCCTCCAGGCCTGCCATTGGCTGTAGGTATAACGAGGCGGGGCTAACTGAACCCACAGGTGTTCTTTAACCCCTCCTGTGCCCGGCTGCATTCTCTCTGCTCCTTCACAACATGCCACAGCATGCTCCCTTGGCAAAAAAAAAAAAGGATCACCGTTAAGGATGGATGAGCAGTATGTGTTGGGTGGGTAGAGAAACAGTGGGAAACTGGCTGGATCCCTTAATCATTCCATTTCTAGATTTTGAAATGATGAGATTTTTTTTAAGGTTAGGAATTTTTAAAGAAAGTGTAATTTTCGGGGGAATACTAGCTGGACTCCATTGAAATACACCTTTAACCATAAATCTTTCTCTTTTGTGTGTGGGGGGGTGGGGGGGAATACTGTATAATCAGTACAGACAAATATTTCAGTCATTAATGCCGTCTAAAAAAGGAAATAAAAATAGTGAACACATGGGGCCCGATCCTCTGATGGTGTAAATCAGCATAGCTCCACTGAAGCCGATGGAGCAATGCCAATTAACACCAGCTGTGGATCTGGCCCTGAGTGTTTCTCTGTGGATCTCTGTGTTATCGCCTCACTACTCTTGGCTCTTTTGCCACTCACCTTCCCACTGCTTTTGCCAGGTGTTGTCAAATGTAAAGTCCCTCTGCTAGGGATGTCCCACTCACTGTTCCTATTCCAGTTCCCTGGCAGTTGCGGGTTTCTTGGGTGGAGGCTGTGTAGGGAGCCCATGCTCTGCTGTAGGTTATTAACGAGGTCTCCTTTAGACACCTTCCAGCAGTTCTGTTCCAGAAAAATCTGGCAAAGCTCATCATCACTGCGGGAGAGAAGTCGAGGATAGTCAGCCTGGGAGGAGAAAGGTGACAAGGTGATTCCACTGAGCAAGTCTAAATGTTGTGCTGGGACCAGAACATCCCTTCTGATATTTGGCCACCAAAGGGATGAAGGTAATTAGAAACTTTCTGTAATAGATTAAATGGATTAAATCCCCTTAAATTGATGAGTGTAACAAGTGCTCTTTACTCAGGTTAAACATAAGATGCAATAGTGGTCTCCAAGCCAAAGGCATAGCCAAGCCATTAGGAATTTTAACTTCTTGGAAGGAGGGATTTTCACTGCGTGTTGCCTGGAGGTAAGGGTGTACGTCTGGGTGAGTGGAGAACCAAGATGGAGAGAGACAGACACAGAGCCTGAACAAGCTGTTGGGAGCACAGCCCTGGAAGAAGCCTAGAGAAAGAGCTGTTGCGGGTCGTGGTTGAAAGAGTAGGTGGTGCTGTGAACAAAGACACTGTCTTCAGTTGTTTGATTCCTACTATGTTCAGGGAAACAGAACTTTGTGTATATTGCATCACATAAATACCTGCCTCTGTTATCAATTTCTCCTCCTAACAGAAACAACTCGCTAGATGTTGGCTAACCACTCGGTTCAAGAAAGAGTAAACACCAGTATAATTCCATTGAAGTCAATGGGGTTGCAGTAGTGTAGCACAGAATTTGGCCCATTATGAGTTGCCAAGAGCTCTAAAGGTGACATCTCTTACACAGAGGACATAGACACAGGGCTGGCCACGGCCCACCCAGTTAGCACCCACGGCCACCCAAAGTTCACCTCCTCCTACCCTGTGCCACTTGTCTGCTGATTGCCATCCTGCTCAACTCCAGGTGGAGGAGGAGGAGGAAGCATGCCCAGCCCCCTCTCCTCCACAGCCAGAACCAGGCTGCTAGGGCTCTATCCCAGCCCAGCCCAGCCCAGCCATGGACTGTCCCCTTGGCAGGCTTATCTGGCCGGGCTCAGGGTGGCTCTGAATGCAGCAGCAGGGAAGATGCAGAGCAAGGGCAGAAAGGAGAGTCTGTCTGACTCCAGGGGCCTGGATGGATTCTATGACTAACGCAGGGGTGAGTCCTGCCTACTGGAGGGAAGATGCAGCATCTGCTTAGCACCAAAGTGTGGTGCAAAGCCTGGCCAGAGCTTTGGTCTGAAACCCCCTAGACTTGCTCCCGGGTCAGGGCAGGAATTCATGGTGGGTCAAGTGCTTCACAGCCACCTCCAGACACAGCAACACAGCCCAGAACACCTCCCTTCCCTATTCCCTCTCTTCCCCCTGTATCCCTCTGTGACCCAGGGACCTCTTGGTGCCAACGAACAGGGGGAACAGGGGTGCATAAGGGCTACAGGGGTCCTCTGGGTCTGGTATCTACATACTAATTTACCAAAGAATGACAAGTAATGCCTCTACTGAAAGCCTGTGCCACACTGATCCTCATAATCATTGCAGACTGTGTGTAAGGATAATAGGTAAGGAGTTATGTGTATATAATAAAAAATATGTTCTTAAGGTCTGTGACTTGGGTCCAGTCACCAAAATGTGAGAAACAGGTTTCTTTCAGGCAGGATGTGTTTCTCTTTCTGTCTACAAATAAGGGAGTATTGTATACTTCACCATGAACACCTATTTACAGTATGAGCAAAGTGCTAATTAAGTTATTACAAAGTCTCCAGGGGAGACTGTGGGCAGGAAAATACAAGCAGCAGAGGTTATCCTGAATGAGAGGGAAGACAATGGATTTTTGACACTATAATTGTAGGTACAGAGACACAATCTGCATCTTTCAAGCAGGAAGTAAACTGACAATGGGCTTACTCATGAATGGAAGGATTAGAAAACACAAGCTGAGTGAGTATTGATGGTCTGCAAATGTCAAGTTAGAGCCATGATTTTTTTACAGGTTTCAGAGTAACAGCCGTGTTAGTCTGTATTCGCAAAAAGAAAAGGAGTACTTGTGGCACCTTAGAGACTAACCAATTTATTTGAGCATAAGCTTTCGTGAGCTACAGCTCACTTCATCGGATGCATACCGTGGAAACTGCAGCAGACTTTATATATACACAGAGAATATGAAACAATACCTCCTCCCACCCCACTGTCCTGCTGGTAATAGCTTATCTAAAGTGATCACCAGGTGGGCCATTTCCAGCACAAATCCAGGTTTTCTCACCCTCCACCCCCCCACACAAATTCACTCTCCTGCTGGTGATAGCACTTTGGATGGGCTATCACCAGCAGGAGAGTGAATTTGTGTGGGGGGGTGGAGGGTGAGAAAACCTGGATTTGTGCTGGAAATGGCCCACCTGATGATCACTTTAGATAAGCTATTACCAGCAGGACAGTGGGGTGGGAGGAGGTATTGTTTCATATTCTCTGTGTATATATAAAGTCTGCTGCAGTTTCCACGGTATGCATCCGATGAAGTGAACTGTAGCTCACGAAAGCTTATGCTCAAATAAATTGGTTAGTCTCTAAGATTTTTTTACAGTATACCTGATCTTCACTGGCCCAGGGAAGATGAGTATCAAGGTAGCTTGTATATGTGGATCTTATCTCCTGCTATGCACTGGCCAACCACTGTACTCATTTAAATAGATACATATTTACTTCAGCTTCAAAGGAGCCAACAAAGGCCAGCCTGGCAGTCTGGAGGCAACATAATGTGCTGTCAAATGGGGAATCCATGTTAGAGTCCCACGCTTGATCCCACACTCTGAGGCTTGTAGGGCCTAGAATCACTGTGAGGCCAGCACACTGCATCCTTTGTTACATTACAGTGCTCTTGTGAAACCTTCTGCAGCCAACACAGGAGTGTTTGTTCCACATCCTGACCTCCTTCCCTAGAAGGAAGGGTTATTCTGATAAAGGAACAGGAAATAAAAGGGGAGAATTCCCCTCCCACCCACAACTTCTAGAAAAAAAACAACAAGATGCTTACAAAATATTGTCCTTGCCTGAGTGCATCAACACAGAGATAGGCTGCAGCTTCAAAACTGCAGGATAACCATGGGCAGGTGGTGACCTGGCCATAGATGGAGCTAGCCCCCTCACCTCCCATTTCCCCCCTTCCCCGCAGGATCCCACAGCACCCTCAGCGCTGGACTGCTGAGCAGCACAGCTGCAGCACCCCCGGCCCTGCAGCGCCAGGCAGCGTGGCCCCAGTGCCAACCAACCCAAGTCCCTGCAGCAGGCTGTCCAGCCCCAGACAGTGTGGGCCAGGCAGAGTGCCGGGAATTGCAGGAGGGGTGTGGGAGCAGAGGGTGGGTGGGGCCATGCCAGGCTGTTTGGGGAGGCACAGCCTCCCCCAGCCTATGATACCCGCCGCCCATGAGGATAACTTTCCTGTAGGGCACCGCTTCCTTCCAGTGAGGTCCTCAGATGCACAGGAGGAATTTCTGAAATGCATACATTGGTATGGGCAACAATGCCCTTCTGCAGAGAGATTCGGTTCTCTGGGGGACAGTGGTACATCACTATGGACTCTAATCACTCACCACCCACAGTTAAATTAAAAAAACCTCTGACATCATTCTTCATGTTTCTGTCTCCCTTGAACAAAAGCTGAGCCTCAGCATTTATGAATGTACCAAAAACCCATTCCAAGTGGGCACAGACTGAAAAAGATTAGCTAATGACCGCTGCACTAGTGTCAAACAAAGAGAGGCCTCATTCTGCCTGGAAATCCACTTGGAATGAGGAGAAAAATCTGGACTGTATTTCTGTGCCCATTTAAATTAACCCATGTGTAGTCCCTGACTCTAGGATGATTCCAGTCCAGTACTATGCGAGCTCCATTCCCCATCAGCCACCACCAGCCAGTTTGACTTACCTATTCATGTTAACTTCATTTCTGTGGTCACGGTCCTCTGCACTACTTGCTGTTATCTTAACTTGCTGTGTCTTCTGACCAGAGTGGGCATTGCTATGGGCAATGTTGCGGATATCCTGGGGGCTCTTCATATCAGTGGAAAAGTAATGTAGCCTATCTCTGGTCACCCTAGGCAAAGAGGCAGGAGGTGAGTTTTTTTGTGTTGGGCATGAGCTTATCCCTCTTGCCCATCCTACTATCCACCACAAATAACCAAAAATTGAATTAAAAAAATCAAATCCCAAACCAACAGCTCTTGAAGTGACTGCCACTGTGGTGGTTCCCCACAGAGTATGCAGAGAATGCCATCGTTAGGAAGGCAGGTGTTAGTTAGGGAGGTTGCTTTTGATGTTAACTAGCTGAGAACTTTGTTCAGTCTTATAACAGGAGCATGGAGCTCTAGCTTCCAATTTATCATTATTTATCATTTATATTGTTGTAGCACCTAGAGCCCTCAGCCAGTGGGGCCCCATTGTGCTAGAGCTTTACAGATATAGTAAATGACGGTCCTTCCCCCAAAGGGCTAATAATCTAAAGAAACAAGACATAACACATGAATGAGACAAACAAGTGATTGGGGAGGGGAGGGTGTTAGACAGGGTCTCAGATGTAGCGAGATGTTTTAGTACAGACTGACCTTCTGTATGCATCTGAGCCAATTAGTAGCAGTGATCATAACTCGCCCCCTGCCTTGACATCATCGGAGGGCAGTTTTCTGTAGGCATTTCCACCCATCTCATAACACTGACATGTATGATGCACTGTAATTGCCCCTTCTCTGAACAGGTGTCCTATTTAATGACTATAGTGGATTGTCTCAATTTCAGTCCAGAGGAGGATCCTGACCATTTGGAGCTGGCCAGCCAAGCTAGGTCTACTGCTGCCCTAAAGGCTGGGAGGAAGCAGTCTTGGTTATACACATTTGGGGCACCACTAACCCCTATGGAGATATGTAAGGGGTGGACGTAACAATGGCTGCCTGTAACAAGGCACCTCCTCATGAACCTGCATAAGAGCTAGTCACAATGGCAGGGTTTGGGCTCCTCTGAGTGAAAAGACTGCTCAGCCCCAGCAACACTGTTGGCACTAAACTCCTCAACTGAGCAGGCAGGGACAAGACAGTGCATACTACACCCAGTCTCTGGATGGCACAAAAACCATGCTTGCCTTTGCTCCTGCAGGCATTGTGCTCACAGCACAAGGCCACCTTCTTATACTAAAGCTTCCACCGCTGGTAATAGCAGGAGCTCTGCATCGGTGGAGAAAGCACTTCACAGATTTTCCTACTTTACACAAGGCCTCTCGTGGCCAAATCCTGAAATCTTCACCAGGCTCAGTGGAAATCTGTATGCAAAGCCAAATGTTATCTTTCCTTGTGGGTTGATTGGATTATGCTGGCAATTTAAAACTCAACAAAATTCTCTCTTTTAAAAACAAATCACTTGCAGTTAGTTCTTCATATCTTGTTGCAGCCCATCTATTTTTCTCATTATACTGTAATTAAAAACTTATACGCAATGCACCAAAGACATCTATCCTATCCTTGATGTGGACCATATACAAAACCACCATTAACTTTAATAGGGTGATTTGAATATATTGAAAGGAGAATGGATCCCATTTTATTGAATATTCCACGTTCTCTTCACTTTGGGAGATAATCTTACCCTAGACGTTACCTAAACTAGAGACCTAGAGACAGTTTGAGCATTCCAGATGAAATTCACCCTGTGCAGAAAGCCAACGTACGGTGTGATTAAATGTACATGCCTCCTTTCTCCCATTACACCAGTGATGGGAAAGCCAGTAAGCATATGAGAAGACATAGCTGCCTCTACCCATTTGGCGTCAGTGGAAAGTTCCCATGCAGAGAAAGAATTCTCCATTGGTCTCTGGTTGCTTTAGTGCCACTTTGCACAGTATGACGTGGCTTTAGCAGTCCAGAGAATCCAGACCTACCCGTGTACATTTATGTAAGAGATTATGACCCAAAGCCCATTGAAGTTTAAAGAAACATTCCCGTTGACTTCAGTTGATTTCAGTTGAACTACTGCGTGAAATCTTGGCTCATTTGAAGTCAATGGGAGTTTTGACAATGACTTTAGTGGGGTCAGGAATTCACTCTGCCTGTGTATTTGTGTCTCCAATATTTTTTGGCATGTGTACATGGTAACCAACAACTTAGAGGTTTTTTTCTGGATGGCCCTGATTCTGAAAACATTTACCAATGTGTTTAAGTACATGATTAGTTACACATGTGCTAAACTTTAAGTATATAAATAAGTGTTTTCAGGATTGAGGCCTTCATGAGTAAGAGTGTTGCATTTTCAGGAGACAATAACACTACTAAAAGTTATTTACCATTATCCATCAATGGAGGGCTGTGACGGGGCACACTTGCCCCGCACTGGTACTGCAAGGGTTAACTCTACTCTCTGGGCCAAGGAGGCCATGCCCCTGTGGCCCTGCTGGGCATGCTCTGGCTGGAAACTGGATATGAAAGGTATGAGCAGGTTGGCTCATTTGGGGGTGGACTTCTGAAGAGGGAGGATGTACCCTGGAAGCTCCAGTATGAGAACTGTAGAAGCCAGGGATGCTGAAACTCCAGAGGATGCCCAAGGAGTGACGGAGCTGCACTGACTGAGAAGCCTAGAGATGCTGGGAGACTCTGCATCAGGAACAGGGTAGGAAGTAGCTCAGGGGGACTAGTTATTGTGTTGGGTGGGGTCATGTATTTTGAGTGGATTCCCTGCTGCCCCTGTGGTGGGCATACTTGCCACTGACAGGGCCCTGAACTGGGATCTGGTGGAGCAGGGAGGGCCTGTGTCCCTGTATCTGGCTACCACCCACCCTGGGGTGGTGGCCCACTCCCCTGACTGGCCACTAGGCCACATAGCCTTACAGAAGGGGAAGTTATATGACTCTGGCCATCCCTGAGAGGGGGTGACCCTACAGACTGTCTGCTAGGCAGCACAGCCCTCCTGAATTGGGAAGTTATATTGTACCTGCTGCTAGGCCATACAGCCCCACAGAAGTGGGCTGTCAGACTGATTATGGTCCTACTGAGTCTTGCCCCTAGGTCATACTGCTTTGTGTAGTCAAGTGGCCACACTGACTCTGACCACTATTCTATATACTGTGGCTGAACTAGGGAGCCATACTGACTCAGGCCATTTGGTCCCACAGCCCTGTGGGAAGGGGCTGTCACCTTGACTCTGGCCATTGGGCCACACAACCTTAGGAGAGAGAGAGAGTCCATATTGACTTTTATTGATAGGCCAATCTACTCCAAGACAAGGTGGCTGTAAAGATGTGACCACAGGGAAGTAATTAACACAAGCGGGGATGGAGTGCACTTGCCCTGAGACAAGGACTAAAATGTGACATAAGAAACTCTGGGAAAATGAATGTAGGCAGTCATTTGAAAATGCCCATAGACAAATAATTAATAAACCATCTCTGTTTTTCTTTGGAAAGATTGAAAATACAGTTTATCTGAACTTTTTAAAAATTTCTTTGAATTACTTTTGAAATGCCTATGGTAATGTTAGGTCAGGAACAAAACCAGAGAAGAGGCTCTCAAGCTGCAGCCTTTGAAAATTTGGAATAATTTTGCAGATGGAATGCATCCATTTCTATGAATGAGCTACTATAAAGTATTTTTCAGAAGGGATTCATTGTTGCAAGGGTTTAATCGGGTTACATATCAAGAGGCAGTCCCAATGGGGAAAAAATCATTCATAAGGCATTAGTCTTCAATTTTAACAACAAAGTTTGGACAGAACCACTGTGAAACTCTTCTCTGCACAGGGGTATGTAAGCATTATGTAAACCAAGTTGCTACTTCCTGTTACATTTCCAAAAAGTAGTATTTACTTCAAATTCAGAACCTATCTTGAGTTTTCCTGGGTGGAAATAAAACTGATTTGTTGAGTATAATAAACTCACTATGTAAAGGATAAGGAAGGGGCTGAATATAAGAACAAAAAGCCCAACTTTTGACTTAATTATTATTTACTGGTGGAATGGAACAGTCTGATCTTCATTTGTTTATAGCCTTGTGTGATATATGAGATGGTGTGCCAATATGATGCCATATGCAGGATAGGCAAAGCACAAATTGAAATAATATCAGACAGCTGCTACACACAAATTTCAGTATGTATTTTTGATTTTTAAAAAGCCTCTTTGTTTTTTCCCCCCCTTTTTGATTTTTAAAAAGCCTCTTTGTTTCTTCTTCCCCACCCCACCCCCCTTTTGAATGTGCTATAAGCAGTTTTGGAGGTAAAATACACTTTGAAATCCAAGAATGAACAACCCACTAAAACATTTTTTTCCTTCAATGCTGCACACGTACTGTTTTATGTGCTGATTAATAGCATAGTTCATATAACTACCAGTTATGTAACACAGTTGCCAATACCTTCTTTCTAATTTAATCATCAGAGCTGAATTGATTGTTCCCATAACTAAATATATTTCTCTGTTAGCTCATTATAAATGACCTATAAAAGAAACTTTTACTTCTCTCCTATGAACAGTTTAAAATAAGAAAACACAGAATCTCAGTAAACCTGGAACACAAAGTAAAGCAGAATTCATGGCTTTCATAATTCCTTGGGTGCAGCATGTCACACTCAGACTTGCTCAGAGGCACTTTATACACTGTTGATTTATTCTATTGTGAATCTGAATGAAGATAAAGCAGCAAAGCTGTAGCTTTCCTGCTCTTTAGATGGGATTTCACATTCTGCTTGCCAGCTCATTAGGAGTGACATTCATTCCTCAGGTTTTTGCAGATTTATTTTTATGTTTAGTTTCCTTAATCCTGAAACAAAGAGCTTTATAGTGCTCCGGTGCTCTTATATTCACCAGAACATTCATTTAAAAGAAAAAGTCCCATAAAGCTTTAACTAACTATTGTAAGGAGTTCGAGAAGTAAATGTTTCAAACTGTTTAACTAGATGCTTGTAGAAACTTATTAAACAATCATAATGTATCACCCACACAATGTGTTGAAAATGTACTTCCAGCTTTTAATGAACAGGTACCTTTGTAAGAGTCAGACAGTCTGGGAGAAACAAAGCAGAAGAGGCTAAGATGCTTAGACTTCTATAGTTGTTCATTATTCTGTGCCCTTTTCATGCCCTTTGCAAATATTCAAGACTATGGAAACCAGATATTTTGTTTGTTAGTTATGAAATCTGCAATAAAGTCGGCTTTGGACTTTTTACTTTTGTCTTCTTTAAATTAAATAAAACAATAACCGTAAGATGTATTTAATGAAGATTTCACCCATGGACATTTCATAGCATCATTCAATCTTTGTAACTGTTCTTTTGTTCCATCCACATGTAGTGGGATATCCTACTTTTCATCACTGCAATGTGGTCACATAAAAAGTGTAGAATTATGCATATAAAAAATGGAGGATCCCCTTATTTATCAGTATGAAATTATTTCCATTTCACTGATGGGACTATTCACATGCTTAAAGTATTTGTTTAAGTGCATTGATGGATTGGTTTCCTGCTGCACTCATCTTTAATATGTTCCTTATTTTGGTACCACATTTAGTCTGATCTGCTCTGAGGTATGAAGAGAGGTAGGATAACATGACAACATTTTCCCCATCCATCTTTAATTGTTTAGTATTGAACATTTCAAGTTAAAATAAAAATGAATACTGTAAAAGCTGCTGAGGGATTTTTAAAGTATTCATTTTATATATGAAGAACACTTTGTGCAGGAACTTCAATTTTATACCTAGACATATTTAATATGCATGAAACCTAGAATTACAGACAGAAAAGGTCCCTTGAAAGTTGGACATCTATATTCCACCTGTTGGTGCAAAAAGAAAAGTGGAGTGCCCTGTAAATGAGTGATTGTTATACAGAATACCATCTGTGAGTGTAAATTGCAAAGGGGGAAGCAGCGACTTACAGATTATTGTTCAAAAGCTCAGAATGGGCAGCATGGTGGCAGACAAAATTCACTGTTGGCAAATGCAAGGCATTGGTCAAGAATCATTTGAACCACCTATACATATTAACTGTAACCACTCAGGAAGAAGACCCAGGTGATACTGTGAGCAGCACAAAGAAACCCTTTGCTAAATGTGCAGCAGCAGTTAAAAAGGCACACAACCATAGAATGAGATGGAAAATAATATTGAAACCCTTTATAATGGAGGCTATCAGATAATTACGGAAAGATACTTACATGTATTGATCAGCCTAAATATCCAGCTCATCTGAAGTTTCAGTATTTACAGTTAATTCATATTTTTAATAATCTCATACAAATACAGTGCCTTGATACTGCTCTCAGTTACACCACAGTAAATCAGTCAGTGGAGATACACCATTGTGAGAGTACAATCAGGTGCAATGTTCATATTATTTCAGAACTAAATAATTCTGTCATGATCATAATTATTGCTGTTTGCCTGTTTTCCCCACCACATCATGCCTCCCCTGGCTCTCTGATATGAAAAACTGTACAGCATTTTATGCTTTTTTAGAAAACAAAGTTGCATTGTTTAAAAAAAATCTAATTACTGTGGCTAAATAAACCAGAATTAATTAAATTGTGGCTACTTGACATTTATAGTTAATTAGTTATCTAGCATAAACTGTGAAATAAGTGCTTTTCATCTCCGTGTTTTATCAACCGTGCTGAAATCTTGAAGTAGTCTCAAAAGGGTCACACAAATAGCTAGTTTGGCAAAATCCATTTGACTGCACTAATGAAGGAACATGTTTCCTGCATCTTCATCTCTTCAATTTCAGCTATCAAAGATGATGATTATTTACTACTTTGGTAATGCCCGAAGTTTCCAATTAGGACAACTTTGAGCTTTTTGCAGAACAAAAACCAAGATGTAACAAGTGAATCTAGCAAACAATGGGGTGGGGGGAGGGACCATAAGGGCAACAGTAATTACATTAACCAGTTATATAGTTCCAAATCATTTTAAAACATTTTTTTTCAAAGCATTGCCCATTTCTAGTTCTTTATTTTAATCTCTGCCTGTTTATACACTTTTAACCACAATCTAAGGGTTATACCTATTCAGTCTGCATCAAAACTGCACAGTGAGTTCTGTACAGCTGGTGGGCAGAATGCTTGGGGTGAGGAATTCACACACAGGCCCACAATCCAGAGCCAAGGAATGGATGGCTGTGCTGTCCCCTCTCCTTCCTTCCTCCCCCTCCACCGCCCCCCCGCCCTGGCAAATATACCAGCCTATCAGCTGAAATAACTGGTACAGAGGGGGTGTACCACTATGAACCAGTCTCTCTGGATCTACATAAAGTTGGATCTGTAGCCCTTCCCTTGCCATTCAACATCCTACTGTAGGGGTAAGCTGTGTGGAGATCTTTGCCACCAGTTCTCCAGTGCAGCCCATAAGTGGTGTGGAGAGCCTAGTGTTAGCCCTGAATTTCATCCCAAAAAGAATTGCTCCAACCACCACACCACACAGTTCCCATTTTTCTAATCCTCTCCTCTTGCTGCCTAGGGGTTTATTAGCATGTGCATGGAGCTGAAAATAAGCCACAAAATCTGGCAAGGATTTTATTTCTTTGCTCTCAATGTGTGCAGTTTAAAAAGAGAGGAAATATTTGAAGAGAATGTGAGGGGATCTTCCTTCAAGCTCTCAGGCCACCTATGTCCCCATCACTGCTGCTTTTACACAGCCATTGCTTCCACAGCTTTATGAGCCGGTGGCCTTGTTTACACTAGACTTTTTGTTAAAATCTCCCTGCTTTGCAACCCACCTCCATCAGCAACACTGGGAGCATTAGTTGAGACTGTCCACTGAGATTTGGATGAGGCAAGGGGCAAAATGATGACAGCTGGTCCATGCTATCCCTCCCACCAGTGCAGATGCATTGGTGCTACACCAATGGTGGGAGATACGAAGTAAAAGGCTTGTGTAAAAAAAAAAAAACTAGTTGCATGAAACCAGCCTCAAACACATCCACTGTTAAGCTCCTTCCAAGGCTGTCATTCAGTGACTACCCTCATGTGGCCTTGACTAATTTGCAAAACAAAAGGAACCCTTCCTGAATTCAGATATCAACAACCCTCCATTTGAAACTAGGGTCAGATGTTAAGGGTCTGAATTTGGTCCATGGGTTGGTGTCTACTCTAAATAGCCAATCTGTTCAAAGGCAACTATTGTCCTCCCCAGTTAGCCCAACTCATTACAGAGCTAGGTGCTAATCCTTCTTGCAGATTCCCATATTAGATATTTATTTACGTAAGTTATTGGTTTCATATTGCTCTTGCCTCAATACTTTGTCAGACCCTACATCATCCCAGCTGAAGCAGTGTGTAACATCACTCACATCTGCAATGCTGCCTCTGTTTCTTTTCCAGTGCTCTCACTTCCTATCCATCCCAAATGCCATTGTCAGTACCCCAGCCAACCTCGCCTGTGCCATTTTTCAGGGAAGACAATGGCACAGGCTCCCCCACCAGAGGGATGGGGTGGAAGCAGAATTCCGAGCACTAGGCAAAGGAGGAGGTAACATTTTCACCTCTAATTTACCTTTCTTTTTTATTTTCTTTTTGAAACTTTGATGGATCAGACTCACCTCAGAAACCCAAACACCCTTTTAAACTTAAAAGGACCCTCACCTAACAGTATAGAAGCATTGTTTTTATTTAGCCTTTTGCTAATTTCTTGCCCTGTTTTCCCTGTGATCACCGTGTTTTCTACGTAGCAAGTTGCTTTTTCCTTCCTTTGATTTTGAAGAAGGGCCTTTATCTTCAGATGAGTGTTCTCAGCATGTCCAATCATGTACATCCCGTGATTTTTACCATGTACTGCTGCCAACTGCCCTATTTTTGACCTATTTGGGTTAATTTTCTTCAGTTTTATTAGGCAACCCCAAGTGCCACAGTACACTAAGTACATCGTAAATTAAGTCTTACATTATTTTGGCAACTTAATTCTGATACTAAAAATAAAACCAACTAATTTATTACAATGAAATCAAGGCTCACCCTCTATTTACATGAAATTGCCTGTCTTGTTGGATCATATTAAAGAAGTTCTGTATTAAAATCACAAATGAGTTTGATTCCCCATAGTTTAAATTCCAGGGTATTACTAATTAAGAGGTCTCTTGGGTTTTGGTACTGTTTCTCTCCCTCTATGTGTGAAACTTGCAAGCTGTTAATTGTGTTAGTACATTCTAAGACAGAGTCTGTTCTCAAAGCAATTCACAGAGAGAGACTCAAAGCAATACTCTGTAACAACAGAAACAGCACCCAGAGACTCCCCGCCCTTTTGTTGTATTAACAATTGTGATTAAAATAGAGATAGAGGATGTATGTGGATGGATGCTTGGTGTGGATAATAACTGAATGATTAGGGAGGTGCCAGCCTAAGAATCCAGTGTCCATCGGCTGAAGAAGGCGTCAAGTGGAAATAACCAGAGGACCCCCGGAGGGCAGACTGGAATCCACCCAACAGCCTCAAGAATGGGAGAACCAAAGAACAAGATAATATCTGGCAGCACCCGGAGCTGTCAGGAATGTGCCATCTGCTGATTGATTCAGCAACAGCATGATGAAGAAATTCCCATAGACTGGCATAGGAAGAAATTCCTATAAAAATGGACTCTAGAAAGTGAGAACTTTGGGGTCTGATTCTGCAAACCAACTTCCAGGAGCATCAGATGAGCATCTGACAAGGCCCTGCTCCCTTCTAATGTCCAGGCCACCTGGCCAGTGGCCTGGCATGAGCAACTCTAAGGCTGGTAACTATGATAACAACCTTGCAGAACCTCTGTGTGTGTGTGGTGTGTATGAATGAATGTGTGAATAAATATGAGATTGAATGGAATGTTATAGCTATAACTAACTGCTTACTATGATTCTTTCTGTATTCACAATAAATGTGGTATTTTGCCTTTTTCCCATAAGAAGATCCTGCTGGTTTTTATTTTATTGATATAACATTTTGGTGGAGAATTGCAAAAAGGGGAATATTGGTAAAAAACCTGAGTTATTGTAAATATTGATGTGCACACCGCCAGCTCTATTGAGCTAGGCATTCCTATTAGGTTAACAGGTCCTGCTGGCCTCCGGGAAGGTAGCAGGGGAAAAACGCATAGATTAAGCTATGATTTCAGAATCTAGGCTGTGTCACTTCCTAAGTAATACCAGGAGTGACAAAGAGATTGAAATATCCATGTTAAAATGTTTAAAAGAAAACAGGGTAAGCCAGTACCAGAGGGAGGAATGGAGTCAGAAGGAACTCCAACCTCACCTTTTGTTAAAGAAATTACACCTTTTAAACAAATCCTTCAAAAATTTGGGCACAGTCCTTGGACTAAACAAGCCCTAGCTGATGTCTGCACTATTTCGGACCTAGAGGATAGATTGGCTCAGTATATCCTCATATACAAACCTTCTCATGCTGCCAAAAGAGATGCAGCAGCAATTTGGTTGTTGTGGGAGGTATGTAAGGATTCTTACCTCCGCTTGTCTTCATGTAAAGAGGAAAAGGCACAAATGGAAAAGGGAGCAGACAATTGGAAGGTGCTGGCTACAAATACCCAAAGCCAGCTGAAAATAGTGAAAGAGGCACTCCAGGAATACAAAAAGAGTAAAAAAGTTAACTCTGTAGAGGCTGGAGGGACGCAGGTAAAGGGGGAGAAGGTCCTATGTATGGCACCCCAAGGCATAATTACAAAGAGAAAAGAGAGTGAAAAGTTAACTCTGCAGAGGCTGGAGGGAATTAAGCAGCTAAACTCTGTGAAAATGTTAAAAAGGAAAAGTGTTAGAGAAAGAGCATTCTTGGTTTCTTTGCAGCCATTCTGAAGGAAAAATGGGCCCTTTTCCAAAGGAATGTCTGTAAATTAGCCAGGCAAAAATAAATTATCTGATTAAAATCATTTGACTGGACAATTTAGTCAAATTTGCTAAAAGAACATAAGGGGGTTCTATTGGAACTTAACTGCCTCAAATGTATAAAGGGAATGTAAGATGTAAAAAACAGAGCAGTGTGGAAGGGATGTTTAAGGAAAAGAAAATGTGTATGTATCTATCTGTGTGTGTGTAAATATGTAAAGTTATAAGGACCAATTGGTTTTGTTTTTGTTTTAAATAATGCCACTAAAAATTCATTTGACTTTTTAATTCAAAGTTGCAAAACTGACAGACCTTTTTGCTAGACACAGGTAATTAGTGTTGTTTGGCTTTGGGATTTGGCATTTAACCCTTAAAAGGTAACTCAATGCTTTACAAAATTTATAAGTTGTGGCTGCAGCAGGGCAGTCAAAATCAGGAGAATAGAAAAAAAATTGGATTCTTTTTGTTTGGTTGGTTGATTTTTGTTTTTTGTTTTTGTAACAAAATAGCAGATGAGAGCTGTAGTAAAAAAATAAATAAAAAATTTAAAAAAAGACAGTGCCCCTCTGAAGCAACAGTGGGGGTGAGGTGCACAAAATAAAAAGAAGCAATGTTAGAAATACTGAGCCTTAAAATGGCTCTGAGTAATCAGACTGTCACTTTGATAAAGGTACATGAAAACTGTCAGCAAAAAAATAAAGAAATAGTTACACCTTATGTAAAAATTGATACGGATAATGTTATAGAAGTTAAACTATGGAAGGAATGTGCATTTTCCCCAGAACATGTGCAGGGTATATTGTAGAAGGGGCAAAAGAAATGCAAACATACCATGCTACTTAATTAAAATGCTATTAGGGCTCCAAAGGGAGCCACAATAGGTTGGGTTTTCTTTTTCAGATTGCTGTGTGTTTTGGAAGCAGAAGTTAAAAGTAATCAAAACTCTGGTGAAAGTTGATTGTGTCCCTTTTAAGATAGAGTCTCTGAGCTGCTGATGGCTTTAAATCCAAAAGCAGGAAGTGTCTGTGAAAATGCAAATTATCTAAATGATAAAGGAAGGAAAGAACTAGCAGCACAAAGGAGCTGCAGATAAAGGACACACCTGGTCAGCAAACAAATTGTCTAAATAAAAGGCATGGGATAACAAGATAATTTTAATAAATTTAATGATAATAAGTACGCCTGAAACACTGTATAGTGTGTAGGATTTTTGGAAAAATCCTTTAAGGTCATATGGTAATGATGCTTCTCAGTTATTACCTGTAAATAAAACTTAAAGCTTAACACAGCAGGAAAAACATTATGAACTTGGTCTGCTGTATAAGAAGGAAAACTGAGGTACCCCACCTCAGGGATTTAATGACTAAACAGTGGGATAATTTCCCCATAACCCTTAAAAGATAAAAGCCATTGAAACCTGGCCTGACTATAGAACAAAAACAGGAAAATGTGAGGGCAATTCCTGTGTTTTGCCTGCAATCAGCAAGGGTATTTGTAAAAGAAATATTTTAAGCAATAATCTGCCACCCCAAAAGGGGTAGAAACATATTCTTTTTGTCTTTCAGAAAATCAGGAAAGGAATCTACTGTCACAATAGAAATTGTGTTTTGTGTTCCATGTGTTGTCTTGTGTTTTGTCTTGTTGCTAGCACTGTTGTGTGTTTAAAAAAAATACTAAAGACCTGCAGGTAATTAAAAATTAAGCTCTCTGTCCCAGCTACAGGACAGCCTGATAGAAACCAAGTACATGCCAATGTAGACTTGGTCCAAATTGGTCTGGGTAACCTAAAAGCCCGATGGAATCTTTGGCAATGGCTTAATACTACCACATGGCTTATGCATAAGAAAAAAATTTAGAAATAGGAAACTACACAGCCATAGCTATGGGATGCACTGAAATGCAGATACTTGCCCTAGCTACTTTGGAACACAAAATGTTCTGGGTCATATCAGGAAATATTAAGGGTTTGCATTTGTTAAAACAAAGAAAGAGATCATTGTTTGACACTTATCAGTATGAATGGAAGCAATAAGTTTCCAGTATTGTAAAACCAGACTTGTTAATGGGAGAAATTGTTGTCAAAATTGCACACCAACAGTCCCTGGAGGCAAAGGTATTGAAGGTTAACCCACTCCCCATATTACACATGGGATCCTTCTGGCTACCCTGGACCTCGAGCCAGTGGGCTGGGGAGGGAGGGAAGCTATTGGACACTAGAGGTTGTACCGAATGGACTCCTCAAAAGTGGGTGTGCCTCACCTTGCCTTTTGCCCCAGAACCTTGTAGTAAAGATACATCACTAGGATCATGTATGTGGAATGAACTGGAATCACAAACTCAAATTGCCTCACAGTACCTTCTTTTGAATAGGCTACATAGAAAGTGACACTGATGATTATAAATCTTAGTGTCAAAAGGGGGATTATGTTGGATCATATTAAAGAAGTTCTGTATTAAAATCACAAATGAGTTTGATATCCTGGAATTTAAACTATGGGGAATTACTAATTAAGAGGTCTCTTGGTTTTTGGTACTGTTTCTCTCCCTCTATGTGTGAAACTTGCAAGCTGCTAATTGCATTAGTACATTCTAAGACAGAGTCTGTTCTCAAAGCAATTCACAGAGAGAGACTCAAAGCAATACTCTGTAACAACAGAAACAGCACCCAGAGACTCCCCGCCCTTTTGTTGTATTAACAATTGTGATTAAAATAGAGATAGAGGATGTATGTGGACGGATGCTTGGTGTGGATAATAACTGAATGATCAGGGAGGGTGCCAGCCTAAGAATCCAGTGTCCATCGGCTGAAGAAGGCGTCAAGTGGAAATAACCAGAGGACCCCCGGAGGGCAGACTGGAATCCACCCAACAGCCTCAAGAATGGGAGAACCAAAGAACAAGATAACATCTGGCAGCACCTGGAGCCGTCAGAAATGTGCCATCTGCTGATTGATTCAGCAACAGCATGATGAAGAAATTCCCATAGACTGGCATAGGAAGAAATTCCTATAAAAATGGACTCTAGAAAGTGAGAACTTTGGGGTCTGATTCTGCAAACCAACTTCCAGGAGCATCAGATGAGCATCTGACAAGGCCCTGTTCCCTTCTCATGTCCAGGCCATCTGGCCAGTGGCTTGGCATGAGCAACTCTAAGGCTGGTAACTATGATAACAACCTTGCAGAACTTGTGTGTGTGTGTTTGTATGAATGAATGTGTGAATAAATATGAGATTGAATGGAATGTTATAACTATAACTAACTGCTTACTATGATTCTTTCTGTATTCACAATAAATGTGGTATTTTGCCTTTTTTCCCTTTAAGAAGATCCTGCTGGTTTTTATTTTATTGGTATAACAGTCTGACTTTTTGCGTTTTTTCCTTTAATGTTCATCACTTGTGCATGCCACCCCATCTCTCTCTCCTTTTTTTTTTTTTTTTTATCTTGCATATTAGCTGGGATCCCATTTGTGAGCCAAGAGAAGTATGTTGATACATGTCAGTTCTAGCCTCCAGTCGTGCAACTGTTCTCAGGTCTCTGTCGGATGGAGCTCCACTGTCTCCAGGGAGCAGAGACAGGGATGGGAGAAGATGGAGCACGGGAATTGCTGCTCTCTGTGACACTTTCCTTGGCCCTGCTCCTGGATTTCAAGATGGGAGATGTTATAGCTCAGAGCTGTATTACTTCCATCTGGATCTTGTCTGTGGTGCTATTCTACAGCCAGAGTGGGACTCAGTTAATGGATTAGGGTAGAGAGTCAGTCTATGGCTACACTAGCTGAGCTGCTGTAAGCTCTCCTGCTGACATAGCACTGTCTGCACCTACGCTTAAATTGGCATGTTATGTCACTCAAGAGGGTGGCTAATTCACACCCCTGAGCGACATAACTTATGTCGACTTACGCTGTCGTGTAGCCATAGCCTCAGGAATAGTCCATCTCCTATGGACATGTGTGGTTGGTTACAAATGTGAATAAGGCAATATTTGTACCACATGTATTAAAGCAAGGAGGTCTGCCAGCTTTTTGCTCCCTCGCATGCTAATTAGTAGTTTATGGCCAGTATTAAATATGGTACTTCGTGAACCATAAATTCCTAAAAGGAAACTCTCTCACATTCCCAGAGTCTCTTTCTCAAGCCAGCCCAGCCATGATATAACTAAGAGCAATGCCAGTATCAAGCTATGAAGCAATAAATAAGCTTCTTCATTACAAGTCTGGTGCTTAATAATTATTACACATAGAACTAACAGTGGCAGTAAGCTGTTCTAGCAAGTTCTGTCTAGGTCTGGGTTGAGGCTCTGCCAGCTCCCTGTATGGATACTAATAAAGCCTCGAGTTGTTCTGATTGTCTTATTCTTTCAAACATTTATCAACTTAAATCCTATAGTTTCAGTCACAGAATACACTGGGGAGCTGGTGGTAAATCACACTAGCTTTGATACTTGATCTGGCTGTAAATTTGCCATCTCTTATAGACTTTTTTTTTAACTGCTCTTACAGCTAGACTGGCTGCAGAAAAACCCTGGCACATGTTGTGCTGCCCTATGTTAGCAGCCATGGCAGGAGTCAAATCCAGCTCTTCAGTGTTAATACAGTATTATGTCCATTTGCCATTCAGCGTCAGTATGGTGAAAACATTCTCTCCCAGGATGACAGATATTGGTGTTATGCAACATGCCCCAAATCAAAGAAATACAAGTAAATTCACATCAGCTGCAGCTTCCATCTTCTCTATGCCAGAATTCCATGTTGGAAAAGGAAAAAAGAACAGGAGTACTTGTGGCACCTTAGAGACAAACAAATTTATTTGAGCATAAGTTTTCGTGGGTTACAGCTCACTTCATCGGACTAACACGGCTGCTACTCTGAAACCTGTCATCATGCTGGAACATGACTCTGCATGTATGTTCACCTTCAGTTCCTACAATATCCCAGAGATGTAGCTGCTACAGGTCTGAGTTGTAACACACTGCAACCAGAGATGAGAAAATAGACCCTGAGAGTATAAGGGTATGGCTATACTTGCAGATGTAGAGCACTTTGAGTTAAACAGCCTTCGTAGAGTGCAGTGGGGAAAGCACTGCAGTCTGTCCACACTGACCACTTCAAGCACACTGGCGTGGCCACATTTGTGGCACTTGCAGCGGCATTGGGAGCGGTGCATTATGGGCAGCTATCCCAGCATGCAGTTGACTGCAACATGCTTTTCAAATGGGGGGTGGGTGAGGTGGAGTGTGACAGGGAGTGTGTGTGTATGTGGGGGGAGAGAGAGTGGGTTTTGAGGGGGCTGAAAGCATGCCAGCATGCTGTCTTGTAAGTTCAGACAGCAGCAGACCTCCCCTTCCTCCCCGCCTCTCTCTCTTTCACACAGCATTCCACAGTAATGGCTTGCTTTATCTCAGAGCCTGGGGTCAGAAAAGGGCATATCCGCATTCCTAGGTGTGGTGAGTTCAAAACAATGAGAAGAGTGGCCACTTGATGTAAGGGGATTATGGGACGTTTCCAGAGGCTGATCAGAGCGCAGTAATGCAACACCTCCTTCACACTGACACCCGGGTGTTTCAGCCACTACACAACAAGCGTTAATCTTCTCACCAAGGTGGAGTACCAGGAGTGCTCTAGCTATGGAGTCAGAGCGCTCTACGTGCCTTGCC
Organism: Lepidochelys kempii; assembly: GCF_965140285.1. Classification (NCBI taxonomy): domain Eukaryota; kingdom Metazoa; phylum Chordata; order Testudines; family Cheloniidae; genus Lepidochelys; species Lepidochelys kempii. Next base: position 197,738,970 of record NC_136382.1, read on the forward strand.
AGTGTGGACAGGGAGTGAGCTAGGGTGCCCGGGGCTGCTTTAATGCGCTCTAACTCGCAAGTGTAGCTAAGCCAATCCTCAGATGCATGTAGTGAGACAAGACCTGGGTGTATAAATCCCCCACCCCAAATAGTGAGATGACAACAGATCCCAAGTCCCGAACCCCACAAGGCAAGATAAGAACTGTTTCTTGGGAGTATATGCCCTCAACCTCATGTGACACAGATGCATAAAAATGCAAACATGGATTTAAAGCTGAAGTAATATTTACTTTTATAAATAAACCCTATTTCTTCTATTACTCTCCATTCCTGTTTCCACCTGAGGGAGGGTGAGCTCTAGACAAGTACATAAATCATTTTAAATTGCCATTGTTTCATATTCTTCAGTCTTCTGAGATAATTCTAAAGTTTCTCTCTTTCAGCACAAGAGCTTTCAAGACCTCCCGCTGACAGGTACTAGACAGAGAGGTGCCAAGGAAGGTAACCTAGCGGCTGATTTGGGAGTAGATGGAGGAAGGGATTTGGATTATATTAAAGGGTTCAATCCTGCTCTCATATAAGTCAGTAGGAAAACTGCCATTGATTCCAATGGCATAATTTTGAACACATTAGGTGGGGTAAGGCTGTAACTTGCTCCATGCATTTGTGTACAAATTAAACCCATGCAATACCTTTCAGCCACAACTCCAAATCAGATTAAATTTAATATTGAAGAGAAATATTGCAAATAGAGCTGGCTCAAATTTTTCAATAAAACGTAATTGCAACAAAAATGGCTTCTCTTAACAAATGAAAATTTTTGTTGTACCAAAATGATTTTCAAGACTTGAATTTTTATCATGCTTTTTATTGACAAAAATAGATTTTAAAAACCAAACATTGTTTGGCTGTTCAGTTTCAGGTTTTGGTTTAAAAAGTGAAACATTTATGGGACATTTGACAAAAATGATCTTTTTTTCAAAATTTACTGCAAAAAATAATGGTTATTTTTTGACCAGCTCTAATTTCAAGATTGATATGACCCTTCGCAGACATCTCACTCAGGCTCACTGTAACACTCTGTACCTTAAAATAGCACCCTGCTGGAACCCACATATCCATCGTATGACAGTGGTGAATATATTTTGTACAATGCATGCCTTGTGAAGTATCATTTTAAAAGTCTTGAGCTGTTGAAACTTAATATTCTGTAGAATTGTATGTGCTATCATCGTATGTGAAGGTATAAAGTGTTGCTATATGTGTTACTGAAATATGTTGTGAGGTTGGGAGTGCCCAGAGCTGGCCTTTCAGTTGCAACAAAGGAGCAGCTACCACTGCCCAGACAGGCGTTAATGACCCACCGAGAAGAATAGACTATCCTAGAGGCTTCTCAATGGGGTGGCCTAAACCACGTCACAGCAAGGATCTTTCTAGCAGCTGGAAGAATGTATAAAAGAGGGATAATGACATTATCACTTGGCCCCTTCCTCCCCCCATCTCAACATCTGGAAGATCCTCTGGAAGAGAGAGACTTTGAAGTATGGAGGTTGGTCCCAGCCTGGAAGGGAGTCTAGTCTGTGTATTGAGGAGCTGTGAGATGCCTGTAACATCTGTTAGGGTGAGAGACTGCTTGATTCAAACTTTGCTTAGGTTGTTAGACTGTGTTTCTATTTTTATTTCTTAGCTAACCAATTTTGATCTCTATGCCTGCTACTTATAATCACTTAAAATCTGTCTGTAGTTAATAAATCTGTTTTATATTTTACCTAAAACAGTGTGGTTTTTGGTTGAAGTGTTGGGGGAATCTCAGCTCATATTACGAAGGCTGGTGCATGTTCACTTTCATTTGAAGAAATGGTGAACTTATTAATGAGCTTGCACTGTCTAAGGGAATACAGAGCAGTGTAAGACGGTATATTTCTGGGGTGAAAGCTAGGAGCTGGGGTGATTTGTTGGTGCCTAGCCTTTCACCCCAGAAATATACAAGGTGCTATCACTGTAATCTATTCCAGCCTACTGTGTTAAGGCAGGACCAAGTCTACCTAGACTAACCCTGACAGGTGTTGGTCTAACTTGTTCTTAAAATCTCCAATTATGAGGAATCTACAGTCTCCCTTGGGAGCCTAATCTAGTGCTTAGCTATCTCTATCATGAGACAGTTCTTGAGCTTTTGCTTTAAGGTTTGTTTGTTGGGCAAATCTCTGAATGTCCCAAGATGTATTTGTCCCTATGATTTCCAGCATATATCGTTTTCTTAGAGGGTGATGCTTTCTTGTCCCATCTTTCTTTCACTGTCTTCCACAAGCCTGGAAAAGATATGTTGAAGGATAAATCCTTCAGTTTGGATGTGCAATTTCCTTTTTAAGTTTAGATTAGCTTAAAGTTGTGCATATATTTCACAAACATCTGGACTAGGAGGCTTCTTTTCTAATTATTAATGACCATACTGGCTGTATCAGTAATAGATCATCAGTCATTGTTAATATTCAAGGTCTATTTTAAAGCACTGCTAAGGACTCACCAGAACCAAAATCTGGTTGCTGAAAAAACATTTGATATTATAGAGAGGAGATTTCTATGGGTGATCTTGGACAATATTATTTATTATGTGTATTACAATAGCACTTAAAGGCTCATTCCAATATGAGGGCTCCATTGTGCTAGGCACTATGTATAGACAGTCCCTGACCCCAATAGTTGTCAGTCAAAGGACTAGATGGTAAATTCACTAACACCCCTAAGAGACAGCTCATAGTTTCTGTGCTCCAGGAACAGACCAAGAACTGAATAGTGACTTTCTGAGAGTTGGGATTGCTGGGAAACTGTCCAACTATTTAAATGCGAAGTCCGTCTTGAAAATATCGACCACATCACTTTTTAATTTTTATCTCATTATGATGCACGTCAGTTTACCCTTTACAAGAAAAACAACAACATCCTGAGATCTTCATTGTTGCCTGTCCCCACAGACTTGAGTAAACATCACGGTTTCCATTTCAAACCATTGCTACAACAGATAAAATCCAATTTCCACAGATGGACGTTAGCTAAGTGGATGTGTAAATGGGATAAAAAATGAATACTCTTCCTACATGCTTGGAACTTGGTTCTCCATTGACATGCACCCCACAGAGTCACTGTCACCAGTGCAAAGTAGCTGTAAAACACTACTGCTCTGATTTTGCTCCCACTTTGCACGGGTATAAATGACTACACAGGATGTAGGGTGAGTAGAATCCGGTTCCTATGTCAAATGCTTCCTTGCCTTCTCTTTAGTAAATTCTTTGAGAAATGTGATGCCTTGCTTAAATGGAAGAAGTGTCCCCATATTAACCTTGCTAAATACCCACAGCCTGTAGGAAATCAGATTGGAATAGGTTTCAGAGGAACAGCCGTGTTAGTCTGTATTCGCAAAAAGAAAAGGAGTACTTGTGGCACCTTAGAGACTAACCAATTTATTTGAGCATGAGCTTTCGTGAGCTACAGCTCACTTCATCAGATGTTTGTATTCAGATTGGAATACTATCACTTTAAGAAAGGCTCCTCAGCAGCCAGATCACTTGCCAGGAACCATTTCTTCAGGGAATTCATCTTAAACTCATTTTAGGCTAACTCAGACCAAGCTATATATTACCTAAAGAGGCCACTAACCTCTTATATCAGCTGAATGGATTGAAACAAGTTACTCACACAGTCTCCATCTGGACAGTTATATCCAAACAATGTGTGTGTGGGGGGGTGGGGGTGGGAAATCACTACCCTCCAAAGAGTTTCTTAACCCTACCTTGAATTTAGGGCCAGCTGCTGGAAACTTAAACATGAAAGATGTTTCATCCCAGAATTTGTTCAGCTCTTTCTCCAAGCTAAATAGAAATTGGACTTATGACAGAAAGGCATGCTATCAATATTTGCAGCATCAGTGCAAACCCAGTTAACAATTCTTAATGGAGAAACTGGTTCTGCTTGGAGCCAGAACCACAGTGTATCTGCTCTGAATCTGCATGTGACAGAGCCACCAGAAACCTGGGATGCGAAAGTCAGTTTGGGAAGGGTTAATTCAGAGGAGTATTCATTAAACCATAATTGAAACCTTACTAGAGTCCCAACAGGACATACATATTTTAATATTATTATTATTCAGGGTTTCCTCTAGATCCAAGAAGATTGAGGAGTGCTAGCTGATGGACATACTTTTAGATCATGTCAGGAGGCTCAGGAGAGCTAATGATGCCTGATATTGGCCCCCTTTGCACCATATAGTGGCACAAATGCAGCATGCAGCTTTGCATTAAGCCAAATGGAAAAACTCCAGAATGTTAAGGCTGGATTCTGGTCCCCCTTCTCTGACCTCTATATGCTGCTCTGATGGTATATATGGGCCACAAAGAAGCTGGAAAGGCCCTGTGCTGCTCCTCCTCACAGGCCCTAGCATAGTGGGTATACTGGGAGGAGTAGGAGCCTAAAACAAAGGGCAAACCCCCAGAGCTGCTCTAATTTATGCCAGGAGCCATTCTGGCCCCCACAGTAAGCCATCATTTGGATGGCACAATGGTGGTATAAAGCCTCTTTTGCTCACCCTGCCACATCGGCCTTCTGTGCTGAGTTTCTGAAGAGGTGGACCACAGAATCCAGCTGGTAGTCTGTAGGTTTGTATGGTCTCCTGTTAGAACCTGTTAGTTGTTTCTTGGGGTGAGGGATGTGTGAAAGCATTTGGAGGTGCATTCTTGCTGTTGATCCTGATGAAAGCTGTGATGAAATGTCAGACTACCTTGGTCATGTTGTATTGTGATTGAAATGCTCATTGTAGGCTTTGAACACTGAAACCGTGGCTATGAGTAGCATGGCCCACCTGCCAGGGCTTTGCATGCCTGCATAACTACCAACAATGGAATTTAATGAGAAAGTAGTTGCATGTGACATGTGATAGGCTGTCATAATGGAACTGAATCCCATGGGAGACAGGAGTGTGTGAAGTTACAGGGTCATATATTCATACCTTAAGAGCATTCACAGGTCAATTGTATTCACAGGTCAATTTTCTTGGATGTTTTCCCCCAGGATCTTTTCTCTAACAGAATAATAAAATCAAGGTATTGTTTACCTCCTTATGATGTGCTCTGAGTTCTTCAGGTGAAAAGTGCTATATAAGAGCTTGAAAGACAATGTGCCTGGAAAGCTTCTCTCTCTGAGCAACAGAAGTTGGTCCAATAAAAGATATTACCTAACCCACCTTGCCTCTGTAATATCCTGGGACTGACATGGCAACAAATGCACTGAATATATAAGAGCTAAGTATTCTTTCAATTAAAAAGAATTAAAACTAATGTGGGGAGCTGGATAGGTTGGGGAATTTAGAGGCTTTTACCTTACATGATGTAGGCTCCATCCTGCAAGCACTTAGGCATGTGCTTAACTTTACATTGAAGTCAACAGGACTACTCTTGTGCTTGGAGTCAATGTACGCAAGTATTTGCAGAATCAAGGCCTAGAGACAGGAGTCCTTGTTTTATGTAGGGCTTGATCCACAGCCCACTACAAACAATGTTTTCTTTATTAACTTTAAGTGTTTTTGTTTACACCCCCGACACAGCAGATTCAGCAAAGGCGATGACAAGGCACGCTTCCCTACCACATCTTGCCAACCAGTTTCACCTCAGGGAGTATGAGTTTCTCTGTCTCCATTCAGTCCTTGGCTTTTCTGCTGCGATTGGCTTCTGAGGTATTATTTAATGCTTACTATGATGGGGAATTTTTGTGGTCAGAATTAGATTTGTAGGTACATTATTACACTTTGTAAGTGCCATTTCTACTGGGTGTCCCCTGTCTAAAAATTCAAAGCTTTCTCTCCTGCAGAGGGCATATATGTCTGACAGTTGGATTTAAACCTAAATTCAGGAACTGAACACCCCTGTTCTGTAAAGTTGGGGTCCAGATTTAAACTAGATAACTGATCACTTTCTCTACAATGGACTGAATGAAACCTTGGATCTGAATACCCTGAACTTTGGGGAAGTTTGGGTCTGGGTCAAAATGTCTCTCCAAATATTGGGAGTGAGCCTCAGCTGGTGTGAAGCTGTAGATTTCAATGTACCTACGCAGATTTACACCAGCTTAGGATCTGATCCACTGTGTGTGAGGCCCATTTCTAATGTGTTGGTTTTAAATGTGTATAATCTTAGACTCACTTTCAGTCCCGATCAGAGGAGCCTGTGTGAGCAGAGCCGTTGGACATGTGGTCCCAGGGATAGAGCACTGAGCTGGGTTCTGTTCCCAGCTCTATCACTGATCTGCTGTGTGACCTTGGGAGAATCACTTCACCTCTCCCCAGTTTTGTTTCTCCTCCCACCCTTTATCTGTCTTGTTTGTTTAGCCTGTAAGTTCTTCAAGGGAGGGATTCTCTCTTACTACATGTATGTGCAGTGCCCAGTAGAAAGGGGCCTTCATCTTGGTTGCAGCTTCTAGGTAGTACTTTAATAAAAATCATAAAGAAAAGGAAGAATGCTTATATGTACTAGCCAGTGCAACATTTTAATGACACTATCCTTTGTTATTCTTTTTGTTTTTCTAGATCTAGAATTATTGAAAAAATAGTTTAAAATGTTTTAAAATTGCAATGGTAATTTTTTCTCCTTCTAAAAGAGATATTTATTTATACACCCAGTAATAGGTTAGTCACATTACCACACATTCATCCTATAAGCTAAGAACGGATACCAACTGTCAGGATTGCTCTAGACAATGTGAGGAGAAAATGGGATTGTGTTGTATCTTTTTCAGATGAAGTAATAGGGTATGATTCCAGCACTAAAAGTATACAGAGAAAAATAGAAGCTATACTTTCAGATAAAATCATAGTAATAATTCTCTCCCTGAACAGAAAAAGATTTGAGGTTGAGTCTGATATTCCAGGAGCAGATAACACTGATACACTCATTTATTTCTGCAAGAACTCTAAGGAAGTGACTAAAGGTTATGTGAATAAGAATTGTTAACATTCATGAGAGTGCCTTGGTGCTTTGTTGCCAGGGAACCATAATGAGACTATACCAATGCCCAGGTTCGATGATATGGGGCTGCAACATTAATCCTGCGTTTCACAGATAGGAGATCTATATCATTTGCAAACATGAATACACCCGCAGGAACTTGGGAAGGTCACTTCACTAACAGATATGTAAACATCATTTTAAAAAATGACACCAAAATGGATCCCAGAGAAACTTTACTGTCTCTTAGTATGCAATTCAGTGTAAAATGAGAAGGTGAGCATATAGCTCACTGTTTGTGAGAGTTTTCAGAGTAACAGCCGTGTTAGTCTGTATTCGCAAAAAGAAAAGGAGTACTTGTGGCACCTTAGAGACTAACCAATTTATTTGAGCATAAGCTTTCGTGAGATGAAGTGAGCTGTAGCTTCTGTTTTCCGTTTTTATTGTTTTCTTTAATAGTTTTGAATAAGAATCTTTTGAACTGTTCTAAAAAGTATTCAGAAAAGTAAATCAAGAAGAATTATTTTTATAAATGCACAACAGCTGTTTCTGCCAGTTTCATTTAATTCCTATCAGTAAGCTGGGAGTTCTGAAAAAATTATAAAAAATATACAGGAAAGAAATGTTAGTATTTTTTTGCTCTAGTGTCTCATACAATATATTTCTTGTCATTCACAGGTAGCTGATTATAAGAAAAGAAGTCTTTTGATGTGTCTCATTTTAAATGCCCCCATGTTGAGGCAGGACCAAGTATACCTACATCATCCCAAACAGGTATTTGTCTAACCTGTACTTAAAAACCTCCAATAATGGGAGTTCCATAACCTTGGTAACTTTTTCCACTAATTATCTATCCTCATAGTTAGGCAGATTTTCCTAATATATAACCTAAATCTTCCTTATTGCAGATTAAGCCCATTACATCTTGTTCTACCTTCAGTGGACAGGGAGAACAATTGGTCTGCAAGTGACCTGTGTCCCATGCTGCAGAGGAAGGTGAAAACCCCTTAGAGTCTCTGGCGACTGACTTGGGGGAAAAGTCCTTCCCAAGCCCAAATATAGTGATCAATTGGTCCCTGGGCATGTTGGCAAGACTCACCAGCCAGACCCCTGGAAATAGAATTATCTGTAGTAACTCAGAGCCCTCCTCCATCTAGTGTTTGGTTAGGCTAAACAAGCCAAGTTCCTTGAGTCTCCTCTCATAAGATAGGTTTTCCATTCCTCTCATTATCCTAGTAGCCCTTCTCTACAATATTGCTTTTCTCCTGTCAGCTTCAGTTATAGTAACTCTAGGTGTTACTTATAACTATAGTCTCTACTTGGGCAAAAGTGCCCTCTTAATGACTTCAGCCAAATTGTAAATGCCTATGTGTGGAATTTTCAAAGTCACCTAAGTGACTTAGGGACACAAACTGTTGATTTTTAATGGTATTTGTGCTTCTAATCACTTGGCATCTTTGAAAACCTTGTCCTTTGTGCTTCTGTCAAGTTATTAACAAGTCAAGCAAAAGCCTATTTTGGGAGGAAGCATGGTCCAGTGGTTCCCAGTTCAATTCTCTGCTCCACACAAACTTCCTTTGTGAGTTTGGGCAAGTCACTTAGCCTCTCTGTATCTCAGTTCTCCACCTGTAAATTGGGGATAATAACCCTGCCCTACCTCACAAGGGTGTGTGAGGATAAATACGCCAAAGATTATGAAGCACACAGATAGTGGGGACTAGATAAGTACATAAATAAGGGCCCTAATCCTGCTTCAATTGAAATCAATAGCAATAATTATGTTGACTTCAAAAGATGAAGAATGAAGCCCCAGGTCTATGTACTGAGTCACTAATCCCAGTGAGCTGTAGCTCACGAAAGCTTATGCTCAAATAAATTTGTTAGTCTCCAAGGTGCCACAAGTACTCCTTTTCTTTTTGCGACTACAGACTAACTCGGCTGCTACTCTGAAACTAATCCCAGTGAGACAGCTTTTCCAGGACTGTTTCCCAGTCCAGATAGTCAAGGGGGGAAAGGCTGAGGGAGGTGGGAATGTAGTGTTTAGAGAAGCAGACTCCATATTGTATACCACGGTATTTTGTCAGAGAATGGAAAGGGCCTGAAGCTGTGATTTTTAAAGAGGCCAAAATAAGTTAGGCACCCAACTCCTGTTAACTTTGTCACCGAACTCTGTTAGTCCACTGAAAATCCCGGTTTGAGTTTTAAAATCAATGATCTCAGACTATGACACACAATAACTAATAAATATAAACTATAGGACACATAAACAGGACATATGTCATCCAACTGTATTGCAAACTCTTTGTGCAGAACTAAACTGCTAACTACCACTTTATATAACTATGAAACAAGAGTAAAGTTCATGTGAGTTTTTTTAGAATTTCCTCATGTTATTACTGCACATTGCTTGCCATTTTTCCTCCTAAGTACAATTTAGTCTCCGTGCTATTTGTGCGTTCTAGAATAGTTTGCCACTAGAGGGAGAGTAGGTTATATATTTGTTTTGGAAATGCATATTTTGAGTTAATAATATCCCCAACATGCAATTACTGTTTTTCTTGATTGTGTGATCTCAATATAATTTTTATCTTATTAAAGAACCACAGTGAACTATGAATTACAAGCTGTAGTCTTATTAAAAATATTTTGTTTGGTTTGGTAAGAAGGAAAATTACAGTAAACACTGCATAATGCATTCTCTTCAGCAGATATTATCAATTAAATAGTTTTGCAAGTTTAAAGGTTACATTAAAAAAAGACTGGTTGTTTTTTGTGTTAGTTTGTTGTTTTTAAAAGATATTTCAATCAGATGATATTTGGCATCTTGGGAGAAGAAATCTTCTAGAAATGTCTGGTTTCTTGTCACGTTCCTCCCAAAAACACTCCCCCCCTCCCCCCAGCATGCTGCTCATGAAACATGCTAAAAATTATGTGAGTTATTTATAGTTGGCTTGTTCAATGGGGTTTCTTTACTATACTCTTTTTCTGTTTATTGAGACTATATGAAATCCTCTTTTTCACTGTTGATCTGAAAAGAAAACTAAGCGTTTCTGATCAAAATGACCAACTGTAAGCCATATGCTAATGGCTGCATTTGGGGGCCCTCTTTAGTTCTCTCAGTACTGTGGCGTGTCATAGAAGGAACCATATCCTTTATGGAGATTGGTCCTTTCCAGTTGAATTGCAGCGTGAAGCAGCTTTGATGGTGACTTTTTGGAGGGCACAATGCATTTCACCTGACTCTCTCTGCTATTATTCCGGCCCAACTACATTTTGAAGTAAATGAGAGAGACAAGGCGGGTGAGGTAATATCTTTTATTCGACCAAATTCTGTTGGTGAGAGAGACAAGCTTGTCTCATATCTTGGGATGAACGCAGCTACAGCAACTTTTGATATAGACAGTAGTTTTGCTTGACTAAGGAGTAAAGACTATGTTTTGTCGCGTGAAATAAAGTAGAGGTTGTTCTACAGATTCTCAAAAAGAAAAGGAGTACTTGTGGCATCTTAGAGACTAACCAATTTATTTGAGCATAAGCTTTCGTGAGCTACAGCTCACTTCATCAGATGCATCCGATGAAGTGAGCTGTAGCTCACGAAAGCTTATGCTCAAATAAATTGGTTAGTCTCTAAGGTGCCACAAGTACTCCTTTTCTTTTTGCGAATACAGACTAACACGGCTGTTACTCTGAAACCTGTCACTACAGATTCTCAGACGACAGGCAGGAATTGCCTGAAGAAGGTGCAAGCCCTGGGCCCCTTGTCATTTGCTCCTGCTTGAATAAATCTTCCTTCCTATGGCAACTCACCACTTCTTGCCCTTATCATGAAGTGGTCTTGTCTGTTCTTGCTGTAGCTCAGTTCCCTGAAACCACCAGCCTCTGGAAACATAAGAACTATCTTCAGGCCTCCACAGCCCTCACCCTCTCAGTGCAGGTTAGTGATAGGCACACATCAACCCCCGAGTACTCCCCGCAATGTCCATTCATTAACTGCCGGACACTCACAGAAATGACTAGGTTTGCTGCCCAAGGGAACACTATGCACACAGCTTGAATGTTACAACTCCGGATAAGGCCTTTCAGAATACCAGAGCACTAAGATATGATTGTTTTCATTATAAATATGTTTTCAACAGCTAAGACTGAGAGGTAATGAGTCAAGATAATGGAAACAGAAATGGTTACATATACTTTTTTTTATAACACGTTTACTTGAGTGTAAAGTTAACTTTAACAGGCTGAACCGTTGTCTGAAGAAGTTTATCTCACTCAAAGCAGTCTCCTAGCAGCTCCAACCAACCTGGCTGAGATACCTCTTTCATGAATGCAGAAAGTGCTGTCATTTTTCCTTCCTCTGGGATGGATAAAAAGGTTTCCTTTTGCCTTTTCCTTATATCCCCACAAATTCACTGTTTTGTCCTCAGTCAGGATGACCTGCCAGGGTTTATTCCCTGGTATGCTGACCCCATGCTGCCTTCACATCCTCAATTTGACATCATATGCAAATAGAGCTTCTATTCTGTTGGTTTACAATGCTTAATTCACATGTGAACCAAGGCAGCCAGGTGAATATATATTCTTTGCCTGGAATAAACCTATTTATCAACCCTACCTTGATTCAGATTTTAGGAACATAGTTTCATTATACATATATAAGTTTTTACATAGTATCAATACATAAATTTCACAATGATAGTAATAAGCAGCATGATCTTGGCTTTCATTTAAGATCTTCAAATTTTCAAAAGTGCCTAGGCATCAAGTTCTCATTGATTTCAGTGTGAATTAGCTCGCTAGCCACGTCTGAAAATCCCACTCTAAGTGCCTCCCAGAACATAATTTTCTTCTGTGTACTAAGTATTCAGACACTCAGACCTACTCTGTTTTCCCCTGTAGACTACAGATATGTAGCCCTATTTCATAGGGGATACTTGACCAACAGTCTGGGTTTTTTGGTATGGTTTGATTGGTTGCTGGGGTTTTTTCTGATGCTGGGCTTCATGCTCAGTGAAGGAAGATATATGCAATGAATGTGTTAGGAAATAATCCTGGCATTAAAATCATTCAAAGGAAAATTTCCTTTAATATCTTTCATAATTTAGCTTATCCACATTTAGATTCCTCTAAATGTCTTCTCAGAAAACACAATTCTGAGCTCACATTTCTTTCTGATCCAAAGTCAACTGAAGTTAAGAGTCTTGTCAGTGAATACAAGGGGCTTTGGGTCAGGGCCTTCATGTTCACATTTCCTCAGGTCTCATTTCATCTGATTTCACTTTGAAATTTGTCAGAAGGGCTGCTTTGGGCTACCTTGACTTTTTCAGTTTGTTGGCAGAGGTCAGTGAGCAAACATTTTTTGAGGGGAAAATAAATGTAAATGCATTTTGAGGACCCCTGACTTTCCAGTGTACAATCTTAATATGTCATTACCAGTTCTTGTAAGCCCACCAATAGAAAATTGTTGACTATATCTTGGCTTTCTGCATTTCCTTTTGACACTTTTGGGGTTGTGATAAGTTATGGATAACACTTCCCATCCCTGCTCATCATCTTAGGACTTTCTACCATGAAAAAGAGAATAATGACAATATTGGAAATATGCTGTGGCATGGGAGTTTCATTCTTCGTTGTCTTCTACATGGCAGCAGCCTAACACTCTAGGCTCTCAAGAAATGCTTACACCTAACTGTCATTAATATAATTTTAAAATGGGAATGCACATGCTTCAGGTTGTGCCTGAATTTATGCAAATATATGGAAAATAATGCAAATTTGTATCCGACTTTGTTTTTGTTACAGGCTCTTTTCAGGCACACACTCTTCGTGCATAAATCAGCCAGGCATGAAGTATTCCACAGCCATTCTGGAAGGACAGTTTCCTCCACTAGGCAACAACGTGCCAGTAGTCACCACCCAGCTCCTGTCTCTGTGGTGGCAGAAAGATGCCCTCAACAGCTGTTAGCCCCTGCTGCTAAAGTTGCCAGCTTCATAATTTCTCTTACCTCTCTGAATCCACTGCCAGTAGGTATGTATGCTACAGGCCTCCCTGATCCTTCCAGCACTTCAGCTTCTTTAGGTGCAACTTGTGCTTTAGCTTCTACTTCTTGCTATCTTATATCGGAAGAAGTGTCTCATGTAACAGGTTGAGAGTGTGCTACCTGCAACCACATAGTTCATGCATCCCTAATATCAGCTTTGGAAAAGAAAGGAGTGAGGGTCAAGAAGAATCTATCCACTCTTTAAGGCTCTATCTACATGAAGAAAATGGGAGCCATTAAATAGGTCTCCCTCTTGCCCCACTACCTAATCAGTTTGTAACTGTTCAGCATAGGTAGGATCAAATAATTTTTAGTACCTATTATCGAATGTGAGGGAGACACAGACTTGACAGGATAGTTGGTCTCACAGTTAAGGTACTGGACTGGCATCTAGGAGATCTTGTCTTTGTTCCTGGCTTTTCCACAGCTATGCTGAGTGACCCTGCAAAAATCGTTTAACTGTGCCTCAGTTCTCCATCTATAAAATCAGGATAATAATACTTCCCTACCTACCTGGTGTAGTGAAGATAAACTGATTGACTGAGGTGAAGTGCTCAGATCCCCATAGAAAATCCTATAAATAAAACTGTTTTTGACCCAAAGCTGAAGCAACAATGTGTCATTTCTTAATGAAGATGCACCCTAATAGCAGTCAGAAAAATCTAGCTAATGAATGAGAGAGGGCCTTCATTTTCATGCCTGCTAAGGTTTCCAAGTGCTATCAAAAGACCACTTTAAAATCTTGACAGTAATGGTGTAGTAACTCATAAAAAGTTATTAGACCTTTCTGCAGCTTGCTTGCTTATCAAGTTTTGTCATATTGCCTTTTTGACATAACAAATTGCCTTCACGTTAATTGGGAGATATAACAATAACATGATGAACAATAGTGAGATTGCAGGCTGCTAATGCATATGAATTTTGAAGAATGAGAACTCTACAAGGAAAAGTTATCAAAACATCTCCCTATTATATTTAATAAAGAAACAACAAATTGCTACATTCCTGGATGGTTGGAGGATATAATGAATTGAACAACAGTCAATCTCATTTCTCTCTCCAACTGTGTAGAAATTAAATGTCAACTATAACCACTTATTCTTCATTTCCCTTGCTATGCACTAGACTCTTTCTTGTCAGGATCCTTAACTGAAACTGAAACAAGGGGCTGGGACCTTATTTCTGGCAAGCCACTGTTCTCCTTGTTATATTTAAAGGGCTGTGTGACGGAGTATACCCCTCAGTGGGCAACAACCCCTCAGTGGGCAACAAGGGGTTAAGGAACTACTCTGGGCGCAGCCAGTCCCGCCCCACCCTGCCCTGCCTGTAGGGAATGCATTAACAGGAGGAGTAGTTGAAAGGTAGGGGAACAGCTCATTTGGTAACAGGCTAGGGAATAGAGCAGACCTGCAACCTACAGCTCCAGCAGAGAAGAGCTGAGGGAAAAGTAGAAGTCTCCCTAAAACAACTTCCCAAGAGTCCCTCCCTGAGGGAAGGGAGGACCTGCTACAGAGACCACCTGAGAGAGAAACATCCCCCTCTCCCTCTCCTGTGGACTCCGGGTTTGTTAATTCCCTTTGTTTTGTTTGGACTGTCCCAGCAGGGGGAAGCTCTAGGACTGATCTGGCCCAGAAGGGTGAGCCCCATTGTGGGAGGAGGCAGTTGCCTCCTGCGAGAAAGGAAGCAATGACGCTACACACAGCCACCCAGAAGGTGCTTTGTGATGAGTGGACACCCATCATGCCACCTCAACCCAGATGGTGATCTTGGGATAATCCCAGGGGGGTGCTAGAAAGTGGCCCAAGGAGGGCAGCCTTAAGTGCCCCTGGCTGTCACAGCACTGATAGTCCTCAAAGGGCCCTGGGTTGGAGTCCGGTGGAGTGGGAGGGCCCACAGGCTCCACTACTAACAACCCCTTTGCAAGGCACAGGCCTAAGCCCCAGTCCACTAGGACAGGGGTGGGCAAACTTTTTGGCCTGAGGGCAGCATTGGGTTTTGGAAATTGTATGGAGGGTCAGTTAGGGGAAACTGTGCCTCCCCAAACAGCCAGGTGTGGCCTGCCCCCCACCCCCTATCTTACCCCTACCTTCTTCTCACCCCCTGACGGGCCCCCCCAGGACTCCTGCCTGATCCAACCTCCCTGTTCCTGTTGGCCCACCTGGGGCTCCTGCCCCATCCACCACCCCCCGTTCACTGTCCCCTGACTGCCCCCGGAACCCCCACCCCTGACTGCCCCCCACTGCCCCATCCAACCCCTTCTCTCATTCCTGACTGCCCCCGGGACCTCTGCCCCATCCAATCACCCCTTCTCCCTGTCTCCTGACTGTCTCCTGCCACCCTATCCAACCCCCGCTCCTTCCTGACTGCCCGCCTGGGACCCCTGCTCGCATTCAACCCACCTGTTCTCCACCCTCTGATCGCTCCAACCCCTATCCACACCCCTGCCCCCGACCACCACCCTGAACTCCCCTGCCCCCTATTCAACCGCCTCTGCTCCCTGCCCCCTTACCGCACTGCCTGGAGCACTGGTGGCTGGCGGCACTACAGCCGTGCCGCCCGGCTGGAGCCAGCCATGCCACCGCCCAGCACAGAGCTCGGGGCCAGGCTGGGCTCTGCAGCTGTGCTGCCCCGGGAGCTCACAGCGCCGCTGTCCAGAGCATTGCACCAGCGGCGCAGTGAGCTGAGGCTGCAGGGGACGGGGGACAGCAGGGGAGAGGCCTGGGGCGAGCCTCCTGGGCCAGGAGCTCAGGGGCTGGGCAGGAGGGTCCTGTGGGCCGGATGTAGCCTGTGGGCCATAGTTTGCCCACCTCTGCACTAGGAAATGCTCCTCTACCAACCACCCGCCATGTGAGGACCATGTGGAGAACTTGGTGGAGATCGCTGGTACTTTCCCACCCCTGAGAGAGGGGAGGACTGACTGACCTAGACAGCCGAACAGCCTACACGAAAGTGATATGGACTGGTGGGTCACAACTATGGATCTAGAGTGTCTGCTGAAATGGGTGACAGAGAACCAACAGCAGCAGCAGCAGGCAGCCCAACAACAGCTCCTATAGCAAATGGATGCCCCACAGTAGCATCTGGTTTGGGACCTAGGGAGCCAACAACTGGAACAACAGCAATAGTTGGTTCAGCAGGTCATGGCCTTGTTGCATCCCCAGAAGCCCCCCGGGACTTCTCAACCACATCACCACCCCTAGACCGGGGCACCTTCCATGCTGGTGAAACTCACAAAGGCCCTGAGGACAACCCCAAGGCCTCCTTGATAACGTTTGAACAGGTGGCGATGGCAGCTCAATGGCCACCTGACCAATGGGCCACCCTGATGGCACCATACCTGATGGGGCCGGCGCAGGCTTCATATCAGGGGCTAGATGCTGAGTCTGCCTGAGGCTATACCCAAGTGAGATCAGTCATTTTGGACTACCTTGACATCATGGAGGAGATCTGCCAGAGGTTCTGCAGGGAGAAGTATCCCACAATATCCTGACCCCGTGTTGTTGCCCAGAAACTGAGACCTGTGTTGAAGGTGGCTAAAAGCAGAGGAATGGACAGGAGTAGAGGTGGCCGAGCTCATTCTGTTGGAACAATTCACCCATATTCTCCTGACAAGGAGTAGGGACTGGGTGCTTAAACATCAGCCTGAGTCCATAACTGATGCTGTGTGATAGATGGAACAGCTGAGACTGCTCTAACTGCCATACCCAAGCCATTGCCTGATGCCAAGGGGACCCCTCCGGAGAAGGGAGAGCCCAGCTATGGGAACTGAAAAATAGCCAGGGTGGTCCCCAAGGCCCCACCCTATCAGGGGTCCAGCTGGCCCTTGAGCCCTGGACTGGGATCCCAGAGGAAATCCCAGCCCCTCCAATCTGACCCAAATAAAAAGCCTGGGGACCCTGGGGGATACCCCCATCAGAAGGCTGGGAGGGGAAACCATGTTAAGCACCTACGGTAGGACACCCCCAGATATCCAGCTCTCAGCCAGCAGCCCCTTGGCTAACCATGGAGACCTGATTTTCATGTGAATTTCAGGGTCACTGTTATCCTATATGGGCAAGTGTGGACAGCAGAGAGCTGTGGCCAGAAGCACACTCCTGCAGAGGTAATGGTCACTGTGCAAATAAATGGGATCAAGGTAACAGGCTGAGTAGATTCTGGGTGTGGGCAGACCCTAGTCTGAGACAACCTGAGTCGGGTGTATGACCATCTCCCAGTAGTTAATGGGGAAGTGGTAGATCCCCAATGAGTAGAGCAGTACCCCCACTTTGAGCTCCAAGGGGAGCAATTGTACAGACTGGAAAGAGACCATTTTATGGGGAAAATTCAGTTGCAACTCCTTGTCCCCCAGCCTCACTGGTGTGAAGTCTGTGACTGGCCCATGCCATCTCTCCCCCCTGCCCTCCTCCGCCCAGCAGGTCACCTTGGACAGGAGAAAACTCTGGCCTAGATCTTGCACTGCTCCTTTTGGCCTGGTGTATACCAAGTTTCTTCAACTCTTGCCCTGAATGCCAATTAGCAGGGCAAAAAGGGTGGGGGGAAGCCTTGGTCGTCATCGTCCCCTTTGAATGAATCAGGATAGACCTCATTGGCTCCTTGGAGAAAAAGTGCACCTGCCTACAAACACATATTAGTGATAGTTGATTTATGCTACTTGCTATCCTGAGGCAACCCCCCTGCACAACACCAATGCAAAGACTATTGTCACAGAACTGCTGAAAGTCTTTGCTCGAATGGGTGCTCCTAAGGAGATCCTCATGGATCAAGGCATGAATTTAACATCTCAGCTGCTGAAACAAGTCTGTGATCTCCTAAAAAATAAAGACCTCATGCATTTCAGTCTATCACCCACCCATAGATGGATGGTCTGGTTGAATGCTTCATCTGGACCTTGAAGCAGATATCGAAAAAGTTTGTTATTCGGGAAGTCCCACAATCATCTACTGGATTCTCCCCATCTGAACCTGTGTATGGGAGATGACCCTGGGAAATCCTCAACCTGTTCTGGGAGATGTGGAAAGGACAGACTTCCTAGAACTGAGAATGTCCTACAATATGTGTTGAAGCTCTGAGAGAAATTGGAGATTGTGGGGACCTTGGCTAAAGAAAACCTCCTCACTGCTCAGCAGACCCAGGAGCGTACCTACACAAGGGATCACAGGTCCGCTTATTTAGGCCAGATGATTGTGTTCTCCTTTTATTCCTGAGTATTTCAAGCTATTGTCCAAGTGGCAAGGACCCTATGAAGTTGTGCACCAAATTGTGCCAGTTAACTATGAGATTAGGAAGCCTGACAAGTGGAAGCCCATCCAGATCTATCATAGCAACCTTTTAAATTCATGGAAAGAGTGAGAGCTTATTTTTATTGCCCTTTACCCCTCTGAACTGGAACTGGGGCCCCAAGTGCCTCATGTCCTGTCCCTAGACTCTATACGGGTGGGGGAACACCTTCGCCCAGAGCAGAGGGCCCAGGTAAGAAGCATCATGAAAGCCTTCCTGAGGGTGTTCTCCTCCCGGTTGGCAAAGACTCATCTTGCGCACATCCAGTCGAAACCCAGGCAGCTAATTTGGGGGACCAGATGAGAGTATGTGTGTCTGCAGACCTCCCCTACCCTGTGATATTAGGTCGAGACTGGTTGTATTTCTTCAAGCTCTTACAAAAGCTTCCCGTAACACAGGGGCTCGAGGAAGACACCCCAGAGGTGTTAGGGGTCTTGTTTCCTTTTAAGAACTGTGACCTCCTTACCTTCTGATCCAAGGGAAAAAAATCTCTGAAAGAAAAGTGGAAGAGATAAAAGAATGAAGAAATGTGGGAGAGACAATCTTCTCCGTAGCTGTAATAGACACCACAGATGCCAGAGCTGATGCCTGGAGAAGGACCATCCACAGGCCCAAATACACCACCCCCTCTGCAACTGAACCTGAGAAACTAACTGGATTATCAGATTTCTGTGGGGAGCAAAGGAGTGATGAGACCTTGAGCTGAGCCTTTGAATAAGCAGCCATGATAGAAGATGAAGAGGTGGATCCCCTAAAGGCAAAGCAGTACCCACATTTTGCCCTGAAGATGGACTTGTCATATCATGTAGACCAAGACAAGCAGGTGCAAGAGAGATGGACACAACTGCTAGTACCTTGGGTATATCACTGTGAGTTGCTGCATCTGGCACACACAACCCCCATGCAAGATTTCTTGGGAAAGACAAGACACTGTCTAGGATCTTTTAGCCAGGGGTCTTTAAAGAAGTTAAGAATTTCTATGCCTCATGTCCTGAATGCCAGTTGGCAGCCCCTAGGGGAATCCTACAGGGTCCAGTAGTATCTCTTCCCTTGGTGGAGACCTCCTTTGAGAGAATTGGAATTGACCTTATGTGCCCACTAGAGAAGAGTGTGTCTGGGCACTAGCTATACTTGTCATCATGGACTATGCCACCAGATACCCAGAAGACTTACCACTACAGTCTGGGGATATTAAAACTATCACCATTAACTGCTGAAGGTCTTTGCACAGGTCAGGTTTCCCAAAGAGATCCTGACAGACCAGGGGACAAATTTCACATCCCGGCTGATGTGAAACAAGTATGAGAACTATTAAAAATCAAAACCTTACACACATCCATGTACCACTCACAGACAGATGGCCTAGTAGAAAGGTTTAATCAGACACTGAAAAGGATACTCAAGAAGTTCATAGCCTAGGATTAAGGCTACGATTTTTGTCATGAACATTTTTAGTAAAAGTCATGGACAGGTCATGGGCAATAAACAAAAATTCATGGAAACTGTGACCTGTCCCTGACTTTTACTAAAAATGTTCATGACAAAATGGGGAGAGAGGGGAGTCCATCACTCTGCCCTTCTGTGGTTGGAAGCTGCAGCCCCTGCCCTTGCCCAGTGGCTGGGGAGCTCTGGGGGATTCCCCTGCCAACAGCGGCAGTTGATCTGCTGGGGATCCCCCCGCTGGAACTGGGAAGCCTTGGGGGATTCCCCCAGCGGCAGCTGAGGAGCTGTGGGGGATCCCCCCCCCGCCCGTGGAGGCTGGGGCGCTGTGGGAGATTCCTCCCTTCCATGCCCCGGCTGGGGAGCTGCAGGGGATCCCTGCACCCATGGGGACTGGGAAACTCCAGAGCCCCTGCCACTCTGGGCAGCAGGGGTACTCTGCAGCTCCCGGCCACCACGGGCGGTGGCGGTACCCTGCAGCTCCCAGCTGCTGTGGGCTGAAGTCCTGGAGGACTACAGAATTCATGGATTCCGTGACTTCCGTGACCAAATCGGAGCCTTACCCAGGATCCAGGACACTGGGACCAGCTATTCCCAGCCTTACTCTTCACCATCAGAAAGGTACCCTAAGCTTCAACAGGGTTTTCTGTGTGAGAGGATTCACCCAGCACTCACGTGCACATCTCGCTGGGGAATAAACCCAAAATAATACTGTCTTGCGCTGTATAGAAAGATCTGCACAGCGCAAGCTCATAAAAATTCACCCTCTCCCTCAGTGTGAAGAGAGATAAGCACAGCTTCTCCCCTCCTCTGCATCCCCTCCCCCAATATGGATTGCACAAACTGGGTTTACTAATAAACAAAAACAAGTTTAACAACTATAAAAGGTAGATTTTAAGTGATTATGAGAGATAGCAAATAGAACAAAGCAGATTACCAAGCAAATAAAACAAAACACGCATACAAATTTTAAGATCTTAAAGAAACTGGTTACAAAATATAATTTCTCACCCTAAATGTTGACTTAGGGAAGATGCAGATTTTCTGTAGCTTACAGTTCCAGTTATTTCTCTTTACAGACTAGACTCCTCTGTCTCAATCTGGACTCGGCCCTTGTCTTTGTCTCTTCGGGTGTTTTTAGCAGTCTTTCTTCATGAGTGGGAAGGCAGTGGAGAACAGTCCAGATCAACCCCCTCCCCAGACTTAGAAGGGATTTGCCTAAGGCAGGAAACCTTTGTTTGATCCCCATCCACCTACAAAGGAAAAGTACCAGCAGTGTCCAAGTTGGTATTTTGCATCAGGTGACCTAATCACCTGACCTTCCTCTCAGGAAGGAGAGAGTTTAGCATCTTCACAGTCTTACTGTTTCTTCCTAATGGCCCATCTAGGCTGTGATGGCCGGCTGTCTGGTGGGTGTCTCCTAAGTACATACACAGTTGTAATTGTTACATAGTCAATATTCCTAACTTTGGATACAAAAATGATACATACATACAAATTGGATAATCACATTCAGTAAATCATAATGTTTCCAATGATACCTTACATGAGCCATCTTGCATAAAATATATCTTAGTTATGCCATATGCATATCATAACCATATTTCCATAAAGAATATGGGGTTTAAGTCACAGTCTTCTGACAGCAAGATCAAGATTGAATCAATGGAATACCAAAGAAACCAACTGTAAATCTAAGGGTTACATCTACACAGCAGCTGGGAGCATGCTTCCCAGCTTAGGTAGATAGTGTAGCTGGGGGAAGCATGGGTGGCAGTTTGGGCTAGCAATCTGAGTACACACCCAGGGGGTCTGGATGAGTTTTTACTCAGGTGGCTAGCCTGAGCAGTTGCAACTGTTACCCATGGCTCCACTGCTATTTTTAGCATGCTAGCTCAAACATAGCTAGCACGTGTCTGTCAACCTGAGCTAGAAAGCATTCTCTGCAATGCAGCCATTCTCTTAGGGGTGTTCTAACCAATTGAGGGATGTGGTTCAAATAAAGATTTGAAAGTTAGCTAGCAGATCCTTCATGATAATGTAAGATGGAAAATCCTAAATTCTGCAAGGAAAAAATGATCTGAATGATAAGATTAAATATCTTAAAGAATTGCAGAATTATTTACTGATCTCTGATCTGAGATACTGCTAATCAGGTGGTATGAGGCTGCTGTCTGTCCCATCCCCTTGAAGTGGGACTTCCTGTGGTCTGTGCCCATAGTGGGTTGTGGGTAGAGGAGCACAAACTGGCTGCTGCTGCATAACAATGTGGAGTATTTGCTACTCAGCACCTCTACAGGTCTGGGTTTGAGACCTACTAGGCCTTATAGTAAACAGCATAAATGCAGAAAAGTAAATTAGTTGTTTAAAACTATTTTGTCTTTAATCATCTAAAGTGTTAAGGGTTTCCCCAGTAAACTATTTTTATTTTGACAATCCCCCTTGCATATCCATTTTAAACAAGACCCTTTCTCATCCCAGTACCTGTTTACAGCGTACATGACTTTGTCACATATGTATTATGTATCTAAACATTGAGTGAAAACCTCACCCTATAGAAAATGGCAAAACTCTCATTGAGTTAATTAGGGTCAGGATTTTACTGATTATCACAACATTGTGTATTCATGTTTTTTGAATAATGTGATGAACTGCTTTATTTGTAGTTTATACTTGTTCTCATACATCGTTATTTTTGATAATTATATGAACAATATATGTAATATATAAAACAGAGTAAAATATTATTTTAAATTAAGAGAAATCTAAATCCACATGCTGCAAACTGAGAACTGTCTATAACTTTCTGTCACATTATCCAGAATCCAATTTTGTTTTTAAAAAATAGTTTCTAGCCCTTTTAAGTTGTCAAAATAGCCTTTGCTATGTAAATGCACAATTATATTATTACATCTGCAGTCACAATGAAATTTGCAAACCCACTGCAGTGTGAATTTCCCTGATTTCTCTTGTTAATGATTCACATTACTGTTATATGTGAGGGAGGGAGTTATGTGACAAATTTTTACATGTATTAAAGAGGTACTCCTGTAAATCCTCCAAATGGGAGAACAAGCTTTAAACCAAACTGATAGCACTTTTAAATAAACCAGTAAAAGAAAAAGTGTCCACTTTCATGTCCCATTTCTGCAAAGGGAGCCACAAGAACGAACCTTCAATTCCACAAACAAAACTCCTGATCCTTTGTGGGATCTGGGCATCTGTTTTGATTAAGTAATAATAATAATTTCATAATTAATCATTATTAATAATGTGTTTGTGTTATGGTAGCACCTGGAAGGACTCCACTAGACACTGTACAAAGACACAATCTTTTAAAACGGTTTGTATTATTGAAAGACTGCCTGCAGAAGGGGCCAAAATCCTATTTCTGTGTTTGCAATATATTTGCAAGCCTTGACAACGCAGCGTTAGGTGGGATTTTCCCATTGCCTTCAGTGTGAGCAGGACGGGGCTCCTCTTCATGTCCTTACTTCCTGGCATTATACCAGAATTTACAGTACTTTTATTATGCCACTGTGCATCACCAAAGCCCATTAGTAAGACTCCCACCGCTTTCGCAGGGTATGGACCAGAACCTAACCATCCTGCTTCTCATCACATTCCAAAATTAAAAAAATATTGGCAGCTCCTCTTGGGTCCAGTCATCATCTGGGATTTTTTTTTTTTTTTTAGCTGCCTGGGGTGATTGTTCCACTGCAGAGCTCATCAGATCTTTAATTATGGGTGGGCCAGGTCACTCCATCATCTGGGATTAGATGCTGTGTGGGATTGATTACACAAACCCTACAGCTCTTGAGCTCATCCTTCCTGTGAGGAAAAAGAAGCAAACAGCTGAACCCACCATGGGGTTTAGCCCCATGGGGGCAGGAGTGTGTACCCCCAGGGGACAGGCTTGGCCAGTGACTGCACCTGCCCACCCGTCTCTGTCTGGGGGTGGGGTGGGGATCCCTCCCTGTGACTATGCTCCCCGCCTGGGCTCGAGGGGCTCGCCGCTCTGTGAGCGGGCTCCCGTTTGAGGGGCACTCCCGGGCTCGCGCCCCGCCCCTGCCTGTGCCGGGAGCTCCGCAGTGGGCGGGGCTCCGGCCGGCAGCCAGGCGAGGGGGAGGAGTAACGCGTCCCGCGGCGGTTTGTCCCTGCGCTGGCGCCGTACCGGTGGAGCTCGCCGCCGCTGCCCCGTGGCTGCCGTGACAACAAGGGGAGCCGGCCCGGCCCGGCCGGCGCAGTGATTCGGGCGGCTGCGTGGGAGGGGGGCGGCCCGCCCGCCGTGACGGTAGCATGCAGTAGCGCCGGAGGCGGAGATGTGGCCTGTCCCCTAGCCGGCAGCGCCAGCCCTGGGCCGGGGCAGGGATGCGCCATGGCTTCGGTGAAGGTGGCTGTCCGAGTCCGGCCCCTGAACCGCAGGTGAGTCCCGGGCGGAGCAGGCTCCTGCGGCTCGTTTCCCGCCGTAAGGGCTGCGGGGGCTGTCCTACCCCCTTCCCTGGGGGTCGCGGGGCCGAGGTCCTCCCCTTTCCTGGGGGCCGACGGCGGACGGGTCCTTATTTGCCCTGGGTCAGGGCCGTCACTGTCCTTATCTCCCCCGTTACCCCTTTCTCTGGTGGCTGCTATCCCCTTACCTGCGGGGCTCCCCCCCACCCCCCTTGGCTGCTGGTCAGGGCTGGGACTAGTCACTGGGTCAGACCACACCTGTCCGGGATGGGCTAGAATGATCGTACTTAGTCCTGCCATGAGTGCAGGGGACTGGACTAGATGACCTCTCGTGGTCCCTTCCAGTCCCATGATTCTGTGATTGTCCTCTCTTAATACCCACCTTCCATGGTGGCTGCTGAGTCAGGGCTGGGACAGCGTGAACGAGATTTTCAAACCATGAGGAAGTTTCAAAAAAACAAAAATCTTTCTGAAGCAGAGCGGCAATTCTCCATTCCCACAGTGTGAGACCACTGAAAGTTGCTTTAAAATGCTCTGTAAAATTCTCTTCCCCCTTCAGTTCCCAGGATAAGTCAGATTGGGTGTCAGGGCTAAATCCCACCGAAACATGAGTTACAATTGTTAGAACTATGTTGTTGTTCCCGATCTTCCAGGTTCTGTATCTGGAAGTTTTAAAAGTTTGTGGGGAAATAAACGTCTGAGCTGCCAGGACACACAATGCCTGTAAGGGCTGTGTTGGCAATAACAATTATAGATATGGTAAGAAAATCATGTCTGTGAATTTTAAATGTCTCTGATATGCAGCCAGATAATGCACTGCAAGAGCTACTTCAAAATTGATTGCCAAATGAGGTCCCCTTCTTTCTCCTCTGGTGGACTGAGAAATACTTTTGCGTTGTGCGTAAAAGAGGGATTGTTTTGTCAGGATCCTCCACTGAAAGCTTTGTCTTCCAAGTCGTTAGTAATTATATGTTAGTTTGATACTTTCATAATTTAAGAAAATTTCCAGCATTGTGAGAGATGAGAGATTGTTGAGCATGCTTCCTTTCATCTGAATGTTAAAAGAAAGTAGAATACCACACATTATTTGTTGGGCCCATGTGGGTGTTGCAAGCTGCTTTGCCTATTTTAATGAGAGGTATTTTTGTGTAGTACAAATATAACTACTCTTGGTTTGCAGTAGGGGAAGACATATAAAATGTTAGTTCAATTGCTGTTGAGAGGGCTTTTTTTTTTTCATTTGAAAATAGAAAAAAAGTAGACAAGTATCTGGAAAGTAATATTTTGGACACTTTCAAAAAGTGACCTCAATCAGAAGTCTTTATAGGTAATGACTGCTAGTTGACTGCTGAAAAAGATATTGAAAGGACACTGCCTGGACCATTTGCTATGTTGATTGTTACAAAATGTACACATCTTGAGGTAAATCCAGAAAATAAAAGCAGTTTCCCCTAGTTAACTAAACTTTCAATGTACAGAACAAATATAGTAATTTTTTTAAATGAACTAACCCAAATACTGCTTTAAAGAAAGAGACAAACACCCTCCCCTCCCCGCATATATTTATTTCAGTTGGCTCTCTTGGCAATCTTTTCATTTATTTGAATGATCTGAAGTGATATAAATTTTTTTTTTTTACAAGAAAAAGATACGCTTTAAATTTATAAATTGTGAAACCAGGTGTCTGTTAACTTCCAGTTTTTACCTACTTTAGATATCTCCTTATCAATTTGCAAAATCCTTAGAAGATCTGTAAAAATTTATAAGGGCCTTGAGACCATGGGTTGAAAGGTAGGATAAAAGTGCAAAGTATTATTTATTTGTATTGTGGTAGCACTTAGGAGTCCTAATCATGGATCGGGATCTCATTGTGCTATGCACCTTACAAATACATCATGGGAAACAGGTTTCAGAGTAGCAGCCGTGTCAGTCTGTATCTGCAAAAAGAAAAGGAGGACTTGTGGAACCTTAGAGACTAACAAATTTATTTGAGCATAAGCTTTCATGAGCTACAGCTCACTTCATCGGATGCATTCAGTGGAAAATACAGTGGGGAGATTTATATACACAGAGAACATGAAACAATGGGCGTTACCATACACACTGTAATGAGAGTGATCAGGTAAGGTGAGCTATTATCAGCAGGAGAGTTTACAATCCAAATACAAACAAGTGGATGCAACAGATAGACTGGGAGCACATGGAAACAATGGAGCAGTGCTGGTGTGTTGGGCAGCAGATGCTGGGATGTGTTAAGGTTCAGAGAGCAAGCAGGAAGGAGGACCAGCGAAACCGTTTACAAAGACATGGTTAAGGATTCTTGTGTACACTGCAATAAAGCATTACAACTTGTTTACAGGAAGACAGCTGTGTGCCAGCCTAGGTTGCTAACCAGGGCAACATGACCAGCTGCTCTGGTTTCTGAGAATACTAACCATTAACTGGTTACAAATTAAGGCATTGATCATGTTACCTGCCTGGTTGAAGCAGTCTGTCTGCTTCAACCAGGAAATTGCAGAACTGGGCCTCGAAGTTATGGTGTAGGCAAGTCCTCACTGTCAGCAAAAATACCACCTCAAAGTGTGTTCGTATCACATTTGTCAGGTTTAGCCTGATTAGTATTTAGATGGGAGACTTCCTTGGAAAACCCAGGGTTCAGCAGAAAGTTGGTAGTTCATTAAAATGGCACTATTGTCTTTTGGTCAGCGTGGTTTTATGGGCTGCTGTGCTGCAGGAGGTGCTATCCTTGAGATGAAGCGTAAACCCAAGATCCTGAGACATTAATAAGAGTAGTGATGTTGGCCCTGGTGCATAAACCAAATTCCAAATGGGATAATTACATTTTGTCCATATACATTTCTGTGGTATTTTTTTTTGGACATGATATCCTTTATGTCCTTTACTAAGCTGTTGCTATGCTCTTCACATCTGCTATGCTGCTCAAGTACATAGTCATAGATTGGTGAGGGGACTTTTTTCTTTAATTAAAAGAAACTTGTCAATGAAGCCTTACTGTAGCCCTGTTTTTTTTTAAACTCTAAGAACAGTATACATAAAAAAAAAAAAAAAGACTTTAATTAACTTGTAATTTCTTGTAGATGAAGCTTAGTACATCTTTGGTTTGTTTTAAATTTAATTATATTATGCAGCTTATTTTATTATTAACTATCCAGGTCATTTGTAATTAGAGCTGGCTGGGCAGTGTGTGGTTATTTAAAAATGTCTGTTAGTAAGACTTCTTCAGCAAAGCTTCAAGTGCTTTGGTTTTTGCACTAAATGCAGTTGCAAAATATGAAAATAGAGGTGAATGTAACATTATTAAAAATAAAACTAAATTGGAAGTTACTAATATTTTGTAAAATTTGTTTAAATTCTTCCTTGGATATTTGTTTTTTACATGTAGTAAACCAACTGAAGGGAAAGATAGAAATGCATGGAGGGTATGCTGCTCTGGCACATGAAGTATTCACAGTTATTGTAATTAATCAGTTTTACTTTCATAAGATAAACAGCTTTAAAATGTTATAGGGTTGAAGGTTTCTCTCTAAAAGAAGCTTT
Source organism: Lepidochelys kempii (assembly GCF_965140285.1). NCBI lineage: Eukaryota > Metazoa > Chordata > Testudines > Cheloniidae > Lepidochelys > Lepidochelys kempii. Next base: position 197,766,702 of record NC_136382.1, read on the forward strand.
TAAGTGACTTTAGGATTTGGTTGGCTTAACGTATGCTGTGTCAGTGTTAATACTTGAAATTTGTAGGCCATATTTGTAGGTTGTCCATTACAGAGATATGCAAATTCGTGCAACAGCACCATTAACTATATAATATGTTGTATATATGCATTTTGGAATGAGTCAAGCAATAGGAAGGAATGTATTACTCTATTAAATATAATTTGCAATTCCATCATATAGGTGACTAACTTTAATGCACTTCCCTCCTTTCTGTGGTTTTAGGTCAGTGGCGTCTGTCTTTGATCTGTCCTGAAAAGGAACACATTCATTTGGGAGCCACTATAGTCTGCCTCCTTCCTTCCCCCTGTGCCTCTCTAAAAATAATTCACATCCAAAAGTATATCATATGTAAGAAGGGTTTCTGACAAAACTATGATTCAGCATCTCTCCTGCTGAATAATATAATAGTAGTAGTGTGGTATGTAGAGAAGGTTTAGGAGCTAAACAAATGATCTCTTTGAAACCAAACTGCAGGTGTGAGCTCATGTGGTTACAAAACAGTTGAGTCACTTTAAGTCTCCATGAAACCTTAATTTTTCTCTCTTGTGTATGTAATTTTGTGGAAGTGGAGAGGACAAGTGTAGTTACTATTGTATTGTGACAGCAACCTTTAGGTCTTTGCTAAAAATAAATAAAATTCTGGCAATATAAAATAGCTTAGAAATCAATCTTTTGAGCCACAGAAGGAAAAAGTCCATTTTTGTGAGACTAAAAATATAGTCGGAGTTCATAAGTGACTGAAGTTATCCCATTGGTTTATGGAATGGTCTTAGTTGTCACTTACCTGTATAAAGTTACCTATGAGGTTCAGTTTCAGAAATAGTTGTTAAAACTTCAGCCTGTGAGGAGTTGATACTGAGGAAAGTAGGGTATTTTTAACAAGTGACTGTCATGCCTTGGAGAGGTGCCCTGTTTGCAGTGTGCTATGCGTTAGAAGTTCTCTCAACTCTCCCTTTTATTTTTGTTGCCTGAGAAAATATCAGAGAGCTCCTTATGCTTCTCTGTTCATTGCTGGATAGCATGTTGAGCAAGTTGGACACTATTATGTGGTTTTCTGTTGACTTAGAATCAATTTCATTAAATAGGAATGTATTTTTCCTCTGTTTTGGATGCTTTTACCCATTACGAAGTTACCTGACAATCTTGCATTAATATCCGTAGTGAATCTTTTAGTTCTTTAATTTTCCCTTCCCCTCTGTTTTCTCCCCCGCCCCATTATATCTAGACTTGCAATTAATAGTGAACTTGCATGTTTAAATCTTTCTGGAAAAATATATCCAAGACAAAATAATGTCAGTACTTTAAATTTTTTTTTACTAAATTTGTGCTACAATAAATGAAATGTTTTTAACGCCAACTTCTGACTTTTAACTGTTTTTATGGCCTCACCGCACAATCATCTTCGTTTATACTCAACACACCAAAAATTGTACACTGCTTCTGAATGAACCTGGTATTGGAGAGGCCTGAAACACAAATTTAAATGATCCTCACTGCTATACTTTGATGACAGTGGTACTGAAAATGTCAAGATTGGTGTACTCACTGGTGATCTGTTCTTCCATTTCAATGGACATCTTCATTCAATGACTCATCTGATGTTGAAGAATTTGAAGAAACTGACTATTCTGTTTTTAAGATGAGCACACATCTTTTCTGTCATTACTTAATTCTTGACAATGTTTACTTTTTATTCATTTTTCCAAAGTCAATAATTTTTATGCCCTTGGTCTGCGTGTGCTCTTGATATCAGCTGGAGTTGTGCAGATAGATGGAAAGCATTATATGACTCTTGGGATCCAACTAAAGTAATAATAAGGAATGGAAAATCTGAAATAAAAATTCTGTTGGTTTGTAAACAACACTTAAAATAGTCATGCTGATCTCTTTTAACTTTAAAAAAAAAAGAGTTAATAGAAGTAAACAACAGAAACTGTATTGTAGCATGTATGTGTATTACACAAGGAGAAAATATATTGAAGTAGGAAAAAATGAGATCTTAGGATGTAATATAATAAAAGCAATGGGTGTTAAAGAAATCCACGTTGCGGAAAGCACAGTTTAACTGTACTGGGTTCTGATACAGTTTTTGGTGCTCTGTTTGGGGCCAAATCATGTTTTAAGTGGACTAATTTATTTTTTTAACATAATTTAGCCCAAACCACATTGGTCAGAATGACAGTTACAGCTCAGTGCAGCCACAATTGTATGTTAAGCCATGCATAAACATACATCATATGTTTCTTTAAACTTGGTGGTTTGCCCATGTAAAAAGTAAATGTCAGTCCATTATACCTTTATAGCAGCGGTTCTCAAACTGTGGTCAGGGCTGGCATTAGACTTGCTGGGGCTTTGGCCCCCCACCTGGGGTGGTGGGGCTTGTGCAGGCTCAGGCTTCGATTCCCCCCTTCTGGGGTCATGTAGTAATTTTTGTTGTCAGAAGGGGGCCATGGTGCAATGAAGTTTGAGAACTGCTGTTTTATAGCATAGACAGCTGCATCTTAGTTTCTGATCTAGCATGGTATACGAACAATCACACTTATTTTTAAAAAAAACCTTCAAATATATTTACATTAAGACTATTATGAAAAAGTCAGCACCACAAACTACATGGAAAAATATTGTTTTCTCATGTTAGAAGAACTAGAAGTCATAGTTAAGGCAATCACTCCACTTGAAGGCACAATGAACGGGCTCCTCCCTGTTATTGTCCTCCTCCTAAGATGTGCTAAGTTTATATCTAGGTACTCTATAAAACTGTATGAATGATAACTTATTACCTACTCTATGTTCAGAATAATACCCAGTACTTACTTTCAGTCACTTTGTTTATTGACCCACCTTTTGGTACTTTGGATCAGCACTTGCTCAGATAATGTACTAGGATTTCTCCTTATATTTGAGCAAAACCTAGTTCCACACTTGATGCATTTAGAGCACATATCTTTTAAAAACAAACTTGATTTTGTAATCTGTGATAACTGAATACTTGCGTTTACATCTCGAGTCTCATTTCTCTGCTCCAATGAGAAGAATCACTAGACAGCCTAAATTATATGACTTGTACTGTATATGATATTAGTTAGTTATCAATCAGTGTGTTGAAGTTGAAACTTTTGGACACTGGAATTCTTCAGCAATCCCAGCAAAATCCTCAGGAAGCAAAACACTTGAAAATGTGTCGTTTTCCTGGAGAGTTTCAGCCTTGATTTCAGAATTCTATGTGTTACTCAGAGGCCCTAGAACTTAACCTTTCTCTTAGCTCTAGATAACCTTTTGTTGCCAATGTAATCCGTGTTGTTGCATTTGTGAATTATATAGCCACATACTCTTATTTTCTCACAAAGTACATATTAGTTTAGCCATATAAAGTTGTCATGCAAAACTTCTTAGCCTAGCCATAGAACTTGCTATTTCTAGGCTTAGCTTTGTGATGATGGTGTGGGAGTGGGAGAGAATTACTTGGGCAAGCAGAATTTTTGGAGGCTGCTCCCACCTTCTCATAAATCATTCACAATTGGTCAGATCCTCAGCTTGTGTAAATTGTCATAGCTCAGTTGAAGTCAATGGACATATGACAACTTGAGTCAGGTGAAGATCTGGCCCCTGAAGTTCCCTTGTGCATATATTTGTTCACTGATATCTTTATTTATGGAACTCTGTCAACTTGTTACAGTTGCTTTGGATATTTTGGAATGAGTTACTCTGCTCTCTTATTAGCTTCTAGCCAAAACAAATGGAAGTGTCATTCTTAGGAGTGACAGTAGATCGTGACTAATCATTTGCTGTGATGTAAACCTATAAGCTCATGATACAAAACTCCAGGGTGTTGAGAAACAGTTTATTTCTTTACAGCTTTTTAAAATGAAAAGATGATTGAGTACGTCATACTAGTAACAAACTGAACATGCTCTTACTTAGAACTTAAGATGCCAGTTCCTACATCAGCTAAATCTAGTCCATAGAGCGTCTCAACTTCACAAGTATAGAAAATAGAACTTACTTAAATTAAAGAACTGATCTTTAAGAGGTAGGAAAACCATGGCACTTTGGTTTAGCAGTTTTCTCAACCTAACAAATACAATACATAGGCTTTAAATAGAATTTTAAAATTTTCCCCATGCCATTATGATTTTAGAGAAGGTCAGATTTTGGGACTTTAACTTTTGAAGTATTCTTTTAAATAACAAGTATTTGGACAAATATGAACTGTGGGCTTTATGGTGTCATATATATTTTTTCTTTTCAAAAGACAGAATTTGTAAGGAACAACTGTTGGTCCTAAATGGAGATACCTCAACTATCTTCTTGAATTCTGGATTGATTTTTTTTTATTAGTAGATAACACATTGTTTGAATGGCCATTAAATGTTTTACTATGGCAACCTGTTACTCAATAGCAATGCTACTTCACTTTTACCCTGATTTTTCCTGTTTTCATCATGGAATAGGCTGTAAGGCTGAGAACTACCCATCTTCTATTTTAAGAATTGGCAACAGCTACCTTTGTAAATAAGTAACATGGGTGAGAACTCTTTCTTCTCTCTATACAGTAAATTTCTGCTTCTCATCTGTTGACTTTTGAATATAAAAACATTAAAATAATTTCACTGAGCACCTTTTGGGGTAAAGTAGGACATGTCTTCAGTGTTCTGTTACAAGCAAAAATGACTCTTTACACTCTTAATTTTAATAACTGGTATTTATGGAACGTTGTGCATGGAACTTTGCAAACACAAGAAATTGTCCCTGGTTCAAAGAGTTTAAATCACATTCAGGCGGGCATATACCATGCCAAGGATACAATTTTATGTGCAAAATTTGTAAGGAATAATGACAACATGGAGGAGATTGTTTTAAGATTACATCAGGTGAAAGGATTAAAGAGGAAGTGGACTTGGCTGATTAAATTGGAAGCTGTGCTAAAGGTAAGGGACAGAATGAAAAACAGGGTAGGCTGAAAACTGGAGAAACAGCAGGTCAAAATGTCCCAGGTATTGGGACATTTTCTTGTAGTTTCACTTTCAGGATCATAAAACAGGCTAACTGAGAGGTGATATAGACTTGTGGGACCTGCTGAGGGAGAGGCAGCCAAGCATTTTGCTGGTGCCTCTTATGGCAGATGTCCAGTACAGATATTTAGTATGGGTTGCCAGATAAAATGGATTGGAAAAGGATTTGAAGGAAAACCTCCCTTAAGGGAGCTGAGTTGGGGGGCAGGGAGTTTGGGGTTCCTGAATACTGTACAGCAGGTCACCAAGTACCCTCCTTTTATAGCCCTCTTTCACCTGATATAGGGGGAGGATGGTGAAGTACCAGCAGTAGTGTTTTTGGGACTTGGTTGGGGTTATGTGGAAACGATTAAGGAAAGGATGATTGACCTGCACTGTTGAACTTTTTGCTGGATACTCCCAGATATTTTAGGTGAATACAGTTGCAGCTTTATTAAACCACATCCATTGCCTCTTGTCTTTCTTCTGACATGGTCGGACAATGAAAAACAGTGTTAGGCTGAGAACTGGAGAAACATTCCTGAGATGCTCTAACCTGCTAAAAGAAGATGTGTTGCAACAAGTTGTCAGATAGTGGGAATGCTCACTGGACTTCATGAGAAAGAGATGCCGGTGTCAACAATTGCACAGCAGGATGGAGCTGGCGGGGGGGGCACTGTCTGATGATTACCATCCTCTGGAATGGTGCATGCATTTCCCCAGTCTCTCTCATCTGACGAGCACTAAAGCTAGTAGTCTTCCATCAAACACCCCAAACTCTCTTTCTCCTCTCCCTTGGTGCTTGCTGAAGTTTTGCTATTTAGAATGTGGGATCGTGAATTTGCTATGATTTGGTCTCAGAAAAGGGCAATGCACTTTTGGCTTCCACTCATGGAAGCATCGCATCAAGCTTCAAGGTTCCTTTCTATGTGGCTCCTGTATGAGTATACCATGAATGTTGTGTTGAGTTCTGGGCACCTCATTACCTGAAAAATTTTGACCAATTGGAGGGCATAAAAGAGCAACAAAAGTGACTAAAGAGATTTATTTGAGAGAAAAGAGTGAACTAAATGTGTAGCTTTTATAAAGGCGTGTTACGACTGCCGGCAAAGATTAAAAGACTTAAGTCAACAACTATTTGAAGGGTATAATTACCAAAGAGGAAGAGGTATTAATTATTATAGCTCCTTATCTTAGGAGCAATGGGATGAAATTAAAGGAAATTTAAACTGCATATAAATAAATGTTAATATGGAGATTTCTTTAGACTGTGGAATAGTCTCCCAAGGTAAGTGTTGAAAGCTTAGTCAGTTGGAGAATCTACAGCTCTTTGATAAAATATTTAAAAACATTATGGGGAATAATCTTGCATGAGCAGGGAGGTGGACTGGAACTAGATGACCTTATAGGTAGCTTCCTATTTCTGACTTCCATATGATTCTGTGTCCTCTTGTAACGTGATGTATGTACAGGTCTATGCATACCCTGTAGGACACCCCAGTACATTTCTTGCCATTTGTGTGTGTGCAAAGGGTAAGGGAGAGTCCCACAGCTAGGACTTGATCCAACTTTCATTTAAGTTAATGACAAAACTCCTATTGATTTGAATAGAACATGATGGAGCCCCTAATGCTAATAGGCTAAATTTTGTGTTCCTTTAATTGAATTATTAGACTGGCAGTTAAGCTTGCATCCAATATGTAAGTACAGGATGCCTCTGTTTACACATGCTTGTTTTCCTGAGCTTTTCAATTTTTTTTAATGCTAATGCCTCATATTTTTCAAGCATTATAATGGATTATCTCAATTACTGCCCTGTTTTCACCATTCTCCTACGTAGCATTAAAGAACAAAATACTTTCAGTGCCATTGTGACTGGAGCATAATGGCAATATGGGAATGTGTGGTGCAAACTTAGTTACGTTTCTGTTTTTAGAATTCTTAATTTATGCAGGCTAAACTGATTAAAACATTTTGCATACTGAATATTCCAACTGTATTTATTTTATAGTGGCTTATATTAAAAACATAAGCATTTATTTTAGTGATTTTTTTATCAAACACACTTTTGAGGCGCCTGTGTGTCTTACGTAAATAAACTTGTGAATTACAAAATAAACTGAAACCTCCACCCCTCGCTGCGAACTCCCTGCAACCATCCCAGGAAAAGATAGCGAATCATAAGGTTGTAGCTTCCATGATGAACTAGAGAGTAAGAGAGAGAATCTGTCACAACTGAGATTTGATTTGAAATGAACACTGATTTTTGTGACTTAGACCATAATGTTTAAAATAAATAGTTAAAAAGTTGTTACAGTTGTGACAGTTAATACAACTGCACTCCTTGAACTGGTATCTCTGAAGTCTGAGTATTTGAAATGAATGAGTTATAGGTAGGGCCAGCTGTCTGAGTGAGTTCTCGTGTTTAGATACAAAATACAGAGGTACCATAGCTATTGAGAGTATATTCTTAAATTGAGAGATGCTCCAGAAATAGTGAAGCTCTGAAAGACTGAGCAAAAGAGGGCAATTGCTAGTTGACTAAAGTTATCATTCAATGTATGTATCCTAGTAATACCCAGAGGCTTTGATCAACAGCTTTATGAAGACATGGTCTTTGTCCCCAAAGAGTTCATAATCTAAAATCACAAATGACATAGGAAGGGTGCAGTAGGAGGGGACACATTAATAATTTTTATATAGACATATTTACATTTTCAAATGTTTAAATTATTTTTACTTATTAAAAATGTATAAATGCCTAATAACCCCATCTGCTCTTCAAGCCAGACTTGTACGTATCACAGCTGAGGAGAGGTGGGAAGAAATATGTGGTCTTGTAGGTCAGTTCAGGGAGAGTGATCAGTCTTGAAGAAGACACTGTTCAAGTTTTAGTTGTTTGTTTAAATTATCTTCTAACTTAATATAAAACCCAGTAACAAGTCAGAGTAAACTATAGAGGTAGGAGACCAACATGAGTTTAATCGACGTGGGAGCTACCCAGTTTTCTGCACTGAGGGTCTCATTTACAATTACTAGTACTTAACTTGTGTCCAAGTGGGGTATAGCGCAGATTATGGCTTCAGAGCCCAGGTGCAGAATCTTGAGGCCAAAGTTGCTGAACAGAGACCTAGTTATTTTTCGAGGTGGCATATAAGGACAACGTAGAACAAATCCATCTCAGAACTGGCTTCTCTGATCTCCAGTTGAGAAAGCTTTTCTTATCTTGGGGAAAAAAACCAAGCATATGAAGGAAGAGTATCTCGTCATTTCAGAGGTGAAGTAGAATGCCTGACAATGAAAGAGGATTCTAACATAATAGGAATTACTGAAACATGATGAAAATTAATGAGATAATGTAATATTGGGTTATAAACTATGCAGGAAGGACTGACTAGGTCAGAGGTGGGCAAGCTACAGCCCGCGGGCCACATCCAATCCGCGGGACCCTCCTGCCCGGCCCCTGAGCTCCTGACCAGGGAGGCTCGCCCCCGGCCCCTCCCATGCTGTTCCCCCTTGCTCCACTGGTGCAGTGGTCTGGGCGGTGGGGCCGCAAGCTCCCGAGGCAGCGCAGCTGCGGAACTCGGCCTAACCCGGTGCTTTGTGCTGCACGGTGCATGGCTGGCTCCAGCTGGGCAGCGCGGTTGCTTGTCCTGGTGCAGCCGTGCCGCCAGCCACCAGTGCTCCAGGCAGCGTAGTAAGGGAGAGGGGAAGAGGGGTTGGATAGAGGGCAGGGGAGTTCGGGGGGTGGTCAGGCTCCAGGGGTGTGGATAGGGGTCCGGGCGGTCAGAGGGTGGGGAACAGGCGCGTTGAATGGGGGCAAGGGTTCTGGGGGCGGTTAGGGGACAGGGAGATGGGGCAGGGGTCCCGGGGGGGGGCAATCAGGAAGGAGGGGGGGTTGGATGGGGTGGTTGGGGGCAGTTAGGGGTGGAGGGGTCTTGGCGAAGGGATGTTTGGATGGGGCAGGGCCCCGGTTGGGGGGGGGCAGTCAGGAAGGAGAGGGGTTGGAATGGGCGGTGGAGGACAGTTAGGGGTGGGGGGTGCGGGGGTGGTCAGGGGACAGAAAGCGGGGAGGTGAGGGTGGATGGGGCAGGAGTCCTGGGGGGGTGAGAAGCAGGAGGGCCAAGAAGCAGGAGGGCCGGATAGGGGGCGGGGGCTGGGCCACACCTGGCTGTTTGGGGAGCCATAGCCTCCCCTAACTGGCCCTCCATACAATTTCTGAAACCCGATGTGGCCCTCAGGCCAAAAAGTTTGCCCGCCCTTGGACTAGGTCATAGAGATGGGGATCATAGAATCTTTTAGTTTTACAAATAAAATGTTAGTGACTTGTGAATCTGTTTGGATATGGATAGAAATCATAAGTCATAAAAATACAAATATAGTCTGAGGTATACTACTAGTCTCCTGATTAGGAGAAGAATATTGAATACATAATGTTGAAGGACTTCAAAGAGACAATTCAGTCTAATAATACAGTCCTAATGAGTGACTTCAGCTACTTGCATGGAAACTGGTCAGATGTCACAACTGGATTCCTTTAATTGTCTTGTTCTTGTAACAGCTAGGGCAGGTCTACAATTAAAATGCTGCATCAGCGCAGCTGCACTGATTCACTTGTGCTGCTGTATCACATAAATGAACACACTCCTATGCTGACGGAAGAGCTCCTCCTGTTGACGTAGTTAATCCATCCCTGCGGGAGGCGGTAGCTATGTTGATGGGAGAAGCGCTCTACCGTTGACATAGCGCTGTCTACACTGGGGGTTAGGTTGGTATAACTACATTGCTCATGGGTGTGGATTTTTCACACGGCTGATTGATGTAGTTATACCTATATAAGTCTGTAGTGTAGGCCTGGCCCTAGTTCTAAGTGCCAGAGGAAAAGCTGTTCTTGATGAAGTCCAAAGTGACGCGGAGAAGTGGTTCAAGAAGTAACTGTAGTTGAGCCACTAATATCTATATTAAGTTCAACCTTGGAGGAGTGCTGAATAAAAATCTAGCAGTGTGATATTAAATTTTACAAAGGGGAATTTAAAAAATGGTGAAGAAACTAGTTAAAAAGTCATTAAGTTTGAAGGTACGGAAACTGAACTCTTTAGACTCAACATGGAGGATACTTAAGCAACCATAGCAGTCTCACATATAGGGGGTTTGTCTATTTTTCTTCCCCTTGCCTTTTTTGTGGATGTTTTCTTCTACTCTCACCTCCCAAAAAAGACATCATCAACAAAAAAAGCAAGAAGGTAAGGGGAAGAAAAACAGACAACCCCCCCTATATATTGATGACAATGTTAAATGACAGGATTCAAGAGCTCTTTTTGAGCCCAACATATCCTTCAGAAATGGAAATCCAACCCTTGTGAAGCCAGGAGGTAGGAGCCTAACCTGTCTCTGGAAAATACAAGAAGAAAATTAGGAGAGATAAGAGGGGATTTGAGGAGCAAATAGACAACACACAACAATAAATTATTTAAGTTTACTGTAAGGAAGAAGCCACCCACAAGAGAATTGTGTGTCTGGTGACCTAGCAAAGAGTAAAGATTGCTGCTGAGGAACATAAGGACGTTTCAAGGAAGCTAAATTATTTTTTTTGAGCCAAGCTTCACCAAAAGAATGTTGGGGAGATCATCTTTATTTCCTGAAAAAGAGTAGAACTATCAAAAGAGGATGTCCTGGAACAAATTGATAAATTAAGAGCAATAAGTCATTGGGACTGGATGGTATTTATGCATAAGTTCTGGAAGAACGGAAAAATGAAGTTGCTAAACTGCAAACAAAAATATGAAATCTCATTAAAATCGGTTCATTCTGCAACATCTTGGCTGTTTATCCCATATTGCTTCAACAAGGTCTGGAGGAAATGCACATAAGCTGACACAGCAGCATGTACAGCAATGCTTTCTAGGATATCTGACACCACAGAGAGCTGTAAGAAAGGAGAACTGGGTAAACCATTTACACAGGCATGATTTGAGATTCCATCTTTGGAGAGTAAAAATAATAACTGAGGAACATCAAGACAAACGTGTCTCATCCCAGGCAGTTTACTGCTTGAAGGCTGACATAGTTACTAACCAAACATAGTCCATGGCATATGTGGATACAACTCATTTTTAGAGCCAGCTGTCGTTAATTGTTCACAGATTTGATTAAAATTTGGTATAGACAGGGCCTTAATAATCTCCCCATTTTATTTGGCTGGGTTTGTTTATACTTACCCCAATCTCATGAAATCTGTCGTATGCTGGTGACATCAAGGGTTGGTCAGACAGGGCTAATAAGTGTAATTAATATTTAAATAATTGGGGACTCTTTCATTTTTATAGTGCTTCTCCAGCTTCAAGTAATTAAGTCTGTTAGACTTCCACTCTATACAAGCCAGACAAGCAGTTGTCCTGTTAGAAGTACACATTTTTAAAATAGGTGCATAATTTAATATAGTGACAGTTTTTCACTCATTAATCGTTCATAATGACTTGTGAAACATCTAGGCATCATTTGACATGTGATAGCACAAGGACACTGCACACTAATTTTCTAGAAAAGGCTTAATGTAGATTCAGAGTGCTCCCTTTCAGTATTGTTGACCAGGCTTCATCACTGAATTTGATCCACTGGTTAGATTATTAGCTTCTTTGGCCTGGGCTGGGTACTGATTGGAAGTGCGGCATCTGAAACAAGTGCTTTGTCAGTAAAATGAATAGAGTCCTCCTTCATTAACTTTTTGAGAAAACTTATATGTGAACTGAAACAACTGAAACTCTTCTGACAGTAAAAACAATTTCAGTAAAATGTTGTGAATTTCATTAGAAGATTAAAAGAATCCTTCTCCTAACTTCCTTTAGGAGAAGTGTTTGATACTCATCAAGACCTTGGTCCTGCACCATTCAAGGCTTATAGCAGTTTTTCCATTAATTTGAATGAGGGCAGGATTAAATTCCCAAATAACAAATCTTTACTGATTTTGTGATGCCAACAAGGAGTGATTACACAGCTGGTAGCTGCTTTCCTGTGGTCTGCTATGTCTTGTGATGTGCTGTATTTCTAACCCACTGTGCCGTAAAAACATCCTTTTTAGTGTCCTACTGAGAACTGGAGATATACAGGGCAAACAGCTCTTACAGAGTGGCACCTTGGGGTAAAGGTATGTATTATTGGCTGGGGAATCTGTGATCACTAGATGTCCTCTAAGCAAGGCAACTCTTGACATTTTTTGGCAATCAAGGTAACTTTCTTAGATGATTTTAAAAGTTAATAACTTCAGCACTAGTTGCAGATCAGTTTTGGGATTCTTTGTCTAATATCCCAAAGTTCACAGATTAAAAATAGTCTTTATGAAAATATTTGTAAGTATGTGTGTGGCAGCACACTTATACAAGAAAACAGCATTTCTGTGTTGATGTGTTATACCATGTTAGAGGAATCAAAACTCTGCTTCAGTTTTCAGAAGCTGTATTGTCTGACACTTACAGGATGTGGTGTAGGTGTGGGTTAAAATGTTCGAAAGTGCGTAAGTCACTTTAGAAAATGAGCCTTTGAGCCAAAGTCAGTTACGCACTTTTGAAATATTCTACCTGTTTTGTTATAAGCTATGTAAAGAAATTTGGTCTCGTCTGGCAATAAAACCTAGTGGTATGGTTACAGAATTACTTCAATTACACCTCCCAGTTTCAGGTTATTATAACTTCCTGAAATGTTTCTGGGCTGAAACATTCTCGTTAGTGTGAACCCAAATGTGAATTTTCTGTTGAAAACTCGAGGAAATCTTTTTGGCCATCACAGCTGGACGTTGTTGGGGAAAAAAAAAATTCTAATTACACCTTCAATGTCATGGCAGCAGCAAAAAAATTAAGCCTGAAATGTACTTAATAGCCTTTACTGGGCATTAAATCCTGGTAGTAGTCCTTAATAAAGAGTTGTGCCTATGTGTAGTTTGGGCACGGCACAGCACTCCTTTTAAATTATGGCATAGTTTTGTTCAGTTTTTTGCTTCAGTAAGCAATGGGTTGCCTCTTACCTCTCCCCCATTCCATCTTGTATCAATACTGCGCCCAATCCAATATTAGAAGCATTAGTACATAGCACAAATGGTTTGTTGCAATCAGGGCTGACTAAAACAAGCTCTTTAGACAAAGCATCTTTTATGTTCTGGAAGACTTTCTCACAGGCCTTTGTCCATACCAACCTGTCTAGTTTCCCTTTTTTTGTAAGGTCTGTTATGAGGGTCACAGTGTCACTAAACCCCTTTACAGAATTGGACGTGCTTCTTTGTTCTAGGGGCAGGTCAACTCCTAATGACTTCTACTTTTAAGGGGTCAGAGTGGCAGATGAACCCACTGCCCATCCTGTGCCCTAGGTAAGATACCTCTGCAGCCCCTGTTTTGCATTTGGACACCTTGACAGTGAGGTTAGCTTCTCTCGCTATTAACCTTTGTAATATACCATGTGCGAGTTGCAGTGTTCTTGCAGGGAGCTACTGAAAATAGCCAAGTCATCTATATAGGCTCTGGCAAGTGTTTGTAACCCCTACAGCACCTCATTGATAAACCCCATAAAGATTGTGCCTGAATTTTTTAATCCAAAAGGCATAACTTCACATTCATAAAATTCAGATTCTACTATATACACAGATTTTTCCTGAGCATCAGCATCTAAGGCAATTTGCCAGTACCCATGAGTCAAATCCAGTATGCTTATAAATTGTGCACCCTCCAATCAGTCCTGAAAGTCCTCTCTTTGGAGTGTGGGGTAAGGATCAGACTAGGTGATTACATTTAGTTTCCTATAATCCACACACAATCTCATGCTTTCATCCTTCTTAGAAACCATCACAATAGATGTCCAAGGGCTTTTTGACTTAGTGATTACCATTTCCAGGATGCTTTTAACCGCTTCTTGAATCTGCTTCTGCATTTTCCCTTTAGCCCAGGATGCTCTGCTAGTAGCTGGGTGGAGCACCATGGTTTGAATGGAGTGTACAATCTTGTTTGTTAAACCTGGCTGGTTGGAAAATACCTGTTTGTGGTGCTTTAAAAGGGCCAGCATTCCCGGCTTTCGGATTGGATTTAAACTCTCCCCAAACTCAATGCTTTCCAGTGGAGTTTCTTCTTTACAGTTGAGTCTCATCTTACACGGGGGTTAGGTTCTAAAGTCAGCACGTAAGGTGAAAATAGCGTATAGTCAAAATGATCCTTGAAAATCCCTTAAATCATCCATAAAGTACAGTATACTGTACATGGTTTTGTGTATACAACCCTATACAGTAATATGTATAACGTATACAGTAATGTACAGTATATAATAGAGTACATATGCAAAATATAATTTTACAGTACTGTATTTTTAATTACATCAGAGAGAGAGAGATTGGTGCTGTACACACTGCGAGGATTAGTCTTCCTCTTCCCCTGACAACACTATTGGGGGGTCGTCAGGGCTTGATGTCGATCCAGGAGACAGAGGTGATGGAGAGTGAGTCGTAGACAAGTGGTTGGCTCTGGTTCAGCTCGAGAAGTTGATTGCGTAGGCTCATCTGCTGCTGGTTGTTTTTCCTCGAAAAACATGGTGATCGGCAACTGTCACTGTTGTCTCTTGAGCTGCTCACACTTTTCTGGATACGGTCTCAAATCGTCCGTAATACTACGTGTGATTTTGAGGCTTCATTCCTTAGAGGGATCTTATTCAGAAATTAAATCATTCAAGTGTTTCGCTGTTTGGAACACTTCAGCAAATTTATAAAGATTCCAACTTGCTGGCTCTTCCTGTTCGTTGTCATCATTTTCGTCTTCTGTAGACAATTTTATCAGTTCAATTGACTTTATCAGTCAATGCTTCTCTAAGGCTCTCAATTAATTCTTCAATTTCTTCCTCAACGATGTCGACGAAGCCGTAACTACCCACTTGTCTGGCCACCTGAACAATGCGTTGCACTTCTTTGTCAATGGTCGGGAAACCCTTAAAATCATTCACACGTTCTTTCCATAGGTTTTGCCAACATGCATTGACTGTTTCAGGCTTGATTGCATCCATTGCCTGTTTAATATAAGTGATGCAATCGGCAATGTTGAAGGACTTCCAACACTCCGTCACATTAAGATTGGGATCAGCGTCCATAGCGCTACGTATCCGTAAGACGTAAGCCTTGTGTACGTGGCCTTGAAACAGCGAATCATGCCTTCGTCGAGAGGTTGGAGGGTGGAGGTGGTATTGGGGGGGAGAAGGATGACTTCAAAGTCATTATGCACAAACCGGAGTGCTGCAGGGTGGCCAGGAGCATTGTCTACGATCAGCAACACTTTAAAGTCAAGTCCTTTCTCTTTGAGGTACCTCTTGACCTCCGGAATGAAACACTTGTGGAACTAATCCAGAAATGCTGCTGTCACCCAAGCCTTTTTATTTGATTTCCAGAACACGGGCAGGAGACTTTTGTTCTTGCCTTTTAGGGCACAGGGATTTGCAGCCCTGTAGAGCAAGCCCGGCTTTATTAAATGCCCAGCCGCATTGCCACAAAACAACATAGTCACACGGTCTTTAGCTGCTTTGAAGCCAGGGGCTTGTCTTTCTGATTTCGAAATGTAAGTGCGGTTGGGCATTTTTTTCCAGAAGAGCCCAGTCTTGTTAGCATTAAAAACTTGTTCCGGAAGATAGAAGAAAAGGGCTATCTTTTTTTTTTTTTTAATTGTTCAGGGTAGGCTTTTGCTGCCTCTTCATTGGCAGATGCAGCTTCACCAGTAGTCTGCACATTTTTGAGGTTGAAGCGGTTCCTAAAACTGTTAAGCCAACCTTGGCTGGCTTTGAATTCCTTCTCCTCAGAAGGCTGTCCCTCTTTGGCGGGAGGTTTGAATAGCATGTAGAGGCGAAGAGCCTTTTCTCGCAACGTGTTGCCATTGATAGGCACATGTTTACGGTTCTTGTCTTCCAGCCATAAGTTTAATGCCTTTTCAGTCTTCACTAAAGTCTTATCACACACCTGGCTCATCACCTTAGCAGTTATTGGAGTACTTGATGCCACAGCTTGACAAATTTCTCTCTCTCGAATCTTGATGGCACGGATGCTAGATTCATTGCGGCCATATTTATGTGCCACGTTGGAGACCGACATACCATCTCTCTAAGTCCAACACAGTCAGTTTTTCCTCCAGCATTGGAACAGATCGCTGTTTCTTCAGTTGAGCACTAGATGAAGTAGTTGGCTTGCGTTTAGGGGCCATGTTGTACGAAAAATACGTCTCTTTAAACACTAGAATCACACTCCGCGCAGTGAGATGCTCACACTATGAGAGGCACGCGGGAACTGAGACTGACTGAGGGGACAGCAGATTCACGTCTCCCATCTCACGTTCGCTCCAGGGCATACACTCATTGAGTGGAATGGTGGGCGGACTCGCCGGCACTATTTATCTGTTTTTCTTTTTTTTTGCAGAGCGCGTATAGTTGAATTCGCGTAAGTTAAATGCGCGTATGATGTGTCTCCACTGTATTCTTTGACCGAATCAATTAAAAGGAAGGGAGAGTGTTTCCTAATCAGCACAACAGACCATATTTACTGCCATTTCCCTTTTATGAAAGCTTTTAACTTACTGATATGCACAGTTTGCACAGCTCCCCTGCCATGAGGCTTTCTTACATTATATGTGTGACCAGTTTTTGGGGATTGCCTATCCTGTTTCTTGTAGTCTACCCTGAGAGTGGCATTCTCTGTGGATTTACAACTAAAAGGAGTATTCTGAACTATGGACTGAGGACCTTCCAATCTTTTGGAAGATACCAGAGAGACTTTTGCAAGCCAGCAGTCTATTCTATCACTGCTACAAACCTTTGCAATCATTTGTATGTATATGATCTATTAACCATTTATAACTCTCTTATTTTCTTCTATTAATAAATTTTCAGTTAGTTTACTAAGGATTGGCTGACAGCGTGATATTTGGGTAAGATCTGAGATAGAAATTGACCTGGGGATAAGTATCTGTCTGATCCTTTGAGATTAGTAGAACTTCACATACAATGAATTGGGTTTTCAGTAACCTCTCACTCTATTATACCTGGTTGCCTAGATAGGAGCCAAGGGCTGGTATGCCTAAAGGGGACTGTGTTTGGCTTCTTGTTAACCCGTGTGGTACTACAGAAGCTTTCTTTATACTGGTTTGGTGACTCTAATTATAGAATAAACCACCCGTTTTTGGGGATTGCTGCCATGTTTGTTGTAGTCTGCTCAGAATGTGGCATTCTCAGTGTGGCCCATCCCAAGCACCCAATCACAATATGTGACTTCACTGACTCTCTTTCAGTCACCTCAAAAGGTCCTTTCCAATAGTCCTGCATTTTGCTTTTCCTCACTGGTATCAGCACCAGATTACCAATATCAAAAGATCTTACTTCAGTCTCCTATCATCTAAGTTTTCTGAGTTTCCATTAAATCTTTCCACAAGCCTATTAGTTTCTGGATGGTAGAGTGCAGCCATGGTGGTTTACGCCACACAATTCCCATAACTTTTTAAAAACAACAGACATGAAATTTGAACCACAGTCTGTCAGGATTTCTCTGGGAAAATATACTCTGCTAAAAGTTGTAAACTGGCCATTATTTCAGCCTCAATATTAGACAAGGCAGTGACTTCAGGACACCTGGTGGCAAAAATCCACCACAAAAAGTATATTCCCCCCCAGAAGGTTGAGTAAGAGGCCTCACAATATCTACAGACACTCTGGCAAATGCCTCTTTAATAATAGGCAAAGGTTGCAAAGGTGCCTTAAAGTATATCCCTGTAAGTCTTTATGTTTCTGACGTATGTCATAACTTTTTCAATGATCTTTCACTGTCTGAAATACATGAGGTCAATAGAAGTTTTGCTTCAGCCTGTCACAGGTCTTTTCACTCCCATATGGCCCATGAATGGGCCATAATGGGCTATCTGGAGCAAATCTCTCCTATATCCTTCAGGCACAGCTATTTGCTTGCAAACCTTACCAGGTTTCAGAGTAGCAGCCGTGTTAGTCTGTATTTGCAAAAAGAAAAGGAGTACTTGTGGCACCTTAGAGACTAACACATTTATTTGGGCATAAGCTTTCGTGAGCTACAGCTCACTTCACTGAATGCATCCGATGAAGTGAGCTGTAGCTCACAAAAGCTTATGCTCAAATAAATTTGTTAGTCTCTAAGGTTCCAAACCTTACCAGGACACTTCTTCTCTAAATAATAAACTGTGTAGTGTAGACAAGCCCTTACTAAAGCTTTATTAGCTAAGAAAAAGAAATGAGTTATTGAGAGGTTAAAAGAGACAAAATACATTAACAGGTGATTCCAAGTTTGTAAGTCCAATATGACAACAGAGATGTAGTAATCTGCTAGTTTTTCATAAATCTCTCGGGGTTACCTAGAATAGCTCTGGGGATCTCTGTCCAATCGCTCAGTATTCCAGCCTGTCCGAATCCATCAGTCCAGAGATACAGGGATTACTCCCTGGATCCATTCTTACCCCTGTATCTTCCCCAGAAAGTGATCTGGCAAGTGTTTCCATCACAGCATGGGCTTTTCCTCTGTTGACTAAACACCATCTGAAACAATGACCCATGCTTTGAAGTTAGCATCCTTCTTCATTTACAGTTCCAAGGCTCCAATCCCATTTGATGGGTAAGTGTAATGTAAACACAATGTGATAGCCAGAAACAATCCTTCGTTAGTTTTCATGAAGCTTTACACATGAAGTAAAATCTCATCCTAATACTAACACACCTTTTATTTAGGATCAGGATGGATAAAAATCAATGATGTTTTTTTTAATTGGATTTTTTTTATTTAAATTGGATTTTTTTGATAAAATGCTTTTTGAGGAAAAAAATCTATCTAAAGATAGTTTTAATTAAGATACATTATATCTCAAAGATATCTCCTCATGGAATAGGGATCATAAATTCTAATTCTATAGTATGAGACAACATATTCATGTAGTGTTTAAGAAAAGTTTTGTAAATGAGTTCCAATAGTTCATGGATTAGGGACCCAATTTCATGGGGTACCAGGGACTTCTGTATAGATTATTTAGGTTAATCTTTCTATCTACCCAATGGGACTCAGTGCTCAGTCTAGAAGATAGCATCAGAGATGCTTAGTTTTGCAGTTCTCAAACTGGATTTGTGACTCCAGAGATAACATGCTTGTTTACAGCAAAAATGTTTTTAAATAAATAAATATACAGAAGTGAGAAATAACAGACCTCAACCCTATTGTCCCTCTGCAAATTTGTGTACAGAGTCAATCTCTTATCTCTTTCTAAACATGCACAGTTTCAAAAAGTTCAATGAATAGAAGATTGTTGGGGGCAGAATAGATCTGGACAAGGAGAAGAAGTCTATTGTGCCTGCTTTGAGCAGGGGATTGGACTAGATGATCTCCTGAGGTCCCTTCCAACTCTGATAGTCTATGAGTCTGTGTGAGAAGCGAGGGACATATGCTTGTTTTGTTAAAATATTATGTTTGCTGTTGAAAAGAAAAATTCAGAATACTTAACATTGTTGTTTTAGTGAAATAAAACAATTTAAATGTCTGGTGATGTTCTCCTCCTAATACAGCATGGCAAGAAAATCCTCCAAATATTAATGATTAGCCTGTTTAATTCGAGATAATTCAGCTCCCACTGACTTCATAAATATCTGCTTCAATTACCTTTGGTAAATGAAATAACCAAACACTCATTCCTTTTTCTGATATAGCTGTAAAATTAATCTGAAAAGTTTTTCAAAATAAATCACTGTTTAAAAGTGTATAGTGTGTACCTTCTAAAAATGAAACTGACATCTATCTCTGAGTTGTGAAGAATATGTATTAAGGTTATAACAACCAACAAGAATGCACTCTTACCTAGAAAACCATGATTAAATAGTCTTCCTGACTAGTGGTTTAAATCGTATCCACCCTTTTTAGGATTCTCTAATTAGAGGTTTCAGAGGAACAGCCGTGTTAGTCTGTATTCGCAAAAAGAAAAGGAGTACTTGTGGCACCTTAGAGACTAACCAATTTATTTGAGCATGAGCTTTCGTGAGCTACAGCTCACTTCATTACCTGTAATGTGATAGCAGATGATAAAATACAGAAGGTTAAAACAATACAATCAGCATTCCTTTTGATCTGTTCTAACAAGTGAATTGACTTGAACACACTGTGACCTTTTAGCATTTCTTTGATATTCACATACAAGTGAATTTCCCTATTGCTCTAGCCTGAGCTGGCAACCTGCTGGACAGCACCAAAAGGGCACCAAGTGGTACCTCAGTCTGTGAAAACTTAGGGTATATCAACACGGCAGAGAAAAACC
Organism: Lepidochelys kempii; assembly: GCF_965140285.1. NCBI lineage: Eukaryota > Metazoa > Chordata > Testudines > Cheloniidae > Lepidochelys > Lepidochelys kempii. The sequence continues at coordinate 197,787,049 of NC_136382.1, forward strand.
CACATGTCTAGTTGCTGTGTAGAGATACCCTTCAGGTCTCCCCTTCTCCTTACAGGCAGCTACCAGCCATGTCCTGAGTCTCATTTACCTCTGGAAGCTGATCATTGTAGCCTTTATCCATAGGGGATGCAAGTTGCAACAAAGTAAACATCCTTATATATCGCCTAATGTGAAAATTCTTATTCCTTTCTGCCTAAACTGTGCTTTCACAATGCAGTGTTGCAGCGAAGGTGAAAACCCTCTGCGCACTCTCCTAATTTGTCCCAACAGGGAAAAAATTGCTTTCTGATTCCTCAAACAGAAAAGGAGTACTTGTGGCACCTTAGAGACTAACCAATTTATTTGAGCATGAGCTTTCGTGAGCTACAGCTCACTTCATCGGATGCATACCGTGGAAACTGCAGCAGACATTATATACACACAGAGATCATGAAACAATACCTCCTCCCACCCCACTGTCCTGCTGGTAATAGCTTATCTAAAGTGATCATCAAGTTGGGCCATTTCCAGCACAAATCCAGGTTTTCTCACCCTCCACCCCCTCCCACACAAACTCACTCTCCTGCTGGTAATAGCCCATCCAAAGTGACAACTCTCTTCACAATGTGCATGATAATCAAGGTGGGCCATTTCCTGAACAAATCCAGGTTCTCTCACCCCCCTCCAAAAACCACACACACAAACTCACTCTCCTGCTGGTAATAGCTCATCCAAAGTGACCACTCTCCCTACAATGTGCATGATAATCAAGGTGGGCCATTTCCAGCACAAATCCAGGTTTATAATTATAAATTATAATATAATATATAACTATAACATTCATAAACCAGTCGGAGAACACTTCAATCTCTCTGGTCACTCAATCGCAGAGATGAAGGTCGCTATCTTAAAACAAAAAAACTTCAAATCCAGACTCCAGTGAGAAACTGCTGAATTGGAATTCATTTGCAAATTGGATACTATTAATTTAGGTTTAAATAGAGACTGGGAGTGGCTAAGTCATTATGCAAGGTAGCCTATTTCCCCTTGTTTTTTCCTACGCCCCCCGCCCCCCCCCCCCGATGTTCTGGTTAAACTTGGATTTAAACTTGGTCAGTTTGGATGAGCTATTGCCAGCAGGAGAGTGAGTTTGTGTGTGTGTGTCCCCGGGAAAAAGGGTGTGTGTGAGAGAGCCTGGATTTGTGCTGGACATGGCCCACCTTGATTACCATGCACATTGTGAAGAGAGTTGTCACTTTGGATGGGCTATTACCAGCAGGAGAGTGAGTTTGTGTGTGTATGGGGGTGGGAGGGGTGAGAAAACCTGGATTTGTGCTGGAAATGGCCCAACTTGGTGATCACTTTAGATAAGCTATTACCAGCAGGACAGTGGGGTGGGAGGAGGTATTGTTTCATGATCTCTGTGTGTATATAATGTCTGCTGCAGTTTCCACGGTATGCATCCGATGAAGTAAGCTGTAGCTCACGAAAGCTCATGCTCAAATAAATTGGTTAGTCTCTAAGGTGCCATAAGTACTCCTTTTCTTTTTGCGAATACAGACTAACACGGCTGTTATTCTGATTCCTCAAACAAGTGATCAGTCAGAGGCAAGCAACCTGGGACCACAGCTCAATATACCTAAATCATGGTATGGAACAGATTTCAGAGTAGCAGCCGTGTTAGTCTGTATTCGCAAAAAGAAAAGGAGTACTTGTGGCACCTTAGAGACTAACCAATTTATTTGAGCATGAGCTTTCGTGAGCTACAGCTCACTTCATCAGATGAGGGCTGCTGGACACCTGGGAAGGCTTTAAATTGACTGAGAGTTAATTGTCTTCCTCTTCCCAGCTGGCCAATGGCAGTGATGAAGACCCTTCCCTTTCTTAAAGCACAATTCCACATGCACTTTGAAGCACGAGGAGGGGCTAAGCTGCAGCATGTTCAAGCACTTCCACTCTGCCTCTCTCCAGGAGTTGGCCATCTCCCCTTTGGTCCAACCCAAGTTGTCGTCTTCCCTATCCTCTCATGTTAAGAGAGGAGTGACATTAGGAGGCTTTAGAGCAGCCTATACTGTATTTTTTGGCCTGAGAGGACCCAGCTGCTATTTTTTTTCTCTCTTACTCTCACGCAGAGAGAGAGAGACTGCAGATGTGTGACACACCTGCAGCAGAATCTTCCTGAACTACCTATGACAGTGGCTCTCAACCTTTCTAGACTACTGTACCCCTTTCAGGAGTCAGATTTGTCTTGTGTACCCCCAAGTTTCACTTCACTTAAAAACTACTGACTTATTTTTGTGTCCAATTTTGTTGTATCTCTGGTTGAGAACCTCTGGCCTAAACATCAGGGCCGTGAGAAAACTGGAGTGGAGAAAAAAGTTGTGGATACTCTTTTTTTAAAAAAATTTTCTCTTCAAACTGTGCATTCTAGGCTTTCATCTCTAGCAGGCTAAAATTGCACATTTTAAAAGAGGATTAGAAAATATTACATATAGAATACAGAAGTCAGTGTTGTTAGGAGACTTTAACTTTTTACTTACTCTTACTATGTAGCTTTCAAGTTGGATTGACATAACTTAAATTTTATTTCAATTTTTGGAAAGTCTGTGGTGATAGGAATTTGGATTAATTAGAAGACCTCTTTTGCAAACAATAAATCTCCTTAAAGATAAATTACGGGCAAAGTCCTTCAACATGAGAGCCTTAGATTTCCATGTTGTTGTTTTTTTTTTATAGACAGTCTTCCAGATTTGTTTGTCTCTTCAAATAATGCAATTTTAATTTAGAACACAGTGTCTTTTTGGCCTTAAATTCAAGTTTCTGAAAATTATTGATTTAATATAAATGTGGCTAGCAAATAGTAGGCTGCAAAATTGCATGGCATTGCTTATTACTTGCTATGGTTTATGCTTTATGATTCAATAATTGTCACACCAAACAGTATAGTACAATAATTTTGTACTTGTGCTTAGTCATTGTTAAGATTCCTTTATGTAGTGGATAAAAAAGGAAAAAAGTTCATTGTTCAGAGTTTTAAAAAAATATTCGGTTAAGCTGTTGTTCAGATAGATATCATTCCCGTTACAGAAGTTATCCAAAGAATATAGAATGCTCTCAATCTAAGTAATTCAATAAGATATTGGGGCACAACTTTCTGTTAATGCATTTCTGAAGTGAGTTTCCAAGGTACAAAGTGAAGCTGAGCTCTTTCTATGACCCACTTTTTTTGGGGGGGGGTAGTTAAAAATACCTTGAATTGTCTTGGGTATTAAATGAACCTCTTGCTTTCAAACTGTAACCTCTCAGTAACACATCTGGACTGTGAACAAACAAAATAAAAAAGTCCAGGGCACTGTGCTTAAAGTATAAATATTGAAGGAAGAAGAAACACCCACTTTAACAAAAAGGGAAACTATTTTGTTAGAGTCACTTAACAAGTGCTCAAATCATCCTTGTGAATAGTTAATAGTACAAAATCCGACATCTGCTCTTCAATCAAAACCGGTACCGCTTGGTGTTGGATTACTTGTCTGCAGTTTAGAATATATTCTTGGGACTTTATCACAGAACCTTTTCCCTTTCCTTTTAGCATGCTTTCAAGGAAAATTAGTAGCACCTTTTATGAGAGTGAGGCTCCCTGGGCAAGTTGAGTAGTCTCTGTGCTGCCATTCTGTAACTGACTTGGAAGTGCTATGAAATAGATCGCCTTTAAAACCACTGTGTTTGAAAAGGGCTTTGATTGTTTCCTGTGTGTATTTTCCCCCCTTTTTGTTTTTTATTGATACCAGAACATGTCTTGTTCCTGGTACTGTTTCTCTTCCTAAAATTTTCCTGTGACATCACAATTGATTACTATATAAGTAATTCAGTGATAAACATAAAACCACGCCTTCCTTGTGGGAATAAGCATCAAGAGCAGATGAATACCTCATGAGTAATCAAATAATAAAGAACAAAGACAGTTGAATTATTTCTAGGTGTTTACCAATTTTCAGCAGTATCTTAAAGGTGAACTGTGAAGCAAAGGCAAAAATTGTGACCTTTTTCTGCTCTATGTATAAAAATTATGTCCCAAGATTCCCCTTCATTTGTTTATATGTTTGTTGTGCAAGGTCTTTCCAGTTCTTGGTTCCCTTTCCTTTCTATTAAATGAGAAATTTCACAAAGGCTTGTGAAGGACTGGAATAGTGCCATCACAAGAGGATGTAATGAGTTGTACTCTGTCCCTTGAAATTTGGGGGGATAGTGTTTAATGGTTTGGCTTGGATTACATGCCCACGCAGTGGAAAAAATTCCTCTTTTATGTGGGCTGGCCAGATCTAAAGTCCAATTGTATCGGACTAAGAAGGACTACTTGCCTGCTTTCTCCCTCTGTGGAGCAGTTGAGCAAAGAACTAGAATCTTGATGGGGAATGGGTAGTAATGCACCGAATAGAGAAAGCAAGAGTGGAAACATGACTCAGAAATGTGTCTCTAAGGGTATGTCTACACTACGGAATAAGGTCGAATTTATAGAAGTGGGTTTTTTAGAAATCGGTTTTATATATTCGAGTGTGTGTGTCCCCACAGAAAATGCTCTAAGTGCATTAAGTGCATTAACTTGGCGGAGCGCTTCCACAGTACCGAGGCTAGAGTCGACTTCCGGAGCGTTGCACTGTGGGTAGCTATCCCACAGTTCCCGCAGTCTCCGCTGCCCATTGGAATTCTGGGTTGAGATCCCAATGCCTGATGGGGCTAAAACATTGTCGCGGGTGGTTCTGGGTACATATCGTCAGGCCCCCATTCCCTCCCTCCCTCCGTGAAAGCAAGGGCAGACAATCATTTCGCGCCTTTTTTCCTGAGTTACCTGTGCAGACGCCATACCACTGCAAGCATGGAGCCCGCTCAGGTAACCGTCACCCTATGTCTCCTGGGTGCTGGCAGACGCGGTACGGCATTGCTACACAGTAGCAGCAACCCCTTGCCTTGTGGCAGCAGACGGTACAGTACGACTGGTAGCCGTCATCGTCATGTCCGAGGTGCTCCTGGTCGCCTCTGTGAGGTCGATCAGGAGCGCCTGGGCAGACATGGGCGCAGGGACTAAATTTGGAGTGACTTGACCAGGTCATTCTCTTTAGTCCTGCAGTCAGTCCTATTGAACCGTCTTATGGTGAGCGGGCAGGCGATACGGACTGCTAGCAGTCGTACTGTACCATCTTCTGCCGAGCAGCCATGAGATGTGGATGGCATGCAGTCCTTCTGCACCGTCTGCTGCCAGCCAAAGATGTAAAAGATAGATGGAGTGGGTCAAAACAAGAAATAGACCAGATTTGTTTTGTACTCATTTGCCTCCTCCCCTGTCTAGGGGACTCATTCCTCTAGGTCACACTGCAGTCACTCACAGAGAAGGTGCAGCGAGGTAAATCTAGCCATGTATCAATCAGAGGCCAGGCTAACCTCCTTGTTCCAATAAGAACGATAACTTAGGTGCACCATTTCTTATTGGAACCCTCCGTGAAGTCCTGCCTGAAATACTCCTTGATGTAAAGACACCCACTTTGTTGATTTTAGCTCCCTGAAGCCAACCCTGAAAGCCGTGTCGTCAGTCGCCCCTCCCTCTGTCAGAGCAACGGCAGACAATCGTTCCGCGCCTTTTTTCTGTGCGGACGCCATACCAAGACAAGCATGGAGGCCGCTCAGCTCACTTTGGCAATTAGGAGCACATTAAACACCACACGCATTATCCAGCAGTATATGCAGCACCAGAACCTGGCAAAGCGATACCGGGCGAGGAGGCGACATCAGCGCGGTCACGTGAGTGATCAGGACATGGACACAGATTTCTCTGAAAGCATGGGCCCTGCCAATGCATGCATCATGGTGCTAATGGGGCAGGTTCATGCTGTGGAACGCCGATTCTGGGCTCGGGAAACAAGCACAGACTGGTGGGACCGCATAGTGTTGCAGGTCTGGGACGATTCCCAGTGGCTGCGAAACTTTCGCATGCGTAAGGGCACTTTCATGGAACTTTGTGACTTGCTTTCCCCTGCCCTGAGGCGCATGAATACCAAGATGAGAGCAGCCCTCACAGTTGAGAAGCGAGTGGCGATAGCCCTGTGGAAGCTTGCAACGCCAGACAGCTACCGGTCAGTTGGGAATCAATTTGGAGTGGGCAAATCTACTGTGGGGGCTGCTGTGATGCAAGTAGCCCACGCAATCAAAGATCTGCTGATATCAAGGGTAGTGACCCTGGGAAATGTACAGGTCATAGTGGATGGCTTTGCTGTAATGGGATTCCCTAACTGTGGTGGGGTTATAGACGGAACCCATATCCCTAGCTTGGCACCAAAGCACCAAGCCGCCGAGTACATAAACCGCAAGGGGTACTTTTCGATAGTGCTGCAAGCTCTGGTGGATCACAAGGGACATTTCACCAACATCAACGTGGGATGGCCGGGAAAGGTGCATGACGCTCGCATCTTCAGGAACTCTGGTCTGTTTCAAAAGCTGCAGGAAGGGGCTTTCTTCCCAGACCAGAAAATAACTGTTGGGGATGTTGAAATGCCTATATGTATCCTTGGGGACCCAGCCTACCCCTTAATGCCATGGCTCATGAAGCCGTACACAGGCAGCCTGGACAGTAGTCAGGAGCTGTTCAACTACAGGCTGAGCAAGTGCAGAATGGTGGTAGAATGTGCATTTGGATGTTTAAAGGCGCGCTGGCGCAGTTTACTGACTCGCTTAGACCTCAGCGAAACCAATATTTCCACTGTTAATACTGCTTGCTGTGTGCTCCACAATATCTGTGAGAGTAAGGGGGAGACGTTTATGGCGGGGTGGGAGGTTGAGGCAAATCGCCTGGCTGCTGGTTACGTGCAGCCAGACACCAGGGCGGTTAGAAGAGCACAGGAGGGCGCGGTACGCATCAGAGAAGCTTTGAAAACCAGTTTCATGACTGGCCAGGCTATGGTGTGAAAGTTCTCTTTGTTTCTCCTTGATGAAACCCCCCCGCCCCTTGGTTCACTCTACTTCCCTGTAAGCTAACCACCCGCCCCTCCTCCCTTCAATCACCGCTTGCAGAGGCAATAAAGTCATTGTTGCTTCACATTCATGCATTCTTTATTCATTCATCACACAAATAGGGGGATGACTACCAAGGTAGCCCAGGAGGGGTGGTGGAGGAGGGAAGGAAAATGCCACACATCACTTTAAGCACAGCACTTTAAAAGTTTACAACTTTAAAATTTATTGAATGCCAGCCTTCTTTTTTTTTGGGCAATCCTCTGTGGTGGAGTGGCTGGTTGGCCGGAGGCCCCCCACCGCGTTCTTGGGCGTCTGGGTGTGGAGGCTATGGAACTTGGGGAGGAGGGCGGTTGGTTACAGAGGGGCAGCAGTGGCAGTCTGTGCTCCAGCTGCCTTTGTCTGCAGCTCAACCATACACTGGAGCATACTGGTTTGGTCCTGCAGCAGCCTCAGCATTGAATCCTGCCTCCTCTCATCACGCTGCCGCCACATTTGAGCTTCAGCCCTCTCTTCAGCCCGCCACTTACTCTCTTCAGCCCGCCACCTCTCCTCCCGGTCATTTTGTGCTTTCCTGCACTCTGACATTATTTGCCTCCACGCATTCATCTGTGCTCTGTCAGTGTGGGAGGACAGCATGAGCTCGGAGAACATTTCATCGTGAGTGCATTTTTTTTTTCTTTCTAATCTTCAGTAGCCTCTGGGAAGGAGAAGATCCTGTGATCATTGAAACACATGCAGCTGGTGGAGAAAAAAAAAGGGACAGCGGTATTTAAAAAGACACATTTTATAAAACAGTGGCTACACTCTTTCAGGGTAAACCTTGCTGTTAACATTACATACATAGCACATGTGCTTTCGTTACGAGGTCGCATTTTGCCTCCTCCCACCACGTCACTACCCCCTCAACCTTCCCCTCTCCCCGTGGCTAACAGCGGGGAACATTTCTGTTTAGCCACAGGCAAACGGCCCAGCAGGAATGGGCTCCTCTGAGTGTCCCCTGAAGAAAAGCACTCTATTTCAACCAGGTGACCATGAATGATATCTCACTCTCCTGAGGATAACACAGAGAGATAAAGAACGGATGTTGTTTGAATGCCAGCAAACATACACTGCAATGCTTTGTTCTACAATGATTCCCGAGTACATGTTACTGGCCTGGAGTGGTAAAGTGTCCTACCATGAAGGATGCAATAAGGCTGCCCTCCCCAGAAACCTTTTGCAAAGGCTTTAGGACTACATCTAGGAGAACCGCAAATGCCAGGGCAAAGTAATCCTTTCACATGCTTGCTTTTAAACCATGTATAGCCTTTTAAAAAGGTACACTCACCAGAGGTCCCTTCTCCGCCTGCTGGGTCCAGGAGGCAGCCTTGGGTGGGTTCGGGGGGTACTGGCTACAGGTCTAGGGTGAGAAACAGTTCCTGGCTGTCGGGAAAACCGGTTTCTCCGCTTGCTTGCTGTGAGCTATCTACAACCTCCTCCTCCTCCTCATCTTCTTCGTCCCCAAAACCTGCTTCCGTATTGCCTCCATCTCCATTGAAGGAGTCAAACAACACGGCTGGGGTAGTGGTGGCTGAACCCCCTAAAATGGCATGCAGCTCATCATAGAAGCGGCATGTTTGGGGCTCTGACCCAGAGCGGCTGTTGGCCTCTCTGGTTTTCTGGTAGGCTTGCCTCAGCTCCTTCAGTTTCACGCGGCACTGCTTCGGGTCCCTGTTATGGCCTCTGTCCTTCATGCCCTGGGAGATTTTCACAAAGATTTTGGCATTTTGAAAACTGGAACGGAGTTCTGATAGCACGGATTCCTCTCCCCAAACAGCGATCAGATCCCGTACCTCCCGTTCGGTCCATGCTGGAGCTCTTTTGCAATTCTGGGACTCCATCATGGTCACCTGTGCTGATGAGCTCTGCATGGTCACCTGCAGCTTGCCACGCTGGCCAAACAGGAAATGAGATTCAAAAGTTCGCGTTTCTTTTCCTGTCTACCTGGCCAGTGCATCTGAGTTGAGAGTGCTGTCCAGAGCGGTCATAATGGAGCACTCTGGGATAGCTCCCGGAGGCCAATACCATCGAATTCTGTCCACAGTACCCCAAATTCGAGCCGGCAACGTCGATTTAAGCGCTAATCCACTTGTCAGGGGTGGAGTAAGGAAATCGATTTTAAGAGCCCTTTAAGTCGAAATAAAGGGCTTCATTGTGTGGACGGGTGCAGGTTTACATCGATTTAACGCTGCTAAATTCGACCTAATGTCCTAGTGTAGACCAGGGCTCAGTCACAGTTTCTCAATTCTACTCCTGCATCAGTACAGTTTATGTACCAGCCCACCTCATGGCTCTGCCTAATGTTGGATCCTAGCCCTATAGAAGTGAAGAAGAATTATAAAATCTGTGAGCAGATAATCCGCTTGTCAGGCATACAGACTAATGTTAGTGTACCTTAATTTCTGATGTTGGTACTCTTGATCCTGAAACAAGGGGCTGATATCTATAATAATTCTCCAGAAACTTTCCCCCTACGGTCTGGGTGAATATCTGAATTTAGTAGTACTAGAGGGTTAATACTAAATACTTAGTTGAGCTATTTCCTGACATCTATGTCAGGCAATTTACCTGCCTTGATCACTTTATAACATTGGTTCTGAGCCAAGCGGTCATAGGTTGTAAGCTTAATTATAGAGCTTGGCATGGTGTATGAAGTGGCAGTGGTGAAAGGCTGAAAATTGGAGTGGAGCATTAGCTTGAGAACAGATCTGATTTCAGAGGAAACAAGTTCTTTCAATGCCATAAATTATCATGCTATTAAATGTGAGCTCGTTTTGGTAGCCTTTCCCTTTATTTTACTTTGTATAATCAAGGGAACGGAAATAGAGGCTTGTATCTTATTTGTGGTGGTGATGTGTTTTTGGGCAGTGTTTGATGCTCGTGTCTAAATTGTGAACTACTGCTCAGGTTGCATGTAAGTACTGACCGGCGCCCCCCCCCCGCACTTAGTAAGGCAACTCCCATCTTTTCATATGCTGTGTATTTATACCTCCCTACTGTATGGTCCACTCCGTGCATCTAATGAGGTGGGTTATAGCCCACGAAAGCTTATACCCAAATAAATTTGTTAGTCTCTAAGGTGCCACAAGGACTCCTCGTTTTCACCCAACATTAGTGCAACAAGGGCCCAGTTCCTGCTCATCCTGTTCGCAATAATAGTGTCACTGACGTCACTAAGGTGAACAGAGTTATTATTCCCAAGGTGTTATGAATAAATGCCTGTTATGAATAAATTGCATAATACATTGCATAAATTGAATAATAAATATTCTGTTTTAATATGAAAATTTGCTTTGAAGTATTTTGCAATCCATTCACACTTAGAACTCTGCAAGACATTCCTTTCCACTGGAAAGACACGTGGACCAGAATTACTTAGTTTTTCACTTGATTTTGTTTTAATCTTCATTATTTTTTGGGAGGGAGGAGAAAAAAGGAGAAAGGGGAAAGAGAGTCAACAGTAGCTTCACTAAATTTAGTTAGCTCCGTGCACCCAAAAAACCCCCAAACCTATTGTGGTAATGAAAAACATCCAGATGGAATATTTACAATGTTGCCAAAAAGAGTTTTAAATATAAAAATGTTCTACCTATTGTTTTCACAAGAAATCTTCAGTCACTTATTTTTGTGGTAACAGTGACAACATTTAAGGTTTCAGCACTTTTCTTTTACCCTATCAATTCAGTGTTTTAACTGCTTTTACTTTGCTGTGTGTCAGTCAGATATGATTATTTATTTGCTAGGTGACTTGTCGATCTGATATTTGTAGCAGCTGATGTGACTTTTGACTAATATTGTGAATATAATTTTATCTGGTTTACAGCATTACTTGCTCTTTTAGTTTAGCTTTTAGATTTCACACATTTTTATAATGCACGGGATGTTACGTGTAACAATATTTTTAATGGATAACCTTATCAAAACAAATGTAATTACAAATATACATGTGAACGACTCATGTTTTATAGTTCGGTATAATGAAATCAAATCTCTGCAACAGGTTGGCACATGCTGTTCCCAGGAGCTGAGTTGGCTCTTTCCTGATATTTCAAACATGCAGGAATGCTGATTATAATATAATTGCTAACACTTGAGAATGTTTTCCAAGATCAGTTATCCAAATAATTCTCCAAGTCGCCAGCCACTAGAGGGGTATGTGTGAGGGAAACTGGTCTACTGAGATTGTAGCTTCAAGTGTTCATGGGAGGGCATATGTCAGGGCTGTAATTATATTATCCCCTGCCCTGTCCTGGCTTTTCCAGGGTTGGATCTCCTTCATGTCTTCCCTACTCTCTGCTGCAGAATTGGACAGATTTTTGTGGAGCAGCTGCGGGGGGTGGGAAGTTAGACTATAGGAGGAGAGAAGCATGCCCCCTGTGGCTACAACCAAAGTCTCTAGAGCTGTCAACCCCAAGTATTTAAAACACTTAGTCCCCTCCCCCTGCCCAAATCATTAGCATTACAAAGTACATTTTGGGTTCTTGATGTTTGCCATGAAGCAGTGGTGGGCAACCTGTGGCCCATCAGGGTAATCCGCTGGCAGGCCACAAGATAGTTTGGAACTGTGAACTGCAGCCCCTGGGAGGTGTGGGTGGCTGTGCCTGTGGATGGTCAATGTAAACAAACTGTCTCGTGGCCTGCCAGTGGATTACCCTGACGGGCTGCGTGTGGCCCATGGGCCACATGTTGCCCACTGCTGCCGTGAAGTCTAGTTTGTTGTTTAAATGAAAGCTGAGATTCTCAGATAACCACCTGATTCTAGCAGCTGGGGGAGGGATAGCTCAGTGGTTTGAGCGTTGGCCTGCTAAACCCAGGATTGTGAGTTCAATCCTTGAGGGGGCCATTTAGGGATCTTGTTATACTAATAAAATAAAAAGCAGCAGGATCTTATTAAAGAGGAAAAGGCAAAATGCCACATTTATTGTTAATACAGAAAGAATAATACTAAGCAGTTAGTTATAGCTATAATATTCCATTTAATTTCATATTTATTCACACATTCATTCATACACGCACATACACACAGGTGCTGCAAGGTTGTTATCATAGTTACCAGCCTTAGAGTTGCTCATGCCAGGCCACTGGCCAGGTGGCCTGGACATGAGGAGGGAGCAGGGCCTTGTCAGATGCTCATCTGATGCTTCTGGAAGTTGGTTTGCAGAATCAGACCCCAAAGTTCTCACCTTTCTAGAGTCCATTTTTATAGGAATTTCTTCCTATGCCAGTCTATGGGAATTGCTTCATCATGCTGTTGCTGAATCAAACATCAGATGGCACATTCCTGACGGCTCTGGGTGCTGCCAGATGTTATCTTGTTCTTTGGTTCTCCATTCTTGAGGCTGTTGGGTGGATTCCAGTCTGCCCTCCGGGGGTCCTCTGGTTATTTCCACTTGACGCCTTCTTCAGCCGATGGACACTGGATTCTTAGGCTGGCACCTCCCTAATCATTCAGTTATTATCCACACCAAGCATCCATCCACATACATCCTCTATCTCTATTTTAATCACAATTGTTAACAAAGCGAGATGAATACAACAAAAGGGTGGGGAGTCTCTGGGTGCTGTTTCTGTTGTTACAGAGTATTGCTTTGAGTCTCTCCCTGTGTGAGGAGTAGTTGTTACAAAGAATTGCTTTGAGAACAGATGCTGTCTTAGAATGTACTAACACAGTTAGCAGCTTACAAGTTTCACACATAGAGGGAGAGAAACAGTACCAAAAAACAAGAGACCTCTTAATTAGTAATACCCTGGAATTTAAACTATGGGGACTCAAACTCATTTGTGATTTTAATACAGAACTTCTTTAATATGATCCAACAATCTGGGGCAAAAATTGGGGATTGGTCCTGCTTTGAGCAGGGGATTGGACTAGATGACCTCCTGAGGTCCCTTCCCACCCTGATATTCTATGATTCCATAATCATGAAAAACACCAAATACCGTAAAAAGAGCAGGAGTACTTGTGGCACCTTAGAGACTAACAAATTTGTTTGAGTATAAGCTTTTGTGAGCTACAGCTCACTTCATCATCATCATCACCAAATATTGTGAGACTTTTTAAGTAAAATTGCGAGAGTTGTCAACACGGAGTCTCTAAGGAAGAATTGCAGTTAAAACAGTACTCAGTCCATTACCTAGGCCATGTGGCCAAGTTGGGTCCTGGTTCAGGCCAAAACAGAACTGTTGCCAACTCAGTGGAAAGAGTTACGGTTTCCTTCATAATGCTTTATTTCAGAATTCATTAGAGCTAGCTGGAGAATGCTCCCAACAACTTCACCAGGCTTTGGCTCAGATCTGCCAGGAAGAGAAAACTATTTATTAATTTATGTGTCTAATCAAACTTCTGGCATAGAATTTTTCCTAGAAGGGACTTGGAAACAAGCCCAGGCAATACAAATATATCAGAAATGTAAAGCAATTTGCCTCAATGCAAAAAGAAATTGACTAATATTCATATACAGTGCTAAGTAGTTAATAAAAACAGCTAATCTTTGATTGCTATGTGCAATATAAAGTTTTCTTCAACATACTGAAATCATGCTTTTTATTTACAGGGAAAAGGACCTGGATGCTAAATTTATTATTTCAATGGAAAAAAATAAAACAACGATCACAAATATAAAGGTGAGTGTTCTAATTTGAGAAGGAAAAATTATAACCAAGTTAGCCATCAAAATAAGGTTCTGATAAATAGACAATTGCTGGTGTCCATTTGATATTAGGGAGAGGCCTTTGGTCTCTGGGTTATCTACATCTTTGAAGTGCTGTCTGGGGACCAAGATAGGGAACAGGTTTCAGAGTAGCAGCCGTGTTAGTCTGTATCCGCAAAAAGAAAAGGAGTACTTGTGGCACCTTAGAGACTAACCAATTTATTTGAGCATAAGCTTTCATGAGCTACCGCTCACTTCACCGATGAAGTGAGCTGTAGCTCATAAAAGGTTATGCTCAAATACATTGGTTAGTCTCTAAGGTGCCACAAGTACTCCTTTTCTTTTTGCAAGATAGGGAAGTTACTATTGTTTGTTGTACAAATTTAATTTGAAAGGCAATCCATAGGATCTGTTCCTTAAGTATTTCTATTGCTGTGGCCATTCACTTAGCTGGAGGATGAGTGCTTACAATGGAAAAAAAAACATTTATACCCTGTTCCTAATGAACTCCCAATTTTCCATCCTGCTGCACAAACAGCCTTCAAAAATTGTAGTGAAAATTTACTAAACCAGGTGGAAGGTCTGCTTGTCACTATTTACTAGGATGATTTCAAAATCTTATTAAATTTTTCTCACTTGCCAAAAGACAACTAACTGCACCAGGTATGCAGAATTTTTCAAGGTGTGCAAAACTCACCTGTAAATATTTAAAGATATTAAAGTTATGCTGATGTTCTGAAAGCCCCTAATGACAAATGTAAAAGAGGCTTTCCACACATAACTAATTTAAAATCATTTAAGATCCTAGTTGTGCTGACCATCTCTTACATAAACTATGCTATTACATCTACTATCAGGAGTTAAGCTGGGTCCAAATACCCCACAGGGGTTATACCATTAGATTTGTATTTATACGGAGTGGCTTTACAAAGACTTTCTTAATACCCCTGGCTTCTGGGATTTAAGAAAAAATGTATAAAATGAAATATATTGTGACTATATGTGAGATAAATGAAAAAATTGGTGAAAGATAGCATTTAAGTTATCTGCATGCACTCTTGCTATCCTCACCACAGATGTGGTATCCCAACATTGTGTACAGTTGGGCAGCACAGGAGTAGGAATTGACTGGTGAGATTTTTATTTCAAAGGAATTTGAAATGGGAATGAGGGAAAGGTACAATAAAGTTAAAATATGCTAAATAATCGTGCCTCTGTTACTTGATGGATTCAGCACTTTAACATACTTTTAGCTCATTTAACAAAATGTCTTAACTTTTATTTTATATATATATATATATATAGAGAGAGAGAGAGAGAGTGTGTTACATAATCCTCTTTAGATGTTTTTCTTTGTGATATTGTAACACCTTCTCATCAGTGCTTTATAAACACTATTCCAGTGGTTCTCAACCAGGGGTCTGGGGCCCACTGTGGGGGCTGTGAGCAGGTTTCAGGGGGTCCGTCAAGCAGGACTGGCATTAGACTTGCTGGGGTCCAGGGCAGAAAGCCGAAGCCCCACTGCCTGGGGCTGAAGCCTGGAGCTCCAAGCCCTGCCACCTGTGGCTGAAGTCAAAGCCTGAGCAGCTTAGCTTCACAGGGCCCCCTAATGCCAGCCCTGGCTTTTATATGCGGAAAAACAGTTGTTGTGGCACAGATGGGCCATGGAATTTTTATAGCGTGTTGGAGGGGCATCTGGAAGAAAAAGGTTGAGAACCCCTGCACTATTCTACCTGATGCACCTTTCATGTACACAAACCTTACAGCCATTTTGTAGCTGAGTAAACCAAGGCACAGAAGTTGAAATACTTTTCTTAAGATGACATAGTGAAATGATTTCGGAGTAGCAGCCGTGTTAGTCTGTATTCACAAAAAGAAAAGGAGGACTTGTGGCACCTTAGAGACTAACCAATTTATTTGAGCATAAGCTTTCATGAGCTACAGCTCACTTTATCGGATGCATAGTATGGTAACACCCATTGTTTCATGTTCTCTGTGTATATAAATCTCCCCACTGTATTTTCCACTGAACGCATCCGATGAAGTGAGCTGTAGCTCACAAAAGCTTATGCTCAAATAAATTTGTTAGTCTCTGAGGTGCCACAAGTCCTCCTTTTCTTATAGTGAAACGAGTGGCAGAGCTTGCGATAAAATCCAGTGTCCCTGACTAATCCCCAGCTCTTAACTACATTATGCTCCTTCCCCGAAAGAAGAATTGTGTCTGACTCAGATAGTAGTACATATTGCTGGTGTCATGAGCAGTCTGTCTCCAGCATAATAATAGCCTTAAACTGAAGGCGCATATGGCCATTTTAATTACATCTGTGCTTTCATATACAATTCAGTTTGTACGTGGCAAAGTGCTTGTTCATTAAATAAATGTTTGGAATATTGTCTTAAATTCTGTGTCAGAAATTTTAACTTACAATAACTAGTAATGGTAAACATTATGTAGTAACATAACAAAAATGAGCCATTACATTAAAAGTAATTTAAAATAAAGAGTAATATGCCTACAGTGCTCTTTTAATAAGACTATCCCTTTCTTATGAAAGCTGGTGTTACTTGCTAACTTTTTTCACCACTAAGTATTGTATGTATATTTGTTAGAATAACAAAAAGGGACAGCCTTTCATTAAGATGCTATCTCTTTGTGTGCTCTTGTATGAAGTTTGCATTCCAGTCATCTATATTGCAAAATGTCCTTTGAATTAATTACTTTATCTTGCAACATGCAACTCATTTTTTGTTTGTTGGTTTTGTCTTCTGTAGATACCAGAAGGAGGAACTGGTGACCTAGGAAGAGAACGGACGAAAACATTTACCTACGACTTCTCCTATTTCTCAGCAGATAGTAAAAGTCCTACCTATGTGTCTCAAGAAGTGGTAGGATTTTTAAACTTTTAGAATTTATTTATTTTTTATATTCAAAGAATTATGTGACCTTTTCTTCCTTTTACAGTTCTCTCTGCCCAAATTGGAAATTCCCTACGTGTTTGAGAGAAGCGTTAGGACAGCCAACACAGCTAGCTATGTTTTCTTGCAGTACAGAAGGAGTGCCCATTGTCTGGTTCTCTTGTTTTGTTAGGTTAGGTCAGGTTAGTGAAATCCTCAGTAAAGCTATTACTGTGCTGCCTATATTTGTCACCTAAAAACTTAAGAAAAATCACCTTCTGAACACCAAATACATCTGCTTAATTCAAAAAGACACACACATTCTGTTTTTCCAGGTAAAATTTGAACAAAAGATTTATTAAGCATTTGAGAACCTGCTTGAAACAGGTTCTTGATACTTCTCCCCAGAGTATTACATGCCAGCTTTCTAATGTAGAGTTGTAGACTTTGCCCTCTAAATTACCTTTCTTCCCTCACCCACAAGACAGCATATCTGTCATCCATAATTATGTAGATCTGGTGACTGTCTCCTCCGCCCAAGTCTAAATGTATGGAGACAGTTTTTCTGAAGACAGGCTTGTGTAATTGCATGCACGCTACATATTTTCACTTAATTTAGGCACACAAATGTGCACATTTGTATTCTACTAACTTTGAAATATATCATACTTGCTTTTTGCAGGCCCTTTGATGCTTATGACCTTCCCAATTCCCTTTCAGACCCAAATTAATTTATCTAACACAATTGAAATGTTTTTCAGTATCGGCACTTTCCTTTTTTTGATCCTGTACCAACATGTTAGGGCAATTGCTCCTCTCCTTTTATACTGAAAACTTTCTCATATATTTTTAAATAATGGAAATTCCTGCTGAATTTATGGATACCAGTGAAGACCTTTGGTACCGAGAGTTGCTGCAGGTACACTGCAGGTGTGAATGTGTGGTTATATTGGTGATTTAGAATTAAATGATACTGGTGAGCCTGATCCCTGAAGGCATGGGGGTTAAAACTAACAGGAAGACTAAAATAACTTCCTAAAGTAGAAAAAGGTACTTCAGGCCAAGATTAAGGTGCATTATTATAACACACTATTTTTATGCTAACCAATATGGCTCTTTGACAGGGAATTTCCACTCCTGGTTTTCTCGCTAACCATTTAATACAAACTAGTAGATCCCATTGTTAAAACTTCCTTGTTCATTTTTATTGTTTAAGTTATACATGAATCTACAATTTAATTCAAATGTTTGATTACTTGTGTAACTAAGGAAGTCATTAATTCTTGGGAATTAATTTTTTTCCATTGCAGTGGTTGCCATTGTATTCTTAGTTTTCTGAATTTTGTAGGTTTTATTTGTTTCTGTGCAAGTATACTTTAAAAAAAAAAATTAAGATAAAGTTCCTAAGGATACTAAGTGAAGGAAAGACTATAATTGAAAACATTCTTAAAAATCCTCAAACTCGAACATTGAGGCCCCAGTCCTGGAAAGCATTCCTATTTAGAAAGGGTGCTTAAGCATGTGTTAAGTCCCAGTGGGGCGTAAGCATGTGCTTTTAAAGTTAAGCATGTGCGTAAGTGCTTCGCTGAATAAGATAGATAGGAGCTTCCCTGAATCGCAGCTTGAAATCTCAGGCCATGTAAAACTTACTTATGCTTAACTTTAAGTATGTAAGTGGTCCTATTGGGGTGAATGGACCTACACGTGTGTTTTGACTGGGGCCTTAACTTGTGGTTACTCAGTAACATGATTTATGGCTACATGAACAATGACAACTGATGATCACCTTAGTGCCCAATCCTTGCTCATAAAATACATCATTATGAGTGAATAAATATTATGATTGGGACAAATATTGAAACACCTGCATAGCTCATTAACTATGGGAGTTTAATGTGATTATCCCAAACTCTTGATAAAACCTTCATAACCTCATTATGTTTGTGTGCTTCTTCTCCACCCCACCATCCTCTGATGTCCTTCCCAACGGGTGGATCCAGAGGTATGAATGCTAAAAACAAACCCTGGACAACGTTTAGGGTTATTTTGTTCTTGACTTTATTAGTTGCGTATGTAGGCCGTATATTTTTGATGTCTAAGACATTTACATTTTATTTACATATGCAAAGAGAAACTGTTAATAGGGGTTGGTATATTTTGTGATTCTGTGCGTGCTGGCTTTTTTCCCCACAGAAGCTATGGAATTTTGCTCCAGAATCTGAGCTTTTGCTAGAAAAAGCAAAATATTGTCATTAACCCTCATTTGTAATGAAAAACCTTCCAAATGTGAACTGAATGTAAAGTGATAGAATATCTATGGTAGGATTTTCTTTCACTATAACTGCACCTGGGCAAACTCCCTGTTGTAGGCATGCTGCACTGGTGTAACACTGATTTGTATTGTGGTTTTGCCTCTGTTTCAAACTAGGGCAAAGTGATTTGTTACAAGTCACTTGGACACCTGTGGAGGATTCCTATACAAGGTGCACTGCTTATGGAGAAAAAAATGCCAGTGAGGAAAGACCTGAGGCTGCAGCAGCCTGAAACAATAGCTCCTAGAAGAATGAACTGTACCATTTATATCAATAGTATGTTAACTGTGACCTCTAAAAATGACTTTTTCTTAAATGTCCGCATTCACTATTGATCTTTACAACAGACACACCTAAATTTAAGTGTATATCCCACAATCCCAAACTGCCTCCCAGATTTTCTTGGGTACCAAAAATCCCAACAGTTCCCTGCCAAGCTATCAAAACCTCCATTGTCTATCATGTAATTGTGTTAAATATAAAGTTCTGTGGCACATGGAGAACTGAAGGCCATCTTCAAATAAATTGATTGTAGCTTCAAAAAGAAATACAACACAGGCTGTCCTCCTTGTATTATTCATTTTCATATATAATTGAAAACATTCCTATTTTAACTTGCATCAAGCTGCTACAGAATTTCCAATCTACTGCACCAAAGTACCACAGAAACCTTCATGCAGAGTTCATGTCCAGCTCACTGTGAAGCACAATGGATATGTGCATTACTGCTGGATACTTGAATTACTGTCATGTTTAGTCCATTACCATTATACTTTTGCCATGTACAAATAGCTGAGTGATAAATGAAACTGTATGTAGCTATACATGTCCTATCAATGCCCTCTTGTGGACATGAGTTGTGCTACAGTGACTCAGAAATTAGACTAGAGCATTTTACCTGCTGATCTTTAACTGTATATCTGCAACAAGAATGAAGATAGGTTTTTGGTCAGTTGTACTGGCCCTTTGAAACCACTAACAGAATGCCCTAGCGATTCAGTCCTAGTGTTAACCGTATGTATTGTTCAAATTGATGCATTGGGCAATAATTCAGAAAATGGTAATCTCTGGTTGCTTCTGTCTAAACATCATTGACTTACTTTAACCTGATCAAGAATCATGTAGCATAATACAATTTTATGTTGTATAAAGATGTTCTTATACCCCTAGAGTAGCCAGATTGTATAGTGAGAAAGAAGAGACTAGTACTAGATTAGTAGAGGGATTAGGGATAGGAATGGGGTTATAACCAGGGCAGGATGAGCGGGGCAGCTGTCTAGGGCTCAAAGCGATGGGGGTGGTAAAATGGGTGGAGAAATGCCTAATAAAAATCGGCAGGGGGTGCAGATATGCTTGCTTGCCCCGGATGCTAAAATGTCTAGTTACATCTCTGTATAGGAATAGTGAGACACAACTCCATGAGGCAGGCTTGAGCGTACCCATAGAGGGATTACTAAAAATGAGGCAAATATTGAACTGGATTTTTAAATGAATGAGGTGTGAGTGGAATTATTTCGTGATAATACAACTTCACTTTTTTGAACATTTGGGAAGATGGATAGTGGCAGTCTTCAAACACTATAATCTAGAGATGGTTGAGGGGCAATCAAAGCAACATGAAATGTAGGTATGGATGAGGATTTCAAGAAAGGTACCATAAAAATGGCATTAAATGGAAGACACTCTCTTCAAATAACAGGGAGAGAGTGAGAGAATTGTGCTTACCATTGTCTAAGGCACAGGTTCCCAAATCCTGGTACATGAGCTTATTGAAAGTGGCACAGTATAACAGGGTGGTTTGTCCTCTTTAAGGGGTAATGGGGCCTGGAGCCATCCAACCCCACCACAACAGAAAGGAACCAGGCACACCTAAATGGCTGTGTAGATGATCCAGGAGGATGGAGTGATCTACAGTGTCAGATTTGATGAAATTTGAGGGCAAAAGGAGAAGGGGCTATCTGAGGAAAGAAGGTAATTACTATAAAGAAGACATGTTCTGTGCTTTGGCCAGAAGGAAACTGAGATTGAACTCAAAAGTTCTATTGTGTAAGAGGTGATCAGTGAAAGGAAAAAGGCCACTTGCCTCTTACACTTGGCTGAAAAAAGGCCACTCATAGACTCAGGATCAGGGAAGGGTTTTCTTTTTAAAACAGGAATAGACACTTTCAAATTCTGTAGCACTGGGGAAAATATTACAGGTGTAAAGTAACTATTAACAATAGCAGAAAGATGGTCATTATATAGTGCCTAAAATTAGATTTAAAAAAAAAATGGGGAAGATCTAGGTTTGTTAGAGAAAGTGAAAAGGATACTTTGGCACTGCTGTATACTAAATAGACTAGTAACATTCTGCATTTAGTCAAAATGCTTGCTAGCTAATTCTCTAAAGCAAATATTACTGGTCCAAACCGGTCGCTTGTGTGTGTTAGTGTATATCTGCTGTTTTGCAGTATTTGCAATGTTATGTTTAATAGACTACATTAAACTATATAATTAAAACTACTGCAGATATAATGATTTTTTTATCTGTTCAGTCTCTTAAAGCCTTTTTTTTGTTTGTTTTTTTAGGTTTTCAGAAATCTTGGCACAGATGTTCTTGCATCTGCTTTTGAAGGTTATAATGCTTGTATTTTTGCATATGGACAGACTGGATCTGGGAAGTCCTACACTATGATGGGAAATGCTGTACGTCGTGTTTTGCAGACTTCAGTTTTCTTATGCGGTTGGATTCCTTTTGGAACCATCATTCTCTACCTTGTCTGCACCTTGTTACTTCCATTTTATACCTAACTTTTAGTAGTTACCTGGGAGACTTCAAAGTTCCCTATAGTTATGTGGGAGAAATTTTAAATCAGAAAAAATACCTTTGTGTTGCTGTTACATCTAATAATAAGCTATTTGTCGTACACAGATCAGAACAAAAATCTTCAAAAGTGACAAGTGATTTTTGGGTACTCAACTTGAGACACCTTAAAGGGGCTGTGATTTTGAGATTATGTATGCTCAGCACTTTCTGAAAGAGTCTTCCTGATTCCGGGGGGGAGGAGGGAATCAAGATGGCTGTTTGATTCCTATTTGGAAAACAAAACTTCAAGTTGGGAGTGGGAACTGAGAATGATCACGGCCGAGTTTGAGTTTTAACCCACTGTTTAAAAACATTACTCAGACTTTAAATTTAAGGATTAAAGTTCTGGATAACTCTGGCACAGGACCCCTAGCAAAGGAAAGTCCAACTGGAGGGGCATTCTGACAGGAGGAGAGTTGCCCACAATTGACTCCACTGAGGGGGGATTCTTGCTGAAAAAGGGAGGGAACTGGATGAGGAAACTTTTGAGCGGTGCAGCCAATGGCATGCTGATTAAGTGCATCCCAGAAGCATCGTCTGCTGGCTGGACTCTCTTGTAATCCTTGGCTAAAATAATAGCCACCCTCCCCCAGCAGAATTTAAGAAGGGAATGCTGCCACCTGCCCTCTGCCAGTTAAATCCTTTTTGAGCTGTAATTGTGTCACTAATTTTCACCTCCCTGAGCTGGCAAGTGTGAATTTGGCTCTGTCCTGTACTTATTACTATACACACAGCATAAGTAACTTCGTGTATAATGTTATGAAGTTTTTTTTGTGTGGTGAATAAGCATAATAGAATGTTAGGGCCAGAGAAAATTTTGTGAAAGATATAAATTGCTGAAAATGGTATGCTAAGAAACATGCATATTGTGAGACTTCTTGAGTAAATCTGGTGGCCATTATCCTCAAGAGATTTTGCTGTTATATAAGTAGCAATGTTTGTTTGACCCAACTCAGAAATAGAGATCTACAATGATTCTTCTCACTGTGGGCCATAATTATTCTACTTTGGCTGTATATACAAGATTATATAAATGAATAGACAATGGCAGTTGGCTCACAGAGTCATTTGTTGAGAACATCTGACCCAAGACTCTACCTATAGTAAACAAAATTCAAGTTACAAGTAAACAATTTCCTTTTTTTGCTATTCCTTAAAGTACTAGTACTAAAATTCTAGTTAAGGAATTCTTCACCTCCCTAGAGCTTACAGTGCCATTAGCAAATATGCATTGATTGCCAAGCTCTGTAAGTGGCACTGATAATGTGTGATGATATTCTAGTAACAGTGTATTCATTAGAAGAATGGATCCCCAGATGAAGACTTCACTAGTGTGTAATCATCATTGGTTTTAGGTGCCTGCTTTTTTAGATTTCTGATCACTTTTAATTAAATTTTAATAAGAAATGTGCAGCTATATTACCAACAAAACCACCAAAAAAACTCCAACTTAAAATTGATGGCTAAATTAAACAGAAATATAAAATAAAGGAAAGGTGCAAGCACATGCTTCTTCTGTCTGGGGCCCGTAGTTAAGTTTGCCCAACACTTCCTATCTATTAATACTGTGTTTTCAGTATGCCAAACTTTAATTGTCTTGGACTGAGATTTTCCATGCTGGGTGTCTGCTTCAGGCTCATTTTATATACACAATTTTTTTTGCTAAAACTATTCAGCTGTTAAAATTAGAACAGTGGTTCCCAAAATGTGGGTCGCAATCCCCAGGAGGGTTGTGAGATGTTGAAAATCTATGCAGGGTTTGATGGGCCAAACCTGAGTGGCACTGTATGGTATCCTCAGCCAGACGCACAGTGCATTCCGGGCTCTGTCAGGGAAGGACCTGGCCTCCTTCCTCCCTGGGCGAGGCAGAATCGGGCTTCTTCCACTTCTCCCCCCTGCCTCCCAAACATACCATGAGATAAATTTTTAAGGCTACCCTGGGCAGGGTGGGCTTGCTTATCCTGGGGCTCGTTTTAACAGAGGTGAGCCTAAAGGGGGTCACGGCATGCAAAAGTGTGGGCACCACTGCACTCGAGCACATTCCCCTCCAGTACCTGGAAGTGAACTCAAGATTCTGGTGTCTCAGCATTCCTCTGCTGCTAGTAAATATCTGTGAAACCCCTTGGGGAAGTGTCTCAGCTGCTTCCTAGTGGTTGGTCCACATAACAGTAGAAGGTTATCTTCTGTTAGTTACTCTGATAGCTCAACTGGCAGAGGTTTGTGCTGATAAACCACATGGGTGTCTTGGAATAGCTGGAATATATGAACCGAAGGTGTTAACCCAGTGACTGTTATGCTAATATTTTTGGCCCATATATTTCATTACAGTTAATACTTCATTTTTTGGTGGGCTTTTACATCTTTGTCTCGCTTTTATATTTCCCCCCATCAACAGGTGTCAGTATGTTTCCACATGCTTCAAATTTTGTTTTTTCAGTTTTCAGAAACCTTGGAAATTACACACAAAAAACTGTGCAAAAAGAACATTAAGGTTGCAAAATAAAGCACTCAGAAATTGGGAAATACAAGAATTAAAGTTGCCTTAATTTACCCCTTGTGCACATATATTATGATAGTCTTTAATTACACTATTGCGTGCTATATTTTCCACAGGACCTTTGCCTCACTCAGTGCGGAAGATGGATCTGCTTTGTGGATGGATCAGGGTTATTTAGTGCATGAGGCTGTTGTCTGTAGGAAGGTGTGTAGTGAATGAGGCAAACGGTTTCAGGGAGAGAAAGGATAGTCTCATGCTTAAGGCAGTTAAATGTTGCCCTGGAGAACTGGATTCTTTCTCTGCTTTAAGTAGGTGAGATTTGTATGGACCAAATGTGTAGGGCATAGGGTAAAATCTAACCCAAAACTAAGAGCCAGTGCTAGGATCTGAATTGCTTAACCTCCAAGTTGCTATGGCAGTTAAATGAGATATTAAGAGTATTTGCTAATAATTCCCTTCTGGCACAATGACTGGGTATTGTCAATTTCAGTGATTTCTTCTGTTTTTAAAATATACAGTGCGTGCATGTAGTGATGTAGAAAATAAAAATTGTTGTTGCAGGGTGATGCTGGTTTAATACCTAGAATTTGTGAAGGATTATTCAATAGAATAAATGAAAAAATAAGATGGAATGAAGCATCCTTTCGAACAGAAGTCAGGTAGGTTTTATGTATGTTACAAAGATTGCTGGGAATGAACCTACTTGGTTATAAACTCCTTGTTTTCACATTAGTATCTTTTTGTACAATGTGGTTTTAGGGATGAAACTTCTTCTTCTTCTCAGCCTGAAAATGGATTTTTGTGGAAAGCTCTAGTAAAATGTTTTCAGCACTTCTCTGCTGGGCCTCCCACCCATTTTTTAAAATTATTATTATTATTTTATTATTTTTTAGTAGTGAAAATATTCATGCTTTTTAAAGCATCCTTCACTAATCCTTCCCCTTGCATTCAAAAATTTCACTGCAGACAGAGACCAAACTTGGAAAACTTCGTCTCAGATGGTGAAAGTTTGACATGATTTATAGTCAGGTGAAATAGCTTTTGAGAATGGAAACACTTAACCTTAAGTTCAGCTGTTGTTGCATGCTCCATTTGTAATAATTTTAAAATACTATAATTCTGTGGTTTTTTGGCTTTTTGTAAGCAGCAAGAGTAGTAATTATGAAAAATATTAGATTTTTCTACATCCTGTTATCACTTGATCATGATGAAAACAAGTTTTTAACCTTTTTTACGAGATCATTTTCTAATGTCCAAAGTATAAAAAGAAAAGAAGTTTAACATCTTATTTTATTTTCTGTTGATACAACTATCGATAGTAATTTGCATCAAGATATAAGAGTTCTCAGTGGTATTGGGTTAGGAAACATATTACCGTAAACAAAACACTAGGAAACACATGGAGATGTTTACATCATAATACGATCTTTAGAAGTTCTGTTACCACAGAGCTTATATTGTAAGTGGTATCATAACTTGGTGAAAAAGTTACAGATTAGGATCTGTCCTGCAGAATGCCTACATGCAGGAGTGACTTGGAGTGAGTCAATTGGACTCATGTGGGTGAAGTCACTCCTATGTAAACTGCAGGATTGAGGCTCAATTCTACCATCTGAATGAGCTCTTTCCAGTAATTTTGATTTTTTAAATCTTGTATCATTCAATATTTTTTCTAAATTCAAATACTTTTGTTTCAGTTACCTGGAAATCTATAATGAACGTGTGAGAGATCTGCTGAGGCGGAAATCATCAAAAACGTATAATTTAAGAATACGAGAGCATCCAAAAGAAGGGCCTTACGTTGAGGGTAAAATCACTTCATTGCTTTCTACTTCACGAATATTTTCAGGTTTATGTTTAATTGTATGTCCCTGTTTTTGTTTTTAAATTGTCAGTGCAAATGAAGATGAAGGTGAAAGACAATATATTTCATCATCACTGTAAAAGCATTATTGGGAACAGCCTTTTTTATTTTCTACAGTTCTCATTTCCAAACTCTTCTAAAGTACAACACTTTTTTTTACTGAAGTGAAGCTCTGCTAAATGATTTCAAATCAGCATTAGGTCTAACTTATAAATCATGGATGTTTGAAATGAAAAGGATCTATTAGAATCTAACCATCTTAGTCTGCCACTCTGCCAATGCCGGTTCTTTTCCCTTGAGAGGTTGGACATATGCTATATGCTTTGAAGAGAAGTATGCAATCTTTTTAACTATTCTGCTGTAAATATTATAATAGTCTGAAGAAGTATTCTTCACACGTCTCATTCTTCTATTTAAAAGAAAGAAAGGAAATCGGACTATAAATGCTTTCTGTGCTATTTCAGCACTGCTGCATTGTACTGAGGTGGACTTGAATCTCAATCAGTTCACAGTACCTTCATAAGTATACTTCTTTTTAATTTATAATAATTTTTGCTTCTGTTCAGATTTGTCCAAACATTTAGTACAAAATTACAGCGATGTAGAGGAACTTATGGAAGCAGGAAACATAAATCGAACCACTGCTGCAACTGGAATGAATGATGTTAGCAGCAGGTCTCATGCCATTTTCACGATCAACTTCACTCAGGTAAAAAGAATTGCATTGTCTTTAAATGTTTGCATGTGCTAACAGAAACATGTAGCTGTCAAATCAGCAGCTTCGGAGACCCAGTTACTTCTATTGATGCAGACACAGTGACGAAACGAGGACAGACACTTGGATGGATTTTAAGTGTCCGGCTGCAACTTTTATTAAGCTTAAACACAGGGGAGGGGTGTTATCCACCTATCACCCTTACTTTCCTATACCAGGCATTTAAGTGGGAATGGTACAAGGGCTCCTACCACATAACCCTTTCCCTAGACTGTCCCCTAGCACTCAGCTCGGTCTGAGGCCTGCCCTCTCCACCCCCTGAAGGGGACAAAATGTGCAGAAAGGTGGGGATTTCGGCCTTACCCTGTCCCATGAACCCAAGGCCCATCAGCAAAATCCCAAGTCTTTTACCACTGGGAAACATTCATTTTATCCTTTCAACTGAACTGAAAACCCAGGCTGAGATGAATTAACAACTCAACCAAGTACCTCAGTTAGGTACTAAGTGCATTCCTACTGTCACTTGTGGTTTGAAGGAGGTGTGAGGAAAGGCCTCTGCCAGTTGGCTCTCTGGGAGAAAATTCCTTCCTAATCCCCAAGGCAATCAGCTAGACCTGCAGCATCTGCCAGACTGAATTCGTATTCCTAGTTCAGGGTGGGTATGGTGGGGCTGCTGGAATGGAGCTGAAAGAGGCTCCTGGTGGCGTGGGCTCCACATTAAATCCCCAGAGCTGGTGTTGTGAGCCAGGTAGCATCTCTCACGTACAACTGGCCAATGGATGTTAGAGACTCCAAGGTGGGGAGAAGCTACTTGGTGTCCTTCAGTGAGTGTCTCCCTCCCTCAATGCTAGGGCTAACCCCCTTTACCACTAGTCCCATCAATTTCCCTCACCTGTTGAGGCAGGTGGGTGGTATTTGTCTTCTGCAGCAGAGAAAGGGAAAGGTATGTTTTTGTTAGAGTTAAATGTGGTATGATGAACTTCTCAGTGACTGTATTAAGACACTGTACATTATAGTGCCTAGTTATTCTTAAAACAACATTTCTCAGATGCACCATTCTGGGAGATAATTCACAGAAACTCAAGTTAGCTAAAACTCAGTGAATAACTAATGCATAGTCTCTTATGTTGCCATAGAATCCCAACAACAAAAGGGAAAATTTTTGAAAATCGTGTGATTTGCATAAAAGTAGCACATAAAAGTAGTGACTGCCTTTTATGCTTTAATGTTGGCCAGACACTCCTGAAATCCAGTCCCATGGCCCAAACTGGTCTCCCATTAACTGTTCCTCTTCTGGCTACTCGAGTCCTAACTTGAGTACATATTCATCTCATTCATCTCTGGACTAATGGGGTGACCAAATACATTCGTCTAGGTATTTGTTTTCCACTCCAATTCCCAGTAGTAGTCTACCTTAGAAAAGGGAGTTTACTAATTTATTTTATTTTATGGGGCTAGTAGGCCTATGGAGAGTTTTATGGAAGGAAGGTAGCATATGGCATGGATGCAATTTTAATTTTTTCCATAGCATGTTGCAAAAAGTTGTGTATTTTGTTAAAAGTGGAATTACTCGGCTCCCAGCTTTTAGAGAAGGGTGGGAGGTAAGCCAACAAATGGTATCGGTATATTGTTCAAAGATGCTATATAAGTATGAAGGGGAAATCTGAGTGAAAAGTTTGTGTATGTAAAAACTGTAACACTGATAGTTAGTCAAAAATTTAATACAGATTTAACAGGTGAGTTTATTATACTTCTTTAAAATATCAGTACATTTTAAGACATTTGTGGTTGGTGTGTATATGTAAATAGCTTCAATGCTTGGAATATTCCTTATGAAAATTACTTAAATGAGTATTATGCAGCTGCTTGTCGACAGAACTCCTTTCTTTGGTACCTCGAATACATCTGACTTCTAAAGCTCTACTACTGTAAACAAATTTAATGTAATCTTAAAACATGACATGGAAGATACAAACTGAATTCAGTAATATTCTGGAACTTCATTGCTTAATCCATTATTTTTTATTTTCTTTTTGTATTTTTCTTTAGGCTAAATTTGATGCTGAAATGCCTTGTGAGACTGTTAGCAAGATCCATTTGGTAGATCTTGCTGGAAGTGAGAGAGCAGATGCCACCGGTGCTACAGGGGTTAGATTAAAGGAAGGAGGGAATATTAACAAATCTCTAGTTACTCTGGGAAATGTCATTTCTGCCTTAGGTATGTCTCTGTTTTCTTTCATGCTCAGTCCCCTTTCTGCATTAATATTTGTTTTTGCAGTTGGTTTGTGTTGAATCCACTGCAGTGGGTAATAGCTCAATGGTTTTTAATTTCTTAAAAAAATTAATCAATATACAGAATTGCTTTTTTCCCCTCTCTCTCAGCTGATTTATCTCAGGATGCAACAAATCCTCTTGCAAAGAAGAAGCAAGTATTTGTGCCTTACAGGGACTCTGTGTTGACGTGGCTGTTGAAAGATAGCCTAGGAGGAAACTCTAAAACGATAATGATTGCCAGTAAGTGTTTTAAATTACTTTTCTTCATTCTTAACACTTTATACAAATTAGCTGTAAATATTTTGATTCCAAATGCCTCATTAAGAAATGGTGTTGTTTACACCTTGTTAAATTAATGATTACTTTGCAGAGCAAAGCATTCTAATACAGTCCATACCCTTTCGTTAAGTGTTCTCTTCTTCATAAAGTATGATATAAACGCTGTTGTCCTTTAAAAAAAAAAAAAATAATAATTGTAGGATGGATCCCTAGCTGTGGAACGAGGACATAAATATTTGTAAAAGCGGCAAAGAGTCCTGTGGAACCTTATAGACTAACAGACGTATTGGAGCATAAGTTTTCGTGG
The DNA here is from genome assembly GCF_965140285.1 of Lepidochelys kempii. NCBI lineage: Eukaryota > Metazoa > Chordata > Testudines > Cheloniidae > Lepidochelys > Lepidochelys kempii. The sequence goes on from NC_136382.1 coordinate 197,816,707, forward strand.
GTGCGAAAACTTATGCTCCAATACGTCTGCTAATCTGTAAGGTGCCACAGGACTCTTTACCGCTTTTACAGATCCAGACTAACACAACTACCCCTCTGATACATAAAAATTTGTATGCTTAAAAAAAAACAAACCCCAAACTATTTTATTACTAAATATATACAACCAAATTTTCAGGTAGACGTGAACAGTTGCACATATTTGTGTGTGCAAATCAGGTGTTTGCATGTGCATATCACTAGCTGTGTCTAACTGATCGTGTATGCCAAATATCTAGTTTATGTGCATTCACTGGGCACTTTATGCGTAAATTGTGTGTGCTCAAATGAATGTGCATGATTATGACCACCACTTTTAAAATCTGTAACAGAACTTTTTTGTTCCTTCTTTAGAAATTAATTTTCTGAATCTGTACTGTTTAGCTAATCTGATCAATTCAGGCTGAAATCAAACATCCCTATTTTGTGATTCATTTGCCTCCTAGACAACTCAGTTTATGTGTGTGTGTATGTGTGCGTGTGTTCACTGCTCTCATACCAGGCACCCTCTGTCTGTGATCTAAAAGTCAAGGCTTTTTTTCCCCTCCTTCTGGCTTGTATATCATCACCAGCAATAAAGATCCAGAATGTGAATATACCCCATAATTTTGTTGATGTGCGAGCTAGCTTACGTTCCCGTAACTATATTGTACCTGCAGCATTAATAGTAGAAAATAGTAATAAAGAATAGTTTGGTCTCATTTGACTCAGAATACACACAGGAGGCAGGTCTGTTGAGTAAGAATGTGCCATATCTACAGAGTTACTTTTCTGACATTAACAGAACTTTAATCTGTTGTGTTAAGCGTCATTATTTATAAGCTGCTCTTGTGAGAACTTTTTTACAGTTTAAACAGAAAGTTCAGTAATGGCTCTTTTCACTCAACAAACATTTACCTCTACATCACAGGGCGGATGTGCCATGGTCTCGCTTATCCCACAGTTCATCAGCCCATTGAAATGTCAAGTATGTTTCCAAACAAGATTATAAAGAAATAAAACGACAGTGAGATTGGGCTGTGTATGTTGCTTGTTTTTGTGTAGCAGAACTGAAGGGTGAAAGACAATGAAAAATTACTTTAACTGGTTTAGAGTAGCAGCCATGTTAGTCTGTACCCGCAAAAAGAACAGGAGTACTTGTGGCACCTTAGAGACTAACCAATTTATTAGAGCATAAGCTTTCGTGGGCTACAGCTCACTTCATCGGATGCATAGAATGGAACATAGACTAAGAAGATATAGATATACACATACAGAGAAGGTGGAAGTTGCCATACAAACTGTAAGAGGCTGATTAATTAAGATGAGCTCTTATCAGCAGGAGAAAAAAAACTTCTGTAGGGATAATCAAGATGGCCCATTTAGACAGTTGACAAGAAGGTGTGAGCATACTTAACATAGGGAAATAGATTCAATATGTGTAATGACCCAGCCACTCCCAGTCTCTATTCAAACCCAAGTTAATGGTATCTAGTTTGCATATTAATTCAAGCTCAGCAGTTTCTCGTTGGAGTCTGTTTTTGAAGCTTTTCTGTTGCAAAATTGCCACCCTTAAATCTTTTACTGAGTGGCCAGAGTGGTTGAAGTGTTCTCCTACCGGTTTTTGAATGTTGTTATTCCTGATGTCAGATTTATCCCTACAAAAGTTTTTTTTCTCCTGCTGATAAGAGCTTATCTTAATTAATTAGCCTCTTACAGTTTTTATGGCAACTTCCACCTTCTCTGTATGTGTATATCTATATCTTCTTAGTCTATGTTCCATTCTATGCATCCGATGAAGTGAGCTGTAGCCCATGAAAGCTTATGCTCTAATAAATTTGTTAGTCTCTAAGGTGCCACAAGTACTCCTGTTCTTTTTACTTTAATTGGGATTCTCACTTGTCCTTTGCTTATGCAAGTGCAGTGTAACTCATCTCAATCTTGGGTTCTCCTGTTACTGGGGGAAGCATCTGGAAGGTAACAGATAAAGTTATAGTTCTTCAGTGAGTACTACCTAGTTGACTGGTACTCCCAGGATAATTGCTTCCAGTTCATGATCTTTAAATCTTTTAAAAATCTGTGCCATTCCCTCACCAGGTGCTGTCTTTTTGGAGTATAAACAGGAGGTGTGGCCTCCAGCTCCATTTCGTCATTTCTGAATGCCAAAGTAACAGTCTGCTCACAACACTACTTGTTTCTTCATTTTGAGTATTTTTTACTGCTTGAGGTGTGTGTGTGTGTTCTTAAATTATCTAGTCAATCAGTTTCTTTTGTTTAAAAACAAGTTTTCAGCGACCGTGCCATTATGGGCATCATCCAGGATACTGCACTCTACGGGCTGCTTCCCCTTCTCCTACTGTCATTCCTTCTAGGCTGACTTCCTACCCTCCTGTGTAGTTCATCTCTCTCTCTCTCTCTCTCGTCTGACCTACATGGTGGAAGCATTTGAGAGCCCAGTGCTTGTAATGCTGTGATGTCTGTTACTGACACCTAAGTTTGGTGTCTAAGAAAGTCACACAGCCCAAATGTGTTTAGTCTGCCTCTTCTTTAACCAAACCTGCAAAGACCAGGAAGGCCACCTCATACTACAGATGGGAGAGTTTTTTTTAGGTCCAGTTGACTATTTTGGGAATCATATATGTTAAAAGTACCTAACACTTAATGGGCACCACTAGAAACAAATACAAAATAATTACAATCCTCTTTGCCTATTAAATACTATAAAGGATTTTTCCGTAAGGGAATTGTGACATTTCCCAGGATACAGTCTGGATGGTTGAATAGCTGTGTCCCCTTAGTTCTCCAATTGGGGTGCCTTTTATACTGCTTTGCTGTGAGAATAACCACTCCTGGTCTGTTTATACACAGCCTCTAGCATGCAAAATCACTCCCAGCTCAATTATAAGAATGCTTCCAGCCAGTCACTCCTGACTTATATTACAGGGTGACACCAGCAAATTCTCAGTTTCAGGCTTGTCCCCCAAAATGTGTGTCTTGTATTGCCCTGTACCCTCCTGCACAATACAGGCTCATAGAAAGTCTGTCATTTCGTTGTTAAAAAATAATATGCACAAACCCCGTTATATCAAATGGAGGTTTCCAGATGTGTCAGTTAAAACACACACTTGTTTAGATAAAACAATACGACCAGTTTATTAACTACTGAAAGATAGAATTTAAGTGATTAAAAGTAATGAGGGATAAAAGTAAAATTTGGTTACAAAGAAATAAAAGGTAAAACATGAATTAATACCTAACAAGCTAAGTGAATTTAAAGCAAAAGGTTTCTCTCCTCATATGCTTACAGCGGTCTGACTGGATTCCTTCAGCCAGGACCAGTCCCTCAGTTCAGTGATGCTCTTTTTGTCTTTCAAATGTTGATGCCGTGAGTAGAGATGAGGGGAGAGAGGTGATTTGGGGCCTCTGTTCCTTGTTTTCATCTTTCTCTCCTCTTCGAGAATCATCTCCAGCTGGGGATCAGACGATAGCAAGTCTGTCTGCCAGGATGTAAATTTCTCACTCACACCCTTCTAACTATCAAAGAATCATGGCTTAACCAGGTGATAGTCCATTTGAAGTTATTAACACCTGACTGAGCCATCAGTTTGCCTTTCTGTCTCTGAGGAACTGGTCTGGGCTGCTTTTCCAGATTTGGAAAGTGCCTTAGTAACATCAGACAATAGAATCTTATAACTTTACATAAAAATGTTCCCACATATTTTACCAGGACAATACTGATCCGCAAATTATGAGTTTTTAGTTTGTATTCTGCACAAAATTTATCATAGTTTTGTAAAAGTGGTGAACATAAGGGTACAATCTATCACAGGAATGAGTAGAATAAAGGAGTGATGATAGCATCTGTGGCAGTGTGTAGCATAAATGGACACAGAACAAGAGCTGAGGGAAATACATTCCATTCCCCTCCATCCCCAAATTTGTGAACCACTGACAAGGAAAAGCCCATACATTTGTGATAAACACAGAATGAGGCAAAGAGAAAATACCTCATTCTTCTACTGATGATTGTTTAGTTACTTTCTCAGAGCCCACATAGTCTCATTCTGCTATTCTGTTCAGTCTTATAAAGGTGTTAAACATCTTGTTAGTGAAGGTCAGTATCCCATCTCTTCTCTCGAGTAGTGTCCTATTTTCCTGTGCTATGATGATAGATACCACTATGGAATATCTGTCCCAAACCTTGCTACTCTACTTGTATTTGAGGATTCATTTTTTAAAAACCTTGGGAATATCTTGTCCATTTGCTTTTAGAAGCAGTAATGTATGGCTGCTATACTGGAAAAATATGTGAAGAAAACATTTATTGACATATTCAGTAAAATGTTCTTGTTCTTTCTCATTAAATTGCCTTTGTAGAAAAGCACTATTGGAGTCCTTTTGTGCATCATGTGAGCCTTGGAAGCAGTTAGTTCAAGGATAGTACTGTGTGCTGCCATATACCCACAGCTCAGCCCAAAGACCAAGTTTATAAGTGGGTGCTGTGGTTTCTTCTCTGTTCTTTTTTATGTCAAGGTATATCCTATAAATTCCTTTAAAAATGGACAATTAGTGTTGTCGTTTGCTTGAACCAACTTCCTCATTTGAAGATGGTATTGAGAATTAGAATAAACTGCTTTCTCCTGTTCTTGAGTTTGAACTCTGTTATATAGGGAATACATTCAAGGAGCATGGTATCCTCACCATTGAGTTGATGAACCTCTGAGTTTTATAAAAACCAGGTAGTTTGATGGCAAGATTTTTTTATAATCTCTGAATAATTGAGCTTGTTTTCTCTCCATCCAAAAGATGCCTATCTGACATATTAAATTACAAACCAACTTTATTAAGTGAAACATTTGGTGCTGGCTAAACTATTTCTGAATTAATTCTCAGCTATTTCACCTGCTGATGTCAATTATGGAGAAACCTTAAGTACACTTCGCTATGCAAATAGAGCCAAAAACATCATCAACAAGCCCACTATTAATGAGGATCCTAACGTCAAACTAATTCGTGAGCTGAGAGCTGAAATAGCCCGATTAAAAACCTTGCTTGCTCAAGGGAATCAGGTTAGTTTTAGATTTATGTAAAATTTTCGCTGAGTAACAGCATCTATTTCTAGATCCTAATGAGATCATTATCTTTTTTCATTATATTGACCTGAATAAACAAGCACTGTGAAGTCATGAATGAATGTAATTTTCTTCTTTGAATTGGCTTCCAATTGGCCAGTGTGATATCTGCTTTTGTGTAAAATTTTTTACCTCGCCTTGATATGATTAGAACATAATTATATGTTGTGGGTAAGTATTCACTGCAGCATATGGGCATTTAGGTGCACCACCCCATTAACAATAAAGAAATAGGTATGCCTAGCTTGGTGGGTTGAAAAGATACCCTTGTACATTTTTTTCAGCGCAAGAATATTCAAGATACCATAAAATATCTGAACACATACTTTGTAAATAAGATTAAATTCATGTTAAGACTTGTAAATATTATACTGTAGAGAAAGGTAGGGTATTTGAAAAGCTTGTAACCACAACGTCTTTGACTATGTAGTACTCCAGAGAGCAAATAGTGTGCTTAGCAAACATCTAAAAATATTGTTGATACCTCCATATAGTACAAAGTGCAAACTATGAATAAAATAAATTGATTATTCAATAAAGATGAAAGGACACATTCCACCCATTTTTCTCAGTCTTCAAATCAGAAAGTTCAGAACGTAAGACATTTAAATTTTATTAGAAAAATAGTTGTTTAATTAGTCTTGCTATTAGTCTGTTGCTGGTTATGTTTTAGGGAAGTGATTTTTTTGGACACCTAAAAGTATGGGAGTCTAATTAAAGATGGTAAAACTGGTTATATTTAGAAGAGAAACTCCAGGTTTTACATTTCTTTAACACTGAAGGTTTTTAATTTTACTATAGCAGAAAGTTTTTAAAAATAGTATTTGATATTGACTCCCATACTGCCAGACCTCTCACCTATTTTAGCAAGGTGACCATTTTTAATAGGTTAAGAAATTCCAGTTGTTAAACTCTATTTTAATTTGTTTATCATTTATGCGATGCTGCTTAACCTTCTAATTGCTGGACTGAACAAAACTTGTTTCCTTCTTAAAGACCATTTGTAAGAATCCAGGCTGGATTTGAAATATGTGATTCATTCAGCTACCAATGAACCAGTGAAGAAATTGTAGGTGTTACAGCTCTGTCCACCTAATAGTCACTCTAAATAACAACAATACGTTAATTCTATTGAAATGAATGTATATTTTTCATAAAGTTTCAGTGTCTGATTCCCTGAAAGGCGCCGTGCTGTTAAGTTCTGAGAAAAATGGAACGGTTAAGCCTAATCATACTGTAAATATAGATGTAAATATGAATTGATGACTCCATAGGTAAGGTTCACAGGAGTGTTCATCCCAGGACCCCTATTCAGTTGAGGAGTACTTGTCATCTTCAGTGCACAGTTTTGAGTGTCAAATATGCATATTAAGAGATCATATATAAAGAAGCACAGCTGCTTTGGAATTGTGCTTCATTCCATACTAAAGGTATTGTATGGAATGCTGGTTGGCATCAAAAGAATTCTCTATCCAGTACTAAGCAGTACAGTCCCTCTATTTTTTTGTATCTATTTATCCTTATTCTGTTTAGTTTTTGTTATCTCTTTTGGGTGCTGTAAACTAATTAACTTGAATATCTGTCTCTGGTGATTCTTGAAATTAAGGAATGTGATTTAAAGGTCTATAGTAGAATCTGGCTAATGGAGACTTCCAAACAATGCTATTGTGCGTTATCAGATTTTCTAATTGAACAAACATGATTGGGAAGGTGCAAATAAACTGTATTAAAAATTGTACTCTTTAATTTATTTTTATAAGTAAAAATAATTTCGTTTAATTATGGTATGAAATGTCCAAAGCTAGTCAGTGTAGTTTGGGACTTTTTCTAAAATAAAACAAAGTGAAAACGTAATTGTCCACAGTATCCTGCTTAAATATTTGCTGAGAAATGGGATGCGGTCCCCTTGCATATTTCGTGAAAAATATCAGGTTTGCGGATTACTAAAGGACATATTAGTACAATTCTACTGTATTGTAAATAGTAAAACTGAAAACACTCCATGAGGGTTGAATTACTCTGCTGTACTCTGTGCTTTGTCCTGTGCTTGTCTGGGGGAAAAGTTGAGTGATTTTGCTGGCAAGCTGACAATTTTTATTTCTGAAATATGGCTTGACTTTGCAAACTCTGGGTACACATATTTTAGACTGCTTTGAAGATCTAATACTTTGACATTGTTCCAAGGAGTAAAAGAGTAGATATCACAAAATAAATATGGCTATGCTATGAAGAATTCCAGAGAATGTCAAATCTTACGTTATAAATGTCTGTGAGGGATACAGGGCCAAGGAAGACTAAATTAATTGAATTTGTGCTGGTTGGTAAAACAGCAGGTGGTGGTAGTAAATGTGTACAATAGAATATAAATCCCTGTATAATTTCTTCTATGGAGAGTCTTTATATTCCCAGAATATTGTATTGCAAATGCCACCATGGCTCATTGATAATTATTTACCCAAAATCCAACACTAGTCAACGTTACAAAAATATAAGCAGTTTTCTTTGTTATATAAGTATTAGTAATTTTCATGTTCCACAATCAAATTAACAAGATATATTTTTGCAATACAAATGTCATACTCATAGAAATGTTTATAGCAGAATAGTTAAATAGACACTCATGCATAGGAAATTGTCATCTATTGCATTTCTAAAAAATTGATTTTGTAGAGCCAGTTTGTCAAAATGTTGTGCCTTCAGCAGAATATGAATGTAGACAAATCAGTAAAAGTGTGTATGTAAAATTAAAAAATAAAATTGTATTTCAAATTTATACTTTGACAAGATTGCCACTAATGTGAATGTTTTATATGGATAAAGATGAAATGTCATCCACTCCAGATAAAGACTAGAACAGGATATACTACACAAATTTATTAAAATACCTGCCCAATAATATTTCATGCCTTCTAATCCACCATCCATTGTACTGTTTATTTTCCTGTATACTGATGTGTATTGTTTTACAATTTAGATTGCACTCTTGGATTCTCCAACAGCTTTAAGTATGGAGGAGAAGCTTCAGCAGAATGAAGCAAGAGTAAGTTATAATTTGATATTTATTTTAGAGATAAATGTGGCCTGGATGCTGGAGCAATAACAGCTCATTTTCAGGAACTTTTTGGTATACACACTTATAAACACTGGCTTTAATGTTGTGGTTTGTTTGTTCATTTATTTTACAAAGCAGCATTTTCTTGAATTCAACTAGATGTAAAAACCTCAGATTTATTTTTTTTAACTTTTTATAATAAATTAGAATTTGTAATTTTATTACTTGTTACACTGTATTTCACATAAACAGTGCAACAGAAGAAAATACATTGTAAATACTCTTGCATGCTTTCTTGAAATATATTTAACTGACTCATGTTTGAATAATGGAAAATCTTGTTCCCTGGGCAAATCTCCTTTTCTCTTCTCTGTGTATATTAAAACTTTTTGAGAAAGGTAATAGTAGACTATAATATGGAGAGTCAGAAAAAGAATGCAATGCCCACAGAAAAATGCACATTAAATTCTGGTATAGTGTTGGACTAATTCATGTTTCTAGTTTCTAAACTTGCCATAATGTGTTCTAAGAATCTGGGGCAAGTTTTCAGGAAGTAATGTTGGTCTGCCTTCCGATCTGGTATAACCATATGCAAATGGTTATTTAGATACCTAATCAGCTATTTTAACGTGCAGTAGTGATAATTGAACATATAAGTCTAGACGTAATGAACCTATATCTTTCATATCTGAGAATTTAACCCTCTTAGTAAAGGATTAAGATCTGCTTCATGTTGCTCATATTTAGACAATAGCAGACTGTACAAAGAGGTAGCATTAATCAGATTTGTGAGGGAGGGGAGTATTTAGGATCTTTAAGGTAGGGTTGCTGGGCGTCTGGTTTTTGACGGGAACACCCAGTCGCAAAGGGACCCTGCTGGCTCTGGTCAGCACTGCTGACTGGGATGTTAAAAGTCCAGTTGGCCACTAGTAGTGAGGCAGGCAGGGTACCTGCCTAGCTCTGTATGGCTCCTGGGAAGCTGCCAGCATCTCTCTCTGGCTCCTAAGTATAGGAGCGGCCATGGGGGCTCTGCACGCTGCCCCCACCTTGAATCCTGGCTCCGCAGCTCCCATTGGCCAGGAACCACAGGCAAATGAGAGCTGCAGGGGTGGTGCCTGAAGTAAGCACCCGCACCCCAAACCTGGTCCTGCGCCCCAATCCCTCGCCCCAGCCCTGAGCCCCTTCCTGCCCTATGAACTGCTCAGCCCCAGCCCAGAGCCCTCACCCCCCTCCCACACCCTGACCTTCTGCCCCAGCCCAGAGCCCCCTCCCACACCCTGAACCCCTCATTTCTGGCCCATACCCCTTCACATGCCCCAACCCCCTGCCCCAGCCTGGAGCCTTATTCCACACTCCGAACCCCTTGGCCCAGTGCGGAGCCCCCTCTGCACCCCAAACCCCTCATCGCCAGCCCCACCGCAGAGCCCTCACCCCCTCTTGCACCCCCAACCCCCTGCCCCAGCCTAGTGAAAATGAGCGAGTGACTGAGGGTGGGGGAGAGCAAGCGACGGAGGATGGGGGATGGAGTGAGCAGGGACAAGGCCTCGGTGAAGGGGTGAATAGGGGGTGTGGAAAAGGTGTTCAGTTTTCTGCAAATAGAAACTTGCAACCCTACTTTAAGGATCAAATGTGGATGTATGGTCTTCTAAAAACTTTGGGCCAGTTCCTCTGCTGGTGTAAACTGGTATAATTCCATTGAAGCTGCCTGAGGATTTGGCTCATTATAATTACTCAGTCTGCTAAAATCTGTGGAATTAGTATATCTCCTTTAGGAAACACATTTTTGACTCAACTAATTGATACTATACGTTATCTCTTTGCATTATTATTATGACTCTTGATCATAATACTAATTTTTTAGGGCAAGTTGATGTCATCTGAAAAACTACTTTTACATTTTTGTTTAAAAAACATGAAACTACAAATTATCTAGGTTTCTCTCTCTTTTTTTTTTTTTAAACTCAGGCTCTTTCAATGGGTTAAGCTAAATTTGATACCAGCATAGGCAAAATAGTAGATTCACTGGTGTAAAACCAAGGAGAATAAGGTCTCTTGTAAGCCATGTTTCTGCCTGGAGCACATTTATAATAGTTATCCTACACTAAAAAACTAGCTTTCTGTACTGTGTTCAGTACCTGTGGCGGAACGTGAATAATAGTAGTTTGAACATTAAGTTACAACAATGCTTTTCCTCCTTAAAATATTTGTTTAAAAATACTGATTAATATTAATTTAATCTGAATCACAGTTGAATAAATACACACAGCGTTCCCTGAGTATTGTTGTTACGAACGTTTAGGTGGGTAGTAGAAACTGCTAAATGTATGGTATTAATTGGAATATATTTTTCATGTCTGATAATATTCATTGCTTGTCCTATTCAGAAGTGTTGTCCTCACTATGTGGGATGTTTATCGAGTATGTTTTATTGTCCACTGTCAACCTCATTAATATGTTATGAGATTGTTGCTTAAGATAATTACCACAAGCATAATTACTGAATTACTGCAAATTCTTCGCACATATTAAAAAGGGTAAAGCTGTTCTATAACTGAATGGCTGTAATAGTGAATTTGATTCTACAGGTCTAAAGACTTTGTTACCATATTTAAATTGGCTAGTTCATAGTAGTTCTCTTGAAGGAATTAATTGCTGTGTTAGAGAAACTATTTTAAACAACTCATGTGCATTAAAAATTCTCCAGAAATGGTGAAGGTAGAGGTGATGAGCATCAGGATTCCCTTATATTTTTTTCTTTAAAAAACAAAAGAAAATATTGACAAGTCTAATATTCTGATTGTCAGCATTCTGGACCTAGGTGGCACAGTGGAGAGAAGTATTATCTTTTCCTCTCTGAGTTTAAATCCTAGGTTACAGGTGAAAATGAGCTACTCATTTCATTTATAATTTCAACTTATTCCCTGGTGGACAGTGGACCATATTATGTAACTACCACACAGTGCATCTTAATTTGTAGCCTGTCCACAAATAAAGCCGACTGTGAAACTGAAGGATATGGTTGCAAATCAAGATTGAGGTAATTTGGGCAGAGCTGTGAAGGGAAGCATTGCTATTTGTCCCTCCAAGTACATGATCAATTTACATATAAATCTTAAAGGAGACAGAAGCAGTTAGTCTTGAGTTTAAGCATTTCATCACTTGAAAGAAGATTCAGGTAGTAAAAGATGTATAAACTTAATTCCACGGTGAAAAAATCAAGAGAAGTAATTATCAAATATTGCTTGGGAATAAAAGACAGTGTCCGAGGACAGTGAACAATTTATACTGACTACATCCTTGTATGCATTATGTCAGCTATTTAGAGAGCCTGGGATAAGTGCTTTTTATGTATATAAATCAAAGAAATATAGCCTTCATCAGGGATTTCAGTTTTGAAATTTAATTTTTATCATAGGGAATAAGGTAACATGACAGGTTTGTCTTTGTACAGATATGCAGAGTTACACACGTCTAAGATTTCTTGAGCCATAATCTGACATATATTTATAATAGGCATTCTAGGATACTCTTATTATTAAGAATTTGAATTTTTTAAATTTAAGTATATAAACACTTCAAATAAAAAGATTTATACTCTTTAGTTTTTGTTCCTTGATTTTACATAGTCTTAAAGTGAATATAAATCCCATGCATTGGAGAGTGGAAACATAAAAATACAGTAAAAGCTGTGTTATCTGGCACTTTACCAGCCAGAAAGCTCTATAAACTGGCATTTCTGATCTTCATTGAAAGTCCAATTTATAGTCCGGTTAGCGCGGGGATGGCAGGCTCCCTATGTGGCTCCGCATGGCTCCCCGGAAGCGGCGACATGTCCCTGCTGCTCCTAGGCAGAGGAATGGCCATGAGGGGTTCAGAGTGTGGGAGGGGGTGTGCGGTGCAGGCTCTGGGAGGGAGTTTGGCTGCAGGAGGGGGCTTGTGGCCGGGGGTTGGGGTTTCGGGGTGCCGGATCTGGGAAGTGCTTACCTCGGGCGGCTCCCTGCTAACGGTGACATGTCTCCGCTGCTCCTAGGCGGAGATGTGGTTAGGTGGCTCTGTGTGCTGCCCTGCCCTGTGTGTTGGCTCCGCAGTTCCCATTGTCCAGGAACCATGGCCAATGGGAGCTGTGGGGGTGGTGCCTGTGGGCGGAGGCAGCATGCAGAGCCGCCTAGCTCCCCGTCCACCTAGGAGCAGCAGGGACATGTCGCTGCTTGTGGGGACCTGCCTGAGGTGAGTGCCACCTGGATTTGGCACCCTGCAGCCCTCCTGCGCCCTAACCCCTTGCTCCGAGCCCCCTCCCGCAGCCAATCTCCCTCCCTGAGCCCCCTCCCACACCCAGACCCTTACTCTTACACCCTCTTAGTTAACCGGAATTTTTCTGGCACCCCCCACCCCATTCCTCCAACATGCCAGATCAGAAAGCTTTTACTGTACCACAAAAACATTTCTGTAATTATTAGCTTTTGTAAACCTTTTTGGACAACGTATGGCCTGAATCATGACTACTCTTACCTTACCTTGCATAATCACAGTGACAGTTGATTCTAAAATTATTCCAGTTCATTATAAAATTTGGGTATAACCTTTAACTCATTCTGTGGCTGTAGATTTCATAGGATTGACTAAGCACGGCACGTAATAAATCCTTTTATTTGTTCAGAAATTACCTGCCATTATTTTAAATGACCATCCCTTTACATCCTTGTTCTTATGAAACATTACAAATTGGAGTTTTCACTACATCCTTTGTAATCTTAAATATCTTTTCCTTTCTAAAAAGATGAAAAATCAGAGTTATGATAGCCTATTGTTTTTGTCGTCTTGCTGTATATTTGGCAAATAATTATTACAAACGAATCCGTAAGTAGCACAGTGGCCACTTAAACAGGGGAAAGTTTAAGTGGCCACTGTAACAGATTGTGGTGAAATTGAATTATTATCCCAATATTAGAAGTGGAATCAGTTGCAGGGAGCAACAAACTTGGCAAATATTTGGCATTTTAAGTTGTTCTCTGAAATTTTGTGCCAAGCCCTTTGTGAGAGTAAGTGTGGTATTTCAAACAAGACTAGTTTAATATAGGATGTTATCTTTTTGTTTTATTTCATAGGTACAAGAGCTGACCAAAGAGTGGACAAACAAGTGGAATGAAACCCAAAATATTCTAAAAGTAAGGATCAGTTAAATGCACCATTTTCTCATTTGACATTTTAAGTAAACTTGTAGAAATGCATTTTTTTTTCTTTAAAATAGGGTACTGGAGTTAACTGTTGTATTCTATTTTAAATGTTGTGTTACCAAAAAAAAGTGTGTGTGTGTGAACGTCAGTCTGACTTGACTATTTTGAAAATAGCTTTTTGCGTAAAAGCTCATGAATTTTTATATTTTCAAATAAAATTTAATAGGCCTACAGCACAACCTGTTCAATTATTTTACTGATGCTGGATCATTTCCATCTTGGACTTTGCCAAAAGGGAGATCTGTTTTGAATATTTCAAACATTTAATCTGCTTTTACTGAGCTCTGTGAAAAGAAACCACCTTCTGCTTTTCTCTGTCCTTTGTGTGGTGACCTCCCATGGCAGTCGGTGGCACAGTTACTATATATATTATGTTAGTGGATACTGAGACAGGTTTTGGAATTTCTGAGTGGCTAAGTTTAGGTTCCAGATTTGCTTTTTAGCTTTATTTCAGTACTAATGTAGTAGTGTTTAGCAGAAATTGTTGAAAGATTTCCTTCCAATCTATGTTACCATTATATCCAATCTTAGACTATCCAAGCTTAATTAAATACTTGTTCAAATTTTTTATTCTCCCCCTTATGTCTGCTGCTGCCAGCTTTTGTAAAGACTGGCCATCTAGATTTGTATGAAAACATTAGGGGGAAAGTGGTACAATTATTTGACAGCATGCCCACTAAGAAAAAGCACATCTTATTCTAAAATAGCTTATAAAATTGGAAGAGACTTTCAATGGGACTTGTGCTTCTGAATCTCTTAGGTGCTTTTGAAAACATCATCCAGAATAGGTGTTCTCTGTGTAATCTTTTATTACAAATTCTGTTTATAATCTGAATTGCTAAACCTTAATCTAAATCTCTTGCCTCATTCTATCTACATAGGTTTTCTAGTGCTAGTTGACTATTGATGAGTGACACTTTGAACTGCTATTTTTAACAGACTAATTTTCTGATGTTATCAGTCCAAAGTATAAGAATCTCTCTCTCCACTTGATCTCTCACACGATAAACCATAGCATTTCTTGCCAAACACCTTTAGTTGATCGATTAAATTAAATCTTAAAATTTTAGTCTAGTACTTGTTTAGTCCTATCTATATACATATGCTGAATGCACAGTTGCTGATGAGTTCTGAAAATAACACAAGCAAATAATTGAAGAGGAGATCCCAGAATTCTATCTTATGACCCTGATGTGAGCCTTTTTTTTTCTTCTCTTATTGATTTTGCTATGCATCACTTTTTGATTCCTTAGCTTCAGTATTTCATAGTTCATCCCTGGGCCTTTTACTCATTATCTGACTAGCCATGCTTCAAAATAAAATACAGGTAATTTGGAGTGTGGTACAGAATTGGAAACTGCCTGGCAGATGCTTTGACAAAATGGACTAATTTTGTTTAATGTCTGTCTGGAAATTGAGCTGGGACTTCATATGTACATATTCCTCAGAGATTTTTGTTCCAATTTTTCCACTGTTAGGTTTCTCCATGGTATCCTACACAGAGCTCTGTGTAAGATCGAAAGTTTGTCCCTCTCACCAACAGAAACCGGTCCCATACAAGATGTTACCTCACCCACCTTGTCTCTCTAATTTGACTAGCAGCAATCATCAAAATACTCCTGTCCTTGGAAAAATGGAAATCTATAAAAAGATTTGCTGGTTTATCTGCTGTGTTTTACACCACCACCTTAATAAAGAAATTGATTTTCTGTAATATTAATATTAAAGATATTCACATGTATTGGGAAAAATGAAATTGAAATTTGTTTTTAAAAATTATGGGCCAAAATAAAAGAACAAATTAGAACACCTCACATATGGGCTTTAGAACCGTCACTGGCTCCCCACCTAATCGCAGATCCAATTCTAAGTTCGATCCTAATCTACAAAACCCTGGGTAGGCTGGGACCTGGGAATAGTAGAGAGAGTTTTTCCCACCAACAATCCATCCATCCATACAGCTGCATTCATTGAAGGTTAAAAAACTATTGAATGGAATGTTGATAATAAAAGGTCCTAAGTACAGAATTCACTACCAAAAGAGATTAGAATGGGCCCAAATTTTACAATATTTGGTGCATGTTACAGAACCCTATCTCCTCTCAGGCCTTCCCCATTATACCAGAGCTGAATTTTCAGGTATTCCTCCAAAGCTTTTCTCTATCTTCTATAGTACAGTGATTCTTGAACTGTAGTTTACTGAGCATTCCAGGTAATCTTTGGAGTTGATTTTTGTCACAAAAGTGAAGCATTTGTCAGTTGTCAAGCAGAAATGTTTCCTGCTCTATAGAAGTAGCGTTGGACCCTTCTGGACTTCCAGCTCCCAAAGGTTCTTTTTGAGAGTGCAGAAAACTGAATACTCCTTTATATTTTTTGCAGCTGCTTATTGTATGCCTTTTCTAGCTGTCCTTTTGATGTAAATTCAGACTTGATCAACTTTGCCAAAGAAACATAATTGGAGGGCTTGCAAATATATGAGACAGCAGAATTAACCTAGCACAGTGACCTAGGAAAGTTAATAGTAGGAAATGCGTGCAAAGACCAGTATTGATACTAATACAACGTGCAGTCCTACACCTAGGAAGAGGAAATAAACATCACAGATCCAAAATATGGAGACAACAACCCACAGCCACACCCATTCCATCGAAGAAGCTTATTTCCACCCTGTCTTTAAAGGTTTCCCAAAATCATGTTGTTAGGATTTGGGGTATTGAGAAGGGAATATTCCACTAGAAGTTTATCTATAGGGGTAGTTCAAAATGTATATGGGAATTGAAGCTGGTGCAGAGTTCAGTGGCCTGCTTGGAAAGTGGTGTTTGTTATGAGCTTTATGACCTGCACATGTTTTCTGGTTTCTGGATTGAAATTTTTTTCCAGCTGTTGTTGATTATTGTTGATGGCCTCAGGGCTGCCCTGCAAGTGTCCCCTCACCTTAGTTTCCTTCTTCAAATAAACTTAGAACTGCCTTTTGGAGTATATAAATAGGCTTTTTATGGGATTAATTTATTATCAACAGTCCCACTACCATAAACCAGAATCTCCCCAGCACAGTCCAAATAGTACATTCATCACAACAATCCAGCATCAAGTATGGCTTCGGCATCTCCCACAGTGCCCCAGCTGAGCCCCTTTAGCAGGTGTATTTCTCTGCCCTGTGTCCTTCTCGTGTAGAGTTCTAGCTTTTGCCTAGAGACATCAGTGGGCTCACTCCCTCTATCATTCCCCATCTTCAGTCCTCTCCACCCTCTGGCTTCAGCTCTCCAGCTCAGAAAGCCAGCAGACCTCTCCCTCTGCTGCTCTTAGTTGTTAGACCCAGGTTCTCTGGCCTGGGGAAGTTTGTGGGTGACCCCCTGACTGCTTTCTGCTTTCATCAGTCTGATCTGGCTCCACTGCTCAACCAGGGAACTCCCTCATTCAGGAGCATCCCTTCCCTGAAGCTCCCAGCCCATATCTGCCCTTCCTCTGAGGTTTCTTTACTCTCATGACTGGACTGTCTTTCTTCTCTTAATTCTGGGTTCTAAACTTTCCCTCTAAGCTCCTTCTCAGGACTCTGGACTTCTATTTATAACTGCCAGAGGCAGCCCCACCTTCCTGTTACACCAAACTAGGCGCACCTGGACTGGTACAGGAGAGCTGAGCCTAATTTTGTTTAAGGGGCCAGCTATCCTGTTGTTATGACCTATAAAGCCCTAAATGTTGTGGGGGACACTATGTTGAAGGACTTGTCTACACAAACAGTGAGCCCACCACAAACTGGGGCATGAATCTAAGCCCTACTAGCCTGCCTCATGCTAATCATTCGTTAGTTTGCTTTGATCTAGTCCCATTTCAAAATGGGGTAGATCAAAGCAAGCTAAGGAACGTAACTTAACAGTGGCCACATGAACAGTTAATGTGCAGCAGGCTAGTGCAGAGTAGATTCACACTCCAGTTTGCAGTGGACTAACTGTTTATGTAGACAAGCTGTAAGAGACTTTCTGTGATGTATTGCTAAAGTTTCAATCAGCAGGGCATTCTCCATTAAAGCCTTTGGAAGTTGTTTCTTCTCTAGGTCTGGAAGAGCCCATGTTCTTTCATCTTCAGGGTGTAAGGCTCACCTTTTCTCCCTTGCTGGGTGGGGGTGAGGTTTGATTCTTATGTGGACTCTGTGAGAAAGTCAGTTAACTTGTTATGCTTATATTGTTGCTGGGTTATTTGATTTAGTCTGGGGTAGCATGTCTGTTTTTTGTGTATTTTTAGGAGATTATTGGAGAGCTCAGAATTGGGTGGGACTTTTACTGTAGTTTTGTAAACTCTTGAAGAAATAAAATATTAAAATGTTTGAGAACTCTCTCCTGTCATGTATGGAAAAAAATGACATTATATTGAAAATGTCTCCCATATCCATTATCAAATGTTGGATAAGGAGAGGTAAAAAGATCAAAAAAAGTCATGTAATACTAAATGTGGAAAGGGAAACAAAATGGCAATAAAATGTCAGTGTTGGGAAGTTAAGCTTTCAAAAGTTAGGAACCTCCAAAAACAGAGTTTTCCCCACAGCTTGATCTTGGCTATATTATATCCTATATATTTTATAGCCTATGTTATTACCGTCATGTATCAATTTACACTTTACAAGAAAAATAGGATTGAAAATGTCACATCTGTGAAAAAGGCAAAGTTAGAGTTGCAGTGGAAGCTTACTTTTTTTTTTTTTTTTTTTTTACAATTTCTTGACTTTTTTGAGAGCTTGAGTTCCCTCCCAACTTTAAAATGTCGCTTTAGTACAGCGGTCAGCAACCTTCGGCACACAGTCCATCAGGATAATCTGCTAGCGGGCCATGAGACATTTTGTTTACATGGACTGTCTGCAGGCACAGACCCCCGCAGCTCCCAGTGGCCGCGGTTCACCGTTTCCAGCCCATGGGAGCTGTGGGAAGTGGCAGGCTGCAGGGAAGTGCTGATCTACACTACAGCTGTAAATCGACCTAAGTTATGCTACTTCAGATGCTCTCCTGATGACGGGGGAGCTGGAGTGCGGAAGTCGATGGGAGAGCGCTCTGCCATCGACTTTGTGGGTCTTCACCAGACCCACTAAATGGAACTGCTGCATCTATTGCAGCAGCTCTGACCTAGGTGTAAGTATAGACACGGCCAAAGTCAGGGTCTGTTTTAGCACCCCGTGTCCCAGCAGTTGTCTTGTTTCTGGGAGGGTTGTGTGGTGGTGAGTTGAATCTAGTGTTGAGAAGCCTTGTTTACACTGTGGACTTTTTGAAATTCTCCCACTGCTTCAAGCATTAGGGAAATTGATTGGTGGTAGAGCTGGGTCTCCCAACTTTATCACGTCTTATGATATGTGATGTTTTTCTTTAATCCAATTCACCAGAAAGAGTGGTGATGAAATGGAAATCTCAGTGTTTTGGGGGGTTTTTTAAGTAAGCTCCTAGCTCTTGTGTTTGGGGAGAAAAGCTTCAAAAATGAATCTAAAATTCACTGTCTTAAACTCATAAGATTTTAAAAATAATCTCATGGTGTTTGGAGGCCTGACTCAAGATTATTGGAGACTGGGGTTGTCAATGTTGTAGAACAGTAATGGTAGAATTTAGAAAAATCCTGATGTAGACACAGCCTAAGGGAACTAAGCAGATTCAAACCAAGGCTTTTCTCCCTCTCCATGGTGCTTCAAGGGAAGATGCCCTGTCAGGGAACACAGGTTTTTGGGGAGCCCTGCCTCTGGGAAAAGCAGGGGAGAAAAGAATCTGGGCAGTAACTTCTAGTGGTAATGTAAATCCATTGTCCTACCTTCTACCTTCTTCCAGTTACCTTCCTCCTTCCCCTACTTCCTCAAGTAATAGGGGTTAATTGTCCATTCTTTCTTAAACAAGGTTCATCTGCTGCTTATCCTGGGTTAGGAGGTATGTTTTTCTGATTCTTCCATTGGTACCTGATGGTAGATGGTGCTGGAGTGTTTCCTGGTTCCCTCCCTTTTTAATCCAGTTTTCGGGTGCCTGAGAGTGCTTGATCCTCTTCCTTCCACCCAAGCTAGCTCTACAGAGGTTCCTGGTACTGCTTGCTCCCTGCCCTGTAGTGGCTGAAACTAACTGGTTTGTAGAACTAAATTGCTTTTTGCCCTTACATGCTCTACCACCCATTCTTCCAAAGCTGCTGAGCTTGTAAATTCCTGTCACCAAATATCTGTTGTTAACTACTGCTAACATATGTCCACTATATGCAGGTGTACGTCTAATATCCTAATGCTTTCTACTTTTTATTATGCTCAGTCCCACATTTTCCAATATTTAATGTTTTTAAAAGGATTTTTTTTCAGCCTTTAGCAGAGTGTACAGCTTCTTAAGGTCTATTCACACATCCAATTTGAAATATTCAAATTTGGAAGTTTTTGTATTATCTTCACAATACATCATTAATGTTTAACTCCACAATGATTGATGGGATTTTACTCAAACATTCTAAAATGGAGACCAAGTATAGAAAATTTCAATCTAAATGATGAATGCTTCAGAAAGTTGTTAGCATATGAAAATAAAACTCGAAAATGTTTTGCAGCACCATAGCAGTTGTAACAGCTATAATGCTGTGTGTGTAACTTAAACTTGAGCATCACAGTGTTCTGCCTGCATATTGCATGCAGCTATATAACGTGTTTACTATTTCGTTCTCTTTCTGCTCTGCGTTTTTGTAGGATTCATATGTTTAATATGTATCACTAATGATTTCCCACACTGAACTGTGACAGTGTGCTTATTCAAATTGAACATCATGAACTCTTTTGTCTGCTAGTCCTGCTAGTCTTTATAGAACTCTTTGGATTTGATTTTGGTCCCACCTAGTTTGGTATTGCACCCAAACTTTGGCATGTTGGGCCCAGTCATCCCAACTACCTCATGTGGACAGGGGCCAGATCAGATGTTTTTTGGGATGGGGGATATAAAGAGTGGGAGCAGCTAGTCTGGAGAGTGATTCTTTCTTCCCTTGATTCTGAGGAAGCCCCTTTGCTGGTAGATTGCAAGGGTTGGGCCCTAGTAATCAAGAAAAGCTTTGATTGTGTATTTTGGGGTGTATTATAGCTGCTATACGGATTTATACCTGCTGGGTATCTGACAGTATCCTACATGGCAATGGCCTGTAGCATTGGTGAGACACGTGAAAACCCTATTGGGGTAAGGGAGGATTTAAGAACAGTTTCATGAGAAAACACCATGGGAGCATAGCACTTAAGAGGGGCCATGCTAACATGTGGAGGGGTTGCCGTCACAGCTGTGCTGGGCTTCTGAAGATTCATATGGATCTTGGGTTGTCTGGTGATTTATAGAGCCAAACTCCCTCTTCATTATCTGTGATGGAAAGATTAGGAGGAAACTCCACAAATTGGCTTTTAGATATTTTCCCTATCTCTTCAGGAGCATCTGTTGCCTTTCTATCATGTTAGTTTCTTGGCATCATTAAATTCTGTCTAGAATGAAAAGCATTAGTTTTGATGCTGAGCCTTGTGGCTTTTCCATTCACTGGCATCCTTGTACTTGAAAACAGCTCACAGTAATTTAGTATTACAATCTGACTTTGTAATCTGGTTATAAGAATCTGCCCTTGGTCACTTTAGCTAATTCAAGGAGAATGCTTTTCATGCCATATTTAATAACCTTATGTATATGTTGTTAGTATTGTGTAAAATGTGGCTTTGAAATCCAAGTAGATTATGTTGATTGTTTAAACCCCATCTGCTTTGTGTCTTCTCCACAAATGTCATCAGCATTGTCAAGAGAAGACTTGCAAATTATGAAACAATGCTGCTTAATATTTGCTGTCATATTTTTAGGTGTCCTGTATCAACATCTCTTACTACCTTTTGAATTTTGCTTACATCAATGTCAGTCTTAAAGGTTTTGACTCTTGCCTGTTCCCGTTCTGAAAAATTAGGATTGTTTGCTCTCCTCTGTACTTGGCCTATTTACAATGTTTTATTAAAGATCAATTCTGAGTTCCATAATTTCTTTAGACCTCTTCTAAGCTATTAGTGTAACCCGACCAGCTGTCAACCTTTGCCTCTCTTTGTAGACTTTAATTGGCACAAAAGTCTTTTGATGTGGCGGCTGAGTTCTACTAAATATTTTCTCATATGCTTGTAGAGATCATTTCCCTTTCTGGAATCTTACTTTTGTCCACTTATTTAAAATTTCTTTCACTAACCTTTAGAAGTTCCACAAATCAGCTTTATCTTAAACTTCTTTAAATACATGAAGAAGGTGGTGGTGATTTTTTTTCATTTTTTTTCAACGTTGCTTCAGATTTCTTCTTTTCTTCGTTAGTGTTTGTGATACAAATCAGTTTCACACTTTCAGCTTTCTTCCCCTGCGTTTCACATGATTCTTGCACTCTTTTGCTGTATTTATATCTGAACCTTCCCCCCCCACTCATTTAGCATCTAGGAGCCCTAGTCATGGATCAGGTCCCCATTATGCTAGGTGCTGTACAAACAACAAAACAGTCCCTGCCACAAAGATGTTGCAATTATAAGTATAAGACAAGAGACAATAGATGGAGACAGACCCCTTTTATTTCATTGTCCAATCTTTGGCCCCAACCTTGCAGTGAGCTTTATGTGGAAGGGTCCAGCTGACTTTTGTGGGGCACAGAGGTCTGCCTGCACAGAGTTCATTAAAAGACATGGTTCTATGGCCTGACTTCTTATGTAATGATCTCAGTCAGTTTAGTAGCCTTTTTTCCTGAGATCGCACTCTTGTTTAGGGACATAGCCATATTTTCATCAATAATACTAATTCTGCCTTAGTCCTTTACCACACGCTGTGCAAGGAAGATATTGAGCACCTATGTCTATACAATCTTGTTCTCTGTTGTGCCCTTGGGTTGTAATCTAGCCTAAAATCCCTTATTTTCCTTTAAAATCCTCATTCTTTTTCAGGACTGGGTGGGAGACGTGTTCCATTTTTTTCTTGTCCATGCTCCAAACATCTGTCAGTCTTTAAGTATTTATGCCTCACTCTCATCCTCCAAAGTTCGTGCAGCAACTTTCTTTCCACTAAGGAATGGATAAAGCTCACCTTAGAAACAATTAAATCCATTCCTAAATCAGGCTGCTTGGCAGTTGCAGACTCATGCAGACGCTCCCTTGACTTCTTAAGATATGAAATATAAGCACTGGAGATCTGCCTCTAGATAACTCTCAGCCCCAACCAATCAGGGTATTTGAATGATCAAGAGGCCAAAACTACTTTGTTTTTTTTTGTAGAACACTGGGTATTGTTGGCAGGCTATTAATTTTCAGAATCACTTCCTTTCCCCTCTTGTTTATTTGCTAATATTTCCATAATAAACCCTGGCATGACTACCTTACGCTGATCCAGCCAAACTGCATTATATTAATAGCAATAACTGTGGTAACAATAGAAGCACAAGCAGGAATAAAGCACAGACTTAAAGCTGTTCCCTCTTCTCTCTCAACTCTTTTTTTAGTTGCTCAGTTAAAATGCACCCCTTCAACAAATATCCTGTCTGCTTACAAAGAGTCTTTGCCTCCATTTAGAACAATAATCAGTGGTCTACTTAACAGACTTCTAATACACAAGTTGTTCAAACTAATTAGGCTCTTAAAACCACAAGCCATAAAGCTAGCAATATATCTCACATTGCCAGCTGTTGATAGCAACTCATGATTGCAATGCCTATTTCGTGTTTGAATTACAATAATTGTGACGTGCACAGTGAGTGTCTTCAGCAAACAAAAAACTATTTTTAGCACAACTTCCATGAACTGCTAGCGTGCTAGAACCCTAATGCACAATGGGCTTAATAGTCAGAGTCCACTAATACACACTTCTTCTTTAAACCTACATAATTATTATATAATCACAAAATAAGACCTTAATTTTTGATGATTAATGTAAGTTCTCATTCATTTTACGAGTCCATTAATCAGTTTTCACAGAGTATTTACAACACTTATTGTGTAAAGCCCTGATCCTACAAACACTTACAGAGGCATAATTTTGTGAGAAACTTCTCTTCAGTGGGACATGTGTTTAAGTGTTTGCAGGATCCAGGTGCTAAGTTGTAAATGTTTAGGAGCTGAATGAGCAGTGAGCATAATGATAGAGTACAGGGCCAGCCCTAGACCAAATGGCACTGTAGGCGAGGAGGATCTTCGGCGTCCCCCATCCATTTGTTAAATTTTTGAATACCTTATTTTTTATTGCATTTGTAGCCCATTTCATGGCTTTGATGCACGATTAGCATGCATGATTTATCCCTGTCATATAAGACGATAAATTTGCTAGGATCTGTATATATTCATGCCATATATAAGCAAATAACAAAATTTGTTTCCGCTAAGCTTATAGAAACTTTTTAATTTTAAGAATTATTGAAATGTAGTAAAATGAAGAAATTGAACTGTGCACCAATATTGGGTGGACAAGTATTAAATAGCATTACAGTAGGTGCCAACCTCAGAATTTTAACCCTAGTCTTTTAGTTCCAAAGGTTGCTTTTCTTGCCTTTGTCCTTGTGAACTGAAGCAGTGTCAAGAGAGAGCCAAAGACTGGCCAATGGCATTTTCAAGTGATAAAATAGTAAGTGATGTCAGTCTCTCATTGGCCATCATCGATCCAAAGTATGTTTTGATGAGCCTGCCCTTCGAAAAGCTGTGCTCACCATTTGTGACTGTGACTGGCAGCATAAGCAGAATCCTCAAAGCTATCCACATATTAGGAAAAGTGTCCTTCAGCTTTACATCATGAATGAATTGGAGAACTTGGAATGCAGAGTGCTTCCTGTGTGGCAAAATGTAATGGATGTTGTCCAGTTCAACATAGAGGTCTTGATCATTGGGGTCCGAACATTCCCCATGTGTCAGCATCCAGTGAAGATCCATGCAAATGTTCATGTATTTTCCTGTCCACCTTGCTAAGCTTACTAAGGTCATACAAAATTCCCCTGGGTCTTTTTGTAGTGCTTCATTTGTCCAAACCTTTCTTTGATGGACACTTGAGCAGTGTCAATGAGCAAGCAAAGAAACTCTCTCTTGAATTTTTCTTCCGAGCTTTCCATCGCCTCATCTCTGTCCTTGTAACCAAACTGTCTCTTCTTCTGAATACGAGTTTCCTTGAAGGCAGGCTCACCTCCTAAATTTCCTGCCATTTCTTTGGCAGCAGTGATGGCACCTTGAAGTCCTTTGTGTCTGTAGGTCACAACGAAATCAAGGCAGCTTCTTATCAAAGTAGAAGCTGTTGCAGTGTCCTTCGACTGAGTTTGTAATGCCTTGTTTACAGTGTTTACTTGGAACAGAATATCATTCCAAACCACAGTTGAGACTAGGAATTTGAAGTCAAAGATTTGGTTTGCCAGGCTTTGTGCCTTGTGTCAGATTTTGGCCTCGGCTTTACTCGACTGCCAGTTATATCAGGGAGTCATAAACCTCAGTCACTTGGTATTTCACTGGTCTTATGCTGTCAATGCGGCTCTCCCAGTGAGTGTCACTTAGCGATTTCACATTTAGATTTGTAAAATTGTCCATGAGGATCTTCCATCTGATAGCTGATGCTGAAAACAGGACGTATAACCTTTGCACTGCTGTGAAGAGAGATACTGAATCTAAAGAAGATGATGCAGCACAACCAGGCTGAAGGAATGGCAGCTACAAGGCATGAAGAAAGCTCTTTGATTCAGCACAAGGATCCTTGCGTGGATGCCCCTGCTTCTTCCCTTCATGTTTAGGCCATTGTTGTAGCCTTGAAGTGGCAGTCCAGAAGCTTTATAAATGTTTTGAATGAGAATAAAATAAACAGTTCTGTTAGGCTTTTTCCAGTAGAGTCATCCACAGACCTGAAACAGATAGTGTTTCTTTATTTGGATACAGCCATCCTTGTCGCCTTCAAATCTTACTGTAAATGACATCTTTTCCCTGTGACTAATGTTGGGAGTTGTCAAGGTTCCTTCCCCACTCTGAACTCTAGGGTACAGATGTGGGGACCTGCATGAAAACCTCCTAATCTTACTTTTACCAGCTTAGGTTAAAACTTCTCCAAGGTACAAACTATTTTACCCTTTGCCCTTGGACTTCCACTGCTACCACCAAACGTTTATCTGGGTTTATTTTTATTAGGAAGGTGTTGTTTGGAAACGTCTTTCCCCCCAAATCCTCCCAACCATTGCACCCCACTTCCTGGGGAAGATTTGGTAAAAATCCTCACCAATTTGCATAGGTGACCACAGACCCAAACCCTTGGATCTTAAGAACAATGAAAAAAGCATTCAGGTCTTACAAGAAGAATTTTAATAGAAGTAAAAAGAATCACCTCTGTAAAATCAGGATGGTAAATACCTTACAGGGTAATTAGATTCAAAACATAGAGAATCCCTCTAGGCAAAACCTTAAGTTACAAAAAGACACACACACACACAGGAATATCCATTCTATTCAGCACAACTTAATTTCTCAGCCATTTAAAGAAATCATAATCTAACGCATATCTAGCTAGATTACTTACTAAGTTCTAAGACTCCATTCCTGTTCTGTCCCCAGCAAAAGCATCACACAGACAGACAGAGACCCTTTGTTTTTCTCCCTCCTCCCAGCTTTTGAAAGTATCTTATCTCCTCATTGGTCATTTTGGTCAGGTGCCAGCGAGGTTATCCTAGCTTCTTAACCCTTTACAGGTGAAAGGATTTTTCCTCTGGCTAGGAGGGATTTTAAAGGTGTTTACCCTTCCCGTTATATTTATGACAGGAGTGCAGTCCGTTATTACAGTGCAGTACTTTGCTTTGCCAAGCTGTATCAATGTGTTCTCAAACACCTTCCTTGCTGTAAGGTGAATCAATTCATTTTGAATTGTTTTGCTGTAGTAATGGTCCACAGCTTCTTTACAAATTACTTGATGTAGGTTCTCATGCATGACATCGTCGTATTTCCCAAGGAGTTCTACCACACCAAGGTAATTACCATTCTGTTCAGTGAAGAACTTATCCGAGGAGCCCTGGAAAGCCAAATTATTCTTTGCTCCTCCAGTGCTGGGTTTCTACGTTAATAAAATGCGCTGGTTTCCTGTGACTCTGCATTTATTCATCTTGAGCATAGACTCAACCTCCATCCATTTGGAGAAGGCCGTAAAATGGCTGGGTGACTTTCATGTTGCTTCAGAGCATCAGCTAATTTATGCTAGTAATTGTATCCAGATAATACAAGCAACGATTTGTCATTCTTATAAAATATTTTGCAACAAAAACAGAAAACTTTTTCAGTTGATTTCGAGTAAACTAGCCAACTCTCCATTCTGGAGTACTCTTTCGCAGTGTGACTTTGAGAAGTGTCGCTTCTGCTCATTTACTGGAAGCGTCATCCTCATTTTTGCCCAACCCATTCAAAATTGTATATTGGCAGTGTTTAGGATCGCCGGCCATAAAGCAGGATCTGATGTATCGATTTGTGGTGTGCAGTTTTTCTTACTGCTATTTCTGTCATCAGGAGAGAGAGATTCTTTTTTACTGTTTCTCTCCTTTTTATGTAAACCAGATTTTTCTTTGTCATTACTCTCCTTTTCATGTAAGTCACACTGTTCATCATTGCTCTCCTTTATGCCGCCAGGAAAACTGGATGATTCTCCATCACTTTCCTCACATTTCCATTCCTCATCTTCAGGTAAATCTGCTAATTCCTTAGTAATAGGACTTCCATCATTTACGCTTTGCTCATCAATTTCTTCTGCAGTGGGATGATCACTACTGCCTAAAGCTCGGTCTATGTTTAGATATTTTCCCATCAGATTTGCCCTTTGCTGCAAACTAGATTGCAGTTGAGCTTTTTGCTTCCTGTACTGAGCTCTTGAATGCTGCTTTGGAGGCATCTTTTGTTTTCTTCAGGTAAAAACGGACAGTATTAGGGAGATTAAAAGTCTGTTCCACAGTCTTAGAAAGTCATCAAACATTATGTGTTAAGCATGGCAAAAGAAGTAACAGTATTTCATTTATGTTGTTGTGTAGGTAGGGGTTCAATGAATATCTCTGGCATCTCATTAAATATGTCCTTTATTAGTCACTGCGTACACTCTTCAAGTCTTAAAACACAAGTACACTTCCACAATTACACAATAATACAAGGTTCACAGTGTGGCAGCTGAGCTCTCACTTACACTTCAGTTTGTTCTTATATCTCACTGACTGGTGATGCCTCTCCCTTTATATACCTGCGTGGACATGGCTGACAACATTCTAGGAGGTTCAAGGAAAATGTAGTTCACAGAAAATCTGAAAGGTTCCACGAGACTCTACAAACATCCCGAACATTCTAGAAGGAAGGTTAGGGAAAATGAATCCACATATGGAATACCTGAAACATTTTACTTCAAACATTCTACTTTCCCTTTTGTCGCTAACAACAAAAGAGACCCAGAGCCTGCAGCCCCCTAGGCCTGGTACCCCAGACGGTCACCTGGGTTGCCTGCACCTGTACCCGGTCCTGATAGAGTATATTTGTCAGCATACAGATGTTTACATTACTCTATTGACTTTTTTTTGTACTCCGCTTTTGCATATGTTTGTGTACTTGAAAATATTGGAAGGAATAACTATTTCACTTAAACCTTAAATTGTTTCTGAAGATTTTTCAGATTTTAGCAATAAGTGAGTCTAGTTACTGTGAAACTGTTCTTGACTGACCTGTATTGGTTAGTGCACTTTAGTTAGCATGTTGAATGTAAAAAAAGTTATATTCCGAACATGATCATTCACTTTTAAAAGGACACAGTCAACATAAGTATCACACTATTGTCTGAACGTTTTTTTGCCTATTGTTACTTCTATAACTCGCAGAAATTATTTTTACATTTTTCAATTTGCTTTCTGTCTCTGATAACACTTTATGTACTGCCAGTTTGGCTATATCTCTTGCATAGGCACAGTTTTCTCTGTTTAGATCTTTAATAAAGTAATAGGCTGGAGAAAAACAAGTAAGAAATAAGAAAGTATGATTGTACAACTGTAAAAACTGGCAGGGAGATTCACGGGCAGGTTCTATACTTGAAGCTTTTTTTTTTTTAAATAACTAGATGTCAGGGTGATGGGATTTGTTTTTTCTGTTAGAAAACAAAAAAAAATGTATAATGTTGCATTTATCAAACTACATTTGTATTACAAAGACTGGTAAAGGTAGTTTGCATCAAATATAACTTCTTATTTACACATTATAAAATTTTCCCCATCAGTTACTTTGGAGGCTGTGGGGCAGGAAAGATGTTAGGGTTTTTTTAAGCTGTTAGCATTTATTTCTCAGTGTCTGTACCTTCTCAGTGGTAAAAACCCTACAAATTACCATAGCTTCCCCTTTTTTCTAAAAACCCATTTCAGTGCTTTTTTGTTTTTCAGCACTAGATGTCACTGTGGATATCAAAATCCACTTTCTGTGGCAGTTTAATTCACAGACATTTCAAGGTAAAATGGCTTGCAATATAATGACTGTAATTGCCATGTCGACATTCTTAAACAGAAGAACATGAGAATGCCAAAACAGTGCTTTGGGGACAAGTCCTGATGAATCCCACAAACAATTTTGATAGAAATGCTGTCTGAACAACAGTTTAAAAAACTGGGTAACATGATTATTTATAAATTCAGGATTATTGCAGCTTTTTGTGATCATTTTCAGCTATTTTTAAAAATACTGCAAGAGCTAAAAAGTTTGACTAATACTTCTTGAGCTGAAAACTTGAGACAGTATGTATTTACTTTCCACTTACAGTATCTTGTGGTTGGAAATGCCAATGGCACCGATATATATTTTCCATTTCTAACTGTTTTTTCAAACTTTTTTTTCTCATCCACTGCATCAGCAGATTTATAATAATACTTTAAGTAGTTAAGATTTAATCTGCTTTTTTGCCTACTCCTTCTGATGTTCACTACCTGCATCTGGCAGTTGTGACAGAGGTGCTTTTACCAGAGTTGGCTGTTAACAATCAATTTTTGATCATTGTAAACCCTTGTGTAGACTGTTTTTTTTTTTTTTCTGGTGATGACCTTTAATTCATATTTTTAGCTCTCCATTTTATTAGAAATGTATTCCTTGTACCTTGACAGGTTTCAGAGTAGCAGCCGTGTTAGTCTGTATCTGCAAAAAGAAAAGGAGGACTTGTGGCACCTTAGAGACGAACAAATGTATTTGAGCATAAGCTTTCGTGAGCTACAGCATGCATCTGATGAAGTGAGCTGTAGCTCACGAAAGCTTATGCTCAAATAAATTTATTCATCTCTAAGGTGCCACAAGTTCTCTTTTTCTTTTTCCTTGTACCTGTGATCTCCTTCTCCCTCTCCCTCTCTGGCTTATCTTTATTTATAAAATCAAGTACTGTGGCAATACACATATTGATCACTTTCATGGGACTTACAGTTGAGAGAACTTGCGGTCATTAAAGAACACACAATTCTCCTACTCACCCAAAGCCTATATTGTTGAACTTGTTGTTCTAATGGGACCTGGTTTTATAGAGGGAGAGACATGAGAAATACCAAGATATCTTAAAAACTTGGGATGAAATAGTTCTGAAGTAGTTGTTCAGTGTGACACGTATAGAATAGAGGGTTATCGGATGTGTTTTACCAGCCCAGTATCTATTGTTCCACTACAAACTATACAGATTTTGAATGAGAGTTTGGACATAGATTATCCAAAACAATGTTCTCCTATACCAGCTGGATCTTTGGATGATATCATACCAATGCTTAATGCCTCACGGGATCATCTCACTTGCTGATTGCTGGTACTTATTCATATGCATATGTTAATAAGAGGGGAAAATAATACAGTAGATACAAGTATTGTAAAATAATTAGAAAAACATAAAGGATTTCAATTCTGCTCTTGGAGCATAGCATATTTCCTCTAGGAAAACACTTTCCTCCTCCTCCTCACTGCACTCAACAATGATTTTTTGGTGCCTTGTCCAGTTTCAATATGGACTTGCATCTGTGAGGAGGAAGAGGAAAGGGAAATTGGGAGCTGACCTACCCATAGCTCTTACCCCAATACAAACATTACTGAAAGTGGCCCAGCCACCAGGGGAACATGGACTGCAGCAGTCAGAAGTGGATTTCAGAAGAAATAGTTGCCTGATTCCAAGTCTCCCCCGCCCAACTGAGTTGACCTTGTTAGGAAAACTCCCTTCTCTTTCCCCTTCAGCTGCCTGCAATGCCTTCTTGGTGCTCGGACCACTTCAAACTTCCCTTTTCTACTAGATAGTCGAACTCAGTGGTGTCTTACATTTCTGATTAGTTTTCATTTCAGGTTAAAGGGTTTCTTTAAGTTAAAACCACCTGGGCTATCGGAGAAGTACAGTTGGGAGTAGCAATTTCTGAACTCACCAGCAGTGGATTAGGGGCTGGATTGAATAAATTAGTTGATTCAGGCTGTGCATTCCAAAGAGGGCCCTCAAGTTTCTGGGAATGTCTGTGCTCCCAAGTGTCTGGCTGCCAGCCGCCTGCTTATGATTGGACCACTATGTTTGTGGATTATCTAGGCCATTCTTAGCCTTAATCCATCCCTGGGGATTGCATGCATTTTTCAAATGGGGGAGAGAGCTGCTTTGAAAATTCCTTTTACAGCCCAGATGCCACTTGTTCAGCAGTTTTTTCTGGGGATCTGGACTGCTTTTCCATTCATTTTCTTGTGGAAATCTGCTAAATTGAAAACAGAGTAAGCTCCTGATCTACCTTTTTAATTTTTTTAAAGAGAAGCAATAAACTCTCTGATAGCAGCCTATCTGCTAAAGAAGCAAAGCAGTAAGTGTTCTGGAGAGAAGCAGAGGAAAGAGGCGAAGTGGAACAGGCAATCTTATTTAGACTCGGGTATGGGAGGAAGAAGAAACTCTTAAACACTAACATTTCAAAAGAAAGATGTAAACACACACTTTCCCCCTCTCCTTTCAAATTAATTATTTCCAGTAGTCGTATAGAAATATCTGTTCAGTGAGATTAGTTTAAACTAATGTAAACTACCAGAGCCACTTCATTATATTCACATTCCAGGATGTGTTTAGTAGTTCAGTAATATACGACTTGGGGAGCTTAAATATATAATGCTGTATTGTACCTAATATGTGTATTAACTGGCAGCTAAGCATATCCTGGACTTGTATTGCGATTCTAATGCATTTAGAGACGAAGCTTTGGCCCTATACACTGCTCAAGTACATAGACTATGTTTATAACATCTGCTAGAGGATAAATGCACCTTTCAGATTGGCAATACAACCACTATCGCCACTACTGCAGCCTGAGAGTATTCCCAACTGGAGGAAGGGGAGATTTTGTGGTTAAGACACTGGATTTAGGAGATCAACATTCAATTTCTGAGTGCCAGAGACTTCCTTTGTGAGTTTGGTCAAGTCACCTAATCTCAGGCTCAGTCTCCTCTTTGTGAGAAACATCAAAGATATGGTGGTGAGGACTAGATAGAAACTCTTATTGCCCCTCTCTCTCTACAGGGGATTTTGCCAGTGGACCCTCATAGTCCTGAATCCATCCCTCTCAAAGCACCACTGTAGGCTGAGGTCTAGGTAACTCCTTTGGAACATCACCGTGTAGCCCATGCTCTCAGTGTGTTGCTCAGTCTCCCTGAGCAGTGAGTGCAACTTCTGCTACATTCAGAGCAGGCAGGGAAGGAGGGAGATAAGGACTGAGAGAAGAATTTGAAGCTAACTACTGTAAACGTGTAATGGTGGCTTTCTAGAATAAGTACATTGGCAAAAGAAATAAACAAAGGAAACTAGTGAAATATTTGCAAAATTTAACTTTTAAAATGAGAAACTGCCTTAACCATGAGACTTCCCTTTTATCCTCCTGCAATCCACCGCCACATTTACAACTGGCTTAACTCAATGTGTCACTTCTAAATACAAGCTGGAACAGATTGTTTAGCATAAGCAGTTAACACACAATCTATAAGACCCTTCAAGGTGAAGGACCCATAAGCACCACTGGAGTCGTAGGAAGCAAAGAAAGGGCGGGAGGAAGCAGCTGGGAGGGCAGTTGGAAGTGGGTGAAAGATTGTTGTAATAAACCATAAATCCAGTGTGTCTATTCAGTCATGATTTTTAATGTCTAGCAAAGTTATGACTTTAAGCTCCCAGGCTTGTCTTTTGAAAGTGTTCTGCAGGTTTCTTGGAGGATGAGGACTGATAGTGTTCTAATGAATTGACCTACAGCAGTTCAGCTGCATTGGTGCAGCGTGTTAACTGTAGACTTGCCCTGAGTTTCCCAGACCTACAGAACAACTCTGTGTAAGCTTGAAAACTTGTTTCTCTCACCAACAGAAATTGGTCTAAGAAGAAATATTACTCACCTTGTCTCTCTGTAATAACCTGGGATCAACACAGCTACAACACTTCATACATTGAAATCAGTGGAAGTTTTGTCTGTGCAAAGTCAAAGATCAAACGTTTTAACTTATTAAATTGAT
The DNA here is from genome assembly GCF_965140285.1 of Lepidochelys kempii. NCBI lineage: Eukaryota > Metazoa > Chordata > Testudines > Cheloniidae > Lepidochelys > Lepidochelys kempii. The sequence continues at coordinate 197,849,604 of NC_136382.1, forward strand.
TCTATGAACGAAGACCAAATTTCCTGAATAATGATTTGTATCTGTTAAAGGTTTATAATGGAAGTGCTTACAGAACGTTACTTGCTGTGGCACTTCTGGGTGTCACTAGGATAATGGTAAAAAGAAAGGGAGTACTTGTGGCACCTTAGAGACTAACCAATTTATTTGAGCATAAGCTTTCGTGAGCTACAGCTCACTTCATCGGATGCATTCAGTGGAAAATACAGTGGGGAGATTTATATACATAGAGAACATGAAACAGTGGGTGTTACCATACACACTATAACGAGAGTGATCAGGTAAGGTGAGCTATTACCAGCAGGAGAGCGGGGGCGGGGGGGACCTTTTGTAGTAATAATCAAGGTGGGCCATTTCCAGTAGTTGACAAGAACATCTGAGGAACAGTGGGGGGTGGGGGTGGGGAAATAGTTTTACTTTGTGTAATGACCCATCCACTTCCAGTCTTTATTCAAGCCTAAGTTAATTGTATCCAGTTTGCAAATTCATTCCAATTCAGCAGTCTCTCATTGGAGTCTGTTTTTGCTGAAGAATTGCCACTTTTAGGTCTGTAATCGAGTGACCAAAGAGATTTAAGTGTTCTCCGACTGGTTTTTGAATGTTCTAATTCTTGACATCTGATTTGTGTCCATTTATTCTTTTACGTAGAGACTGTCCAGTTTGACCAATGTCTATGGCAGAGGGGCATTGCTGGCACATGATGGCATATATCACATTGGTAGATGTGCAGGTGAACGAGCCTCTGATAGTGTGGCCGATGTGATTAGGCCCTATGATCGTGTCTCCTGAATAGATATGGGGACACAGTTGGCAACAGGCTTTGTTGCAAGGATAGGTTCCTGGGTTAGTGGTTCTGTTGTGTGGTTGCTGGTGAGTATTTGCTTCAGGTTGGGGGGCTGTCTGTAAGCAAGGACTGGTCTGTCTCCCAAGATCTGTGAGAGTGATGGGTCGTCCTTCAGGGTAGGTTGCAGATCCTTGATGATGTGCTGGAGAGGTTTTAGTTGGGGGCTGAAGGTGATGGCTAGTGGCGTTCTGTTATTTTCTTTGTTGGTCCTGTCCTGTAGTAGGTAACTTCTGGGTACACTCTTCTGGCTCTGTCCATCTGTTTCTTCATTTCAGCAGGTGGGTATTGTAGTTGTAAGAATGCTTGATATAGATCTTGTAGGTGTTTGTCTCTGTCTGAGGGGTTGGAACAAATGCGGTTGTATCGTAGAGCTTAGCTGTAGACGATGGATCATGTGGTGTGGTCTGGATGGAAGCTGGAGGCATGTAGGTAGGAATAGCGGTCAGTAGGTTTCCAGTATTGGGTAGTGTTTATGTGACTATCGCTTATTAGCACTGTAGTGTCCAGGAAGTGGATCTCTTGTGTGGACTGGTCCAGGCTGAGGTTGATGGTGGGATGGAAATTGTTGAAATCGTGGTGGAATTCCTCAAGGGCTTCTTTTCCATGGGTCCAGATGATGAAGATGTCATCAATGTAGCGCAAGTAGCAGAGGGGCATTAGGGGACGAGAGCTGAGGAAGTGTTATTCTAAGTAAACCATAACAATGTTGGCATACTGTGGGGCCATGCGGGTACCAATAGCAGTGCCACTGATTTGAAGGTATACATTCTCCCCAAATGTGAAATAGTTATGGGTGAGGACAAAGTCACAAAGTTCAGCCACCAGGCTTGCCGTGACATTATCGGGGATAGTGTTCCTGACGGCTTGTAGTCCACCTTTGTGTGGAATTTTGGTGTAGAGGGCTTCTACATCCATAGTGGCTAGGCTGGTGTTTTCAGGAAAGATTACCGATGGATTGTGGTTTCCTCAGGAAGTAAGGTGTATAACTGGTCCTGTAATTCCAGTGTTCTTGAAAGGAATAGCATCATTAATTTCCCATCATTTTAGCTTTACTATGCCAGTATTTGCTCATTTGGATAGTTCTGCATTCTGCATCTGCTTTTTTAATTGACATTCATTTCAGAGAGCTGTTGATGCCTGCGTGGGCTGCTGCCGCAGCACCTGCATTTCACAGTAAGCTGTTCACAACAATTTTCTGATCTTGGGAGCTGCAGAATCTTTAATGAGTTTTCTTGATTGATGAGGGTGATATGGCCTAAAGCAGTAAGACAGAGAAAAATCTGATTAGGAAGTTTCTTCTCAGTTGTGGTTTTCTTTGTGGCTTTGAATAGTGGAAGTTAGTTTCTTCCAGAAGAGTAAAGTATGTTTATTGTACCTCTTTTTACAATGAAGTTGAATCCACTAGCGAGAGAGGATAGTTTTATTGCTTTGCGCGGTTATTTGGGAGAGGAGGATTTGGTGGTGATTTTGTGGTTTTATGAGAGACTCATTACATATGTATGTAAACATCAAAATTCATAGTGAATGATTATATATTTTAATATTTCTTTTTAAAGGGCAATTTTTCTTTAATTTTCCTAAACATTCTAATAAAAGCACATTATAGCACATCATTCAGAGTACTGGGTTCTTAGATTACAAAATACTCACCACTTCCTGGACACTACAGTGCTAATAAGCGATGGTCACATAAACACCACCCTATACCGGAAACCTACTGACCACTATTCCTACCTACATGCCTCCAGCTTTCACCCAGACCACACCACACGATCCACTGTCTACAGCCAAGCTCTAGGATACAACCGCATTTGTTCCAACCCCTCAGACAGAGACAAACACCTACAAGATCTATATCAAGCATTCTTACAACTACAATACCCACCTGCTGAAGTGAAGAAACAGATTGACAGGGCCAGAAGAGTACCGAGAAGTCACCTACTACAGGACAGGACCAACAAAGAAAATAACAGAACGCCACTAGCCGTCACCTTCAGCCCCCAACTAAAACCTCTCCAACGCATTATCAAGGATCTACAACCTATCCTGAAGGACGACCCATCACTCTCACAAATCTTGGGAGACAGGCCAGTCCTTGCTTACAGACAGCCTCCCAACCTGAAGCAAATACTCACCAGCAACCACACACCACACAACAGAACCACTAACCCAGGAACCTATCCTTGCAACAAAGCCCGTTGTCAACTGTGCCCATATATCTATTCAGGCTACACCATCATAGGGCCTAATCACATCAGCCACACTATTAGAGGCTCGTTCACCTGCACATCTACCAATGTGATATATGCCATCATGTGCCAGCAATGCCCCTCTGCCATGTACATTGGGCAAACTGGACAGTCTCTACGTAAAAGAATCAATGGACACAAATCAGATGTCAAGAATTATAACATTCATAAACCAGTCGGAGAACACTTCAATCTCTCTGGTCACTCGATTTCTGATCTAAAAGTGACTATTCTTCAGCAAAAAAATCTTCGAAAACAGACTCCAATGAGAGACTGCTGAATTGGAATTCATTTGCAAATTGGATACAATTAACTTAGGCTTGAATAGAGACTGGGAGTGGTTGAGTCATTATACAAAGTAAAACTATTTCCCCTTGTTTATTCCTCCCCCCAGACGTTCTTGTTAACTCCTGGAAATGTGCTGCAAATGGCCCACCTTGATTATCACTTCAAAAGGTTTTCTCTCCCACCACCCCACTCTCCTGCTGGTAATAGCTCATCTTAAGTGATCACTTTCCTTACAGTGTGTATGATAAACACCCATTTTTTCATGGTCTGTGTGTATATAAATCTCCTCACTGTATTTTCCACTTTATGCATTCAATGAAGTGAGCTGTAGCTCATGAAAGCTTATGCTCAAATAAATTGGTTAGTCTCTAAGGTGCCACAAGTACTCCTTTTCTTTTTACTATAGCATTAGTGATGTGTTCCCTATTCAGCACAAAAGATAGCAAGCTTCTAACGAAGCTCTGCTATGGCTGGCAATTTAAATGTACAAAGGCAGAAAATTCAGAATTACTATTATTTTGGGAACAAGAACTCAGTCTCAGTGAACATATAAAAGTAGGACATAAACTTGATGGAATATATACAGTATTATGCAATATAGACAAAGAGTCTTTAACAGACATGGGTAATGAGGAAAGCAGCTTCTTTGGTACAAGACACAGTGAATCAGTTTCTTCCTTTTTAATGGGTGCCTTGTCATTTTAATGGGAATCTCAAATTTGTCAAAGTCATTTTCTTGGAATGGTTTTTGGCTGTAATTGTCTTGTCAGTCACAATTAGACACAACTGAATTTTCTTGCAAGTGCTGCTTTCGTCTTGACTAGTCTCACTAAATGATTGCAAGGGCATTAATTTTCTCCCATTTTTGTGGTAAGATGCTTGTTGCGGTCTTGGCTCTCTTGCTATGACCATATCTGTCTGATTTCTCCTCGTGGATGTCCTGTCTTAAACTCAACAGGTCAGATATTGAACTTGTCATCTCCCCTTTTAATTTCGTTAGAACCATTGCCAATAAATCCATTATCCTTTTATTCACCTATGCTCACAACCTTTGGTGTCTTATCTAGTTCCACCTCTGTCCTTCCCTCCACGCATCCAAGCTGTCGCCAGATCACATCACTGCTAAATGCTCTCTCACATTCAACTGGAGCACTGTGAATTGTAGCTACTGTTGTTTTAGTCTTTTTGCAGTCCTTGTATTCTGAACCCTTGTACTGATAGTTATGCTAATATTGAAGGTCTTGCAGAGACTTACATCCTCACAGAGTATGTCATAAATAGGAGGCCAGCTCTTCAGATGTCAGTAGCTCATGGCATTGTCCATTTCTGAATATTCAGCGGTGTAAACATGAACATCACAGGCTGGGGTGCAGAAGACCTTTTTGAACATCAGCTTTGTTTCCAAGCTGTTTCAAACTCCTGGAAAACTGTCATACAAGAATTTGTGCATATCTTCAAAGATGCAATTGAATATTCCCCAAATACAGTGAGTCACCTGTTCTACATTTTTCAGCATATGGTCTTGATGGGTTACCCATCACTGCAAACACAGAAATCTGCATGGATGATATCTATCTGTGAGTGTTCTGGTAATGTTATGTCCTTTCTCTGCAGCTGTCCTGATAGCTCTCCAAGTTTGATCCAGTGGCTGACATGATTGCTATGTTATACAGGGACTCAGAGTTTCAGGATGTTTTTTTGGTCTGTGGCAGCTTCACTGAAATGTTCAGAGCACAGTGTAGATGGTCCAGACAACCTTGATAGCTGAGTTGATCCAGTCCAGAATATATCCAAGATCTTGTCAGTGGTGATCAGCTGATCTACTGGAGTCTGGGCTCAGTGTGAGTTCATTCTTATCCTTGGAAGACCAATGACAGAGGATCTATACAGTATCAAAGAACTCCTGTAGTTGATTCATTCCAGCTGAGTTTCTGGCTGCTCTCCAACAATAAATTCAGAGTGGCTGTGCTAGACTTGAGTTGTGGATAGAGAGTTAAGAGGCAGATAGCTATTCTGGATTTCCTACCCTCCCGCCTCTTCCCTACAATTACCATGGGTGCTCTTTTTGATGCAAAAGAGATCCAGTTGTTTTGCAGAAGGTTTTCAGCATAGCAGTTGTGACTTCAGTTATATCCTGTAGCTGAACAGTCAGTCAGATGAATAGCTTACCCATGAATGATATTGAGCTTTCCCATCAGCAGTTTTTTTTATTTTTATTTTATTTTTTTTTGTTTGAACCCTTTATTGGGACATGCTAGCCATTCACACTGTCTTGGTAGCCCAGGTTCTCTTCTTCAGCACCAGCTTCTGGCTCCACAGGATAGTGCTGGTGCGGCGCAGAGCTGCCATGCACAGATCCTTGCGGTCGTTGTTCTTGCGGATGATGTGACGCAGGCTGTTGAGCGTAGCCCAGGCGTTCTTGTTAATGGTAGTCTTCTCATAGTTCGTGGCTGCCTTACGCTCACCTGCCCGTTTCTTCAGCACCACCACAATCTCCTTGCCAGGTGCCGCGGGCTCCACGCCGACCATCTTGCGATGGATCAGCCCATTGTAGTGGAAGGAGTTTCTGGCCTTCAGGTTGTTCGGCTTGGTGCTGTAGGTTTGTTTGCTCCGCTTGTGGAGAAAGCTGGAGCTGTTGCGAACGATCATCCACTGCAGGTGGGCCGACATCGCCCTTCTCTCGGGTACATGAGTAAGACTCAGAGCTTACTTAAAGTTGTGGACCTATCTATCATCAGAGTTGAACTGTCTTCTCCTCTATATATTTATGACACTTCATTTCTGCAGAACCTAGTCCATGGTGACTGGACACACTCTTAGTGAAGAATTTGTTCATGTTGAGTTCATTCAATTCTTGCACATCAGTGTTTGTGGGGAAAATTTGCAAAAGCCCCCTGATATTTGACATTTTTACATGCTATATGAAAAAAGGATTTTTTCTGTTAGAGAGCTACTTTGGGCCAGCAAATTTTCAGACATGTGTTTGCCTCTTTGATTTTTTTTTTTTTTTTTGCTTTTGTGTTTTGTTTTTAGCCACAACAAATGCTTTGCTTTTGAAGGGATGCACTGACTCAGGCTTGTTTTCACCACATGAAGATACTTCCATTTGCCCACTCCATAAACAGTCAGATTCAATTTCTGAATTCTTCACTTTTGTATGTGTATTTCATCTCAACTTCTTGGCCTTCACAATGATCCAGAGGGGTGCTCAATTTTCTTCCTCAGGCACTGGCTAAGAATCCAGCAGTCAAGAATTGATGCTACATGGAACAGTGTCCCCATCGAACTGCATGGAGGAATTTGGGCTGTCTTGTACTCAACGGCTCTTCCTCTCTTAGTTGAACTCCTTGCAAGATTCTGTCTTCTGCTGTTTTCTTATCTTGTTGTCACTCTCTCAAACTCCATGGCTGACCTTTCCTAAAGAATAAAGGAAACTGGTACACAAAGAGAAGCTAATTTAAAAATAAATGGGTATTTACTGATTCTCAACTCTCCTTCCAGCAGCAGGTTCTTCTGAGCTAGCATGACTATATTTTTAAAAACCACCTATGCAGAAAAAACTTGGGATCATGAGTCCTCTGCTAAGGTGCACTGGAGTCTCTACCTTGTTGAGCTGCACTGTGGTGGGGTGGACTGACCCTCCACTTTCTGGGCTACTTTTTGTTTGGGGTAGCTGCAGCTCTTCCCTGACCACAAGAGGTATTGAGCTGCTGTTGCTGTAATAGCTCTTTGGGTCTGCTTCTCCTTTGATGGCTCCTGATGCTACTGCTTCTCTCTGTGTGGAGGTCAGAAGTAGAAGAAATACTCTGGCAGCTCCAGCTGCTCCCTTGTGAGCAGCTGCCCCTTCTGCAGTTGTACTAGTCCCCTCTGCTGCTGACTGCGAGCACAGTGGAGGGTAGCAGCAGGCCTGGACAGAAGCTTCTGTGCCCAGGGACAGATATCTTCTGTTTGGAAGATTGGTATCGGCACCACCGACCATTCAAAGCCAGCGGTGCCAGTGTGTGGTGGAACAAGATGGCGGTGACCTCAAAGAGTTGCTATTAAGGTGATTTGAGTCCTGGGCTAAGGCACTGACAATGACAGACAGGTCTCTCCTGACTTCTAAGCAGCACTCAGAGTGAAGATCCTTTGTGGAATCTGAGGACACTACATCTTGAAGAAGATACATTTCCAAGTAAGGATCGATAAATCTGCCTATTCTTAACCATGAGACCATGCTTCCTTCAAAGGAAACCCTATCAAAGGGTGCAAGATCAGTTATCTCCATGCTAAAACAAAAAGCCCCAGAAGCTGCCCTACTGAAGCATGAAAGATTGGTGCACTGGAAACTACATCATATCACCAACAACACAACTGGTATTCTAGCAGCCTACTTGGTGACATTGTTTTTAAAAAAGAATCTTGGGAGAACCAAAACTTGAAAAGCAATGCAAATGTTACATAGCAATATGTTTTGCCTTCATTTAATTGTTAATTACAGTCTTAAGAATGTTCTTTGTCCTGATAAATCTAACTAGACTTTTTATTACAGTCACCCAGAAAAAGATTTAATTGAGTTGGGGTGAGAAGAGAAGCAAAGGAATGTGGTTATATTTTTTGATGTCCAAACAAGTCAGACAGAGTTGCTTATTGGTTGTCGGGGAAAATGCAAACATCTACTCTCTGTCTTAATAAGTGCTGTATATCCTGGTCTCATTCATCAGCTCACCTGAAGCTTGCCTGGAGAAACTTTTCCATTGGGAATTGGAGCTGACAATGTGGTATGCGCGAAAGTTCAAACCCTTCAAACATTATCTCACTGTTTTTTCCTAATCATGTTCTTATTAGTAAAGTCCTTTCTTGACTCTTGCCAGAGCTGTGAACAAATATATTATACTTCTGGGAAATGGGTAATCCAGCTATTCAGTGAGTACAGCATTTCATACATTGAGAACAGAAAGGCCTGTATTTTCAGTATTTATCTTTGGCAGAACTGGAAGCCCCACCTATAGTTAAGGTTGTCTAACCCTTCCTATTATAAGCCCCTGTTCTCAGTTGCTTATGTCTTTGCCACACTGGTTCACTCTGATTTATTTTGATGCTTTCAGCTTAAGTAGTTTAGTCAAGAATGAGTTTAGAGAAGAATATATTATTTTGCGCATGTTAAAAACAAAACAACAAAGCATAGAGAAGCTCCAGGGCTTCCAGTTGGAACAGTGACTTGCTGTTTGGTGGGGGAGGAGGTCGGAGAAGAATGGGCTGGAGAGGTCACCTGGTGTCAGGGACGGGTCTCTTGCTATCCCTGCAAAAAATTGCCAAATTCAATCAATTTATAAGACAACCCCCCCTCATCCCAAAGAAAAATTTGCATACACTCAGCAGAGAGTTAATAGAGTTTAACTAAATTATCCAAAGATTCCATCTGTACTGAGCATGTTCCAGTACAGGGCTGCAGGGGCTGGGCAGAATTTTCCCTGCAACTGCTCTTCCTGGCTGCCTGGGGTCACTGTGGCAATGGGCAGCAGAAGTCGGAGGAAGGAGATTCTCTCCTGTGCTCTCAATGCTCCCGGTGCTGGCACCAAGGCAGTGTGGAGGAAGAAGCATGTGTTTCAAATACATATGGCTAAGAAATGGGGGAAAGAGGAGTTTTCAGGGGCGAGGGGTGAGAGGGAAGTAAAAGGGGAGGAGGGCAGGAGCTCGGGAATGGGGAGGTGAGATAAGAGCAGAGGAGGATAGACAGGCTGGGGTCACAGAGGAAGAATGGTGTAAAACTGTTGGAACATGCTCCCCTCCAAAACTTGGAATTGAACCCATGAGTTCTGAGTTTGTACATTTCTCTGCTGTCAGCAAATAACTGTGCCACCCCCTGGGAAAGTGAGTGTCTCATCCCCGTCTAGTGACTGGTCCACATAAGATACCAGTGCGCTATTTCTGCCAGTCAGTCCATTAGTTTAAGTGGTAGAGGTCTGTGCTGCGGATCCAAAGATTCAGATGCTGGTGCTGATCCAAACTGGGGGTCAATATTATTACACAAGAAGAATTTATTTTCAGTTTTGTTTAAATTAGGAAATTGCATTTTAAAAAAACTGTTAAAATAATGTTAAGGTTGCAAAGTCCATTTCTTAAGTTAGAAAAAGCCATAATTAAATTTCCCATGCAACCTTAAATTGTCCCCCTTCTCTCTGTGGTATAATCCAATCTTTAATGACATGATCACACACTATTTTTTCATCAGGACCTTTGCCTCATTCAGTGCACAGGCTGGACTGTGCTCTTGTAATGAACTGAAGTTGGGTAGTGAATGAGGCTCTTGTCTGCCTCATTAGTTGGAGAAATTGGAAAGTCTGTAGTGAATGAGGCTGGGAATTGCAGAAAGAGAAAGGATAGTCTTCAGGTTAAGGAAGCTGAATTGGATTCTGTCTCTGCTTCTGCCACAGATTTCCTAGGTGGTAAGGAAGGACTAAGTTTTCAGTTGGTCATTGTTTGTATGTTCTGCATTTTCCAAGTACCTTGAGTCATCTGGGGCCAGGTTTGCAGAAGTGCTGAATGCTCATGACTGCAACTGAAGTCTGATGCTACTGTGGTTTGGATAAATAAAGTGCTGTACAACTCATAAGTATTCTGAAAAATCAGTCCCTAGGTTTCACAAGTTGGGCACCCAGAATTAGTGAATACTTTCGATAGTTTTGCCCCTAACTGCTCTGTGCCTTCATTTCCCATCTGTGAAATGGGGATAGCAATAGACCCTTATCTTACAGGGATGTTGTAAAGATAAATTCATTGTTTGTTTCACTCTTGGAGATAATAAAGTGGAAATATCCATGAATAAATTATTAACTTAGTATTTAGTGCAAGGTTTGAAAGATGTGCAGTAAATAACACCTGGGGCCACACAATGAATGGCGATTAAAAAAAAGAAATTGGAATGTACCCATTCACTCAACACTGTCCATTCTGTACATTGAATGATGCAGGAGTCCTGTGGAAAAATATAATTATCCAATTGAAGACTGTATCATAATGCATAGGCACAAGGGGGCAGACTTAAGGTTGCACAGGTATTTTTGAACCTTTCAGTGATTAACTTTGCAACTTTGGCATTCTATTGATGTTGGGGTTTTTCAATGTAACTTATTTTTATTACAGCCAAAACTGCAGACCTTAGCTGAAGTCAGTCCTATTGCTCTAGGTGCTATACATATGCTTAGCAGGAGACAATCCCTGCCCTGGAAAGCCTACAATCTAAATAGACCAGGAAAGCAAAAGGTAGGACAAAAGAAGCATCTTACAGGTTGAAAAGTGACTTCTTGCAGACTTAGGGCATTGTTTCAGCCATGCAGGAAGATAGACAAGATGCAAGGGGCATGGTTTAATTAGGTCATAACTTTATTAACTTATCTGGGAAATATTTGGCAATAAATTGTACAGTGCAGGTCATTCTTTCCTGAATCATTTCCACCTATTTGAGAGTGCTGCCATTATTCCTGCCTCTCTGGTCCGAGCCTGGCTGGGACTCTACCACCCTCTTTGTGTGTGTGTGGGTTAAGGGCCTTTCCCCAAATCCAGTTTATCAGGGCACCTTACCCCTATCGAACAAGTACCCATACGAAATATTTGCCTCAAGGAGGTTCCAGGTTGACCCTTGACTGGGTTTCCAGGTAATTAAATATTCCCTACTGGATATCGGCCAAAAATGTATCTGCTCCCCATTCACAATTTGTACCCCCATCACCTGTAAAAATGTGGGTACCCCATATGATATTTTCTGATGGGTGATTATTCATTCTTCCTGTTCACTTACAAGTTTAGCCCCTTTTCGATTTACACACCTTCTGGCTTTGTAAACCTGTGGAGTCCTGGCAGCTCCCCACAGTGCTCTTTGCTGCAGTATTTCACAATAATTTATTAGTCCTGGATCTGCTCCAAATTTTTCTTTGCCCTGATTTTATTATAAAATTGCAAATCATTCCCATCCAGGTGAACAATAATCACACTGGGTGGCTATTCTCTGGCTGCCATAGAGTGTAAGGGGCATCAGCTAGTCCCAGAGCATGCTCCTCCTTTTATGCCAACTCAGGGTTGCCTCACCCCAAGGCCCAGGTGTGAACCTTCAGGTAAATAGGCTCAGTGCACAATATTGTGTCCACAGATCCACATACAGCTTTCCTGACAGGTTTGCTTGCTCCTGAAATTGGATTGGTAGTAAAACTAGGCATTCACGCCATTTGATTATGATTATCAGTTGTATGCATTTGAATGTCAACATCCAACCATGTGTAACCCTTCAGCCCCCACCTTGAGTTGGGGCATTGCTTTCACATCCCAAACCTGAGCGAGTGGGACCCGAATTCACGTGGGTCTTGTTAGCCGTGTTTGTGTGTGATATTTCTGACTGTGTGGAGATTCTCCACTTCCTTTCTTGAGTTTTCATCAACTGTGTTGTAATTGTGCTTTAAGTCATCTCTTTAGAGTCTTTGCTCTCTTTGTTATATTTTTGCTTTAGAAATTCTTAGGCAAAAGAGGAGAGCAGAAGACTCTTTATCCTGATACATTATGAGTTCCCTTCCTTTTGGGTATCAGTAAAGCAGATGAAGATGCCTAATAGCAAGTATACATCCTAGCAAACAAAAAGGAGAAAAATATGAAAATAAACTGAAGACAATAAATGGTTTAAATACTTGTTGTAAAGTTGTCAGTTTTTTAGCTGAAGTCCTCAGTTTATCAGCCAAATTATACTTTTTTTGCTGAGAACATAAAACAATTGTAAATGAACTTGACCAAATTATTCCTGGAAAGAAGGTTACATTTTTTTCTAGCTTTTAATCACTGTGGTTTTACGTAAATTCTAAAAGTGACTCTTCATTTTTTTTTATATTTTTAAAATAAATTTGATTTTTTTTCACTGCAAGTGATTTAATGCTATGGATTGCCTCCTTGTAAAATAATGATAATTGAAATTGTGTTTACATTATTGATGCTACACTTTCAGAATAGTAGCTAGACAGCCTAATTGTATACTCAACTTTTTTTGTCTTGATGCTACCTCTCATCTATCTTTCATTAAAAGGGACATCATACATGTTAAAGTCAGATTTACTTCCATGTCACACAGCCCTGGTTGGTTTCTCATTTAAAAAAAAAAAAAAAGAGAGAGAGAGATATTGACTTCAAATGCTAATGACGTCACATATTCCAAGAGCTTAGGCCACTTGCCTAGTTTTAATTATTCCAGTGTATGTTGGACAGTCTAATTATTTTCTATCAGAAAAATGTTAAGTTTGATGCATCCTGGGTGCCCTGGAAGGGTTGTAATTTAAGCAGCAGTATTAGGCTTCGTTTGTTGCTGTCAGTGGCTTTTACTTGGAAGTCATGAAAAATAGCTGAAAAAATTCCTTTCTGTCCTGTTAATTTTTATGCCATTTTCATTTATGTAGTGGATGTGTTTTACATTTACATGAGAGCTGTGATTTTTGGAGCATGGTACTATCCGTCAGACATCACTGTGATTTTGGTAAAGAGGCAGAAGTTTACCATGATGTATTTATGTATTCATTCACATACTAAAATCCTGAAACATCAAAAGTCATGGCTAATTTTTGGTAAACAGAGGGGCATGCGTGGGAATTAAAATGTTACTGGTTTTGGAGGGGCATGTTAGAGCAGCGGCCGAAGGCTCAGTCAGCAAACGGTGGTCAGCAGCGGGAGCAACAACTGGGTCAGCGAACAGCGGTCCGCTGCCAGGGCTGGAGGAGTAGCTGGGTCTGGGTAATTAATGTCATATCCAGCTGGTGAACATGACCACTTATTGCATGTTACCCAGTTGAAGATGGTAGGCCCACTTGGATCCTACCGAGGATGTTTGATTGCTTACTGAATCCCATCTGAGACAAATGTTGTTGTTTTTTAAAATGTGCAAGAAAAATTAATACTAATGATGGAAAAAGTAATTTATAATTTAACAGTCAGACACAAAGGTGTGTGGAGGGGAGACAACGACGACGATCCTTGCAGGGGCTATAGCCACCCCAAAATTTGCCTCGTCACTACCCCTTCCAGCGCAAAGGTTAAATGTCACACAGATTTAAAAGTGGCATGGTATGGCATTGCCATCCTTACTTCTGCAGTTCTGTGCTGCTGCTGGTGGCGGCGCTGCCTTCAGAGCTGGGGGCCCGGCCAGCAGTCGCCGCTCTGTTGCCTCTCAGCTCTGAAGGCAGCGCCTGCATCCAGCAGCAGGGCAGAAGTAATGCTAGCAAGTCTGCTGTGAAAAGTGCTATTTGTATGTTTGTTAATACTGCTCTTCACAGTCACCCAGCTAGCTAGCAAGTCTGCTGTGAAAAGTGATAGTAACAAACATACAAATATCACTTTTCACGGCAGACTTAGCACCCTGTTGCCACCCTTACTTCTGCCCTGCTGCAGCGGCTGCACACCTTTCAGAGGTGCCAGCTCTGAAGGCAGTGCTGGCATCCGCAGCAGGGCAGAAGTAAGGGTGGCAATGAGGTGCTAAGTCTGCTGTGAAAAGTGGTATTGACAGTTTCTTCCCCCCTCTCCCCCTAAAGTGTAGCTATTTAAAAAAACAAACCAAAAAAACTTTTATACTCATAACAATAATTAGATTAAAATGTTTTTCTCACCGCTTTTAAATTAAGACAAGGTGAACTCATTCAATAGGGTTATACATTTAACATTTAAAATAATGTTAAATATGAAAATGTGATTTTAACTTATAAGGGGGGTTGCATTTAGAGGCTTGCTTTCTGAAAGGGATTGTTAATAGTAAAAGTTTGAGAACCACTAAAGTAACACATTTCCCCAGGGAATATGTTTTTGGGAGGTGGTATTTGTGTTCCCACTGTATATACCTTATCTCCTATTGCTCTTGTTTGCTCATTGTATTTTATGAATACCTTTATCTTTCTTGCCATGAATCTGTGCACTTCATTGTCTTCTATAACTGAAATGGAGGCCCTTCTATCATGGTTATAATTCAACATTTGGATTGAGGAGCTGTTAATTCTCACATGGTGCTTTTTGTAAACCTCCTAATGTTGTTCTTATCAGATAAATAGAATTACTTTTTGCTTCTCTGGTTTATAGACTTTTGTGTCTTTTCTCATGACTTTTACACTGTATCTAGTAAAAATTCTGAATTAGATAATGACTGAGTATACTGTTTAATTTATAATTGCATTAGCAATACAACTTAAGTGTGTGCCTAGCTGCTGGTTTTTTTCAGTGAAATAAACAATTAAGGACAGATTCACATACCTGATAACAGGAGTTTACCCTTCTTGCCCTGAGTGAACCAAGATTACAAAAGAAAAGTATCAAAATCCATAGCCATGTTATGACACACAACCAATTACTAATGACATTTGTACTAGAGTGCCAGTTTTTTTATGCTTTGAGTACACAAAATCAAATTGATAGTTTTAAAGGGCATCTTATTCTGTCCTTGTAACATCTTTGATCATTTGACTTGAGATCAAAAGGAATATATTTTTTGCTATTTGTTGACCTTTTAATAGACTCTTAATTTGCTTTCCCATAAGTGAAGTGAGCTGTAGCTCACGAAAGCTTATGCTCAAATAAATTTGTTAGTCTTTGAGGTGCCACAAGTACTCCTTTTCTTTTTGCGAATACAGACTAACACGGCTGCTACTCTGAAAACCTGTATTAGATGTCAGTGACCTGGCGAAAATGAGCAAATTATTTCTGGGAAAAATGTAAGATGAGAGTGCTCTCATCAACTACCAGAAAAGCCATTATAAACTCTTTCCCACACAAAATTAATACAACAATCTGTTTAAAATTACCACTAAAATGTTGTCTTGTAGAACTAAACATTGAGCGCTACATAAAGATGTTAGATTCAGAGTTGCTATTGTGACCTTTTTCACATTATTATGCCTAGGTGAATTGTTGAGGGTCTCAGAACCATGCCTGATCTTAGTAAATGGGCTACAGTATACAGGAGCACTGAGGAGCTTTAAAGATTGAGGTCTTCTTATTTGTGAAGTTAGTCTTCAAAACATAAATCTGTAGTAACACAAATAAGTTGCTAAGTTGGAAAGATACTCACTGACTTTAAAGGTCAGTTGTTTTCATAGTCCTCTTCCACTTAGTTAATATTTGTAAAGCTTTTGTTAGTGGTGGTTTCTAGAGTTCAATGCTTGTGGCTACAAAGGATGCACATAGGAATTTCCGTACTGGATTAGACCTGAGGTCCTTCTAGTCCAGTCTGCAACCTGATAGTGGCTAGCACCAGATGTTTCAGAGGAAGATGCAAGAAACATTCTCATTCCTAATAGTTGGTTTGGTTTAAGTCATGATAGGCTTTCAAAATTTGTTAGCATTAACTATAACTCTGCATGTTTGTTATCCATATAAATGCCCAGTCCCTTTTTGAATCATGCTAAGTTTTTGTCCTCAGAGACATCCTGTGGCAATAAATTCTGCAATATAATTGCTCATTGTATGAAAAATATTTCCTTTTTATTTGTTTTGAATTTGCCACCTTTTAGACTCTGATTGAATGTCCACTTGCTCTTATGAGGAAGGACCTGAGAAAATGGTGACACCATAGCATAAAACCAACTTCCATGTCCCCACCCATACTGGGGCTGTGACATGCTGCTGTCATATACTAAGAGCCACGTGCCCACTCCTGTGTCCCGCCTCCCCCCAGGTGGAAAGATTGCAGTATTGGGCTAATTTAGCAATTTCTGTGCATTCTGTGAAATCATGGTTTTATAGGGCCCTGCTTATGAAACAGGAAATACCAATCCCTCTAGAATGGTTTTTAAAATAAAATACCAAAGCGTAGTGCAATTATTTCTTATAAAAAGTATTGTTTTAAAGTTGTCACTACTTTAATTTACAACTGCTGGTGCCAAAACACATTAGAACCCAGTCTGCAGTATGTTCTGCCTTTGCAGAGTGGCCTCTGCTATGATCTCTGCTGCAGTGACAAATGTGAAAGAAGAACTTTCCAATGGAGAGAAACAGCTCCTCATACCACCCTGCTGAGCCGTACCCTGACGTACATGTTGTTATGGCCCATATAATCATCTGGTGTCTAGCATTTTTACAGAAAATAGGAGGAAAATCCTTTTGGGATTATTGTGCTGTTTCCTTTCTATTGTCTTTTTTTCTTTTTGGTGTCTTCCAAGGCAGCTCTTGAAATACTTTGTGCTTTAACCACATTGCTCCATTACACTTCTTTTAATAAAAATAAATGTTTAGCTGCCCAAATTTTTGAATAATTGTGTCACATATTCTATTTATAACCATATAGAAGTATGTTTCTTGGAATATATAATCACACATCCCAGTTCCATATCACTAGAAGTATATTGCTTGTTTGTTATGAGAAAAAACAAATTCACCATTACTTTGCGTTAGGTGTAAAATCCTGTGCAGACTGTAACTGTAATTCCTTTCTTACGTTAGCTTTTAAAATGCTCATTTTGTATAAGGTTAAATTCTAAATTCAGTGTTAATCACGTCCTTTCCTTCATCAAAATACCTCCACAGATACTCTGTCTTGGAGTTGCATCCCATTCTTCATGTACACCACAAGAGAGCATTAGGATATGATCCAAAGCACACTGAAGTTGATGGAAAGTCTCCCATTGACTTCAACAGTCTTTGGATCAAAAGCCCAGCAAACATCCCAGCTCTTGCCAAGCCAAAGTCTATCAGAGAGACATGATGAGAACCAGTCGTACAAACTTGTACATGTGATGTGAAAATTACCTTGGGACAGATCTGTGCGTGTAATCCTTGGCCCCAGTTAACCAGTTCCATCTCCACACTACTTGCTCTCCTATTCATGCTCCATTTCTTGTTCCGATTCTCTCCTTCACATGCACACCCCTTGCTTTGACCCTTTCAAGTTGTGTGGGTGCACTTCTCTTTCTTGAGAGGTTTGATAATGCTCTTAAGTTGGTGGGAGTTGTGTACACCAGGAGTGCAGGATCAGGCCATGTATTTGTAATGAAGGAAGTTATCTGATTCTTCTGAAAGATAAGTGCTATATAAACAGAGGATTAACTTTTCTTGCAGTATAGCAACATAAAGTTTAAGTGTAATGTGTAGCTTTTAATAGCATTTATTCATTTTCATTTGTGTTCATGGTATTTTTTAACTTTTTAAAGGCATAGTTATATGACAGACTTTTTAAAGATTTCACATAGAATATTAAAAGAAATGCAAATGTATTCAAAATTAAGATACACTAATGTCATGAAAGCCTTAAAAAAACAAGGAAAACTTTAGCTGACTCTATTCCTGTTCCTTTGTATTTAAAATTGTAGTGCTTTTAGTTCAGTTTGAAATTGCACAGGAACTCCACTTATCTATAAAGAAGAGGCCACTGTTTCACTGACTTTTTTTCTCTGAATGCATAGTCTATGTAATTCTTTCTCCTCTGTAACTTATTTATTTTGAAATTAAAGAAATAAACACTGTTTTAGCAGCCTGGCATTCATGAGCAATCCTACAATATGCAGAATGATGGAGACTTTTTTTTTTCCTTTTCCAAGGAAACAGATTAGTTTCAAGTTTCCAAGTATTTAAAAGGAATCATGTAAAAACATAAATATATAGCTGGAGGAAAACCAGTTATGAATTAAGAACTTATTTTGTGTACTGAGAAAAGGACTACTTGTGTACTTCTACGCAGTGAAAAATACAGTGGGGAGATTTATATACACAGAGAAAATGAAACAATGGGTGTTACCATACACACTGTAACGAGAGTGATCAGGTAAGGTGACAGAGCCAGAAGAGTACCCAGAAGTTACCTACTACAGGACAGGCCCAACAAAGAAAATAACAGAACGCCACTAGCCATCATCGTCAGCCCCCAACTAAAACCTCTCCAACGCATCATCAAGGATCTACAACCTATCCTGAAGGACGACCCATCACTCTCACAGATCTTGGGAGACAGGCCAGTCCTTGCTTACAGACAGCCTGCCACTGAATGCATCCGATGAAGTGAGCTGTAGCTCACGAAAGCTTATGCTCAAATAAATTTGTTAGTCTGTAAGGTGCCACAAGTACTCCTTTTCTTTTTGCGGATACGGACTAATACGGCTGCTACTCTGAAGTTTGCCTTTGTGTATAGTTGTCTGTGGTTTTTTTTTTAATATGGCATTAAATGTTAGCGCCAGATCACAGAAAACTTTCTATCATTGTGAACCCAGGATATTATAACATATTTTTGTTCAGGTACACCCAAAGTTCCTGTTACCACAAGAATCTTCTCTGGTTATGGAGTCTCATTGACTACTAATGCAGGGACTTTTGCCATTGCATATTTTTACGCATAATTTCTTTAATTTGGAATGACGTATTTTTGCATAATTTAGATATAGACATCTGGACAATTTACTCAGCCAACGTAATGTTCTGTTTTATCAGAAATGTCTGCGCAATGTGTTCTCTGAACTGTGTGTCAACAGTTAACTGTTTAATATTTTAAATAAAGAATTAAGCTTTTGCAGTGGAAAGTGTAATGGAAATTAAGCTGAACCTCTTGGAGCAGATTATTAAAAGGGCAGTGTCATAATTATTTACCATTTTAATATGTGCAATGTCAATAGCATTAGAAAGTGTGACTAATCGGATGATTACAATATTATACTACTTCTTATACTGATAAGGGAATATTTGAAGTGTACTTTGGACCCTCTATATTTCTTCAAGTAACTGTACTGTTGGCTTTAAAGAAAACTTATACGAGACGTGATTTGCAGTTTCCATACAGGTAAAGTTACTAAAACAGTGTTTGAATTTCTACCTACACAAACTGCATATTTTATGG
Organism: Lepidochelys kempii; assembly: GCF_965140285.1. NCBI lineage: Eukaryota > Metazoa > Chordata > Testudines > Cheloniidae > Lepidochelys > Lepidochelys kempii. Next base: position 197,868,814 of record NC_136382.1, read on the forward strand.
TACACATTTTACATGGTTCAACATGCCTAGCCCAAAGATTCAAACAAGTATTTTAGCACCATACTTTAAAAAAAAATGTAATGAGTAGATCTTCATTGTGGGATTGGGCCATAAAAGATTTGATTCCCAGTTAGCGCTACAGACTAATATAGTTCTGGGGGAGTGAGTGGGATTCTGTTTTAGCACTCATGTCTTCCACAGAGTTGTTAAAGAAATTGCAGTTTCAGAATATTGGTTTCTGACCATGTGAGAACAAGAAAGAACCTAGGGCTGTCATTTAGATAAACAACTAAAATCCCATTCTTCTTGTAGCCTTGATTCAGGAAAGTGCTTAAGCATTGCTCAAATTAAGTGTGCTGAAGTGCTGTCTTGAATAGGGATGCTTTCCTGAATTGGCCATTTACTTGTCAACTGAGCACATTTGATCTGGAAGTTAGTGAGATTCCAAAAAATAATAATTTTTACGAAGTCACTTTTCAGTGTAAAACTACAGCTTATTATACTATTGTTTGATACTTTGTGTTCTGCTCTTTGGCCTTATTGTATTATTTTCAACAGCCTATGAATACAATGATATTTTTTTTTGTTCAGTGATAAGTGTAGAGAAGATGAATTCAGTATCTTCAGGTTTTAAAAATAGAAACCTGAGTTTTTATTCATTTTCAAAATGATAATTTTTGAGCTTTTTCACTCTGTAATTTGAATAATTGGTTCACAGCTTTTGAAAAATTGCTGTACAAATCCAGGTGAATCAAGCCATGAAATAAGCCTAAGCAGTTATTTGCCTCATAAATATGGCATGCTTATAGACCTTTGACTTATTTAAAATGAGGATCCTGCCTCCATGGGAACTGACCTTATTGTGACCTGTGGGATGATGCAAGGGTTATTTCTGTTTGCCTGGCCTTCCTTCTTCTGGTGCCTTCCCTTTACTTGTTGGTTTTCCACAAAGGACAGGTTGACCTTTGGGTGACAGCATTCCAGTGACCTTGTGGCGGGGAGGGGGAGGAGGGAGGGAGAGAGGGAGGAGAGAGAAAGACAGCACTGAGGGAGCAATAGCAGGTCTTGGTACGAAAACTCACCTGATCATTCCTTAACGAGAGTTAAAAGAAGCTGCCAGTAGGAGTAGGATTTATTCTTGCTCTCTTGCTGACCCTATCTCCCCTACTCTGGCAGGGGTTGCAGTAGGGAAAGACAAGTTTTCTTGTACTGACGTTAGCAAAGTGTGTGTGTGTGAGAGAGAGAGAGAGAGAGAGACTATTGCTTTCATAACTTCGAGGTAGTAATTGATAACGATCCTTATTTACAACATGCTGGGCATGAAAATGATCACTATATTTGGGGTTAGAAAATTTCTCCCTCTTCAACTTCCATCCCCACACCCACTCACAGCACACTGATTAAGCTAGATGTGAATTTTCACCTTTCTCTATAGTATTCTGTAGAGCTTACCTGGCTGAAACCGAGGTTGGAAGAACCCAAGAAAGTGCCCCCATAATGGCTATGGGTGGACTGATGCAATCCTAATGAAAAAACTGTGTGCAATTGTATTTCTGAGTTCTACAGTTCAGAGGAAGTTTCTCTTCATGGTGTACGTTTTTCTTAAAACGTGTCCCAACTTCATGTGGAGGGTATCCTTGAAGTTGGTTGTTGTGCCTTCCTTTCTCAGAACTTTTGTTCATGTTTGGGAGTCCATGCACTAGGGACAGTGTGGGGATGAAATAGGACACTGTGGTGATTTTAAAAAAGAAATCTGACAAACACATTGTATCATATGTAACCATACTGACCCCCAAATAGGTCATTGGCAGGAGTGGATCTTTTAGATCTACAAGACAGACCTCTACAGCTTGCGCTAATGGAGTAACTGCAGTAGTAGGCTGTTGTGCTCTATGTGAACCATCCACTAAAGGGGAATGTGATTCCTGGTGGTTTCACAGGTCAGGCAGCTTCTTTCTTCTCCACACTGCCTGGGTGCTATCAGAGGGCTCTTGAGAGCAGAAGAGAAACAGAACCCTCATCTTGGTTCCGGTGCCCAAGGAGTCTCTGGTTGCCAAAAGGAGCAATTGCAAGGAAAGCCCTGCTTAGTCCTGAAACCCCAGTATGGAGCAAGCTCAGTTGCCTTTTGCAGGGTAGTGCATGTATAACCCACACACCACCTAGGTGAGGTGCTCTGTCCTATCTAGTGACACCGAGACCACTTTACAGCCTTAGCTAAGGGGTGCTAGACTCTCTCAATTAACTATTTTTTAACTTTGGTAAAAGTGTATTTTCCCCTAATGTTGTTCTCAGAAATGGATAAACATTCTAGCTGAAAGTTTCAAAACCGCACGTCCCTCAGTGTGAGGCAGACACCTGGCATGGAAGATTTTCAGCCCAAATCAGGCTCGCTGATGGGGAAGGGGGAAATTGCCCAGGGGCCGCCACTGCTGCGGTAACCCTTTGAAATCACCCAGGCAGGCTGCAGGTCTCCTAGGCGCACGCGAGATGACGACCCCTCCAGGTCCCATGCTTTGGGGGGGCCCGTGGGCTGGCATGATGGGCTGGCATGATTGGCCAGCCCAGCACGGTCGGTCGTGGAAGTGATGGGGTTGGTCCCAGAAGTGACAGATTCGTCACTTCTGCCCTGGGCCCCACACCTGCCTAGGGACAGCACTGAGGCCTGGAATTGTTGTCGGCTGGCCTGGCCCAAATGGCTTAAGTTCAGCAAAATTGTAAAGTGTTGGGTAACATTAACTGTGCTGGTGCTACAAGCTCTGTCTGTAATGCATACACTAATAGGGTGCATGTGTATGTAATTTTCAGGAATATGGCCAAAATAAGAGATTGATCATGGAATTCAGTTGATTTTCTGGTTGTAGATCTGAATAAATGAACAACACATCACTTTTAAATCATAATTAACCATTTTATTTTTAATGGTTGTCAGTAAATTTAAACTTTGTTTACCAGCCGAAAGGAGAAGCATTTTTCATTGCTCTTAATTATTCATAATTGATTTTTCTCCCTCAGTTATGATTTCTGGACAACCTAGCAAGCCTATTTTTGCCTGAGCAAGGGATGTTAGCAAGTGATTTGTTCTGCTGAAAAAATATGTTTAACTTTAAATATTTCATGTGTTGCGCTGGGCCAAAACTGCCAGCAATTTGCAAACGGCCATCAACCTGTAGTGTTTTGAAGTATTCAGTCTTGTCATATAGAAGCGTTATAAAGTACGTATATGAGTAGCTCTTAATAAATATTTAATATGTGATAGATGTTTTTGTCTGAAATTACTTTTTCACTCGAACAATGATTTAAGCTCTACATTTTAGTTTTATAAGGTGACATTTCTACAATATCAAGGAATTGCCGAACGCAGTTTGAATGTCCGAGAGCTGCAGGGCAGCGTTAATCATGAAATCATTTGTTTTCTGAACGCTTGAAAACTTTAATTCATATTTTACCATTGTGGGGTTTTTTGGTTTTTGTTTGGGGGTATTTGTCTTGTCATTGTAACATTTTGGCTTGACAGAGGCAATGTTGGAAAATATTGTTCAGATTTATGTCAGGCTTCTGTATTTAAGGGACCTTGCATAGCAAGTCAGCCCACGTGTGCAAACATTGTAAGGTCTTGCAAGACCGATAGGGGTCATATCAATTAAATGAATAGGCAACAGTCATTCCACTGTCACTAGACATATATCTTGTGTGTTTAGAAGTGCCACTAGAAAAGTGTATGCTTTGTGATACACAGCTGTGAGATTTGTTAATTTCTTTTTTTTTTTTTACAATGTCAATTTCACTTGTATAAAAAAAATAAATCCTGGAGTTTTGCTGTGTGGTTTATATTTAAAACCGAAACAAAACCAAAACCAGACTTCAATAATAAAGGTACCTTTATATCTAAACCTTGTTTTTTAATTTTATGTAAATATTATACGAAACCTTATTTCAAAACAAGCTATTGTTTCTAATCTTGTTATATACATCAATATGTTATTCTTTAAAGATGTTACCAGAAATCATTTAGCACTTAAAGGTTGCACTTTTACTCATGCTGAATGGTACTTTTCTCTCTGAGTAGTCCCAATGGAATCCAGCACTTGAGGAATTGTGTACAATTGAAATTATGGCTGCAACTGTTATTTATTTATTGCTGTCAATATTCTATGCTTCTTCTGTTACATTATAGGTTATACTAATTACTCAAGCTTGTTGGTTTTTCAGTCTTCCAGGCTCATTATTGAGGAAGATTGTTTATTTAAAGTGTGACCAAATAGAACTCTCTGTTTTCCATCCCTTATGCTTACAAATCCCATATGAAAATCCAAACTCTTCATACAACACCAAAAGTAGCACATAACTTCCATTCAGCCAGCATTACTAGAGGGTTCTTTTGAGTAATCCTCCTAATCTGCTTTACTGACTAGTCCTAAATAACCCATTTAGAGAATTTCTGAATAGCAAGCTTGGAATTCCCATTTGAAAATTGAAATCTAATTTTTCAGTCTTGTTTATTTCCTTGTGACCTTTTGTACAGTGTCCAACTTGAGGTATGTCTGTGCTGCACATTCATTTTGATGGAGTGTAGAATACATATGCTACATGCCCCCCGAACATGGATAAATAATAGTGTAGACAGTGAGGCACTGCTTAGGTGAGTAGAACATAGACTTGGTTGAACTCTGGGTCTGTACCATACTGGGCTCTCTACTCGCCCAAACAGTGCTTACCCCTTCTAAAAACAGCAGTGGAGTGTCCTGGAGCTGCCTTCCTACTGCTGGAGCCTTTCCCCACCGCAGGGAGCTGTTAGAGCCTTTCCCCACTGCAAGGAAAGACTCCTGCGGTGGAGAAAGGCTCCAGCAGCTCACTGTGGCGGGGAAAGTCTCCAGCACTGGGAAGCTGCGGAGACTTTCCACACTGCAGTGAAAGTCTCTGGCAACAGGCTCTGGCAGCTGCCCACTGCCCAAGGTTTTGCTCTAGAGGGAAGAGCTCTGACAGGGAGGCAGTGGAGAAGGGCATGGGCAGAGAGAAGCTGCCAGAGGCTTTCCCTTCTGCCTCCTCTGTGGTCACAGCTTGCTTTTCTCCTCTCTGTGTAGCTACACATACCTTACACGCAGGTGATGTGCAGTGTAGACGTTGCCTTACTGATTCATTAAAAAGTGTTAAATAAATAGAGAATTAACAGTAATACCCTTTTTCTGCTTTGAGAATAAAGTAAATTTTGTCATTGCAGGAACAAACCTTAGCCCTTAGGAAAGAAGGAATTGGTGTCGTTTTAGATTCAGAACTGCCTCACCTCATTGGCATTGATGATGATCTTCTCAGTACTGGGATCATCTTGTATCACTTGAAGGTAAACACACTTCTGTGCTTCCGCAGTCTTTGTCTGCCTCATGCTTTTTAAATGGACAACTTTAATTATAGTACTAATTTATAATCTATAGTAAGTGATCATTACATTTCTCCAGCACTGTGACATCATCTGTAAAAAGGCTATAACTTGTTCAAATTAAAATATGAATCAATTAGAGCGTAGGTCTATCCTGAGGGTCAACTCTTGAACCTACGATAGACATATGACATTCTTGTGAGCTCTAGTGGTTTTTCATTCGTCTTGTTATAAAGCTTGAATTGAAATCCAAATATAGATTAATTGCCTAAGAACCATCAAGGTGGTTTTGCTCAGTCCAAGTAAAATTTGAACTAACAATGTTTTATAATAAAGATTGTCTGATAAAGCAATTTTAAATTGTTACTAGATAATCAAAATACTATGTGTAAACAGTACTTTGATCCGAAGTTCTGTGTTCGTGGGGATGAGTAATAGGATACGTTTTTAATCTTATTTTGAAGAGTTAAAAAAATAGCTTTTTTTCCATGTCTAGGAGGGCCAAACGTATGTCGGCAGAGAAGATGCTGCCACAGAACAGAACATTGGTAAGAAAGTTGAGGCATTTTTCACATCCATCCTTCCTTGTAATGTCCATTTCTCTTCCAACATCCAAACATATAACATGTTTAAAATTTCCCCTCCTCTTTAGTTACTGATATTCATATATTTTGCTGATTATGAATGTACATTAATACTCTTTTAAAAAACAAAATACACAAGAGAACTGCATTTCAATACAGTGATTTTTATTATCATAATTCAGTGGGACTTGGCTCAAAGAGTGTCTAATAGTATAATTTTTAAAATAGTTCGTGGGTTTTGGCAGACCTTCCGACCCATGCACCATGAGATGCATTATTAACCTGGTCATTGTAAAACTGAAACAGTGCCCTATGATGATGATGTCCTTTTCTGTGTAGTAAACTGCTGTAGTCAAGACCACGATCATTTGCTTAACCTCTTGGCATGCTGACGGTATTTTTGTATGGTCGTATTGGAAGCTCCCCAGGCTGATAGAGACAAGGCCTACTTAAACTGACCTGCATATTCTCTTCATGTTGGAATGAGAGCTAATTCTGGAGTACTGCATGGCACATGTTATGTCTAGTGACATTGATTGTAGTTTCTGCTGATAAATCATATCCTTTGGGTATAATTTGAGAAATTAGAATTGCGCAAATATTTATAATGAGTTTCTTTGGTCAAAATATGCCTGGCTTTGTGTTTGTAAACATTAAATTAGAGTGAGTCCCGGACTCTGAAATGTTTGACAAAATTGGGTATGATTATCTGATTGTGGTGAAAGACAGAAGCTATTTTTCCATAAAAATTCATGTGGGAAGTGAGAGGGAGAAGGAAAAAAGCTACGTGGTCTAGAGGATTAAGCACAGGGATGGGAAACCTGAGGTTCTGTTCTATCTTGAGCTATCCTTTAATAACTGTGATTGCAGACAAGTATTAAGTAGTCTACATTATAAACATCCTGTATTTTCAGATTAAATTTAACTGTTCCGAAGTTACTCATGCAGATAAAAATAATTGCTCCCCCAACTTATGATTTGTCTGGAAGGCATTATTGTCCAGTGGAATTAGAAGAAAAGTTGTCCCTACCAAAAAAGAGGCAAATCAAATGTCCGCATGGGTTGATGGAGAAGACACAGAATATTGTCCAGAGTAAAGTGACTAATACATACTCAAATGCCTGGTGATGTGCACCCAAAATCAATGAAAAAAAAATCCTATTAAATGCTAGGAAAATAACTCTTTTCTTTGCTCTGGGGTGTTTTAGTTCTTCATGGCGTTGATTTGGAAAGTGAGCACTGCGTGTTTGAAAATCTCAGCGGTACAGTGAATTTAATACCACTGAATGGAGCACAGTGTTCTGTGAATGGAATTCAGATTACAGAGGCCACCCAACTAAACCAAGGTATTTGCTCAGAAAAACATATTTTCTCTCATAGTGTTTTGTTTCTCCCTGGTGATAACTGTGAAAAGCCTTTGCATCATAAGGATACAGTTGTTAAATTCAGCTTTAATTTTACTGTTCCATTCCTCCTCCCTCACTACCCAAAATAATCAGTAGAGCCTTTATTTTAGGTTTCTGTGGTTGAACTAGAGAAATATTATAATGGAAAGAGAATGTTTAATAAGTTTAAACCATTGTTATGAATTCACACTCATTGTTATTAAATATTTGAATTTATGGATTTTATACAAGAAGAGAAGGCTATGAAAGGTTAAAAGTCAGATTGTTTGTATATCTATAATAATGAAAAGGAATGCTAGTCCATGTTTGCTACTCCCTCTCTTCCCCCCCCCCCCCCCCTTGCCTCCCAAGTACCTAAAGGCCAACAGAGCAGGACTATTTTGGACAGAGGGAGTTTGTTCCAGACCTGCAGGCCCTTCATGGAGAACATACACTCCTGCCAATCCCTTTTAAATAGATGGCGATCCAGCTCAAGCACCTCTGCTGACTGCAGCTGCAGGAGAATGGTATGAGGAGAGGGGTGACGTCCCAAACAGGAAAATCACAAGCTGTTTAAGGCATTTGTAGATTTAAAAACAAAACCTTAAATTTAATCGAGAAACCAAGAGGCAGCCAGTGTAGATCATGGAGCACGGGTGCATTGTGCTGCCATTGGGAGGCACCAATGGATACATTTTGCACCAGCTCAAGTTTTTAGACTGACCTCAAACAGAAGTTCTCAACCTTTCCTGTTCCAGGACTACCCCAGAACCCCCCATTCATATAGCAATGCATGAAGCGTTGGGTGATTGTGACACCTCTGTGGGTCGCAGCCCCCAAGTGGAGAACCCATGGTGGGCTTCCCTTTATTAAAGTTCATAACTTTTATAGTCTCATCAAGTAGCTCTTTTAGTTCCACTGGTATTGTCTTTGCCACCAGAGCTTGGTGGTGAATTGAAAATTTTCAAATAGTTTGGGATGAAATAGATGCGAGTCTAGTCACAAGGTCACTGTGTTTTCCTGTCCTGGCTTGGGCACCATCAGTGCAAATAGCAGCACAATCATGCCAATCCAACCCAGTGTCAAGAATTGTCTGTTGGAAAGCTTCAGAGACCTTTCCTCCAGTAGCATGTCCTGCGTCAGTGGACAACAAAACAAGAAGTCTTAATGTATGGATCTTTCCCACTCATACTGAACAAATGTTAATTTGGGCAGAAAGCACATCAGTATTTTCATATAGAAGTACTTTCTCTCCTGAACTCCTGTAAATAACTGTTCTTCAACATTGGCAGCCACGTCATAAATTTGTCAACTTATTGCAACATAAGAGGGGAATTGCTTTTACTTGACTGGCAGTAGCCTGTCCCAGCATGCTGATGATGACATCTGAAGCACAGAGTACAACACTTCCCAAATTGTATGAGGCTCGGTAATTTTTCATTATTTGTAGTGTCACCCAAATATGAATGAGGACTTTCATATTTACAGTATTGCCATTTCATTCACCTCTGGTGATTTTTGTGAACTCAGAACATTTAACTTGAAGAAATCATTGGGTTTCTTCTGTAAAGTTAGTTGCTTGTTTCAAAATATCTCCATGCTCCCTCCTTTTAATGGCCATACACACACTCCAACTATGGCAGTAAATCCTAGGAGTGTTCCAGAATCTGGTAAGCATTCTGATACACATTTTGGTGTGAGTCCATTGAAGTGTAAGTGAGGGTTATTCATAGAAGAGGGAAGAAAAGGTAAGAAGGTGGGTGGGGAGCACTTGTTGCAACCACTCTACTGTTTGGATCCATGCAACAATGCAGGGAATATGTTCATAGAACTACGGTAAATTGTAGCCTGCCTTTATCACTGGCAAGAACAAGAAGCACTCTGCCTCTTTCTGTTCACCTTCATTAATATTTTTAAGGTTATTTGCACTTTTATTTTTCAATTTATTTTAAGCACCTAAAAATGTAATCCTAACTTTGAATAATGCTAAAAGCATTGACATTAAAGGGCAAACTGCACTTTAACAACTGAGGTGTGAAGGAGTTCAGTTTCAGTGTAATGCCTGTCTCACCTTAAATAGGGCAAAGTTCAGCTGGGCCCTAGAAGGAGCTAAAATTTTGAACTCCATTCCCCTCTCTCAAGCCTGTGTAGTGATTGTTCCTCTCATGAGGATTAGGGAAAGAGACAAGAGATCTAGTTGGCTTGATTAGGGATTGTCAAGCCTGCTCATTGATTCAGTTGGGTCACCATTCCAAAGGGCTAGAAGCAGATTTCTCCATCCCAGCAACAAAAGCATCCCCCTTCCCATCTTCCTAGACTCCCCCAAAATTGCTGTTGTAGGAGGATAATTGTGTGAATGGGGTTAGGTATAGGCAATTCAGTTAGATTTGGTGGCACAGTTTTTGCCATGGAAAGATGGCATCCTATAGGGTTTAGGTGATTAAATTCATTTGGGGATGAGAAGGAATTTTTCTTATGGTGCAGACTGCAAGTACAGTTAAGTTTTCTTGACCCCTTCACTTTCTCTGGAATATTTGGTGTAGGGGCTGCATGGGTTTGCATTGGATAAGTTATAGAGGTTGTTGGTTTGAACCAGGTTTTTGGCAAGCAGCTGTCTTTTCTCCCTAATAAAATGTCTAAACATTTTATTGCAGATTTGTATTGGCCGTGGTCTGTTGTAGTCTTTGTGAAATTTTAGTGCCAGAGCATATCCCAAGCACAACTGGGGTGAGTGTGGCCATTGCATACCAAGAGTTAGGATTTGTGGAGGAGCCCTTTAGTATACTATGCAGGGTGAGGCTCTCCTCAGTTGTGCTGAGTCCACATGAGAAGGGGCAGATTGGAGTTGCTGTCAGAAGTATTTGAATTAAATCATGTGACTGTATCAGATAAGGTTTTGCTGCCCAGTATAGGAATTTTTCCTTTGTTAAAATTATTTCATCAGGATTTTCTGTTGTTTGTTTAAGCCAGTGATTCTCAAACTGTGGTTCATTGAATGCTTGCTGATGGCGTGGTGCAGTGTAGCTACTTCTGTATCCATCTAGGCATATAACTGCAAAGGAGCTGAAATAAGAAGGAGCCAGCCTAGTTGCCTTTACTAGATGGGTGTGTATTTACTCCAGGGGTGTGGAAGAGGTGTTCCTGGGGTAGAAGGGAGTTTCCCTGCTATATTCCTGCACATGCCTTTTCTTGGACAGAGATGCCTGCAGAGCAGACTCCATCTTGGCCACAAGGGTGCTAAAGTTATTAACACACACACACACACACACCCCTCACCCCCCCACAGAACTCATTAGCTAGCTACTTGTCATGCTGTTCTGTAATACACGTATCTTACCACTGATTATTAATGTTTACTTTCTCAACCTGGAATCTCAGCACCTTTAAATATCTGCTCTCGGTATTTGTAATTTACTGCTGAGACATTTAAATGTGTCCTTTCATTAGTAAATTACCATTTATTTAGAAATGTGTTAGTGTTTAGATTTCCCTCGGAATAAATGAACATAATTATCACTTCCTTCTCCAAATTACTTCAAACATTTGTAAATTCTAGTTAATGTGCTTTTTGTCTAAATACAACTGTAATATTTGTAATACTGTAATTACTGTAATATTTTCACCTAATAAAAAACATTTTACAAGATTTTCAGCAGCATTAAATACATATTTAAATGTTTGACTGTTTTCCATTTGGAATAAATCCAAGCCTAAAACCAGTTTGGATCCAGATTTAGGCCAAAATACCATCACATTTTTACTTTAAAAAATCCCCCCCCCCTTTTTTTTTTAGAATTCAACTAAAAATAACTTTTGCCTTACAACCAGGGAGATTCTCACTATGCATCAGTTAGCTTTAATGGTGGCAACAATTTTTTTCAATATGGTGGGGATATGTGTGGTGATATAATGTGCAGAACGTGCACATTTTATTTTCATCCAAATGTTTTTTTTTTTCTGTTGAAACTGGATACGAGTGGGGAGAAATCAATTCCATTACCAGATAAGAATTCCGCGAGTGGTAGGGAACATGCCTATTGATGCTGTCTGATAAACCCTTTCCTTTGCCACTTACTCACACTCTTCCTGAATGTAGATACTTAAATTAAAAAAAATTAATAAATCACGCAGCCCATAGCAGATCCAGTTGTTCCCATGACAACGTTAACTGTACACTTTGCTCACATTCTGATGGGGAATTGCATTGCTCAATATTACATGATTATACAATGTGACCTCTTATTTAGCAAATATTGTGCAAACTTTGGTTAGACTTAAATATGTTTTTTGTTCTGTTTTAATGTTGATACTAACCTAAATAAGTGCTCTCAAGTTGGAATAAAAATTGTATAATCACGCTTAAGTAATAGAAAGCATAATACTAAAATGTTAGTTTGTAAAATGTAAATCCCCATCTGTAAAATGGAAAAAATAACATTCCCTCTACTTTACAAGGGTTTTGTGGGGATACATACATTAAAGATTGTGAGGCATTCAGATATTATAATGATGGGAGCCATGTAAGTACCTTAGATACATAACAATCTAAATGTGCAGCTAACAATGAAGTGTCCTCCTTTGTATGCGTAATCACTTAGTTTAAAACATTCCTACTTATTTTTAAAACCATTTTGTCAGATTTGCAGAAACAATAATGCTTATCTACATACTGATTCTGAAATTTCAGTTGACTTGTTTGTTGTTTTCATTTGGTGGTTAAAGTTTTTACAATGAATGATTTTTACACTCTGAAATAGATTAAGGAGTTTCACTGAAATCAGTCCCCCTCCACCCTCTAAAACTAATCAAAATAACCTTCCAGCAGAGACCAAGAATGAAAAGGAATATATTTGGGGAAATTATAATCATATGAAATAGTGGTAGAATGGAAATAGTTTTACAACTTAAGCTGTAGTGGTTATGACCAGCAGGAATCTGTTTAATGTGCGTTCATAAAAAAGTATAGTCAATGCATTTCATGACAGAAAGGCCAACTGCATCACGTAAATTACAGAGATGGTATCGAGATGACTTTGCAACACAAACCTTCATGAACAGTAAATCTTTTTAAGATTAGACTGGGATGAAATGCAATAGCACTGTTACTATAATCCAGAATTGAAAGCAAAGGATGTTTGATTTCACCTTTTTGTGTGATAATGCCAACATTCGGTGCCGTCTGCAAAGGATGTTTCTATTTTGCAAGCTTTTTCTATATTGATTTCCATAATGAATTGAGAGCACACTACATGCCCCAGGTATTTAAATTCATCCCTCATCAACCATTTCAAGAAGAGAGTTGTCTGACAAATATTTTAAGAAGACTGCTGTGCCAAAATTAAACTGTGTTCTTGCTGTTTGCTATTAAAATATTGCCTGTAAATAATCTTTGAATATTGTCAAAAGCAAATTGATGATTTAGGACAGCAACTCTAGAAACAAAGCCACTGCAGTAAACAGTTGTACTGGCCACTAATAAATGATGATCTTCTGTTTAGGTCCTTAGACTAGCGCTCAGGAAATCTAGGTTTAATGTCCAGCTCTGCCGGAGGCTTCCTGTGTAACCTTCCCCACCGCATGTGTCTCAGGCACTCTGTGCCTCTGTTCCAAATTGGAAAATTGGAAAAATGGGGATAACACCTGCTTTCTCATGCCCTTTGTCTGCCAGATTTATTTAGGTTATAAAGCACTTCCGCGTGTGCAAAGTACCGAGCATAAGGAGAATCTGCAGGCATTACCAATGTATAAATAATATCTACAAATACATTATTAAAACTTTTTTTTGGCCAAGTTTTGTTCAAAGTAGAACAAAAAGGAAGGGAGGCCATGGAACAAGATGGCATCCACATTATATACAATATACACAATAACTTACAATCAGAAACAAACATGAATGCTTACTTTAAGAATCAGTGGAGACTATACCAATTGATACTCATGCTCTTCTAAGTATTCAGACAAAATGTTAAAGATCTCGCACTACACTGGAAAGAAACTTCTGCAAATTAGCAAAATTGCTCACATCTGAAGATGTCAGTTTTCCATTTTAGTTGTATAATTATTTTGACCGATAGACTTGCTGCTCTCATTACCAGTATATATACATTAGGAAGTCTAGATCACCTGAAATAAATGCCATAACCACAAGTCTAACAGGAAACTCCAGTAGGGCCATTTGGGGTGCTGCCTATATATCAGGACTTAAATGCTGACCTCATCGAAGTCAATGGGAGTCTTGCCATTGACTTCACCAGGGCCAGAACTTCACTTCAAATTTTTATTCATGATTATTAAAGACCATGTAGATTGTGATCACAGTAAAAACCAACTTGTGTTCTCAGTAAGGCAGATTCTCTTAATCAAGTGGAACGTTACTATCTAAGGGCAGAATTCGATCCTAACATACTTGGCTTATTGAAGTAAAATATGACACCTTTCCTCAAGCTTTGCCTGACTGTGCTGGCAAGTTTTTCATCCATAAAACCAGGTAAACCTATGGCTATTTAAAAAGAGTTTCTGTTTTATTATAGCAGTAAGACACCATTGACAACACAGTTGTTATTAGAATATTATTAAAATTGGCTTTAATGTCCTTCAAATCTGGCAGTAGTTGCCCAGAAATGTGTTTTTATTTGTCACCTGTAATTGATTAAACACAGAACATGTTGACCTATCTGAATATAATGGGGGGCTATTGAATAATTTGAGATAGTCATGGTTTTGGTTCATGAAATAGATTTTCAGTATCATAGTCAGATGACCCTCTTTTGGATAATGGAGAGCTTTGGATCAATGTTTATCTGTTTCTGGTTGGAGGAATGAATGGCTGAGAGTACAGATGATGACAGGGTAATGGAGTCTTCGGAACGTATAGTAGCTGGTTCAGCTCTCTCAGATCATTAGTGATTGAAAGTCATTGCCATTCGGCATGTGTTTTCATCTGTGTTGAGTAGTGGACAGGTTACATTTGACAATAACTGGCACCTTTCAGAGTCCAGAGATTAAATGGGTTGGAGACTGAACTGTCCTCTAACCAAAGAAGAGATCTCGCCAAATGGGCCTTGAGTTATACATAGGTAAAGCAGTGTGAGAAATCTCCTACTGCCATCTCCACTGCTTGCCTCTGTTCTTTTGGACAAAATAGTCCAGACTTGGTTAGTCTATATTTTGTAGAAGACCTAACATCTTATGTATTTTATAGTAGTAATAGGGAGGAACAAGGTATATACTACAACAACTATTAATGCAGCTCCAGCTCCATCTAAACATTTTTTTAAAAACCCCAAACCTTAGTTGTTAGAATAATGCTTTTTCATTTTTGTCTTATGTTTTAGAAGTCCGTGCTCTTGTCAGATGACTGAGGAAATTATTGGATATCTCCTGGTATAGTATGCTGTCAATAAACCTGTGTGTGTGTTTTTCCTGCCAGGTGCTGTTATATTACTTGGGAGAACCAATATGTTTCGCTTTAATCATCCCAAGGAAGCTGCCAAACTGAGGGAAAAAAGAAAGGTGAGTACCTGAGGAATTCAAATCTTTTAATAATTTTTGTTTCTAATATGTTTAAATATTCACTGGTTTAGATTATTTTTTGCGTTGCTTCACATCAAAATAGTTCATATTTTGTCAAGGAGAAAAAGTAATATTTCTGTAAGCACAGCAGAGTTTCTTTAATACTAGTGATAATCTTTTAATTCTATGTTCTGTTAGAGTGGACTACTGTCTTCCTTCAGTTTATCTATGACAGATCTTTCAAAATCTTGTGAGAACCTCTCAGCTGTCATGCTTTATAATCCAGGGTAAGTATATTGTAAACAGTAATTACACAAATAGCAATAATTTGTTCTTGAAAAATTTAGTTTAAATGTATTTTTAAATATCAATTTAGATGAAGTGTTCAGTTCGTTAATTAATTTATTGTGTACACTATGATGTTTGTGCCAAAAATGTAGGATAAAATTTTTAAAGATTCCAAAGTGACGTAGGCTCCTAAATCATTTTTGAAAATGGGACTTAGGCTATGAAGGTGCTACTAAAGTCAGTTAACTAATTTTGAAAATTTTACCTAAATGTCTACTTTACATAGGAGGAGAGCATTACATCAGTGAGTAGCCAGTCCTGCCTGGAGCTCAGCCCCCAAACATGAGAACTGTCCTGTTCTAGAGAGCAGCCTCGCACACCAAGGTGTTTGACACTAATAAAATTGCCATGTATAGAGTTCATAAGGCAAGTTTTGCAAGAGCAAACAAGACAGTTCAGTAGAATTCATGATATAGCAAATTTTCCATTTGTCCTAATTTTGCATGCAAGATATTTCTCTTTAAAAATTACATGCATATAATTTATCCTCTCCAAACAAAATATTTAACTGCAAATCACTCAAGGTTGCTCAAGTCCATGTAACATCAATAAAAGCATACTAAGGGCAGGAAATCAATGTCTCAAGTCATTACTAGCCCTTTCAGCATGTAACAGTGACTTTTGCTCTGTATTATGACACAAACATACCACCTGCTACTAGTCACCACCTCCACACTTAACATGGAACCTTTCATTCCAACCAGGAGTAATGGATGTTCCATGATTGAAGTGCCTAGTTTAGAGTATGGTGAAGAGTTTTAGTAGCTAATTCGAGTTAAGTTTGTTGCTGCTGATTGTTAGTGGAGGTGGTTAAGTTAATAAAATATAAAACTTATGTTTGAGGTTGTTTGTTCAACGTTTGTACTAGATCCCTTGAAGTGATTTACTGAAGAAGTATGGTGTTGTTTTTTGCTTTCTCAATAGCTAACATTTTGTGCTGAGGGAGAAAGTTGCATGTGTTTGAGAAGTGTTTAAAGTGGATTGAAACAGGAGCGGGAAGCAGTCATCTTGCCAACCAAGCGGAAGGGGAAGCTAAAAGAAAACATTGCTTATCCATGCCAAGGAGAGAAGGGGGATTCTGCTAGGGAGCAGCCATTTACCCAGGCCAGGGAAAGGAGCAGGATCCACTGCTTTACGTCTTTGATCCTTACTTTAAAGCCAGTATAGAACAAGAGGAAGGAGGGATTTGTGCTGCAGGTAGTTTTTCAAAGAGATGTCTTCTTCTTTTTTCCCTCTCTGGATCTCCCAGCTCAAGCTCCATTCTGCCCCCACCCGCCCTCCTTTCTCCCATAGTCTGACTCCTCATGTCCCCTCTGCATGTCTGCTCATCTCTTTCAACCCCCCCGGTCCCCAATTCCTGTAGAGCTGATGTCTGATGCTCTAAGGAACTTAGAGGGGGTGATTGGGAGGTTTAGGGGAAGTGGATTTTGATTCAGCTATTTGGGGATGCCTAGGGTGAGAGGGGGTCCCATGATTCTGCATGTAGGCATCAGCTTGTCTGTCAGAAGAAGAGTTTATTCTTCAAACACCAATACTGTGATGCACAGACACTGGGCTTCCCTCTGCCTCTTGCACCCCATGCACTGATTGCATACAAGTCGTCTTATGCTCTCCCTCCCCCCCCCATCTCCCCATCACAACCCCTGCATACATCCCTGCTAACCTATAGCTCTCCAAAGCCGTTCTCCTGTGGCTCATCTGTCTGCTCCTCCATCTCCCTCCCAGGAGCCAACCCCCATACTGCCTGCTGCCTTATTTGTCTCCTTCGTTCCCCATGGTCTCTAAGCAGTGCGGCTAGGGAGGCAGGTTGGCAGCATCTGAAGGCAGAAGTAGCTGATGTAACTTGACAGCTCTATTGGCTAGTTCTGGTGTAACATAGGTTACCCCAAGTAAGGAGGACAAGAATGTGTCTAATTTTAAAACGTCGAAAGTGGTGTGTCTCTACTGTTATCCAAGAGTATGGGGGAGTGAGAGTGAAGATTGGAAATCGTGGCATTATTTTTAATGAGAATAACCCTCAGAAATTTGATGAAACAAGGTAGTCCAAAAAAGGAACAGACGCTTCCTCTAAAAAAGGTAGTAAATATTTTACTGAAATGTTGCAAAGAAAATTGTCCTCTTAATAGTTATAATGGTGTTTGGATACGGAGGGTTAAATTTTGAAGTCACTTTGGTAAATTTTACCCTAAATTGAATGACATCCCTGAATAATGGGGTGTTTGTCCTCCGTTGTATCTAACGCTTAACTATGGAGTCATTCTCCATGTCTCCCTGATTTGCAGGATAGGATATTTAGTGATAACTTCAGTTTAAATAATGCATTCAATTCTGTAGCTTATGTATAAAAATGTTGTTTGGTTTCCTTGACACATGATTATTGCTGTCTTGCCAGAAAGCTACCCACAGGAAACTCAAGACACTGAACTGGTTGCTCATAAATTTCACATTTATCTTTCCTGAGGGAGGTGAAAAAGAATTTTTAAAAAGTGGAAGTTTTCCCTAGCCTCCCAAAACTGATTGATCTAAAAAAACTACTACTGACTGTTCGTAAGATTATTCCTTGTAAAGCGGAGGTGGGGGTTCTTGGAGAGCCCTTTGTTATAATTCTGCCTCTCCGTGCCTTTTCCAGGCTATTATCCTGTTTGAACACTGCTATGAACAATGGACTTATATCTCATGGTATTGACCACAACTGGCAGTCAGTGTAGACCAGGCAAATTGTGTTCAAGGTTGTCTCACTCTCAGTCATCAAACTTATGGTACAGTTTTGTAGTATAGAAAAGTATGTGATGGGAGGGTTGGGAATGATTTTTCTATCCCTGGAGGAGTTCACTGCATCTCCAGATACTGCCAGAATGTGCCTGCCAGACAGGATTCCTTCTTTGACCTCATAAAATACTTCTGGCATAGACCAGATTGTGTTCTGTGGCAAGGAATTTTGGGCAGGTCACCCCTGTCTTCTCTACAAGGTCTTCAAACCACTTGGGCCTCCCACTTTCTTTGAAATTACACAAGTTGAATAGTGTATTTGAACTATTAATATACTCAGTATTTTTCAGGAATAAACAGTTTTCCCCAAAGAACACTGTGACGCTGAGAGGCCAGGTGCCAGCTCATGCCAAGGCCCTGGGCCTCACTGAACACTGACAACTACATAGCTGAAAACCAGTCTGACTCACCAGTCTGGTGTCTTAGTATTGTTCAACAGACGTTAAGTTTGTAAGAATGGGTTTAGTGTTTAGATTTTATGAAATGCTTGTAGGATGCTGTGTGTATTAATTTTACTTATAACATCAGTGTACCCATGTTTTAAGGTTATGTTAAATGTTTGCATTGTAGTCCTCCGTAATTATGTGAGTCATCAAACAAGAAAGGAGCATTTAATAGTGTAGAAATGCTGGCTTCCTATGGAAGGTATTATGTTCTGCCACCAAGAAGGCCAATTGAAAGCTAATTAGCCATTGTGAAATATCAAAGAACAAAGACTTTGTTGATTGCTCCCCTACACCTGTGAAGAGGAGACATGCAGGTGGACTCATCCCATCAGCTTGAACTATGGGGGAAGGGAATAAAAATACCTGACAAGAAGGATCCTGTGCATCCCTATGCTGCTTGAACTCTGAGGGGTGAAGATTGCTAAACAAAAGCAAGAGTTCTCTAGTGCTTGGCCTGGCTTAGCCCTGAAGGACATATAAAGCTAGCATATTGCAGCTATTTTTTTCTATTACTTTTTGGCGTCTAAGATTGTAACTCATTTGTGTGTGTGTTTACCTGCTTTAATCTTGTAATTAACTCTTATTAACTAAGAAAAGAAATAAATCTTTAGTTAGTTTATTGTAGGATTGGCTACAAGCTTTGTCTTTGGTAAAAGATATAGGGTGCAATTGACCTGTGGTAAGTGACTGGTCCTTTGGGACTGGGAGTAACCTGAATATTATTGTGATATTTGGTGTAAAGGACCATCTGTCACAAAAACAAGCATGCCTGGGTGTCAAGATAGATCAGAGTAGCCAAGTGCGCTGTCTGTGACTCCATGTTAAGGTTGTTGTAGTGACTTAGGAGTTCACACTTGATACTTGGTTGGTGAAATCTAAGTATAGAGCTCACAACCAGTTGGGGGTTTATGCCCTACTTCTTAAGTCTGTCCTGAGGTTGGTACTCATGCTTGTGAGCCACTCCGGACAGCTTGACACTCGTGTATTCTTAGCAGGATTCACATGCTATGGGTCAGATGGGTTTAGAGATCATAACCTAGCTCTGATAAAAGTGTAAACTTGGTACTGAGAGGTTTAAAGGTTACACATTAGTCACGATGAGTGAACTGCAGTCATATGATGGTCTTGACAGAAAAGGGCTGGAATAGTTGTGTAAGGAGAGGGGAATATCCCATAAATAGAAAACTCCAGGAGCTGAGAGCTTTGCTCATAAGTGCTGACCAGAGAGAGTCCAAGAATCTTTCTGCCCCAGATGCCACAGAGGAAAACACCGCAGTTGAACTGGCCTGATTGCAGTACTGGGCAGCCCATAAAGAACATGAGCTTTGGAGACCTTGGTGAGATTTTTGGATCAGGAAGACAAGGAAGCTGAGAAGAGAGCCCACCAAAAACACATGGAAGCTGAGGACAGGGCACACAAAAGACAGCTGGAACCTCACACTTTGCGACTCAGAATACTGGAACAGCAAAAGGAGCTTCCTCAGCCTGTGAGTACACTCCCCCACCAACACCAGGGATAGGAGAAAGTCTGCCTTGTTATCAGAAAGACTAATTGCATTGAAGAGTACCCGTCCACCTTTGGGAAAACTGTGTGGGATGCACAAGTCGCAGAGGATAAGATGATGCCTATCCTCTTAACCAGATTAACTGGGAAAGCCGGACAAGTTTTTAATGATATGGAGGAGGGTGATGGTAAGGTGTATATGAAATTTAAAGAAAATGTATTGAAAAGGTTTGAGATTACCCCTGACACATATCAGCTGAAGTACAGACATATCAAAATGTTTGACAGTTTCACTCATGTTAAATATGTGCATAAAATGTGTAGTTTTCTGAGAAAATGGGTAATGGGGGTTGGGGCGGAAGGTAATTATGAAAAACTGTTTGATCTGATGGCCCAGGAGCAATTGTTATAGGTAAGGCTAAGACTTTGTCACGGATATTTTTAGTAAAAGTCATGGACAGATCATGGGCAATAAACAAAAATTGACTGAAGCCCATGACCTGTCCCTGACTTTCACTAAAAATATCCCTGACAAAATGGGGAGGCAGGTTCAGCACTCACTGCTGCTTGGGTTCGGGGTCCCCTGCTGCGCGTGAGCTCTGGGATCCCCCCCACCTGTGGCAGCTCTGGGGTTTCCCCCCTGCCTACGGTGGCTGAGCAGCTCTGGGGGGGTTCCTGGACCACCTGCAGTGAATGAGAGCTCTGGGGTCCCCCACGGGGGCTGGGCTGCTGTGGGGTCCCCTCACCCCCTGCAGCAGCTGGGAGCTCCAGGGGGTCCCCCTGCCACGGCTGGGCAGCTGCAGGGTCCCCCCACCAGGGCAGGGGCAGGGTGTTGCACAGGGGCCAGCTGGGAGCTCCAGCCCTAGGCAGAAAATGTCACAGAGGTCTCTGGAAGTCACGGATTCCATGGCATAATCTTAGCCTTAGTTATGTGTAGTTATAGATGAGGGAAAAGCAGCCATCTGTGACGACAAAAAAACAAACTAACAAAAAACCTACCACGGTTTTAGAGGCTGCACAAATTGCTGGTGAATAGGTTGAATCGAGAGCCCATGTGGGGCGCAAATCCCAGGGGAAGAAAATCCCCATGTCACCCAGGGTAAGAAGGAGGAGGAAATTGGAAATAAACCTAACCCCAACTTTGATTAAAACAAACAAAAAGCACCCCCAAGGGAGTCCAGGTTTTAAAGCCTTCTACCAAAAGGGGAAGGTAAGTTGTTTGCCATCACTGTGGGCTGCTTAAACTTAAGGTAACCCACGACCCACACCCCTATCTGCCACACTGAGTGCCACTACCATTGCTTCAGGGACAGCATCAGAGGAGGTATTTGGCCCAGTGAACTATATTAAGATTCACCCCCTGGGACCTCCTCACTCAGGCGCAGGGATGCCTGTGGCATCCCAGCCCTGGCCCACTCCACCCTATGGCTTGGTATTTTGATCCGGCATGCATGTAGATAGAGCATGCTCTATTCCAGTGCACGACATCCTTGTGCACAGCAGGAGACCATCGACCCCAACTATACATACAATATGATGGGGGCTAATTTAGCTACAACTAATCAGGAAAGAGATCTTGGAATCACTGTGGATAGTTCTCTGAAGATGTCCTTGCAGCGGCAGTCAAAAAAGCAAACAGGATGTTAGGAATTATTAACAAAGGGATAGAGAATAAGACCGAGAATATCTTATTGCCTTTATATAAATCCATGCTATGCCCACATCTTGAATACTGCATACAGATGTGGTCTCCTCATCTCAAAAAAGATATACTGGCATTAGAAAAGGTTCAGAGCAGGGCAACTATAATGATTTTAGGGGTTTGGAACGGGTTTCATATGAGGAGAGATTAAAGAGGCTAGGACTTTTCAGCTTGGAAAAGAGGAGACTAAGGGGGGGATATGATAGAAGTATATAAAATCATGAGTGGTGTGGAGAAAGTGAATAAGGAAAAGTTATTTACTTGTTTCCATAATATAAGAACTAGGGGCCACCAAATGAAATTAATGGGCAGCAGGTTTAAAACAAATAAAAGGAAGTTCTTCACTCAGCGCACAGTCAACTTGTGGAACTCCTTGCCTGAGGAGGTTGTGAAGGCTAGGACTATAACAGGGTTTAAAAGAGAACTAGATAAATTCATGGAGGTTAAGTCCATTAATGGTTATTAGCCAGGATGGGTAAGGAAGGGTGTCCCTAGCCTCTGGTTGTCAGAGGGTGGAGATGGAGGGCAGGAGAGAGATCACTTGATCATTACCTGGTAGGTTCACTCCCTCTTGGGCACCTGGCATTAGCCACTGTCGGTAGACAGGATACTGGGCTGGATGGACCTTTTGGTCTGACCCAGTAGGGCCATTCTTATGTTCTTCTGACCAAAGCTTACTATCAGGCAAAATGGAAGCACTTCACCACTTGGGTGCACCGTTACCCTCTGGACTTCATCTCCATTCCCTTCCTCCTAGACTATCTTCTCCAATTTAAGCTGACAGGCCTCACCCACTCCTCCAGCAGGGTCCATCTGGCAGCACTCAGTGCCTTCCTCCCTGCTGTGGATGGGTTCCTCCATCTTCACTCACCTGACCACCCTTCACTTCCTTAAAGGCCTGGTCAAGGCCTTTCTACTGGTACATAAAATTACCCGCTGTGGGGACATGAACATTGTCCTCTCGGCCCTCACTAAATTACTCTTTGAACCCTTCGCGACCTGCTCCCTCACCCATCTCTCCATGAAGATGATCTTGGTGGCAGTCACTGTGGCGCATTAGCGAGTTGGAGGCTATGATGGGTGAACCCCCCGCACACCGTCTTCCACAAAGACGAAGTCTCCCTATGCCTGCATCTCAAATTTCTCCCCAAGGTGGTCTCTCCATTCCTCCTCAACCAAAGCCTCCACCTTCCGATCTTCTACCCCAAAATGCACACTTTCCCCAGGGTGAAAACGCTGCATTCTCTGTATGTCCGCCCGTGCGCTGGCCTTCTACCTGCAAAGCACCCATGCCTTCCGGGCTTTGCCCAGGCTCTTCATCACCATCACGGAATGCTGCAGGGGCCAGGCCCTCTCTTTGCAATGGGTCCATAAATGGATCTCCCATTGTATTGCGGAATGCTACCTCCTTTTTCATGCCTCGCCTCCCACCTGGAGCTCTGTCCGCACCTTCACCGCTCGCTATGCAATCGCAGCAGTGGTGGTGAATGCGACTGTTGGCCGAGCCATTCTGTAGACTGTGATTTCACGCAAGTCCGCGCACCCACCTTCACACTGAGCACTGCTCACCACTCTCCCACATCTGGAATCCATATAGGAACCATCACTTGAAGAAGAAGAAGAGGAGATTACTTACTGGAACTGGAGGTTATGTGTGGTCCCTATTTGTATTCCAGTACCTGCCCTCCATCCCCTCTGCTGTGGACTTCATTACTTGTGAGTAAGAGGGATACTGGAGTGGTGTGGACCCACATGGCCTCTTATAGCCTTGGACACAGAAATGCGGAAGATGCACGCATGGGTCAATAGAAAGTACATCTGAACAGTTCTGGCTCCGGCACATGCGCACCCATGTCTGGAATCCAGATAGGAACCACACGTCTCGAAGAATCTTCAGTTACAATAAGTAACCTCCTCTTATTGTGGCAGGGTCAACATGTCAGCTGTAGTTTTCATAGATGTCTAGCCAGGTGCAGATAGAAAAGAGTGCCCTTGGCTACAGCTACTTTTTTAGCATCCAGAAGCAACCAAGAATATAGAAAGTTTTCTTAATTATGAACCTTTATTACAAAAGGCAGCCATGTTCCCCTCATTCAGTGGTTACTGGTATAATCGTCACCTGTTCATATAGCTATATATGAATATATTTAAATTTGTTAGTCTCTAACAAGTACTCCTTTTCTTTTTGTTCATATAGTGTGTGTGTGTGTGTGTGTGTGTGTGTGTGTGTAGTGAGGCAGAGTAGCGTCCCTCCAGTGCAGAGTGGGTTAGTTTTCCTTGGGAAGCTCAGCTAAGCCCACCCCACATGCAGGAAGTAAAATAGGGCCCTGCGGCTCAGTTGTCACGGGACCACGGAAGGAGGCAGATGTCTCTCACAGAGAGACGAGCCCTCAGAGAATTCCAGGACTGGTAGCGGGGAAGACTGGCAACCCACTGCTCTAGGGCACAGAAGACCCGGGGAGAGACCAGAGGAAGGGCTGCCTGATCCTGAGCCTGGGAGTGACTGAGCAGCACCAACAGAAACTGGTAGGAAGTAGCTGTGGGAAACAAGATTTTGGTCCGGTTGCACTTCTGGGATGCGAGATAGCAATCGCCTGTTTCCTTGCTACCACCATTAAGGCCCTGGGCTGGGACCCAGTGAAGCAGGGTGGGCCCAGGTCCCCATACCCCACCTCATACCCAGCAGTTGTCTGGGCACAAAACATTAGGCCAAGATGCCTGAGACAGTGAGTATTGGTCACTCAGCCCACATCCCCAAAGGGGCCTGAGACTGAGATTGTTTGGTTGTTGCCAGCCCCAGCCAGAAAGCTGTGGGCTATAGACTGTTTGGTTGCTCTGCCCGCCCAGAGGGCTGGAGTCCCAGACTGTGGTTGCTTGCCCCAGCCAGGAGGCTGCAGGTCAAAGACTCTGTAATAGTTCAGCCCACACGCTGGAGGCCTGAGCTCTGGACGTTGGCTATTTGTCCTAGCCAGGAGGCTGACGCTATAGACTGTTTCATTGCTCAACCCCCACAACCTGAGGGGCCACAGTCGTAGACTGGGTGTGCACCCCAACCAGGGACTGGGGATCTCTGTTGATGGGTGGTATGCTGGGTCCTCCGGTGGGAACGGGAAATGTGTGGCCGCAAGTCAGGGCACCCCAACAAACTTCCAGCTGGCCTACAAACTCCCTGCAGCCACCAAGAGCGGGTGTCCTAACTTTGAAAGGGAGGAACCCTAAAGTGTGTCTCTGCACATGGTACTGCATGTACACTGGACCAGGCTGTGTGGATTCTGCAGTACTCTCGCGTAGCAGAGTGGAGACTGAGGCACAATTAAATGTGAAGGCTTTTATTGAAATAAATGTGACAAAGAATAGTGCAATAAGTAACAGTAGCCATTGTGATAATTATTTAGACATGTGATTTACTGCTCAGTTTCCAGTGTGCCACAGATTTTTGCATTGATTATGCATAATTATTATAGGTGAGGTTGATGGTATTGCCCATTAGTGAGGCTGCACAACACTGTAAGACCTATTACAAGACCCTGATTCATTTGCTTGTAGCTTTGTCAAACTTTAACTGTTTGGGCTGATATGTTACATGCTGGTTAGAAACTGTCAGCCAGAATAATTCAGCTGTTTATAAGAACATGGTTTGGGAAAACGTGCCCATCTTAAAAATAAATTGGAGACCTTTTTTCCCTTGAAAAGCTGCAGAGCCCCTGTGCTTTAGAGTAGGCACTTAAAATTTGGCAGAGGGATGGCCTTCTGTTAGGACTTTTCCAGTCCCCATGAAAATCTGCCCAAGTCTGGCCAAGTTATAAACCTTGGGAAAAATCACATTTCATATGCGCTCAATAGATTTTTAGCAGCTAAAAACTCTGGAGATTCTGTCCATATAGCTAGCCTAGGGCCGAGCAGGACTTTCTCTGCTGTTGCAGGTCTGGGCTGTTGTGGGCTAGGCTGTTACCAGGTCTGGGCACCGTAACTGAGAGCAAGGGGCTCTGTCCTGTGCTCCCAGTGTCCTGCCACCTAGGCTCAGGACTGTGCTGGAGGCAGCTGCCACATTGAAGTGCAGACGGGACAAGAGCCAGACGTGGGGGTGGAATATTGAGTAGATTAGGACAAGGAGCCTCAGGCAAGGGAGAAACTGGGCTTGGAGGCTGGCAGGGGAGTGGAAAGGGGGATGGAATTTGGGCCTGGGAGCTGCGGTCTGAGGAGCCTCATACTGGTTAAGGAAGGAGAATGGGATTGTGAACTGGGTAGGGGAGACTGCGTCTGTCAGGACACAGTGACTGGGACTGGGGGCTGAGGCAGGAGCTAGGTGGGAAATAGGGATTAGGAACAAATAAGGCAGAGGGAAGGAGGTTGGGGGATGGTGGTACACTGAGATTGAATGAGGAGACTGGGGAGGGAGACTGGGACTCCGAGCCAGAACATGAAGAGAGGGGCGAGGAAGAGAGAAACTGATTGGATGAGGAGTCAGGAAATGGGGAACTAGGACTGGCTGGATAAGAAGGCTGCGGACAAGGAGCTGAGGTGGGGTAGGGATAAATTGGGGATGGCTAGGCCAGGAGACTGGGTCTGGGAGTAGAGAGAAGACTGGGGCAAGTTACAAGGGGAACAACTGTGACAGGGAGTCTAGGGATGAAGATTAGAAAAGGCTGGGCAATGAGGCTTGATCTGAGATGAGAAGCATGAGGAATGGAGATGGGGCCTGCCAAGGTGAGGAGAATTGGACTAGGACAAGGAGCCAGCCTGAGAAAGAGACAATATTGGGACAAGGAAAGTTTGGAGGGGATGAAGTAGAAGGGGTCAAGCTTGCAGGTAATGAGCAGAATGATCTGTGCCCTCTGCAGCACTTCCCTACCATAACCAGGAATGGAACCCAAGGTTTCTGAGTCTCAGAATTCCTCTGCTGTCAGCAAATACTTGGAAAACCTACTGGCAAAGTATGTGTCTCTTCCCCCTCTAAAGTTCTGCTCTGCACAAAGGATGACAACCTACTACTGCTATCGGTTACTCAAAGAGCTCAAGCATGTAGTAGATTTAAAGGTTCCAATCCTGCTGATGACCCTTGTGGTGTCTGTATGATGCCACACAATGAATTTGTTTGATTTTCAGTTTGCTATTTTAAAAACTAGCTAATTGTACACAAACTGTTAAAAGAACATTATTAAGTTTGTAAATCAAGCACTCAAAATTCAGAAATTCCAGAATTAAGGTTGCGTGGGAATAAAATAATATGTGATCATGTAATTAAGTCTGTATCATAATGCGTACACAAAAGAAGGCCAAATTAAGGTCACACAGACAACCTTAATTCTTGCATTTCCTTGACTGTGCAAGTTGAATTTTTTAACATAGATTGTTTGTGTATAAAATGTATGCTTACTCTTTTTATGCAAACTTAGATTCTGCACCACAATTATGAGGCAAAGATTTGATTCCACAGTAAAATCCACCATTGCAGACTCAGCATTGATAAGGAGATATGGAGGTTATGAAATTGACAAGATGAGGAGCTCTCCATCTGAGCTAGTCATCCTGTTTTGAAAATATATCTGCATGCTTGTAAGGCCCATTCCCACGTGTGTGAAAGCTAGTTAGCCTTATTGTTGGCCAATCCTTGTATGATGATAAGGTGGATAGAAAGCTGGCTAGATTGTCGGGCTCAACGGGTAGTGATCAATGGCTCCATGTCTAGTTGGCAGCCGGTATCAAGTGGAGTGCCCCAAGGGTCGGTCCTGGGGCCGGTTTTGTTCAATATCTTCATAAATGATCTGGAGGATGGTGTGGATTGCACCCTCAGCAAGTTTGCAGATGACACTAAACTTGGAGGAGAGGCAGATATGCCAGAGGGTAGGGATAGGATACAGAGGGCCCTAGACAAATTGGAGGATTGGGCCAAAAGAAATCTGATGAGGTTCAACAAAGACAAGTGCAGAGTCCCGCACTTAGGACGGAAGAATCCAATGCACCGCTACAGACTAGGGACCGAATGGCTAGGTAGCAGTTCTGCAGAAAAGGACCTAGGGGTGACAGTGGACGAGAAGCTGGATATGAGTCAACAGTGTGCCCTTGTTGCCAAGAAGGCTAATGGCATTTTGGGGTGTATAAGTAGGGGCATTGCCAGCAGATCGAGGGACGTGATAGTTCCCCTCTATTGGACACTGGTGAGGCCTCATCTGGAGTATTGTGTCCAGTTTTGGGCCCCACACTACAAGAAGGATGTGGACAAATTGGAGAGAGTCCAGCGGAAGGCAACAAAAATGATTAGGGGACTGGAACACATGACTTATGAGGAGAGGCTGAGGGAACTGGGATTGTTTAGTCTGCAGAAGAGAAGAATGAGGGGGGATTTGATAGCTGCTTTCAACTCCCTGAAAGGGGGTTCCAAAGAGAATGGCTCTAGACTGTTCTCAGTGGTAGTAGATGACAGAACAAGGAGTAATGGTCTCAAGTTGCAGCGGGGAAGATTTAGGTTGGATATTAGGAAAAACTTTTTCACTAAGAGGGTGGTGAAACACTGGAATGCGTCACCTAGGGAGGTGGTGGAATCTCCTTCCTTAGAAGTTTTTAAGGTCAGGCTTGACAAAGCCCTGACTGGGATGATTTAATCGGGGATCGGTCCTGCTTTGAGCAGGGGGTTGGACTAGATGACCTCCTGAGGTCCCTTCCAACCCTGATATTCTATGATTTGCAACTGAGCTTATCCACTGTAATTACTTCCTATAAACTTTATCACAATTTAATATTGATGCTAATTGGAAGACTGTAGGAGAAGGTGTAGCATCAAAACAATATGTCAATGGAAGTTAATGGCACTCATGTCATGAAGTCTGTGTCCAAAAAATACTTCCAATCTACACAGATCACGTTATGATGTCAAGATTAGATTGTCATCTTAGGTTACCTTTGATTTAAATGGGCACTGTCAAAATGAATATTGTATACTTAAGAATTTTTTTAAAAAATCTTTAAAAAAAAAAAAAAGATATTTACCCTCCTTGATGTGCTCTTTCTCCATGTAGTCTTTTCAGCTTGCAGGGTAAGAATTATCCCTGAAGGTCAAATATGTCATGTTCTTGGTAGTCTCCTATGCTGCAATTATTTTTTGCCCTCTTCCTCCATAGGGAAGAAGGACCTAGAGGCGTGTTTTAATTTCCCACATTCATACGTTTAGGAGACTTTGTGTTTTTAAGGCTCTTGCAGGTTACAGCTGAACAGGCAGAGAGACCTCAATATTAATTTAAGAATCAAAACTTCCTTTACCATCTCTATTATGCCTTCATCTATCCAGTTCTAACGGTCATTTTCACAGTAAATAAGTATTAAAAATTCATATTAGTAGTTAAAATAAAACATTATTTTAATTTAAGTGTTCAAAACTTTTTACATTGTAAAGCTGCAGTTAGTGTGTAGCACAATGCACTAACATTTGGGAATACTTTTCCAAAGCAACATGATGAAGATAGAAAAGTATGAAGCAGTGAGAGATGAAGCTCTCTGTGGGGTCATAAATGTAGTTCATATTAAAATTTAAAGGTTTGAAATTTTATATGGATCCAAATCTCTCTTGTCTCTATCCCACCAGCTGGATAGTAGTGGTTTGAAGTGCTCTTTTGCCTTCCATCTTCGACTGATTTCTACAAGGCCTGTTACTTACATGGCCCTTCTCCGGGTTCAGCAATTCATAACATAAGGGCTGGTAGCTAACTTTACAGTTTCTGTAGATTGCAATAAACAGCTTGTAAGGTCTGGTATCTTGGACAATCAATGGCAGAAGAGCCTGTGGGTTTCTGTTCTCATTTTCTGTGATCGGTTATAAATCAGAGTTGCTTATTGCTAGCTCCACTGATGAAGTTGGGTTCCTATTTCTGAGAGCCATTTGAAGGTCATGTCCTGGACTCTGTAAAGTTACCTGTGCCATAGGAGGTTTCATTTTAAGATTATATTGCTCTCTCTGGGATTCTGTCTAAAGCAGCAAGCAGTTTTAAAAAAACAAACATTTGGATTCTAATAGGGCTGTCATGCAATTAAAAAAATTAATCAAGATTAATCACCGTTTTAATCACACTGTTAAACAATAATAGAATGCCATTTATTTAAATATTTTGGATGTTTTCTACATTTTCAAATACATTGATTTCAATTACCACACAGAATACAAAGTGTACAGGGCTCACTGTATATTATATTACAAATACTTGCACTGTAACAAAGATAAAAAATAGTATTTCAGTTCGCCACATACGAGTACTGCAGTGCCATCTCTTTATCATGAAAGTTGAACTTAGAAGTGTAGAATTATTATTATTATTTTAACATGATGAAACAACATAACACTTTAGAACCTACAAGTCCTTTAGAGCAGAAGCAGGGTCTGGGAGACAGGGGAGTGACTACAGGGAGGATGGGGGGGGGGGGGGCTTTAACTGCGATTAATTGACAGCCATTGTAATGACCTGAAGTTGATCTTAAAACACTTTGCACAAGCTAGTTTAACCAGCTCTGCTTTCAAAGCAGGTTGATATTATGTATCCTAATATTAAGGAGCAGGTGGAATAGGAATAGGGTGGACAATTAGTCCTACCTTTCTCTTTCTTCTCTAGGTGGAAACACAGCTTTAAATGTAAACACTTTGCTTTTTAGATTCTCATGCCATGTAAATTCAGCCAGGTAGTATAAAGAGCTTTGACTAGCCAGCTTGTTAAACTTTAGTGGCTATTCATGCAGGTAAGATTACTTGCTTTCCTGCTCTTGATGTGTCTTCAGAATGTACTCCTGACATCCTAAGGCTCATCAGAATTACTGTATATGCACATACAGTAGAATCTCAGTTACGAACGCCTTGGGAATGGAGATCATAACTCTGAAATGTTTGTAACTGTGAACAAAACATTATGGTTCTTTCAAAAGTCTAAGTGAACATTGACTTAATACAGCTTTGAAACTTTACTATACAGAAAAAATGCTGATTTTAACCCTCTTAATTTAAATGAAACAAGCACAGAAACCATTTTCTTACCTTGTCAAATCTTTTTTTAAACTCTGTCTTTATTTTGATGTTTAACATAGTACTGTACAGTATTTGCTCTTTTCTTTGCGGGAGTCGTCTCTGCTGCTGCCTGATTGCATCCTTCCGGTTCAGAATGAGGTGTGTGGTTGACCAATCAGTTTGTAACTCTGAGTAACTAGGTTACTTTATGACCTTGTAGCAGCACTTGTTTTAGTCTCCGTTGACAATCAAGTTTTGCAATAAATACCTGGATGCAGTAAGTATACATCCATTCTTTTTCTTCTGCTTCAGAAGGCCCCGGGCTTAAATGTGGGTCTTTGAAGGCTATCTGCAAGTCCTCCTTCAGCTCGTAAGCAGCTCAAGCCCTTTTGAAAGCTATACCCCTCCAGAACCAAGGCTACTGAATGAACATGTCAGTTGATCTTTGTATGAAAGAATAAAAGGTAGTTTGGGAGCGGGGGAATTAGCTACCGTTTAAAGAATAAAAGCTTGGGAGTGAAGTGAACAGGGAAAGAAAATAAAGGAATGAAGTAGGTAGAGAGGAATACGTAGAAAGTAAGAAAAGGAAAGTGGAAGGGAGAAAAGTAGAGAAAAGATACAATAAGAAAATACAAAAGAGGAATGGGATATAGTATACAAAGACGAAATACAAGAGTAAGGGGAAAATATTAAGATGGGGACAAACTTCTATTGCCTCAGTGAACAAAAGAGATGAAAGATGTAAATTGCTATTTTTTTAAAATCGTACCTTGTCAACATTGCAGTTATTTAACTGTTTAAGTGTTTGGTGCATTGGCATGACATTTCATGTATTAACGTTGATACTGCAGCCCAACTAGACAATAAGACAAACCAAAAGTGCAAAACAGGTAACAATTGCAAAGTTAGTGCATTATTATGAAGGCAATTGTCATCTTTTGTGGCCCTAAGGATTAACATAATTGAATGTGTTATGTACATTTAAAACTGAGAATTACCATATTGCATTATAAAAAAGCTCTTTTAAATTAAGTTTTTTCTGTACCAGAGCCAGAATTTTATCTAGGTTTACTAGTATGACAGTAATGTAGTCTGAATTAGTGATTAAAAAGTTCGACAATTGCCAACAGTGTTACTTGAGACAGATTAGTCTATCCAAAACAGGCTATAATTGCATTATTCTAGATACCACTGTGTAGTAACTGTTGCTAAATGTTGGCTGATTACTGGAGATTTCTGTACGTTTTCTATATAAATGGGTCTCTCTCTTTGTGGTTTTCATACCGTGAGAATTTTGTGTGCCTCACAAAGAATAACCTTTTGTATAATAATGCAGTTCTCTAAGGAATTTTTAGGGATTCTTTTAATTCAATTATGATGCCTTCAGGCAGGGTTAGTTTTACTTCTGTTGTTCTGTAAAATGTTGTGCCATATTAAATAAAATTTTGGTTTAATGTCCAAAATGTTTTATTCTGCTTATTTTCACTCTTCGTCTCTTATTCGGTATCATTCAACACTACTTCAGCTAATAAGCTGTGGGTAAAAGAGAGCTTTTGTTCATAGATTTATGCTGAAGATTTCACTTGAGAACTTTGTGTAAGTTATATTTTACTATACCTTTAAAACCACTTATGAGAAACCTTGGTCTTGCCATAGATTTAGCTTTTTTTTTTTTATTAAGCATATACATTGGGGGTGCTAAACTAGTATGGTAACATCTTTGTAGTCTTGCCAGCACTCGGTCTTGCCTGCATAGTTGTGCATCTGTAATAGTACATGTTGTGCTGCCTAAATTAAGCTATTGGAGTATTGTGCTATTAGAATTGACTTAATTTACTCTGCAGCATGTCCACAATGTAAGTACTTACAAATTTGACACGTACGTGCATCCGACGAAGTGGGTATTCACCCACAAAAGCTCATGCTCCAATACGTCTGTTAGTCTGTAGGGTGCCACAGGACTCTTTGCCGCTTTTATCTGGTATATAGTATACCTAAAGTCTTATTTTTTTCAGGGATAATGATGTCCATTTAACTCCAATTAAATCAGATTAAATTCCATTGTGGGAATTGTGCAAAAGAACAAAGGGCAGTTTTTATCCTTATTTTAAAGTTTAATGTAGAATTTCTTCATTTTGATTATACCACTTATGCTTTTAATACCTATTGTATGTTAAGGAAATATAAGGATTTTTTCACTGAAGAAGAAAAATGGAAAAAGAAAAGCAAGTTACTGTGCTTATGCTTGTAAAATTGACAGTGACATGAGATGGTAGTGGTGAAATTTCTTTTAATATACATTCTATGCATTTCAAGCTAATTTTAGTAGTTTAGTTTCACCTAATACACTCCAAATGCTACTAACAAATAATAGAGGATGTGGAAACAAACAGCTATAAATCATATAAACTTCAGCTGACCTTTTCGTTGGTCTCTCTTGGGAAATTAATAGAGCCAGAGCATTTTTGAAGGGTTCTGAGGGAGAAAGCTTTTCCTCTGATGGATCACTGAGTTGATGGTTTGCAATTCTATAGTATTCTTTTATCCTTAACCATTGATGAGGTGGCCTATATACACTGCCCTCCCTGGCTTTCCCTTCAGAGTCATCAGGTTCACACATGGCCTGCAACAACTGAAAGAGGAAGGA
Organism: Lepidochelys kempii; assembly: GCF_965140285.1. Classification (NCBI taxonomy): domain Eukaryota; kingdom Metazoa; phylum Chordata; order Testudines; family Cheloniidae; genus Lepidochelys; species Lepidochelys kempii. The sequence continues at coordinate 197,902,068 of NC_136382.1, forward strand.
GATGGTGAGAGCTAGAACAATGATAGAAGTCTCGGAGGGAAACTGATCAACTCTCAAAGAATTTAAAAACTCTTATGCAGTAGTTGTGGGAAGGCAAGTAGAGGTTCTTTGCAAAATCCTTCCTAGAGACAAAATTCTCAATCAGTTTTGTTTTGTGTTGTAGACAGCTTGGTGAATTCTGGGTGTGTCCACCTGAGTGCTGATTTGAGTACTTTCTGTTGAAAGGAAATTGTTGTTTTATGGTGAAATTGCATTCTGATTCAGGCCAAAGTTGGTGTATCTTTGTCACGAGGAGGCAAATGTTACCTCATCTCTGCTTGAGTTTTAATCAGTGGCACTCTTGACGTGTACTGAAAGTATTGAGAGAACATTAATCCATGTCTTTACTAGTTGCTGAAGGCCATAAGGGAAATGCTTACCCTTTTATTGATGGAAATTATCAACATTTCCTTTTGAGAGAAGCTGGCAATCTGATGCATTTAAGAGTATTTGGTATGACCTGTGCTCAAGAAACCATCACAACTCCTTGTGGTAAAGATTACTGATAAGTTTGTTGCAAGATAAGTCACAGTAGGTAGATGTCTCAGAATTCTCTGACCCTTGTCTGGGTATTAACAACTAGTTAGTGATACATGAAAATCAATACCAGATATTCAACTGGTTTAAATCAGCCTAGCTCCACTGAAATCACCAGTATACCAGTTTACACCTGGCTCCAAGTATTCATGCTGGTATTAGGTCTCTTAGCTGTTTTTGATATTATTGACAACGAGGTTATTTTGACGTGCTTTTGATCTTGGTAAGAGTTGATAGTACTGCTTTAAGTGGGCTTGTTCCAAAGAGGAACTGCTCTTCTACTGATAGGCTGCTCTTGTATGAAGCTCCCCAAAGTTCACTTTTGTCCTCTCCTTTGAATAATATGTATACGAGTCCACCAATAAGGAATCATATGGTTGCGTTGTTGTTTTTAGTATGCAGTATAATAGCTGTATGTAGTATGACCCTGACAGTGCAGTTGAGTTCCTTTTCCAAAGTCTGGTTGAGGTGTGAGAGTGGATAAAAGTTAACTGTCTGAGGCACAGTCCTGGTAAACAGAGGTGATATGGAGGAAGGCAATGAGAAATATGGCAAATTTATGTCTGTCCGTGTCTGGCACGCTTCCCAACTGTATTATCTGTGTCCGGAATCTGATAGTCTGGTTATATTCCTAGTTCTTGTTGGATGGTCATCTTTTATTGGTACCCAAGGCAACTTTTCACTTTTTCATTTTTTGAAGAGGTTGTATCCTTTCTTTCTGTGACAGACTACACTGTTGTAATTCATGCTTTTTATTACCCTGACACTAGACTAAAGCATTGTATTTAACCCCATTTCTGAGCTAAAGCTAGAGCAGAATATGGCAACATGCCTAAGTGAAGTGTCCCATCAGGACCATATCCATCCAGTGTTTCGTGATCTGCTCTGTCATCTTGTGTGTTTCTGGATGGAGCTCTGGGTGTTGTCATTGATCTATAAAGTGCTAAGTAGCTTTAGGTCTATCTTCTGGAGAGACCTCTTCTCTTCCTGTACCATATTACTGAAGTTGAGATCAACAGAGGCCCACTAGTAGACATCCCCTTGACGTGAACACAAGTGGCTTATTGGCGAGATAATCTTTGTGAGGGTTCTATTCCTTTGGAATGTGTTCCTCATCTTGGTCTACAGTAACTCAAACCTGTTGATGTTTAGGACATGCTTATCCTCTTTAATGGAGCTTTTGAGAGTGAGGGATGATTAAGGCTAAGATTTTGTCATGGATATTTTTAGTAAAAGTCACAGACAGGTCACGGGCAAAAGAGAAAAATTCACGGAAGCCGTGATTTGTCCATGACTTTTACTAAAAATATACCTGACAAAATGGGGATCTGTGGGTCCCCACGCTGCCTGAAGCAGGCCAGCTGCGCAGGGGCTAGGATCCACCTGCAGCAGCTGGGGGCTACAGGGTACCCCTGCCACCTGCACCACCAGGGGTCCCCCGCTGCCCATCGGGGCCAGGAGCTGTGGGGTGCTCCTGCCTCCTATGTTGGCCAGGAGTTGCAGGGTGGCCCGTAGTGGTCGGTGGCTTGGGGGATTCCCCCGCTGCCTGAGGTGGCTGAAGGTTCAGGGATTCCCCCACTGCCTGCAGTGACCGGAGGCTCGAGGGGTGTACCCCCGCTGGCGGCCAGGGTTCTTCCACTGCCCGCAGCAGCTGGGGGCTTGTGGGTTCTCCCGCCACCTGGGAGCTGGGGGTTCCCCACCCCCCACAGCAGCTTGGCGCTCCGGGGGCCCCACCAGAGGTACCGGGGATACCCTGCAGCTCTCTGCCCCCACTTGAGGTGGGGGGGGGGACCCTGGAGCTCCTGACCACCACAGGCTGAAGTCACGGAGGTCGCTGGAAATCACGGATTCTGTGACTTCCATGACCTCTGTGACTAAATCATAGCCTATGGGGTGATACCTACAGAAAGTGGGATTTGTTTTAATTCGTTTCACAGTCATAAAGTTATGTGTATGGAGTGTTGTGCAGTTTGTTGTTGATTTCTACTGTATTTAAACTGATTGATATAGGTGCCTAGAGTACAAGAAATCCAGTTTTTTTAGCTTTTTATTTAAATAAAAAATGGTAGATGCTTGCTATATATTTTATCTTCCAATTGCACCTGCCCCATACAATACCTCTTTTTCCCTTTCTGTGGTGGACAGTTGTACTATTTGCAGAAAATAATATTAAATAAAAGCATATGTTATGTATTTATATTAATACTGTTCAACTGAGTCCTTAATATGAAAATATTTCTTATAAAAATGTAGGTGATGCCCCTGGGCATGAGTCTCTTAACAAATATTTTGTTTTAATTAGATTTAAATAGTGCGGGGGGGGGGGAAGACTTCTGTTCAAGAGTTTCAGGCACCTGACTCTTCTAATGTTACATAATATTCCCAGCAGTATTCAAAATACCAACAACACCCTCAGTTACCGAAAACCCTGTGAATCCAAATATTTTGATGCCCTGAAATGGGGTTTTATACCATGTTTCATTTTATGTCGGCCTGCTTTTCTTTTTATTAGGTATATTAGAACAACTGAATTACAATGATTATTTGCTTATTCGGAGAAAAAATAGCTTTCAGGCTCCATTTAGGTCCTTTTGAAATTCAAATACCTTTAGTCTTCTCAAATTTGTGCCCAGTTAATAAGTCAAAGGAACATGAAAATTGAATAACAATCATTGGCATATGAAAAGCATGCTTAGGAAAAATAACTCTTCGATTTATGTGAATAGCTGTTTAGTTAGAGTTACAGTGTGATTGACTGTTGCTTGAAGAATGTGAACCTAACTAATGTAACCTCTTAGAGAGCAAAGCTAATGGTCTGAGCGTTTGCTTTTTTAAAAAAGCTAAGTTTGTAGATAGGTTGTTGGCTTTAAAATATTCTTTAATGCTTTTCTCTTGACTTTTTTTTCTGTCAGTTCCTTTCTTAATTGATCACTTTGTTTCTCTCTACCTCCTGTGGCAGTCTGTTCCCTGTAAAAGGACCAATCTGTCTAAGGTAGAGAAACTCAATTTCTATATATTGATTGCCATGTCTGCATATAGTTAACTTGCAGAGGCTGTGTTAATCATTTATCTGTCTTGTTTAACTTTACTATTTAAATAGTTTCTTCCCAGAAATTCATTTACTTTTCAGCTTCCATACAAGTGCCCAGCAGCACAGAATCTAATTGGTGGCCATATTTAATGAAATGTTTTCAATTCTTAGAGCGTATTAAGTTATTGTAAAACTTGCCAGGCCACAATATCAATGTAAACTTTTAAAACAGATACCATGATATAAAATGTACCACGCTTTATTTCTGTTCTGTAATTTTCAAGAAATGACACTCATTTTTCCCTATTTTTTTAATTAGACTAGAATTTGAGAGACAACAACGAGAGGAACTAGAAAAATTAGAAAGTAAAAGGTAACTTTTATCTACTACCCATATGAGGTATTTATGTCCCGCATAATTTCAATGTCTGAGTGCCTCACAATCTTTAGTGAATTTATCCTCAGAACATCCCTGTGGAGTAGGTAAATACTATTGTCCCCATTTTACAGATGGGAAACTAAGACAGAGAAGCAAAGTGACTTGCCCAAGGTCACACAGGAAGTCCAGGGAGTTGAAGACCAAGCTCTAACCACTGGACTATCCTGCCTCACTATACTCACTGTCGTTGAGTATATATGAAGGCATATGTATTATTTGAGTTCAGATTTTGTTGGTTTTCTATATGTATTTTCTTTTGTTCTCTTATTTTGTCTGAGTTTGAATATTTTACTTACTCAAGGCTAAATGATTGGCTGTACAATGTCATTCTACTAATCTTCAGACTACTGCACTATGCAGATATGTGTAGCTTGGCATTTTCTACACTCCCTCACAATTAATCTTGACACCCCCCCCCCCAAAAGAGACTGTGAGAGGAGAATTATATCCTGTATAAGGAAGAGAAGACAATTTGTCTCTAGGAGACAGCAGCTATTCCCACACTTCCAACCAAATGTGCCAATTACAAGAGGAAGTTCCCTAAAAGAGTGAAATTTGATGGATTAAAACAGTTGACTCAAACAAGATTGGAGGATGTGAATTTTTAATCTAATCATTGTGTTCATGCCTGAATCTTATTGTGCAGTGCAGTCATGCAGTATGTATTTAATGAGTATTATTGCATTGGATAGAGTTATTGTGGTTTAAACATGTAGTGCTTCTACTACTAACATGAATTGACTTCATGTAATTTCATATACCTACAATTTTAAAGATAATTTAATGATAGTTCAGTATGTGTCAATTCTGTAGTGTATCTGCTTGTCAGGTAAAGCTTTGTTTGAAGTAATTTCGATCTGATAATTATGTTTTTCTCCAGAAATTGAGTTAAATATAAGCTGCTAAATTATGAAGGCATGCTTCTAACATGAGGCAAATCAAAAAAGACTGAAATAAAATTGTCTCTTTAAACAAAACAATTCAAGTTGGTATGTGTTTTTAGATCCTCTTCCAAACCCTGTTAACTTTTAGGAATATATTAACCATATTAGGGAAATGGAAGGGACATTTTGAAGATATTAATCTCATATATATATTGTACATATTTTTTTTTAGGAAGCTGATAGAAGAAATGGAAGAAAAACAAAAATCTGACAAGGCAGAACTAGAAAGAATGCAGCAAGAGGTGGAGTCACAGCGCAAGGAAACAGAAATAGTACAACTAGAAATACGAAAACAGGAAGAGAGCCTGAAACGGCGAAGCGTTCACATTGAAAGCAGGTTAAAAGACTTGCTGGCTGAAAAAGAGAAATTTGAAGAAGAAAGACTACGGGAACAGCAGGAGATAGAACTTCAGAAAACGAAACAACAGGAAGAAATTTTTGCTCGAGTTAAAGAAGAACTGCAACGCTTGCAAGAACTTAATAATAATGAAAAAGTTGAGAAAATGCAGATTTTTAGAGAACTAGAAAAACTTAAAAAGGAAAAAGATGAACAGTACATCAAGCTGGAATTTGAAAAAAAGAGGCTCGAAGAACAAGAAAGGGAGCAGGTGATGCAAGTGGCTCACCTAGAAGGACAACTTCGAGAGAAACAGGTCATGATACAGCTACTCAAAAGAGGGGATGTGCAAAGGGTTGAAGAAGAGAAAAGAGAACTTGAAGATATTAGAGAATCTCTCTTGAGGGTCAAGGAAGCTAAATCCGAAGGTGACGAAGACAATGAAGAATTAGAAAAAGCACAGCATAATTTCATGGATTTTAAAAGAAAGCAATTAGAACAGTTAACTATTTTGGAGAAAGACTTATTTCAACAAAGGGATCATCTAGAAAAGGAAGTAGCAGATGAACATGAAGCTCTGGACCGTTTAAAATATGCACACAAAGAACGGTTAAACTTCCTCAAGAAAGATGATGAAAACGTTGTGGATGCTGCACTGATGGTTGAAGAATTTGACAAAATAAAGCCAGCAGAATACAGGCTACAGTATAAAGAGCGCCAGCTTCAATACCTGATGCATAATCACTTGCCAGCTTTGTTGGAAGAAAAACAGAGAGCTTCTGAAGTCCTTGATAGAGGTCTGCTAGGGTTAGACAATACTCTTTATCAAGTTGAGAAAGAAATGGAAGAAAAAGAAGAACAGCTTGCGCAATATAGAGTCAGCACTAACCAGCTGCAGCAGCTCCAAGAAACATTCGAATTTACAGCTAACGTAGCTCGTCAGGAGGAAAAAGTTCGGAAAAAAGAAAAAGAAATTCTTGAATCAAGGGAAAAACAGCAGAGAGAGGCACTGGAGCAAGCAGTAGCTAAGTTGGAAAGGAGACACTCTGCTTTGCAGCGTCGTTCCACAATAGATGTTGAAATTGAAGAGCAAAAACAAAAACTTGCAATTCTGAACAGCAGCTGCAGTGAACAGGCAGGTCTGCAGGCTAGTCTAGAAGCTGAACAAAAAGCCCTGGAACAGGATAGAGAAAGGTGAGAATTACGGGGAACATCAATTTAATAGGCTCTGTACACAAAGAAGTGTGTTTTGCCTATATTTTAGATTGTAGAAAAGAGACTTATCTGTTTCTTTGTATTCCAGGTCCGTAGTGCATGTAAGGTGGTTGTCCCCAGAAGTTAGAGGGTGTAGTTCTGAACACTTTCTAAAGCCTATATTTCTTGCCTTTCAATTAAGTTCTGTTCAGCTACTTTACCCCGTCTTCATTAGCAGAGTATTTGTGTCCATTATCACAGTATTTAAGCTCCTTATTTGAACATGGTTGTTTCCTATCCAGAAAGCTCAGCTGAGCAAGGTGCCAACCACACATTCTATATTTATACAGAAACAATTCTCATAAATGGTTTAAGTGCATGCATAGATTTTGCTTTCCATCTTTAAAAATAATTAGAAATCAAGTTAAATAAAATATAAATGAAGGAATGAGGTCACTGTATTGGGTACCTCATCTTGATCGGATAAAGCATAGCTTTTGGTGGCACTGACTAAAGGCTACTTAGTTGTCATTGTAATTGAAAACTAGAGAATAGTGAGAAGTTATGACACCTAGTTAAGACAAAGTAAAATGATATAAAAGTTGGGAACTGATATGTATGGTAAAGGCAAACAGTAATTCTTTGATAAGGTTTAACATCCTCTTACATACGTTTTTTGTCTTAAGAGTAAACAGACATGGTATTTAATACTTGGTAATTTACTATAAGACTAAAATCAAAGACTAAGCTCATGTTGAAAACACCCTAATGAAAGATTCTTACAAAAAACGAATGTATCCCCTCACCAGCCAGTCAACTTTCACAGAATCATAGAATTATAGAACTGGAAGGGACCTAGCTCAGTCCCCTGCACTCATGGCATGACTGAGTTATCTAAACCATCCCTGACAGGTGTTTGTCTAACCTGCTATTAAAAATCTCCAATGATGGAGATTCCACAGCCTCCCTAGACAATGTATTCCAGTACTTAACTCCCCTGACAGGAAGATTTTCCTAATGTCCAACCTAAACTGCCTATGACGGGTCTTCCCGGGGTGCAACCTGGAACTGGGGTACTGCTGGGCCCTCTGTCCCTCCAACCTGGGCTTCCTTTCACATTGTGATGCTGTTGCTAAGCCACAAACCTCTGTCAGTTACTGTACTTACACAGACATGCACAGTCAGGGACACACCCAGCTGAGCTTCATGAATGTTTCTCTCAGTTCACTCATGAACTAACAGTAGAGAGGCTCCAGCCGATTCCCCCAGCTCTGCAGCCTAGGACCCCAGGGCTGTACTGTCTTGCCCTGGTCAGATGCCTGACCAGTATAAGTTTATGACCCAGTCTGCCCCTCCCTCAATGTGGAGAGGATATGCGCCAGTTTTTGTTCCTGAGCAGATTTTCCAAGCACTTTAACCAAAATGCACTGTTTTTAGATAAAATATACAACAGATTTATTAACCACAGAAAGATAGATTTTAAATGATTATAAGTAATAAGCGTATAGATGTAAGCTGATTACATACAAAATAAAAGTAAAATTGCAAACTGAGTTCTATAAATTAGACAGGATTTGAATCAAGCAGTGTCTCACCTGGTAGATGGTATAGTTCCTTATAACACAGGCTGGGATTCTTCTTTCCAGCCTGGGACCACTTCCCCCATTCCCAATATTTGTCCTCCAGATGTGCTTCCAGGTGTTGAGTTGTGGGGGAAGTAAGGCCAAGTGATGATGTCACTTCCCCCCTTTTATAGCTTCTTCCAGCTTACTAGAAAGAGCCTTTGCTATGACGTGGGTCAAGCAGTCTCCAATCTACGTGTGCTACCTCTGAGAAGTTCCCATTGTATACAGTTCCTAGGACAGTTGTCGTGAGTGTGGACTCCCTTTCATGGGCCATCAGCAGCATCTGGCTGCTCCATTGTTGTACCTGACAGGCTGGTTGTGGGTGTTCCCAACCTTAAAACATATTTCTGTAACACACACACAGCAAAACTTCATAACTGCCCATACAATGGTAGCACATACAATCCAACAGGATATTAATGCTTAACAAGTCAAGACTTTTAAATTGATACCTCAACGAGGCATACTTTGTTCAAAACATATCATAATTATATGACATGTGAATATGGGGGTTCCAGGGTATCATTTTGAGCCACAGCATGGCACATCATCCTTGCTGCAATTTAAGCCCATTGCTTCTTGTCCTAACCTCAGACGTTAAGGAGAACATTTTTTCTCCCTCCTCCTTATAACAACCTTTTATGTACTTGAAAACTGTTATCGTGTCCCCTCTTAGTCTTCTATTTTCCAGACTAAACAAACTCAATTTTTTCAGTTTTCCTTCATAAGTCATGTTTTCTAGACCTTTAATAATTTTTGTTGCTCTTCTCTGGACTTTCTCCAATTTGTCCACCTCTTTCCTGAAATGTGGCACCCAGAACTGGACACAATACTCCAGTTGAGGCCTAATCAGCACGGAGTAGAGCAGAGGAATTACTTCTCGTGTCTTGCTTACAACACTCCTGCTAATACATCCCAGAATGGTGTTTGCTTTTTTTGCAACAGTGTTACACTGTTCTCATATTCAGCTTGTGATCCACTGTGAGCCCCAGATCCCTTTCCGCAGTACTCCTTCCTAGGCTGTCTTTTTCCATTTTGTATGTGTACAACTCATTGTTCCTTCCTCAGTGGAGTACTTTGCATTTGTCCTTATTGTATTTCATCCTGTTTACTTTAGGCCATTTCTCCAGTTTGTCCAGATCAGTCTGAATTTGAATCTTCTCCTCCAAAGCACTTGCAACCCTTCCCAGCTTGGTATCATCCTCAAACTTTGCAAGTGTATGCTCTATGCCATTCTGTTAACTATAGAAAGATAGATTGTATGTGATTATAAGTGGTAGGCATAAAGGTCAGAGATAGTTACCTTAAGAAATAAAAATAAAAACACACACTCTAAATCTTAAGCATTTAGTCTAAGCGAAAGTTGACTCAAGCAGCGTTTCTCACCCTGGCAGATGGTACAAGCAGGTCATAAGTCCTCAGTACATGAATTGGGACTGCCTTCCAGTCTGAAATCAAACTTTCCTAGTTCAAAGCCTTTGTCTTCCAGACGTGCTTCCAGGTGTTGAGATGGGGGGAGAGAGGCCAAGTGATGGTGTCAATGTCTCTCTTTTTTATACTTTCTTCTAGCTTGCTGGAAAGATCTTGGCTGTGACGTGAGTTAGTCTTCCCCCATGGTGTATGTGCCTTCTCCGAGAAGTCTCTGAGATAGCAGATTGCGCGCTGATGAGCCATTAACGCCATCTGGCTATTGATGGCTACTCCTTTGTTGTAACTGAAAGGCTGATTGTGGGTGTTCCCAAACTCACAACATATTTAAGTAACACATATAACAATACTTCATAACTTCCCATACAATGATACAAGGATATTAATGTTCAGCAGATCAAGTTTTTTAAAATAATACCTCATAAGGTATACTTTGTACAAAACATATAATAATATCACAGAGGTGAATATGGGGGTTCCAGGGTGCTACTTTCAGGTACAGAGTGTCACAATGATGTCATCAATATACCTTTTAATATTCATCTGTTGGCTGGGACTATATCTCAGCACTTGGATGAAGTATGGAAGATGTCAAACATAGAGAATTCAGCTAAGGAAACTTTTGCCTTTCCAAAAAGTGAGAAATGTTTCACAGTATCTAGGGCTTCAGAGTAACAGCCGTGTTAGTCTGTATTCGCAAAAAGAAGAAAAGGAGTACTTGTGGCACCTTAGAGACTAACCAATTTATTTGAGCATAAGCTTTCGTGAGCTACAGCTCACTTCATCGGATGCCTGAATCTAGTATCTAGGGCCTGAATTAAATCCCATTGAAGTCAACGCATCAGGCCCATATTGTATGGAAGAAGGGCACTACTGCATTTAAAATAGCCACAGTTATCGTTGTTGTCTGGAGATAAAAGGAAAGCTTTAAAACATGGCTATATAATGGCTGTTTCTTGAGACAGTCTTGAAAATTTGTTTTTTGAAACCCAAAGTAATTATCCTATCCTCCTTTTTCACACACTTTATATTGCTGCTTTCTTAGATAATAATTCACACTGAATAGGTCAGATAAACATTTACCCATAACCAAACTGATGAGCTCTTCTCTGTTGTTTTTTTCAAATCATTATTTCAAAGAATGAGTTTGTTTTCATCCTCTTCTCTGGAAGAACTTACTTTGATACCAGTTTATGAAGTCTACCTTATGTGTATGTGCAATTTAGCAGGTTTGATGTTGCTTTATAGTTTTTCTGCTAAGAACTAAATACTGATGTGTTTTTACATCCCCTAGCCATCTTTTGTACATGGGTAATTCAGTTGCTTTCTGCACATTCAGTAGCTACTTACAGTCTACTTGTTTTAGTAACACGGATGTTTTATTTTTCAATTAAGCAACCTGGCAGTGTGTGTCAATATATATACAGATTAAGATGGAAGTCAGCTAAGCTCAGGTTTATGAAGCCTATATAGTTGCCTACAACTTTTATATCTCTGCCTAGAATTCTGATTTTGTAAATGATTCTCAAATGTACTGAATCTTTATTAGACTATTTATGTCAAGTTGAGGCCCAAATTGCTCAGATTCTCTGAACAGGCTAATTAATGTAAACAGTTTTGCATCATATTTGGAGGTGGTTGCTATAATTAAATGTCTAATAGCCTGTCTGGGGTAGAGGTAATGTCCTTCTGGTTGCTTGGCAGTTACAGAGCATACTAAAAGCAATAACTTTTCAATAAGAAATAATTTTAACAGTTCCCAAAAGTGTGCAAGGCACGTTACAGAACAAATGGAAAAGCTTGGTCCCTACCTTGGGGATAGTATCGACTAGTTGTATATATTAAGTATTTACCTTGACAACTATAACGTGTAGTTAGCTACAAATAAGAGTTGCAGAAAAAATAGCAGGATGTGATTCTTGCCCTGAAGAGCTTGCAAGTGAGGAAAATAAATCATAGGAAAGGGATTGGTTGAAGAAGCAAAACAAGATAACAGTTTCAAGATAACATTGTTAACCAAGGAGAGATTTAGGACCACAGGTTCCCTTAAATCACTTGTGTACTTTTTGAAACTCTCTCCATTAGTTTAGTAATATGAAGGTTTTGATGGTTCAGTGATGATACTGGCCCTGATTCGCTTTGCACTATCACCACTTTAAACCACGTTGACAATGTAAAGGGGTCTTTTTACTCCTCCTCCCTCTCTGAGACCATTTAACACAGAGGTGGGCTATAAAGGTGGGCTGAGTAAAAATATCAGGCCCACTGTGTTGATTGGGGTACACGTAGTACAGTGATGAGCCATATATGTGCCTAGACATTGTGACAAAGTTCCTCCTCTACCTTGGTGGGTCTTGCACTTATTGGCAGATTTTCTCGCCTTGGAGCTTCACGGCAGCCCTCAGCTTGGCCATTTTTCTGAACCCACAGTCCAGTTCAACGACTCCTGTGTCTGACCAGGAGTTGGGAGGATTTGGGGGGAACCCGGGCCCGCCCTCTACTCTGGGTTCCAGCCCAGGGCCCTGTGGAATGCAGCTGTCTAGAGTGTCTCCTGGAACAGCTGTGCTACAGCTACAACTCCCTGGGCTACTTCCCCATGGCCTCCTCCCAACACCTTCTTTATTCTCACCATAGGACCTTCCTCCTGGTGTCTGATGATGCTTGTACACCTCAGTCCTCCAACAGTCCGCATTGTCACTCTCAGCTGCTAGTGCCTCTTGCTCCCAGCTCCTCACACACGCACCACAAACTGAAGTGAGCTCCTTTTTAAACCCAGGTGCCCTGATTAGCCTGCCTTAATTGATTCTAGCAGCTTCTTGATTAGCTGCAGGTGTTCTAATCAGCCCGTCAGTCTTAATTGTCTCCAGAAGGTTCCTGATTGTTCTGGAACCTTCCCTGTTAGGAAACGGAACGTCTTTTGCTTGCTCCTCAGCTATCTGCTTTCTATTCTTTCCTAAAGCCCCCTGGCCCGGATTTTTCTTACTTTTTGCACCTGCCTTAGTCCCCCCCCGACCGGGCCAGACGCTTTTTTGTTTTTTCTTTTCATTTTTTGTGGTTTTTTCCGTCTACGTCCTTCGCCAGCCACCCCCCCCCCCCCCACGCCTGCTTTCGGGCGCAGCTATTTGCCTCAGCTGAGCCCCCGGAGGAGGGGGGGGAAGATTGCCGATTTTGCTGTCCGGAGGGGGGAGTGGAAACCCCCAGACCCAGCCGTTTCGCCAGTAGCTCGGACCTTATAGCATTCTTAACATACCGGAGGACTTGGAACACAGCCAACACAGCCGGAGACGGAGATTCCATCGGACAGAAGAAATAATATAAATCATCGTGACGAAGGCCGTAAGACTGAGTAACTTTCTGAATTATACTCTCGTAGGGGGGAGTTTGACTGTGATTACTTGCCTTTGTGGCGGCACAGGGGGTGTGGCGTGGAGACCCCCACCCCCGATCCATCGGTGCCCCTACCCCCCCCATCGTTATTACAACTGTCACGGCCCCCCCGCAGTCTGTCCCTGCTGGCAATCTGCCATCTCCCTTCGGATCCAGCTGTTTGCTTTGCACTTTGCCTTCTGGACCGGACCTAACAACCGACCAACCGAGACTCTTTGGACAAACGTGTGTGGGTCTGCACCCCCCCCCGGATTGCTTATCCTACAATTTGCCCCTTTTACTGGACCCCGATTTTGTTCCCTCCTTCCTCCCAGCCCCCCTCCCTCGGCATTTTTTCCCTTCCCGTCCGCAGCCAGCGGAGGGAGGGGCTATTCTGCCTTCTCCCCTCCCCCCTTCTCCTTCCGGTGTCTCCCTGTCTCTCCCTGCTCACAATGGCGGGGAACGAGAGGGGCGAGACTGCTTTATTAAAATTAGTTGTCCCTTCCCCACCACCACCCCTGCCCAACCCCCAAGGTCCCCCCCCTACTACTATTGTTAAGGTACTTGCCACCCCCCCTGCTGGGGCACCGGTAGCAGGAGGCACCAGGGTGATTGCTGCTGCTGCTGCTGCACCCACCACCCCCCCAGATTCTAGGAAACCCCCCCCGGTTCGCAAGAAGGGCCAGGGCGGGTGGAAGGGAAAGGGCCCCGCTAAAACCACTGAGCCCTTCATGGCAGGGGCTGCCCCCACCGCTGCGGCCTCGTCATCAACCGTGGCGCCCCTCCCAGCGTTTCCCTCCACCAGCTCTGCGATTGTCCCTCCCCCGGCCCCCAGGACGTATGCCCGGGCGGCAGCGGGCTTCCCGCTGCCTGCCGCCTCGTCATCTCGCCCCCCCTCTGCCTCCGCCACCATCACCAGCGGCCGAGGCCCTTTCCCCGCCTTGACCAGGAAGCACGGCGTCCGTTGCCTCCTGGTGCCCGCCTCGCCCCGCGTGGAGACATACGTGCAGGCGTTGGCGAAGGTGGTAGGACCCACGGCTATTGTGGCGGCCTCCAAGATGTATGGGAAGGTCGTTTTCTTCTTAGCCTCGGAGGATGCCGCCCAGGAGGCGGTGGAGAGGGGCCTGACGGTAGGGGGGGTGTTTATCCCCCTAGAACCGTTAGAAGACCTGGGCGTTCGCCTCGTCCTTACCTCCGTTCCTCCCTTCTTACCCAATGCTGCCCTGTTACCCGCTCTTTCCACCCTGGGGAAACTTGTTTCTGTCATCAGCCCTCTCCCGTTGGGCTGCAAGGACCCCACCCTCCGTCACATTTTTTCGTTCCGCCGGCAAGTGCAGCTTCTGCCACCGGCAGGGGCGCGTGACGGAGAGGCGCTTGAGGGGTCCTTTCTAGTCCCCTACGAGGGAGCCTGCTATCGGGTCTTTTATTCTACCGGAGAGGCCCGGTGCTACCTCTGCCGCTCAGCGGGGCACGTCCGCAGAGACTGCCCTTTGGCTGGGGGGGGAGGGGCACCCGAAACCCCCGAGACCCGGCAGGACATCGGCCCCGTCGCTGCCGACGCCCCTGGCTGCCCAGTACCAGAAACCAACCCTCCTCCTACTCGACCCATCGCTGCTCCCGTCCGGGCCCAAGAGATACCTTCCCTATAATGCCCGGGCGAGCAAGGGGTTTCTACCCTTGCTAGTACCACCCCAATAGAGCCCATGGAGGAGGGTGTGGCAAGGATATTATCGGGTATAGGAGAGGGCCCTCCCCAAGGAGAGGCCCCCGCCCCTCCTGTTGCCCCACCGCTACCTCCCCGAACCCCTAAACCATCGCCTCCGCCCCCCGACACGACCCCTGCTAACCAACCCCCAGATGATGCTATGGAGGGCTGGACCCTAGTCCAGGGGAAGCGAGGCAAGCGGAAGGCTCGAGCTCCGCTGCATCCACCCGACGCGGAAGCCCCCCGGAAGACCAGGAAAGGAGGCACTGCTATCGAGCCTCCCGCCACGGCCGCGAGCGAGATCCATCCGCCGGTGTCGGGAGGGGAAGATGGACTGGCATTGGAGGGCAGAATCCCCCCTCCACGGGAAACCCTCCCCTCCGAGACTCCTGAGGACACCCCTTCTGCCTGGATGCTACCCGAACCCCCCGCGGACCCCGAGGCGGCCGTTGAGGCGGGCCCTGGAGGAGAAGCCCCCGGGGTGGCAGGAGCTGGCCTCTCCTCCGTGTGTGCGGAGATTGAGGCCCTGGATTTGACCCCGGTCACCCAGGGAGGGGATGATTTGCTGCCGGCTGGCCTCGAGCTGGGCAGCCTTACCCCAGCCTCCCTTTCCCCATGCTCCCTCCCCCTTTTTGCCTTTCCGGGTGAGCACCCTGCAGAAGGCGGTCCACCACCTGATGCCGTGACCGCTAAAACCACCATGGAGCCAGCACCTAGCATTCTTGGGAGCCCCTCCCCTTCCCCCTTAACCCTTGACTCTGCTCAGGAGGCACTTTCCTTTAGCTGCTCGCCTCCTGCACCCCAGAGCCTTACCCCTGCCCCTGCCCCCACCCCTGCCCCTGCCCAAGGTCCCTCCTCCTGCAATGTTAATGCCGCCCCTGGGGTTATTTCCTTTCCGCCTTTTGCAGACTCCCCCCAGGGAGCAGTCTTTGCACTTTCTAGTCGCGACCCGTTAGGAGTGGCAATTTTTCCCCTGCCATCCCCCTCCACCCCAAGGCGTGAAGTGAATTTAATAACCCCAGCCTGTCAGACGCCCCGTCGGTGGTCCGCACCCTGTCTACCTGCCTTAGCGGACCACGAGGCTGTATTAAGAGGCCCATCAGGGAATACCTTGGGAATTGTAACCCCACCCCCCCATGAGCTGCGGCATGCGCTACGGAAGTTCCTAGAGCACTCCCGTGGCGCCCGCGATAGGGCACAGCTGGCTCTTCGGCTATGGGGGGACTTTGATCAACTCCTCCAGGCCACAAAGGCCCTTATAAAGGAGGGCAGGGGGCAAGGAAAGCGCGGTGCTGCGGCCTACGAGCGAGCCCGCAGCTTCCGCAGCGATCTACTCACCTACGGGATGGGTCATGGGTTGCTGTGCAACCCGCCGGGGGCCCTGAACCCCCCCGCCAATACGAGACCCCCACCCCCCCAGCCCTCCGTATGACGCCTCTTATTATTGCGACCCTGAATACCAGGGGCTGTAGGATGGCTCTCCGCAGGTCCCAGGTGCTCTCTTACCTTCGGGAGGGGAGGTACTCTGTAGTTTTCCTGCAGGAGACCCATACAGACCCGGCCGCCGAGGATAGGTGGCGGCTGGAGTGGGGGGACGGGGTATACTTTAGCCACTTTGCGACCTGGCAGGCTGGAGTGGCAACCCTGTTCTCCCCCAACCTACGGCCTGAGGTGCTAGGGGTCAATGAGGCCGTGCCGGGCCACGTGCTGCACCTTCGAGTCCGTATGGAGGGGCTCGTGGTTAATCTTGTTAACATCTATGCCCCGCAAATGAGCTCCAGGCGGCCACAATTTTATCAGCAGGTGTCCGACTTTCTCGGCACCCTGGATTCGCATGAGTGCCTGGTCCTGGGAGGGGACTTTAACACCACCCTCGAGGAACGGGACTGCTCAGGGGCCGAACCGAGTCCGGCCGCTGCGAATATTCTTCAAGGGATAGTCGACCATCACTCCCTAGTGGACGTCTGGCGCGACCATCACCCAGATGACACCTCCACGTTCACCTTTGTCCGGGTGGAGGCCCATCGGTCACACCACTCTCGGTTGGACCGTATTTACTTATCCCGTTTCCATCTTTCACAGGCCCACTCCTCCGCCATTCGGCCGGCCCCATTCTCCGATCATCATTTAGTCACTGTAACGGTTTCCCTCCGTGCAGAGAGACCGGGGCCGGCCTATTGGCACTTTAATAACAGCCTGTTGGAGGACGAGAGCTTTGTGATGTCCTTCCGGGAGTTTTGGCTGGCCTGGCGAGAGCAGTGGCGTGCCTTTCCCTCGGTGCGGCGATGGTGGGATCTCGGGAAGGTGCGCGCCAAGCTCTTCTGCCGTGACTACACTCGGGGCACCAGCCGACGGCGAAATGCGGCGATAGAGCAGCTGGAACGGGAGGTCTTAGAGATGGAGAGGCGCCTGGCCGCCGATCCCGAGGACCCGTCCCTCTGCGGAGCGTGCCGGGAGAAGCGGGAGGAGCTCCGGGCCCTTGAGGACCACCGGGCCCGAGGTGCCTTCGTTCGATCCCGCATCCGCCTCCTTCGGGAGATGGACCGCGGCTCCCGCTTCTTCTATGCCCTGGAGAAAACGAGGGGGGCCAAGAAACACGTCACCTGCCTCCTTGCGGAAGACGGCACCCCCCTCACGGGTCCGGAGGAGATGTGTGGGAGGGCCCGTGACTTCTACACAAGCCTTTTCTCCCCGGACCCGACCGATCCTGACGCTTGCGAGGTGCTCTGGGAGGAACTCCCCACGGTCAGCGTGGGCGACCGAGACCGACTAGAGCTGCCTCTCACCCTGGCCGAGTTCTCGGAAGCCCTCCGTCGCATGCCCACCAATAAATCTCCGGGCATGGACGGGCTGACCGTGGAGTTTTACCGCGCGTTCTGGGACATTCTCGGCCCAGACCTAGTCACCGTCTGGGCTGAGTCCTTGCAGAGCGGGGTCCTCCCTCTGTCATGCAGGCGTGCGGTGCTCGCTTTGCTGCCAAAGAGGGGGGACCTCCGCGATCTACGAAACTGGCGTCCCGTCTCACTCCTTAGCACGGATTACAAAATCGTAGCGAAAGCAATCTCGCTGCGGCTAGGGTCCGTGATGGCGGACGTGGTCCACCCAGACCAGACCTATACTATCCCGGGTCGCAGCATTTTCGACAACCTCTTTCTAGTCCGAGACCTTTTGGAACTCGGGCGGAGAGATGGTCTATCGTTCGCCCTCCTGTCTCTTGATCAGGAGAAGGCGTTCAATAGAGTAGATCATGGGTACCTCCTGAGCACTTTGCAGGCGTTTGGATTTGGACCTCAGTTTGTGAGTTTTCTCCGGGTGCTGTACGCCTCCGCGGAGTGTTTGGTTAGGCTCAACTGGACCCTGACTGAACCGGTCAGCTTCGGGCGAGGAGTGCGGCAGGGGTGCCCCCTCTCGGGCCAGTTGTATGCTCTGGCGATCGAGCCTTTCTTCTGTCTCCTCCGCAGGAGGATGACAGGGTTGGTGCTGCGGGAGCCGGAGCTGCGGCTGGTCCTGTCGGCGTACGCCGATGACGTACTCCTCGTGGTCCAGGACCCGGGCGACTTGGCGCGAGTGGAGGCATGCCAAGCCATCTATTCGGCAGCCTCCTCCGCCCGAGTCAACTGGGTCAAGAGCTCTGGCTTGGCGGTGGGGGACTGGCGGCAGGTGAGCTCCCTCCCACCCGCACTTCAGACCATCCGGTGGAGTGCGGGTCCACTGCTCTATCTCGGCGTTTACCTTTCCGCCACGCATCCTTCCCCGCCGGAGAACTGGCAAAATTTAGAGGGCGGGGTGATAGAGCGGATCCGGAGATGGACGAGGCTTCTCCGATGTCTCTCCCTCCGAGGGAGAGCACTGGTGCTTAACCAACTAGTCCTGTCCACGCTCTGGTACCGGCTCAACACCCTGGCCCCGGCCCCGGGTTTCCTGACCCACCTCCGGAGATTGATTCTAGAGTTCTTCTGGTCGGGAATGCCCTGGGCCCCTGTTGGAGTTCTTCATCTACCCCTGAAGGAAGGAGGGCAGGGCCTGAAGTGTCTGTACACTCAGGTCCGCGTCTTCCGCCTCCAGGCCCTGCAGAGGCTCTTTTATAGTGCAAGTAGTTCGGCGTGGAGCATACTGGCGCACGCCTTCCTGCGCCGTTTCCAAGGGCTTCGATATGACCGGCAGCTCTTTTATCTTTCTCCGAGGGGTTTTCCGCGAGACCTCTCCGGGCTGCCGGTCTTCTACCAGGACCTCCTCCGGACCTGGAAATTGTTTCTAACAACCAGGTCCGTGGCGGCCACCGTGGGGGCAGATCTCCTCACGGAGCCCCTGCTACACAACCCCCAGCTCCGTGTGCAGGTGGCGGAGTCCCGCTCGGTGCGCCAGAGGTTGGTCCTGGCGGAAGTCACGAGGGTCGGAGACCTCCTGGACTACGACCGGAGAGACTGGCTGGATCCCCTGATGCTCGCTCGGCGCATGGGGCTCTCCAGCCTCCGAACCCCCCGGCGCGTACTTCAGGAGGTGAAGGCCGCCTTGACCCCCGCTGCTCGGGCTTATGTTCGCCGAGCCTTGTGCGAGGGCGCACCCCGCCCATCCCTTACCCCAGGCCCGCCGGACCTTTCCATCGGGCCCCCACCCCATAGATCCCAACACACCCCTCACCCTTTCACTGCAAGCCGGCTGCACGAACTGCAGCCGGTTAGCTTTCAAATTGCTTCACGGAAATATTTATATACACTTACGCTTCACACCCTTCACGCCCACACCCTGGTGTCCCGCCCCGATACAAAGTGGCGGGATCTCCTGCCACCTTTGGAGGGTGAGCAACCTCGGTGGGCCAGCCTGTATTCCACCCTGGTCCCAAGGCCCGTCGGGGACATCAGTTGGCGGCTCCTTCACGGAGCTGTGAGCACGGGCGTGTTTTTGACACGGTTTACCCCCATTCCGGACACTTGTCCTTTTTGTAATGTGAGGGAAACCCTGGTGCACGTGTATTTAGAGTGTGCCAGATTGCAACCCCTTTTCCGGCTCCTCACAAATATTTTATTACGCTTCTGGCTTCATTTTTCCCCCCACCTTTTTATCTATACACTTCCCATTCGTGGCCCCACAAAGTCGCGGGATCTTCTGGTCAGCCTCCTCCTAGCTTTGGCTAAAACAGCCATTTACAAAACCAGAGAGAGGAGGTTGGCCCATGAAACGTCCTGCGATTGTGGGGCCGTTTTCCGATCCTCAGTACACTCACGTATCCGAGCGGAGTTCCTCTGGGCGGCGTCCACCGACTCCCTTGAAGCCTTCGAGGAGCGGTGGGCGCTGTCTGGGGTTCTCTGCTCGGTGACCCCGTCCGGTTCCCTCCGTCTGACCCTTTGATTGAGGGGAAGAGCGAGAGACGCCAGCCCCAGCCATTGCCGCTGTGGATACCATCATTCCTGTCATCTAGGAGGGGTCCTATAATACATGGGTGTCTACCCCCCCCCTCCCTAAACCGCCCACCCCGCAGCCGTGCCCATCTTACCGGGCACTCTCAGGAGAGGGAGGATCGGTGACACTGGGCGCGGCACTGGGTAACTCGAGGGGGTGGAAGACCACGAGTGTCGAGGAAGCCCCCCCGCTCTAGGCCACCAGGTAACTCAGGAGGGTGGAAGACCACGAGTGTCGAGGAAGCCCCCCCGCTCTGGGCCCAGGCTAGCCTGAACACTTCTCCCTCCTGAAAGCTGCTGTGTTATACCTTCTGATTGCGTTGTTTTGTTGCATAGTTGTTTTGTTTCCTTTGGTAATTCTGTAAGCGTTACCAATAAACTTTTTTTGTTTCAAAAAAAAAAAAAAACAAAAAACCTTCCCTGTTCCCTTACCCAGGGAAAAGGGACCTCCTTCACTTGCTGCTCAGCTATCTGCTTTCTATTCTCTCCTAAAGCCCCCTGGCCTGGGCTTTTCTTACTTTTTGACCCTGCTTCAGTTCGCCCCCCCCGACCGGGCCAGACGCTTTTTCTTCGTTTTTTTTTTTTTTTGCTGTTTTTCTTTGCTGCCGTTTGAGTGCTGGTCGGCTGCCAGCTTGCTGCCAGCCCACCATGCCTGCCCTCAGACGCTGCTACTGCTCCAGCTGAAACCCCCGGAGGAGGGGGGAGGACTGTCAACCCACTCCCCGAAGGAGGGGAGTGGAAGCCCCCAGACCCAACCGTTTTGCTGTATGTTCATAGACCCGTACCCAGCTGAGAGGAATCTTCTTATCTCTCCGACATTCCTGGCCTGCTGGAAGCCTTGCTGTTTAAAGCTACAAAGCCAGAAGAGAAGATAGCCGACAGAAAAAACCGCCCAGGGAAGCTACAAATCATCGTGGAGGGGGCCGTAAGACTGAGTAATTTTTGAACTGTACTCTCGTGTGGGAGGAGTTTGACTGTGTCTTAACTGCGTTTGTAGGGGCACAGGAGGTGTGGCACGGAGCTGCGCCCCGATCCATTGGTGCCCCTCCCAACACTACTACAACCGTTACGGCCCCCCCGCCGTCCGTCCCTGCTGGCAACTTGCCATCTGCCTCTGGATTCAGCTGCTTGCTCTGAATTCTGCCATCCGGACCAGACACAACAGCCGACGAAACGAGACTCCTTGGGCAAACGCGCGTGGGTCCACGTTCCCCCCCCACACCCCCCAGACTGCCCACCCCACAGTTTGCCCCTACTACCTAACCCCAACTCCTGTTTCCTCCCCTGTCCAGTCTGACCCATTTGGCCTCCCCCGCCTGCAGCCCAACAGGGAGAAGTGGTTAATCTGCTTCCCCCTCCTCCTCCTGGTGTTTCCCCATCTCTCCGTGCTCACGATGGCGGGGAATGAGAGGGGTGAGGCCCCTCTAACAACCTCAGCTGCCCCTCCCCCACCTACCCCCCTGCCCAACCCCCAAGCCTCCCCCCCACCACTGCTGCCAAAACACCTGCCACTGCCCCTGCAGGGGCATCGGCAGCAGGAGGCACCGGGGCGATTACTGACGCTGCTACACCCACCGCCCCCCAGATTCTAGGAGAGCCCCCCAAGTTGGCCGGAAAGGCCATGGTGTGAAGAAGGGAAAGGGCCCCGCTACAACCACCAGGCCCTCCATGGCAGGGGCTACCCCCACCGCTGTGGCCTCGTCATCGACCATGGCGTCTCTCCCCGCTGTTCCCTCCACCAGCTCTGTGAGCGTCCCTCCCCCAGCCCCCAGGGCGTATGCCCGGGCGGTAGCAGGCCCCCCCCCGCCGCCTGCCACCTCGTCATCTCGCCCACCCACCACCTCCGCTACCATCAATAGCAGCTGGGGCCCCTTCCCCACCATGACCAGGAAGCATGGCATCCGTTGCCTCCTGGTACTCGCCTCGCCCCACGTGGAGACACATGTGCAGGCGTTGGCGAGGGTGGTAGGACCCACGGCTATTGTGGCGGCCTCCAAAATGTACAGGAAGGTCGTCTTTTTCTTAGCATCGGAGGCTGCCGCCCAGGAGGCAGTGGAGAAGGGCCTGGCGGTGGGGGGCGGGGTGTTCGTTCCCCTGGAACCGCTAGAGGACCTGGGCATCCGCCTAGTCCTGACCTCCGTCCCTCCTTTTTTACCCAATGCCGCCCTGTTATCCGCTCTCTCCACCCTGGGGAAACCCGTTTCTGTCATCAGCCCTTTCCCGTTGGGCTGCAAGGATCCCACCCTCCGTCAAGACCTTTCATTCCGCCGGCAAGTGCAGCTTCTACCACCGCTGGCGGCGCGACGGAGAGGCGCTCGAGGGGTCCTTCCTAGTCCCCTACCAGGGAGCCTGCTATCAGGTCTACTGTTCCACAGGAGAGGCCCGGTGCTACCTCTACCGATCAGCGGGGCCCCCCATGTTGCCTCGCTGTTACCCCCCTGAGCCTCTGAACCATCGCCTCTGCCCCCCGACACGACCCCTGCTAACCAGCCCCCAGACGATGCTATGGAGGGCTGGACCCTAGTCCAGGGAAAGCGAGGCAAGCGGAAGGCTCGAGCTCCGCTGCACCCATCCGATGCGGAGGCCCCCGGAAGACCAGGAAGGGAGGGACTGACACTGAGCCTTCCGCTGTGCCCACGAGTGAGATCCCTCTGCTGGTGTCGGGAGGGGAAGACAAAATAGCACTGGAAGGTAGGATCTCCCCTCCGAGACCCCTGAGGAAACCCCTTCTGCCTGAATATCACCCGAACGCCAAAGCGACCATTGTAGTGGGTGCCAGAGGGGAGACCCCCGGGGTGGCAGAAGACGACCTCTCCTCCATGTATGAGGAGATCAAGGCCCAAGGTTTGACCCCGGTCACCCAGGGAGAGGATGACCTACTGCCGGCTGGCCTTGATCTAGGCAACCTCACCCCAGTCCCCTTTTCCCCATGCTCCCTCCCCCTAACCGCCTTCCTAGGCGGGCACTCTATAGAAGGTAGTCCATCACCTGATGCCGTGGCTGCCAAATCCACCACAGAGCCTGCCCCTAGCATCACTGGGAGCCCCCTCCCCTTAACCCTTGAATCTGTTCGGGAGGTGCCACCTCTTAGCTGCTTGCCTCCCAGAGCCTCGCCTCTGCCCCTGCCCCCACCCCGTCCCTGCCCAATCCACCTCCTCCTGCAATGCTATTGCCACCCCTGGGGTTATTTCTTTCCCTTTTTTTGCGGATCCCCCGCAAGGAGCAGTCTTTGCATTTTCCTGCCGCGACCCATTAGGAGCTGCAATTTTCCCTCCGCCATCGCCTTCTACCCCAAGGCTTGAGATGGACCTAATAACTTTAGCCTGTCAGACGCCCCGTCGGTGGTCTGCACCCTGCCTGCCCGCCTCAGCGGACCATGGGGCTGCACCAAGAGCCCCACCAGGGAAAAACTGGGAAATCGCAACCCTACCCCTCCATGAGCTGCGAAAAGCATTGCGGGAGTTTTTAGAAGACATCCGTGGCTCCCGCAACAGGGTACAGCTAGCTCTCCAGCTATGGGGGGACTTTGATCAAATCCTCCAGGCCACAAGGGCCCTTATAAAGGAGGGTAGAGGGAAAGGAAGGCACGGTGCCACAGCCTACGGGCGGGCCCGCAGCTTCCGTGATGATTTAGTCACTTATGGGATGGGTCACGGATTGTTGTGCGACCCTCCGGGGGCCGCAAACACCCCTGCCAACAAGGAACCCCTCCCCCCCCAGCCCTCCACATGACACCTCTCATTATCGCAACTTTGAACACCAGGGGCTGTAGGATGGCTCTCCGCAGGTCCCAGGTGCTCTCTTACCTTCGGAAAAGGGGGTATTCTGTGGTTTTCCTGCAGGAGACCCATATGGATCCGACGGCTGAGGACAGCTGGCGGCTGGAGTGGGGGGATGGGATCTGCTTTAGCCACTTCACGATTCGACAAGCTGGAGTGGCGACCCTGTTCTCCCACAACCTACGGCCCGAGGTGCTAGTGGTCACTGAGGCTGTGCTGGGCCACCTGTTGCATCTCAGAGTCCGTATGGAGGGGCTCGTGGTCAACCTCGTTAACATCTATGCCCCGACAACAAGCCCGAAGCGGCCACAATTCTATCAGCGGGTGTCCGACTTCCTCGGCACCCTTGATTCTCACGAGTACCTAGTCCTGGGAGGGGACTTTAACACCACCCTCGAGGAGCAGGACTGCTCAGGGGCCGGGCCGAGCTGAGCCCGGCCGCCGCGAACATTCTCCGAGAAATAGTCGAACATCACTCTCTAGTGGACGTCTGGCGTGACCACCACCCAGATGACACTTCCACATTCACCTTTGTCTGGGTGGAGGCCCATCGGTCACACCACTTTCGGTTCGACCGTATTTATTTATTCCGTTTCCATCTTTCACAAGCCCGCTCCTCCAACATTTGGCCGGCCCCATTTTCCGACCATCATTTAGCCACCATAACAGCCTCCCTCCGTGCAGAGAGGCTGGGGCTGGCCTATTGGCATTTTAACAACAGCCTGTTGGAGGATGAGGGCTTCGTGACGTCCTTCCGGGAGTTTTGGCTGGCCTGGCGAGAGCAGCGGCGCGCCTTTCCCTCAGCACGGCGATGGTGGGATCTAGGGAAGGTGCGCACCAAGCTCTTCTGCCGTGACTACACTCGGGGCGCCAGCCGATGGAGAAATGCAGCGATAGAGCAGTTGGAACGGGAAGTCTTAGAGATGGAGAGGTGTCTGGCCGCCAGCCCTGAGGACCCATTCCTCTGCGGTGCGTGCCGGGAGAATCGGGAGGAGCTCCGGGCCCGAGGTGCCTTTGTTCGATCCCGCATCTGCCTCCTTCGGGAGATGGATTGCGACTCCCGTTTCTTCTACGCCCTGGAGAAAATGAGGGGGGCCAAGAAACACGTCAACTGCCTTCTAGCAGAAGACGGCACCCCCCTCACGGATCCGGTGGAGATGTGTGGGAGGGCCCGTGACTTCTACACAAGCCTTTTCTCCCTGGATCTGACCGATCTTGGCGCTTGCAGGGTGCTCTGGGAGGAACTCCCCACAGTCAGAGTGGGCGACCGAGACCGACTAGAGCTGCCTCTCACCCTGACCGAGTTCTCGGAAGCCCTCCGTCGCATGCCCACCAATAAATCTCCGGGCATGGATGGGCTGACCGTGGAGTTCTACCGTGCGTTCTGGGACATTCTTGGCCCAGACCTAGCTACTGTCTGGGCCGAGTCTTTGCAGGGCGGGGTCCTCCCTCTTTCGTGCAGGCGAGCGGTGCTCGCCTTGTTGCCGAAGAAGGGGGACCTCCGCGATTTACGAAACTGGCTTACTCCTTAGCACGGACTACAAAATCGTAGCAAAAGCAATCTCGCTGCGGCTAGGGTCCGTGATGGCGAACGTGATCCACCCAGACCAGACCTACACTGTCCTGGGCCGCAGCATTTTTGACAACCTATTTCTAGTCCGAGACCTTTTGGAACTTGGGCGTAGAGACAGTCTGTCGTTCGCCCTCCTGTCTCTTGATCAGGAGAAGGCGTTTGATAGAGTGGACCATGGGTACCTCCTGGGCGCTCTGCAGGCGTTTGGATTCGGAACTCAGTTTGTGAGTTTTCTCCGGGTGTTGTACACTTCCGCGGAGTGTCTGGTTAGGCTCAACTGGACACTGACCGAACCGGTCAGCTTCGGGCGAGGAGTACGGCAGTGGTGCCCCCTCTTGGGCCAGCTGTACGCTCTGGCAATCGAGTCCTTCCTCTGTCTCCTCCGAAGGAGGTTGACAGGGTTGGTGCTGTGGGAGCCGGAGCTGCGGCTGGTCTGTCGGCGTACACCAATGACGTGCTCCTCATGGTCCAGGACCCGGGCAACTTGGCGCGGGTGGAGGCTTGCCAGGCCATCTATTCGGCAGCCTCCTCTGCCCGAGTCAACTGGGTCAAGAGCTCTGGCTTGGCGGTGGGGGACTGGCGGCGGGTGAGCTCCCTCCCACCCGCGCTTCAGACCATCCGGTGGAGCGCGGGTCCACTGCTCTACCTAGGCGTTTACCTTTCTGCCACGCACCCTTCTCCGCCGGAGAACTGGCAAGATTTAGAAGGCGGGGTGATAGAGCGGCTCCGGAAATGGATGAGGCTACTCCGATGTCTCTCCCTCCGAGGGAGAGCACTGGTGCTTAACCAACTAGTCCTGTCCACGCTCTGGTACCGGCTCAACACCCTGGTCCCGGCCCCGGGTTTCCTGACCAACCTCCGGACATCAATTCTAGAGTTCTTTTGGTCAGGAATGCGCTGGGCCCCTGTTGGGGTTCTTCATCTACCCCTGAAGGAAGGAGGGTAGGGCCTGAAGTGTCTGCACGCTCAGGTCCGTGTCTTCCGCCTCCAGGCCCTGCAGAGGCTCCTTTATAGTGCAGGTAGTATGACGTGGAGCATATTGGCGCACGCCTTCTTGCGCCGCTTCCAAGGGCTCTGATACGACCGGCAGCTCTTTTATCTCTGTCTGAGAGGTTTTCAGCGAGACCTCTCCGGGCTGCTGGTCTTCTACCAGGACCTCCTCCAGACCTGGAAACTGTTTTCAACGGTCCGTGATGGCCACCGTGAGAGCAGATCTCCTGGCGGAGTCCCGCTCGGTGCGCCAGAGTTTGGTCCTGGTGGAAGTCACGAGAGTCGGAGACCTCCTGGACTACGACCGGGGAGACGGGCTGGATCCCCTGACACTCGCTCGGCGCATGGGGCTCTCCAGACCTCAGACCCCCGGCGCGTACTTCAGGAGGTGAAGGCTGCCTTGACGCCCGCTGCTCGGGCTTATCTCAACCGAGCCCTGTGCGAGGGCGCACCCCGCCCACCCTCTACCCCGGGCCCGCCGGACCTTTCAATTGGGCCCCTACCCCGTAGATCCCAACAAACCCCTTACCCTTTCACTGCGAGCTGGCTGCACGAGCTGCAGCCGGTCAGCTTCCAAACCATGCCAAGGAAATATCTATATACACTCACGCATCACACCCTTCACGCCCACACCCTGGTGTCCCGCCCCGATACAAAGTGGCGGGACCTACTGCCACCTTTGGAGGGTGAGCAGCTCTGGTGGGCCAGCCTGTATTCCACCTTCGTCCCAAAGCCTGTCAGGGACATTAGTTGGCGGCTCCTTCATGGAGCTGTGAGCGTGGGCATATTTTTGATGCGGTTCACCCCCATCCCGGATACTTGCCCTTTTTGCAACGTGAGGGAAACCCTGGCACACGTATATTTAGAGTGTGCCAGGCTGCAGCCCCTTTTCCGACTCCTCACAAATCTTTTATTACGCTTTTGGCTACACTTTTCCCCTCACTTTTTTGTCTACACACTCCCCATCTGTGGCCCCACAAAGTCGCGGGGTCTCCTGGTTAACCTCCTCCTACCCCTAGCTAAAACAGCCATCTATAAAACCAGAGAGGGGAGGCTGGCCAATGAAGCGTCCTGCGACTGTAGGGCCGTTTTCCGATCCTCAGTACGTTCACATATCCGGGTGGAGTTCCTCTGAGCGGCGTCCACCGACTCCCTTGACACCTTCGAGAAGCGGTGGGCGCTGTCCGGGGGTCTTTGCTCGGTGACCCCGTCCGGTTCCCTCCGTCTGACCCTTTGATTGAGGGGGAAGAGCGAGAGGCCCCAGCCCCAGCCGTTGCCGCTGTGGATACCATCATCACTGTCACCTAGGAGAGGTCCTATCACACGTGGGTGTACACCCCCCCACCCCCAAACCGCCCACCCCACAGCCGTGCCCATCTTGTCGGGCACTCTCAGGAGAGGAATAATCGGTGACACTGGGCGTGGCACTAGGTAACTCGAGGGGGTGGAAGACCATGAGTGTCGAGGAAGCCCCACCACTCTGGGCCTAGGCTAGCCTGAACACTTCTCCCTCCTGAAGGCTGCTGTGTTATACCCTGCGTTTGCTTTTGTTTTGTTGCATAGTTTTGCTTGATCCTTTTTGGTGATTCTTTGTAAGTGTTACACAAATAAAATTCTTTTCTGCTTCAAAAAATTACTCTCCTGTAGCCATCTGGCCCGACCCTGTCACAATATGTAAATACTGTTTTTGACTTCTCATGAGCATCATGGAGTAAGAGAACCTTAAGATTAAATTAAGATTGTAAATTCTTCAGGACACTCATGTTGTACTTTGTTTGTGGTTTTCAGAGTACAGCACATAGTAAAATGGATTCCCAGTCCTAAATGGAGGTGTTGGACAGTAATGCATAATAAATTATAAACATACGTGCACCACACACAATGTTTTTGTTTTTTATTGTTTAGTAGATATGGTCATTTGTTTGTTTTTTCAGCAGCTTCAAATGCTGTCTAAATCCCAGTCAGCAATAAAATGTCTTGCATTGTCTATTTTATGACATCTTGCTGCATATGATCTCTGTGTAATGTTGTCTCGTCAGGCTATCAGGATATGAAAGGAGAGGCTCAAATCTGTATTAGCTAGACAAAACTGTTAAATCCAGTTTTCAGTTAAAGTAGTCTAAAAATAAGTGATCACTTTGCAGTGAGCTGTCAGTCCTTTGAAGTTGGATACACCTTTTTTTTCTTAAGTTCTCATACCTTGTTACTGAATTAATTGTAATTCAAAATTCTCTCTCACCTCTCTTGTAAATATATAATTTGGGAAAATAAAGACCGCCAAACAATGGTTACAGCAAGTGAACTTGTGCTAGGGTTGACATGCATACAAAATTGTGTCTCAGTTGGTACAGTATTGTCATTTACCCCTAATGCAATAGGGAGAACACATCACCCTAATGCCTGTTTTATTTTTGAGTTAGTGGGCTCACATCACTCTAAAGTAGCAAAATGTATTACAATTGCAAAGTGATGAATAACTTGCCCAAGTGGATGAATTTAAAGTTTGTTGTTTGCTTTGGGAAGTAATGTGTTTTGCTCATCAAACATTTATGGCCTGAACAAAACACAGGCTGTTTCCTTTTAAATCTAACTGGATCTAGAAAGGTTAATACAGCCAGCGTATCAGAGTCTCCCATCAGCTTTCTCTCAAGATTTTTTGCCACAATGAATAGGTTTGTTATCTTCTGGTCAAAAGGAACTGGTGGCTTCTGGCCATGGTGCTAGAGGTATACCTCTGTTTAAAAGTTAAATAGTACTTCATTTATCACGTCCCCAATCCACTACTTTCCTTCTTCCCCCTTTTTATGTTTCTGTACTGAATTCAGAGTGTATAGAGCAGTGGTGGGAAGCCTGCGGGCTGCATGTGGCTTATCAGGATAATCTGCTTGCGGGCCGTGAGACATTTTGCTGACATTGACCGTCTGCAGGCACGGCCCCCCGCAGCTCCCAGTGGGCGCGGTTCGCCATTCCTGGCCAATGGGAGCTGCGGGAAGCGGCGGCCAGCACGTCCCTGTGGACAGTCAGCTTCTGCAAAATGTCTCGCCGCCCACAGTCAGATTACCCTGATGGGCCGCAGGTTGCCCACCACTGGGGTAGAGCAAACTCAGTACTGTACATTTGAGGATATATGACTGAAAACTGTGAACCTATAAAATAATATTTATCTGCAAAGATCAGAATTTGTATAATTTCCTTTTCATTCACTGTGATTGATCTTTTTCATTTTTATGGGTTTTATTTTAAAATTACAGATTGTTAAAAAAAGAGCGACTTTAGAAACAAAAGTTGTACAAGAAGCAGGGAAGGCTACACAAACCAATCCGTGGGAATAGACAAGCTAATTTAGTCTAAACTACAATACATCTGAAAAGTGCAGATTAGTTAGTTGAATTAAAATTTATTATATAAAAACAATAAATATGCTAGGAAGTGTTTTTATTTATAATACTTGATGCCTTAAGTATTTTCAGAGCAAATATTCAACCACAATCTGAGCAAGTTCTTATGTGCATCAATCAACTTTTGTGACATATGAAATATACTTCTGTTTGTACAGTTAGAGAATGTGAGGCAACTTGTATTTCGGAAGAATGATCTATTAGTCATTCAAAATAAATTCTAGCTCTATATGTTGTTTTAAAAGGGTACATTTTCAGATTACAAGATACCTGAACAAATAATGGGATTTACATACTTTATTGTGCAATTTTTAGGGTGTTTTTGTACATAGACTCTGTGTCATGTGTTAGATTTTCTTCATTTCTGACTCTACTATGGTCTTTTGAGTTGAACCAGTTTTTCCAGACTAGCAGAAGAATAATTGAAATCATTGATGGAGTTCTAAAATGAGGTAAGGTTTTTCAAGTGGTTCTAATAGGCCAAGTCTTATGAATCAGTCTAACTTTAATGAGCTAACTGAGACATTAGTTGCATTGAAAGTTCCTGATATTGATTTATTGAGCTAAAATGCTTCTATTCTAGTCTGGTTTTCAGATGACAAGTGTATACTTCACAATCTAAATATGCATTAATAAAAGAACATTTATTAGTATTTCTATGACTACAGACATAAAGACCATAAGGGGTAAGATCCTGATTTGATTATACCACCACCTAGTTGTCTCCAGTCTTATATGTATGGAAATATTCTTGGAAATCAGTGTGTTGTAAGCAGGAAACTTAAAACACTGCAGGTGGACGTATTTCTAATTTTGAACAATTTAGATTTTGAAATATATTTTAAAATCTACTTATAGACTGGACCAGGAAATTCAACAGTTGAAGCAGAAGATATATGAAGGTGATGGTGTACAAAAAGGGTATCATGGAACAGTAGAGGACAGACTCCCTCTCACCAATTCCCCTACCAGCCCTGCAAAGTCACAGACCCATTTTATCCCACTGGTTGATGACAGGTACATATACTGATTTTATTCAGACTTAGTATAATTTTAAACAATAGTGTTAAAGTATCACTGAAACATTCCAAACTCTGCATAAGTGTTTCCAATATTGGGTCTTTATCTAGTAAATTATCAAAATGGTATTTTAATTGCAATCTAGATAGAAATATGCTCTGCTTTTACCACTTCGAAATGTTTTTATGATCAGTAGGCTTCTCAGAGATATATGCTGTATTAGAATAGTGAAGAAACTTTACACTTATATTTATTTTAAATTGTTCCTAAATTTAATTGCTTAAATGTCTGCATGACTTACACCTTTGCATACTAAAAGTGCCAAAGTAAATAAAATTGTATTAAGGGAAGCAGCATCGCAAAACATTAAACAAATTAATTCCATTATTTTCTCTTTCATTTCATTTTACACTTATGTACACAATAATTAGTATAGACTTTGGAAACTTTCACTGTGTCTGCAGGCCAAAATATTGTTAGTCTGCTATTTATAGCGTGCGTGTTGGCAAAGTCATGAAAGGGAACTGTTAAGTTAAAACCCCCCTGTAAAATATAAATGCAGCATGTAAATGGAGAGAGACATTTATCAGATGCTCAACCAAGGGTCCACTAATTGTCAGTTGTTAATTCTTTTGCCTTTTTAAGTTAAAGAAAAACTGGTGAAAAAATCATAACTTTTTGGGTGTTCTTATATTTAAAATTTATATAATGCTTAAGGTGAATAAACTATTCAAAAAAAGAAAAGGAGTACTTGTGGCACCTTAGAGACTAACCAATTTATCTGAGCATGAGCTTTCGTGAGCTACAGCTCACTTCATCGGATGCATGCTGTGGAAACTGTAGCAGACTTTATATATACACAGAGAATATGAAAAAATACCTCCTCCCACCCCACTGTCCAGCTGGTAATAGCTTATCTAAAGTGATCATCAGGTGGGCCATTTCCAGCACAAATCCAGGTTTTCTCACCCTCCACCCCCCCACACAAATTCACTCTCCTGCTGGTGATAGCCCATCCAAAGTGACAACTCTTTACACAATGTGCATGATAATAAAGTTGGGATTTGTAGCCCATCCAAAGTGACAACTCTTTACACAATGTGCATGATAATAAAGTTGGGCCATTTCCTGCACAAATCCCAACTTTATTATCATGCACATTGTGTAAAGAGTTGTCACTTTGGATGGGCTATCACCAGCAGGAGAGTGAATTTGTGTGGGGGGGTGGAGGGTGAGAAAACCTGGATTTGTGCTGGAAATGGCCCACCTGATGATCACTTTAGATAAGCTATTACCAGCTGGACAGTGGGGTGGGAGGAGGTATTTTTTCATATTCTCTGTGTATATATAAAGTCTGCTACAGTTTCCACGGCATGCATTCGATGAAGTGAGCTGTAGCTCACGAAAGCTCATGCTCAAATAAATTGGTTAGTCTCTAAGGTGCCACAAGTACTCCTTTTCTTTTTGCGAATACAGACTAACACGGCTGTTACTCTGAAAACTATTCAAAGAACACTTTAAAATACCCATATTGATTGTCTTAAGAATAGGTTTTTTAATTGTGTATCTTTTCATTTTCTAAAAGAATAAATGCATTAATTGAAGAAGAAGTGCAAAGGCGTCTTCAGAATATTCACCGCACATCTGAAAATAACAGTATGAGCCGATCTCAGCCTACAGAAATTCTAAAGGTGAGCAGAGTCCGCTAGGAAACATCACTTTTAAAGATACTTTCAAAATCATTGGTTTAATTCCTTTATCCACATTCCTCATGTTTTCTCTGGATTAATGTAATTTTAGTTTCTAAAATAATATAAATACAGTGACTGTATTTTATTTGTGAAGAGCAGAACAAAAACGTTCAAATTATTTTTGAGGATTTTAGTTTTATATCCTGACATTAAGTCATCTAAGGGTTGAAATACTTTGGTTTCAAACAGCAGTAGATCAAAGTGTACTGTGGAACTTGTACATGGCAGCAGGGTGTACATAGCTACTTAATGTGCAGCATGCTAGTGCGCCATCGAGTCACACTCACACACACCCCAGCTTGCCATACGCTAAATTGCTGAAAGTCACTAATTAAATTCAAGCAGTAAAATCCCAGCTCCATCGAAGTCAATAGGAGTTTTGCCATTGACTTCAACGGGGCTGGGATTTCACCCAATATTTCCATGTTGTCCTGCATTGCGATTATTTTCAGTGAACTGCATCTTAAGCTAAGTTTCTTCTAAAATATGTAGCGCTCAGTGAAGATATTCTCTAAATGGCACCAAAGCCTTTAACTTTTCCAAAATTGATATGAAGAGTTTTACTCCCTCTCCCTTTTATTATGCTTCTGTTGATGACAACATAAAGTTCCATCAAAATGAGTACTGAATATTTTTAATAATACATGCTTAAAAATGAACAAGCCATTCTTGTTAAAATTCCCTTTTTCCTAATTGGAAAACTGAATAGTTTAATTCAGCTGTAAGGCAGTATCTTAGCAAACACCAGTAGAAGATGATGCATATTTTTGACAGTTAAACTGATTTACTTTAGGTCTGTGTTGCTTTAAATAGTTCAACTTTTATAAGAAGGAAACTTTTTTTAATTACATATACCTTTTTGGTTCTTAGGATAATGAAACACTTCATAATGGTACTGTTCAACGGAAGTTGAAGTATGAGGTAGGTTATAATTCGTCAGAATGAAATGATTGTCTTAAATTATGGCATGCTCAGTAGTTAAATTTCTTAATGTTTAGCTGCATAATTAGAATATCAAATTCACAGTAAGATTAATAGCTAATAGGGAAGTCAAGCTATTTTTCAGGCAAAAAAATAAATGGAATCTTGCATGTGGGTACAGTTCTTGCTTTATTTAAATAGCATATTTTTGTGGTGAAGGACTTTTTTTTCATAATTCTTTATTTGGAACAGTATCCCTTTCCTAGATCTATAGGACAAAACCAATTTATGATCAGGAACAAAATTATTATTTCTAATCAAAGTACACTTTAACATGTCTATTCCCAATTGTCTCACTCATGTAAGAGCCTTCAGAATACTAGCAGTACTAGAGAGCAAATATTTGTGAACATGTCCTGAAGGTTTAACGTTAGACAATCTGGAAGTATTTTACCACCAAGTGTTGTACGACTATAATGTTTTATTTGGCAATATCACTTTTTCCCCCCTAGTTCTTTCCTCATTTTTCTTATCCCGGTTTAGATCTTGAATTTTTTAAAAAGCATATAGAAAATTCCTTATCCTATGAACATTCTGATTCTTTTGAGGAAACCAAATGCAGTACTAGACAAAGTGAAATGGATACTGTGTACACACACACACAAATGATGGGTGTGGGG
Organism: Lepidochelys kempii; assembly: GCF_965140285.1. Lineage (NCBI taxonomy): Eukaryota > Metazoa > Chordata > Testudines > Cheloniidae > Lepidochelys > Lepidochelys kempii. The sequence goes on from NC_136382.1 coordinate 197,936,224, forward strand.
TAAAGATATAAAGATTGTTCCTGAATCAGACCTCAATCAGTAGAATTGGATTTGGTCTCACAGTTTTGATTACTTGTGAATGAATGCACAAACCTAATTAAAATTAAACCTGAATTCAAGACATTTTCAAAGCAGAAGGTGCTTCCATTTTCCTATTTTGGCTTTTTAAACAGAAAAGACGACCTTGGCAGCTACATTATGGCCTCCCTTTTGACTTTAAAGATGATGATTTTGGCTCTAACTTGGCTGGAGAAGAAGCAAGAATAGCAGAGTTCGAAAGACACAACAAATGTCCAGAGATGTTGAGCTTAGTTTCTATTCCTGAACAAATCGGTTACCCCTCTCCATTGCAAAACGGAGTTGGGAATGAAAGGAACCAGTCAGAACTGCATTGCTTTGATTGCCTATATGATACTGAATATAAACTGAATCACACTAAAAATACTAACATTTTTAATGGGGAGAAAATTCATTATAAAAATGTTACATTCACATCTCCACAAAATCACAATATGGGCAATGTGGAGCATTCGCAATATAAAATGGTGGATCTCAATCCTGAATATGCAAAAATTACTTCTTGGGACGGGGACACCACAAGGACTGAATTTGATTGTTCTCATTCACAACATCTCTCTGGCTCAGAACCTTTAGCCTCTGGGAATAAGCAGGTTAGCTTTAGCAGCACATCTTGCTTAATTCTCTCTCAGTCCAGTATACTTTCTGAAATAGCACCCAAAGAGAACAATCCATTTAACACAGCGTATAGCACTATTCCAGACCAGTCTCATATTTCTCAGCAGCCAGTTGAAGAAGACCTGGATATTAGCAAAATAATCTCCCCAAAATCAGAAGCGTCATGTTCAGATGTGAGAACAGAACAGAGCTATGGCTTTGGCTATCTTTTTAGCAAGCTCTCTTCTCTTTACAAAGACACTTGTAGTCAAATGCTCAATAGTGCCCAAGTTATTAAACAAATAAAGGAGCTGGGCAATCTGTGTGATAGAAGTGAGAGATGTGCACAAGTGGCATCATTACTGAAAAATTTGCCATTTGTAAAAATATTACATGTAAATGTACCTTTCAGATCAGATATGAAGGTTACGCCTCACTCCATTAATGAGGATAAAGCGCATATTGATAGCAGCATTCAGTTAGAAAACCTCCTGTCAACAGAGAATATTGTGAAGTGTGTATCCTCAAAAATCTCAAGCATGCATGAACGAGATTCTTCTGAAGGATCTATGTACTGGTATGGAAATGAAGAAATGAAAAAGAGCTTGGTGTTAAGGCAAAAACTTGTGCATTTTCCAGATGAGTTACTGAAACTTCAAGTCTGTTCTCTTGAAAGACTATTGGAGTATGTGATCTGTGCCTTACCACAAGTTTGTGCCAGGATGGATCAATTAAAAGGTGTATACTGGCTTGCTGTTGGCAATTGCAAGAAACCTGATCCAGAGCCGGCTTGTTTGCTTTTGTTCAGCTCTGTTTTGTATGCTGTTGTTTTATCAGTCAACCAAGAAGACAACTGTCAGGATTCCTTGACAATTTTTCATGTTCTTCCAATCACCATGATAAGAGAAATTGAAGTTGGTTTTGCTGGACAGAGTGTTAGATTTGTATGTTGTTCTGAAGATAGTTTACTCACAATATTTACCTATAACAAAGACTTCACGCAGAGAATATGCCATGATATACTGAGTATTTTGATTACGACATCAGACGATGCCATTTGTTTAAATCACCAGCTGCTGAAAGGTGATTTGCTGCAGTTGTCACTTCATTGGACATCAGAAGTCACTGATTTAGTTTTTGCAAGTGGAGTACGGTTGTCCTGCAAATTCCGGCGTGTCTTAGCTGACTTGGTATACTTGTTTCATGAAAACATGGAAACTAATAAACCCCCTTTAGGGGATGTTCATGTATTGCTCTATACCACAGTGAAGATTGAAGACCATTTTAAACAAATGACCTACAGATCACTAGTTCTTACAACTACTCATATAGGACTCATGAAGGAAGATAGGGTTTTCTATCCTGTTCCTAGTTCTTTGTACACTTTACCTCAACAGTCCCAGTTTGACAAAATTCAATTATACTGTTTGAATGAAGTCCGTTGTGTGGTTGTCCCAGACAAAAATAATTTAACAAGAATTCAGCTTGTTTTTTCTAAAATGAGTAAGGTTGGATCAGATTCAAGGATTGGTTTTTCTAAACCCCATACAAAAGAAACAAATACTCAGCTGACACTTATTCCATCATTTTTTCAAGACAATTTAAATGTTCCATTGGAAATCTGGGAAATAACTTTCGGTTCAAATGAAGAAGCCATTTGGCTAATTATGTATTTGACTAGGCATAGAAATCCAGATACATTTTAGATACAACAAAAGTAGACAGGCTAAGGGATATTGATATCAAGTACTTTTTATCACTGCTGTTAGACAGTAAGCAAAAGAATACATTTACGACCTTTGAGTCTTGTAGAGAATACCATAAGGTACATACTAGGGCTGTCAAGTGATTAAAAAAATTAATCATGCGATTAAAAAAATCGCCGAAGCATGAAGGGGCATGTGAATGTTTAGCATATCTGGCATGCAAATAACATGCAATGCTGGCTACAAACCTGTCATGTGAACGCCTTTTCTCACTTTCAGGTGACATTGTAAATAAAAAGGAGGCAGCAGATCTCCCATAAATGTAAACAAACTTGTTTGTCTTAGCAATTAGCTGAACAAGAAGTAGGACTGAGTGGACTTGTAGGCTCTAAAGTTTTACATTGTTTGTTTTTGAGTGCAGTTATATATATAAAAAATCTACATTTGTAAGTTACACTATCACGATAAAGAAATTGCACTTTGGTACTTGTATGAGGTGAATTTGAAAATACTATTTCTTTATCACTTTTACAGTGCAAATATTTGTAATAAAAATAATATAAAGTGAGCACTGTACACTTTGTATTCTATGTTGTAATAGAAATCAATATATTTTCTATATTTTCAAAAATCCAAAATACTTAATAAATTTCAGTTGGTATTCTACTGTTTAGCAGTGTGATTAATCACAATTAATTTTTTTGAGTTAATTGCATGAGTTAGCTGCGATTAATCAACAGCCCTAGTATGTACCCATCTTACCTACATCCCATATTAGTTTCTTTTTTGCTTTGTATGGGTCTGTGTAGTACCCATACAGCTTCCTGAAAAGGCAAACACATTTCAAATGTACATGTTTGATAGGGTGAATGGTTCAGAATCTTTACACAGGCAACCACTCTCTACTCTTACTAGTACTATATTCATCCTTCTCTTCTGTGCTGCTGACTTTTACCCCTGCCATCTCTTACCCAGCTTCACCAGAAAGCTCTAGTTAGTGTCTTCCTCACTCTTGCCACCTGAATGGCCCTCTTTCAGAGGACTCTTAACTACTTAAATGAATATCTCTTGCCTCCTGATTCCAGAGGTCTTATCCACTTAGTAGTGGTTTTTGGTTGAATCTCAAGATTCATGTTTGTCGTATCCGTTAGGTTTACTCTATTACTTTACATGGGTTAGAGTGTATTTAAACCCATAGGATGTGCATTATCTCCTGGTAACCCTATGGATGTTGTGTGTGTGCATGTGTACACAGTTTCTAAAAATCATTGCATTGATAGTCTGGAGATTTGCCTGCCGACCTTCTAAGGGTTTAATTTTTGGCACATTTCTTAAAGGGAGACAATTTAAATGTCAAAATCATTGGGTGCTAACTTTCTGCTCATTAATTTTAATAACACTTGGTTTTTACTTCATAAAACCTCATCTTAAAATATGACAGGGCCTCTTCTAATGTTTTCTCCTTTTAAGGTGCAGAAGCTCCATAAATTCTTCTTTAAATAGATGCAGACATGTATTCAAGTAAGTGTGTGTGCACCGCATATGCTGGAGCCAGAGACTTTTGCTTAGCAGTACCTAGGGAGGCTGGGGGGGGTCATACCTGTAGCCCATCCCTTGGCTACATGAGGCAGCACCACCCTGACCCCCTTTAGTTCCTTCTGACTGCCCATCAGCTGGAGTGAGAGCTCTGTGGGGTGGTGATTTCACCACCTTGCAAGTCATCCTCCTAGCCTAGTTTTAGTGTACATAGTTATTAGTTTAGTTGACTAGTGTTAGAGTAAAAGTTATAGACTATAGAATAGTGGTAGAGGTAGTGCTCCCCGGTGATGCCCTCGCTGGAGTTCAAGCATTGCCCTTTGTGTGGAGTGGCGATTTCCAACAGTGACCCCCACATGAGCTGCTTGGTCCGCCTTAGGCAAAGCCCACCTTAAGGAGCACTGTTCGATCTGTACATCGTTGAAAAAGAGGACTCAGGTGGCATGGGAACTTCGCCTCAAGCAGGATCTGCTTAAAGAGACCACGAGGCCTGACCCAGTACTGAGGCCTTCTCAGGCCACAGATCACTCTCTAGCTTGGAAAGTGCTTTTGCCTCCTGTTTTGGGATAGGGGCCACTCCAAAGAGGTGCAGGAGTCATTCTCCATCATTGATGCCAAAAAAGAGTGCTCATAAGACCAATCATGAGCACTCCAGGTCCCAGGGTGACTCTTCTGCTTCCCCTAAGAATAGTGTGGACCGTCATGGGACTGGCTCCTGCACATGGGATGATGTGGGAGCCTCTTACCCTCCTTTGGTACAGGGTAGGGAGGATGAACATCCCTTACAACTGACGCCAGTTCTGGCCTCCAGGCATCCGTGGAGTCCGGTACTGACAGGAATGATGCCAGCACCGACAGTGTTTGTGATGTCCTCATACCTGGATACGGTGGACCTACTCTGCCTTTCAGTCCTGTCTAGACAGCTGGTCCAAGACTTCATGAGGCTGGCGCCCGCAATGGTATGCCAATTGGAGCATGCCACTGAACTCTAAGGGCAGGATGAGGTCCATCCTCGAACTCTGTGGATTCAACAAATTAATCAAATAGAGTGACCATGAGCAACCTCACATATCAGCTGTTCTCCCTGCTTTGTCTCAGAATGACAGATTCACCACTCTGGAACTTCAAGACTCTTACTTTCATGTGGCCATCCTACCAAGTCACAGGAAGTTTCTTTGCTTTATGGTAAGCGATCACCACTTTAAGAGTGTCGTTCTCTTATTCAGTTTCTCTTCTGCCCCTCCCCGAGTCTTCACTGAATGCATGGCAGTGGTTGCAGCGTACCGCAAGAGGGAAGGGAAGCCACATCTTCCCCTCCTTCAATGACTGGTTGCTGAAGGGTGCTTCAGAGAGGAGGTTCTTGCCAACATCGACACCATGCTACATTTAGTCGACCATTTGGGACTCATTCTAAATGCTCTGAAGTCGACCTTGGTTCCCTCTCAGCAAATAGTTCGTTGGGCCCCTATGAGATTCCATTAGGTTGAGAGTGTTCCTTCTGACCGACTGCTTCCAGACGATTTGACAGCTGTGTCTCAGTCTACAATCACATCCATCCACGACAGTCCATGTGTGTCTGAGCCTGTTGGGCCATGTATCTGCTTGCACTCAGGTGGTCCAACTTGCCAGGTTGTATCTTTGCCCTCTTCAGATGTGGCTCAGGACGGTTTACTGCTGTGCCCTACCCTGCATTCTCTGGGCAGGTTGAGTCACCTTTCTCCATCCGTCCTGGAACCCCTGCACTGGTAAGAGTCCCCACTCAATGTGCCATGGGGTCCTCTTTGTTTGGCCCTCTCCAGCCAAGTCAGTGGTTATCAACACATCCTTTCTGGGTTGGGGGTCACATCTGGACTTGTTGATGGTGCAGGGCCTCTGGTCAGAACAGAAAGTCATCAGTGTGCTGGAGCTTTGGGCTGTCCACAATGCATGTCATGCCTTCCGGGACTGTATCAGGCATTCAGTGGTTCACGTACTCACCAACAGTACCACTGCGATGTACTATGTGAACAGATGAAGGGGAGCCCAGTCCAGATGACTTTGCCTTGAGTCAATAAACCTGTGGCAGTTCTGCACTGAAGACGACGTCACCCGCTAGCTGTCCACTTACCAGGGATCCAGAGCCACCTCATGGATCATCTCAGCAGGTTTTTCTCCCTGACCCACAAATGGTCTCTGAAGGCTGGTCCTTCAGATAGTTTTCGCAGCATGGGGCATCCCCACAATCTGTCTTGTCAAAAGGAGGGAAAACAGGAAGAGTCACTTATTCTGCTCTCAGGAGGAGCTCAGTCTGGGCTCCCTCTGACAATCAACTCTTTTGTACACATTTCCTCCTATCCTGATGGTTCCTCAGGTCATCACCAAGCTCAAGGCTGATTCAGCCAGGCTCATTGTGATTGCCCCAGAGTGGCCAATGCAGTGCTTCTTCTTGGACCTCCTCTCTCTGTCAGTTCAGCCTCCCATGACTCTTCCTCTCCTTTCCAACCTTCTCAAACAGGACCGCAGCCACACTCTGCATCCGGCGATCAGCTCCCTGCACCTTACGGCATGGCTGCTTCATGGCTGAATAAGGAGGAAGAGCGTTGCTCAGAGGCTGTCCAACAGGTCCTATGTAACAGTAGGAAGCCTTCCATTAGAATGGCCTACATGGTTAAGTGGAAGATGTTTTCCATGTGGTCCTTGGCCTATGCGACCCATCCGGCAGAGACTTCCATCCAGGACATCTTGGAGTACCTGATATACTTTCAGGAATTAGGCTTAACCCTCAGTTCCCTGAGAGTACACTTGACAGCAATATCAATATTTCGTCCATCTATCCAAGGGAAACCAGTTTTCTCCAATGCTATGCTTATAAAGAGTTTTCTGAATGCGTGAATTGCAGGCACTGATGGCTGGGCCTCCTTACATGCAGTTCTCCAGGGACAAGTTACACTCCGGCCACACCCAAAGTTTGTATCCAAGATGGTCTCTATTTCATTTGAACCAGGCAGTGTATCTGCCTGTATTTTTCTGTAAGCTGCATTCTGCCCTGGAGTAACAATGCCTCCCTATGTAGGATGCTGTCTAGCCTTTTATCTGAACAGGACTGAACAGTTTCATGCTTCCACTTGCCTGTATCATTTGCAGACTGCATGAAGAGACAGGTGATTTCTGCACAGATCATCTCTAGATTGATAACATCTTGCATCAAGACTGTGTATGAGATCGTGTTGGCTATGCCTCCTCAGCAGATATGGGCACATTCAACGAGAGCACAGGTAATGTCAGTGGTGTTCCTTAATGACATTTCCATATTGGACGTTTGTAGGGCAGCCATGTGATTGTCCATACATGCATTTTCGGACCCTTATGGGATGACTGCTTCTTCCAGAGCAGATGCTAATGTTGGAAGAGCAGTCCAGCAATCCTTACTCAGGTAGACTCTGAGCTCTGCCTCCAGATGGGGTACTGCTTACTAGTCACCTACTTGGAATACTTCTGCATCTACTCAAAGAAGAAGAAATGGTTACTCACTGTAACTGTGATTCTTTGAGATGTTCTGCAGATGTGTATTCTATGATCCACCCTTCGTCCCCTCTGCGTCAGAGTCTTCCCCTGGACTTTTAGTGCAAAGGAACTGAGGGGAGTCGGGGCAGTGTTGCCTCATATAGCCAGGGGAGGGGCAACAGGCATGAAGCACAAGCACTGCCCATCTGTAAGTACTGCTAGGCAAAAGTCTCTGGCTCCAGCGCACGCGGCATGCACACACTTACTTGGAGTGCCCATCTGCATCACATCTTGCAGAACCACAGTTACACTGTCAGGAACTATATTCATTTACTCATTTTACTGTCTGTCCACAGACTGTTTTTTCTATGGGAAAAGAATAAATTATAATCCTATAAAGTAAAGAGAGGAATCTACATGATCCCTTAATGAGCCAGTTGTTATTTAAACATGATTCATCATAGGCACTTACATTTCACAAGTGTAAATCCTTAAAGTAAACTTACAGAAAACATATAGATATAGCAGAATCTATACACAGAATCTTTAATAATTTTTTTATAGTTTGGGGTGGGAGAAGTTGGACATCTCAAAACCCTATAACATATCATCAGAATGTATTTAGTTCTTTTTTTAACCAAAGTATGTCATGGTTGTATTTGAGTGATTTATAGTTTTAAAAGCAAGTCACAAAAAGTGAAATTGAACTTTATGGGTCTTTTGTAATTCTTATATTTCTAATTGCCAAACTGTAGTTTATGACATCCTTAAGATGAGAACTTGATACTTCTGTCCAGTATGCAGATATGCACTGACAGATAATCTAATCACACACATTCCTTTCGTAGTGCAGCCATTTTCATAAGATCAGATGTTATATCTGCCTATCATAAAGAAGAATCAAGGCCTAAGATAATTAGTATGTGATTTTTTTAATACATAGGTCAAACAATATAAAACAGTTTTTAATAAAATATTTTTGGAAGTGGGGTGAGAAGCTAGAGTTATGGTTAGGAATAAATCATAGGTAAAAAACATAGTGACTCTTTTTAAACTCAATCTTGTTTACTGTTTTAAAACAAATTGTTCCATAATCAAGATATGATCAGTTGCCTACATTTTTTATTGGTTTGTTGAGTCCTTTGAATGTAGTATTTCATCTATTTTCCTTATTTCTGATGCTTTAAGAAGAACTTAAGTGCCAGATCCTCAGCTGTGGCTAACATATTCTTGGGGTGGGTGGGGGATAAGATAGCTGTAAGCTATTTGTTCTGTTCCTTTAATGCTGGGGGCTGATCTGTTTTCTGATGTAATTTAGAGTAGTCTCAGAATTGCACTGTTATTCCTGACTGTCCACTGACCCAGGGAACTGTTCTGGCAAGCCGGCTTTGCTGGGTCTCAGTCATTCTCCTGATCTCCTCTACTTAATGCCAGGAGAAATGTTGCTGTATGCATCCCAGAGCGGTTTCTGTACACTTTGAGTGAGGTGGTTAAGCTGACTTTTTAGCTGCTGTGTATCACTGAAGCAATGCAAAGCAGACAGCTCAGACCTGAGAAGCAAATCCTTTATTTGAAAACCCAATTTGTTGACAAATATTTCACAACTTGTCATTCTCCCTATTCTGAGAAGGAAAAAATATTCATATATCTTTTTTGACTAAATTGCAGAGAGTCTTAATATAGTCTTAGTGTAGGTACTTGGACCATGTGATTTGAAAATAGAGGAAATTAGATGAATGCAAATATATCAGAGATTTAGTTACAGATATGGGCTATGTTTTGGTTTGTATTTTGAACAATGATCATGCTACAGTAAGAGTGGTTGCACATAGGATTGCCAAAAGTTTCATAACAAGTCTCTCACTTTTAACATGGTCAGCTGGCAATCCAGGGAATTGCGGATACTGCGCTAATGCTTCCCAACAATTAAAAATAGAAACATTTGGCCCTTGATGTCTCTCCACAAGATGTACCAAATGTTGATCCTGAAACCTAGCTGAGGGTCCTGTTATCTCTTGTCTGTTTGCTTTGTGACCCATTGTATGATGCTGTGTGGCACTGAATGAATTCTTACCTCTCTCTCTCTTAACATCCCGCTCCAGGAATGATCTGAACTATTGAAAAGTGGCACGAGAGCACCAGTAACCCATAGGCATGACGGGTTCGGCCGATCGCGGCTCCCAGTGGCCGTGGTTCGCTGCTTCAGGCCAATGGGGGCTGCAGGCAGCGGCGCGGGCCAAGGGACGTACTGTCCGCCGCTTCCAGCAGCTCCCGTTGGCCTGAAGCAGCGAACCGCAGCCACTGGGAGCCGCGATCGGCCGAACCTGCGGACATGGCAGGTAAACAAACTGGCCCAGCCCACCAGGGGCTTTCCCTTCACAAGCAGCGGAACAAGTTTGGGAACCACTGCACTATATAATCACTCCAGTTTCAATTATTTTGGTAGTTTATTTCAAAATATTTGTCAGCAAGTATGTCTGTAACAATACAGACACAACAAAAAATTGCCCTGGGAGTAGAGAGTTAAAGAAACTCCTACGACAACACAGTTCGCATTTGCGTCCACCCCCACCCCACCCCCCCGCAGCCTCTCCCCAGCCCAGACCGCTCACCTCTGCCCAGCCCAGACATTCATACCCCTACCCTTATCCCAGCTGAACCCCCCCGCACCTCTCCGGCCCAGACTCTCACAGACCCTACCCTCCTGGAGCCCAGGGATCCAGAGGAAAAAAGAGCCTGATGCTGGGTGCCCAGCTTGCACAGAGTTGCCTGTGCACTGCCGCCTCCTTCCTTCAGAGTATGCTGGGAACTGCAGCTACTCTCTAGTTCCCTCTCCGTCCCCCCCGGCCTTGTCTTCTATTTGTGAGCTGGACTCTGTTGAGTCCAACAGTCCCTAGTGGCAGCCAGCAGCTCTGCAGCCCATTTATATGGGGGAAAAAAGGAAATTCTGCATGCCCAACGTTAATTTCTGCACAATTGTGCAGTGGCACAGATTTCCCCCAGGAGTATTATGAGCTCACATAGTACAACACAATGTTGTTTCAGTTGGACATATATAATCACTATAACCCATTTAGGCTACATGACAGAGTTTTGTCAACAAAAGTTATGCCGCTTCGGTTTAAGCGCTGTTGCATGTCCACATGATCCTCCTTGCGTCGGCAGAGCGCATCACACTGCGAAGGTTTTGCAATGCCTTATGGGGCAGGTACAACGTCACATGATGCAGGTTTCTCAATCCCATCGTTCCATGGGAACAGTTGCTAGCCACTTTTTAACTGAAGTGTACGCGTGGGAGGGGGGGAGTGTGTGCATAGGGTGGGGGAGGGAGAGACAGAAACAGTGTATCAGCATGCTGTCTCTTTAAGTTCAGACAGCAGCCTGAGCAACCAATCCTGAGGCGGGAGAGGGGGTCCGCCCCCCCACGCATCAGCCCCCAGCTCTGCACAGCAGTCTCTCCCCCTTCCCCTCACTGCAGCATCAGCCGCCCTCTTTGCCTGCCTGCCTATGGTTCTGTAATTCCCTCCGAGTTCTTCCACAGCCTCCTCAGTGAGCGGGAGCGGCCTCCTCAGCAGCTCTGTGAGCTCTCTGTGCTGAAGAATGTCAAAGCTTCCCAGAGCTTTGAAAGGGGAGGGGCACTTGCCTGCATAGCTAGATGCAAGGCAGCCGAGTTCAAAACAGTGAGCAGAGCGCTCACGGCAGGCAATGTGGGATACTGGGGGAGGCCTGTAAGGGCGACATAACAAACAGCAGCATCTACACCGGGGCGGGCACACTATGGCCCAGAGGCCACATCCGGCCCTTCCAGACATTTTAATCCAGCCCTTGAGCTACTGCCGGGGAGCGGGTCTGGGGCTTGTCCTGCTGCGGTGCTCCAGCAGGGGCAGGGGCTTGCCCCACTCTGCGCGGCTCCTGGAAGCAGCAGCATGTCTCCCTTCTGGCTCCTATACATAGGGGAAGCCAGGGGGCTCTGCGTGCTACCCCGTCCGCAGGTGCCGCCTCCACAGCTCCCATTGGCCAGGGTTAGCCAATGGGAGCTGCAGGGGTGGCACCTGCGGATGGGGCAGGGTGCAGAGCTGCCTGGCCGTGCCTCTGTGTAGGAGCTAGAGTGGGGACATGCTGCTGGTTCTGGGAACTGCTTGAGGTAAGCGCCACACAGAGCCTGCACCCCAACCCACTGCCCCAGCCCTGATCCCCCTCCTGCCTTCTGAACCACTCGGTCCCAGCCCGGAGCACCCTTCTGCACCCCCAACCCCTCACCCTCAGCAGCACCCCAGAGCCCTCATCCCCTCCTGAACCCCGAACCCCAACCCCCAGTTTTTGTCAGCATTCATGGCCCACCATGCAATTTCCACACCCAAAAAATTTGCCCACCCCGACCTACACTGATGCTTTGTCAATTTTACTTTGCCGTAAAAGCTTTATGCCTCTCATTGAGGTGGTTTTATTTTGTCGCCAAAATAGGAGAGTTTTGCCACCAAAAGTAGCATTGTAGTGTGTACATCTCTACTGTTTTATCAGCAAAAGCTGCCTTTTGCCAACAAAACTGTGTAGTGTAAACAAGGCCTTACTGATGCTGAGAATACATTCCAAGTGAGTCTCATTGGGACTTAAAAAGTAAATAAGTGTGAGAACTACTGTTATCAAGGTTGGTATGTGACTATACATACTGTATGTAACACTTTTTGGATTATATAGAAAAATTCTACTATATGGCTGAATTTGGTTAGATGCACCACAGAATTTCTATACTCTTATTTGTCTTCAAATCTAAGACAATGTAAATTCTACGCTTTTCACAGAACAGTCTTGCACTGAAACTCCTTTTATTCCACTGTAATTTAAATATTATTGGATAAACATTGATGGTTGTCAAAGCTTTGTTAATTTGTTAGGACGTTCTTTGCCAAATACTGTAGTTTATTTTGTTTGGTACTATATTATTTCTTTTTCTAAACTATAATTTCTATGTAAATTCTCAGTAGAAACAGTATATTTTCCACAAAGATGAATAAATGATAAACACCCTCTGTCACTGTTTTTAACTTACTGAGAGTAACTTTTGTGGTATTATTTTAGAGAGAGATTAAACTAAAGTGTCAGTCTCAGGGAAATGAACTGTTCTTCCTTTCAAGGTAAATATTAACTAGTGTTAAACAAAAAAAATCAGACCTTTCCCCCCTCTTTTTAGAAATCAAAAACCTCTGAGATATTCAGCTTTTGACCAAGAACTTTTGTTTTTCAAGTTTAGTTTTCAAATGGAAAAAATGAATGTTTTCAAGAAAGCAGATGCTTTCTGTGAAAAATTTCATTTAGATGAAAGCCTAATTTTCTATTGGAAAAAGATTGTGGCAAAAAGTTCCAGCTCTAATAACATTTTAAAAGATTGAGATTTGGATTAGTAACAGGAGAGAGAGATTTTTGCTGTCGGTGGCCAGTTCAAGCCAGGTAAATCTGTAAGTAACCAAAAGTTATCTATGGACAGATACCACAGAAAGAGGCCTATGTGAAAGAGTTGATAGTCTTGGTGCAGTTCCTGTTATATATAAGTACACAGCACAAAAATCACCACAACTGAAACCAACAAACACCTTGTGTGCAGTCGCAGTGGAGAGACCACTAGATAGTCAGTGCTGGTCAGAATTGGGGCACTTAAGCGTAGGAGCTTATGCAGTGTGGTGGCTCTACTTAGGTTTCTAGGATTGTCAGTCCCACACATGTCGAATATAGATTTCACTTACTAAAATAGCAGAAGATTACCTTGTCTTTTTTGCTTTAAGACATTGTTTATATGTGGTATAGAAATATTAAAAAATTAAACAGGATATTTTGGTTTTGGAGATCAATTTACTATACAGTAAAATGTCAGATGTTAATAAATTGGAAATAACACTTTCAATTGGGGTTTTAGTATTTTTTCATAGAAATAAGACCTCTAAATAGCTTGTCGGCTTGCTCTGGAGTAAGGAACACAGAGTCTCAGGTGGTCATCAGTAAAGCGTTGATCTAGATTATATAGATGTCCTTGGGTAACATCGTTATGTATAAAAATGGAATATGACAGCAAAATTAAATCTGTTTTTAAAATCTATATTATAAACTTGTATTTGTCTCAGTGCTATTGCTTTTTAAAATAAAAGTGAAATTACAAAGCTTTTCAAACTAAACTTTTTCCACTAAAAAGATGGAGAACTTAATGGTACCAGAAATCACATAATTAATATCTTTATTCATTACAAATGCTTTTGCCACTTTTGGACACAAACATTGCAAAACGTTAATCTTGAGTTGCAAAAATATTTTAATTTTTGACACAACTTTGGAAAATACAAGATTGCTAAATTGCAGATCCTATTAGCTCTTAGTCAAAGAAATGCACTCCCATTGTAGACTTATCTGTAAAGGTGTTTGTAATCTCCAGCACCTTGCTGTCCAGACCATAAACATTTGTCATATTTGACTTTTCTGTTAGTCAGATGCGGCTTAAAAGATATGATAGGAAACTGTTTTGACAATGGATTAAAGTGTTGTCTGTACCTTATTGAATGATAAAATGCCTTAGGATTTAAATATTTGTAGGATTGCCCAGATTCTCTCAAGCTTTGCATGATGTCTGCTAATAGGTCTGATATTTAAAACAAACAAACAAAAAACAAGGTCAATTTCTGGTTGTAAAGTCCTAATTCATTTATTTATATTTTCGAGTAAGATCAAAACAAAGTTTAATGCAGGGATTGGCAACCTTTGGCATGCAGCCGGTCAGGGAAATCTGCTGACGGGCCAGGACGGTTTGTTTACCTGCAGCATCCACAGGTTCAACCAATTACAGCTTCCACTGGCCGCGGTTCGCCGTTCCAGGCCAATGGGGGCTGCGGGAAGTGGTGTGGGCCAAGTGATGTGCTAGCCGCCGCTTCCTGCAGCCCCCATTGGCCTGGAACGGCGAACCACGGCCAGTGGGAGCTGCGATCAGCCGAACCTGAGGATGCTGCAGGTAAACAAACCGTCCCAGCCCACCAGCGGATTTCCCTGATGGGCCGCATGCCAAAGGTTGCCGATCCCTGATTTAATGCTACCTTTTTAGCTTTTTACTTCTAAGCTGCAAATGCCTTCAAATATTAAACAACAATTGAAATGGCTTTATCACAATTTTTTCATGTATATCTAAAAGAAATGTGAGGGTTTATTAATAAGATGATTACCATTTTTCTTTCAAAGAACCCTTCATGTTTCTAAATAACCTTTGCCTCCTGTATGCTCTTTTCTCTACTTCTCTGTCCAAGAGCATTTTCTTATTTCTAGCCAACTGAAGTATGTTCCATGTAGTGATTCTGGTCTTCCTTTGTTCTTCTTATTTGATATCTACTTGATAGCGGATGGTCTGTCGCTCTCTGGGAGCAAATCCAGATGACCTAAAGGATCCAATTAAAATTAGCATTCCACGCTATGTCCTTTGTGGGCAGGGAAAAGATGAACACTATGAGTTTGAAATAAAGGTAAGTGTTTTTCACTTACCTTTCTTTAATGTTTGGATTTCTTGCACTCATGCTGCGTTGTTATACCATTACTGAGTGACAGAAAAATGTAAAAATGCCCAAGATTCACAAGCAAGTGGTTATAAGATTGCTCTACCCAGCCGTCAAAGTTCAAAAGGTGGAAAACATTCTTGCATTGTGAAATGCAGTTGGTAATAAAGTGTGTAGCTATGACTGAGTTGACTGCTGCTCACAATGATGTCACAAGCAGTACAGAAGCCAAGAGAAGTAGACGACAACCTGAAAGAAAACTGCCAGTTTAAAAAATGTTACACATTAGAAATCTGCATGATTACCCCAAGGAAATGTATTGTGTTGGCTGCCGAAGGTCTTTCCAGCAGAAAACATTCTGGATTTCAGACATGTCTATTAGCAGGAGAGATATGATCACTCCACCCTAATTGTGCAAAACAAGCCTTTTAAACTCAAGGTGAGTGTCATGTCTTGGGCAAGATGTCATCCTTGGTGTAAAAAAAAAAAAAAAAAGGCTCAAATATGTAATCTTAACTATCACTGATATCTCATTGTCAGGGACAAGGGAGCATTGTAAATATTCTTTCTGAAGGTTGTCACTTTTATGTTTTTTTCTATTAAAAATCCCCATTGTCACAAACTTTCTTACTCAACAGCACACTTTACTGGATACTGTGGGGATGTCTGCATACAGCATCTAATGGATCATGTGCACAACTACAAAACTTCAGTGGTCAGACTCTTGATCTCACTACTCCAGTGTAAATTTGGGGTAACTACATTGAAGTGACAGTAGGGTAGCTGAGATTAGAATATAACTCAAGCTAAATTTTAACTTGAAAATCACTAAATCACAGCTAAATCACAATACAATTTGATATAAAATTATTAGACATATTAAGTTATTAAACTTGTCATGTTTTCCTCTAATAACAAACACAGCATTAAGCTATAGATGTTTTCTGAGGTTCCATCTGCTCCCTGGTCTCCCCATGTTACTCCTCTCCTTCCACCCTCCATTTTCTCCATGTTCAAACTCTGTTAATTTCTCCTATTCCCATCTCCTTCTCCCTCAATGTTATCTCTTCCATCCTAGTTTCTCCCTGAGATTTTTCGTGTTCAACCTTGTTGGGTAAGTACAGGGACACTGCCTTTCCTTCCTAACCCAGGTATCGAGACGGTCTCTCTTCAAAGCAAAACATGAAAAGCTGACTGGAAACATGCTTGGTGAAGGTAGAGCATGCACAACCTTGTATGAGTGACACATCTCCGCAGACTGAAGACCTCAATTTGCTGGGGTCAGAGATAAGAGGATTGACAGCCTTTAGCTACTGTGTGTCAAACTTGCTGACCTAGTTTTTCATTAGCTACCGCCGGTTAAAGGGCTTTCACTACAACATGCAGATAATTTCTGAGCTGTGTTCACATTCTGCCAGCTGAAAAATTGGTACCTAATCCATCAGGTTAGGTCAAAGATGGTCAGACCTGCTGCTGGCCACATCACTTCCTTGTGTATCATTGGCTATGAAACTGAAGTGTCTTAACCACATCAGCTCAATAAGCCATTGGCTTCGGGGAAATATTTGACTTCATGATACCAAATCATCCCACTCCCTCTACCTTTTCAAGAATCCCTCTTGCAAGTAACTACAATGGAACAAGTTGCAGCTTTTTCACAGGTCAGAACAATAGAAGAGGGTGACATAGCAGTGTCAGGGAATGGGAGTCTATTATTGTTATACTTGTATGCCTTTGTTATCAGCTTAATTACAGTAATAAACATAATACCATAGGTGGCAACTCTGAAATTGGTTAGGGCTCTTCAGAGGTTAGTACCTGGGATATCCCTTATAATCCATCAGCCTTTCTTTATTCAAGGCAGTTAACTCTCTCTGCTGTCTTCACAAGTCATGTTTCTCTTTTATTGTCTATTTTCTCCTTGGAGGCCAGGCCGTGCTGTTGCCCAAGCTGCTTTCCCTGTAGTGACTATTAGGCTCCAAGCCCCACCCCACAGTCCTTGTAATATAAGCCTACTACTGCCACTCCATCAGGGACTTAGAAGGCTGCTACTTCTCTGCTCCTGGGTTCCCTCTCTTTATTCAGCAATCTGGTTGCAGGGCCCCCGACTCTATTCCCCTCTGATTAGGCCCCAACTGGAGTATTGTGTCCAATTCTGGGCACCACATTTCAGGAAAGATGTGGACAACTTGGAAAGAGTCCAGAGAAGAGCAACAAAAATGATTAAAGGTCTAGAAAACATGATCTATGAGGGAAGTTTGAAAAAATTGGGTTTGTTTAGTCTGGAAAAGAGAAGACTGAGAGGGGACATAACAGTTTTCAAGTATGTAAAAGGGTGTTACAAGGAGGAGGAATAAAAATGGTTCTCCTTAACCTCTGAGGATAAGACAAGAAGCAATGGGCTTAAATTGCAGCAACAGAGGTTTAGATTGGACATTAGGAAAAACTTCCTAACTGTCAAGGTGGTTAAGCACTGGAATAAATTGCTTAGGGAGGTTGTGGAATCTCCATCATTGGAGATTTTTAAGAGCAGGTTAGACAAACACTTGTCAGGTATGGTCTAGATAATTAGTCCTGCCATGGGCGCAGGGGACTGGACTAGATGACCTCTCGAGGTCCCTTCCAGTTCTATGATTCATGGAAGCATAATTACAAGACTATCTTCCATAAAAATATCCTATTGACTGAATGATTCCTACTCTTGAAGACCAAAATCCCTGAAGGTATAATGAGACCATCCATATCTAATTCAGAGGAGTGGGGGCGAAATTACGAGCAAGATGCCTTATGCTTTAGGGAATAAGCCAACCATTAAGAGAGAGGGGTTAGGAAGAAATTTCCTCAATGAGATGGTTACTTCAGATATGTCCACTATACAGGTTCTTGCATCTTTCTTTAAAGCGTCTGATGCTGACTATTGCTAGAGATAGCATATTAGATGAGATGGAGCACTGATATGATTCATTATGTCAATTCCTGTGCTTCTGTGTTCCATTCTGGTCTTATGACTACTCAGCATCTCTAATTGCAAGTTCAGAATGGTGACCTTAGTCTCAATTGTAGCGTTTTAAATTCACAGGATTGACTTGGTGCTCTACTTTAGTAACTTACACGTATTTGCCAGGTCATTTCTCAGGAACTACCTTCATATCTTCTTTGGAGGGGTTTGTTACCAGTGCAAAGCTCTATCATTTTGGCCAGGGTATTAAGCAAGCACTAGCTATGGTGGAAGCTGACATTCACATCTTCCTCTACCTTGATAGTTGACTAATAAATGGGGGGGACAACCAGCATTACAGATGGCTGGCTCTCGGTTTCATTTCTGAGACCGAAAGATAGAACAAGGTGATTCACTTTCACTCCTGAAAACACACTGCATTTGACTCGACTATAGATTCAAAAGTGGCAAGAGTTTACTGCCCTGTAGAAGGTTTCAAGAATGCTTAATTATCCTGTCAATATGGTCTTAACCTCAAAACCTAGATTATGGGTTCCTGAGCCTACTGATAACTCTGTTTGCTAGATTGAGAGTGAGGTCTCTTCACCAAAGTTGTTTTCTTTAGGCAGATATAGCATTTTTAAATCCAGATTGACTGCCTCTCAAGTGGTGTCCCTCAAAGTCTATTCTCCATCAGGTGAAGTTAGGTTGATGCTTAGTTACTTCCTTACTAGAATGAAAACATTCTGTCAAGTCCCAAGGTTATTAATAGTTTAGGGTTACTATAGGATAGGATTTGGGAGAGGTAATTTTCTCTCAACCTCTTCTAGATAGTCTTTTCCACATACATAGACGATGTAATGCTTCCCTTTAGTCTTAAAATCTATAAATCTGTTAAGGAAAGGAAGGTTCTACCCTGTTTATTTCATGGATGCCCCTCATGGCCAGGGAAGATTACCAGCTGCTGAAATAACTCATTACCTGAGGGTCTTTTCTTTCTCCCAAATTTAGATCTAAATTTCTCTTTTATCGGAGTGAGATTTTTTTTCCCTAGTCCTACTTCTGCTGTTGGTCTCCCAACAAACTGCTCAAGCTTTTATTGCTCTTTTCCTACCACAAAACTATGACTTTCCTGCACCTTACAGCCCTCAAACTCTGACTCAGATACAAGTTGAACTATCAGAGAACTTCTAAAGATAAGCAAGCCGCATCCATGAATCTTTGGGAACATACATTTTTATCAGCAGATACTTAAATTAGTATGTGGCCACATCCTAGATATTACCATAATTTGAAGAAACAGAATCAAGAAATGAGGTGAAAAAACGTCTTCTGCTGGCACAAAATAGATAAATTCCTTCCCTGGTATCACAAAGAAGAGTGAGCAATTCAGGGGATCTTGGCAGCACCTTTAGTCTAAATATTCATAAGTCCTTCAATCTAGTAGGCAGTCCTTAAATAAGTTCACTTCTAGCTAAACTGTAGTATATCAAGACAAAACGTTATTTTCTAGTGCAGGTTGGCTTAGCACCTTGTCCATCCATAGGTGAGTCTTAGTGTTTTGGAGTGGGCCTTTTAAATGGTCCCTTCACTCTCATAGTTAGCTAACTCTAGTCCATCATGATGAAACCATTGCGCACAAGACCTACCTTATGATTTTCAGGAGATCCTAGACTTGAGACCCCACATTGAATTGATTCATTTTCTATAAAACAGAGAATCCTTAGGCCAGCACCAGCCTCTTCTGCAACAGGAGAGGTGAAGTCCAGGCACTTATGCTGGTGTTTAGTGGTAGTTACTAACATTAATATCTTTCCTACACCATGCCAATGGATAGTTTTCCATATAAACTCTCATCTGCCAGGCAGTTTTGTATGCATTCCTTAGAGAACCCAAATAGCCATGTTAACATAAGTGAAGGTAGTTGATTATTTAAATAACTTGACTAAAGCCTCAGAGCATGTCTGTATTGGGACTGGGATTGGAACGCAAGAGTCACTTGCTCTCAATCCATGCTTGCTCTCATGTTGTTGTGCTGCCCATAGGTTGTGGCCAGAAGCCACAATGGATGTTCAGCAGGGAAGCCCACTCTAGAGGCAGGCAATTGGCCTGCATCCAGGAGGAAGTTTGTGGTGGATATAATGCCACTGATAGCTGCCAGATGTCACAATTCATCCACAGGCTCAGAGTGTACTGGATTCCCTCAAAATTTTGACTCCTCCAGGCATGGATTTCACTGACTCCAAAAGAAAACTCTAAAGATTAGTATGAGGCAGAAAGAGATCATTAATCTGTTTTTTAGAGAAAATATCTCATTCACAGCCTCTTAAATCCAAAAATATAAATACATATTTTTTAAAATCCTCAGTTCACCTTTAAATTCTTTGCTCAATATTTTAGTCAAAAATGTCTTCCAAGAAACAGATCTGTGTAAATCTAGATATAATTTAGGACCACTGAATTTTAGATCTTCAGATACCGAGTTCATAGATTGTGGCAGAAACAAAAATGTAAACAAGGTTTTCAGCTTTTCCCATCACTGGATCAAAAACATACTGACTTGAAGGCCAAACGAGTCACCTGTCCCACCATAGTTAATGTCATTGGTGGAGATGGAATTTTTCTCCAAGGAAAAGATCTGCAGAGTAGCCGTTTGGAACGTCCTCACACTCCTTCACTTACTATATACCATTTGGACCTCTTGGCTGATGCTGCTTGTAGACTTAAAGTCCTAAAGGGTGATTGAATACTTACAATATTTTAAGTATTGTAAAATAGCATCAAACTTAATTCTGCAGGTGATAAATGAGCCAGAGAAGAATTCAGCTCACTCACCTATAACTGATCTGGTTCTGCTATGCTAACAGGAGTAAAATTAGTATAACTTAATTTTGTAAATAGAGCTTGCAGAGGTTATTTTCAAGGAGCACATCTGGTGAGTTGAGGGACTGTTAATTTTCACAGTGACAATAACGGCACTATAATTTCACAAAAATAATTCAGTAGGCTACGCTTTCTCCTACTTTTTTATCTCCCTTTCTGTTGGCTTCAGGATAGGGCACATTTTTAAATTACTTTTTTCACTGTTGTTTTTGTGTCTTAAAAAAAAAAAAGACAATGACTACAGTTTTCTTTTGAGTGCCTCGATAGGAAATCAACATAAAATGTTGATTAGACTGTTTACCTCTGTCACCAAGCAGAAGAAAAGTTCAGCAGTCCACATTGTCGTATTCTCGTTCCATAAACCTAATTTTCAGGCAGGAAATAATCCTGTTTAATCTAGAGCAGAACTAAAACTGCAGTTTTAGACTATTCAATTAAATATTAATTTATTAGTTTTTGTAATAAAGTCAAAAATATATTTAACTTGATAGACTACAAGGGTTCCAAAAATAGTTGTTGTTTTCCTCATAAATCCATATTTAGTATTGCACTGCGTGTCACAATGTTGTTAAAAATGTGTTTAAAATGTTATGGAAAAATGCATTATCCTCTGTATACAGATACTAACACTGATGATATAAAATTGTTTTAAAATAAACTGTGGCAGAATATGCCATAAAATTTTAAAAAAGCATCATTCTGAGTTAGGAACTAAATTCTATTCTGCAGGTCAGCCTTTTGAGAGTTTCACCCATAGCCTCTCTATATGGACTAACAGTCCCTATGTTTCAGATATAAAATTTGATTTTTGAACTGCAGCAGCACAAAAATGACCTGCCCAGTCCAGCCCAAATTAACTTTACGTGCTACTGCTCTAGGGAAGTTCTGCAGATTTTCTTGGCTGTGTAGCCACGGAAGCTATGCTCTCACTAGAGCAGTCCAGCTCCCGTAAAAGTAAATTACTCTTTTGACTACATTGGTTGGAACAGGCCCTCTTTAGTGGCTATAGAAAGTTACATTAGGTTTTCCGCAACCACCCTTCCTTTGTGCGTGTAGTCTGAGTCTGTCCTGTCCTAACATCCAGTAGGATTATGGAGCTTTTGGGAATATTAGGATCTTGCCAAACATTGAAATTGAGCCACTTAAAAATCTCAGTATTGAGGGTGTGGAGAGAGTATCATTGCCTGGGTGACAGAACACCAGCTAACCAAGGAAGAATGTTAAAATAGCAATGGTTTGAAGTTTTTTACTTTCTCTGGCTGCTGGATTGACACTGGAGAAAGGGTCCATATGACTTAGAGCAACCCCCTGACCCTATCCACCAAAGGACCGTTGGAGGTAATGCCTTCATTTTTAAAATAACCTTGGAACATAACTTCTCAATACTGCCTTCTACTTACCTCAACCCAGTCTAGCATCTAGCAATATAGATAATAGAGTCATTAAGCTTTGGTAAAGTCTCACAGGATGGAGGTGCGAAATAATAATTGGGATTTGGAGTCCTCTTGAGGCAGTTTGATTTGAGTAATTCTTTGCTTTCCTGGAACTTATGCAGTTCTCAGATGCAGAGCAAGATGCGTTGACAAGCATTTTTGGCACATGGACGTCAGTGCTCTTCCACAAGTGTGTGGTCCAGAGGGCCGTGAATGTTTTGGGCCTGCTAAGACATTATTTTTTTTCACTGAAACTTAGAAAAAGGGCAAAAGTCATTTCTGGACTGAGATCTTGTAAGCTTAAGAGTGTCAGCCCAGAGTGAAATTTTACTGTTAATTTATAATCCGTGTTTGTTTATATAATTAAAACAAACAATGAAATGACCTGAAAATTATAGCTGCTCAAACATTAGTTAATTATTACCATCGGTATCATTTTTGCATTGTGAATGACATCCTATTATAGTCTAACATTTGCTTAGATTCTGAGACTGATGTTATCATCTAGGTAAATTATAAACTATTTTGTCTAAAAGATTAACATTCTTTAGTACAGCAAACTGTTCATTCACTGTTTACAGTTTGAAATAAATATATACTGTAAATGCATTCAGCTGATTCTTAAATCCTTAAGACATTTTATTATTATAATCATTATAAAAAAAATTGTGAGATGCAATTGGGTATGAAGTATTTATAAGGAAATGCAGTGTGTCATGCAGAAATTTTTATTATGTTTAAGTAGCATTTGATCATATTTGTGATCAATTTTTTTATAAAAAAAATAACTTTCAAAGAAGGGAATGGTAATGAATTTGCTTATTAAGGACTTAAAGTAGTAGAAAACTCACATTCTCAACGATGTTAAAAAGAGAACTGAATATCTTGAGATCAATTTGTTACATGCCCGTATTTTTTCTAGTTCCTATGTTACACAATGCACATTTATTTTTTCTTTTGCAAAATGTTGTCACTATGTAATTCCACTGTTGTATGCACATCAAGAGGGAATGAGAAGGTCATAATTCATATGGTATTAATGAGTTAGCTGTGACCAAATAAGGAACTCATAACAAGCTCCTTCTGGTTTTGCTGTTCCAAGTTCTTTTCCCCCTCCCCTATTATTCCATCTTGTCTGCTTTTCTCCAGTGCTCTAACTACACTATATGATCAATAGTGAACAGTAGTTATTTTAGATTTACTTTGGGGTTAAAAGCCAAACCCAGTTCTTTCTGGAATAAATTTTGTTGACGTGTTTATCTTTGCCCTCGATCCATAACATCGGAAGTTCAAGTGCTATACCTCTTGTTAACCAGGTTAATCTATTTAATTTAATACCAGGTATGTATATATGTTAAGACTTCGGAATTGTGATCATTTCTACTAATTTCAGAGAATGAAAAACTTACTTTATGTCAAATAATTTCTCAGTTGAAGCAAGGAGTTCGGGTTTTCCCAATCTCTTAGGATAGGTTGTGCCACCTTTAGTGACATTGATAAGTACCTACTCAAGGAATAATCCTGTTGGCGTATGTGAAACTACTCTTACGAGTAAGATGCACACCCATGTGAGTAAGGGTGCATATATTGCATTTTGAAGAAATATTTTCAATTGAAACCTAGAAAATTACAGGACTGTTACAATGTACCTTTTACAAATGTTAAATACACTCTCATGCAATAATTTACAATGTGAATGTGCGTAATATATATATGTATAGCAACACAAAACCAGTGCTGTGTGCTATGGTGTAATGGATTATCCCATTCATTATTTTAAATAATAATGTTGGTATCTAAAGGCACCATAACTACACAGTGGAAGGTTTTGAGTATTTTCACATGCATACAGATTTGTGAAGCCACTCTAGAATATGCAATAAAAGTGTTCAGTCTCTGTCACTGAATAAATATGGTTAAAGATTTCTTGTCTGTGAAATCAAGCAAATAATTTTGTCAAAAGCCAGTTGTGCTTTTCCCCCCCAATACATTCTGCCTCCATAACAACAGAAAAATTAAGTAAACTTATCAAAATATGTGGTGTTACGTATGGGAACTAATGTTGCCTGCTTTATATAGCAGCTCTGTTTGCTGCATTCTTTTTAATGACAAACTGTTTTTTTTGTTGTTTTTGTTTTCTGGTGAATAGGTAACAGTCCTGGATGAGATCTGGACAGTATTCAGGCGGTACAGTCGTTTTCGAGAAATGCATAAAACTTTAAAGTTAAAATACCCAGAGGTAAGTCACTCAGAAGCTTCTTTTGAGGGATAGAGTGGAAGTGAGGCTTGAAAAGAAAGATGCTTTCAAAATATATATGCTGTCTAAGATCCTTATTCTCAGATCTGTGCTTCTTGCATAGGACTCACAGGCTCCTGCAGTAGTTTGAGGTTCCAAAGTCACTGGGTCCAGCAAGATAATCATTGCATTGTCAACAGTGTGTTGCCTCTAACCATTAATTTCTTTCTTAGGGCTGACTGGACTTGGTCCCTGCAGCTGACTGCAACATACCTGTTGTCTCATTGAGTCATCTCGACAATTTCTTCTGTTCCTTAGTTATCCTTTTATAATAGTTCCTTGCAGGTTGCTATAAAATATAAGATTGTTCCGTCTGGACACCTCAGAGGTTTTGCGTATTGAGCTTTTGTTGAGGGGTAATGTCTTAGTTCACCGCAGTGTGCGTTATAACATTCTAGTCTTCACTCTTAACATTTGATTTTTGAATTTTTTTGCCGCCTCATTACCCTCTCTTCCTTGGATGTCGTAGAAAAAACATCCCAGCAGCTTCAAGAAGTATTCTTGTGTGAGGCACATCACAGGCAGACATGTCTGGTATATTTCAGAGTGACCATGCAATAGAAATTACTGTGGGCTTGCCAGGCCCTGAGATGTTCTCCTTCCCTCTCCTGGCATTTCCTATAAATAGAAGAACCTAAGCAATTTGGAAGGGTTTGAGGTCAAAAGTCTAAAATAGACCTGGAGAGAAACACAAATTTTCCATTTTGCAGGAATTTCCATAATTAAAAAAAAATTGTTCCTCCCTCTCCCAACTGAAATTTCCCAAAAATGTAATTCCTAAAACCCAACATTGTTTCTAGTTTTGACTCATTTTATACTACATTGTAGAATATAGAATTAAAATAGTTGAAATGAAAATTCATTTCAAAACAAAGTCAAAATATTCCCGTTTAACCTTATCAGAATGCTGTTTTTCAATTTCTAAATGAAATTTTGTTGAGCTTGAAAAGTTTAGCAGAAATATCACTTTTGACAAATCAGAATTTTCCAACAAAAAAAAGTTCCATCCAAAATTTTCCAAACCGCTCTACTCTCAACTCATATACCTGATTTTATGCATTGACTCCAATGCATTGACTTTCTTTGGTATTTCTAGTAGCAAAGGTTCTGAACAAACTCAGGTGAGGAAGCTGTTTGGACAATCTAACGACATCCTGTTGCCTGATACAAATGCGGTTGTCAGCCCTGTTATTGATAGCAGTGTCAAGTTCCATTAGACTGAGTCCTGTCGTATCTCACCTCACCACACCAAACCAGATTCCCCATCTAGATCCCAGCCTGGGATCCCCAATGTCCCGGCATAGCTCATGAGAGAGCAGAGGTGCGAGGTTTGGTGTGATAAATCCTTTTAGCTGCTCAGAAAATTTACCTATGGAGAGCCATCTGCATGCACCTCCTGCCTTCCTCCAAAAACAAACCCCATGCTTGAATACTTATCATCTGAGTCTGGGTTACAGACCTCTTCCCTGACATTACATTCCGTAGCTGTTGAAGGGAGACTATCTTCTCTGCAATATATAATTACCAGATTCAGGAAGAGCCTGTTGCTCTGAAAAGCCCCTTGTGTCACGGAGTATTATTGTGCCCTTTTTGAATACACTCTAGAATATTTGCAGAGCAGCAAATGGCATTTGCTCCACATCTCATGAAGCATTATTGTTTGATCACTGCCTGAGCAAAAATCGAAGTCAGGCTTGCTGGTGTTACAGAACTTATTTCTCTTGCCACCGCCTAATTTTGCGGTACATATTTTTAAGATATCTTAGCTCCCTCTCTCCCCTATATTTTAAATGTAATTTAACGTATGTTTTTCCTTGCAGTATGTCTTTTACTGTCTGTTGCAATATCTTTGTGTGGTGTACTTATGTATTTTTGTAAGATAGCACTTAGAGTAGGAATCTATTACAACATGCATCTTTGGATAGGAGATAACATTAACTATGTTATCTGATGAGATATAACCAGATTGACCACCCTCAGAGTGGAACGTTCTATAATCCTTTAATTATTATTTTTCCAAATTTCACAAATTTCCCCTTTTTGCTTCAAATGCAGTGATAATTGGAAGCTCTAGGTGTCATTGCAACTCCACTACAGGGTTGGCAAGTGATGCCCCCTACTGGAGCTTGCCGCTTAGAACTAGAGTTTCCTACCAGCATTGAGCTAGTTGCCTACCAGTATTGAGCTGTAGTACATCTATATATCGTCAAAGAACAATAATTACACGTAAGTAATTATTCTCCTCTGGAGAATATATGTTTGAAATAGAAAGCAATTTTCCTCTTTTCTCTAGCCCCTTCCCTTCATCATACTTATAAGATCAATATACTCGATGCTGGTTTGTTGTTGACAGACTTTCCATTTTGATACACATGGCTAGTAAAATTTTTGGGACTGGTCTAAGGTTGTTTTATTAATGAAATACTTGTTTAACCATGTGGATGATGATAATATAAACTGACATACAAGTTCCCTTCTTAACTATTTTCACTGTCTATCAGCCACAGTGTATTAGTCATTGCCATATCTCATGGTACATTATATTTTCGTAAAATATGAGATACTTTCTTAAAACAGCATAGTAATAATTTTTGGTTTAAAATATATTATATTTAAGAGAGAATGTATAATCACATTTATTTCTAAACAATGACACTATAACTTTGATCACTATGGTCTTTTTAGTACTTATTTAGTTACCAAAGTGACAGGTTGTTTCCATTTGTATATAGCCATAGATAATTTCTAGATGTTAACATACCTTGGGGCAGTGACCATGTCATCGTGTGTGTGTGTGTGTGTGTGTGTGTGTGTGTGTGTGTGTGTGTGTTTTACAGCACCTGACACGGTGGGGACCCAATTCTATCTTGCAACTTTCAGCACTACAAATAATAAGTGACCAATTTATGGGAAAAGAGGTGTTTGATAACATCTACACTTGATTTCTAGTTATCAGTATGTCCACAAACTGTGCTGTCTCTCTTTTGTGAAACATGCTTATTTAAGGAAGTCGGGGGTGGGGGATAACAGAAAAGAAACCTGCTTACTAAATCACAATGAACATGAGGCAAGCAGGGTGGAGTGTGGGATTTTTTTATTTTTTGGGGGGAGGGTTTTGTTTTGTGTTCTCCCCCCCGCCCCGCCAAGGAATAGCAATACTTACATTAAATAGGTGAGTTCTGTATGGCCTCCAATATTTTACCTTTATTTAAAATACCTTTTGAATTGTACTACTTTTAAACGTAATTTGCAACATGTAAAGGAGCTATCTCTGTTTAACTAATTGAAAATCACCCAGACATTTCTGTTGGTCCCTTTCTGATATAAGTTGTCACTGAATTATTAAACAAGTGCATAAATTTAAAATTTGGAAAAGTTATATCCCTGAATTATTCCAAATAAATTCAGTTCCGAAAAGCAGCTGCATAAAAATCTATTTGAGTTGAATTATTTCATGTAGTTCACCTTCCAACTCCAAATTATTTATTATAAACAGAAAATATTGTGTACATGTTTAATGTATACAGTGCCCTGCTTTTGGAAGTGAACTTTACAACTCATTGGTTGCTGCACTTGAATTACTACATCAGTATTTTAATAATTTGCCGATCTTGCAGTTTGTGTTACTGCCAGTGAATTCCCGAAAGGAATGTACTGAAAAACTGATTTATTGGAAAGGTAGAATGTCTAACATTTCAGAAAGAAGAACTACTTCATGTCCTACAGTCTCCAAATGTGCAGTAAATTATTTTACTTAGCAGCACGTTTAAAATCAGATTAATAAATAGATTTTGATAACTGATTGAATTTAACTAATTGAAATGCATTGCAGAGAAATTTTAAAAGACCAAAGTGGCATGCACCAGTGTGACATTTTTATGTGCTACAGACAATACTGTACTTTGGTGTTAACCGTGTGTATTGTATAAAGTGTGCGCAATAGTCGTAGATAGTCTCAGGATTTTTTCTTACATTGATTCTTTAATTACCTTTGGACTTTTTAGTCCAGACAATACGTGCCTTTCAGCTATAGCAACACTTGTAATTAAAGTGTTCTGGGGTTTTTTTTGTTTTTTTTTCAATGAAGAAGCCTGACAACCTTAGTTGAGAAGCAAGAACTTTTAGAGCTGAATTCTTTCTCTTTTTTTTTTAAAGCAGCCCTTTTAATGTAGTGCCAAATCATAGTTTTACAATTTTCCCCAAGTAGAGGGTAGTGCAGGAAAAGATTCCTTCCCTGCTCCCCACCTTGCTTCAGACAGGCAGATTGCTGGTGTAGTAATCACCCTTTTATGGCAAAACTGACCGTCACATTTGGGTTACTCCCTGTCTGGTGCCCAAAAAACAGGTGGGTGGGATGTGAGCACAGAAGGACAAGTAGTAAGTCCCTGTTTATCTCTCATGCCTGAACTCAAGGTCTGGGTGTCCATTTATCAGCATCCAGGTTGGGGGGTCTTTTCTCCCTCTTATGTCCCTATGTACTGGCATGATCTGGCCTATGGTTATCAATGTAGGCTTCGGTCGAGGAGGGACACTGGGCTTGTTTTCACTGCCAGGGTTAGTCAGCCTAAGTTATGCTACTCCAGCTATGTGAATAACACAGCTGGAGTGGATGTAGCTTAGGTCAACTTACCCCAGTGTCTTCACTGTGCTGCATCAATGGGAGACGCTCTCTGGTCAACTTACCTTAATCTTCTCGGGGAGCTGGAGTACCAGGGTTGACCGGAGTGCGCTCTGCGGTCGATTTAGCGGGTCTTCACTAGACCCACTAAATCGACCCCCACTGCATCAATTGCAGCAGCATTGATCTTCCTGTAGTGAAGGCCAGCCTACTGTCAATCTTCCTCTGGGTCTTTTTTGCTCAGTGTTCCTCTAAACATTACTGAGGGAAGCACTCGATGGTTGAATTGAAGGATTTCTTATTCTTGCTAATGTGTCTTTAAAAATATGCAGGTTCCATTAAAAATATTAAATACCTTTTTAATTAAAATAGGAGGACATGAGGCATGCAGGCAAGAGCACTCCACTACTGAAGCTACTTACTTTTACCTTGGTGCTTGTAAAAAAAAAAAAAAAAAAAAAAATTATAAAAGACACATCAATTTTATATTTATATGGTCCCATGTTGTTTCTTCACTTGGAAGTTGGGAACTGTTATTCCCTACAATATTTTTATAGTTTCATCTTCTAACGTGCAGTAGCTGAGCATATGCATGCACTTATATTTATTTTCAAAGGATTTTGTGCAGTGATTAAGCTAACCCTTCCCCTCTGCACCTTCCTCCCCACCCAGCTTGTCTTTATACTTTTGCATAACTGATTGGCTACAGAATATCCAGGTTGAAGGAGCAGAGTGCATAGCATAAACTTCTGCCTTCAGGAGAGGTCTGCATAGCATGTGATCCCTTTAATCAGTCCAGGCACGTGAATTGGCTGGGATGTACTACAGAGAACATTCCATGAATAAGTGTACTGAACCCTGGGTAATTGGAACTGGGAACCATTATTGCAGTGATACTCTATAGAGGCTATGGAATTTCAAATTGCATTATGTCTCAAACAATAAAGATTGCATTTTATAACCTCCAGGAAAGTGTTTCTGCAATAATGGTCAATCTAGCCTTTCAGAGGAAAGACACTTTCGGTAGTGTGAATAATAGTTGTATGTTCCTGGGATACCACCTCTTCATTTCTGAGGTCAATGACCTCCACTTATCAGAAGCCTTTGTTTGACAGATTATTGTGTTATTGTTTGACGGGATCTAAGGTTATTGCCAACTGTGGTTGTTAATAGGCCTTTCTCTACTTGTTTGCTATGATTATACGAATTATTTCTGACTCAGAGCAGAAAATGTTTCTGAAAGAGCTCAGAGGTACTGATGCACAGATGTAGAACTTTTTTTTTCTTGGCGTGCTGGGATATAAACTGCCAAATGATTTTATTCATATTAAATTGAGACTCTACACACTATGAAATTATTATTCCCATAAGTTGTTCCCCTAAAGCATTTAGTGTACTAGTGAAGCCCCCTCCACTTTTTTTTAACCACACATTATACATAAACACCTAGCTTTATTTAAGCCTTTGATATTAACTTATAAAAATAATAGTTTTTTCCTAAGTATCCTTGAAGAGGGTTGTAAGGCCCTTCTCAAAACTTTTTCAGGGAGGTGTATAAATGATCATATTAATGATAATATGAAAATATAATAAATAAGCCTGAGGATGCATGAACTACTCACTCAAGCAACAATATGATTTTATTGTTTTCATCTTCGTCTTCCTAAGCTGTCATTATGTATCCTCTGCTTTTGTTAACTGACATTGTTAGTTCACCCGGGCGGGAACTCTCTTGTGTTGTAAAGTGCCGTGTACACTTATGGTGATTGTCACAGGGTTCATTCACTGCTGGTGGCACTTCCTGCTGGTCATCCTGAGGATTAGCTCCAGCCAGGTGTTACACCCTCCGCTGCATCTCTCCCATTGTCCCCTCGCCCTGTGGACCCCTCTCACGCCAAGAACTGCAGTCTCCTTTTCATGACTCGGCCCTCCAGCCAGGTCACCATATGTGTTCACCACCCTTCCTGGGTATCATAGCCCTTCTTGGTAAATGGGCTCAGGAGGTCTTCCTTCTTGCCTGCTCACCAGTGCCACTTTGTCAGTGGCTGGTAGCGGGACCTGGGCCCACCCTCTTCTCTAGGTCCCAACTCAGGGGCCCTCTCATTGACAGCCAATGTTTGACCTACTCCATACCTCTCTGCTCTTTCCCCTGAGCCTTGCCTACTTCTCTGGTTCTCTCCCTTCTCTTGGCTTGCTAAGCCACACTCCCTCCTCCCAGGGAGTAACTGTAGGCTACCTGCCGGTAGCCCCAGATACCCCTCCCTTCTTCTAGGGAGCGGCTGAAGACTCCTTCCCTCCAGCCCCTTCTGTGGCCATCTTTCTGGTTTATATAGGCCCTGCCTGTTCCTGCTCAGCTTAACCTGTTCTACTTAATACCCTGCTTCCTGTCTCCTTCTCCAGGTGCAGCCTGGGCAGTTAATTGGCCCAGTTAGCCATCTTAAGTCTTCCAGGCCCTGTCTGGGGGGAAC
The DNA here is from genome assembly GCF_965140285.1 of Lepidochelys kempii. Lineage (NCBI taxonomy): Eukaryota > Metazoa > Chordata > Testudines > Cheloniidae > Lepidochelys > Lepidochelys kempii. Next base: position 197,967,783 of record NC_136382.1, read on the forward strand.
ACCCCATCAAAGTGATCTTGACCAAAAAGCAAGGGATGTTACACTGGGAGGTGGGGCACACACACTTTGGGAGTGGCGGGAATGTGAGCACATGCTCAAAAGTTGGAGGCTGACCCCATCTCTCTCCAGGCCCTTTACTTTCCCATTGTCCGGGGCTGAGGGGACTTGGTCGATCAATTCAGCTTTTGTAAGGGGAAAATACTAAACACCTATTTAAACTCTTCTGGGTTTTTCAAAATCCTTTTGCCCCTGTTTCTTTTGGAACCTTAAATATTCCATTTCCTGACTTTCCAATTTTTAACTGTGCAGCTGTAGTTTCATTAACACAGCTTTTTGTATTTAATCTCCTGGGATTATTTAAGCAGAAAAAGGGTGAGGAGAGAAATAGTCTTGTGCTACTTACTTGCGGAGCTTTTAAGCCCATTGCCATACAGCTAATGAGCTTCTGGATTTTATAAATTGCTGTGCCAGCAGAACTTAAAAGCTCCTTGCTTCAGAGCTATTGAGACCGAAACTCTGCTGGTTTTGCCATTGTAGCGTGTAAATTACTGGTATCAGTAAATACATACTGTGCAGGCATATGCAGCATGTGTGTTTTGTATGCACCAGTGTAGATTTTGGATTATTTTGATGTACTGTGTAAACGAGGCTTAAAACACAATGCTTAAATTACTTAAACACTTGTCAAATATTTCTAATGATTTTGTTTGAAATCTGTTATTAAGGCAAAAGCGCTGATTCTGCAATGAGTTCAGTGTAGAATTGGGACCTTAGTCAATAAATTTGAGACTTACTCAGGTTTTATAAGTTTTATTAACCAAACCAAAATTCAGTGGTGAACTAAAGAAAGTTACAAAAAGTAAATTCAAGATATATTAACAAGAATTAAATTAGTTAATACAATTTATCAATTAAACCAGTATAGTACATAACTCTGTACTATTATTTTGTGAAGACAAGTTTTTATCCTCGATGGATTCTTACTATAGATCATTTTAAAGGCAACTAACCGCCTGGCAATTATCCATGTTTGGTTAATATTTCAAAAACACCTAAGTGATTAAAGATCCTAATCCCGTTGCTAGTTTTGAAAATTTTACCCAGTGGCAATCAAAATAAACTCTAACATACTGATTTTAATTAATACTTCAAGAATGCCCCCTAATATGAACAGTGTACTTAGATTTTTTTAGCAATTGAAAATATGTGTTTTTATGTCATTGCCCTGTGACTCAGAGAAATGAAAGGGGATTTTGTTCAGTTTCCCAAATTATATATACAGGGAATTATATTCATCTAAAGGCAGAGAATGGCATGGCGGAGAATGGAAAATTGCAGTTCAAAAGGTGAATGTTGCAGAAAATTTAATGTGAGAACACAAGGTTAGAATGGAAACTGTTTGCAGTATTAACTATAATGCTTGTGACCAGCAACATTATAATACATATAAAGATGCCCTTATGCAGTGTAATTATGTCAAACAAAGAAAAGCATTAAGAAGATGATATATGAAATATAGTTCATAAAAGGATGAATTAATTTTAATTTTCCTGTTTAGCCCTTCGCTAGTCTTAGTGATGCCACTTTCCATAAATATTGAAAGCAAAATAATAAAACAGTAATATTAAAAATGCATATCTATTACAATACTTTTATAAAAGAATATTAGTCACCTCTTTTGTTCAGCACAAATTACAATCATTACAGCATATATCATTTTCCATTTTTCCATTTATATTCATATCTCATTCAAGTATTAGTGGAGAATGCTTTTGTAACAAAAAAATAATCACAGAGGCTTTTCCAACCCAAACCCCTTAATTATGAGAATTCTACAGGCAAGTAACTCTCTTTTCTTTCTTGTACTCATAGAATAGTGTGTATTAGAATTGAGCAAATAACTGATTTTTCAGGGGGCATTTTTTTTTTAATTTTTTCATTTTGCATCAGTCATCTTTGGGTGGCTTTTTTGCCCTTGTTCTGTGGGGGTTTTATTTATTTTTTTTAATTTTTTAAATTAGGCAAATTTCAAAACACAACACTGTTTTGGAACAAAAGATTAAACATTTTTACTTTTTATATTTTTCAACCTAAGCAATTAATTGAATTTGACTTTAATTCACAAATTGTTTTGGAGCCCTCCAAAATTCATTTTTTGCAAAAATGCTGTTTGCTGAAAAAAATGTACACCGGTCTAGTTTAGGTACTCTTCCCACATCATCTTTTAGTTTGTTATGAGTTACCAAAACAGCTAAATAAATAGGCCTGTGATCACTCCACACGGTATTGGACTTTTTTTGGCTAAGGGACATGTTCTGCTACAGATTACTTAAAAGAAATTGAACCCATCAGTCTGAAAATATATACGAACAGGACCATTGCTCACCATGGATAAACTGTAAAATCCTGTTCATGTTTGTTTGTTGCTTCATACTGTTCAATGCAAGATTCATCATGGTGTCATAAATGACCGAGCCTCAGAGGGTCACAACTAAGGATACCAAATTCAGGACAGACTGTTGAGAAATAAGACAGACTCATCTGTAACTGGTGCTTATGCTTATTCTATCATTCGACTATACCAAGTCAGTAATAAAAGTGAACTTCAGTGTCACCACAGTGCTTAACAAGAAGTCAGAAACAGTCTCCTAGGCATTCCAGCCCTTGGCTCAGCAGCCAGACACTGGACTTTATGATGAGTGGTTATTGAAAACCAATTTAATCAGATATAGGGCCCTTCCAATCCCAAGAGATCACTTAGCCAGGTCAATATATAACTCAGATCTTACCCAATAATCACACTGATGCTAATCCTTTGGTAACTAAAGTTAATAATAAAAGAAAATAAGATGAAAAGTAAATAGGTCATATGCATACAGATGATTTTTCAGAGTTCATAGGTCAAGATAACAGTGATGGAATAAACTGCTAGCTTGCAAAAGCTTTTCTGGAAATTACCCAAACAGGTTGGGGATCATCAGTCCTTGTTCGAAGTTTCTTTGTTAGAAATCCAGTCCAGAGAAATAAAGGAGGAAATGAAGGCAAAATGGAGATGTCTCAGGTGCTTTTTATATCCTTTGTCATGTGCATGGAATTTTACTGTCTCAAAACAAAGCTCCTCAGTCTCTGTTTATGGAAAGTTACTGGCCCAAGATGGAGTCCAGAATCACATGAGCATATCACATGTCCTTACATGCTTTGTTGGCTCACAGAGGCAGCCATTGCCCCTCTTCTTTCTGAGGCGTCCATAGGAAGGCTTCACTGTTAGAGTGAAATGTCCTTAATGGGCCATTATCACATAGCTGTCTAGCCCTGTTAACCTTATCTGCTGGGTGTTACCCAGAATACAGTACATGCGTAAGATGCAAGTCCGTGGCCAGTATTCACAGTTATAGATACAAAAATGATACATGGATTTAACCAGGATAATCGTATATCATGGATTGTAGTTTTGCCATTGACACCTTACATGACGTACTTTGCACAGAAATTGTATAACAGTGGTAATATCAACGATATAAATGGTCATACTGAATCATACAGCATCACAGATGGTAAATGTGTTAGTCACCAGTTGAACTAAAAAAAAACTCCACCAACTTTAAGACTAGCTCAGACCTGATTGGATTAGATTGCAGGACCAATGTTAGCATATTTGACACTTGCATGGTATACAATTCCGCATGACTAGGAAAAAGATCGGGAAAATGGGTTTTGGATCTGATCTCAGATGCAAGAGGTTTCCTTCCTAAAAACTGGATCTGAATGACTCTAGCTTGTGTGAGAGCCTTGGGATAGGGTTAAGATGGACCATGTGCTGGTCCATGTATCACCTTGATGCACAATAGTGTGTTCTACTTCAAGTAGTATCCCTGTGGGTGCTCCACTTCATGTGTCCCATACACCTTTGATCAGAGATTTTTGGTAACAATGCCAGTTTAGCCTACACATGCATTCCAGGTATCTTCATGCTCTGTATTGAGCATGTGTAGAGCTGTTCAGGCAAACTCCCTCAGTTCTTTCTCAACTGCCATTCAGCCTGAGACTTAATACCTAGAGTACCTGCATTGAACTTAGTTCAGAGCTTAGACTTTACTGATTATTTTAGTTTAGTAATTTCCTATTGTTTTTTTAACTTAGCTTTAATTTTACATTATCTTAAGGGGGTTGCTTTCTTTAACACACACCCTTTTTTCCTCCTCTTCCCCCTCCGAGGGGCTATCTTTGAGGGTCATCATCTTTGGGGTATGCTGGAATTCCTGGAAGTCAACTGCTGCCTCTCCTGCAGAGAATCTATACCAGTTAGTGACAGACATTTAGCCTCTGCTGTCTGGGAGACACCCGTATAACAACAAAGTGTAAGATCTGTTTATCTTTTAAAAGCAGATCTTGAAAAAACAGGGAAATTAAATTTAGGCGTCTTACAATGGAGCAGTCCAGGCCCAGATAACCACCTGTATATCAGTCTCCAAGCTCCCCATCAACTTCATATACCATGAGCAACTCAGTGAGTGGGGTAAGAGTACATAGGGTACTGATAAGGTTCCCAGGAAAAGGACTTCTAGTGTCCTCACAGAGAGCCTCCATCAAAGATGGTTAGGGCACTACCAAAACTGACAATTTCTGATACCTCATGTCCCAGACAGGGTACCACTGAGTCTCCAAGCTTCTCCAGTACTGAGAGCTCATCAAAGACTTCAAGTTCTTCCAGACTTACCGCAGTACCTAAATCATCCTTGGTACTGAAATCATCCTTGGCACTGAAGCTACCCGCAGTGTCATCTAAGTATGACCGCTCCAACAGAGACTCTAAGCACTCACTTTGTACCAAGGAAGCCTGTGCCATCTTCAGACCCCTCAGCACCCAAATAGGGACTTCCACATTAACCATCTTCCTGTTTTATCCCACCTAAACCACATCAATCTAGAGAGGAAGCTGTCCTCCATCCATGGTATATTAGAATAATCTTCTTTGAGAAGATGCTGCCATGTATTCCACTTAAATGTGTGTACACCGAGCACTTTGGAGCCACAGAATTTTGCCTAACAGTACCTGTAGATAGGCAGTGTTCATGCCTCATGGCCATAGCCCCTCCCTTGGCTATATGAGATTGCACCAACTGCCCCCTCTCAGTTCCTCCTTACCGTCCATTGCTGGAGTCAGAGCTCTGTAGGATTTTACCTCACATTCCTCTATTTATTGACTTTGTTCTCAATATGTATATAGTTAATTAGTATCCCTAGTATAGTTAGACTTGGTGGTAGTTAGTTGTATAAGTTTTCTCTGGTGATGCCTACATCAGGGTTTAACCATTGTACATCATGCAAGGGGGCAATCCCCAACAACAGTCCCAGCATACAGTGCCCGCTGTGTCTAAGCAAAGCCCACATCAGGGAGCGATGTTCGATTTGCAGATCATTCACAAAATGGACTCAAGCAGTGAGAGATCTTTGTCTGAAGCAGCACTGCTCGAACAGGCCATGTGACCTGCTTCAGCACCGAGGACGTCATCAGAATGGAGGTCACCCTTGCGTATGGACAGTGCTGCCGCTTCATGTCCTGGAGCTGGCACCTCGCTGAAGAGATGGAGGAGTCATTCCCCACTGAGTGCGCCAAAAAGAGGTCATATAAGATTGACCAAGGCCACCGCAGGTACTGTCAGGACTCATCTCCCTCCCCCAGAAGAAGCATGAATCGGTACACGATGAATGCCAGTGCACAGGATGGAGTGGGTCCTATCAGTCACTTCCTGGCACCATACAGGGAGGTCAGAGACCCTGTACTGTTGACTCTGATTCTGGCCCTGTGGCATCCATTGATACCAGTACAAATGAGGGCAACACCACCACCGGCTGCTTCCACACCTGTGATGTATCAGGCAGCCGTGGACCTCCTCTGCCTTTCTGTCCTGACCTCTCCCTTGGGCCAGGACTTTCCAGGGCTGTGTCCTTTATAGTCCTGTTGGCTGGCTGGGCTGCTGAACCTATAGGTCTGTTGGTGTCGCACTCCAGTGCTTCTCTTCCATGCTCAGTGGAAATGGGCCAATGTCTGGGCTCGACACAAGGGACCCCCTCAGCTCCAGGAACTTTGGTATACCTTCTGCTGGTGCTGCCAGTGTTCCTGTGGCGGCAGTCACCGCCTTCTACTTCAGCACTGTTGTTTACTTTGGAGATGATGCCGACTTCGGAGTCAACACCACTCCCAGCACCAGAAGTGATGAAGGCATATTCGGTGCTCACAGTACCGTTTCTACTGTCACTGCCAGCCCCCTCATCATTCAGGGCTCTGGATGAGTTGGACTGGGTACTTGCACCATCAGGGGTAGCCCCACTGCTATCCCTCGAAGCCCGGGACTCCTTGGTGTCCAAGTCAGGTTCTTCCTCTTTCTGCTTTCCATTGCTTGAGCGCTATGGGTACCAGGATTGGCGCTCGTCTCGTAGTCATGAAGAGGCCCTTGGCCCAGTGCCTAGTGGTCACCAATGTCCTTACTATACCAGGGGCCACCATAGAATCCATGAGATGATCCTTGGTCATGGAAGTCCAGTTCTTCATCCTACTCAAGGCCAAGATCACTGGCCAGGTCTGCAGCATTGACCTGGTTGATCTGGATCCACTGCATATCCAGATAATGGTGAAGCTTCCCCCTCAAGGAGTTTCCAGGGTTGTCACACCTGGGTCAGTGAGTCCTGCAGCAGGACTGGCTTGGGCCCACTTAACTGCCTCATCCTCATCCCTGAACTGTTCTGCGATGCCAGGCTCTTCCATCCCTTTGATAAAGGAGGATTTCAAGGGGTACCAAGACCTGTTGCGGCTTGTGGCTGCCTCCCTGGGTATTCAAGCAGAGTTCCTGCAGGAGGACACCCACAAATTGGAGGATATCCTGCAGCCATCTTCCCCTGTGAGAGTCTATGTGCTCTTCTAGCCTACTAAGGTCCTCTTGAGCACACTGACTTTAGTATTCCCTGCAGCTGACCACATGGAAAACCGCTACTTCATTCCTATGCAGGGATTTGAAGGTTTTTATTCCCATCTGGCCCCAAACTCCTTGGTTGTAACCATGGTAAATGATAGAACCTGACAAGGCAAGTTTAAATGCACTCCCAAGGAGAAGGACTCTAAGTACATGGAGCTGATGTGCAGGAAGACTTTTATATCTCCTTTTCTTTGTAGATGCGAAGTAATCTAGCTAGAAATGCGTTAGATTTTCTTTTGTTTAATGGCTGAGAAAAGAAGCTGTGCTGAATGGTATGTATATTCCTGTTTTTGTGTCTTTTTGTAACTTAAGGTTTTGCCTAGAGGGATTCTCTATGTTTTGAATCTGATTACCCTGTAAGGTGTTTACCGCCCTGATTTTACAGAGTCCTAGGAGTCAGATTCTGGTGCTTTTCTTGACTCTGCCACAGACTTGCTGTGTGCCCTTGGACAAATCACTTAGAATCTGAGTGATTTAGCACCCATTAAAATGAACAGAAAGTGTCCTACTGACTTCAGTGGGCACTAGAGCAGACTATCTCTGAATGTCGGTTTCAATCTGTAAAATGGACATGAGACCATGAGCAATAAAAGAATCAATCTATGTCTTTAAAAGTCAGTTTCTTCTGTGGAACTATAGATATTATGTACTGATCGTAATTGTCTGGTTAGTCCCTGGTGTCACCACCTGGGTGGAGTTAAGGTTGTTTGCATGCTTCAGTTGTGTATTTTCATACTGTTTGCATTTCTTTTATGTTTAAACGTAATACTGGATTTCCTAGGTTTGTTATGCTTGTGTTGGAGAGAAATACAATAGCCCTGTAATGTTTTTAAGTATAGGTGTCTTATATGTACTCAACTTTAACTCCAGTTATAATGTAATTTTATGTGGAATAAATAATCATATCATTAACACGAATAGTCAGGCAAACTGTTAACCAACACAAATTTGTTAATGATTTAATATTGTAGGGGTTTTTATTTGCTTATTTAAGTGTGTTTAGTCTCTCTTCTAGTTGTGTTGTCTAACTGAACTCAAAGATTTCTCAACAATAATGCGTTCTTGTGAGATGGGCTCTGTGTGTGCTGAGGATGAAGTAGCTTGGCAAGGATGTTTTCAAGCGATTATAGCTTTGTGTAGCCTCCTTACCTGGCTGGATTAGCAAACCCTTTACAAATGGGCTGACACCATTACGTTAAATTGACTGTGTAATACTTGTTACTCTAGAATTATTGTAATATATATTGCGCTAGCAATGACTCAGTAGTCATGACGCTTGTGAAATTGACTTATGTCCTAATATTGCCAACCCCAAATGTTCAAATATCAGTAGTCAGGCCCCCCAAAATCATGAAATTGCTTTAAAAATCAGAAGATTTTAAATAAGAAAAATCTTGGGATCTTTTTCTTTGCTTTTAGGCTTTTGAACTTGTAGGGCGCATTTGGGTCACACTTCCAAAGCTGTCTCTGAAATCACGAGGTCTAGAATCTTTATTTTTATATATCTATAGCTATAAAAGTAAAATAAAATAAAATGAATGAGGTGGTGTGACCGGGGTCCTCGGAGGCCCCACTGAGGTTACTCAGTTAAAGCAAACTGCAAAGAATGGGGCAGACAATCGCCAAAGCTGGTGGATATTCTAATGCTTAAGATTTACCAAGCCAGCACAAAACACCTTCTACAATACCTTACTGGTTGCACAGAAGCCATAACAACACAGTTCCCTTATAGCAACCTAGCCTTGGGCTTCCACCCAGACACTCAAGTCAGATATGATGAGAAATCTTATTCATCATATAAGAAAGTTCTGCCAATTCCAGAGGATCGGATACATTACCTCCCAAGTTAATGAATATTTCAGATCTTACCCAAATGCATGCTTACAGCCAATTCTTATTAACTAAACAAAAATTTATTAAAAAAAGAAAAGACAGAGTATTGGTTAAAAGAACAGTATACATATAGACATGAGTACCATTCTGAGATCAGTTTTATAGTAGAGGTGGTGAGCTTTGTAGTTGCAAAGAGTTCTTTCAGAATTAGTCCATAGGTTATAGTCCAGTGTTCATATTCAGAGTGATCCAGATTGGACTGGAGATCTCAGTCTTATGACTCAACCTTCCCCTGCATAAAGCATCAAGCAGATCTGAGATAAAAAGGATCAGGACCCAAGGGTTTTTTATACAGTTCCAGGCCTTCTCTTGACAGCTGGGAGTCCTTAGGCGAACAATAGGCAATCATCCAGACTTTGAAGTAGACCTATTTCCTAAGAATCAAGCTATAAGCTAAAAACCTTATTTTTAAATGGTGCTTTAAATTTAGATAGCCTACACATATATTTAAATTTATATTCAATCTTTAAACAGATAATAAAGTTGGCTGCTTCAACACAAGATTAAATACACACCATAAGACCTCATACAACTAATTTCCACAAACCATTAACTCTCATCTGTCTATGCAAAGGTGAAACTCAAAAGATAGTAAAATCTCCAGCTGTTTTCCACCATTTGTAGGTGATCTGCTATATACTTCAAAGAGAAATCACTACAGTGATATCCCTATATTTACAATTCATTTAAATGTTAAGATCTCCTTTTGATCTCTGAATTAACAGAATACAGCATAGACAGGACCTGTTTGATTACATTGTCAACCTCTAACCACATATATGTAAATACACAAAAACAGAAACATTATCTACCAATATATCCCTAAAGGTTGAATTTGCATCATTTATCGTGCAGGATACTTAACCCTTTCTGGCCATGTGTCACAGTTGGAGATTCTCATATATGTTCATTTGACTCTAGGATCTGAGACCTTAAGAAAAATATTGCAAGACTCATAATAAAGTAGAGAGTCACCAACACGGGTGCCCTCTGTTCCCCACAGTTGCTTTTTCCCCCTTGGCTCCAAACTCCTTCTGCCCCCCAAGTGTTTTGCTGAGAATCCATCTTTTCATAATATAGCTGTCCAGCTAGGAGATCTTACTATCTTTTGAGTTTCACTTTTGCATAGACAGATGAGAGTTGATGGTTTGTGGAGATTAGTTGTATGAGGTCTCCTGGTGTGTACTTAATCTTGTGTTTAAGCAGCCAGCTTTATCATCTGTTTAAAGATTAAACATAAATGTAAATATTTGTGCAGGCTATCTACATTTAAAAATAAGGGTTTTAGCTTATAGATTCTTTATTTTGAATGTTTCCTTTTTTATCATTCTAAGCAATGTAGAAAGCTCTTTTATTTCTCTCAATAATAAGCCTAGTTTATTCTAAAGATTTGCTGCTTTATGCCTACAACAAATCAGACTTAGAGAAGTACTGCTTATTTGTTTGCAGGTATATTTCTCCATAACATCTGTTTTTTAAACCTGGGATCTGCCATTAATATTGAGTACTAAGGAATGTAAGTTTGTTCAGCAGAAAGAATTATTCCTGTCCTTTGAGTTTTCATTATTAGCATTTCTCAAAGGCAAGGGTGGCTGAAATTTACAGCATTAGTCAGTCACACAAGAGAAGGAAGTTTCATAAATGCAGCCAGATGTCACTTAGATGAGCTTGTATGCAACAGGCAAATCATTTCTGGATGAACTGTTAAAACTGCTACAGAGAGTTCTTATCTCTGAACTTAAGTGAGGCACATTAGTCAAATGGTAATATGTTGTGTAAGTGTAGCGCTCCAGGGGCCTCATTATCCTATCCGTTTCAGTGAAGTCAATGGGAACTGAATACACAACTAACAGACTGATCTGATCCTGGTAGTGTATTTGTAATGGGAATATTATGAATTTAAGCCCAAATAATTACCATACTAGGAAAAAACATACAGAGGCAAGAGTTTCTACAAGGCTTCCACTAGAGCAGTGGTCTCCAAATTGTGGAGCATGCCCCCCTAGGGGAGCACAGAGGAACATTGAGGGGGAGGCACAGCAGGGCCCTGGCCAGTCCCCAAAGGGGGGCAGGGAGGGAGTGCCACCCAGCCCCGTTCTGCAACCCAGCTCTGCTCCGGCTCCGCCCCCAGCCCTGGCCCAGCTGTCAACTTCGTTCCTGGCCCAGGGGGAGTGTGGACACATTCCATAACTGGTAAAGGGGGCGCACGAGCGGAACAATTTGGGCACCACTGCAGTAGATCATACTTCAGGGAGTTGGAGTTTGTCTTCCACCACAATCTTGATGAATAAATATTGGGTTCAGTTCCCAAAACATGGAGGTCTTGCATGACCCAGCAATTTTTGCCTTTTTTCTTAAGAAGAAAAAAATAAAAAGCAACATCGTGCTTAGGAAACTACATACAAAAATGTTAAATGAATGTTACTAAGGTTGCAAAGTCAAGCACTAGAAAACTAGGAAATGTCCGATTCATGGTTGTGGTGAAACCTTAATTCTTGTGAGTGTGAATTATGATAGTTTTTAATTGTAACTCAGTCGCAATTTTTGACAATCATCCCACAATTCAAGTAGGGCCTTACTTATAACTGTATTTCAATATTTAATAAAGGTGAAAACAAGTTTACAAAACCCAAACAAGAAATTGACATTTTGTGAATATTAGCTTTGCATTAATGTTGAGGTTCCCCTTACATTTTTAATAAAAAAAAGTGTGATTAATAAAATAGAATTATTTTTGCAATTGCATTATTTGTTTAGGCAAAAATATATGTACATACACTTATAAGTGAGGCCTTTTTGAGCTTTGCAAAAAATTAATTGGTATTATAATGGTTATACCCCAACCATAATATTAGAATAGTGTGGTACCACTTATATATTTAAAAAGTCAACTTTTGTTGCAACAAAATTAAAACAGAAAAGTAATCACGTGACACGCAACATACAACACAGGACAAACTTACAATTAAAGACGAATGGCTCCAGAATTGTATTCATAACAATATAAGGCATTAAGAGCTTAATTATTAAAGCAATGCATTTTAGAAAACAGGCAAGTAAACAAAGGAGTTAAATAATTAAATAAGCAAATTATTACCTTTTTATTTAAAACTTTTAATAAGAATTGAGAAAAATTCATACTAAGTTATTTGCCCACTTGTTGTATTAAGTCAGTAATTTAAGATATTGTCCATTACTTTATATTACTATTTATTTTAAAAACTCTGCTATATGGAATTAGGGAAAACCCATGATTTTAAATATTAGTCAGTGGTTAGGATTAGAAGCAGAGTGTGCATTTCTGTTGCTTGGCAGCCATATCTTTAAGAAAGTTAGTGTTTTCAGGTGCTTCCTCTCTTTCAGCGATGGAGGTTTCTGTAATAACTAGAACTTTTAACTTTTAAAACAGAGAAAGTGAACAGAAGGGGGAGGATGGGAGAGCAGCCTAGGAAGGGAGGGAGACCTGAGTTGAGGGAGATTAAGAAACGTTGTTAAGTTATCAAAGTACAGGTGGCAGCAGCATGTTTAGCAAACAGGATATAAAACATTTTTTAACTACTATGTAAAAATATTTGGGAAAGAAGGTTATATTATTTCTGTGAGTGAGAAATGGGGCTCCATGGGTTAAAGTAGTTGGGAACCTAAATCCCTTGTTTTTAATCCTGGTTTTGAGAGGCAAGTGAGGGTTGTTATCTGCTCTTGAAAAACCTGAATTTGTTCTCTGTGTCTGTTGCTTTTGTCTGCCTGCCAAATGGATTGCAGGGTTGCCTTTCTTTGCTTTTGGGACATGGATCAGTGTTCATGTTACACTCCCTGTCAGTACCTGGCCCGAGCCAGGGAAGCTAATGATCCAACCAGCGGACCAAATTTAGTGATGAATCCTGGTCCTATGCCACCTGGGACATGTTGCGCATACATTAAGAAACTGCTGTTAATTGTTTCTGGGAAAATCCATGCATGAATGCATAAGTTTTAGGTGTTAACTTGCTTACTGTAGGTTTTTCACCTTGAAATTCTTTTTTATCCACTCCCCTGCGATTAAGTTGCAGCTCCTGTCTCCTACAGTTCTCTGTGAACTGTTCCATTTTTTCCTTTTATCTGATTTACCAATCCGGAGTCTACTTCCCTCTCCTGTGCACTTACTTCTCCTGTTCTGACAGGCACCAGTTTTGGTCTTATAAGAACGGCCTTACTGGGTCAGACCAATGGTCCATCTAGCCCAGTATCCAGTCTTCCGACAGTGACCAATGCCATGTGGTTTAAGTTTTACTGGAATCTGGCTCTTACGGTACAGTGGTGGTTGTTCTTGGTCATTCCACATGTCCCCATTGCAACACCCATTCCAGTCATCCCTGTTTCATCTTTTAATTTTGCGAGGGCCACCATTTCTGTCTCCATTCTTCAGGCACTGTATAAATACCCGAAGTTTGTTGTAGCCCAAAGAGATTTATAACGGGGGACGGCATTTCTCTTTTTTGCAGTTTCTCTACAGCTGTTTCCAGTTTCCTGTTTTGTTCCTGTACTTGCTGTACCATATAATGTCTCTGGACTGCTTGCCACCCTGCTAAGAGAGAGCTTTCCAGGGCTCTCTTACCAGTCCATGATTTTCCACGATCCTTTTTAAAACTCGTATGTACTTCCTTTGCTGGCTACCCAGCGCATCCATACCTCATCAAACTCTGGGGATTTGAAGGGAGGAGATAAGGGGGGGGGTTCCCTAGCTTGGCGTTTTCTGCCGTGTTAGATCGCGATTCCTACAGAGGACAGCTCTCCTACTTACCAGATGAGCGGTCGGGGTCACCAGTGTTAGTTGTTGGCAGCATGTCTGTTGTGTTGTGCTGGCTCTGCGCAGCTAGCCAGCCCAGCAGACCTCGGTTGAACGGCCCGAAGAGACCATAGAGTCAGTTCAGTGACGAAGGCGCTGGGCCAGATTTATTGTCAATGAAGCACGGTCCTAGCTCCATGGATCAATGTCTGCAATTACATTGCACATGTATGCCTGTTAGAATGGACCAATTCAGTGAGCGGCGGGACTTTCCGCTCCCCTCTAGGCCGGAAGAGAGTTAGGGCAAGGTATCTCAACATTTATAGATTGAGACAAACAATCTGGGATAAACAATTTAGGTACCACCTTACGTGTTTCGTGACATGTTTGTTACCTCCCCTTGTACCTTTCTCCTGATGTTTCAGACAAATCATCTTGTGCTGACTTGGGGTGTCCTTATGCTGATCTGCTGGAACATGTTTACGTATTCAATGTGGTTTAGCAATGCTGCTGGTACTTGTGCCAAGTTCATGTACCAGCAGGCATCTGCTTTTTGACAGGACATGACTTTTGCTCATAGCATAACTTTTGCTGACTTTTGTTCAGGGCTCAAGTCTTGCACCAGGCCATGCTTCAAGCTCTCGCTTCCTACTACACCAGCGGTTCTCAAACTTTTGTACTGGTGACACCTTTCACAGAGCAAGTTTCTGAGTGCAACCCCCTCCCCCCCTTATAAATTAAAAACACTTTTTTATGTGTAACACTATTATAAATGCTGGAGGCAAAGTGTGGTTTGGGGTAGAGGCTGACAGCTCGCAACCCCCCCATGTAATAATCTCATGACCCCCATTTTGAGAGCCCCTGTACTACACTACCAAGTGGCTGGTGGGGAACCCAGATCTGTCCTTTGCACTGGGTTTCAGCCCAGATATCCTATAACATGAAGCCAAGGTCTATCTCTCTTAATCTTTGCTGCAGTTTCCCTGGGCTTCTTCCTACCTTACTGAATTCTTCCCTCTCTGGGTTTGCCATCCTCCAACACCTTCCACTCGGGAGTGACAGTAGTCTTTCTTCCTTGCAGACTTTCTCTGCCCTTACAATAGTCAACAACTTGGCTATATGCTGGCCCCACCTGCTCCTGCTCAGCCGAGCTTACTCCTAATTAGTGTCCTGCTTCCTGGCTCCTCCTCTAGGTCTACTCAGGGTTTTAATTGGCCTGCCGGACCACCTTCACCCCTACCAACCCAGCATGGGGCAGAGGCCCCATCACATATGCTAACACACATTAAAAGAGCACTGATATACAATCTCCTATCTGATGTTTCCTTGGATTATTTAATTCACCATTTTCTTTGAAGTTCAGCCAGAAGAGCTCTGAGTATTTTAGCTCTTTGCATGTGCATGTGTGTGTAACAAAATTTGTTTCAGGATGATAGTATAATTAAGTATGGTAGGGAAATGCCTCTGCAGTCAAAATAAAAAGTAGAAACCTTGCTCACCACATGTAGGCGCTTCCCCTCAGGAAATCACTCTAAATTACTATTCCTATCAAGCAGGGAATTGGGTTTGTTAATTTGCCCTACAGAAAACACATCACCTCCTCAAGCAGCCCAAGAAAATGACAAAACATCCAAACTATAGAACTGCTGGCAAACATTTTCACCACTGCAGCAAAGGAGGGAAAAAGTCATGCAAGAAGAAACCTAGACCAGTAAGAAATTAGAATACTTGTGCTGCTGTCTTAATGTGTGGCATTGTTTTAAATTATGTTAATGAGAAAAGTTGGTCCTAATAGCTAAGGTGTGACTGCCTGGGAGCTCAGCTGGATGAGAGGGTAAGTGAAAGGTCAGTTGATTTTTCAAAGGAATGATTTTGTATCCGCTCTGGATACTATATACTTTTTTTTACACTTGTTTTAGCTGAGACAGAGATCCATATACATAATCTACCCCCCTCAGACATCCCTGTGCGTTGGAGTCGATGAACAAGTGAATTTCAGTGATTGTATAAATATCAGGAGGGTGATAATCTCTGGCAAATGTAATACAATTTGCAGCTGCTTGACAGTTTCTTAAAGGCTTCCCACATTGCCCGTGACAATTTCACTGTATGGATTAAAATGTTGCTACCATTAGTAGCTCAAATACCAGTAATATTTTTAAAACTTCCTAGTTTCAGATACATTTCCTAGTTTATGCCTGTAGAGACAAATGCTTTTTAACTTTTGAACTGTCAGGTTGCTGAATTGAGTGAAGTTTTCTTTTAATTGATTCTGAACTTCACGTTGAACTACACATCAGAACCGAAGCTGCTTGTACAAAATTATGGCTTGGTATGTTCGTATTCCTTTTTCTTTTTTTGTTATAACAGTCACCGTTCTGATATAGGAATTGCTGTCGTGTGTTTATACATCACATATTTAGTAGAACCTCTTACAATTAATGATTTTTTCCCCACAAAAATGCAAAAGATCCTCCCCTTTTTACCATAATCGGTTGCACAAATTATGGCAGCTGTAAGAAGACCCCTACCAGCAATATATAAGCATTATATACTCTACCACATAATTACAAAGAATGTTTACAGTTCTTCATAATTGTTAACAAATTTGTTTCCACTTGTGTAATCTAAGAAAAGGGTTTCTAGCCCTCATGATTGCAAAGATGACCTTCAGAATGTGAATTGGATATTAACTGATGCCTGAGTCTGCCTGATATCTGCCTGAGTCTGCAGCCAGTCTGAAACATGAGTTCTAAGTGGTTTGAATGTCTCCCTTTTGTTTCAGTGGGCTGTTGGTAATGAAGACTGGCACTGTTTCTGCTAAACTTATAAGCAGTAAATGTCAATATTGATTACCTTTCAACAGTAACTTCCAATGCTTTTCATTGTAGAAGTTACTGTTGAAATGTAATCAATATTAACGTTCACTGCCTATCATTTTAGCAGGAACATCAAGTTAATATGCATGCTTTTGTGTGTCATTGTTGGCTGTTTTGACAGATATTGAGGTGGAGTGGGATAATTAATGGCTTTCAAGAATTGCTGTAGTGGGGAAGAAAAAATTCACATACATCCCTTCCAAATTTAACCCTTTCCCCAAAAGTGGAAGGGAGGAAATGTTGTATGTGCTCCCTAGTACCAAAAGCTTGCCACCTGGAAACCACAAACCAAAACCATCTCCCACATCATCTTGGGGAGAAAAAAGCACCAGCTGTTCCCTACCCAAATGCCAAAACCTCCAGCTGTCACTTACCTGGCTGCCAAAGCCTCCAGGTAGCTCATACAGTGAGGTTACTAGTTGTTAGTATACCGACACAGATATGACACGTGTTTGCAACACATTTAAAACCTGGGTCAATGTAAAATAAAATCGAGTTTAATATCAAAATAAATTAATAAAACAGTGTTGTACTGAATGACCTGGATTAAAGGGATGGTGAATGGGGTAGGATGGTCAGTGCTGCATAATTTAGATCTAGTTTCAGAGTAACAGCCGTGTTAGTCTGTATTCGCAAAAAGAAAAGGAGTACTTGTGGTACCTTAGAGACTAACCAATTTATTTGAGCATAAGCTTTCGTGAGCTACAGCTCACTTCATATCCGATGAAGTGAGCTGTAGCTCACGAAAGCTTATGCTCAAATAAATTGGTTAGTCTCTAAGGTGCCACAAGTATCCCTTTTCTTTTTGCGAATTTAGATCTAGTGTGCCTTTTAGGATGCAAGGTCCTCACAGTATGTCATTTGTATACTAAAGATAGGCCTGAGCCTCAGTGTTCTGATCTGGATCCAGATTCTGACACATACCCTTTTCCCCAAGTTCCAGGTGTTCAGATCCTAGCTTTTGGACAGCCATGAAATTCTGATCTGAGTCGTGTTTCATATTGTGAATCTCCAAAAATTTCAGAGTGGATTTGTTTGGCTGAGGCCCATCTCAAATATATTGAATTCATCATTGCTTGCCTGGTTGCAAAGATTTGTATGGCACAGTGATTCCAGAGCTATGCAATGGTTAAACTGGGCGAGTCCCTAAGGTACCCTTGTCTACTTTAGCCTGATCAAGATGATCTTAGAGAACCTAATGGCTCCATAGAAATCAACAGAGATTTTTCTCCTAAAATAGGTTCTGAAAGCTTATGCGTTACAAAACTATTTTTAGGATTGCTGTCCATCCCACACTTTGGTGGAATAATGCTGCTTTTCCTCAGTCAGTCCTATATCCAGCAAGATTATTAAATCTCAAATAGAATTAAGGTAGGGAAAACCCCCCTGCATGGAGCCAATACAATATGTTCTGACTCTACAGGACAAATCTTGAAAGTGGCAACCCTAACCTTTATATTTGTGTAAACTCACTTTATTTAGAAAGAAACAATCCCCAAACATACAGCGAAATATGTTTAAAAAAAATAAAGCATATATTTATATTTGTCTGACCATTATACCTAGCAGTCACATAATGCAGTGATGCCTAATACAGCATAACTTCTTCAGGGGTGAGATTTTGCTGTCCACCAATATCGCTGTATAGATTAACTAAAAAAAAGTGATTAATACAATGAGAATTATTACCAAGGACATAATTGCTTTTATACAATTTTAGGCAACATGCTGCTAATTCTCTAAGCATTTGGAAGCAAGTAGATGAAAAGAAAATGATGGGGGAAACCCGAGGAATATAATTTTGAGGAAAAAGAGGTTGATGTAGTAAAGAGACTCTCCACCACTGCTCCCGGTGCACCACTTCAGATTACTCACTTGAAGATGTCTAGACAGGAACTAAATGTAACATCTCTAAATTATCCAGGTCGGGTTTAACAAGAGAATAGGGTTGAAGAATTATTGCTGAAAAACTGGAGATAGCTGAAAAACTCCTCTACATTGAGTGTTTATGTTCAAAGGCAAAAATAAAGCTTGTAATTTAATGTACTGTGCTTCTGCGTATTGTACACAAGCATAAACTCCTTACAGCCCTAAAATATACTTATATACTAGGCAACATTTCTTTTATTTTGTTCTCTCTTGACATCCTCAGGCAGCCAATTTGAATTTGTGCAGAAAGAGGCAATTGCTTTTGGAAGTGCCCCACTCTGAACAAAAAGAAAAGGAGTACTTGTGGCACCTTAGAGACTAACAAGCTAACAAGACTAACAAGCTGTCGCTCACGAAAGCTTATGCTCAAATAAATTTGTTAGTCTCTAAGGTGCCACAAGTACTCCTGTTCTTTTTGCGGGTACAGACTAACACGGCTGCTACTCTGAAACCACTCTGAACACTGACTCTAACAATGTGCGGTTGCGTGTTTGTGTTTCAATGATTTCCTCATTTGACATGGTCATTGATACAGTAAAGATATCTTTCACTGCCACCCCTGCAGACTGCGCTTAAGCTTTAAGAGTAATGGTGGTTTTTTTCCTCCTTTGCATCATTACCAGAAATAAGGCTTTATGGGCCAAATTACCCTTTCCATGACACTTGTGTAAACCTATTGCGTGTAACCTATTCTGTGAGTCTGAACAGATATAACTGATGGACTGGAAATTAACAATTGCATTTCATGCACAAGAAGGGAATAGAATCCTATTCACTCTCTCTCAGCTGAGCTGGCTTCTGCAGTTCCTACAGAATTAAAAAGTAGTGACGTAACCAGATATAATTCTGAACATCTACATGGAGTGCACCTATTGCATAGGTAACCGACATCTTCATATAGTCATTTTTGAGAATAAAACTATGCTGTTGGTAGTTTTCATTTTCAGTGTGATACATAAGCTTTTACCTTATTCACGTGGATTCTGTTTGATCACTCTAAAGTTAGCCTGATCATTCAGTAAAATACCCTGATCATAGGTTAACTTGTCTTTATGCTCACCTGCGGTGACTTTTAGTATCAAGCTTCCACTAACCTAGGGACACCTGAAGCCCAGCGTAACTATCTGCAGAGCATGCATTCAGTAAAAGCTCTTAGATTTAATGATGGAAACAATATAGCTATCATAAACAAAAGCAAATGAAATAGATGGTAACACAATCAGAGATAAGCTTACAATGATTTTAACAGATGATTCTGATCTTTAAAATCTACAAAATTCCTGAGCAGTTCATATTCTCTTCTTTGCAGCTAGTGTAATATGCAGATTCAGTTTACAAACTTTTGATTTTTATGTTGGTAGATGGAGACATTCAGATTCCTGTATTTGCTTTGCCGTTATTCACTTGTGACAGTAGAATCCTATTGTTTTAGTACAGATTGCATTATATTAACATCAGTAGAACAGCATAATGGGGTTGGACCTAATGACACATACTGTAACTTGTGAATATTTGTCATTTTCCTCTCTCTGATCGCTTTGTGTTTTAAAGAGAATTTTTTTCAGTTTAGCTTATCATTTACAGTACCAATTAATTATCTTACATCTGTTACAGCTTGCAACTTTAGAATTCCCTCCAAAGAAGCTGTTCGGAAACAAGGATGAAAGAGTGATTGCAGAACGGCGGAGTCACTTAGAGGTAATGGTAATTTTTTAACAAACTTTTGAGAATGTATTTAGACAGAGTTCTGTCTGTCTGACCAATAGGAACCATTCCCATATGGCAGAAGTTAAATAGACTATTTGTAAGGGTGAAGTTACTTGCTGCTTCATTTACCACAGGAGATGGCAGCAGTAGATTGCAAAGTAATGAAACATGCTTATCAAAAAAATCCTTCTTGTCTTAAAAAAAGGCATCTTTAGTTTTGTTCATAGGAGGTATAATTTATTTAAGGAGGAAAAGGTGGTGGATGAGGTGAAGTAAGCGTTCAGTGTAGACAGATGGTCTCTACACAGCGTAAGATTTTAAAGAAGATTGCCTACTATAAACTCAGTTCATTAGTTGAAGATTTGCAATATTTTATCTTAATTACTGTATCGGAATATCTGGGGATGAAGAGGCAAGCACTCTTTAGGCTTCATTGAGCTTTATTTGTAATCTAACTTGTTTTGAGTTTACTTTGTTTCCTCTCTGAGCTAGTATTAGAATTAAGTTTGATTGTAGCATAACAATGTTTCTGATACTTTTCATTTCCTCTTGTTGTGGTGTGCATATAGTACACAGTTCCAACTGCCAAATCCTTCTAGCTATTTTACAGGGCACCTGTGAGGATTATGTATTTCATCAATAACTCATTCATCATTATAGTATAGCGTATTTGGGCGGGGGGGCGAGGGGGGAGACACCAGATTTTGTACTAATGTACACCACTCTGCAACCCTGTCATAGCTAATGGGATTGCACAGGGATGGATGCAAGTCAGTACAGAGTTGGAGCCATTACATTTACGTTTAAATGACAATAAGTGCTGTTTAAACAGAACAAAAAGAAAACAAAGAAAATTGTATCCTACTCTGAACCTTCTGATTCTTATTTTTAATAAATCTTTTTCTACATACCACAGCATTTTGTGAAACACAAACATCTCTGTCCACTGACTTTTGAAGGGCTACTACCCAACAATCCAGTTTCAAAATGTAATGTGTTTCCTGGTTTAGGTTCTTCTAGAGTAGTTTTAAATGTTTTTCATATTATTAAATCTATGGTTATATTCCATTCTCCATGCTGGAATTAGCTTCCATATTTTGTGGCCCACACAGTAACTTAATCTCTTGCCTTTGTTTATTTTATTGCAATGTTTATACATGTACATCTAAATATTCTAACTGCTGTTTAAAATGATGGGTTTTGATCTGAGTTATATAGTATTTATAACTTTAGATATACTCATACAAATAGTCTCTAACATTTTAATTTATTAGTTAAATTAAGCCATTTAAACCTTGTTTATTAGCTACATATAGTTCAGCTATCATAATATCTGGACACTATTTACATAAATAAATACACTATTTCCCTGTACATACTGTACATATTCCCACATTACTCAGTAATCCCCAGCAAGAAAGAACCCAATCTAGCTATACTGAAGAAGCCAATGTCTAACGGAATACTAATACCCACTGTCAGGAAAAGCCTGATCAAAGATTTGTGGTAACACACTGTAAAAGTGCAATATGTTGGATTACCAATGACAGTGTAGTCTGAAGCTTTGCCCCTGCTACTGACAGTGCTTTGCTATTGGCTCCTCTGGCTGCTGTGCTGTGAACTAACACTTGAGGTACCTCCGCTTACTGCAGCTACCTTGGCAGAACAGAGTGACAGAGGCTGTTTTAGCAATAACTGGCTCCAAGATCAGTAAGGCTTTTTTAATAATCACAGCAACTTGAATTAGACCTGGAAGCAAACTGGCAGTGAGGAACATGTTGGTGTAATGTACTATCAACTACCAATTCTCTAAAAGCATTGGCTTCTATACTTTACACTAGTTGAAACTTTCATGTGGTCTTCAAGATTAACCCCAGATAGAGAACATTTCAGTAGCTGCACCGGAAGGTGAATAATGAATGGATGGCCATGGCAAATGATGCATTACTTTGGTCAGCTGAACATAAAACTAGGCATTTCTAGCAAGGAAATGCAACGAAACTAAAGACTGACTACAGTATCTTGATGATCAACAGATATATGCCTCCAGTTGCTCATGCCATCAATCATCAGCTTTTCCTTATCCATATTCACTCTAATAGACAGCTGGCTTTCATCCACCTCCATACATCTGCTGCAGCCAGGGAGAGCAAGGAAATAACAATGCCTGAATCCAATGAAGAAGAATCCTAGAGTTGGTAGTCTTCAACATATTGATGACATTGCATCTCATAATACGTCACGATCTCCTCTTGAGCCTTGGGAGATGATACACATCAAAACATTTATATGACCTTATCTTGTCATTTGATATAAGTAATCTAGAGTTAATATGACCGTCTCATAAACAAACTAGGGAAATAAAACCTAGATAGAGCTACTATAAGGTGGATGCATAACTGGTTGGAAAATCATTCCCAGAGAGTAGTTATCAGAGGTTCATAGTCATGCTGGAAGGGCATAACGAGTGGGGTCCTGCAGGAATCAGTTCTGGGTCAGGTTCTGTTCAATATCTTCATCAATTATTTAGATAATGGCATACAGAATACACTTATAAAGTTGGTTGATCATACCAAGCTGGGAGGGGTTGCAAGTGCTTTGGAGGATAGGATTAAAATTCAAAATGATCAGGACAAACTGGAGAAATGGTCTGAAGTAAATAGGATGGAATTCAGTAAGGACAAATGCAAAGTACTCCACTTAGGAAGGACCAATCAGTTGCACACATACAAAATGGGAAATGACTACCTAGGAAGGAGTACTGCGGAAACGGATCTGGGGGTCTTAGTGGATCACAAGCTAAATATGAGTCGACAGGGTAACCCTGTTGCAAAAAAAGCAAACATCATTCTGGGATGTATTAGCAGGAGTGTTGAAAGCAAGACATGAGAAGTAATTCTTCCGCTCTACTCCGTGCTGATTAGGCCTCACCTGGATTACTGTGTCCAGTTCTGGGTGCCACGTTTCAGGAAAGATGTGGACAAATTGGAGAAAGTCCAGAGAAGAGCAACCAAAATGATTAAAGGTCTAGAAAACATGACCTATGAGGGAAAATTGAAAAAATTGGGTCTCTTTAGTCTGGAAAAGAGAAGACTGAGGGGGGACATGATAACAGTTTTCAAGTACATAAAAGGTTGTTACAAGGAGGAGGGAGAAAAAATGTTCTTCTTAACCTCTGAAGATAGGACAAGAAGCAATGAGCTTAAATTGCAGCAAGGGCGGTTTAGGTTGGACATTAGGAAAAACTTTCTAATTGTCAGTGGTTAAGCACTGGAATAAATTGCCTAGGGAGGGTGTGGAATCTCCATCATTGGGGATTTTTAAGAGCAGGTTGGACAAACACCTGTCAGGGATGCTAGATAATACTTAGTCCTGCCTTGAGTGCAGGGGGCTGGACTAGATGACCTCTCGAGGTCCCTTCCCAGTCCTATGATTCTAATGAAAGATTTTTAGAAGAGAGATTGAATTGTCTCCCTGAAAAACATAAATGTTACGTTCTTTTCAGAGTCTCTATACTGAGTTTATTGGATACAGCCACAACTGTGTGTTACACCATAACAATGTTCTGCATGAATATTGAACTTGGATTTTTCAAGGTCATATGCCAGAGGTGGGCAAACTATGGCCTGCGGGACTGTTGTGCCCGGCCCCTGAGCTCCTGGCCCCTCCCCTACTGTTCCCCCTTGCTCCACTGGCGCAATGCTCTGGGCAGTGGGGCTGCGAGTTCCTTGGGCAGCGCAGCTGCAGAGTCCGGCCTGACCCAGTGCTCTGTGCTGCGTGGCATGGCTGCCAGTCCCTGTCCTGGGGCAGCCGCCCCGACAGTCACCGGTGCTCCAGGCAGCGCAGTAAGGAGGCAGGGAGTGGGGGGCTTGGATAGAGGGCAGGGGAGTTCGTGGGGGGGGGTCGGGGCGGTCAGAGGGCGGGGAACAGGGTGGTTGAATGGGGGCAGGGGTTCCGGAGGGGCAGTCTGGAAGGGGGGTGGGGGGTTGGATGGGGCAGCGGGGGGCAGTCAGGGCACAGGGGAAAACGGTGGTTGGATGTGGTGAGGTCCCGGGGGAGCTGTCAGAAAGGAGAGGGGGGGTTGGATGGGGCAGCAGGGGGCAGTCAGGGGCAGGGGGCCTGGGGGTGGTCAAGCAGAAGGGGTGGTTGGATGGGGCAGGGGTCCTGGGGGGGCAGTCAAGAAGGAGGGGGGTTGGATGGGGCAGCGGGAGGCAGTTAGGAGCCGAGGGGCCAGGGTCGAGCAGGGGACAGAGAGCAGGGGGTGGATGGGGCAGGAGTCCCGGGGGGGGGGGGCTGTCAGGGGGCAAGAAGCAAGGGGGGTCGGATAAGGGATGGGGGCTGGGCCATGCCTGGCTGTTTGGGGAGGCACAGTCTCCCCTAACCAGCCTTCCACACAATATCAGAAACCTGATGCATCCCTCAGGCCAAAAAGTTTGCCCACCCCTGTCATATGCAGACCAGAAGTAGGTATTTTCCTCTGGTGGATGACAAAATCTGGTCACTCTTCATAAATGATATTCAGCTGGTTACATTCCAGTAGCGTTTGTAATCTTGAACAGACTCTGACTTCTGTCATTATTTCCTGGACAACTTCTATCAAGGACAGGACAGACCCTGATGACTAATCAGATTCAATTAGTATCTCATCTCTGGCGAGCGGCAACAGCTTCTTTCGAGCAGAGGCAAAGTTTAGGTTTTTCTTACTGTTTTTGGAATTAACCAGACAGCATCAAATTAAAAACTTTTACGGATTAAGGCATCATGTACCTTAAGCAAACTCCCATGTCAGGCTAAATTCAACAGTTTGTCTACAAGAATTATTCCTTGAATCATCAGCAGCTGAGATGTCCTTGTGGCTTCCTCACCTTGCATCAGAACCAGTTTGTAACTGGTTGCAAGATTTGGCCATGGCTCTGTATTCTGAAACATTTGAAGACTCTCCAAGTGGAACTTCTCTTACAGGTATGATTTTCCACTGTTCAACTTCAAAATGAGTTAAACATTGTCAAGGCTGATTCCCCACTCTGGCACTTCAAGTTCAGAAATGGGGGCCCGCAAGGATTCAAAAAAATTAATACTGGCCACTCCAGGCTTGTATTAAACTCCCAAGGTTACCGCTTCTCTTTGACCTTGGATAGATAGATGCTGCCACCACCCGAATGCAAACCTCTTGGAACCCAGGAAGGCACACTTGGCCATACAAACTGTAAGAGGCTAATTAATTAAGATGAGCTATTATCAGCAGGAGAAAAAAAAACTTTGACAGGTATGTCTACTTGTCTAAATGGACCATCTTGATTATCACTACAAAAGTTTTTTTCTCCTGCTGATAATAGCTCATCTTAATTAAACACGCTTATTTTAATTGGCTTAATTGGCTTACCTTAACTGGCTTTGGTCAAGGAAGTTTTCCCCACATTTGATGATAGCAACATTTGGCAAACACATTCTTTTTCAGGAACCCCTAGTAGTTAAGTAGCAGTTGAATGTAATTTTCATATACTTTGTTCTTTCTGGTTCCAGCCAAAATAGGAAGGAAAATTACTGAAGTAGTATGAGGATTTTTGTGGCATTTTCAACCCAACCAGGGCCAGAATATCTCTGGAAACTTCATGCGAGACTTCTCTTTTTGGCTTGGGTGAGTGGGTGGCATTTGTGAGAGAACCTGTGTTTTGAGAGAAGGAGACGCAGAAGGTTGTGGTCTGCATAGGTCCTCATCACACGTTGGGACCGTTCGGATGAAAAGGGTCCAGACAGCCTCAAATTAAAGTCATGGTTGTTAACTACAAAACAGGATCATCGTTAAAGTTACTTGAAGTTTATATGTACCTTAATGTGTTCCGGTCCTCAGAAGTTGAAAACGTTTTCAGTGCATTCATTGATAGGAAAATGTGACTTAAATTATCCAAAGAGTAGTCTTGTAACCTTTGACCAGTCTACATATTTATAATTCAGAGGCTTTTGGCATTGGATTTTTTAATATAACACAGGATATCCACGTCCCTTGTGTCTATATTGAATTAACTGCTGGTAAGTTTGCACAGAGAATTCTCTTTTCTTTTAGAGAACTGAGAGAGACTAATTATATATTCAAAATTACCTATGGTAGATTTAAATTCTGGGCTTTAGCAATAAATGTTCTATTTGCCGTCCATTAATTGTTTCATCAGAGACCTGTTTAGGGTAAAACTCTAAATTAATTGTTCAGTTGCTTAATGACTGTAACTTCACTTTAGAGCCAACTTTGCTTGATTAAATCTGCCTTAACTGAAACAGCCAAAAATTTTGTTGATAAATTTTGTTGTTAAAAGTTAGTGTGAATTTTTCCTTTCATGCAATTAGACTTCTGTAAATAAGGATATACAGTATTATCCTATTTTTGATAAAAACTACAAGGAATGTAGACAGTTTGGGGATTATTTTTTTTTAAACTGGTAAAGAAACCAAAATGGAAAAGATGTTTCAATTAATGTGTCTGTTTCCATTTTGATTGCAAAATGTGTTTTCAGTAGAATGTAGTTGCTTAGTTGGTTGACTGGATGTATTCCCTTTAGGAGGGATTGGCTAAGGAAATGTCACTACACTCCAAGCATTACTTCCCCCCACCCATTTTCCCTGTATCTCCCATTTGCAACATCCACTGTTTTTCTTCTCCTAAACACGAAGAACTACACTCCAGTTTATATAGTAACAAGCTTTAGGTTCGTAGATCTCAAAGCACTTTACAAAGATAGATTAACACCGTTATCCTGCACTTTCTATATATTTGAATATACAATGCAGACTATGCAAGTGCATTAAATGGGCCAGGTGTTTAACATCCCAACTCCAATCTGTTTGTTATCTGAGGTAACCTAATTCACATTATTTACAGGCAAATTGAGAAGATGAGTACTGTATAAAAAAAAATGTGGTAATCAAAGTCAAGTGTGGTAAATAAAAGTTGCCTTTTTCTGGTTGACTTTCATGCCAGTGAACCCAAGTACAAAAAGCTGACAAAGCTACTGATTAGATGTCAGTTCAAAGTGATTATTAAAAGACAATTGTTAAATTCTAGTGATGAGCTTGCAACAGCTTCCTTAGTATCAGAGCTTTAGGAAGAGCTTTAAAGCCAGCTTCTCATTAGCGCAGCTCTTCCAATTTGATTGTAGGCCTATGATGGTATGAAAGTAACTGTCCTTAGAAGCAGCTCTCCCAGATAGTTTTTAAAGTGTTAAGAATAAATTTAGAAATATTCAAAGAAAGATTGAAGCTTTTCTTTTCATTATTCATGTGCATATGTACCTGCTCATTTTGCTATTGAAAGAGTAAACAATATTGAAGATTTGCAGCACTTGATTGTACTGGAGAAGGTGCCAGTTGCATGGTCTCAGAGTCAGTCTGAACTTTGAAATGTTGTTTGTTTTGGAGAACCATTTTTTTTAATTCCCTAAAATAAGAGAGGTAGTATAATGGAGGCTCTGACAGGAAAGAAACTGACATTAGCCCAAAAAGGAGAGCATAGTAGGTTGATTTTGTGAATATCAAATATGTTAACACATTTCTAGGATGATTGCTTTAGCAAAAGTTAGCTAGATGGGGCTCTTATAACCTATATTTGCATTAAGAAAATATTTTTAAAAACAAAAATAATAAATGAAGCATTGGCTTGCATGCAGGAAATAAAACCTATTTAGTTAGCCACTTTGAAGCTATATGACATATCAGGTTCGTGATTCACGGTGCACCACCAGTGTTGCCCAGAGGCACCAGGTACATCCCCTTTGAAGTGGCAGTGTTCATAGTGGGAGTTGTAGCAGCTGTCAGCGGTGAAGAGATTAAACATTCCAACATTTTTGGGTGGCATTGTCGTCTTTGTATCAGGCACCGTCTTCAAAAAGTGAATGATTTTTCCTAATGATTACATTTAATAGATACAAATAAGAAGAAACTAAGATTTCTACATGCACCAAACACTTGCATACTCTACCTTAATCTACATGCAGGTTACGAAATATATCGTGAATAAACTCCATTGAGATTCAAACAGAACACAAGATATTGTATTCTAATAGTATTGATAGGGAGAAGAGTTGATTAGTTCATGGTTAGTTCAGTTCAGACCTCCAAGTTAGCCCTAAAAAGGGGTCTTCTAGACTTGAACGGATCAGTAATTGAAATAACCTATTGGATTGATTCACTTCAATCCAGTGACCAAAAGCAGTTTACTGTCGGGCACTTGCAGGACTGGATTTGCAAATCTAATTTGCAAATCTGGATGTGTAATGTTACTTTTGACTGTTATAAGTACCCTGCAAACAGCTTTTAGGTTCCTAAATATGATTTCAGTTGTTTAACTTCAGGCACCCCCTCAAGTCATAAATTTAAGGCCAGAAAGGACCACCAGATCACCTAGTCTGACCTCCAGTATATCACTGCCATTAAACACCATCCAGCCATCTCCTCGCTACACCCAACAATCAGAATTAGACCAAAGAATTACAGCATGTAGGAGAGTGAACTGTTGTGTGGCACAGCCAGAGAAAACAGGTGGGATTAAGGTGCAAGGGATTTTTTGCAATAAAAATATGAACTTTTCTGTGAAATACATTGTGTTTTCAAAGGAAAAAAATAGGATCAATGATTCAGAATTTTCAGCCTTTTCACAAATTTTCTTAAAGTATCATAAAAAGGAGGGAACCATTAATGTTGATTACAAAATGTATGAGTTAACCTATTTCAGACTTAGTTTAATTTCACATTAGTGTTGATAATAGTTACATTTTATTTTGCTGTCCGTTCAAGACATATTCCTCAACATCCTCTTGCAAAGCAAGCTGAATAGTTGCCATACCTGTACAGCTTTCCAATAACGACCCACCACAGTCTGGAGCTGAGTTTATCGATAAAGTGAGCTCTCGATTGAGGACGCAAGGTGCAACTCATTACTGTCCTTTTTTGAGGCAAGTTTATCAGTCATCCTCCAGTTTTTGATTTCACCAGAGGAAGTTGAAGGTGATGCATGTCAAGTACTTTGGTAACTATTTACCAAAGCCACTCTAGCAGATGACATGCTGTCACTGCTGGCCAAGGGATGCGTAGTAAATTCAATTTCTTTGTTGCCGTCTGTGAAAAGGTTTTGACAGGATTCGTTTTGACTTGTGCTCTGGAGAAAAGAATGATTTCCTTCACTAGCTGGGTCTGTTTTGATCTTTTTAATATGGCCTTTTACTTCCAAAAGCAGATTCACACAGATATAGCAACTGTAAATCACAGTTGTTCTGTCGCAGCCTATGGGTATGGTTTTTATTGGAACTACATAAAGCCAATGAATGTAACCTTTTAACATGCAGACATTGTAACAAATATTAAGTCCCATAGATTGTAAATGAATTTCATTTGTTAAAGTGTAATATCAAGCAGAATATTATTGCAGTTCGTGAACTAGACTGACTTTAGAAGTTAATTCAACTGATGGTGGAGAATAATAATTCAACATAATGTGCTCATGCTGTTAGACTTGAACAGAAAAATTATCTAAATAGCTATAATGAAAAGTTTGGTTTTGCAAAGATAGAATAGCAGTTTCACCTTGAATTTTAACCAGCCTCTGACAGAATGCTTCGTATGTTAACAAAAATTTAATATTAATATATTGACTTCAAGTTTGTTATCACTCTGACTAAAATTGAGTTTTGTTGGGACTTAGTCTCCTGAGCACCTAGGTCAGTTCTGAAAATCAGACTTAAGTTCCTAAGTCACTTAGGCACTTTTGAAAATATTATCCCTGATCTTTGTGCTGTGTGTATATTATGAAGACATCTGTAGCAACTCTGGGCCAGATCCTTCATTAATATAAATTGCCATAGTTTCACTGGAGCTGCACTGACTTACACCTGCTGAGAATGGCGTCCTCCATAATTCAGGTTGTGCTCAGATTCGTAGTTCTCATGGGGGTTAAATCCTTTTTGTAACTTAAGGAGAATGTTGTGGACATGCACCAGAGTCACAACACTTGCTC
The DNA here is from genome assembly GCF_965140285.1 of Lepidochelys kempii. Lineage (NCBI taxonomy): Eukaryota > Metazoa > Chordata > Testudines > Cheloniidae > Lepidochelys > Lepidochelys kempii. The sequence continues at coordinate 197,997,930 of NC_136382.1, forward strand.
TTGGGCAGAGTTAATTTTTTGGAGAATAACAAATATTTTCAGTAACATGAGTTTTAAAATTGAGACTTGCAGTCTAATATTTCCTTCAGATCCCACTAACAAACAGGTTGCTTATAGCATGTTGAAGTTCAGGTCTATGTACCTGCACACAACTCAGACATAGGCTAGTTTAAAAAAAGTTATTAGCATTATTCATCATAACTGTTGTATTCATGCTTTCCTAGCAAACACAACCAGTTTACAGCAGAAGCAGTGACGCTCTGACGTTTGTGTACACACACACACACACACACACACACACACACACCTCTCTCTCTCCCTCCCTGGCAAGTTTCGCTCTCTGGCTCCTCCCTGAGGAGTCCCTATAGCTGCAACCTTGGATTTTCTTCCTTAGCACATTGTCGATATCTGAAACCTGTCTGTCAGCAAGAGAACTTAATTTTGGTGAGGCCAGAGTTAAGATTACACGTGTGAGATTCTGAAGAATTGGTTATGTGCATTATGCATGGCTGTATGGTGGAACTGAAAGATAGTTTGTTGTGGAGGTGAGACGTCTGAGTGGGTGTTAGGGATTGTAACCTAAGGCATGCAAATTGAGGGTGATCTGGATATTAAATGGCGATTGTCTTGATTTATTTTTTACAATTCCATTGGTAGAAAATATGTGTAAGCTGCCTTAACTCTGTTAACCTTCAAAAGGTTGAAGACGCCACTACCAGGAAACAGTATTGCTTGGGTGGGAGGAGCCGGTTCTGCGATTCAGCATTAGGCTGAATCATCAATTGAGTAGCAAGGGTTTGGCTAAAGGAACACATTTCATAATCTTTGGTTGTATAGCATGAGGCCATTTCACCAAGCACCGGACCCAATTAATGCCTGGAACTTTGAGGCAGGTCTCCTTCCCTTTAATATTGTAACTGATGCAGTTGTGGTGTACTGCTTTAAATCCATTTATGTGTCATTCTTCTTTCTCCTACATGTCCTGATCAACCTCTTATCTTTGTGCTTACACAAATTATCTAATTGCAGGGGAAGGGCTCTGATTTAATGTTGATGCATATGTGTAGAATTATAATAGGTACAGAGGTATTTACAGCTTCTTTTATTAAAATGAGATTTCCAAAACTTTGTCCACTAATGATAGTGCTGTTTAGTTCTATAGTTTTGTTATAAGCAAAGTCCAGAACTTGATTCTTTCCCTACAAAAGATACAGGACCAGATGATACTGTAACATTTCTAGAAATTTATCATTTGTGCTTAGATTTTCAAAGAAATAACAGCTTTTAAACACTAAATATTTTCTCAGGCACTAGGGTTTTTTTCCCTTCATATAAAATTGAAACTGCCTACAGTGACCTCAGTGTATATACAGTAGTGTGGGGATCTAGAGGTGACTAATTATATATTTCATGCACTTTATATAGTAATATTCAAGATATTGAATAAGAAAAGCTAGTATGCTCATATATTTTATTCTAGAGTTGATTTTAGGATATCTTGCAATATGTTCCAAGATAACTTGGAAAAGAACTGATGCCAATGTATTTTTAGCAAGGGTGGGTGAAGCAGTCTTGTAAAAAGAACCTTGAATGCAAGTCTGACTGTTTAACTCTTAGAGATAAGGTGAGTGAGAGATAATCTTGTATTGAACCAGCCTCTGTTGGTGAGAGAGAGAGAGAAGCTTTTGAGCTAACACAGAGCTCTTCTTTAGGTCTGGGAAACCCACCCAAGGCAGCTCTACGCTACAAATTTCAATCTGCGCAGCTGCAGAGATGCAGCTGTGTCTCTGTAGGTGTCTGGTGCAGGGGGTTGGGGTGCAGGAGGAGTGCGGGATTCAGGAGTGGGCTCCGGGTAGGGGGTTGGGGTTCATGAGGGGTGCGGCAGGGGGCTCAAGGCAAGGGGTAAGGGGGCTCAGGGCAAGGGGTGCAGAGTAGGGCAGGGGGTTGGGATGTGGGGTGCTGGAGCGGTTCGGGGTGCAGGCTCCGGCCCAGTGCCACTTACCTGCAGCAGCTCCGGGGTGGCAGTGGCGTGCAGCGGGGCTCAGGCAGGCTGAGGCCGCGTCCCTAAGGGAGGGGGAGCAGCAGAGGGCTCCACGTGCTGCCCTCGCCTGCGGATACCTCCCCCAAAGCTCCCCTTGGCTGCAGGGCGGGCGATGCCTGCAGGCGAGGGCAGCGCATGAAGCCCCCTACCCCCCAGGGGCCATGGTGCTGGCCGCTTCTGGGAGCGACAGAAGGCTGGCAATCCCGTGGGCCAGATCCAGCCCATGGGCTGTAGTTTGCCCACCCCAGAACTAGATAATGTCCCAATGGTTCAGAATTAGTTCAGTTTGCAACCCCTCAGCACCATTCTTCCTTATGAGTTCCATCTTCATTCTTTTCCCTCTCCATGATATGTATCGCTGTGCCTGCTGCCTATTATTGGGCTATCACTCATCCATTTACTGAGTCTCATTCCCTGTGGCTCTTGCTTGTTTACAAGGAAGAGAGGCCAAGAGAAGAATTAGAAATGACTAAATGTTGCAAAGCCCAGTTCTAGAGAGAAGACATGAAACCCTTAGCTCTCACCATTCCTTTTGTAGGATCACCTCAGATAGTGCGCTTTGCAAATCCTCTCTCACCATGAGTCACTGCCTCAAGTCTCTGTGTGTCAGCATGCCATCTCCGGAAGGCTGCTTCTTAACAGATTCCTATAGTTTGTAATAATACCTAACATTTTATATAGTGCTTCACATCTGAAAACCACTGCAGAAAAACATCAGTTACTCCTCATGACACCTCTGGGAGGGGGAGAGAAGAACTAATATGTTTAACTTTTTTTAAAATTAAATGGTAGAGAAAACACCTGGAAGGTGTTTCCCCTTTTCCCCCATTAGATGGATCTAATGATCTGAGAAAGATCAAGCTGGCTAACATTCTGACTTGTGCAGTGACACGGGATGCCTGAGCAATCAGTGTCTTTTAGAGTCTGCCATTTAAGCAGATCTTTGTTTCTTTTTGTCACTGCTTGGAAGCCGTCATAGCTAACCATACTCCGGTTTACCTGCTCATTTTGCACTAGATTCTAATATCCATATTCATGCTTAGGAATATCTTAGGCTGAGGTACTCCCATTGAAACCACATGTACTAATTGCAGAGTAATGTGTTATTCAGAGTGAGTAAGCTTGAAACCTGTCCCTTTTTATAGTATTTTCATCTTTTCTATACAAAATAGCCATGTGCTTTTCCTCTATGAATAGTTTAAACCAAGATTTGGCTTAAAACTTGCAACACTGTACTCCTTTGTTAAAAGATTATATAGTAGTTATATGGCTGGGTCTGAGCAAGGCTAGCATTTTAATAAAGGGGAAGATGGTCCAACGATAGGAGTTGGATTAACAAGTTAGGCATTCTTTTTCCTAGTCTGCCACTGATTCTTTGTGAGACCATGGGCAAATCTATTAATATCTGTACCTCAATTTCTTCAACTATAAAGTGAGGATTATTTCTTACCTCACTATGCTCTGTAAGGCTTAACTCATTAAGGTTTGTAAAACTGTGTGAACTCCTTTAAATACAAGAGCAAAATATTTCATTATTGTGGGGGTTGTGAAGCCCAAAGCTCAAGAGAATTACCAATGTTACAAGAAACCTGCTGTAAAAAATAGTTAGCAAGTTTGGGAAGGTCCAAACCTATAGTCCAAACCCATGATGCTGGAAGTTTCTTTCACCTTCTATAAGTACTACAGCTGATGAGTTTTAAAACAATGCAAAGTTTAATTTAAAAAAATCTAATTCTTATTAAACTTTGTGATTGGTCTCCAAAGCTGTCACTCTTTGTAACATATGAGAACAATATAATTGAGTTGTGTTCTCTGTTAATATGCCACAACTGAATGGAAGATAAGAATCCTTTTACATTCCAGAAAACTTTTCAATTTTAATACTGTTAAATACATTTATGGGTTCATGTTAAAATATATAAAATTATGAGGTCCCCACTTAGTGAGGTAGTGCAGAAATCATTAGAATGACATTGCACATCAGATGAACACTGGCCTACAGTTATAGAATGACCCCTATTAAAATAATAGTTTTTTAAAACTTTAAATGGTTATAATTTCACCATTCACCAAATGAAAATGGAGGGAAAGCAGCTTGGCCCATTCAACAAAAGAAACAGCTTTGAGGCTTGCAAAGATTTCTAGGTTTTTCTCCCGCAGGGATACTTGTCATGCAAGGTTAAAGCTTTGAGGTTTAAGTTTGTGTAGTTCACATAATATAGATCTCAAGTTAGTCAGTCTAAAGGACATGAAAACGTAGGACAAACCAAAAGGGCAGAATCTTCACCTTTCAAATCTTGGGGACACAGTTCTAGCATGCTTTGAACCTAAGAATAAAACAGAATGGATTCCTGCTTTAAACATTTTCTTACATAGTGGTAATAAAATTCCTGTACAAAGTAATCTTTCATATTTCTTAGTGTATGCTTGGACCAAATGACTGATAATAAATATATGTTAAAGTGTTTAAGTATAAGAGCTGTCCATCTAATGATGCCACGATTCCATGCCATCATTGCAAAACAGATATTTACAATTACAGTGGGTGTTTTGTAAGCCAACAATTTAACAATGTAAACACTAGTAGCAACATGAACTCAGAAGTACATTTTGAACACTGATTGCTAGACTAAATAATCCAGAACAAGTGAATATTGTAATCCTTACTGTTCTGAAAGCATTTACCAGAATGAAAAATAAAATAAGTCAAAAGAACATGTCCCTTGGAATATTTTTAATAGTGAGTTTGATTGTTAACTTTAGAAGTGAACACTGCAAGACTAGAAATAGATGTTGATATACTATAGTACGTTCCACATTTGGGGGACAGCAAGGCTTTGAGTCAGGCACTGTTAGTGTAGTGACTGGATAGGAAGTCATGACAACAATGTGCGCAGCCTTAGTTCACATGTGGGCTAGAACATCAGGACATGTTTCACTGTATTATGGAATCTTTAACTTCCAACCAGCACATCTCGACCAACCGGTATGGGGTGAAGGGCACAATGGCCCCATGCTGCACTTCAGCATCATACTTCATGCTGCATATGAGCCCTGATCCAGAGGCTATTAAACAAGGTAGTACATACTGACATACAATATATGGTGTTACTAGAGTGCAGTATATGGCATTGAAATCTTACTTCAAAACGAAATTTCAGCAAAAAAAAAAAAAGGGAGGGGGGTAACATTTTCACAATTTGTTCTCCACTTTCCAGCCAGCTGTAGTGTTCCAACCATGATTTCTGTGCAGATCTGGGAAAATTATGTGAACCAGTAGTTGCTGTTGTTACCATTTTCATTTCACGTACATATACTCGCCTAGCACAGAGCTTCTTTGTACTACTACCATTAGAATTGCCCAGCCTACAGCAAGAATAGTGGCTTTACAGGAAAGGCATGGCAGTAAATCACCTGGCCACACAGACCAAGGTGAATACAATTTCCTTTCTAATGACTGTGACTAAAAAATCGGTGCCTTCTGTGAACCTTCAGATCCAATAAACTGGAATTACTGCAGTAACTTTCCACTACTAAAACTCGAGCAGAGTGTTATATTTTTACATTTGATTTACTTCCCTATTCATCCTTCAGGCTTTATTGGGTTGGGATTTTTTTTTAAGGGACCCTACTTCGTGAACTAATTATGACAAATGTTGTCACAACATCTGTTGCCTGTTTTAAATTATCTCCTAGTCTGTTGGAATTCATCTTGAAGGCATTTTCGTAATGAAATATTTCTTTTGTGAACATTAATACAACCTGTGGGAGATTTGAATAAAAAAGAAAATCTACCAGTCCTGCCAAGAGAATAGCTTATGTGCCAGCTGCTTTTTTGTTACCCTGCATTCCGTGACATTAATATAGTTTGTTTCCAAGACTCTTAACAGCAAATGGATAAATATCTTGTTATATTATGGAGAAGTTCTTCTTGAAAAGAGAGCAGGTAATGTGGACTTTAATTAGGGTGACTGCTTCCCAGAATGGATGGATTAGGGCTGTATGCTGCATTCAGGTAACTGAACATCACATTCATCATAGGATATTGTACTAAATAGATTTCTCCCCCCGAATGCATGATTAGTGTGTAATATCTAAAGATATGACGAGTCAGTTATCTTTTTAATCCAGTCTGTAGCAGAGCAAAAGACTTTATCCTTTTACTTTAGATAAGATTTCCCTTGCAGCTATTTGCATGGAGTCAGGGAGGTGATATTTTTGGTTACTCTTTAGTACAGGTCTGTTCATCTGCCTCAGCATATGTTTTATGTACCACATTTCATTTGAACATGCCAAGCGCTGTTTGTTAAATCGCACTAAACGTTCGTGTTCCCCCAAAACCTTACTTAAAGAAACCCCATCGGTTTTGCAAAAGTGACCTTTATGTTGTTACTGCCACAATTTCACACGATGTAAATGGATACAATCGGTGGAATGGTTGGTAAATATTACTGTTTGGAACTGGAACACTTCTTGCATTTTGTATTTGTTTTAGACAGTTTTAGGGTGGATTTCACTGGAAGGACCCAGTTCAGAGATAATTACTGCACCACAACTTTATGTGGGGGGGCAGAAGGGGGCTATTGTCCAGTTGGCCAAAGGAAGGGGGAACAGTGCTTTACAGGTGGGGAGAGGGGCGAGTCAGGGGCTCATATGAACGGTCTAGCAGCGAGCCAACTGCCCTTTCCTATAGCCCACCTTAACCCTCCTATGAGGAGGAGTGGATAAGGTCCCAGCAATGGGTTGGCTGGGAGACCTAGATGGAAAAGGGGGTTAGGGTGGTAGAAGTCTCCAGGATAGTTATTGAATGAACATGGGGCTACCTGCACTGTACACTTTTATCTGCTAGATAGTCCCAGACATTTAATAATAGTGTTGCGGCCTTATTAAAACCATATCATGTGTCTCCTGTCCTTTCGGTATAGCTGGACAATAAGCAACACGTGTATAATTTATACAGATGACCGTGATCAAAACAATTCCCTTTCAATTTAATGATTGTGGTACTTAGGTGCTGAAAAGTTCTTTTTCATCCATATTTAGTGAAATTCCTATAAAGTAGCTTTGAGTTTTTCGACCTGCTGCAATATTTGCTAGCTTTGGTAAGCCATGATTGGTAAACCATGATTAGCAGAGAGTAAGCTGGAGGTAGAGCAAAATAGTAACAATCCTGGAAGGAGAAGAATATAATAAACATTTTTATTGTATTGCCTGACCACAACATAAACATTTCAGAGACACGTTTTATAGGTTGGTATTTAAGTATGGTTAGTTATTAAAATGAACGTTTCCAAGTTCACAGAGATTTGTTTCACTTTTTTTATGTTGCCTTGTATTTAACTCTTGAAAATGACTGTAACCAAAGTGATCATGAAAACACTGTGACATAGTGGATTTCTTTTCCCAGAAATACCTCAGGAACTTTTTCTGCATGATGCTCAAGTCTCCATCATCTCCATTACACATCGATAAAGTGGGACCAACCCTGTCAAAACACACCATCTGTGAGTTCTCACCATTCTTCAAGAAAGGAGTGTTTGACTACAGCAGCCACGGGACCGGCTAACTGTGTGCCCGGGACTCTTTGCCAGTGGAGCAGAATCCAAAGTTGTGCCTTCCATTCTGTGGTGTCAGAAAAATGCAAATAAAGACTCAGTCTCCATGCCTGAAAATTTCCATCTGAAATTTTGCCAGTTAAAAACAGATATGCAACAATGCTGACCTTCATCCTTTAGCGGTTGTCGTATTTAGTGCCTGCATTTTCTTGGCATGGAATATACAAACATTTGTTAGCGCTAGTTGCTCTGGTAATGATTACAAAAATTCTAATTCTCATGCTGTGTTGGGATCCACTCATTAGTGAAAGTGCTTCCTTTACATTTGCTCAGACAATTCATTATAGTACTGCAAGATTATCTCCTGTTTACTGTGGTTATGTAGTCATAAGGGGAGTTTTTCTAATGTTCAGTTTCCACCAAGCTGTTTCTTAAGATTATTTCCTGTTTTTCATTTCCCCTTAACATAGTGTGGCATTTGAGATGATACTCACGCTCCATTGGTATTTGTTTATCCCAAGAAGCACAGTTTAACTATTTGAGGGTACAGTGTTCCTTATAAGAATCAAAGGACCTGTGACCTGAACATTTACAAAATATGTACTGCAGAGGATTTTAATTCAAACTCTGTAAAAGTCTTCCACGCTTGATTATACAGATGCAGAATGAATCACTTGCCATTAATTAAAAGAAAGGAAACAATAGTTATTCAAGAATGAGGTCAGCATCTTTTCTCATTGTCTAATGACCCGGAATGTAATTGTATATTGTGCACTTTACAGAGCTCTCAGCAATGCACAAAACTAAGTTAAAATGCTATATATTTTGGAATAGATGGTTTCTTCACAGTAGAGTAACACTTATCTGAATTTTAGTTGCACAAATTAGAATTTACGAGGTTTTACTCATACTTTAAAATTACTCAGGACTTGTTTAGAATTGCACATGTATATACAGTATAGTATCCATTTTGTATTACTATGGAACAAAAAACCAACAATATTAACTGGAATGAGGACATGTACAGGTTATATATAACAGATTGTGTAAAAAGTAGAGCTGTCAAGTGATTAAAAATGTATCACAATTAATCACATTGTTAACAATAGAATACCATTTATTGAAATATTTGTGGATGTTTTCTACATTTTCAAATATATTGATTTCAATTACAACACAGAATACGAAGTGTACCGTGTTCACTTAATTTATTACAAATATTTGCACCGTAAAAAACACAATAAATAGTATTTTTCAGTTTATCTCATACAAGTACTGTACTGCAGTCTCTTCATCATGAAAGTTGAAATTACGTACAAAAAATAACCGCATTCAAAAATAAAATAATTTAAAACTTTGGAGCCTACAAGCCCACTCCTACTTCAGCCAATCACTCAGACAAACAAGTTTGGTTACAATTTTCAGGAGATAATGCTACCTGCTTCTTGTTCACAATGTCACCTGAAAGTGAGAACAGGCGTTCACATGGCACTGTTGTAACAGGAGTCGCAAGATATTTACGTGCCAGATGCGCTAAAGATTCATATGTCCCTTCATGCTTCAACCATCTTTCCCGTAAATATAAACAAACTTGTTTGTCTTAGCGATTGGCTGAACAAGAAGTAGGACTGAGTGGACTTGTAGACTCAGACATTTCACATTGTTTGGGTTTTTAGTGCAGTTATGTAACAAAAGAAATCTACATTTGTAAGTTACACTTTCATGATAAAGAGATTGCACTACACTACTTATATGAGGTGAATTGAAAAATACTGTTTCTTTTGTTTAGATTTTTGAAGTGCAAATCATAGAATATCAGGCTTGGAAGGGACCTCAGGAGGTCATCTAGTCCAACCCCCTGCTCAAAGTAGGACCAATCTCCAATTTTTGCCCCAGATCCCAAACGGCCCCCTCAAGGATTGAACTCACAACCCTGGGTTTAGCAGGCCAATGCTCAAACCACTGAGCTATCCCTCCCCCCAAATATTTGTAATAAAAAATGACACTGTACATTTTGTATTCCGTGTTGCATAAGAAATCAATATATTTGTAAATGTAGAAAAACATCCCAAAATATGTAATGAACTTCAGTTGGTGTTCTATAGTTTAACAGTGCAATTGATCACGGTTACTTTTTTTGAGTTAATCGAGTGAGTTAATTGCGCTTAATCGAGAGCCCTAGTAAAAAGCAGACTCAAACAACTTTCAGATATTAAAATGTGTCATAAAATAGGTTTTCATGCTCACTTTCATGACTATAAAAAGTGCCATCTGGTTAATCAGAACTACAATATGAGTTTCCATATGTTAGGTCATGGAATCATAGAATATTAGGGTTGGAAGGGACCTCAGGAGGTCATCTAGTCCAACCCCCTGCTCAAAGCAGGACTAATCCCCAACTAAATCATCCCAGCCAGGGCTTTGTCAAGCCTGACCTTAAAAACCTCAAAGGAAGGAGATTCCACCACCTCCCTAGGTAACACATTCCTGTGCTTCACCACCCTCCTAGTGAAAAAGTTTTTCCTAATATCCAATCTAAACCTCCCCCACTGCAACTTGAGACCATTACTCCTCGTTCTGTCATCTGCTACCACTGAGAACAGTCTAGAGCCATCCTCTTTGGAACCCCCTTTCAGGGAGTTGAAAGCAGCTATCAAATCCCCCCTCATTCTTCTCTTCCGCAGACTAAACAATCCCAGTTCCCTCAGCCGCTCCTCATAAATCATGTGTTCCAGTCCCCTAATCACTTTTGTTGCCCTCCGCTGGACGCTTTCCAATTTTTCCACATCCTTCTTGTAGTGTAGGTCAAATTAGCCATTCTACTTTATATTGTGTGAAATGGTCGTACAATTAAACCTAGCCTGACAAAGTTGACAATGTGTATTTGACAGTCCAAATTGTGACAACATTAGCATTATAAATACAAGGAGAAAAAGTGAAGACTACACATTTGTATTCAATCATTGTGACAGTTCCTATTTTAGAAACCTTGCAAACTTAAAAGATTATGTGAATAAATAGAATTGTTCTAATAAGATGCACATCTATTAGTGCATATTCCAATTAGTAAATATGAGCATTAGAGTTAAATTTTTAAAAGCACCTAAGTGATTCAGAGACTTAAGTCCCATTTTTAAAAGTGACTTAGGAGCCTAAAGGTATGTCTACACTGCAAATAGAAAAGTGGAAGTGAGTTTGAGCCCAGGTCAACTGACTCTGGCTTGCACTACAGAGCTAAAAATAGCTGTGTAGACATTCCCGCTTGGGTTGGAGCCTGGACTGTGACACCTGCTGAGGGGAATTGGTCAATGAGCCCAGATTCCAGCCCAAATGGGAATGTCTACAGTGCTATTTTTAGCCCTATAGTGCAAGCCCCACACCTTAGTCAGTTAACGGGGCTTTGATAGCCACTGCTACAGGTGGTGGTTTGTTTTCTTTGTGAAGTATAGATATACCATAAGTCTTACTGAAAGTCAAGAGGATTTAGGAGCCTGTCACGTTTGAAAATGGCACCTGGGTCTCTAAATCATTTAGCTGCTTTTGAAAATTTTACCCTAAAGCTCATTGCAAAAGGAAGACATTTTTTTTCTTCTTTACAATAAAATATTATTTTATAGGCAGTTTCTGTAAAATAATTTAAACAAGGTGGTTTTAAAATAGAATATACTTTACTGCATGCCATTTATATGAAAGAAGCTGATGTACCAAAGAACCCTTTTTACTTGCTTTATTATATCAGTTTCTGCAAACTTACTGCACAGATTACCTGTAGTGCTGTTTAGGTTCATCAAAGTGCTTTCTCTTTAAAAATAGCAATGGAGACGTACTTCTCAGGCCTTCCTGGGTGCAATTGTGGTGGGCCACGCACAAAATATATGCCTATTGCAAGAGCTGGAGAGATTCCAATAGGTAAGTCAAATGTTTCACATCATTTTAGATTTTGAAAACTATGTGAAAACAAGAATCACTTATGGAATACTGTCATACCAAAATCTGAATTAAAAAACTTGGTGATATTCCAGTACAGACCCAAATTAGTGCATATAGAACCAGACTCTCAACAGATCTAAAGCTGTGTCAGTAGAGTGATACTGATTTACACCAGCTAGGGATCTGGCCCATAGCGTTGAATGTGCGTAAGAAACATAACAGAATAAAAACTAACCACATACTTGTTTTTAATTTCAAAATATGTCATCAGTTTGGAAGCTATATGAGTAAATGTGGTGGTGTTAAAAGGCATAATGAGACCAGTGGTTGGAAACTGAAGCAAGACCAATCCAAACTAGAAATAAGGCACAGATTTTTTTAACAGTAAGGCTAATTAACCATTAGAATAACTTACCCAGGGATTTGGTGGATTCTCCATCACTTAGTCTTTAAATCCAGACTGGGTATCTTTCCAAAATAGGCTATATCTCATAAAAGTTATGACAGAATCTGCAGTTTCTATGGTCCGTGTTATGCAGGAGGTCAGACTAGATGATCATAGTGGTCCCTTTGGCCCTATAATCCGAGAATCTGTTCTCTGTGGATAGTGATGTAAGTTTCAAAACCACTGGGGGATGGGGGGAGCTAAGGTCCTTATTAAAGGAAAGGAATGGCACTATGTTTTCACTGCCTGGACAATTAAGCATTCAGGCCCAGATTCAGCAACCACTGAAGCAGATGTTTAACTTTGATCGCATGAGTAATCTATTGACTTCAGTGGGTCTATTTACATGCTTTAACCAAAGTGTGTTTAAGTCCTTTACTGAATCGGGGCCCTACTTTTGACACTTGTTAATTGAAGCTGTGTGCCTCCATTCAATGCATTGTACTACAAGGAATCACATCCTGGCCAACACGACAGACACTTTGTGCCAGCAGGGCTGCAAAGTTGCCTTAAATTTGCACCTGAGCTGCTCAGTCAAGAATTGAGAAGCACTAGCCAAAGCCAAAGCCAAAGAGCAGCCTCCGCACTGGGCTGACTCAGTCCCAAGGATGTCACCTGAGAGCCATACTGCCTGTTTAATGGCTGCTGCTGAACCTCCTCCAGGCTCAATTTACCCCGATCACATCACCTGTAACAGAGGGCATGAAATGAATTCTGCTTGTGTCAGCATCTGTTGCTCCTGAGCCATCTTCACACATGCCCACACAACCAATGGTGACACAGCCTGTTAGGAAGGGAACAAAAGAGAGTCTGCCCGTTAGCAACAAGACAGTGTTGTATTGTACCCCTAGTTTGAGGGGCCCCCCCAAAAGCCCAGAGGCTCCAGCCTATGTGAGACAGGTTTTAAGGTGGGTACAGACAAAATAACTCTTCATTTCTTTGCCAGAATTGTTGGAAAAAAAATTTGCCCCTACATAATCTCTGTGAAGGTTTCTGTTGCCTCTGTCTCTTGCCATTTTGAGACAAAGCATAGAGAGGAGAGAAATTTGTAGAACTTTGCTCGTTACTTTTATTAACACTCTTGGAAATGGTGATTACAGTTTTGAAATTAAAAAAGAGGAGAGTTTTATGTCTTAAGACATTAACGGTTCATCTTTCCCAAAGAGATTCAACCCCATACTTTTCCACTTAAATCATTGAGACTTCAGTAATACTGATGCAGAATTTGCCATTTTCTGTTATCTAAACTTTGTATTCTATATGAGAATAAGAAATATGTTATCTTAGATTATGATAGGGCCTGACAGCTTTTTTCTCCATCTTTAATTGAAGACCAAAACTTTGAAGAAATGAATTATTTTAACTTACCAAGATTCTTATCTTCCTGATGTTTGAATTAAGCCAACCTTTGGTTTGCAATTTTACTGGATTGTATAAAATTTTCTTTTGATGTGATATGGAGTGATCATAGGTCCCATTCCTCCAGTCAGATCCACGTGAGTAGAAACTTGTCCTCTGTTGAAGTCCAATGGAGCCCTGTTAAATCCTTGGGGCTCCAGTAAGCACTGATATAAGGGTCTGCCAGTAGAAATCCAATTGCAAAATCAGGTTCATAATATGTTTTATTAGCAGCATAGTTTTTGATAGGCCGGTTACTACTGACTATATTTTTCTCTATATTTTTAAAATAGAGGAATTGTTATAATTAGCCATATTGTGTAAAAGTATTTTTAGATATTCTATCTTTTCAAAAATAAACATAAAAAACCGTGTAGGGATGATGAGCTGAAACCTGGATATATGCTTCTAGGGGTGAAGTGTGTAAAGTTGCATGAAATCAATGTGTACAGTGTGTTTAAGTCAACAGATAAACTTGTTCCAATAGGGCAAAATACTAGATTGCATATAGTAACTTTTAAACGATATGCTTTTGTCTTTTACAGATTGAGTTTCAAAATCTTTGATAAAATGTGTAAAAGGTTCTCATTAACATCTAATAAAAGAGACGAAAGATGTTGGAATAGCATGTGTGGTATTTCATCTGTGGTGCGTGAAACATCTTAGCAACAAGAAATACTACAGCATCTGTACTGGTCCCTATTTTTTTCCCCATTTTCTTCCTCATAAATTTGTTCTCTTCATAAACACCTCTGTTTTTCTCAAATGCTGTGCTGACAGCAAAAAGGTGCCAACTTCCCGTGGCGTAGCTTGTGTGTTCATGCACAGATTCAGCAGTATTTTTTTAAAATGAAATTGGCAGGAGCTTCTGGAGTTACTATGGTACGATAGTCTCTTTCCCAAGTGCTTTGCGCAGATCCCTTTGATAGCTCCTTCCATCTTTACACAGCCCAATCTAGCCTGAATAGCTCCTTCTCGTGCTTCCTAAATTTTAGATGATTACCTTTTGTTTTCTTGTTTTGTACTATTTTGAAGAATTTGGAACATGTTTTTTAAAAAATACATCATTGCCAAAAAGTGGGTATAATAAGATCTTCTGATCTTGAGAAATGGAACCCAATTTCATTGCTCTTTTTCATAGTTTGAACCTTTGAGTCGCCAAAGGTCCCCTATGCTACAGCTTCTAGGGGCATTACTATATGGTTTTCCACTATATTTAATATTTGACAAGAGCCATTCCTCAAACAATGTGTCAGTCCCATGCTTCCAACCTAATTATGTCTCATAGCTTAGACCGGGGTAGTCAATTAATTTTTTGTCCAAGTCCAGATTTCTTGGTCAAAGTATAGTCAAGGTCCAGACTCCAGAGAAAATAATAAAAAATAACGATAATAATAAGTAAATAAAATGATTTTGCAGTCTGTTCAAAAGCGTCTGGCAGTCTGGATTTGGTCTGCAGTCCACCTATTGATTAGCCCTGGTTTAGACCCACCTTTAACTGCTTTCTGCACAAACCAGCGTTCTCATTTTTTCAGTATTGCAAATTATTTACATCAGAAAAGCTGAATCTCAAAAAATGGGGACATAAAATGTAGATTAGGTCGTAAATAAATTAATCCCACTGATTTTTTTAAGCCTTCTGCATCACTATTTCTCTTTCGTCCTACATCTGGACCATTAGAGGCTGAAGTGTATGGTCAGAAGTATGTTTTTTTTTCTCAGCCTCGTTGAACACAGTAATAATGAGGGCTTTAAAAACTGCTTGGTGAAAACTCAAACTGCCTGATTTTCAAAGGTGCTGAGCAGCTTCTCTTCACATCGACTTTCATGGAAGACTGGGTTGCTCATCACCTCTGGAAATCAAGCCATGACGCTTCTCTGTCTATATCCATCTCCATCCCTCATCACTGTAATGTCTGAGAAACCTGGTTAAAGCAGTGGACCAAGTAGATATTGTTTGTAAAGCACTCTGAACATGAAAGATACTGTATAATGTGTATCCTTCGAGTGATTGTCCCCATGTGTAGTGCACTTCAGGGTTGTGCATGTGCCCAGGACTGAAGAATTTTCTTTAGTAGTGTCCGTGTGGTCTCCTCGTGTACCCTGCTCTTATCGTCTACACCTAATGGAATAAAGGGGACTCTCAGACCACTGGTATCATAGTTCCTTCTTACCGCTCGTGATCTAGGATGAAGCTTCAGGGTTCATACTGGCTTCTTAGATTTCTCACTGTAAATAGTTCCAAAACATTTTATAGTCTCTTAGTACAGTTAGTTTGGAATTAGTTGAACAGGTGTCTGGTTCCTTTATCTTGGAAACCCCCCCGTCTGGGGCAGGAAGCCATTGCCATATTCCCCTGTCTTCCGGCCCTCCAACGGTTGTAGGGAGTATGCCAAGGATTTCTGGCTTTAAAAGCTGTAATACATACCACAAGCTGTTCCTGGTCACAGACTAGCACAAAATCCTTCCAGGTGCAGAATCTGCAGCTTGTTACCGAGTTGCACTAAACAGTCTAGGGAATTTTGCCTGAGTACGTTCCTCATAGAAGAAGCAATGCAGGCGGGAACAACCTCTGACTGGGGAGACCCCATATACATCAGCCTGAGGAAGGTAGAAGTGACCCTTTTCCAGTCTTGAGTGGCTCTAAGAACTCTCCCTCCAGCTCTGAGAAACGCTAGAGACCAGAGCAAGCAGGGGGAAGGGAGACATAAGCACTTCCATAAGGGTAAGAGGGAAGGCTCCCCATCCAAGCACTCTAAAATGGTAGATGTCAAGTGATCCTGTATCTGAATCTGTTGATTTGGATTATTTCCATTTCTCATGTAGGTAGCATTAATTAACAAACTGTGGATGATTAACTGAAAAACAGATTTCCCCATCTCTTTTTAATAAATAGCTTGGAAATAGGACTCCCCAAAATATCCATTCACGTATGTCTTGGGAGCATATCATCAGAGAGATGAGAAAATGCGTACACAAGTAGAGGTCTGATGCCAAGAGGTAATAAGTGTCTCCATGAAGTTACTGTGCTCACTGTACTCGCTTTGAAGTGAGTGGGAGTTCACTGCGCAACTCCTCCCAGGAGTTGCTTGGCAACTTGTAAAATCAAGCCCTAATATAGGCTCTCAATCTGTTGAAGTGGATTGGTTCTGGCAACTAAATCTATATAGGAGGGCGTGTTTTTTTGATGACATGTATCCTCATCCATATGTCTTAGAAATTCAAAGTCTAGAATGTAATTATCTATTATACAACTACTTATAAGGACGTGTTAGGAGAATAAGCTGAATTTTGTAGGTATGTGATACATTCTGTAAGAATATGGGGAAAAGTTCTGTTTATGTTAAGGTCTTTCTATTGTCCTTAATTGTACAATTCAATTTAACAAAGCTCCTTTCTTCTCTATTTGTGCCCCATTCTGTGTCCAGAAGGTCCAGTTAGCACCTTCTTCAAAATTGACCTCCGGTCAATACAACATGATGCTCATGTGACTAATAGTCAATATTTTAGTTAATAAGTGTGGTGAAGATTTGAAATGTGTCTACACTTACTGGTGCTGGTCTCATTACTAGATGCAGTATATATCTAAAACTTTTACATGCTGTGGTTGTAATGTTACAATGGACTGGCGATCGTGGGTTCTAGCACTGCCTTCTCTGTCGGATAGAATCAGAAGTGCTTAAATGTGACCTGAACCCAAAATGCTGCTACAGCCAAAGGGGAGCCTCATTTAGCTCAAGTTGTAGGGGCCCGTGCTTTAGGAGATGAGGGACCTCATTTTTCCCTGTCTTTGGCAGTGATAGTGCGGTCTGACACACTAGTGCACAGTGACACTGACATTGTGTGACATCTAGTGACAGTTGTGAAGTTCTGGGAGACCCTGGCTCTATTACAATTAATTGTATGTGAACCAAACCAGTGAAGGTGATTGCATTTATTTTGATTTGTTTGGCTGCTACATACCATGGCCATTTTTTGGATTCATTTCCCGCTTCAGCAAAGGAAACCATCAAAGATTGCCCTGTGGAACTTTCCAGTTATTCTTTGGCGATGTGAACCTTTCATGACGAATGTGATATTTTTCCCTGGGTAATTATGAATAAATATATCCAAGAATCTTTTAGTGCTTTCAAACATGAAAGCACTTGGGTGAAATCCTGGCTATTGAAGTTAGAAGCCAGGATTTCATGCCATGTTTTTTATTTTGTTTTTTAACTTAACACCACTTGCAATGCCTACAGTTTATGTTGCCATTATAACTCTCTGTAATCAGTTGCACGTAACTTCACCAAATTTTAGCCATTCCGGCTCCATCTTCCTCAGATTGATTATTCTATGTATGTATGTATGTATTCATTTCAGTAATTTCCAAGAATTAGTTTAGGGGAAGGACCTTCTTTTGCCCATGTGGTGAAGGGCAGACGGAGGTGGGGCTGGAAGAAGGGCAGCACTGTTCCAAACAGGGAGACAGTATAAAGCCATTGAAGAGGGTCATATTGAAATGCTCCTCGCAACAATACCCTGTCCCCCAGGGCTATGGGATAGTGGAGGGATCAGATGTATCCTCCAGGAAAGTGGGGGGAGGGGAAGGGAGCAGGTGGGCCCAGCCTTAACACCCCCCCACACACACACACGTGACAAGGGGAGAGATGGAAGAAGAATGACCTCTCTTTACCTCCCAAGGAGGAAGGGATATACTGCCCTATTGACTCCTATGTGTAGGAGGGAGAGAGGTTGAATGCTGGCCCCTCTGACTGGGCCTCAGGACCAGATGTAGGCTCCCGCCGGAGGGAATCCCAGCCTTCTGGGGTGGGACTTCCTGGTGCTTAGCTGGCTAAGGGTGGAAGCTAACTGTCCAGCCCAGCAGGGGGGTGGGGCGCTTCCCCTGATGACAGTGACATCCGTTGGATTGGGAGGGATATTGATCCTGCTTAGCCACCTCCTCAAGACGGAAGGTGCAGCCAGCTGGTCACCCATAGAAGCCTGCAGGGCAGAGGAAGGATTAAGGCGACCAGACATGCCCCCAAGAAAACTCTCAGGGTAATTGGGGAGTGGGGTAGGAGCGATTTGAGAGGATGGGGCAGTAGGGAATAGGTGTGATTGAGGGGGGCAAAACTTCTGGGGAGTCGGGGGATCAAGTGGCTGCTGTGTCCCAAAGTCGGGAGGGAGAGGCTAGAGATGACACTGTTTGAGAGCTGAGGGAAGGGATCTTAGGGAAGCAGGAGCTCTAGGGATCTGGAAACAAGGAGAATGACTTGGGCAAGTGCAAGCGAGCCAGAGAGGTGGGTGGCAGGTAACTGCTGCAGCTGGGGAACAGGGAGGGCTGAGGTAGAGGGATGGGGAAGCAGGAAGGTCTGGGAAGGATGAGGAAGAGGTAAGGGGTCCAGGAAGCAGGTACTTGTTTGAGAGGGGAATGGGAGCTGCTGCATGTGGGAGGGTAGTGACTGCAGGTGACTGTTTCCAAGTCACAAGAGTGCATGAGCTCTTCATGTCATTGCAAGAGCCCTGCAGCAGGGGCCAAAATCGCTTGCGTTGCAAAAGTTCATGAGAGTTGGCAACACGGCCCATGCAATTTAACTCTGCCCCTTTCTGCACATAGAATATGATTGTCTTTTAATTATGTAATCACATAGTACTTTCTCCAGAGGACCCCACCACATTCAGTGCATGGGATGGATGGTGCTCACTGACTGAGTAGCTATTCAACCTTGATTCTTTTCCCAACTTTTTAATACTTCGCTTTGCAACTGTGATTATTTTTCAACAGTTTTTTAAAATGTAATGCAGATATAATGTGGGGATAGCTCCATTTTTGATTTCACAAGGTAAATAACTTTGAATTGAATTTGGGAATTCCTGAGATGAGGATGCTGCCTCAAATAAAATGCTATTTCTTCCTAACTCCTCCCCTAAGTGGTGATGTTGGGGGATCTTAACTCACGTTGCTGGGGAAAGAAAACCAAAGAAGAATGAAGATTTGCAAAACAGGAACTGGAACAGTAAGTGGCAAGAGCCAGTTTATAAGCAGGCATTTTGGTCTAGGAAGAATCTTTAAAAATATAAGAGAAACTGAGGAGTTAAAGTATGTCAGAAAAATCAGAAAATTATATCTATTAAAGATTTTAAACAGCTTTTATGCTGGAAAAATAAGGCAGAGATGTGTGGATTGTAAATCCAGTGGATAGGGAGGAGCTGTAGACATGTTAATCTTGATATTAGTAAGGCTTTTTGACACAGTCTCACATGATATTCTCATAAGCAAGGAAGGGAAATGTGGTTGCAAGGGAATTACCATAAAGCAGGTACACAACTGGTTGAAAGACTGTCGTGAAAGAGTGCTAACTATTCTTGGAACAATGGTTCACTGTCCAACTGGGAGGGTGTATCTAATGGGGTCCTGCAGGGGAAAGTCCTTGGTCTAATACTATTCGATATTTTCATTAATGACTTGGATGATGAAGTAGAGAGTATACTTATAAAATTTGAAGATGACACCGAGCTGGAGGGGTTGCTAGTACTTTGGAAGATGGGATTAGAATTCAAAATGACCTTGACAAATTGGAGGATTGGTCTGAATTGAGCAAGATGAAATTCAATAAAGACAAGTGCAAAGTACTTCACTTAGGAAGGCGAAATCAAATGCATAACTACAAAATGGGGAATAACTGGCTAGAAGGTAGTACTGCTGAAAAGGATCTGGGGATTAGAGTGGATCACAAATTGAGTATGAGTTGACAATCTGATGCAGCTGCGGAAAAGGCTAATATCATTCTGGGGTGTATTAACAGGAGTGTTGTATGTAAGACATGGGAGATAATTGTCCCACTCTACTCAGCACTGTGAGCCCTCAACTGGATACGGTGTCCAATTCTGAGTGCCAGACTTTAGGAAAGATGTATTGTAAGCAGAGTCTGAATGAGCTCTCCCTTGACCTCTAGTGCTGAACTTGGGGAAAAGACTTCAGGAGCAGACCTGTATTTGCATAGACACGCCTATTCTGCCTACCTGTTCAGCAGACAGAGCTGCTTAGCCAAAGTAACCAATTTTGGCTGGTTTTGGATTACAGTTCACTTTAGTAACAGGTAATGAAATGTTGTGGTTCTTAATGTATGCTTAAAAGGTGCCGGGACTAGAGTTAGCATGTCTTGATTGAGAGGGGTCACCCTGAATTGAACCTCACTTGCTCAGCAGGCAGTAGGGATGCCAAATCCCAGTGACAATGAGGGAGGCTGAGGTCTCCACCTACAGAGTCCTAGACATCATTTGATCCTTCTCTCGCCAGTGTTCAAAGACAGAACTGGTTGGACTCAACTGAGAGGTTCCTTACTACCCTTGGGAATCACTAAGAATTGGGCTACGTGGTAGAATCTCAGAACGCGGCATCACGGAAGTGGCAGTGAGCAGCAAGCCAGCCGCCGTGTTAACAGTGGCAGAGTTAAGCAGCAGCAGTGAGCCAGTTGCAGAGGCAGCAGCCCCAGCAGAGGCATTGCTTGATGCGCCCCCTTTCCCTTTTTGGGGGTAGGAGGTGAACCCATGTGAATGCAGCTCTGAACCCTGGGCCTTTGTTGACCAAGGACAGCCAGTTGTGAGTGGGGTGCTGTGGAGGGAAAGGGGATTAAAGGGATGTTTGATAGTCAGACTTTCACACCACAAGGTGGGAAACTGAGGCAAAGAACACTGCTCAATGTACTCTGGGGTGCGTGTTTGCTTATGGTACATGCTTTTGAATCACCGTTGTGGGTTTTCCCAGATTAATGCTGGCTTCTCTTTCCCTTTTAATAGTTTTCTTTTGTTGTACACAGACTCAGCCCTTGCGAGAGGGGAAATACTGCCTCTTAGAGGCAACCATGCGTGGTGGTTAGTTTTCCCAGATCATTGGGCAGTTGAGACACTTGAGACAGTTCTGTTTTGTGTTGTTAAGAAGAACTCCTAGATATTGAACCCAACCTTGGTTGCTGCTGGCTCCACCTGTCAGAAGGGTCACATGGACAAATCGGAGAGCCCAGAGGAGAGCAACAAAAATGGCAAAAGGTTTAGAAAACCTGACCTATGAGGAAAGGTTTTAAAAAACTGGTATGTTTAGTCTTGAGCCAATAAAACTGAAGGTGGAACCTAATAAGCCTTCAAATATGTTAAGAGTTGCTATAAAGTCTGTGATGATTTGTTGTCCTTGTTGACTGGAGGTAGGCCAAGAAGTAATGGTTTTAATTTGCAGCTAGGGTGATTTAGGTTAGATATTAGGGGGAAGAGTCCTAATGATAAGGGTAGTTAAGTTTGGGAATAGGCTTCGAAGGGAGGTTGTGGAATTCCCATCTTGGAGGTTTTAAAAAACAGGTTGGACAAATACCTGTCAAGGATGGTCTAGGTTTACTTGGTCCTGCCTCAGCACAGGGGTTGCACTTGATGACCTCTCGAGGTCCCTCCCAGCCCTATATTTCCATGATTCTTCACGGTACCATTGTGATCATCTAAGCTAACCTCTGGCATAGCTGTAGGACTTCCCAGAATTCGTTCCTGGTTCAAGTCAGATAGCTGTGACAGAACTAGAGCATATCTTGTAGAAAACCATCCAATCTGGAAGCTGGATCTCCAGCAATAGAGAATCCACCACAGCACCTTATTTCTAATCTGAATTTGTCTAGCTTCAATTTCTAGCCGTTGGATCTTGTCTGCTTACCTTTATCTGCTAAAACGAAGAGCCTTCTGTTACCAAAGTTTTGTTCTCTGTACTTAGAGTACTAAGAGACTGTGAGCAAGTCACCGGTAACCTTCTCTTTGTTAAACTAAACAGCTAGATCTTTGAGTCTATCGCTATAATGCATGTTTTCCAATCCTTTAATCATTTTTGTGGTATTTCTCTGAACCCTCTCCAATTTATCAATGCCTTTCCTGAAGCGTGGCCACCAGAACTGGACACAGTATTGACACACCCGTGCCAAATACAGAGTTACTAATCCCCAATCCTACTCGATATTCCCCTATTTACACATCCAAAGATCACATTAGCCCTTTTGCCCACAGCACCTCACTGGAAGCTCATGTTTAGCTGATTATCCACCATGACCTCCAAGTTCTTTTCAAAGTTACTGCCTCACAGGATAGAGTCCCCTGCCCTCTAAATATGGCCTACTTTCTTTGTTCCTAGATATATGACTTTACATTTGGCCCATTTAAAACTACATATTGTTTGCTTGTGCCCAGTTTACCAAGCGAGCCAGATCACTCAATGACCTGTCCTCTTCATTATTTACCGCTTCCCCACTCTTTGTGTCATATGCAAACTTTATCAGCGAATATTTTAAGTTCTCTTCCAGGACATTGATAAAAATGTTAAATGGCCTAGGGCCAAGAACGGATCCCTGCAGAACCCCCCTTCAATAGACCCACACAGTAATGCTTCCCCATATGCAGTTACACTTTGACACTTATCACTGAGTCAGTTTTTAATCCATTTAATGTTTGGCATGTTGATTTTGTATCATTTTAGTTGTGGTACCAAGTCAAATGCCTTACAGAAGTCTAAGTATGTTACATCAACACTGTTACCTCCATTCTCCTAACTCGTTATCTCATTTTTGAAAAGTATCATGTTATTTTGATAAGATCTATTCTCCATAACCCCATGTTGAGTGGCATTAATTATATTTTTAATCAAGTCCAGTATCAATTCCATTAATTTGCCTGGGATCAGTGTCAGGCTGACTTTCTTATAATTACCCATGTCATCTCATTTATCCTTTTCAAATACTGGCATAACCTTAGCTCTCTTCCAGTCCTCTGAAACTTCCCCAGTGTTCCAAGACTTATTGAAAATCAACATTAGTGGTCCTCAGCTAGCTCTTTTAAAACTGTTGGATGCAAGTTATCCGGAACTGCTCAATTAAAAATATCTAAATTTAGTAGCTGCTGTTTAACATCCTTCTTAGTTCCTGTTAGGATGGAAAGTATTTCCTCATTACCATATGACATGAATACATCAACTGGTATTTTCCCAAATACAGAATAGAAATATATATGGAACACTTCTGCCTTTTCTGTGTTATTATTGACAATTCTACGATTTCCATGTAGTAATGGACCAATAACACTGGTAAGGATTCCTTTTGTTCCTAAAATACTTTTAAAACACTCCTTATCCTTAATTTTGCTGGCCATAGAATTTTCCTTTTATTGTTTTGTTTCGATTAACAGTTTTCTACAATTCCAAACTTTTGGTTTATATTCATTAGTATCAACCGCTCTTTTCTTCCAATTGTTATGTGTGGGTTTGGGGTTTTTAAATTTGTTATACCTGGTTTCATTTCCTCTTTCAACCAGATTGATTTTTTTTAAACAGTGTGGCTTTATGGGTATATAGTAAAACATTTTTAAACAGTTCCCCAAGACCATTCATTCTTTTATGTGTAAGTGGAGCTGCATTCTGTTAAAAAGAGTTACTACACAATAGCACTTTAAAACTTTGGATTAATTAAAAGAAACAATGAAAGCGCTCAGGGTTGGGATATCTGATTAATTATTTTCTGTTTGCAAAAAAAATGTATTATCAATCCTATTCAATTTTTGACACAATTAGTGATCCCTATTTGATTACGGAAAGCTGAATATTGGCTGGGATGGAAATATGAAGAAAAAAATGCATAGCAATATTGAAATGTATGTAAATTTGATAATGAAACACAAGGAGATATATTAAAAGTTAATGAGAGGTGTGGGAAAGAATGGTTTACTAAAGTAATAGGTGATGTATGGAAGAAGGAGACGGGATGGTAAAAGTTGCTATTCATTTCCCTTGTGGCGCTGAAGGACTGTTCTCAGACAAAAGGCTGCTGGCAACGTGATTTGTGTTTGGTGATCATCTGGAGAGCAGGGAACACATGGACTCCTTGAGGACAGTACTGTTATGGTCCCCATCACTATAGTATCTGAACATATGACAAAGAGCTTCTCAACACTATGCTGACAGTTATGGGGGCATTTCAACCCATCAGGAGCGCCCAGTTTCCCCAGTGGTCAGCAGAAATGGCACTGTTGTCTATTCCGGCCCGGGAAGAGAGGATCCAGAGAATGGAACTAATAGGAGGAAGGTGGATCTAAGGAACCCTACATAGAGTCAATGCCTTTCTCCCCTACCTCCCCCAAACTGCTTGGGAAACTTTCTTTGCCATCACCTACTGGCACTCCCTGACCTTTGTCAGCCTGACCAGCAGCAGCATCAGAAGCCAGGTGTGGTGCAAACTTGCATGATCTTGGAGCTGAAGCAGCCAATTCTCGGGAAGCAGGTCGCTCTCGGGCTCCTCAGAGTGGGAGGTTGCCTTTTTCAGTGCTTCTAGTGGGAGCTACGTGTGGACTAGAGCAGAAGAAATTGGAAAGGGAGGTAGGGCTGGGGCAGTAAAAGAGGTGGTGGAGGAGAGAGACAGGAGTTGATTCTGTACACTCATTCCATGTGGTCTAAGCTTTCCCTTCATCCCTAATGTAACCTGACAGTACCAGACAGTGCAAGTCACCCAAGCCTCTCTGTGTGTCCCCAGTGAAGCTGTGCTCATCTAAATACTCATCTGTGTGAACTTGCCAATCATTTTCTAAGACTTCAGCACAAATTACCTCTAAGAGGTTGGTCTGTGGTTTCTCAGTATGTCTCTAACTATGCCACAAGTACTCCTTTTCTTTTTGCGAATACAGACTAACACGGCTGCTACTCTGAAATCTGTAACTATGCTTGGTTTCTCTGGTCCCTTCAAAGAGTCCTTTTAGATGTACATAATCTTTCAATCCCTGTTATTTTGGAGGTTAAATGCACAGTTCTGCAGTGATCATCTTTAATTCCTGTAGGTGTGATTCTCTTGCTATCCACTTATTTGCAGAGATGCAAAATAATTTAATGTATCTGCTGTTTCCTTATTTCCTCCCCGTTTCTTGAATATAATTATATTCAAAACCCCACAGTTTTCACCTTGGAATAGCAATGCATCTTCAAAGACAATTTCACACTCTGGCTGGTCTCCAGGTGTCTTATTATTTTCATTCCCTTATTATTAAACCTGTGCTTGTAACTGAAACTGACTTCTCATCCCTTTTCAAATTAACCCCGGGGTGCAAAATGTCAAGGATTCCCCAGCTCCATCAAATTAAAGTTACTGAAGCCCTGAACCCATTGACACCAAGGGGTTAACCTGTGATCCATTCTTTAATGTTCTGAGCTTTCTCTCAGTAGAGTTACAGCTAGATCACCAACCTGTTAACACTGTCATAAAACAATCCAAGAACTTTCTAACACCTGTTCTGAAGTCTTTTATTCTTGGCTAAGCTTGTAAATAGACCGCACATTTTGGTCCTTTCCTTGAAAAGGAAAACTAAGTTTGAGGCTCTAGTGGAAGCCAATGACCATTAAAATAATAGTTAATAATAATCCCTTGTTAACATGCTTCAGGGCCAAAGCAAACCATTAGCTAATGGAGAATAGGAGGA
Organism: Lepidochelys kempii; assembly: GCF_965140285.1. NCBI lineage: Eukaryota > Metazoa > Chordata > Testudines > Cheloniidae > Lepidochelys > Lepidochelys kempii. Next base: position 198,023,764 of record NC_136382.1, read on the forward strand.
AACTTTCCTTATGAGCAAGTTATTCCACAGCTACACACTGCAGGGTCTTTTGTGCCTTCCTCCGAAGGAGCTGGTGCTGGCCACTGTTAGAGACAGGGTATTGGACTGATGGATCACTGTATGGCAGGTTGTATGGTCCTATGTTGTTCAGTCTTTTTGTAGGTTGGAGAGGGTTCACTGAAATGAGTACGCTGGACATTGTGAACTGTATTTCAGAGTTTAGTAAGATTAACCACCCCCCAACTACTGAATCATGACTAATTTGGGGGAGCCCTTTTTTTTTTTGCTAAGCTGCTCCTGCCACCCCAAAATCTGGTAGCTAGGGGTTTGGAATCACCTAGAAGTCTTCTCTGCCTCAAGATTCAGCGCAGCTGACAAGAAACCACTGTGCTAGCACTTCTGGGATGACTACTGACGTTACTGTGAGTAGCTGCTCTGAGGACCCCAAGGGGACGCCACTTGGAGGCATGGGTGTGGCCTCTGCAGCAAGGGCCTATATGGCCCTGTAATGGGGTATTCACCCCACAGTGGCTATGAAAGGGTTCATGTAGATTGAGAAGGGGGCTAATTAAACCCCACAGGCCGCAGATGAGAGGAATCAGGTGGCTAAGCAATCCCCTAACTCAGGGAGGGAGCCCAGCTAGGGAGGAACAAGCTGGGCTGGATATATAAAGAGAGGGGGTGGCTGGAAAAGTCTGCAGTCACTCCTTGGGAGAATGGAGGTGTGTTTGGAGGCTGCAGAAACAGGTCACCTACAATTACTGGAGAGAGTTGGGAGGCTGGCAAGTCCAGATGGGGGTGGGAGTGCCAGACGGCAATGAATGAGCTCAGGGAAAGGCAGTAAGGTCTAGAATGGAACAGACCTCAGTTGCTGACTAGAGGGTCCCTGAGCCCGAACCCAGAGTATAGCGTGGGCTTGGGTAACCCTGCCAGCCACTGAGGGGCAGTGAAGCGTTCCTGAGACTGCTGGTGAAAAGGGACTTTGATACACCCCGGAAGGGGAAACCACCGAGTGACGTGGCTGGAGGGCCAATTCACGAAGAGGCAGCCACAGCTCCTGGGGTGACAGAGGGGCTGCAGGCTGAGAGAGAGAGACTGAGTGCAACAGCAGGAAGGAGCATCTGCCTCGCAGTGCTAATCCTCAGAACCACCAGGAGGCGATGCTGTCCAGCGGTGGGTAGAGTGCCCCGTTACAGGCCCACGCAACTCTTCAACCTTCCCCAGCAATGGAGCTGGTGTTAGCTTCCAACTGCAGCCAGGTACTGAGGTCAGAAGCATTACCGCAGAGATTCCAGGGGATGCAGGAAGGCTCTTCCACAGCTAAGTGACAGCTTGGGAGACTGAGTGGGTCATGTGGCCGAAGAAACTGTCCCTGATTGAATGCTCTGAAATGGATGAGGAACTGGGTATTCATGGATAGCCCCCGACCATTCTCCACATTCCATCACCAACCCATCATTTCACCCACATACTGTGGGCTGTAGTATAACATCCATGGCCATAGTAGTAGTGAAGGAAGAGGTCTAGATTCAGAGAGAGCTGTTCAGGGAGTTAATTTTATATCCGCACACCTACCTAAAACAGCCCACACAGTGGGCTTGAACCTTCTCTATCCCACATCCCCTTCTTGGGTTGACCATCTTTGTTCAGCTTGTGCAGAATCTGGTTGTGTGACCAAACTGAGCAACTCTGTTTTCTGGACATACAGACATGGGTTAGTCTGGAAACATACAAAGTGAAGACAGTACTGTAGGTAGGTGGGTGGGGAAAAGAGGCATGGGGGGGGGGGGAAATGGAAATGGAGGTCGAGGTTGGAAATGCACTGGCTCACGAATCTCTAGGCACTAAAAGGTGAAAAGGGCAATTCTCAAAAAGAATTTAGGTGCAGTGTTTTGTTGCAGATAGATACTTTCCAATAATTATTTGAAGATCTTTGAGGCTGGGGTTGGTCAATCTCCTCCTATATTGTTCAAAATGTAGGATCCCTCTCGGTTTCACCTGATATTTATTTCTTCTAAATTGTCCTGGTGAGACATCAGAGGAGACATCCTAACAAATCTGAGCTGGTATCCATTCTTCCTAGGCTTCTGATGAAATTTGTTCAAGAAAATCCACTTGCTCTCCCCCCTAATTCTCTCAGGACATTACATTAGGATATTAGTAACTAAATTATAACACACAAATTACCATTTATATCACGTAAAACTGTCTTTACCAAGCAACCATTTTCATGGTGGTGATTCCAGTATTTTACATAAAAATGGCTGTACACAAGGTAAATTATGTATTCCTACCTGCACTTGTTGCCAAAGATTTACACATGCAGAATAAATGATTTTCTACTTCTTAAGCAATAGCAATCCTAAGTAATGCACTGAAACATTCATAACAATGGTCTAACATGAAAGGTACATTTTTCTCTGTAACCTGCTGTAATTACAGCATATATCAGTTCTGCCATAAGTAGATGCACTAGTTTTTTTCCCCCCCATACAATTTTAATGACTTCCTCCGCTTGGAATGCAAACATTTTAAATTAAAAAATTAAAAATTTAAAAGATGATTGTTTCCTGGACAACAGAGAGGTTAGCATTTAATTCTCTTCTGTGTCATTTGTAAACAAATATATATTGTAGCTGATCCTAGTGAGATAATCGGCCTAAGGCTAATTGGGCCATTGGTACTTAAATATGTAAGAACTGAACTAATGTAACCTTCTTGCTGCTTAGTAGCATATTGGTAAAACCATCCTTAATTGGACTATAAAGATATCACTCAAATTCCCCAGTGTTTTTTTTTTCCCTTCCAATTTATGGTGTTCTGTTCTGACTTAGTAACTTATTAAGTAGTGTGAACTCTTTGTTATGATTTTGATTGCTGCTCAGTCTCTCCCTAAAAATGTGAACTCTCCGGATCAGAGGCTCAACTGACATAGCTGATATGGCTGACAAAACAAAAACCACCACAAAATAAGCTCTGTGTATATGTGGTATACTGAGCACCAGCAACCAAGTTCCTCAGCTCCTATCGGTGTCATTCAGTGGGAGCTGAGGGTGCTCAGCACTTTGCAAGAGATCCTCAGTCTTACAGTATGTTAAGAGAAATCGTTTCAGTGGGAGTTCTGCCTGAGTAAAGACTGAGTAATGATCGTAATTTGAACCTTTAATTAATAACTGGTAGCCTGGAAGAGGAGCTCTAAAGATGGAATTGTGCAAATGGACTGGTCAGCAGCTCTAGTGAGAAAAAGCTGCACAAGCCTGTTTCTTCAGTCTTCTCTCTAAAATTAAGTAGGTGTCACTTACAACTGACAACTAACCTACTCACATTGAAAACACTTCCTAGAGGGGGACAAATCTCTCCTTGTTTCAGTGCCGTGCCAGCCTTCTCCGTAGACTCCCAAGCAAATCAAGCTTTGTCTCTGCATATGAGTGCTTGTACCTCAATAAAATCCATTGGCTGGCTTTGAGATATCATCGTGTGAGAGATTTTCTTTTACTTTTTGGCACTTTTTTAATGAATACGAATCGTTTAAAATACAATAGAGGGGAACAATTAAAAAAAGTCTTTAAATATCTACAGTATAAAATGACAGAAGATGAAAAGAGAAATGCAACCCATTTATTTGTAAGAAACATTGTTCAGCCATCCTGCCCACGTGGCTTTGCTGAACAACTTCATAATCTTATCATGAGTTCTCTGATGAAAATAATCTTATTGTGACTTCTCTTTCATCTTTGGGGGAGGGATAGCTCAGTGGTTTGAGCACTGGCCTGTTAAACCTAGGGTTGTGAGTTCAAACCTTGAGGGGGCCATTTAGGGATCTGGGGCAAAAATTGGGGATTGGCCCTGCTTTGAGCAGGGGGTTGGACTAGAAGACCTCCTGAGGTATCTTCCAACTCTGATATTCTATGATTCCCATTCCGTCCTCATTGTGCTGTATGAAATTAGGTTACAAACTCTTTGGGGCAGGGACCTTGTGCAATTTATCTTCACGGAGCCAAGCATACCTTTGGGTACCATAAAATAATGCATACAAAAAACAAAAATAGGAGATGGGGAGGAAAATGCTAGGGTATTTGGTCCCATCATTTTGCCCTATACAGAGGTCTATGCAATAAGGTAAATCCTACGGATAAACTAATATCAGGATGTGAACTGTCCTTTCTCAAGATGTCCCTGGTGTAAATCTTGCAGCTTGCCCTGAAGGTCAGCTGACTCAGGTTCTGTCAGACCAAGGTGGGGAACTGAGTTTCAGAGTCAAGGTCCTTCTTCCAAAAATATCCTGCTCGCTCCTCCCAGCCTAGTTAAACCAGTGGGCATCCAGCTTAAGCACTTCAGCTGATTTCCATCACTGAGGTAGTGCTTAATTTGCACTGCTTAGTTTACAGCAAGGGAGTTTTAGGTCAGATAAGAAGGAAAACTTTCTAACTATAAGGATAGTTAAGCCCTGGAAGAGGTTATCTACATAGGTTTTGGAATGCCTGTTACTGGAGGATTTTAACAACAAGTTAGACAAACCTGTCAGGAATGGTCTAGGTTTACTAAATCCTGCCTCCATACAGGGATGGAAGGGGTGTTAGATAGATGACCTCTTTAGGTCACTTCCAGGCTTACATTTCTGTGATTCTAGGTATTCCCTGGCATAATTTATACTGTCTGCAGCAGACGCACAGGGATTGGTGCACTGGCCAAGAATCATGGCCACTATCTGAGAGGGAAGAGGAGTGTGCACTCTCTGGGTGCGCTTCACTGGAGTAAGGATCTGGCCCTCATCAGTCTTTCCTGCAGCAGAACAAAGTGTGAAAACTAAGACAGACAGGGCCCTGTTGGTACAGATGTCTGGGATGCACAAACCCAGACAGCCAGGTGAGGTGGCCACACCACAGCTTGGTGCTTTCAGGAGACAGGCTGGCTTGCAAGGCCTCTATGCACCCCAGCCGTCATGTTAGGAGTTGTGCTATTTGAGAGATCATATTAATTAGTTCCTGCATCATAGGCCTGACCCAAAGCCCACTGGAGTAAATGAGAGACTTCAGTGGGCTTTTGATCCAGCCCACTCTTAGGCTGGAGAAACACCCCATGTGTGGTTCTCTCTCCTGCTGGGTTTGTGCATCCCAGAAGTGTGGGTAAACATTTTACAAGCCCCTAGGTCATGTAAGATCCTAAATCCCATGGACTTTCAAAGGGACTTAGGAAGCTAAGTCCCATTTTCAGACATGCCCAAGCACTTCATTCTTCTCAAAATTTTACTTTCTTCTTCTACTTCTAGTCTTAGTCCCATCTGTATGGGGTTGGCTCTTTGAGTCCTCCTTCTCCCCACCAATCTGTCTTGAAGCAGTTCCTCAAAAATGCCACAGGTAATCATATCCTTTTGTATAACATCCATTCATCTAGTTTTGGGTCTTTCAACTCTTATCCTACCCTCCACTTCTAAGTTTAACACTCTGTTTTCTGTATATTCTTACAATCTTCTTTTCACATGCACAAACCATCTAAGCCTGGATTCCCTCAGCTTTTCTATAATGGATGCCACCTTCACAGTTCTCCTAATTGGTTTGTTCTGAACATGATCTATCCCTGTATCTCCAAGTGGCCATCTTAACATTTCATTTCCACTGTAGTCAAGATCTGCTCCTGTTCTCTTCCTCAGTGTACAGCTCTGAATGCTACACAAAAGTGCAGGCTTAATTCCCATCTTGTAGATCTGATGTGGCATTTGATAGGCATTTCCTACTGCAGATCACTCTGCTCACGTCTCTCCATTTAGTCCATGCCTTTCCTGTTCTGCTCATAAATTCATTGCTCAGTTCACCATTATCCTCTGTTATTGAACTTCTGCACCTTTTGGTAGTGACTTAGTCTCATTATCTTCCTGCCAGGCAACATCAAATCAATAGACCATATACCCATATCTTCATGCCATTTCTTTCAAGTAGGCACCTCCGTCACTCTCAATCTTCTCCTCCTTCCTCTTTGCTCTCCCCCAAGAGCACGTCACCTGCAAAAAGCATGCACCAGGGTGCCATTCTCTGGATGGTTTCTGTAAGAGCATCAAGCACCAATGTGAACAAAAAGATGCTTGGTGCTGAGCTTGGATGTTCTCTGACTCTCACTAGAAATTGTTCAATTTGTCCATAGGGTCTTCTCACTGTGGGAACATCACCCCCATACATGGCCTCAGGTAGCTGTTTCATTCCATACCCTAGGGGTCTCCAAACTTTATGAGATGAGGGCCATATTAGATTTTTGAAGGGGCTTTGCGGGCCAAAGCCACTATGAAAGAAATTAAATACATGCAAAATATATGCAAAATTGTTGTTGGTTGGGACTGTTTGGTTCTATTAGTGCTGTAGTTAAAATGTAACCATTATGAAATTGTTAATTTCCATCTTCTTTACTCCATTTATTGGCGATGTAATGAAGCATCTGGCTTGTATTTTTACTCTAAGGCAGGGGTCTGGGCCTGCTCGGCTGCAGCAGTAACTCTCCCCTAAGTTGGCTCCCCTTTTGGGGGGACACTGGCTCCCAGAGGCACTCACCCCTCGCTCTGCCTGCTCTGTGCTGCCGGCAGCCCCTCCCTCTGCCTGCTCGGCATGCCTGCTCAGCTGTTCCCTTCTCCCCGTTGGTTGGAGGGCTGGACAAATGGAAGCCCCTGGCCGGATCCGGCCCACGGGCCGTAGTTTGGAGACCCCTGTCATACCCCATCAGATGACTTCTCTCAGAATGTGGTCATAAGCTTTCTCAAGACTGATGAATACTATGTGCAGGGTTTTCCTCTTTTCTCTATATTTTCCCACAAGCAATTTTGACTTGCTTGGTGCCTGATTGTCACTGACCTTTACTTCTCTTCATAGTGTCATATCAATAACTGTGGTTCTTTCTCAGGGTGCCCAGGACTGAGTCACTTTGTTACCCACCATGTCTCCAGTGAGAGACTTGTTGTTTAAGTGGGTATCAGCACCCTGACAACAACAGCGTCTAATCACCATACCAATCTCCTCAGGGCAACACTAGCCTTCAATTTGCTTTTCAAGATAAAAATAGGAGCTCCCAAGTCCCTCAGCACCTTTGAAGCATTCCCCTGTGATATCCAGTCCCTGACACTGGCTACTCATAGAAATACCAGATTTACAGCTCGTTACTTTCTGGGGTGAAAGCCAGACTGGTGAGGAATTGTCACCTCTTACCCTGTAACCCTTAAATATCATAAAGCTTTGCTATTGTAGCTCTCTGCCTGGGGTCCCCACAGTCAACAGCAAGCATGCACTTTGTCTATGTATTGGGCAACCCAGGTCCAGTGCCTTGGAACAAGGAGCCTGCCTGCAATACAACAGACTTCCACTGGTCTCCACCAGCCTTGGTGAGCAACTGGTAAGGGACTCCACCCTCTCCCCCGCCCCGATTTTCCCCAAAAACATGTTCTGAAATGTCCATCCCTGTCCTGGAACAACCAGAGGAATGTTAAGATTTGTTACTTCTTTAAAGAGTCCATATCCAACAGTTTGTTACTTTAACTGGAATTATGCAACAGTTCAGCAATGGATTGGTTTAGATTAAAAATTAAACAAGTGTATTTAATTCCAAAGAGAGATGTTAAGTGGGTACAAGTATAAGGTTTAAAGTCAGAAATGGTTACAAGAGAAATAGATAAAACCTTTTTTAGTAACTAAAACTTATCTAGCTAGAGTTGGTTCAAGGTAAAATCCTCACCCCATTTCCATCAAGATGGCAGACTGAACTCCTGGGTCAAAACCTATCCCCCCAAATTAAAAGGCTGGTACCTTTGTCATTTTAGGCAGAAGACAGGTAATTTGGAATTCTTTACCAGAACTGTATGCCATATTCAAGATGTGGGCATAACATGGATTTATCTAGTGTCCGTTTGTCTCTCCTGCCTTGATTCAGACTTTTAGGAACATATTTTCTGTGTTTGTGTGTGTGCTCATGCACACACAACTTCTTACATGATATTTGCACATATATTTCACAATGATGTTAATGACCAGTGTGAGCTTGGTTTTTATGTAAGACCTCACATGATAGTCTTTAAGGATAAATACTATGAATGCAGTCTTCTAGGTGCATCCCTGTTTGAAGTTGCTGTTACAGAACAGTGAATTCTTTGCTACTTGGCATTGAGGGGCTCTTAGGGTCACAATAACTTTTTCCCAGGTCGTCTTCATGTGGTTAATGAGTTTAATGCCATGGTAGCTACCATAGCCTTGTATGTCGCCTTTTCTGTTGAATATAGATACTGGTGTGCTCTTTCTCCAGGCATCTTCTCTGTCTTCATGATGAAATTAAACAATTGTGTCAATATGTTCATGCCTGCTTGCCCCAGGCTCCTCCATACTTCTGCAGGCATGACATGGGGGCTGAGAGCTTTTTCATTTTTTATGTTACCCAGTGCTTCTGCAACTACTTCTAGGACTTCTACCACCAGAACCTAGTTTGGTTTAATCATAAAGCATGATTCTTTTGGATTCTCTTCATTCCTAAACTTCATTCCTAAATTTCAAAGTAATTTCTTCACCATTCCTTAATCTGGTTCTCACAGATTAAGCGAATTTCAACTTTAATCACTTTGATCTCAGCAACATCTTTAGCTATTTTATCATAAGTCTTTGCAGGTCTATATATTTCTTTCTCACCATCCTTCCTTTCAAGATTGGCCATGGCTTTAGCCTTAACAGAGGCCACCTCTTTCTTCGCTATCTTTCTGGCTTTTTTATACTCCTGAAAATCCTGCTGTTGGAGTATCACTTGCCAAAGATTACAATACTTTTCCTTTTCCTTCATGGCCTCTCAAACTTTCTCATTCCACCATCAGATCTCACTAGTGAAAAAGACTGGCGCTTGCTTCACTAAACAGGCTCTTTGCACATTCTTGAGTTTTGTTTGCAATATGGTTCTACTATTGATTCATATTTTCTCTTAACTCTTCTAAAGAGATCTTCTCCAGCACTTTCATTTTCAACTCCTTGCTAACTTGATTGAAATTCCACCACTTGGTTTTCTGTACTGCTTTAGACCATTTTCTTATGTATGATGTGTATCCATAGTCAAGAACCAACATTCTGTGTTGAGTTGCAATGCTTTCCCCTGGGATGAACTTAGTTTCTGATGTTCTTCAGCTCAGCTTGGTTTACCAGGAATTAATCTATCTGTGCCTCATACTACCATTTTTATAGTAGGTAGTCAAATGTTCTTATATGTCAAAATGTTACCTTCTGTTTCTCTTGACAATATCTTCATTACAATTGCTTGGTTCTTTTCATATCAAAACATTTTACTTCAATTCTTTAAAGCCCGATTGATTTTGACCAATTTTGGTAAGAGGTGATGGGTGAAATAATAAAATGATACCCATTCCTTTAAAAAAATTCTTACAAGAGTCTCCAAAACAGATTTTAAAGAGCAATTGAAATGTTATATGAAACTTTATTTTTAATCTCAAGCTTCTTTTCAGGTTTTATGAAGGGATTTGGATTTACAGGTTCTTTCAAAATTAGTAGTGGTTTCAGATTAATAATGTACATGCGCCAGTGAGTTTAGCAGTAAATGAAATGAATTTCTTAAGATTAGGTCCCTTAGATTTCTGATCTTCAGTTTTAATATTCTTTCATTTCTCATGAAGCGTAACCTAATCCAGCTGAAATGTATTATTAGGTGTTTGCCACTTAATCTGTGTGTCTGCAGCACTGGTGCAAAGTTCCTTCTTGCATTTTTGCTAGCCAGAAAACTCTGCCCACTCCTCTGTGGTGAGGCTGTAACAACTGATAGTGATCCAAAGCTCCGTCACCTGCAGGTCAGTTCATTGTAGCTCATTTTACTGGAGGGTGAAAATGAAGGTCAGATGGAGACTCCTACATGTACAGCATGCAGTAACCTGCCACATGAGCAAAAGATCAGGGGAAATAAATCTCACTGAGGACCTGTGCATTCCAATGACTCTCCATCTGACTGGATCCAATTCAATGTCCAGATATCAACATTAAAGGTCTTGAACAGACTTGGGCCTGCTGTCCTAGAGAATATGGGCCATATCTCCACCTAGCATAGACGACTGTAGTTCAACTGAAGTCAATGGAGTTACGACACATTAGACCAACTGAGGATCTGGCCCCATCTCTCTGCCTATTCTGCTCAGCAGAAGAGATGAAGTGGAAGGTGACATTTTTTGGAACGCATTCCTTATAGAATGGAGCATTCTCAGTGGCAGACCCTAGAGTGTGGAACGTGTTACCAGTAATGATCAGGAGGAGCCCAGACCTAACCACGTTCTGGGCACGTGCCTAGGTCCACAATGACAGGCTTGAAGTATGTTGTGATAGGTCATATTGATGGAGGGAGAAAGGAAGTTAGACAGGAAATAGAGGTTAAAGAAGCAGAAAAGGTGGGATGGAAGGAAAGAAAATCAGAGCACCGAGGCCTGATCTATGCTAGAAAAATTATGGGTTACTGACGACAAAGGGTTTAACCATATACCTTTTAACTGTCAGACTTGGCCTGGACAAACAGTACCTCTGAAAACTCTGCTAAAGGCTTCCTTGGGTTTAATGAGGTGAAACGGTACTGCACATAGCTTGTCTTTATCTTCAGATGTGATTAATCTGAGTGCAGGTGACACCCATTGTCAGCAACAGGTAATCTCTTCTCGTGTAGATGAAGCTAAGCAGCTGTGGCTTAAACCAAGAAGTTGAAAGCAAAATCATTAGCAACGTTCTTGTGCGACTCTAAGATTTGTCTTCACACCTAAATACCACAGTGATTAGTTACTTTATAAATAGTCCACTGGATGGATGTGCCTAGTACACAGGAAAATAGGAAACTTTGTGAGCAATACGAAAATGTATATTTGTACTTGATTATTGTACTTTTGTCTACGGAGTTGGATACTTTGACATGACAGGCTCTAAGGAATTCAGTGTGTCTCACTGTAAACATGGAGTGCCATAACGAACATGTGTAAATTGTAGTGAAATCATATTGCTTGAAGAAAGATCTCTAAGATCCAGGTCACTGAGATCTCTTCATCGGAGGTTTTTCACATTTACGTGTGTTTGTTTTTTTTACTACATCGCAGAATATAGTACATGACCCCATCTGCATGCCACACATAGAATGCTTCTCATGGCCCTTCCAATCGGTGCTAACTACAGCTAGCTAGAAAGTGCTGAAAAAAGTAAATTAGCAATAAAAGTTCCAGAAACTCATGTCCCCTGTTGCTGCTTACAGTTGTGCAATAAAGTTCACAGTTAAAAGATGGTGGTTGTGGGCTACTGCACCTGTTCCATTAACGTTACATGCTCCGTGTTGGAGCTGCAATGCTATATTTCTGGCAAGTGTCACAAACAGGTTTGTGTGCCAGATTAAACATATAGGATTTATACATCCGTGCCAATTCCCTAAGGGCAAAGTTTTCAAACTGAGGTGCCTACAGTTTGACATCTGAACACATGCTTGCTAAATAACTGTTCTTCCTGGAGTGGTCATCCAGATGCTTCCCACCCTAGGTGCGCATGCATGCTGTGTACACAACAGTCGAATCTTTTGAACAGCAGCGTCGGGACTACACCTGCACCCTGCATATCCTCATGCCCTGAGGGCATAAACGGGAGAAGACGCACAACCACCTCTCCGTTCCTCTCACTACCCATAGCAGCAAGACAGCCGTTATCGCTAGTTACCTGCTGTCCTGTAGCATCCTTTCATCAAATCATTTTGTAAATATTATTAGTTACTCTAATTAGCTTAGTTTAGGGACATTTCTCTGCCTTGTTGGCAATCTTAGTTGTTATCTTTAAATTTCCATTCCTTCCCCTGACTACTTCTCAGTGCCAAGAGTATTGGCCAACCCTAAACCCGCCAGCTTCAAACTGGGCCTGTCAGGTAACAGACTCATCCCAGTAACTGATGGACACAGCTCGAGGGGTGGAAAAGGAGCGGGGGAGACCCTCCTCCCAGTGACCTTACCCCTTCAGCTCTCTGGTATTTAAGGACTCGACACTGAAGGCGCCCGATGCTGGTTTGCAATCCCTTAGACCAGGGGCGGGCAAACTTTTTGGCCCTAGGGCCACATCGGGCACAGAAATTGTATGGAGGGTCGGGTAGAGAAGGCTGGGGGAGGCTATGTCTCCCCAAACAGCGAGGCGTGGCCTGGCCCCCGACCCCTATCCAGTCCCCTGGAACCTCCACCCCCATCCAACCCCCCCCCACTCCTGACTGCCCCCCGGGACTCCTGCATCCTATCCAAACACTCCTACTCTCAGCCCCCTGACCAGCCCCCTGGGATGCCTGTCCCCTATCCAATCCCCCTTGCTCACCATCCCCAGGACTCCTGCCCCTATCCAATGCTCCCTGCTCTCCCTGCCCCACGTTACCTGTAGGGTGGGGGAAAGGCGGGGGCTCAGTCCTTTCCCTGTGCATTTCCCCTGCTTGTTTGGCTGCTCTCCCTGGCAGTTGGGCAGGGCTCTCTCCCTGTCTGGACTTGGCTGCTGGGGACAGGGGACAAGCATGCTTGGGGTGGAGGGGGGCCCCTTAACCGCCCCCCTGGAACTCCCCCTGCTTCCCGCCGCCTAACCACACCACCCTGGAGCACCAGGTCCGGCAGTGCTGGAGCTGGAGCTGCAGACACGCTGCCCAGGCACTGTGGGAACTGTGACAGGGAGGGAGGAGAGGGGCCAGGAGCTAGCCTCCGCCCCGCTCACCGCGCTGCCGGGAAGTTGGGCTCATTCCTCCACAAGCCTGTCCTGACGCTGCTCCCTGGCAGGAGCTCAGGGGCCAGAGGGAAGGGTCCTGCGGGCTGGGTGCGGCCTGCGGGCCGGAGTTTGCCCCCTCTGCCTTAGACCTACAAGCAGAGTTCAGCTCTGACTGGGAGCTCCATGCCAAAGCATGGTACCACCTCCATCCTGCTCAGCCTGGGCAGATTTGATCTCCAGCCTGAGGGCAACATATGGCACTGACCCTCTTTCCCAGAACATGGGTGGATCAAAGAAATTAAAGTGTCATGGCCATAGGCCTTTTCACTCTTCTAAACCATGACCCCAAAAGCCTGATCAGGCTGGACTGCTGGATGGACGGAGTCTTTGCTTCAGCTGGCTCTGAGTAGAACTAAATCAAGGATGCTTCCTCCAGGATGCTTTCCTCAACCTTTTCTCTGTTTTTCCTCCTATCCCCCTGTTATCCACAGTCATGAGGAAGATGAAGCAGGATGCAGCCACGTTGATACTTATAACCCCTTATTGGTCAAGACTAGTGGTTTTCAAACTTTTTTTCTGGGGACCCAGTTGAAGAAAATTGTTGATGCCCGTGACCCAACAGAGCTGGGGATGAAGGGTTTGGGCTATGGGAGGGGCTTAGGGCTGGGGCAGAGGGTTGGAGAGCGGGGGTGAGAGCTGCCCCTAGCTCAAGGCCTGTCCACACACAAAAACCCTTCTCTGAAGAGCAGTGGTGCTTGTAGCTTGAGTTGACTGGCGGAAAAGGGGGGATAAGCTGAAACACAAGTGAGCAAAGTTCATCAGCTATTCTCGGTCACTCAGCTGCCACTAACCCTCCAATGCCTTCCCACAGTTTCCCCTGTGTGCCAAAAAGGGACAGACAAGTTTTCCCACAATTCACTGAATCATAAAACAGCTCATTTTACTGCAACGCTCAGAACCTGTAAGTCGTAGAGTCACACACACACACGACACTAGTGTGGACACATCAGCTTGAGTGTCATTTTCATAGTGTGGCTGCCCTCCTTTGAGTGTAGATAACTTGAATTATTTTGTTGTGAAGACACACACCAGAATTTGGAGCTAGGGAGCTGCTTTGATATCTGAGATTTGCACTGAATGAGAAGGTGCAGGAAGAGGAAACCACTGTTAAGAGAGTTATGAGGACTCAAGTGACTGAAGAAGTGGGTTTGTCAGTGAATCTTTGCCTTGGTGGAAAGCTGCAGTGAGAATTAAAGACAATTAACAATCAGAAACTTTCATGTCTTAAAGGGGACATTAAAAAGGATGTGGGCCGCTCTGCAAAGGCATGCCAAAAATGGATCGTAGGTGAATGTGGAGGGGAAAATAAGAGGTTTTTTTTTTGTTTTTTTTTTTGTATAAAATGATGACAAATATCCTCAAAGAGCTGACCTGAAAAGCAAAAGTTGAGGATTTCTATTAATTAATGGGTTTCAAAATTAGGGAAAAAATATGTATTGTCGGGCTGCTCGAGTATTTGTTCAGTAGTACTTGGAACTTGTGTGGTTGGCTGAGAGAGAAAACAGAGCAAGTTTGTTGGATCCTAGAGCTGTGTCCAGAACCTACTTGTGTTTTAACTCTTCAGAGGATGTGCAAAGATTGAAACTGATTTGCTGCCCAGGCAACCTAAGCAATCTGAGCCAGCCTTTCAAGCATGGGCACAAATTCTGATGTGCACGTGCAACTCCTGATTTGTACCCACATGCCTATGTGTATGTCCAAAACAGGGGTTGCGTGTGGTTATTGGCATTCATACACATACACAAGTCAGGCACGTGCAAGGGTGCACGTGTGCTATTGAAAGTCTTGCCCGGCAGAACAAAAATGAGAGTGGGAGGGGATTTCTGCTTGCAACCGCATGTGTGGCAGGGCCTTAATCAGCTCTGCCTGTACCTAACTCATGAGCATTGAGGGCGAAGAATATGACTAACTGGAGCAGACTGGAGAAAAAATCCTCGAGAAGGCCACAGCCCCCAGGCTCATTGGGGCAGGATTGTTTTGAAGGCTGGAGCATTCCTCCCAGAACATGCACAGGACCAGAGCTACAAAAAGGATGACGTCACTGAATGGATGAAACGAAGCCGCAGATAGAATGTTTAGACGTCAGATGATTGGCTCCAACCTGTTAAAATGCTGCATTCGTCCTGCAGAGGTGGCACAAATGAGACTTTGATTGACAGATCACCCAAGCGTCTCACCTAAAAGGAGGGAAGGACTGGAACAGAATGAAACAGTAGGAAAGCAGCCCCATTCTTCTTGTGGTGGAAGAGCTCATGCAAAATACTCTGAGCCTAGAAAGAGGAAATTCCTCTGTTTGTACCGACAGTCAGAACATGGAATCAGTGGTATTAACAACTCGGGTGGTGTGAATACAGGTGAACCACAATGAGTGTTTCATATATTTCACTGCTAAAGTTGTGAGCTTAAAGAAATCCAGAAGGATCTGTACAGAAATCTGACCTGTATTTAGGGAAATAGTGTGAATGTGCTCTCTGCTCTGCCAACTGGAAACAAGGATTTTCAGAGCTGTGCTATAGTATCACTAAACCTCCAGGGACATAATCATGCCCTTGATCCATACAGTATAACTGTAAATCAGCACAGCAGCATTTGAGAGAGAGGAGACTCTGAAATATTCTTCCCCACACCCTATTCTATCAGCTGGATTGGTTTGACTTTTTAAAACGTTACTTAGATAATCTTCTTATTGCAGCATGTAAATTTTACACAACAAAAATAATGCCTTGGAATTAGTGTCAGGAGAATTAACCACTCTTTCAAGAAGAACATTAACATGTACAGCAGGAAATCAGAAGAGATCAGAAGCTGGGAAGTTAACAAGGGCATGTATAATTAGATTGTGAGGTTTCTTTTTACAAATTTTACCATGTCACAGGTCTGTTCTAAAAGTAGGGATACGAGTTAAAATTTTCAAGCACCTAAGTGATTTAGGAGCCTAAATTATATTGATTGTAAATGAGACTTAGCCTCCTAAATGCCTAAGGACTGGTTTATACTAAAATCTTATAGCAGCATAGGGGCATGATTTGTTTTACTGACATAACATGCCAGGATAAGCCCTCGTATAGACACACTAAAAGTACTTTTGTCAGTATAACTTGGCCTAGGCCTGGTCTACCTGGTTAGGTCGATGCAAGGCCTGGTCTACCTGGTTAGGTCGATGCAAGGCATCAACCTACCTGTGTATGTGTCTTCACTTAAATTTGGTTCCTGCTGATATAAGTGCCCCGCTATGTCTACTTAATAACACCACCTCCCCAAGCGGCATAGAGTCACGGTCCATGTAAGTAGGTCCACACAGTGATAATGTAGACACTGTGTTAATTACGTTGACTGTTATGGACCTTCAGGAACTGTCCCACAGTGCCCCACACTGACTGTTCTGGTCACCATTGTGAACTCGGCTGGACAGATAGACAGGAAGCCACCCCTCCCCTTTAAAGCTCCCCATATTTACGAAATTCCTTTTTGTGGTTGTTTGGGTTGGTGAGCACACCTAGCAGCTGTCCATTACTGAGTGTAACTGCCCGCTACGTGCACTCCTGCTGGGGAGCAGGGTCGGGGCATGGCGACTTCCAAAGGGGTGGGGGAAGCCCCTGTGCTCTGACCCTGCTCCCCGGCAGGAGCGCCAGGAAGGCGAAGTGGGGGCGAGCCCCCATGGCCCGACCCCACTCCCAGCTGGCAGACAGAGCAGGTCAGAGTGCGGGGCTGCCCATTTTTCCGGGGGCCGAATTGGCCAGGGCCCCTGGACATGGGCCCTGTTAGCCCAGTGGCTAATCCGCCACTGCCTGTAACAACTTAACAAGAGCTATTGCAACTGTATCAAGACAATTCACTTGTATATGAGTTTCAAAGAGACGTACTAGACTAGCAATCATCAACTTATTCATTTGTGGTAATAGAAATCAAGGGTAGATATTAAGTGTATTTGTGTTTATCTATATCTGGTTAGAAGTTTAACAATGTAACCAAATTAACTTGTAGATGCTAATTCCTTTTCATGTCTTAATTGCCTTACGTTATGTGTGAGGAATATGTTCAGTTAATCTTAAGTTCAAAGATGTGAGGTACTGCAGGGAAACTCATATTATCTACGTTGCCGTCAGCTTAACCATCGGTCTTATAATGAATGACCAGCTGTTGTCTTATAGTGTAACTAGATGACCTGTGTATGCATAGGAAGTTGAATGTTAACTTCAAAAGTGATGGGTCAGTATGAGCTCAACAAAGAAGAATCCTCAGTCACATGCTGTGCTCAAAACACTTAACAGCCCACTTCAGATATAAAAGAGAAACCTCAGGCCTGATCCTTTCATCTCTAGTCTGCTTAAATTACAGTAGTGGTAGGGCCCGGTTACTCCCACTGCCAGGGTGGCCAAAGCCTGGAGAAGGGGACAAGTTTTGTTTAAAAGCCCAAGCACAGGTTTAGAATATAAAGAGTCCAGAGACAGGGCTGAAGACCCTGAAGAGGGTCAACCTCTCTTTGAACTTTTTTACACCCCAGAAGGGAACTGAACTTGAAGGAGTGACCTCACTGGAACAATAAGAACCGAAAAGGCAAAAAGTCTCCAGAGAGAGAGCCCTGGGGGCAGTGCTTTATGCCAGGTCAGGCATGGTCTTAAAGCTAGCCCACAAGGGGCTCTGAGGACTGAGCCCAGAGACTGGGCTAAGGACTTTAACAAGGGCACAGGAACAGGCCCTGTTGGATCTTTCACTCCGGAAGAGTTTTGTTCATCCATTTTAGATTTTGTATGACTTAGCTGGAGGGCTGAGCCATTGAACACCCGACTGATGAGAGCAACAGCCAACAGGAGCCATTCACAGATGTCCTAGTCACTCACCAGTCTTTAAACTCCACTGCCACTCTCTTGTGAACCTAGATTAGAGAGCCTTTTAAAATTTAGTTTCTGGGTAGTAAAACCTGGCTCGTTTTAGTAATAGATACAAAGGGTGTTGCAAATGGGTCTGTGACTCAACCTTTTCCCTAGACACATGTTTAAAAAACAAGACTACTGATGATTAATGCTTAGCATTTCATACTCTTAAATCAGGGGTATTTACAATTAGATGGGTCAGAGAGGAATTTGTAACCTGTGGACCCTCATAAGGTGACTTACTCGACTCACAGATATGGGAAGGAATAGTAGGAATGGACTGGGAGTTGGCAGCACCCTTTGAGAATGTACCAAGCTCATTGTTGATGGATATGGATCCCACATCAAGGCTATCAAGCTGTTCTGGAGCAGAGCGAATGCCAAACACCTTATTTGAATTAGCAGCTACATTCTTATTTGTTAGCAGCTACTAAGGAAGGTGCTGCAGGCGAAATGCTTCCCTTAGAATTCTTGGGCTCAGGCCAAACTTGCCATAACCATCTCCAACTTAACCTTAACATCAAAGAAAGATTCTTTGATTTCTGAAACATCTTATCTATTAACTTTCCTCTAGACTGACAATACTCTCAACAGAGAACAGGCTCTGCTAAGAATCCCGGGGAAAGAGCAATATTAACTCCCTGTATTCGGATCAAAGGGATCCAGTACTTTTGGGGAAGGTATTAAAGGGAGGAAAGCATGAAGTGATGGCACTATCAGCAACTAAACACGCATAGACTTTAAGGCCAGAAGGGACTATCATGATCTTCTAGTCTGACCTCCTGCACATTGCAGGCCACAGAACCTTGCCCATCCATTCCTGTAATGGACCCCCTAACTTCTGGCTGAGTTACTAATGTCCTCAAAGCATGATTTAAAGACTTCAAGTTACAGAGAATCCACTGTTTACACTAGTTTAAAACTGCAAGTGACCTGGCTGCAGAGGAAGGCAGAAACCCCCTCAGGGTCACTGCCAATCTGCCCTGGGGAAAATTCCTTCCTGACCCCAATATGGCAATGAGTGAGACCCTGAGCGTGTGGGCAAGACCCAGCAGCCAGACACCTGAGAAAGAACTCTCTGTAGTAACTCAGAACCCTCCATCTAGCGTCCCATCACTAGGCATTGGAGATATTTGATATTAGCAGTTGCAGATGGGCTACATGCCATTGGGCAGTCTCATCATACCATACCCCCATAAACCTATTATGCTCAGTTTAAGCCTGTTAGGTTTTTTGTCCCCACTGCTCCCCTTGGAAGGCTGTTCCAGAACTTCACTCCTCTGATAGTTAGAAACTTTTGTCTAATTTCAAGCCTAAACTTGTTGACGGCCAGTTTATATCCATTTGTTCTTGTGTCACTTAACTTAAATAATTCCTCCCCCTCCATGGTATGTATCCCTCTGATGTATTTATAGCGAGAAATCATATCCTCCCCTGAGCCTTCTTTTGGTTAGGCTAAACAAGCAAACTTTGCCTCCTCTCATAAGGTAGGTTTTCCATTCCTCTTATCACTCTAATAGCCCTTCTCTGAACCTGTTCCCGTTTGAATTCAGCTTTCTTAAATGTGGGAGTCCAGAACTGCACACAGTATTCCAAATGAGGTCTCACCGGTGCCTTATATAATGGTACGAACACCTCCCTGTCTCTATTGGAAATACCTAGCCTGATGCATTCTAGAACTGTATTAGCCTTTTTTATAGCCGCATCACAATGGCGGCTCATATCCGTGATCACATTGACCATCAGCCTGTGATCAACCAACACACCCAGGTCTTTCTCCTTTGTCACTTTCAACTGATAAATCCCGAGCTTATAGCAAAAATTCTTGTTGATAATCCCTAAATGCATGACCTTGCACTATTGTATTTCATCCCATTTTGTATTACTCCACTTTTCAATGTCATCTAGATCATTTCATATGATATTCTGGTCTTCCTCTATATTGGCAATACCTCCCAACTTTGTGTCAGCCACAAATTATATTAGCATACTCCTGCTTTTTGTGCCAAGGTCTTTAATAAAAATGTTAAATGAGATAGGGCCCAAGACTTACCCCTAAGGAACTCTACTAGTAGCCTCCCTTCAGC
Source organism: Lepidochelys kempii (assembly GCF_965140285.1). Lineage (NCBI taxonomy): Eukaryota > Metazoa > Chordata > Testudines > Cheloniidae > Lepidochelys > Lepidochelys kempii. Next base: position 198,043,486 of record NC_136382.1, read on the forward strand.
CTGACAGTTCACCCTTCAGTATGATTTGTTGTAGTCTCCCCTTTAACCGGTTCCTTATCCACCTTTCAATCTCATATTAATCTCCCTTCTTCTCCAATTTAACCAATAATTTCCCATGTGGAATGGTGTCACGTTGCCTCAGTGCCATGGGATTGGAGGTGGAGATGCCACAGAAAGTGTCCATCTTCCTTCTTACCCCCTGCCACAACGTGGAGTCCTCCTTCCATGGAGCTACAGTCTATCCCCCTTCTAGGGCTGCCATTTAAAAGTTGTCATGAAAAACAGCACCATTAGCTTTGTAATTAGGTCTGTTTCTCCCAGGACTGTGATCTTCAACCCTCTAAATTACTTGTAGGTCTTGAGCAATAGGTTCTAAGACTAGGTCATTTATTTTCACCCAAATAATAGGCTATAGTCTAACAGGACCTTCTTGGATGACCTGTTTAAAAGAACAGTAATTTCTTTTGGTTGTACATTCATAGACTCTTTCCTTTTGTATAGGATGGTGTGTCGGGGTGTATCAGGCCCTTTGAAGCCCCCTGCTGGAAGCCTTGTGGCCCAGAAAAGGAGCGGTGAAGGTGGGTGCTCCAGGCATGCTAGAAAGGCTGAAGGAAAGCAGCCATTCAGAGCTAAGCTTTAACTTAAAAAGTTTCAAAAAGTCTCGTTGCCTATTTGTTGGGCATATCCATTATCTACTTTGGCTACATGACTGCTTGGCTACACAAATGCTTTACAAACATTAGTGGAGCATAAATCTGCACAAGCTGTCTCTTATTATGTTAGCAGTCCTCATGTGCTATACATTTTCAACCCATCATTGGCTACCTGCCATTGTGCTGCATGATTTACATTAGGTTGATCATCAACCTGTGAGTTTCCTGGCTAGTTTTTAAATGATCCGTTTGAATTCTGGAGATTGCATTTCTTTTAAGTCCTCTGGAACCTCCCGCAGCAAGCTTTTCCATGATGTCTGCTCTCAACTGAAAAATGTCCTTCTGGTCTTAATTAATTGGTGAGATTTTTTTGGCTTGGGTGGTTCTTCACTCTAGTGCCTCCCTCCGTCCTGTTAACTGCAGTCACAGTTGAGATGCAGCCAAATGTCAGCTGGCATGTGTTTGCTGTCTCCTTTAGAGGCATAATAAGGGATTATTCACTGACTCCTAGAGTAGTTTTACTGTACTCTTTTATCTTGTTTCTATGGTCAGGTAGCAGTGTTTCAGCTTCCCTTGAGGGAACTCTATGCTAGAAAAAATAATTCTGCCACTATCTCTTAGTCACATCTTTATTTCATACCAAGATATATAACAACATCGCTGGGAAGAAGCTTGATGGCTTTGTATTCCCTTGGCAATCTGGGGCCTCAATCCTAGTAAATTCAGTACTCCTCCACACTCTATTCAATTGATCTGTTCTGAGCTTTGTTAGAAAGATGTATGCAAAATGGCTTTAACATGGAGAGCTGGGTTTTGCACCATTCAAAATATATGTTATATTAGTTGATGTTCATGGCTCACAGACCTCCATGAGGGAGGTTGGGGCAGGTCCCAGATTAAGAGGAGGAGAAGGAGGTTCCCTTGGACTGAGATAAACAGACCTGCTTCTTTAGCTCAGTGCTTGTATCACATGAAAAGCGAGAAACCGCTGGTTATAATCAGGCTGTGGCTTCTCTTAGCAGTTGTTGAATCAAATGCTTGTGAACCTTGGTCCATGAGGGAGTGTGTGCATGTGTAATCTTCAGAGAGAGCCAATCTCATAAGGAAATGAGAGTGCACCTGTTTTAAAACGAATAGCCTTGCAACTGGACTTTCCTGTTTAAGTTGCAGCATCTGACATGGTGACCAGCAAATGTATGAAACAAGACAACGAATGCCCACACGTAATTAAGAGCCGGAGTAGAATACCTTTGCTCTCACTAAATAATGCCTTGCAATACATGTAGTTCCACTGAAGTCAATGGGAGCATCTGAGAAGTCAAGTACTACACAAGGTGATTGAGGGTGGCAGAAGCTGACCCTGAGGGAAGAGTGTCACTCGGCAACATATTTGTCATGGTTTCACAGAGTTCACGGCCTAAAGGGACCATTAGATCATCTAGTCTTACTGCCTTCATATCACAGGCCATTACATTTTATCCACATTAAACTTCAAATCTTTAGTTAGATTAAAGCATTTCAGTCCTCAGGAGACTAAACAGTTGTGAGCCACAGGAAAACCGAAGAGATCAAGGTGCCACCCATGCCTGAGGTCTCTGCAAGAGCAGGGAATTAAGTAGGTGAGATATCCCCAGATTATCCCAGCAGAGGATCCAGGAACCTTTTACGGGTTAAGCTCCACCCCAGATTGTTCTCGGCAGGGCACCCCTTTCTGCTCATGCATTCTCTGCTGGTTATGTCAGTCCAGGAACACTTGTGGAGACATGAGGCAGCTGCTAGGGAGGGTAAGGTAAACTCTGGTATATTGGGTGCTATTAAAAAGTGGAATCTTACTGCACTGCGGTATTTATTATAACTGCAATGATTGCAGTGTTCTCTGCCTTTACAATGGAAAATACCTCAACTGCCCAAGTAATTTTGACTTCTGCAGGTGCAGAGAGTCCAATGTTTAAAGCTGCCCATGGCGTTTTCCCAATATTGAGCATTTTAGAAAGTTGTGAATAGTTTTGTTTCATGTATGCTGCAGGCTATAAATGAAGAACTTGTAACATTTTTAAGTATGCAATATAACAGGAACAAGGGATTTCTCTCCATAAGGTTCACACTTAGAACAAAACAAGAACTCTTTTCACAATTCCCATTGTGGGAATTTTAGACAGCTATGGACAAAGGGGAAAGTTCTCTCCTGGTGTAAATGAGCACAGCACTGGAATTCTGCCCATTGTACCAGCAGAGAATTTGGTCCAACACCCTTCAGGGCCAAATTTCTGCCACCCTCCCCTATATTATGAAAGCCCTTGCTCTGTGAGTAATATCACCTAAGACTTATATTGGACTTGTCATCTGTCGATTTCAGAGCACTTTATAGAGGAGAGGGTAATGATACTGACTGTTTTACAGATGGGGAAACTGAAGTGTAAAGACTTGCTTAAGGTCACTCAGCAGCAGAGCTGGGAATTGAACTGAACTCTCCTGAGTCCCAGTCTGCTGTACTGTCAACTAAACACCACCCTCCCTAATGGTTTCAGTGGGACTGTTTGCAGAGTAAGGTCCAGCTCCATATGCCTGCTCCTGAACCCATTGATGTTGACAGCAAAGCTCCCACTGACTTCAGTGATGCAAGATCTGGCCCCTCTGTAAGTGCGGCAAAACTGGACCTAAAACCAACCAATCCAACAAAGCCCAAGTACCACCCTCCTAGCCTTTTCTTGCCTCAGGCACAGGGCAACTCAGTATGTTTGGCCAGATATGCTGCAATAAGTGACTTTTCATGTCCCCGTGCTGCCGGTCCACAGAAGAAGGCCATGTACTGTATTTTAGGTTTTGTCATGTAGTCTCCTAATTTGGAGGTGGAAGCTTCTCTCAGGCTGTGAGTTACAGTGCATCATTACTATGCCTGGACTTCTCTCAAACATCTTTCAGTGAAGACAGCCAATAGATCGAAAACTTTACAGGAACAGCTGATACCACTGTTCCCTGCTGTAAGTCAGAATGGAGCTCAGGTATTGTCTCCTACTATCAGTTTTGCAGTTAACTGTGATTTGTCCAGGGGATTTAAGGAAGAAAAGATGCCATCCCTAGATAGGTAATGTGGCTTGGTATGTTTTTGTTCTTATTGATGGGAGAGGGAAATCTACCTAAATCAAGAAATTAACCCTCTTTTTAAAGATTAATTTTTTTAACTGTTTTCTCAAAAACATGACTGAATCCTCTTCCTCACATGAACACATGTCAAAACTGTTAGGATAACAGCACCTTCAAGTTATGGACCAGATCTAGGGTTATATCCTGCCCTTGAGACGTAACTTACTCCATGAATGATGCCATTGATAAGTGTATATTGGTGAAATGTTATGTGGTGAGCAGCCCACTTTAATACAAGAAACATAGTTGCTGTGATTGGAAAGTGATTTCACGTATGCTTCTGAGCCTATGTTCCAACTGCGAGACAAAAAGGATTGTTGAAGACCCACATTAGTCATCCTGCCACCATTCTGTTTCCCACAAACAGCGAGTAGTGCCTTGATCCATAAATTGTCCCATTATCTCTTTTTCACTTCAAATAATCGCTGATTATTATGTTCTGGCACCTAACAATGTTACGTGAAAGCCACTGTTGCTGTATTTTGTGGAGCATGTGCAATGTAGAAACACAGCTGTAACTGCAAATAATTGCATAGTAAATATCAGACACCGGAAAGGCTTATCAGTTGCACAGCATGTTCTGCCAGATACTAGGTATCTTAGGTCAGTCAAAGATGAGTTCATCTTAAGACAATGCAACTGCAAAGCTGAGGTTGGCTTAGAAGAGATGAATAACTGTGGAACGTCGAGGTGTAGGTATTAGAATAAAGCTCATGGTTAGAAGATAGAAATGATCAATTATTGCACCATTACTCAGTTGTTTCCATGTTCTTACGCTGTACTGCTGCCATCAGTACTGAGGGGAAATTTCTTTGTGCACGCCTAAAGGACTCCATTGCTCAGCACACCTCTCTATGTATGAGAAAACTGTGCCAGACTCTGGAGAGAAATATACATCCGGTGGCCACTTGGGAATCTGTGATGTTCACAGTGCTGCACTTGGAAATTTGTAGCTAGAACCCAGGCCCTCTTGTGTTAGAATTGCAGGCCTCTATCACCTGGGCTAAAGGAGAACCGCTATTGGCAGAGGAAGGTCTCTGACACAGATGAGCAATTCTGACTGCATGTAGTAGCTTTCAGTGGCACGTGTATGTACAAACACACTCACTCTCTCTGGCCAAGTTATAACAGTGTCAGCTCTTGCATGTTTCAAAGTCTTTATTGAAGACTGCCAGACAACAGCATGGCCAAAAATGACAACGGCATACTTTGAACTGAGACATGAAGCGGAACAATCACTACACAGATCTCTTTGCGATTCTCCCTTTTAGACGACTTTCCGCTGTCTCTCACATAGTAACATGTACGAAAGCAAAGTCGTTCAGTAGACACGGCATCAGGAGAGCTAGGTTCTCTTTCTGGCTCTGTCACTGGCCTGGTGTGTGACTTTGCATGAATGGGTTCACCTCATTGTTTTAGTTTCTCATCTGTAAAATGGGCATGACAACATTTCCCATAACTTAGCTTTGAGATCTAAAGAGCTCAGTATTATAATTCACACTGTGCATACTGTCTATAGGAAATGGGGAAACTCAGATGAGGTACATGAACTTTGGACATGTTCTGAGGAGATGAGAGAATGCCCTGGTAAGATCTCTTGGGGAAAACAAACAGCTGCATACCTTCTCAGCGCGTAGTTCCACACAGATAACTCAGTTGTGTTTTATTGTTTAAGCATGTTAAGGTTCCATTTTTATGGCCAGGAAATCATGTCTTATAAATTACTCCAATAATTTTCTTCATGAACTGAAAACCGATAACTGAGTTCTTTAGCCAAAGTTCCTGTCTGACACTTAGTTAAGGCTCTCTAATTCAATTTGACAAGCACTTGTAAAGTGGACTGACGTGCCAAACTCCAATTTATGTTTTTGTGCAATTATGAATGGAAAGTGAATAATTCAAAATTTACTGTTGGAGTGGCATGGAGTCAGACAATGCGGGCCTACATTTATTTTTCCATACATTTTATCTGCCCCTCATGACTTCCTAAAAGCATGTTGTTGTTAGCAATTTCCATTTGGAGCAAAGCACTGTCTCTGATTTCTCTTTAATAATTGCCAACATTTGTCCCAAAAGAAAAAAAATGCTTCTTTCCTCTAAAATGTCACACTTAACCATCTGTTCAGTTTCTACCCTGAGGCTCTGCCTAAAGGCTAAGTGTAGAAAAAGGATAACATACAACTGCCCATCTGTTTAAGTTCACCAGGCCTTAGGCAATTTGTGCCATCTGACCTTCTGATTGTCTCTGAGTATTGATTTTATTTAATTCTCATCAGAATAGCTTATAATGTGTTTCTCACAAACACACTTAGATAACATTTTAATATCTAATCCATAAATGCTTGCAAACAATCTCCCTCTTCAAGATAAGATTCTCTCACTATGCAGTGGGTTTGCTACTCAATTTCATGTAGTCATGGTACAAAAGGCAGGGAGAAGGTTGTGTGGCTAAGATACTTACCTGGGAGTTGGGAAAATGAGTTCAAGTCCTGGCTGTGCCAAAGGCTCCTTCTATGACTGCAGGCAAGTCACTTGAGGTAACATTTTCAAAAGCACTTAAGGTTTAGATTCTCAAAGACACTTCTGTGTTCCAGTGACCCAGGGATACAGTCACAAAGATTTAGGTCCAAAATTTGGATTCTCCCCAAACCCTTCTCCAGTGGTAGGACTAATGCGACCTTCTTATGCCCTATAGTCCAGCGAGAAGAGCACTCAGCTGGGTTCAAGTACCCAGTTTGCCCAATTCAGAGATGAACACAGTTCTCCCACCCACCAGATGGATGCCCTAATCCCTGTGCTATAGGGGATTCTGGGATGGAGAGCTCAGTCTCCTGTGGAAGCTGTTCGATTTGTATGAAATACTTAAATAGACATTGGAGAAGGGACTGGAAGCTGGCACTCCGAGGAGTGGGCTAGTCCCTAGGCTATAGAGTCAGACCCAATGAATAGTTAAGTATTTCATACAAAGTAGAGCAGCATAATAGAAGAGAGTGAGCAAGGAAGCCCTATGCTGGAATGTCCTATAGCCCAGTAGTTAGGTCACCACAGATGGGAGGTAGGTGACCTGGGTTCAAGTCCCTGCTGACGAAGTCGGGATTTGAACCCAGGTCACCCACACTGTGGGTGAATGTTCCAGCCAATGGGCTAAGAGTTACATGGAGGGCATCATGCCATTGCCTCCTCCCATTGGTGGGGGTTTAAGCCTGGGCTGAGCACATCTACCAGATTACCTTGCCTCTGGCGCCCAGACAGGGAACACCTAGTTAGTGAACGCTGCTGGAGCTTAGGCAGGAGTTAGGCACCGAACTGCTGAGTGGTGTTAGGACTGAGACAGCTGTGTGCAGTCGTAAGCCACTGAAATTTAAGTGCCTTGAGGACTTTATTGGAAGAAACTTAAGCATCTACAGGGCAGCAATAGCTGAGCAGGGTTTTGTGAATGTCCACGGTGCCTCAATGTTGGAGTTAGGCACCTAAGTGCCCCTTGTGAATCCTACCCTCACTGCGTAAAGTGCTTACATCAGCCCTGCTTTATTCTGTGCCTGAAACCAACTGGCTGCCCATATCAACAAGAGCTTCACAGCGCCCTGCCCAGGCTGTTTCAGGGAAGCTCAGTCCATAAATGCACAACCCCCAATACCACAAAGCTCCGATTTGCTGACCTTCTGGGCATGCAGCAAAGCACCTTCTCTAGCTTCATAGGGTGGATGGGGTGAGGGACTATTGCATGTGGGCTATTAGTCTGGTGGGTTTTTTAATGGGCTTTCTGTGTTATCTATCGGTATGAGAGAGTTCTGGGTAGCAAATATTTGTATCAGGGATGTTTATCCTTTGTACTTTTAACATTCGTGTAAATATAGGGGCTTTAAATAAATCTAATGACATTAAAGGCAGGTCATAGTCTCGCAAACACTTATTCAGCAAGGAATAATTCCATTTATAATTAATCCCGTTAATTTAAGTGGGAATACTCGTGAGTAAAAGTGGGCAGACTCAGTCTCCTGAGGAGAAGAAGTGTAACCTGAGGTACTTATGAATGAGTGGTAGATTATGCATGGCCACATTCTCTTCTCACTTGAAATAATGAAAATGCAGTATACTACCATTGAAATCAATCAATGGAATTACTCTGGATTTTCATAGTTAAATGAGAGCAATATTTGGCCCTTTATTTTCCATATAAAATAACCGTTGAGCCTGATTCTGCTCTTACTTAAGTCTCAGTGTAAATAAATGAATTTACATTGGTGTCAAACTCTTGAGACCCCCCAGAATCAGGCTCTTTACAGCTCAAATTTTAAATAACACCCTTAGCAACACTGCTTTGGCTGGATTGAGCTGCTAGCCGTAGCTATACCGGTATTTTTAGCATACCAGACCTCGCATGCGCCTGTATACCTGTGCTGAGAAACTCCTTCCCAGCTGCAGCGTCAACATACCCTTGCAGTGAACAAGGCTTTGATTCCCCAACATACGGCACCAACTGCGCTTCTCACAGACTAATTAAGTGGATTAATTTAAATGAGCCATAAAATGAAAGGGCCGAGGGCTACACTCACAAGGGGGACTTAATCACTCAACTGCCCCTTGAGGCTGCTAAATCCAAGCGTTAGGCACCATTGGCATTCACAAAACCCCCACTCAGCTGGCACCGAATGCTGTAGGCACTTAAAGGTCCTAGATGCTTAAGTTTCCAGCAGTAAAGTCCCCTAGGCATCTACATTTCTGCTGGTGGACATAGGCAAAGCTGCCTCCGACTTGACTCCACCATCTAGCTTAGGCCTAAGTGCCATTGGGATTCACAAATTAGATGTTCCCCCACCTATCTCGCCTGTGGGGCCTGAGCCAATAGGTGTGCTCTGAGCAGGCCGACCCCTCACGTCATGGTGCCCCTTCCCCTGGCCAGTAGCTCATTGGTTAGAGTGCTTACCTAGGAGGTGGGAGAGCTGGGTTCAAGTCTCTACTCTGAATCAGGCAGAGTGGGGACTGGAATCCAGATTTCCCACATCCGGGGCTAGTGCCCTAACCACTGGCCCAGAATATGCAAAGGGGTATGGGCACCACCTTCATCCTTTGTGAGAAGGTTGCCTAAGGGCAAGTCTACGCTACAGCGTGTCTGGTGAAGACGCGCTATGCTGACAGGAGACCGCTCTCCTGGCATAGTATTGGCATAATGACTTCACCTCGGCAAGAAGAGTGTCTCCTGCCGACCTAGTGCCAGTGTGGACAGCATAAAACTTGTGTCATGGGGGGAGAGGGGCTTTTTCACACCCCTGAGCGACATAAGTTATATCAACTTATGCTGTTGTATAGACCTGCCCTCTGTCAACCCTTACTCCAAGAGAGGGTTCATGGCTGTGAATTCCAAGTAGAGCTAGAAGCCTCTCTCCAGTCTGATGTTAGACACTTAACTCCCTTTGAGGGGTGATGCTTAGGCCACACCGCTCACCTAAGCACTTCCTACTCAGTTTTCTGGCTTCTGTTCATCCCCTTTTTAAGCACCTAACTCTCCCCATACAATGCATGGGAATCCTGCACACCTCACCTGAGGCTGTGAATGCCACCAGGTGGCAGGGCACCCAAAGTTAGGTGATGCAGCACCTAAGCCCACTTCAGAGTAAAGAGAGAGTATGATGCACAGGCTGCCGTAATACTGGTAACTCACTAGTTTTGGCTTTGCAGCAGCTTTATTCATGTCAGATTCCTTTAGCCCTTCCCACAGACTTAAGTATTCTGAATTTAAAGGTGTTTGAATTATACCCAGCTAGTCTTTTTAGCAAGCTCCTGAAACCATTGAGAGAGAGCAATCTGACACCTCTGCCTCTTTGTACTCTGTGCATAAAATACAATCCAATAATAAATTAATTTAAAGTATCTTGCCCCTTTAATTTAAAGATCCCAAAGCATTTGACAGACATCAATCAATCACAATAACTCTATGAAGAAGTCAAAATATTATCTTTATTTTGCAGATGAGTAAGCTAAGTTACAAAGAAGGTTAAGTGGTTTGCCCACTGACATACTGCAATTCAGTGGCAGATCCTGAATTAAAATCTAGTGCTGAAATCTTAGCACTATCGACGTCAATGAAAAAACTCCCATTAACTTCATTAGCGCCAGGATTTCACCCCAGGGACCCACCCTCCTCTTTAACCAAATTTGAAGCTATTTTTCCTTGTCCTTCGATTTGCCTTACGATGTAGCATTTAATTTTCATATAAACCAGTGACACTGTATAATAGGGGACAGCTCCTGAGATAGTCACTGCGTCAATTTTATTTAGAAGTTTACTGATAAAATTATACTGGGCATGGTTCTTAAAGTCAAGGAAGTTATTGATTTTTTTAAAATAAAAATATGTGCAGCAGTAGCATTATAAAGAAAATTCAATATTGTTTAGCAAGCTGTACTGACCTTTTTATATTTTGATATTTTAAAATGACATATTAGAGATGAGATTAAAACCTTCCAGTATAGCTGTAAATTCCTTTAAAAAAATCTTATTGATTCAAAGATCTCAAGTCTTGGTAATAAAAGCCTTGAGATCTGAACAAATACAAATGAAAAATATTCCATTATTTTCAGCATCAGGGAGAGGTTAAGATTCAAAGTATATTTTGGAAATACTTTAATAATAATGACTTTGAATGGTTTTCAGTGCACCACCAGCAAAAGCTACCTGAACGCTTGCGGTCCGAGTAGAGTTTGTTAATAAATGTTACTGGTTTGGCAGCTGAACATTTTTCAGTGAGTAACGCCACTCTGTTCTCACTGTAGCTAGCATCTGCTGCTCATGGAATCACCACTCTCAGAAAACACAACGGATGATTTGTTCAAAATTTTAACATGGGGATACATGAGAATAAAGGAAAGTTTTCAATCCCTTTAGGAAGAAGGTCAGTCTGGGCTCTAAAGTTGCTGCTAGGCCCCAACTCCTACAAAGACTTCAACAGGATGACTTAAGGTCCATAAACATACGGGCCTGTGTAAGTCTTTGCAGGATCAAGATCATGTAAAGGGTCAAGCGTAACAGGGTTTCTATTCAGAATACCATCTCGCAGTCTTACATTTTTTAACCTATATGGCAGAACACTGGTTCTCTTAAGGAATCATGGACCAGAGCCTCAGGTGAGCCAGGGTCTAGTGAAGGCCAAACAATGAGGTGTGAGAGAGAGCATGTTTTATGCCAAGGATTTTATAAGTAACTGGAGAGAAGTGCTCACTTACACCTTCAATGAGGTTTTAAAGTCCTTCATTGTAAAGCAAGGAAATAGAAGAATGCTAGATTTGCCACTTTGGCAATGGTTGCAAAAATAAAGTCATTGTTTTAAATTTTTTTTTAATCCAAACTTTTTTCTAATTATATATTTAACTGAACAAAAAAGTACAACAGGATCCTGCCAGATGTAGTTTTTTATGGTGCTTTTGCCCCAGGAGCATGTTAGGACCTGGGAAAGTGTAATAGGTTGGACTTACATTTATAGCATCCCCTCAGACCTGGAGATGGCATGGCAAGGGTTTTTCATGTCTGGTGGCCTCTTCCTAAGCCCTAGGATAGCCTTTCCCAGCTCTCGTCTTCTGAGACTCTGCATGAGCATTCTGTGGATGGCCCTCTCGCCAAGTCCCATAAGCGTTCAGTCCCCTTCCAGGGGTAACAACAGGCCCAAATGAAGTCCAAACAAATCTAAACAATAATGATTCTGTCCAGTGCTTAATTTGTAATGAAAGAGGTGTTGGTGAGCAAGCAATTTTTTTACATTCATAACTGATGGAGGAAGCCCAGTGTGAACACCCATGTCTAGAGCTGCCGGGGCTCAGCCCTGGCTAGCCTTGGCACAAATTAAGCACTGATTCTGACCCTTGGGGCAATAGAAATCTTCTCCTTCTGGGCCACCTATTCCCAGGCCCTGCAGAGTTTTTCCTATATTACTTTCTTCTAGCAGATTTTCCCCACCACTTCCAGCAATGGTCTCAAGTTGCTGTAGGGGAGGTCTAGATTGGATATTAGGAAACACTATTTTACTAGGAGGGTGGTGGAATGGGTTACCTAGGGAGGTGGTGGAATCTCCATCCTTAGAGGTTTTTAAGGTCTGGCTTGACAAAGCCCTGGCTGGGATGATTTAGTTGGTGTTGGTCCTGGTCCTGCTTTGAGTAAGGAGTTGGACTAGATGACCTCCTGAGGTCTTCTCCTCCAACCCTATTCTTCTATGATTCTCTTCCCTCAGGAGTCTTCCTGTTCACTGCTGGAGTCTCACTGCATCCGCTTACAAAACTCTACCTTAGGACTCCCTCCCTCAGAATGAATCAAGCACTAGGCTGCAGAAGCAATGTCAAATCCCCTTAAATCTTAGTCCTGCAACCACAGACTGGACTGTCACATCATCATTCATAACTGGGAACTCTGCCCTTAACTAATGCTCTTGATACTGATGCGTGATCATTGCCTTGCTTTCAACCCATGCCCATCTGTTAGGATGGCATTATGCCTGCTTAGAGTAGCATGCCAATGGAATTGAGGCATAAATGCCATCCCAAAATGGGTTTAGATGGGCAGGCGGAATATGTTGCTAGTAGGAGCCCTTCTTTAATCAGACACTTTCTTTGTGACCCTGTGGTACCAAAGAAACCTTTCCACCTGACTGCACCTGTTCACAAGCAGAGAAAACAGAGGAACTGTGGATACGATATGATTGCTGAAAATTCATGTTTCCTGCAGGCACATTGAAGCTTTTTGGCACGACATAGAATGTCAAAACATAAGGCACCCCCATATGATATGTTAATTATATTCGTAAGGTCAGATTTTCAAAAATTGTCATATGCCATTATAGCTGCCTAATTTGTACATGAAAATACCTGATTTGCACATACACATCTTGGGTATTTGCATGCCTCATGGTCAGTTGGGTGCCTAACTGGTCATCTGTACATGCAAACATCCAATTTATGTGTAAGAATAAACCTTGTATCTAAATTAGCATGTACAACTGCATCAATTAATTTGCACATGCCTACTTTTGAGAGTCTAGTGCTTGATTTCTATACCATATATTATGGTTAGTCATTTTTTTTAAACATCAAAAGTATATTTTGTTGGAAAACTGGGTTTTCAACTAAATTAAATTTTTCACCAAAAATGTATCTGCTTTCCACAGAAAAATTTGGCTTTCTGACAAAAAAAAAAAAAAAACAACCACCAAAAATAAAAATAAATGAACACATGAAAACCAAAAAGGTTTTGATTGACAAATACTACTCTGGTGCCTCGTAGGAGTTTTAGTTCAGATGTTCATGCCTCCATTCTCCTCTCTGGGCTGGAATCTCCAGGTGGACTTCTGTGATGTCCAGCACGGTGACTCAGCAAGAGGAGATGATAATGCAGCATGTGAGATGTAGTCTGGCCAGGGAGACCAGCCCTTAGAGGAGAGGTGCATGAGGTACCTGAACTAAAATTCCCATGAGCCAGCACAGCTACCCTGAAATTTTGGCTTTCAGAAAAAATGACAAATCAAAAGCTTTTGGGTTTATGGCTGCAATTTTTCAGTTTTTGAATTTTCACTGAAAAGTGGAAATTTTCCATGGGTTTTCTGGTCAGTCCTACAATATATGTTCTTAGCTTCTGTACAGCACTTTGGACATATTATTTGTACTGTCACATCAGGATTCTCTGTTGAAAGCCAAGACATTTACAGCCAGGACCACTGATCTTTAATAAACACAGCTGATGGTTCCTTCTTTGCCTCTGTTGTCTTCTAACCAGAGAAGCTGGCAACAAGTCCAAGGCACATAACCCCTAAATTCTTCTTCTTGAAGCATTTTATGTCCTTTCATGTGAAACTAAAGGCAGGTCTCCAGTGAAATCGGTGCAGCGACATAGCTGCAGCTGTGCTGTTGTAGAGCTTCAGTGAAGATACTAGTTGCCAATGCGGGAAGCTTTTCCTGTCAGCATAGTTAATCCACCTCCATGAGAGATAGTAGCTATGTCAATGGGAGAAGCTCTCCTGTGTACACTGGAGGTTAGGTCATTATAGCTACGTAGCTTGGGGGTGTGGATTTTTCACAGCCTTGAGTGATGTAGTTATTGTGATGTAAGTTTGTCATGTAGACCTGGCACATCTTGGGCCAGCCCCTCTGCTGGGGTAAATTAGCACAGTTCTGTTAAAGTCAAGGGAGCTACACTGGTGACTTAAGCTGAGGGTCTGGGCCACCATTGTTGCTCTGTTTAATCTAGGCCGTATTTGTGGGAGCCAATGGGGATGGAGGTAGAAAGCAAAATGTCAGGCAATGGAGTGAAGTGGACTGACAAAGCCTGAGGGTGATCATCATGATACATGGCCTGGATTTGAAAATGCTTGTTGATAGAACAGAGAAAGTGCACATATTTTACACGTATACCTATTTCCCCCATTAAGCCTAATTAGCTGTAGTGTGTAAACAGTCAGGGACTGTAAGATCTCCTGTATGACTGACACTATTCTCTGGGAACTTGCTTAGTTCATTTCTTCTCTCATCTTTCAGGCACCATCTTTAATATACAGTCATAAAGGACATCATTACTAATACAGATAGCTGCAGCCCTCCTCCCCCACCAAAAGTAAACTTTGGTTCCTAAATCAGGTTTACGCTCCAAAGCAATACATGCCCACGTAGTTTGCCATGGCTAAAACTGCATAACAGAGATTAAAATATATATATATATATATATGGGGTCTGGTTATCCTCTGGCAGTCAGTGACATTACAATGGCATAAAATGGGACGAATGCAGTAGTGAATAAGATCCATAGAGACCGTGGCTGGCAGTCTTTTGCTACAAAAAACTCCTAGCCAACAAGAATGAAGGGCTTTAAGACCCTTGACTGGAAGACAAAGTCAAAATATTAAGTATTACACAACACCATTTTAGTGTCTTCAATAGCATTGTAACAGAATAAACGGGGAAAGAATGTGGCTCTGAGCATTGCTGCTTTTTCCTGTTAATGCCCCACAGCAGTAACACCAGCCAGGAGAGTAGAGAGTTTTTCCCCTTCAAATACCCCACAAAGTCTAGACTGCTCAGCTCTATTTCTTCATTGCTTGTAGAAGTTAGATTTGAATTGGTTATTTACTGCTTGTAGGACTGGCTTGACATAAGTAACTTGCCGCATTTCTGAGTGAGCATCATTGGGTATGTGACTGGAAGGTTAATTTGTAAATAGGGGCTTGACAAATGACATGCTGGAGTCAGGATGTCTGTGTTAGCTAAGATAAGCCACAACACCCTGATGCTAGGGACTATGGACAACATAAACCAGAAAGGTAAGGACCAGGTTCCATGTGAACAGCACATGGACAGAGCATGCTGTACAGGGATTGGTTCCTGCAAAGTAACCAAGCCAATCAAAAAATGGGTGCTGTTATGTATAGCAAATGTAATGTCATGTGTAAATGTATACAAAGGAAGAGGTTTGCTCTGTAACTTTGGATGTGTGGTTTGCCCTATGCCCACCCCCTAAACTTGAGTGTGATCAACTCAGCATAGCTTTGCTGTATGCCAAATAAAGGACCCTGCATGGTGAATCCAGAGTTGAACTGCGTGTTTTGGATCCCAGAGAACTGGATGAAGTGTTCTCCCAGAACTGGACAAGGTGTTCTCGATAAGCAGAGCGGAATTGGTCTCGGAGGGAATCCCAACATTATTGGTGCTGGACTCAGATTGGATCCATTTGTCTGGAACATGTAACATATAATAAGCTAGATGTGTAGCTTTACTGTCAAGGTTCGCAACCGAGCAGTTTAGCAATGGAATTGGAATCTGAGGAGGTTTTCAGAACATGGGAGGAGTGGGCTGGATTTAAAGAGGTCCCTTTGGATTCCCCTGGGAAGTTATAGGGGTAGACTGGAACCAGGTGGAAAATGAACTCCAGTAAATAGTATTAGACAAGAAATGCAAGAAAAAGAAACAAAAAACCATGTTATAAATTATAGTACAGACATCTTTCCTAATGAGAAATCCAGAACCATAAAGGGAATATTTTGGAAACGTAAAGGGAGGTATTTTGGATTCATATGTAAAAGAATGCTTGCAGAACACAACCAAGTTCTGTTGAATGCCACTGAAACTTTAAAGAATAAGACCCAGGGGTGATCATGGAGGGAACAGCAGTTTGCAAACAAGCACAAAGATAAGCTCAAAGAAATCAGCTGAGAAATGTGTCACTGTGGGAGATAAGTGATTCAAGGAAAGGGATTGAGGAGTTAAAAGTAGCTTTTGCACAAATTAACATTACAGAATTTGGAGAGAATTAAAGTCAGGGGCAGTAGAAATGTTAAAGAGTGAAAGTGTTTTAGGAAGAGAATGCTTGGTTTGATACGAAAACCTGGTTTATGGCAGTACAACTCAGTACAGTCTTGCCCAGTGGAACTCTGGTAGTTAAACCAATTATGGCACCCCTATCTATGTGTTTGTCCCCAAGAGCCTTTACAGCCATTTTGAAGGAAAATGGGCCTTTTCTCTGGAGGAATGGTTTGTAAATAATTAGTTGTAAATGACCTCTGTAGGCATTTGACTATGGACAATTTAGTCAAAATCTCTAAAAGGACATAAGAGGTTTCCATTTGAACTTGACTGTCTCTGAATGTACAAGTAGGGAATGTAATCTGGGTACAGTTGTGTAAACTATAATTAGAGCAACACAAGGGTTGTTGAGAAAAATATTTAAACACATTGGTGTAATTATGCAGGGTTTTAAAAGACCTAAACAAACACTCTTGGCTTCTAAAACCCCATTTTATATGTCTAAAATGAACTGGCCTTTAAAAGATTCCACTAAAAATCCATTTGAATCTTTCATTCAAAGTTGCAAAAACTGATGGACACTTTTTTGAGCAGCTGCGAAAGTTATCCGGTAGTGTTTGCTAAATTCTTCCCCCCGCCTCGCAAGCCAAAAACAAGTAGCTGGTGTTATCTGGCTTTGAGATGATGTTTTTTCATGAAGTTCAACGTTTTTTTCCAATAAGGACTAGAGGACATGGTTGTGGCTGTGGCAGGGATGGACAGAACCAGGACAGAAGGAAGAGACTCTGGATCCTTTCATAGTAATGAAACAGCAGCTAAAAGAGTGGCAGGACTAAAATGAAAAATTAAAGAGACAGTGCACATCTGGAGCAATAGCAAGGGGAGGGAGGGGGTCACAAGAGTAGCAATTTTAGGAACACCAAGCCTTAAAGTGTCTCTGAGGGCTTGTCTACATTACCCTTAGGATCGACGGGCAGCGATTGATCCAGCGGGGGTCGATTTATCGTGTCTACTCTAGACACGATAAATCGACCACCGAGCACTCTCCCATCAACTCTGGTACTCCACCAGAGTGAGAGGTGCAGGTGGAGTTGACAGGAGAGCGTCAGCTGTCAACTTACTGCAGTGAAGACACTGCGGTGAGTAGATCTAAGTATGTCGACTTCGGCTATGTTATTCACATAGTTGAAGTTGTGTAACTGAGATCGATTCCCCCCATCCCTCCTCCGCCAGTGTAGATCAGGCCTCAGTGATTAGACAGTCACTTTGATAGAAGTACATGGAGACTCTAAGTACAAAACAAACAGCTACACTTCATGTGACAATTAGTATGGCTAACATGATTTTTTGGTAAATCAAGGGTAAGAGTTGCATTATGGAAGGAAGGCACATTCCCTTGGAATGTGTAGCGTATACTGTAAAAGGGGTAAAGCAAATGTAAAGGCAAATGTAAATGTAAAATGTATAGAGGTTCCAAAGAGAAGCCACAATGAGTTGTGTTTTCTTTTTTCAGAGGGCTGTGTGCTTTGGAAGTGGAAAACAACCCAGCACCAAGAAAGATCAGTGAATGTAAGAAATGGAGCTTAACCATTAACACGCATCTACAAAAGTTCTGTTTAACTGTAGTGTAAAGTAAATGTTATTAGGAAGTAAAAGCTTATATGATAGTGTTTTGTAAATAGAAATAATGTAAGATGCTTTGGGAACATAACCAAGTATTTCAGCAGAAGTACTGCATCCATTACATGAGCACGCGTTTTAGCCAGAATTAGCATCTGGAGTATTATATTTTAAAAATCAACAAAGCAAAGAATGTGTTGATACAGAGTGTAACTATTTTATATGTATAATATTGTAAATGATTTTTAAATGTACAAGATAAAGGTAATGAAAGGTAAAAGGCAAAAACAATGATACGTGCAGTATATAACATATTTCCCATATAAAGTAAAAGAGGCCTCAAGTGACATAGAACAAAGAGATTTGCCTTCTTTTATCACCACAGAAAAGTTAATAGCCAGGGTCCAATACCATGAAGTTCCATGCAAAAAGCACTACAACTCATCTGGTGTGGAAGAAGTTTGTTTTCTGTCCTCAAATACAGTTGCAAGACAATGCAAGGTCTGGAAAGCTACAGACTTGAACTACTGTTTTCACCTGGGGACATTTACATGTGCAGATGTAACGTCTTACTGTACAGAGTTGCCAGCACATGGGTTCACTCTGGGAGAACAGTCTCCAGATTGCACAGTTTGGTTGAGACACTGGGAAGTTGGTAAAGTAACGCTGCCTATGCTGGTGATGACAAGTATTGTGTGGTGGCTGAGGAGGACCACAGCTAGTATGGACTCAGGGAATGTTATTTTAATTGGCCTGTGTTCTGTGTCACACCCAAATTTCCTGTGGTGATAAATGGAAATATTTTTATATTTTGTAACAGTTTTTCCATAATGTAATTAAAATGACAGTAAAATTAAAACCAAAGGATGCTTTTACGGCAGAGAAAGCTTATAATGAGGGATTATACGCTGGTGGGCTGTACAAGAAGAGGTGAGCTTGCACCCTTCCCCCTCCCCCAGTTTGTACTTTCAGCCTAATATTAATGGTGGACGATTGTTCAAATAATTACAACTACTGTGGTGCTGGGCATGTGTTGCTAGGTAATAAACTTGAAAAGAAGAGCAAAGAAACACTGGAATAGGATACTATCATAAAAAAAACCCCAAGAAAATAAAAGAAGTGGAAATGTAGGCCTGGCTTGACGTAAGTAACTTGCCTCATTTCTTAGTGGCTTGACAAACAGTATGCTGGAGTCATGGAGTCTGCACTCACTAAGATAAGCAGCAACACCCAGATGGTAGGAACTCGTCGTCGTGGGCTATCCCTCGATACAAGGATTATGTCTGCCACGGGGAAGAGTCACTGATGAGACTTAAAATGGCTGAGGAGTCCAATCGGTGCTCTACAGGTTTTTCTACATACGTGACAGGTGGTTGCTTGGAGAGAGCAGAATTGCTGGCTGGGATGCTGTACACTTTCCTTCATCCCCTGTCATTTCTCAGCCTCTTGAATAAGGCAATTATCTTCAAAACGGGCTGAGGCTTGATATATGATGTGATGCCATTGCAGTCTACTGCCAGTCAGCTCTTCCCAATTCATGGGGGTCAATGCCTCCCTTCTTAAGATATACTTGAGTGTCCTTGGAGCATTTCCTCTGTCTCCTGTGAGTCCTGTTACCATGACTAAGTTGAAAAAAAGAGGACTTGCTTTGGAAGACAGGTATCAGCCATCCACACACAGTGACCAGCCCAGCGAAGTTGGTGTTTCAGTATCTTTGCCTCAACACTGGTGATGTTAGCTTCAGAGGGAACACTGGCATTGCGGTGACAGTCTTCTCATCTGATATAGAGAATCTTTCTAAGACAGTGATGGTGGTACCACTCCAGATGCTTATGATGGCTTTGGTATGTCCCCCATGTCTCGCACCCAGAAAAAGGAGTTGGGATGACTACTGCATTCCAGACCAGGATCTTAGTTTTCATCTGCAGATCTGTCAATAAAGACACAACAGAGCAACTTTCTGTCACAACTGATCCTATGTTTGATCTCCACATCAAGATTGGTTGTCTAGGAGAGGTGGCTACCAGGTAAAGGAAATGCTCAACATTTTCCAGGGGTTCACCACTGATGATAATTTGTGGGAGAAGGGGGGCAACTTGTCATGGGGCAGGCTGATAAAGCACCTTAGTTTTCCCAATGTTGAGGGAAAGCCCCAGGCTATGATAGGCGCCCAAGAAAAGATCTAGGGTGGACTGCAAGTCAGCCTTGCTGCGAGCAAGGACAGCACAGTCGTCAGCATACTGAAGGTCAGTAATAACAGTCCTGGTGACCTTAGTTTTAGAACAAAGACACCTCAGGTTGAAGAGCTGGCCATCCATGCACTACTCAATCTCAATACCAGAAGAAAGGTGGTCATGAATAAGATTCAAAATCGGAGCAAGACCGATGGAAAACAGGGTTTGGGCAATAACACAGGACTATGGACAAGTTAAACCTGGACTCTAATGATCAGGTTCTACATGAAGAGCATAAGGACAGAGCAAAGTAACCAAGCCAATCAAAAAATATGTGGTGTAATGTATAGCAAATGTAATGTAATGTAGTGTGTAAATGCATATAAAGGAAGAGCTTTGCTGTGTAACTTTGGATGTGTGAAATGCCCAATACCCAACCCCTATGCTTGAGACCGATCAATTCAATGAAGCTTTACTGTATGCCAAATAAAGGAGCCTGCATGATGAAATCCAGAGTCGAACTGAGTGTTTCAGATCCCAGAGAACTGGATCAAGTGTTGTCCCAGAACTGGACAAGGTGTTCTGGATAAGCCAAGTGGAAAAGGTCTTGGAGGGAATCCCAACACTGTTTAATAGACTTGAGGTGGCTGGTAGTCTAGGTGCGAAGCCAAGAAACCAAGAGAAGTTGACCCTACCCAACTTGGCTTTGAAAAAGGAGGTTATGGTGATTCACCTCTTAACATTTTCTTTACTGTTTTCCTACCTTAAACACCATTTTGAAATCATTTAGAATTTTAATGCTGAATATATTTTAAACTATAGCTGGGTTCAGATAAGTTAAAAATCAGTTTGCCCGCCTGCCCTGGAATTCCTGACAACCTGAGAGTTCATATTCCTTGGCTGGATGTAAATTCTTATTTTCAGTGAATGGATTTTTCTTTTTTTATATGGATGGGCTTCCTCCCGCCCCCACCATCTTTGAAATATTTTTTAGAATTAGAATTAATCTACTACTCTTGAAGGCTGCTGGATTGACAACCCTGGAAACTGAAGTCTTCGATCTCCCACATGGACAGGCAAGCATGAGCAGCCACAGTACGAACATCCCCTGCTGCCTAGTAATGTGTTTCATGCCTGGGGTACAGACAGTGCCTCTTACTGCAAAAGGCTAGAGTGTAGGATTTTTAACTCTGCTTTCAGTCACTCCACTGGGAGCAGAATTAAACCAGCATCGAATCCTTTTGAAAAATCCTACTCAGAATGCATAGGACTGAATCCTCAATTGTACTTAGCAAAATGAGAGGATATCTTATGAATCAGATACCTTATGAAGTGCATATTTTCTGACCCACACAGACAATCTGAGATACACATCCCAACAGACGTACATTATCCATGGGATTGCATGATATGACCCTTAATATCAGTGAGTCTGTAGTACTCGATATACTGTACCATTTTGGGCTTTGGTTTCCCCCCCCCCCCCGACCCGCAAACCCACTCTCCTGTTCTGTGCTGGAAATGGCCCACCTTGATTATCATACACATTGTAAGGAGAGTGATCACTTTACATAAGCTATTACCAGCAGGAGAGTGGGGTGGGGGGAGAGAAAACCTTTTGTAGTGATAAACACCCATTTTTTCATGATTTGTGTGTATAAAAACAAACATCTTCTGTATTTTCCACAGTATGCATCCGATGAAGTGAGCTGTAGCTCACGAAAGCTTATGCTCAAATAAATTGGTTAGTCTCTAAAGTCCTCCTTTAAATATAACAGGGATCAACTCAACATCACTCATGTTTTACACGCACATTGATTTGGGAGTAAAGGAAAAGCAGTGCAAGCCCATACTGTGCAAGTGTCACTATACATAATGGCAGATGCACCTCAGTTCAGACCTGCAATTGCCTCTGTGGTCTGTGCAATGGGCCTTAGTTTATGCGTAAGGGGGTGGTTGATTTCATTATACCATCTATTCCAACTTCAGTTACAGACTGGGATAAAACCCGCTGAAAAAATGGTAATCTGTTGGTGACCAAGCAAAGCAAGCTCCGCTCTTCAAAAAATGAAAAGATAGTACATTAACCTCCTATGCAACTCCCTCATTCTTGCTCAGCTGTTTGCTTCCTCTTTACATTGTCCCTCTTCCAGATCTAACTTTTGTGAGTTTTGTGATCCTTTTTTAACCCCTCACATGATTTCCTTATTTTGTCTATTGGTCTGTGAACGTTGTGTTGATGTATATAGGTATTATCAGTGCTGGTGATCTGGTCTTCCATGCATCTGTGTGCTGACCATTTTTATCTTTCCCCCTCATAGTCATCCCGACTGGGTCTAGCACTGTTATTTATTTGGCCTAAGATACAAGTCTGCCAATGCTATTGGTTATGCCCAGTATTCCTGATGCTGATGTGTAGCCATAAGGGGATAAAATTTCTGCCTCGATGGCATGAGACATTCTACCAGGAGTCAAACTACTCAGCCATGTAGAAGGTATATTAGCTGATGGTTCAAAGCCACTCTCTTCTGAAGGTTAGGGATGTCCAGGCTACAAACCACATAAGGTATTAGCTTCACTAAGAAGAATACAAATATTGGTATTTACATAATGCCTTTTCAGCTGAGATTTCAAGTACTTTACAGAAATTATTTAGGTTGTTGGTCCCTGCCCCAAAGAGACCTATTTTTTGTTCTACACAAACCTCTTCTAGTCATCTTACACGGTCAGCACCTTTCTCCATCCATGTGTTGAAAACAGGTTTCTAACTGAACCAGACAGCTCTGCTCCTGTCCCTCCTCCGTTCTTTCCTTTCATCTTGTTTAAACCTTTCTCTTCTGACAGCGCTCACTGTACAGCATTTTTGGCTTCCAGTGAGACTGACACCAAAGAACCATCCCACAGGAGGTAATCATGTATTGAGCAGCTAATGCCTCCAGCTCAGAGCACAGGAGTGTCTCTCCCTTGACTCACTGGTGTTTCTCTTATCAGGAAGCAAGAAAACAATGTCATCCAACTGGGACACCCACCGAGTGCACTGCCGCATTGGAGTGGTAAGTGAGTGGAAGTTCATGTTATACTATACTGTTAGACAATTTAAGACAAAACAGTGATTTTTCTTAACTGTTTAAGTGCAGCATTTGGTGTGTATATGCATGCTTTAAAAGAAAAAATGTTCAGTACCTTATTGAACATCTGTAGTAAACTTTCTCTGCATATGGCACTGGATAATGGCCAATGAGAGATTCCAAATGCCCGGCAAATCATTAATTCACTGCAAGAACAAGAGATGCAGAGATAAGCTCCTGCTTCATGTATTCCTCTATAAAACAACTTTACTTACAATCATTTAGCTTTCATGACAGTTAACCTACTTGCATTTCTCATGTGTAAATGCTCAGTCTTCATTACACTTGGCACAAAGAAATGGGTACATGCCAAACCAAGCCTTCCCAAGGGAGAGAAAAAAAGTTTTCTTTTACCATCTACAATATGTATCTGTTTGTCAGAGCTATAATAGTACTTTGCATTAGAGAAGAATTCATGGCTAATGTACAGTAAGAGCACTCCTCACTAAAACCTTTCAGCTGCTAGCACACAATATTCTAAGAAATGCAAACTGATTAAAAATTTTTATAACACATTGTTATAACTTCCCATTGTGTAGATTATGTTGTAGCACTCTCCTAAAAAGCATGGCAAAGCAAAATATTTCCTTATGGCTTTAGCAATCATACACACATCTTTAAAACATCCTGGGCCAAATTCTCTGACACATTCTCTATAAGGTGGTGAAGCACCATTGACTTGAATAGAGCTGTACTGATTTATGTCAGCAAAGAATTTGGCCCCATGATTCAAATCTGTCTGTATACCAGGTTGCTTATCAGCACTTGTTACTTGAGTTTAAACATTTCTCATCTTTTCAAGCAGGCCACACACGTAGCATTGGCTGGTAGATCTGAACTCTAGTCCTTTCTTAATAGCAGGACATGCTTTCCTTTTTCAGATTGTGCAGCAATGCACTCCTCTCCTGTGGCCATCTCTGTTGTTACCTCCATAATTGTCTTCACCACCTCCCTAATACCTCTCCAGAGCTCAGTAGACTCTCTGCCTCCAGCCCCGGTTTTGCTGTCTATCACATTTATATTTCATAATGTAGAGACTTGTTCACTTATACCAGTGTAAATCAGGAGGAACTCTGCTGAAGTCAATGTTGCTACAATGGTGTAAGTAAGAGAAGACTCAGATGTGGCAAACTTAACAAAATTATGGAACACAAGTTATTAAGATCAACACATTTCCTGTCTAGTCTGGTTTCCTCTCTACTTTCAACTAATCAGGCGTTCTATTTGTTTCCTTCTGTCTTTTATCTCCTCTTACCCATTCTACTACCTCCTTAAACTCTGGGGGGAAGTGGGAAAGTTAAGACAAAGAAGTGTTCTGCGAGCACGGAGAATCATGGTCATTCTGTTCTGCCGTGGAAGCAAGTTTCACAGTCACAGGCCAACTTCAGAAAAAAACTCAGTCTCCAATCTTGTAATTCAACATATCCACAGTTCCTGAGGAATGTATCTGTTAAGGGACATCATTGCTTCAAAAAGAGAGAGAGAGATTAGATTAGATGGCTAAATAGCTAGATGGATCGGGAGGTGGGGAGTGGGGAGAAAGGCAGTGACCTTCCCTTGTTATTTCCTTCCTTATCTAACACCCTGTCTCTGTACCCCCTCTTCCTCCTGTGCACACATCCATTGGCCACTGGCGAAACACAATTTTGATGGTGTTTTGGAAGATGAAGTACATCCAAGGAGCCTGGCGCATAAGGGATGATTGCAAGGCATGAAACATCCAAACTACAACTTGGATCAGGTACTGTTGCACCATAGACAGACAAATAGTTTGGTTCAGTTCAACAAACCAAAATATTTCAAATCAGGTCAAAGCAACTTGAAACAAAGCATTTAGTTTACAGTTTCTTGGTGGAATACTGGAAAATTTTGGCAAATTTGAAATTTTCCTGTGAAAAAAATTGATTTTGCCAAAATTTGCATGTCCCCACTCCCAGAAAAAAACTGATAGAAAATTCTCAATCAGATCTGGTATTTTCTAGGCCTTTGTAGCATTTTTTAAAAACCAGATGTCATGTCAATGAGAAAGGGGACCCCATTCATTTAATTAGAACTTTTTGTATTTCCCCGTCCCCACCGAGTTTCACATCTTGAGAGGCTTTGGAGCAGGCAGGGAGAGGAGTGAGTTTGCAGTTGCTATTTTGTTCTGGTGATTTAATTTAAGCAGCAGTGAAAACTCAAATCAAATTTAATTTGTAAGAGTGTCAGTGGCGGAGACAGACCTGAAGGAAAACATTCCTTTCTGCACTGCCAACTTCACTGGGGATTTTCCTTCTGTGCTCTAAGCTAGTCTTTTTATAACTGCTCCTCCAGTTTGAAACATATAAGGACCTCGACTGAAAGGAATTTATTAAAAATCTTGGCAATCTGCTGTATGTCATTAAACTTCACATTTTGTTATAATACATTTTACTAATTTGCATATGATGCGTTTGATTTAGTAGTTCATACACCCTGTGCCAAAAACAATAGGAAAGGGCTAAAAAATTCCAGCTTGTTGACTTGGGTAATAATTTGATTTAGCCTTTCCTGTTTGGTAAGTTTACACGAACAGTATTAAAATCTATAACAGTGTCACTCAGGCAATAATGGAGTCCCCGTCAGACCACACTAACATACCTCAGGGCTCTAAGGAGGTCAAGCATTAACCACTTGGACTAGCAGCCTTGGTTCTGATAAAGATGTGGGTTTGTGACTAAGGCCTGGTCTGCACTCAAAAGTCGCACCAGTTTAACTGAAATCATATTTTAAAAAATCCATTTAATTAAATCAGTGCAACTCCCCACATGGACACACATGAATATGTTTATGGTTCATATCAATTGAGCTGGACTTGTGTGTGTAGATAAAGCCTTAGAGGATGTTACAATGGTGGTCATTTTAAAAGTCAGCATTTCCCAAGAGATAGCAGGTCCAGGGACTCCATTTACAGGGCTTGGGGAGGGAAGAGTGATTCTAATGCCAGGCCTTTTAAAGAAGGTCACCAATACAGTAGAGTGAATACAGCAAGGTATTTTCTTTTTGCTAAAATGTAAAAATGAATTTGCGTAACTTATACTCATCCCCTTTTGACTTCGCTGAGCAATCCAGTCTGGCAAGGAGTGAACGTCTACTCTCAAATACTCAGGAATTTTAAATTTGCAATCAAATATATTTGTACTAAATATCTTTTTAAAAAAATTGCATCACAAGTTATACTGTTAACGGGAAATTTAGAAACTGTTTATACAGGGAAAATGAAGAATTCAGAGATGTTTTAATAAATGGTCGATCAATTGTCATAGAATCTAAGAGGTTTATTATAAACATAGAAGTACACCAGGAGAAGGTGCTATAGAAACAGCTATGGCATATGCTGCTCATGTCTTATAACACCTATGCATCATTTATTAACTCTTTATTCACTCTTTATAAATGTACCCTTAATAGAAGGCTGACCAGAATCTCTTTGCAGGTGGGTGAAGTGTAGGGAGGAGACAGGGACAGAGAGAGATAAATAAATGCGAGTTGCAGTATAGGGAGAGAGACCAGCAGTAGAGTGGGGTCCCACAGCAGCTGGTATGTGATTTAGCAGGATTTCTGACTTATATCAGGGGCTCAGGGGCCATTCACTTGCCAGGAATCTAATGGTGTGATTCGACAGGCTATCACATGCCAGCACTGAGTCCACCTCCAACTTTGGCACCATGATTTGCACACCAAATACTTCTACCATGTGAAAGAGAGGAGGAGATGGCACAGCCTCAGAAGTGAGGCTGTCACCAGGCAACAGATGCTGGGAAGGGGGCCTAGAAATCAGCAGCAAGGGAGGGAAGGGGCAGGAAGGGGATGTGGAGGCCTTTCCAACTGCCTTTGATGGCAGTCTGTCACACCTGGGTATTGCTGTTTGCTGCTGGATGACTGTTCTTGGAGTGGGTTTCGGCTGAGAAGGTGGCTGCCTTGGGTCAGCAGTGGGACCTGACCCATAGTCAGCTGGATTTCATCACGGACCATGAGACCGAGATGCTGCCTTGTACCAGTACTCCTGCTGGGCCAAGTGAGGCAGGTTCTGCTGCCATCATCACTGTCAAGTGCTGGTCACCCGTACAGCCCCCGGCAGCCCAAACACCTGGGCTCTACCTGCAACAAAAGTCAAACAAAACCAGCGGAAAGTGGGGGCATAACTCCTTTTACAGCAAGGGTGGGGCACTATTAACACAGCAGAGAGAAAGGTTCCTGAAATCCTACACCAGTGTCCTGCCACAGAGGCAATTAAATGAGTCACACCAGGAGCTGCTTGTGCCTTTCCCAACTAGGTATGCATTCATGAATGCAGTTATTTTCAGGCAGCCACTTAATTATGACTTATATGACATTTATCTGTAATTTCCTGTATATTCTATTACTAAACGACATATTTAATTGTGTACTTACCTGCAGTTATACCTTTGAAACACAGATGTACAGTAATAAATAAGAGTGCAGCGCACTAAATACATCACACTTGGAATATCTTACATTTTACTAGTAGCATCAAATTACACCCTGTTCCTGAGACCCTGAAAGCCTCAGTCACGTCTTCAAGTCCCTTTTCTGATTATGGGTCTACTCCAGATTTCACTGATATCAACAGGAGCCTTTCATCTGATTTCACTCTGGGCTGGATCAGGCGCCTTAAGTATGCTCACCAGTCAGGGAAGAGAAACAATGCCATGTGATTTATGTGACCAGGCACACCTGAGCGACACAGCCTAGCTTGGGAGCATTGAATAATCACATAACTGCAGCAATCAAGCCCTCACAAAACAGCGTGTGGAGTCAATCTGAAGGAGCAAACTCAGGGGAGTCAGGTGGTGCTGTGGGACATGCCACAAAGAGAAAACAAGGCACAAATCAGTGAGTAAAAACTGCAATTTATTTGCCCAGCTCTATACGAAAACCGAAAACCACCACCTTTGCGGCTTGTCTGTGTTAGTGGCATTACGCAGCCACATGAGCACTACAGCAAGAAAAAATATGCTACAGGCCTCTAGGCTCTCCTCACTATGTGGCTAAGAGGGGAGTACAGGAGCAGGAATTAGGACACATAGGGAGAGGAACTGGCAGACCATGCTCCCTGCGTCCCACCCAAGCCCAAAGATGCTCCTATCTAACGCAGGTACTTATCTGGCCCCCATCACCCTAGTGTTTGCATGCCACACAATCCTTAATGTATTTTTCCTCACAACACCCCTGTGAAATAGGACTGTGCTATTATCCCCATTTCACTGATGAGGAAATGAGGCATGGAGAGACTAAGTTCCAGATTTTTAAGGCTACTTGGGCATTTGCTATGCTCAGCATTGCAATGCATGACTGACTGAGGAAACCTGAGCTCATATTCAAAAGGGATTGAGGTGCCAAGATCTCATTGAGAATTGATGGGATTTATGCTCTTAAACTACTCAATCTCTTTCCTCAGCCCACCTGCCCTAGGCCCCCAGGAGCTGCACTGACCCCTGAGCTACTCCACCCCCTCCCAGAACGCCACCCCAAAAGTGTGAAGCTTCTGGTTTACAGTTTAACTCTTTCAGGGGCATGAAGCAGCTGTGAAGCACCCAACACACTCTCTCAAAGGTTAATACTCTGTTACTGAATCACCCAAAGCACGAAAGAGTACGGATCATACAAAAACAACAAACATCTGCAACATTCCTCTTGAGTTTACCCTTCCCTTGTGAGTCCTGGGGGGGACCATCTGTCTCATGCAGGCTGCTCCAGGCTGGGTGACCGACCCCACTCCTGGGGACCTTACCTAGCTTGTGTGACCGTGCTCTCTCCTGCCCCTCATTTTCTCTCCCTGCCTGGCTCCCTCCATTCCTGTGTGGCTCGCGATTTAAACTCCTCTTGCTGCCACTGTTCTGTCTTTTGGGTAGCTTTCCACTGCTCCTGCCTCCTCCCCTCCCTTCCCAGAAGTCGGCTACATTGGTTTCCTAAGGATGCAGCTCATCCGTAGCTGAGGTGTTGACACCTGACGAGGGTCCCTGAATCCCAAGAACCACCCCACTGTACGTTGGGCCTGGTGTGTACCTGCTCCCGCACTGGTGGAGTCACATGGACAAAGGCACCCATGACGCAGCACGCCATCAACTTCTCAATATCATCCAGAATTCTCAAATTGTAGAGACAAAGCCCCAAGTCACCACCCTGGCCACCGCACATAATCCAGCCCTGCACAAAGGAGTCAATGCCGGTAAAACCTGCTACTCGACTGCACAGGGGGAAGAGGGAGGTAGACGCTTAATGGCGGCAGAACTCCAGCAGAATGGAGCAGCGTTGTGAGACAGGTCTTTTGAGTAGAGGACCCCAGCCCTAGGGGGATGAGCCCAATTGCCTTGACCATCTGTACAATTTGGGGACAGCCGCCAGACCCCTGCTCCATAAAAACAATCACTGCTCCCCTCTAAAGAGAGCTCCAGCTGTCTCCCTTCACTGCTTGAGAAGCTTATGGAACAGCACAAAGCTTCCGGGAGGTGCGCAGTACGGCAAAAAGCAGGCCTACATCACTGGGGGCAAGTCTTAAGTCCATGCAGAAGTGCACAGAAGGGTCTGCAAGATTTCTGTGCTCCAGCGCAAATGTGCGGAAGTTAAGCATTAGGGGCTTGATCCGAAGTCAATGAAGAGACTTCAGTGAATGACTTCAGTGGTCTTTACATCAGGCCTTCATTATAATGCTCTTCAATGAGTAGCAGTAAAGCTCAAGCCCAATGCAGACCCACTCTCTTGTTCTAAATATTGGGGTGTGGGTTAGCCAGGCAGAGAGTGGGTGTGCCTGAGGAATCATGGGCTGAAGTGTGACACTGAGCATGCAGGAGGCAGGTCGCTGAATACCGCTCTCTGAGCACCACTCTCCTTAAAGCAGTTTATATCCCCACTGCCTTTTCTTTCCTCCTTGCTATTTACCTTGTGCAACACTGTGCATTAGTGCTGTATTGGGAAAAAGCCCCCAACAGGTTCCTCTCTTACTTTCACTTAACCTTCCGTTTACAATGGCCCATCAAGAAATGAGACATGACATTAGTGCTACCAGGCACTTTATCAATCACAGGCGGCTCTAACTTGGAAAAGAAAACTTCATGTGGAAGCAAAAATGACAAAACACATTAAAGGGGAAGGCAGAAAAGTACACAGATGAATACCTACCCAGGCAAAGTTGATCCAGAGAGCGATTGTGTGACCTTCAAGGTTCAAAATGAACATCAAGCTAAAGTCACTTATTGGAGCTTCTTTTGTTTCCCTTCCTGCTTGATGACTCTGTTTACTGCTTAAATGCAAATTAAGCAGAACTCACATTCCTTTGTTTGAGACAGACCTGTTTGCCAATCACATGTGTTAATTACAACATACAGTGGAATCTTGTGACTTCACAGACAATGTTGCCACACACGTTCTATCAGGACAATAATGACCAGTAAATAATGGGTTTTCAAATGATCCCTCACAAGACATACTTCGTACAAAGATTATTATAATAGTCTGTCGGGTGTAGACACGGGGGCATCATTCTGTCACAGGCTGTTCTGCATCTCACAGACTCAGACCCTTAAGGGTTCTTATGCTACTACAGAATGCAACAGAGATAATTAGTTTTCACTAGCTTAAAGTAGGGCAGGACTTTGCAGACAGACTAATTTCTACAGTTGTCAAGGAAGATTTCTTATCTAAATCCAAGAAAAAGCTTTGGAATAAATAGTTCTACTCCAAGCATCTGCGATAGCTACTACCAGCACGTATTCAAAGTGCATCCTCAGTGCACATGATGGCTTTGTTACACATCGGGCATTAGTTTAATGCTGCTAGCACTGAGCATCTCACTTATGAGGTATGGGGGAACCCACCGAAATTTGGAAAATATCCCAGATTTTACATCTGTTGTTCTAACTCACCATAGAGAGACTACAGCTGAAAAAAGAGAACATGAGGGGAAAAAATGAATGCAAACTGCTGGAAAATTGTGGGTAATTCATCCCAAAATTTCTCACTGGCCAGCCAGCAGAAAAGAAATTACAGTGAACAGCCCCTGGCCAAATCGCAAATCTGTACATGAGCTGATGCAGATCTCTCTGCAGAACATGCCACACCACAGAGAAAGAAAAACAATTAAGAAATAAAGTTTGCAACCCTGTTCCTTTATCTCCATTTCACCTACCACAACACTTCCCTCCCTCTTAACCATGTTCTGGCAGAGATGCTGTGGGAATGTTTTTGTTTGTAAATACAAATTTGTTCAAGTGGATGTGGACATTTTGGTCAGTTAGAAGGTGGAATTAATGGAGAACTTTCAGGATCTGTTTCCCCAGGTAGAAAGCTCTTCAACTCCAGCCTCTCTCTTACTGTTGCCAACTCTTGCTGTTTTATCACAAATGGTGTATTATTTGGTGATTTTCTAAAAGCCCCAGTTCTTGCAGATGAATGATTACATGAGAATCTCATTTTTTCTGGTCCAGTGGTTGCAGAGAAAAGCTTGGAAAAATGATCCAGTGCAACTGAAAGACTCAGAAACTCAAAGGCAAATAACTTACCAAAATTTACTATTCAAAAAATTGTTTTTTGGCCAAGTTCAGGATTTTTTGAAGTCTGACTCTGAGTTCTAAATGTTTGGGGTTGGCCATACTGTAGTGAACATAATATAGCAAACCATCCAGACAGACCTGATCAGAATGAATATCTATCTATCTAATCGTCTGCAGAAAGCTGACAAAACCAAAAAAATTGCTTTTTGGGACATTTTGAAATTTGAAAAAAAATGGAACCCAAAGATATTTTTTGACAAATGAAAATTTTGGGGCTGAATCCTGCTGATAACCATCAGTTTTTGGCCAAAAAATTTCAACTTTTGGTTTTCCAGTCAAAAATTTTCAAGGGAAGCAGACTTTTCTGTGAAACTGTTCATTTTATTAAAACTCAATGGTCTATTTAAAAAAAAAGTTTCAGCAGAAAACTTGACCTACTTTCGCCCAGCCTTACATCCACATGCCATTCTCTGGCAGCAGGCAAAGCAGAATTTTTTATCCTCACAACTGATTTTAGAAGGGCTGAGGAGATATGCAGGATTTATGTTCTCCCTATGGACTTGGTTGTCCTTGGCTCCTGTATGGGGGCTCCGGACTGGAGGAAGGGTTCAAGGAGTCTAACTAAGAGCCAGAGACAATTACAAATCATTTCAAAGGAAGCAGGAAGATGGGAGCATGCTAGACCAGTGGTTTTCAACCTGTGGTCTGTGGACCTCTGGTGGTCTATGGACTATGTCTAAAGGTGTGTGAAAGGTTGTTGTTACCATAGAACAGTGGTTTTCAATCTATGGTCTGCAGATCCCTGGGGGTTCGCAGACTGTGTCTGATTTCCAAAGGGGTCTGCACCTTGTCAAGGTTCCTTCCCCACTCTGAACTCTAGGGTACAGATGTGAGGACCTGCATGAAAGACCTCCTAAGCTTATTCTTACAGCTTAGGTTAAAAACTTCCTCAAGGTACAGACTTTGCCTTGTCCTTGAATCCTATGCTGCCACCACCAAGCGTGTTAAACAAAGAACAGGGAAAGAGCCCACTTGGAGATGTCTTTCCCCCAAAATATCCCCCCAAGCCCTACACCCCCTTTCCTGGGGAAGGCTTGATAAAAATCCTCACCAATTTGCATAGGTGAACACAGACCCAAACCCTTGGATCTTAAGAACAATGAAAAAGCAATCAGGTTCTTAAAAGAAGAATTTTAATTAAAGAAAAAGTAAAAGAATCACCTCTGTAAAATCAGGATTGTAAATACCTTACAGGGTAATCAGATTCAAAACATAGAGAATCCCTCTAGGCAAAACCTTAAGTTACAAAAAGACACAAAAACGGGAATATACTTTCCATTCAGCACAACCTATTTTACCAGTCATTTAACAAAAGGAAATCTAACGCATTTCTAGCTAGATTACTTACTAACTTAACAGAAGTTCTGAAGAGCATTCCTGACCTGGTCCCGGCAAAAGCATCACACAGACAGACAGACCCTTTGTTCCCCCCCCTCCAGCTTTGAAAGTATCTTGTCTCCTCATTGGTCATTTTGGTCAGGTGCCAGCGAGGTTATCTTAGCTTCTTACCCCTTTACAGGTGAAGGGGTTTTGCCTCTGGCCAGGATGGATTTTATACTTCTGTATACAGAAAGGTGGTTACCCTTCCCTTTATATTTATGACACACCTCCATTCAAAATTTTTTAGGGGTCTGCAAATGAAAAAAAGGTTGCAAACCACTGTGCTAGACCATCCCAAAGGCTGGTGCACTGTGCTCACTCCTTTTGTGTTTTCTGGAATGCCAACAGGTACATTCTGTCCTGGGACTCTCTCTGATGCAATCTGCACCACCCCCTTATTCAGAGCTGTGTGGCTAAATGCTACAATCTAGTCCTATATATTCCAAGTTGCATTTTGTCTAAATTTCCTAATGAGATGCTACAGTTGCTATAGCAATTCCACTTCAGCTTATTAATAAATGAAGAGTAACAATTAACACAGGGAAAATGAAAACATAAAATATTGATGTTTGACTTTTGTTATTGCTAGTTTTCTTGTTTCTTATTAGCAGTACAAATAATAATGGGGGTGGGGGAAGAATATATACACAGATTCCATTTTGTAAAGGACAGATTGGATTTCTGTCTTGGAGAGCTAATTTACGTAATTAATTCATAATACTAAAAAATGAGCTTCAGATAAAAGCCAAACTTATACGATGGTTTTGTATTGTGTAACCATAAAATGCACTTAGTAAAAGGATTTATCGATCACCTGATAATGAAGGAACAAGAATAAGCTTCCAAAATGCAGCACCCAATCTATATAGACTGATAGGCATAATTGATTCCTTTCAATGGGTAGGTGTTAACGCAGGAAAAGATTCAGTTATCTGAGTAGAGCAGCCTGAATGTTTAGATTGCTATTCAATAACTGCTTTGTATGATACCAGCGGCTAGAGATGTCTGTTTCATATTTTCAATCTTATCTGTCAACAGCTGTGCATAATCCTCCCTGAGTGGATCGATATAAACCAAAGGTATTGCGTTACAGGGGAGTAATTCCTCAGGAAAGGGAGCATGCATTTAAGCCTTCTTTGATAGTATTGATGTTAGTGGGCAAGCTAAAAGCTGGTAATTATCCTTCTCTCCAAAATTGATCATTTAAAAGTTTTCATGGTTTGGCCAAGCCAAAGGAAGAGAAGGCAACTGCCGACATTCCTGAAGCATGTGATAGGCCAGACAGTCCTCAAGATATCAACACTGCATGCCAACAATCTCACAAATTACTTGTTGAACCTCTAAACTTTTCCTAGGAAAAATCCTGTGAAAAGTGGCAATGACCCACACTCACACAGCACTGCTTTAGCCTCTGGCAGAATCCTGACCCCTCAAAATTAGGATTCGGGGAGTCCACACTACAGAGATGGTCTCGTTAGTACTGATGGATGGCCTCTTTATGGATATGTCCAGAGGACAAATATTCAGTCTCATTCTACTTCACCAATCCACAAATTTTGACACACTTGGCCCAGACATATTAGGGACAGCTTACTCCTGGAGACCATACATGTGGGACCCTATAGGGCACAAACTTATTCCCTACAGCTTGGTGAAATTGTAAAGTGCCACAATTCCACCAAAATTAATTTATATATTCTCAAAAAACATGATGTGTGTACCTGTCTATGTTATATTCTTTCACACTGGGTTTTCCTTTACACAGCACCATCCCTGTGAAACAGTGAATCCAGAACAAAAAGCCCCCTAAAGTTTTCTGGCTCTAATAGCTATCGGAACAAGACCACACCTCTTTAGAGAGTAGCTGGTCAAGGCTTGAAAAGATTACTAGAGACTTTTTGAATCACAATATTTCCCTGAGGGCCAGGGGAACAGAAAAAATAAGCTGGAGATAGACAACCCTCCAGACAGGAGAGTCAGAGATGAGAGCTCCTAAAATCATCCTCTGCAGATTCCAAGTCTAAGTGCTACTGCTAGCAAGGACCTTGTGGGGAGAGACTTCAGGACAGGGAGACTGATTGATTCTGCCTTCCTCATTCCAGTCAGGAGCAAGGAAACGGAGAGATCTGGTTAACAGCCAATTGCTGTTTAATTAGAGCAGACTACACAGCCTCACCAGACAGAGATTCAGGGGTTCCTGAGAGATCCTTACCATACTGGTGTTTTGTTCAGCTGATCCACGCATCACTGAAATCTCTTTTCTTTGTCAGTGGGCTCCGTTAGCCATAAGCAAACCAATAAGAAAAGGAGTACTGTGGCACCTTAGAGACTAACCAATTTATTTGAGCATAAGCTTTCGTGAGCTACAGCTCACTTCATCGGATGCATACTGTGGAAAGTTTAGAAGATCTTATTATATACACACAAAGCATGAAAAAATACCTCCTCCCACCCCACTCTCCTGCTGGTAATAGCTTATCTAAAGTGACCACTCTCCTTACAATGTGTATGATAATCAAGTTGGGCCATTTCCAACACAAATCCAGGTTTTCTCACCCTCTCCCCCCGCCCCACACACACACAACCTCACTCTCCTGCTGGTAATAGCTTATCCAAAGTGACCACTCTCCTTACAATGTGTATGAAAATCAAGGTGGGCCATTTCCAGCACAAATCCAGGTTGATTATCATACACATTGTAAGGAGCGTGATCACTTTAGATAAGCTATTACCAGCAGGAGAGTGGGGTGGGAGGAGGTATTGTTTCATGGTCTCTGTGTATATAATGTCTTCTGCAGTTTCCACAGTATGCATCCGATGAAGTGAGCTGTAGCTCACAAAAGCTTATGCTCAAATAAATTGGTTCGTCTCTAACGTGCCACTAGTACTCCTTTTCTTTTTGCGAATACAGACTAACACGGCTGTTACTCTGAAACAAGCAAACCAATGTTTCTGTACTGAATGTATCCTGAATCAACCATTAATAACAACAGCTAATAGTAATATGTAGCATGTATATAACACTTTTCATCCACAGATCTCAAAATACTTTACAAAGGAGGTAAATATCACTGTGCCCATTTTACACATGGGGAAACTGAGGCATGGGGAGAGAAGTGACTTGTGATTTAGGAGATTGGTCATTTGTAAGAAGGATCCATTCAGTGAGGAGTCTTGGAGGAGACAATGGTATTAGTCTATTTGCACTGAATTTATTTAACCGGTGTTTTCCTACCCTTTCCTATCACTATGGTAGTTTAATAAAAGCCAGTGAGGGTGGGCTGTGTACTGCATGTGTTTTCACTATCCAGTTTGTGTCTTTATGTGAGCGATGCTCTTATTCATTTCAGTGGATTGCACTTTGTTTTCCCATGCCATTTCCTAGGCATACTGGGGCCTGCACTCCGTGAATGCAAACTCTTTCCCACATTGCACCTTTTAAAGGTAGGTAATAGATAAACACCAGGAGAGCTCTCCAACCTTTCATGAAACCTAGGTCGCCTGCTTAATGCCTGAGGACTTCTGCCCAGAAAATATCCCACTCGCCCTTGAGGTGAGTGAATGGAGTCCCTGGAGAGTAATGTTCTAGCCAAGATTTTCAAAAGCAGCTAGTGATTTTCAGTGGATACACTGGGATACCTTAAGGGGGGAAAGTGATGTGTGCCCACCTTCTGCAATGAAAGTGCCTTAAGATAGGCACCCAAAATTACCTGTCACTATTGAACATCTTATTCTGCATAAGTGTATTTATTTACATACGCAATGCATCCATCGAGGTGGGTAAAGGTCTAATCTGAATTTCTGTTTGATCGTATGAGTGCAGCCCTTGTTCCACTTCTCCCCAGCTCTGCCTCTTCTTTGTTTATTTCTCTCACTTGCTCTGTCCTCCCTAAATTTACTCTGTAAGTTCTTCAGGGGAAGGCCAGTGTTTTCTACTTGTTTCTTTAAAGTGTGCATCAGAGGCAAGGAAATGATCCACATCCAGGGTGAAACCATTGGGAACTGGAGGAAAAACATTTTCAGTGAAGGGTCTGTTGGCATGAAACATCCTAAGAAATCAGAATAGGCTGTAGCCTGATTGTTTTCATAATTTGGTGCAAAGCCCGTCCTTTTGAAGAAGCCTGCCCAGAGTAACAGAAGCTAAGAGGAACAAAGCAAAGGAGGCAGATGGAGGAGGAGAGGCAAAGATGGAGACCACAAATACCGACTTTCCAATTTGCTGTGTAGTGCTTGACCCCCTGGCTCTGCCCCAGGCCCCTCCCACACTCCACTCCTTCCTCCAAAACCCCACGCTCTCCCAGCCTCTTCCTGCCCCCGCCCCATTCCGCCCCTTCCACTGAGCGCACTGCATCCTCGCTCCTCTCCCCTCGCCCCCAGAGCCTCCTGCAGCTGGTCATGGCGGGCAGGAGGTGCGGAGAGGGATGGGGAGGAGTTTATCAGATGGGCCTGCTGGTGGGCAGGAGGTGCAGGGAGGGAAGAGGGGGAGCTGATAGGGGTGCTGCCACTGGGTGCTCAGCACCCACCATTTTTTCCCACTGGGTGCTCCAGCCCCAGAGCATCCACAGAGTCAGTGCCTATGATGGAGACAGTGTGGGAGGAGAAGGAGAAGAAGAACTCTACATTTACCAGCAGCCCAAGCCCTGAGAGAGCAAGGGAGCATTTTGATTATACTCTATGTCACTCTTAGTTCTATATTTTGGTGCCTCAATTGAGAATCCCTTCCTTCCATTAGTGAGCAATTACTGCCACAAAGAATCCCACTGGCTTCAGTGGAACTACTTGTGTGAGTAACTGCTCACCAGTGGAAATAAAGGACTCACAATTTGGCCCATGGCGACTGGCATACTATAAATACCATAGATCTGATTTAATTGTGATACTCTGAATGCCAGGTCTGGTTGTATTAGCTGGAAACTGTGTCTTTTCATCAATAGAAGTTGATCCAAGAACATAAGAATGGCCATATTGGTCCATCTAGCCCAGTGTCATGTCTTCTGACAGTGGCCAATGTGCTTTAGAGGGAATGAACAAAACAGGGAAATCATCAAGGGATCCATCCCCTATCATTCAATCCCAGTTTCTGGCAGTCGGAGCCTGGGGACACTCAGCACATGGGTTGCATCCCTGATCATTGATGAACCTATCCTCCATGAACTTATCTAATTCTTTTTTGAACCCAGTTATGGTTCTGGTCTTCACAACATCCCCTGGCAATGAGTTCCACAGGCTGTATGTCTGTTGTGTGGGAATAAGTACTTCCTTTTGTTTATTTTAAACCTGCTGCCTATTAAATTTCATTGTGTGACCCCCTGGCTCTTGTTTATGTGAAAGGGCAAATAACACTTATTTACATTCTGCACACTGCTTATGATTTTATAGATCTCCATCAGATGCCCCCTTAGTCATCTCCATTCCAACCTGAAAAGTCCCAGTCATTTTAATCCCTCCTTATATGGAAGCTGTTCCATACCCTTAATCATTTTTGTTGCCCTTCTCTGTACCCCGCAAAATAAACGTGATACTAGTTTCAGTACCTGTTAGCATAGAACTTATTGGTTCCCTTCAGTTTTGCATAGTTCAGTACTGTCCCCTTTTAAATTTCCTCTGGTCCAGTGGATACAGACTAATGGCTAGTCTCTATAACATTGTAGGGTCAGCATGATCCACAGCACTCACTGGTCAGAAGAAAGTGTGCTAGAACCATGCCAGCAATAACTGTGTTTAAAGCAGGTGGTTTCAACTCTGATGCGGACAGATGAGCGCTCTGTTGTCACTGGCCCTGCATGGCTGTGTAAGGGGAAGGGGACGTAAAGAAAGGGGCACAAGAAGCCTCTCATCCTTACACGTGTATCCAAGAGCCACTCACAACAGCAGCCCTCATGCTTACTCATTTGGTAGCCCTCTAACTTCTGGGGCATCAGCTCAAGAAGTGAAGGCCAACACCGCATGTGGCTCATTGCTAGTACTGAAGGGTAGGGGAGGTGGGAATTGTGCTGCATTAGTAGCAGTGCTGTCTTCCAGATGAGATGTTAAATAATGTTCCCTTGAATTTGACCAGGTGAAAACTGCAGTGCCCTTATCACTTTTCCAGCAGGCTGGGGAGGAGGGGGAATGGCATCGTAGCCAACATTTACGTTTCAAAAAATAGATTCTGATGCCTGAGGGCCTGTGTGGGCTGCATACACAGAGCAGGACCTTTGAGTCAGAAGGGACCTTTGAGCTCATCTCCAGTCCGACCTCCTGCACATTGCAGGCCATGGAACCTCACTACCCACTCTTGTCATAGACCCTAACCTCTGGCTGAGTTACTAAAATCCTCAAAACATGATTTAAAGACTTCAAATTACAGAGAATCCACCATTTACATTAGTTTAAATCAGCAAGTGACCTGTGCCCCATGCTGCAGAGGAAGGCGAACCCCCCTCTCCCCCTTCCCCTCTCCCTCCCCCCCCTGCCCGGACATTCACCTATGAACTCATTGTTCTACCTGAAGCACCTTGGGATAAACTGGACCGGATCCTCAGCTGGTGTAAATCAGAGTGGCTCCAGTGAACTCAATGATATTATGTTAGGATGTAGCCCCCTGTGCTGTGTAAAGGGTTCTTTGATTCTTTTCATTTCAGCCTTAATGTATGTCCTTAATTCTTGCAGGTTTTGATCTAAAATGGGCCATAGAGTGTACAGATGACTGCGCTAGTCTTGTCTAAACTAGAAACACTGAGTTTAGTGAAACAGGTTTAAAATCAGTCTAACTAAAGCAGTGCAAACCCCGAGTGTAGACACACTTAAACCTATTTAACCCTTATTAAATCAATTTAGTATGTCTGCATTTGCGGTTTGCGCTGGCTTAATTAGATGGATTTTACATCAATTTAAGTGAACCAGTACAACATTTCTAGTGTAGACAGGGCCACATGCCCTTGGCAGTGTGACGAGTGTGAAAGACTGCGTAAGGAGCTTAAGAGCTCTTCTCTCCTTTAGAAGCAGCAGCAAAATTTTACCTATGCAGCCTCAGAATGGAGGAGGAAGTCCATATTCTCAATAGTATTCTGGTGCCTGTCTCCTGTTCACCTGATCTGGGCTGGAATAGGTTGTCTTCATGCATTACATACCCTTTAACTTTTGTTTAGCCTAATTTGGACTGGTGACTTAAATAACAAGCCGCCTCAGAATGCTGTCCTCAGGACCCTAAGAAGCAAAGTCACAAACACAGAGAGACACGCACTGTAGGCTATCAGGAAATGACAAAGCCATACCTTTTTCCAATGAAGGCAATGTTAATTAAAATTCTTGTAAATGTTACTAGAAAAAATGCTTCACAAATTAACTAGATATTTTAATCTTACAAATGAGGGACAGGAAGTAATATTTGGCAAAGGTTAAAGAGCTATTTTGCACGCTGATTGCAGGGTTTGTGGCATTCTCTCTGACAACAGGAAACAAATTTCTCTAATTCCCCCTCAAACGAGGGCGTTTTTCGCTCGTTTGCTGCTGCTAATGGAGCGCTGTTATTTTTAAATTTCCTGAAGCAGAGGTGAGGATGGCTCAGGTTAGTTAATGAAGTGAGACTAAGACTACATGACCATGCTACAGCCATTCATGCTCTTTAGTGCTTTGAAGGCTTGCACACTGTAGGAATCAGGCCAGAATAATCACGCTAGAGTTTGCAATTTTATCCTCATCAGTTTTAATGAAGATAAAGGGGCTCACTTAATGAGTCCACTTGGGCTTAACAAATTAACCACACTTCTGAAAAGGTGTGTGTGAACAGAATATTTGTCCTCATAACATTCATTAGGAAGGATAAAATTAACTAACCTTTTTCTATCTGTCTTTAGCCATCGCTATATCTTTGCCCTCACTGCCTAAAGAAGGCCACCCAGCTGACATGTCAATTCTGATATTATTCCCAATACGCCTTTTACTAAACCCTCTGTTCCATTATCATTTCACAGCCTTAATACTGATTTAAGCTTTTTACATTTAAAAAAATATTATGTTTGTCCTGTACCATCCTGACTTTCAGATGAGCATCATCAATTAACCAACAGCTGGTCACATTTTTTGACACTTGCTCAAGTTTTTCTTGAAAATAACCACTGGACTAATGTTAGAGACCTTCTTGATTCCTTTGCCCACTTCCACTGACTCACTACAGAGTTGTGGTCAGATCACATTATCCCTGTGTCTCAGTTTAGCCACTACCTGTAAGTTAGGGATAATAATATCTGCCTTACTGTACTGTTGTGACAGACTGGTTTCAATCTGTCAGTAACTCATTTGATATAGAGCAGAACTGATGTTACGAGGCAAGGCTAAGAATCATATGAGTCTTGGCTCTGTAAACTCAGAGGCAAAGCAGACAATGAGTTATCTGCTACTTTAACACTTTTTTTCACAGAGAAAAAGGTGAGTAGCCTCCTCAAAGACACACAGTCATTGGGATATGGTAGAGCGAGGGTTGCAAATGTAGGTTAAAAGTCCCCATTTGCCTGGAACTTCCCTCAAAGGATGATTTAAGGTGACAACATACAAAGGTGTAACAGACAAGAACTGAGGGGTTGTCTATACTAGGAATTAGCATTCATTTCAGGAGTCTGTGGCCAGCAACTGGTGTAGTTGCACCAGTGCAAACCTCTTGTGTGGATATAGGCAAAGCTGCTATTTGCACTAGTTGGGACAGTGCTTGAAACAGCTGTAAACTCCCCCAGTGCAAATCACAACATTCACACTCAGCGTTTGAACTAGTGCAGCTTATGGCTGAAATCTCCAGTACAGAAAAGCCCTGCTTAGATCCAGCACTGAATAAAATCCTGAGGGATCTTGCAAACAAGCCCTGAGGAGAAGAAGGGTGTTTGGCCTGACAATAAGCCAGGCATATCAAAGAAATCTGAGCGATATACCCAGGCCATGAAGAACACTTGAGAGACCTAAAACCAGAGGCAACGCACTGGGAGAGGGGAGAGAATGCGGGGTCACGTGCCCCCTCAGATTTGCTGCTGGGCTTGTACTGAGCAGGCTCACACGGACTCAGCATGCTCAGTAACACTTCTGAAGCTGGCTGCCCTCACGCTGCCCCCCCTCCCCCCCATTGGCAGGCATGGGTTGTCTCTTCCTAAAACCATGAAGATTTTACTCTGAAAGGCTGGGAGGCCAAAAAAGGATGAGAGTGGAAAAAGGGAACAGCAAGGGTTCACTTTTGTTTCTGGTCATTTTCACTTCTTGGTCCTTGTGCATTAGTGCAATGCCATTTGAGCTGATAGCTCTTCTAGGAAAGGTTCACTTCTAGAAAAAGTTTACTGAAAGTATTAATAAAGACACAAACATATTTTTGAATCTATATTCAAGTAATTGATCTGTTAAATGTTTAGTACTGCAAGTGGATTTGGGCACTCAAAGAGCTTTGCTTGCTTAGCCTAACCAAAAGAAGGTTTAGGGGAGATATGATTGCTCTCTATAAATATATCAGAGGGATAAATACTGGAGGGGGAGAGGAATTATTTAAGCTCAATACCAATGTGGACACAAGAGCAAATGGATATAAACTGGCCATCGGGAAGTTTAGAGTTGAAACTAGATGAAGGTTTCTAACCATCAGAGGAGTGAAGTTATGGAATAGCAGTGGGGGCAAAAGACCTATCTGGCTTCAAGATTAAATTCGATAAGTTTATGAAGGAGATGGTATGATGGGATAACATGACTTTTGCAATGAATTGATCTTTTAACTATTCATGGTAAATAGGCCCAATGGCCTGTGATGGGATGTTAGATGGGGTGGGATCTGAGTTACTACAGAGAATTCTTTCCTGGGTATCTGGCTGGTGAATCTTGCCCACATGCTCAGGCTTCAGCTGATCGCCATATTTGGGGTCGGGAAGGAATTTTCCTCCAGGGCAGATTGGAAGAGGCCCTGGGTTTTTTTTGCCTTCCTCTGTAGCATGGGGCACGGGTCACTTGCTGGAGGATTCTCTGCTCCTTGAAGTCTTTAAACCAAGATCTGAGGACTTCAACAGCTCAGACATAAGGGAGAGGTTTATTGCAGGAGTGGGTGGGTGAGATTCTGTGGCCTGCATTGTGCAGGAGGTGAGACTAGATAATCATAATGGTCCCTTCTGACCTTAATATCTATAAGTCTCCCGTCTGAATCAGCAGTTCGTTAAGGTGTAGTAGGGAACTTTTAGTGTGCATCAGTAGGGTCTACATGGACGCTTAGTGTGTTGTATGCTGGAAAACTGTAATTTTATACCCCAGCTTGCTGCACAGGAAGTGTTCATGTAGAGATGCCAATGGTATTGTTTTATTCAATATCACCACTGGAGCTGTGCGAATAATGGATTTTTTGGTTTGCTGGCAATTCCAAAAAATCTTAAAAAAACAACTACAGTTGTTTTGGGTAATCCCAGAAATCTTCTTTTTCTGAATTTTCTGAAGTTAATTGAAAACATTGAATTTTTTTTATTTAGGGGTTAGATGAAACGTTCCACTTCAATTTTGACTAATTTTAAAGGTTTTATATTAAAAAAAAATTAAACAAACTTTCAAAATGAAAAGTTGTTTTGAACCATAAAAACCATAAAAATGTTGAAACAAAACATGTAAATATTTTTGTATTTTTTTTAACTGCCAAAGAAGTTTTTACCAAAAACTTATGCTCACCCGTAGTCATGCCATCTAAGGCGATCCTGTTTAGATGCGCTTTGTCAGAGAGTCAGGGTAGTTGCTTTGTGGTGACTATTTCTTTCGTTTTATTCTGATTTCCTCTCTATTTTTGCTACATATGGTTTTTAACTAGTCCATTTGACTCACAGACCATGTCTACACTTACCGGTAGATCAGCAGTTGCTGCGATTGATGCAGCGGGTGTCGATTTAGCGGGTCTAGTGAAGATCCACTAAGTCAGTGGCAGAGCGCTCTCCTGTTGCCTCAGGTATTCCAGCTCCCCAAGAAGAATATGATAAGTCGGTGGAAGAGCATCTCCTGTTGACACAGCATTGTGTAGACACCACAGTAAGTCAAACTAACCTATGTTCACTTCAGTTGCGTTATTCACCGTGGTAGTATAGACAAGGTCTTAGCCTGACATATTAAAGGGAGGAGATATGGAATCTACCCTATTGGGAAGCATCGGTCTAAAGGGCACAGCCTATGGAGTCCTCTTCCATAATGTGGGACTTGTAGGTCAGCAAACACCAAATGACCACAGATAGGAACCGGGTTTGATAAGTAAAACATGACAAATGTTTTGTAAGGTTTGCTTAATAAATATTTCCAGAGTGATAGTCGATTGGGCACCATATGAGCTCATTCCAGACTGTTTAAGTGCACTGCCCTCTGCATGGGGCTACTCTTAAAAAGCATACAAAATGTCAGTGAATGCAGAATTCTGCTGCCAGCTGCTTTAGTGCACTGTTTTATGGCTGGAGCATGTAGCACCAGGCGCAATAGACTGCTCCATCGTTCATTTTGCTTCTGGGTGCAATTCAAGGTGATGGCCTCTATAATTTAGGTCCTTACTGTCTCACTGTGCTCCACCCTAATACTTGGGATGAGCTGGGATCCCCAGTCTGATATTTTGCATGGATTGTTACAGCTGGGGACCAGAGAGAAGGCATTCTTGATTAAAGGCCCTTGACTGCAACTTGCTTCTCCTGTTGCTCTGACAGACTCAAACTGGTTGATCTTCAGAGTCCATTGCAAGGCATATGCAGGCGGAGAGGCCGTGTGGTCCAAAGTATAGAGGGGCAGAATTAGAATTAGACTGGCTTCTCTGACTTCATTAAAGTGAGGATATTGCTATTTACCTCCTTTGTGAAGGGCTTTGAAATTGACGTAGGAAAAGGGATGGGCGCATCTATACTGGTATAAAGTATCAGAGGGGTGGCCATGGTAGTCTGGATCTGCAAAAGCGGCAAAGAGTCCTGTGGCACCTTGTAGACTAACGGATGTATTGGAGCATAAGCTTTCGTGCCACAGGACTCTTTGCCACCTGTACTGGTATAGTTATGCTGGCTGAACCCCATAG
The DNA here is from genome assembly GCF_965140285.1 of Lepidochelys kempii. Lineage (NCBI taxonomy): Eukaryota > Metazoa > Chordata > Testudines > Cheloniidae > Lepidochelys > Lepidochelys kempii. Next base: position 198,088,471 of record NC_136382.1, read on the forward strand.
TGGAGATGCAGCATAAGTACCTCCCTGAATGACATTAGAAGTGCTGACAGAAGCACTCTTCTATCGGCATAGTTGCATCTCTACCGGGGGTTTTGCCAGCGTAACAATGTCAGCCTAAACACAATAGCTATGCCAGCAAAACGTTGTAGTGTAGACTAAACTCAGCTTTTCTCTAAGGTGCTGACATGCTTGAAAAGATAGCTTGAGAAGGGACTGAGGCTTTTAGCTCTTTTTCACTTTGACGTTGGGTAAGCTAGTTATATTTTAACGTATGTAGAACTAATGATTGTCTCATATAAATTAGAGGTTACAGCCAGTGAACTTTGTAAACTGAAAAACAAAGGAAAGGCTCAGATCCCCAGCTAGAGTAAACCAAACTGAATTCAAAGGATCTAAGACAAGTTACAATCTGTAAGCATTTATAAAGAACCCATCCCAGAGACTAGGCACTGCAGGCCTAGTCACTGGTGGTCATTACAGCCTACAGGAGTATTTACCTTGAGTTCTTGAAAAGAAAGTTCTTCCCCAGGCAGAGCAATAACAGAGTTAGATGGTCAAAACAGGAAATGCAAAGTATTATTATTAAACCAGAATACTTCCATACCCCATAAAAAAGACGGAGGCCAAAAGTTAAACTACTAATTGGATCAGTGGTTATTTCTAGAAAGGTATTGACATTCTGAATGACTCACCAAGGAATCCTCAATCCAATCCTCAAGAAGAATATCATTTAAGAAGAGAAGATGGTGATTATTTCTGAAGTATTTGCAATAACGATTTCTCACCAGTCATGAGCTTGGAAGGAAGAACAAAATTCTCGTCCTTTATTATTGTCAGCGCTGTCTTTTCAATGATAAAATACTTATTTTCCTCCTGTCTCTTTCCAGTGAAAAGCACTGATCAGCAGGAACTCCTCGTTAACCTGATCATAAAGCTATCCCTTTGCTGAGCCATTTAAAATGTCTCCCCAGGTTCCAAGGCCTGTCATTTCAATCTCTGGGTCATGCCATATTATTTTGTCTTGCCAGCAATGGCATGTAGCTGAAAAAAATTCAGAAAACCTGACCCAAGCCAGAGAAAAGATCTGAGTTTTCATGCCTTCTGGGGTTAATTGTACTGCAAATCAATTTGATGAATACTGTGGATTTCTACCCCCTTCCAACATTTGTAAAAGTGGACCAGAAACTACAATGTACTTGTTAGCTTTTCATGCTCCATCTATCTTTGTTTGCTTAACCCCTTGATCTACAGAGGATGTATCCAAATAGACATCTCCCAGCAATTGGTTACATAAAGGATTCAGTTTGCTCATCCCTCTCAGACTTTTCTGAAGAGGGAAGTAGGCAGCATTACCGCCCTCTGTGGTGTGATAATACATTAAAACCCCTCTTTCATCATCTCATTTATGATTTGAAATTACATTGCACTGTAACATTAGAAGATCCACGATCCACCGAGATAGGCTAATTTTAATGATTAACTGAGGTTAAATTTTACTTCAATGCTCTATTGTCATTATGGAATTAGTATTAACAGTCATGTACTGTGAGCATTCTAATGAGACCAACTATAACTGACAGTACCAAGGAGCAGAAATTCTGTAAACTTAGACTGAGTTGATAACATTTAAAAAAAAAAAACACCCAAGACATCCCCAGTTCAATGCTAGGATGTTTTGGTCCTCTGGCAACGTAAAACCCAATAACATTTTTTCCCTTCCTCTCTCTAGCTGTTTTTAATTGCACCTGGATGAAATTAGCAGAAAGAAAATCAACACTTGTAAAAATGTCTCATTACAGAATGATGGCGGGATATGTCCCTGTAAACTCCAGCAGTTTATTGTACCTCAGCCATAAAATCTTTAATGGCTCCAAGCGTGCCTCTCATGTCTGCTTCAAAAAGCATGTGAGAATAGGTGCGGCATGGGGATGCCAACTGTAAGGATTGTACATCCTTTTATCGGTATTTTTATCCTTCAAAATTACTATGATCAGACTGTTCCATTTTATTATTATTCTGAACCCCATGATACCTCTATTATTCTCTTTTACTCTCTCCTTAAAGACCAGCCCAGATCCTCAGCCAGCATAAAATGGCATTGCTCCATTGACACACACCAGCAGAGGACGTGGTCCAACCTTTTGGTGGCACCCTCTTCCAGCAACAGTAACCTGACTTCAGCTCCCTTTGGGCACTATTGGTGCCATTCATTGTACCGGTTTTCTTTGCCCTTCAATTATAGCCTAATCTGTAATAGTAAAGTTAACGCTCGTTTAGTATACAGTGGTCTGAGAAAGTTCAGCCCCCTCCCAGATAAGCTACAGGAGTGAGCTTGTCATTAGAATGAAGACCCTGAAATACACACGGGAAACAGTTCAATACCTTTACTCTTATTTGCAAATTTATTGTCAAAATAAAAAAGATCATGCATGCCACAACAGAGCAAAGGAGAGAAAGATAACACAGAATGTCCAGCATTTGCATGACTCACATCATCCCTTGCGGGGAGTCCTGGAATAGAGGTGGTGATATCTCAGGTATCAATAGGTGATCTCCTGGTGTTCCCCATGGCACATAGCCCAGGTAACAGCTTTTATAATTTGTTAAACTGATGCCCACTGTATCTTATACAATAAGAGTTTCAGCCCTTTTTTTCTTATCTGTACATAGATTCATAGATTCATAGAAGGTTAGGGTTGGAAGGGACCTCAGGAGGTCATCTAGTCCAACCCCCTGCTTGAAGCAGGACCAATCCCCAATTTTTGCTCCAGATCCCTAAACGGCCCCCTCAAGGATTGAACTCACAACCCTGGGTTTAGCAGGCCAATGCTCAAACCACTGAGCTTGGGGGTCCCCAATTTCTATAGGTTAATCAACCATTTACTTCATACGCATTAGCATTTACATCACTTGGTTGCTATAGCGTTAGTGCGGTTTAATACTTGAGACTTTCAATTATACATATTCCTTAAAACTATGCTAAAATATCAGTAACCCGTGTTTGTGGTTGCTTGCCCCATACCAGACATGTGACTTCTTACACTTGTTCATCACAATCCTTAATCTTGTGACTTAACGGTCATTTCTCTGCCCCCACTTTTGTCAAGCTAGGCCTTGCTTAGGTATGCTAGGCTGTTTTACAGGCCTTAGGCCTGCTGGTCCTTTACTTGTGTTGCAGCATCAATGAATACTCACACACTACTTAGATAGGCTACACTTTGCCTATCACCTTCCCACTCTTCTCTCCCCTTGCAACCTTGATTTTATCCTCTGCTTCAAAGCTTGTCTAGTTCTCTCCTGAATATCCTGGTCCTCTTTGACAATCCAGCTGTCACTTCATCATGTCGTTTGGCTGTTTTTCACTTTTCTGTCATGAGACTTTGATCTACCCATTGGAGCCTCCTATTCGCTGACAGCCATTTATGCCTCATTATATCCTTGGCAGTTTCATTTTTCATTCTGTCTTCTCTAGTTGATCTTCATGATCCTTTTCAAACATTTGTTTTCAACGTTCATTTGACTCTCTACCTTTGTTTTCATGTGTACATGGTTCATGTCCCTGTAGAATCCTTGAGATGATGCCCACCTTGAAAGCCCTTCATTCTTGTACAGTCAGTCTGCCTCTTGTTTTCAAGGCCGTAAAAGCCTCCTGGCCAAAGGTAATGCATTAAGTGACTCAACAGCAACCTAAATTTGATGTTTTCTCAATGAAGTCTAGTCCTTTTCTGCCAAAAGGAAAATCACATGATGGCAGAGAATATAAAAACGGAGAAAATGGGGGACCTTCTGGCACAGGGTAATATAAGAGGAATTCTCTCCTTTCCCCCCAAATTCCTCTCCCCCAAAAGAAAAGCCAAGTGCAGTCTCTGTTGTTACCTCTGCCTGACACATCTTAGCTTGAGGTTCAAGGATTTGCAGCAGAATAGTCAATCTTCTCTATTTCTGGGTCTACCATCAGCAGAATCTCTTTTTGTCTGTATTCCTGTATCTTTCAGGTTTCAGAGTAGCAGCCGTGTTAGTCTGTATTCGCAAAAAGAAAAGGAGGACTTGTGGCACCTTAGAGACTAACCAATTTATTAGAGCATAAGCTTTCGTGAGCTACAGCTCACTTCCTCAGATGCATATCGTGGAAACTGCAGCAGGCTTCCACGATATGCATCTGAGGAAGTGAGCTGTAGCTCACGAAAGCTTATGCTCTAATAAATTGGTTAGTCTCTAAGGTGCCACAAGTCCTCCTTTTCTTTTTGTATCTTTCAGGAATCTCATATGGTTTTATTTCACTGATCTTGAACTGCAGCTTTTACATTCTGAAATTCCTGTTATTTTGTCCAGCAGCTTTATTTAGGACTATGTCTCCACTGCCCTGCAATTCGGCCCATGAGGGCACGAACGGCAGTGTGCACCGAAGTGATACTTGGGGAGGACTACGTTAATGCAAACGAAGGACCTCTAAGTTTGCACCTGCAGCATCCAAATGGGGGAGTTAGAGTATAGCACATTGGTAGTTTCATGGTCTGTGTTCCACAACACAACAGATCTTATCTCAATTTCTTGTCCTTCCTTAGGGTCCAATATTGAACTAAACAATGCATTCCCTTCACCAAAAATTGAAACATTCTATGCACTTGAGGCACTACGGGAGAATTCCACAAAAATATTCAGGCATTGCAATGGCTAACCCCTAAATACCCTGCCATCTAGTGGAATTCATAGCCCAGACTTAGGTATCCAAGCTCCCATACAATGCATGGTGAGATCTGGGTGCCTAAATGGACTGAGGGGGGAGCTGCCTAAACTAGCCAGGAATGAAATGCAGAGGAATGGGGTGGGGCTTTATGGCCCCGGTCCACAAAGGTACCTACGTGCCTAACTCCGATTGAGCTGTGGGCTTCTGGGCACCTATCTCTGCTCAGGATTCTCAGCCATGAACCATCTCCTGGTGTTAGATGGCTAAGTGAGTCAGCCTGTGCCCTGGCAGGCAAAAACCTCAGAGCCTTCTCATATTAAACCAGAGAGAGAAACCCACCACGTTATAGTCAATAGCCCAGCAGTTAGGACAGGGACTTGAACCTGACTCACCTACATCCCAGATGGCTGCCCTAACCACTGGGATATAGAATTTCTCTCTCGCCAGCCGAATGACTATGTAATAATTTATACAAAGTGGAATAGCTTCAACAGGAGAAATGTGAGAAAGACTCACCCCACAGTACACAGAAGTCTGGTGGTGAGGGCACTCCCCTGTAATGGGAGAGATCTGAGTTCCAGTCCCTCCTTCATGTCAGGAAATATAGGGATTTGTCTCTTACTCCTCGAAAAATTCCCAACCTACTCACCCCTGGCTGTCTTTTGTGACAAGTATCAGGTCTTAGACATGATCTGGGCATGCCTATGGGATCATGTCCCAGTGGAAGGATAGGTGGGGGAACTCCTCATTTGAGAATCCTGCTTCAGGGCCACTGCAGCTTTGGCTTCAGCTACAATCAGTTTGTTAACTGTGGGGCAATGTCTGGGGGCTTAGGTGCCTAGGTGGTTAGATGGCACCTGAGAGAGAGAGTTTGAGAATGTCAGTGGCACCTAAATCATGGTCTTAGGTGCTTAAATGGGTGGTGAGGTGCCTAGATACATTTGTGGATCTAGCCCTAAATGCATGTCACTTACCTTCTTCTCAGATTCCCTAATCCCATCTCGTTTCCATACTCCCCCTTATGAAAGCTCTGAAACCCTTTAATGGCAATCCTCATTACCACCACCACATTTACACCACGTTAATCCATAGTTTGCCACAAACTGAAAATCTTCAGGCTCTCAAGCTCTTCTAAAATTCTCTTTTGTGTTTCCTGGCTTGGCTGTTGACGAGCAAACACCTCTGTTCATAATGGATGCACATTGGTGATATGTATTCGAAAGGCACAAGCTAAACTTTCCAAAAATGCTTTCTGATTTTGGGTGCCTGACTGATGATCCCTTGGGTCTGATTGCTGGAGGTGCTGCTGAGCACCCCGAGTCCTATTGACTTAAATTGGGTGCTTCGAGTGGGAGCTCAGCACCTGTGACAATCAGACCAATATATCCCATGTTGGGCACGCAAAACTGAGGCCACGTGTGGAAACAGTGGCCACCTTTACTGAACTTTCTTAAACAGACTGTAGACACAGCCTTAATTTACAGAAAGGACAAGGCCAACCAGACTAGAGGAAAGAAGCCAGATAACAGTGGAGTATACTAAAAACTCAATAATGAAAATGAGCTAAAGGAGGATTTTTTTCTTTATATGGCAGAAAACTTAGTTACAAAAGGTAGTATCTAAAATATATTTATCATGTATTGTCTCTTCTCTTTGAGATCTCAGTTAGCTCTCTGTGACTCAGTAGGCTCACTAATACACAAGCAAATTGACCTGGGGTTCCGGCATGAACTGGCACCTCGTCTGCCAGCATCATAGCAGAATGCATTGTTTGGGATCCATTGATGATATCTGCCAGTGTTTGAAATCAGGTGGGAACTACTGCAGAATTGCTGCCATTAAAACAATAACAATTCAGCCTACTAATGTTTAAAGGTGAACACATGTGTTACTAGGTCAGAAATGTCTACTTTCAGTTCTCCTGTAATCTGGCTAGCCTCTGTCATGGAGAGACACACTGTGATCATGAAGCGGCTGCTACCTTTTTTGGTTCCACCCACACAATTCACCAACTAGTTAACGGCTATGTGATGAGTTAACGATGCCTCTTTCTTTTACAATGTATGCACCCTCCAAAAGCCATCATTCTGGCAGTCCAAGGTAGTAAATATTCCTAGGACCTAGTTTTTGGTGCAGCGGATGGGGCAGCAAAAAAAATGTCTCTTGGAGCAGCCTCCAATCCTTCAGCTACTCATAGCAAGAGACTTCGTCTTAAAACACAAAAGATGGAGCCATTTAGAGCAGTGGTGGGCAAATCTGCATGCGGCCCATCAGGGAGGTGCTGGCCACTGTGTCCCGTAGCTCTCATTGGCCGGGAATGGTGAACCACAGCCACCGAGAGCTGCGGGCAGCCGTTCCTGCGGACGGTCAATGTAAACACTGTCTCTTGGCTCACCAGTGGATTATCCTGACGGGCCGCATACGACCCATGGGCCGCATGCGACCCATGGGCCTCAGGTTGCCACCACTGATTTAGAGTATTTGATCCATTCCTCACTCCCTGCTACATAGACACACACCATAACCAGAAACAGCCCATTCTGCCTCTGATGTTTTAGCTAAGTGATAATGTTCTTCTGCAAATTGCATAACCAGTTTTACGTGTCTCCCTTTTTGTTCCCCGTTGCTTCTTTTGTTCTTGACCCAAAGCCCACTAAAGTCAATGGGAATATTTCCATCCGCTTCAATAGTCAATCCCTTAGGAATCTGAAACCGCCCCTTCCTTAACAATATTTTTAATTGTTCCATTTACCATTTATTGTATAAAACTCTCCCCCCACTCCCGCCCTGCACTCTAAATTTTACAAAGCACAAGCAGGGAGACTAGGTAGGGAGCGTCGAATCGTGGAAGTCAACGAATGGCTACGCAGATGGTGTCAGAGAGCAGGCTTTGGTTTCTTTGACCATGGGATGGTGTTCCATGAAGGAGGAGTGCTGGGCAGAGACGGGCTCCATCTTACGAAGAGAGGGAAAAGCATCTTTGCCAGCAGGCTGGCTAACCTAGTGAGGAGGGCTTTAAACTAGGTTCACCGGGGGAAGGAGACCAAAGCCCTGAGGTAAGTGGGAAAGCGGGATACCGGGAGGAAGCACAGGCAGGAATGTCTGTGAGGGGAGGGCTCCTGCCTCATACTGGCAATGAGGGGCGATCAACAGGTTATCTCAAGTGCTTATATACAAATGCACAAAGCCTTGGAAACAAGCAGGGAGAACTGGAGGTCCTGGTGATGTCAAGGAACTATGACGTGATCGGAATAACAGAGACTTGGTGGGATAACTCATGTGACTGGAGTACTGTCATGGATGGTTATAAACTGTTCAGGAAGGACAGGCAGGGCAGAAAAGGTGGGGGAGTAGCACTGTATGTAAGGGAGCAGTATGACTGCTCAGAGCTCCGGTACGAAACTGCAGAAAAACCTGAGTGTCTCTGGATTAAGTTTAGAAGTGTGTGCAACAGGAGTGATGTAGTGGTGGGAGTCTGCTATAGACCACCGGACCAGGGGGATGAGGTGGATGAGGCTTTCTTCCGGCAGCTCATGGAAGCTACTAGATTGCATGCCCTGATTCTCATGGGTGACTTTAATTTTCCTGATATCTGCTGGGAGAGCAATACAGCGGTGCATAGACAATCCAGGAAGTTTTTGGAAAGCGTAGGGGACAATTTCCTGGCGCAAGTGCTAGAGGAGCCAACTAGGGGGGGTGCTTTTCTTGACCTGCTGCTCACAAACCGGGTAGAATTAGTGGGGGAAGCAAAAGTGGATGGGAATCTGGGAGGCAGTGACCATGAGTTGGTTGAGTTCAGGATCCTGACGCAGGGAACAAAGGTAAGCAGCAGGATACGGACCCTGGACTTCAGGAAAGCAGACTTCGACTCCCTCAGGGAACGGATGGCCAGGATCCCCTGGGGGACTAACTTGAAGGGGAAAGGAGTCCAGGAGAGCTGGCTGTATTTCAAGGAATCCCTGTTGAGGTTACAGGGACAAACCATCCCGATGAGTCGAAAGAATAGTAAATATGGCAGGCGACCAGCTTGGCTTAATGGTGAAATCCTAGCGGATCTTAAACATAAAAAAGAAGCTTACAAGAAGTGGAAGGTTGGACATATGACCAGGGAAGAGTATAAAAATATTGCTCGGGCATGTAGGAATGTTATCAGGAGGGCCAAATCGCACCTGGAGCTGCAGCTAGCCAGAGATGTCAAGAGTAACAAGAAGGGTTTCTTCAGGTATGTTGGCAACAAGAAGAAAGCCAAGGAATGTGTGGGCCCCTTACTGAATGAGGGAGGCAACCTAGTGACAGAGGATGTGGAAAAAGCTAATGTACTCAATGCTTTTTTTGCCTCTGTTTTCACTAACAAGGTCAGCTCCCAGACTGCTGCGCTGGGCATCACAAAATGCGGAAGAGATGGCCAGCCCTCTGTGGTTGTTTGTTTGTGGTTAGGGACTATTTAGAAAAGCTGGACGTGCACAAGTCCATGGGGCCGGACGAGTTGCATCCGAGAGTGCTGAAGGAATTGGCGGCTGTGATTGCAGAGCCACTGGCCATTATCTTTGAAAACTCGTGGCGAACCGGGGAAGTCCCGGATGACTGGAAAAAGGCTAATGTAGTGCCAGTCTTTAAAAAAGGGAAGAAGGAAGATCCTGGGAACTACAGGCCAGTCAGCCTCACCTCAGTCCCTGGAAAAATCATGGAGCAGGTCCTCAAAGAATCAATCCTGAAGCACTTGCATGAGAGGAAAGTGATCAGGAACAGCCAGCATGGATTCACCAAGGGAAGGTCATGCCTGACTAATCTAATCGCCTTTTATGATGAGATTACTGGTTCTGTGGATGAAGGGAAAGCAGTGGATGTATTGTTTCTTGACTTTAGCAAAGCTTTTGACACGGTCTCCCATAGTATTCTTGTCAGCAAGTTAAGGAAGTATGGGCTGGATGAATGCACTATAAGGTGGGTAGAAAGCTGGCTAAATTGTCGGGCTCAACGGGTAGTGATCAATGGCTCCATGTCTAGTTGGCAGCCGGTATCAAGTGGAGTGCCCCAAGGGTCGGTCCTGGGGCCGGTTTTATTCAATATCTTCATAAATGATCTGGAGGATGGTGTGGATTGCACTCTCAGCAAATTTGCGGATGATACTAAACTGGGAGGAGTGGTAGATACGCTGGAGGGGAGGGATAGGATACAGAAGGACCTAGACCAATTGGAAGATTGGGCCAAAAGGAATCTGATGAGGTTCAATAAGGATAAGTGCAGGGTCCTGCACTTAGGACGGAAGAACCCAATGCACAGCTACAGACTAGGGACCGAATGGCTAGGCAGCAGTTCTGCAGAAAAGGACCTAGGGGTGACAGTGGACGAGAAGCTGGATATGAGTCAGCAGTGTGCCCTTGTTGCCAAGAAGGCCAATGGCATTTTGGGATGTATAAGTAGGGGCCTAGCGAGCAGATCGAGGGACGTGATCGTTCCCCTCTATTCGACATTGGTGAGGCCTCATCTGGAGTACTGTGTCCAGTTTTGGGCCCCACACTTCCAGAAGGATGTGGATAAATTGGAGAGAGTCCAGCGAAGGGCAACAAAAATGATTAGGGGACTGGAACACATGAGTTATGAGGAGAGGCTGAGGGAGCTGGGATTGTTTAGCCTGCAGAAGAGAAGAATGAGGGGGGATTTGATAGCTGCTTTCAACTACCTGAAAGGGGGTTCCAAAGAGGATGGCTCTAGACTGTTCTCAATGGTAGCAGATGACAGAACGAGGAGTAATGGTCTCAAGTTGCAGTGGGGGAGGTTTAGATTGGATATTAGGAAAAACTTTTTCACTAAGAGGGTGGTGAAACACTGGAATGCGTTACCTAGGGAGGTGGTAGAATCTCCTTCCTTAGAGGTTTTTAAGGTCAGGCTTGACAAAGCCCTGGCTGGGATGATTTAACTGGGAATTGGTCCTGCTTTGAGCAGGGGGTTGGACTAGATGACCTTCTGGGGTCCCTTCCAACCCTGATATTCTATGATTCTATGACTGAATGGGATTTTGTTCCAACTTCAAAACAACCAGCTGTCTCAAATGGCTTCACTGGCCCTTCTGCTTCTCCCTGCAGTTCTCCTATCTTTTTTTTTCCCCCACAGCAATTTACCCTTCTGAACTTAGGCCTTGTCTACATTAGCTATACTGGCAAACCTCTATGGAGATGCAGCTTATAATGACAAACCAGTTCTTTCGCGGGTACAGCTTATACCGGTTCCCCAAACAAATAAGATATACCAGGAAAAGGACATTTTGGCAGTGTAACTGTGTCTACAATCACATTTTTACTGGCATAGGTATTGAGGGAGTGAATCATGCTGGTAAATGTTTTGGGTGTAGAACAAGCCGCAAATAAATGTATTCACTGGGTCTTCATCCCTTCTCTCTCTTACTTTTTGGAATCTTGGCTGTTCCAGATCCTGGATGCACCACATTCCATGAGGCTTGGCTTTGGAACACCATGGGCACATTTCTTTTTAATTGCTATTGTAATTTTTCATAACACAAATAAAAAATCATGTGACACCCCATCTCTCCAGATCCATCCTGAAACACCAGGGTCTTAACCACACAGGTCAACAGTTCAGAACTAAACGTCATATCCCAGTGTGTATTTATTCAGTGCAGCATTTTATATTATTATTTATTATTTGTAATACAGTAGCATCGACAGGCACCATTGTGCTATGCATGGTCCAGCCACATGCGAGACAGTCCCAGCCCTAGCTTAGAATCCAAATAGACAACACAGACAAATTGTGGGAGAAAAGACGGATGATTATCTGCGGTGTACAGATGGGGAAATGAGCCACAGACAGTGAAATCCTGGCCCCATTGAAGTCAATGGCAAAACTCCCACGGACGTCATGATTTCCCCTTCAGTGATTTGCTTAACCGGTATATTTACTATGTTCATGAACACCCGACACTGTTTTTTTATTATCACAGAATCAAAACGGGCAGAAGAAAACCACACACGTAAATCAAGTTAAACACATGCTTAAATTCTTTGCTGAACAGGAATTAATGTGAGCAAATGCTGTAAATTGAGCACATCCCATGCTGAATTGGGACCACATGGATACTAATTTGCAAGTCATGCAGATTTTGGACTTAGAAAATATGTTCTTGCCCATGTTAATTACAGTACCAGCATAAGAAACTTTAGAAGGAAAAGAAACCATTCGCCTCGATCAGTTTGTCTCCTTTCTTTGTCTGATTCCTAGTTTCTTGCTTTCTTTTTCTTTGCACTGTGGTCAGAAACTCAGCTCCTCTCATATCAATTTTGGTTTTCCTTATTTCAGTTTCCCCTTTCAGAACCAAGATACTGCTATGTTAACTTTTTAACCACTGAAATTCAATGAGAGTTGAGTGTTTAACTCCCTTTGGTCTCTGTCATAAATATAAAGGGAAGGGTAAACCCCTTTGAAATCCCTCCTGGCCAGAGGAAAAATCCTCTTACCTGTAAAGAGTTAAGAAGCTAAAGGTAACCTCGGTGGCACCTGACCAAAATGACCAATGAGGAGACAAGATACTTTCAAAAGCTGGGAGGAGGGAGAAAAACAAAGGGTCTGAGTCTGTCTGTATGATGCTTTTGCCGGGGACAGAACAGGAATGGAGTCTTAGAACTTAGTAAGTAATCTAGCTAGGTATGTGTTAGATTATGATTTCTTTAAATGGCTGAGAAAATAGCTGTGCTGAATAGAATGAATATTCCTGTCTGTGTGTCTTTTGTGTAAATTAAGGTTTTGCCTAGAGGGATTCTCTATGTTTTGAATCTAATTACCCTGTAAGGTATCTACCATCCTGATTTTATAGAGGTGATTCCTTTACTTCTATTAAAAGTCGTCTTGTAAGAAAACTGATTGCTTTTTCATTGTTCTAAGATCCAAGGGTTTGGCTCTGTGGTCACCTATGCAAATTGGTGAAGATTTTTACCAAACCTTCCCCAGGAAGTGGGGTGCAAGGGTTGGGAGGATTTTGGGGTTAAGACGTGTCCAAACTACGTTTCCCAGTAAACCCAGATAAAGTTTGGTGGTGGCAGTGGAAATCCAAGGGTAAAATAATTTTGTACCTTGGGGACGTTTTAACCTAAGCTGGTAAAAGTAAGCTTAGGAGGTTTTCATGTAGGTCCCCACATCTGTACCCTAGAGTTCAGAGTGGGGAAGGAACCTTGACAGTCTCTTTCAAAATCTCAGCTTTAGGCCATAACCTTTTGTTGACTATTTTCTGTCTATTTCCTGTCTCGTGTTCTTTGCCTGTTGGAAGAAGTTTTTTGGACCAGTGTACCTGGCCTCTATAATTTAGGCAAGTCTCTAATTTACTGTAGGTATTTTAAACTTTGGGGTTAATCCTTTATTCTAATAACCTTCTAATTTTCAAGACATTGATCTGGTGCTTTATGCCCATGGCTTTTTGTGTTGCTTTAATTGTTTTTTAAAATGGATTCTGTATGCTTGCAATACGGTTATGCCTTAATACAATACATTAATGTTAAAAAAGATTTGGGGGAGGGGGCTGCAAAAAAAAAATCAATTTCTAACTCACAAGCCCACAGCCTCCCTGTTGGGAAAGTGAAGCTATTCAATTTTTCCAGCCCTGCCTCATAATTTTAAGCTCTGAGTTTGAGATCACTGTCCCCAGTGATTTTTCATCTCCATTTTATCCTCAAAGGATATTTCCCTTTTTTAAAAGTCTACTGACTGGTACTGTATATAGCACTCTTGTGTCGCTCTCTTCAGGATCTTTCACAGTAACAATATTGTTTCCTTTGATTTGTGCTCTTATCCTCCTAACAATTCAGCCCAACTTTCTATTGCTTTTGGCTGGTTACAGTGACTTTGCCAGGAGAAGCAGTAATTCTTTTTCTAGTTAGTGTGCTGCAAAAAGTTCATTGCTGTAGACTAACATGTGACTGTCCACATTCAACGTCCTTTGCCCAATGAGCCTCTAGTATTGGGCTGCCTAATTCCTCATTTCTTGAGCTGCCTCATAAATGTAACAGACCGGGAAATCTCATACGCCATCATCATGGGCATTTATCAAAATATGTTAAGAGACCAGATTTGCACCGTGAAGAAAGCAGTGTCACCGCCTCCAGTCACCTGGAACAATCATGATTGTTGCTAAGCCATTCACTTTCACTTTTTATTTGATTAATGCTGAACTGCCAGTAGAGCACTTTTACTCAGCATACCCTAAAATGGTCTGATCCCAATCCCACTCGAGTGGGTCTGGGCCCCCAACGCTGCAAAGATTGTAGGCCATCTTCACCGCTGGTCCATCAAGTGGAGCTAGACTATGGAGGAATTCAGCCCCGTATGCACAGAAGAGACTTCGTGTGGTTAGAGAGAAATCAGTGTGTGTGAATTAAATACTTTGGACTAGACCCTCAGCCGGTGTAAACTGGTGGCTCCCTCCTGATGTCAATAGGCTGTTGCCCCTTTACACCTGCTTAAGATCTTAAGCGCTCTTTGATTCCAAACCTGTTAAAATGTTCCAAGTCCTCAGCTAACATCTGTACTAGTAACAGTGTCACCTGTTTGAAGATAACAGGACCATCTGCTTGTCAGTGCCATCACCTCACCCTTCCTAGCACCTTGTATCCCAGCCTTTTCGCTTATTCATATGAACATTAATTGTATATTTTCTTCTACTCTTTCAACCTTTCTCCAATTGCTAATGATTTTATAGACTCTTCCCTCCATTTTTTCACTTTTCTTCTGTGGCACTTGCCAGTTGACCATACCTGGCCCATATATTCCTTATCTCTCATCGTCTCTTACTTAGTTTTATTCTGCCCTTTCCTGGCTCACCATTAGTCCTCTCAGAGCTCGGCCTCTCAGCTGACTCACTCCTGCTACTGTTTTTCAGGCCTCAGCATGACAGCTGCCTGAAAAAATGCAGGAAAAAAAAGTGAGCGAATGCTCTTCAAAACATCTTTGCACATTGAAACGTCAGATTTTCAAAACAAAAACCAAAAAGCAAACCCAGATCTCTCTCTAGAAGCTGGTAGAAAAAACAGTGTTTTTAATTAAGATTTTTCATTGAAAAATCATTTTAACAGAAAATTCCCAACCCTCTCGCTGTCTATGTACATGAGGCATTTTTCCCGGTGAGGAAGGGAACAGCTAATCTGCACCAACACAAATTCCACATGCAGGATTTTTAGGAAAAAGAGAGAGAAACAATGTAGCCAATCAGGAGGACGTGGGAAAGTTAGGGAAACAGAATGTAATTACCTGATTTGGAATTTTAAAGGATACTGGAGAACTTTTACCCTTATGTAAAAGCCCTAGGAGACCTTTGATGACTGCAAGTGTATAAGACTTCTGTTATGTTTCACCCACAAGATGACACCTCTACCAACAAAATGTCCATTAGCAGTATGTTGGGGAATTGGGTTAGCACTGATGAATAGGGACCATGTCTGAATCATTGACACCACTTTCTGTGTCACCTACTTTGTTTTTTGGAGGACTCCTGCCCCAATTCTAAACAGCCCCAGCTCCACGGAAACTTTCCTGAATAATTGATCAGCTCCATTATGCAATGATGTGATCATATCAACTGGAGTGAAGTAGTATAAGGCCCACTATGATGATCTGGATCTTAATGCCTGTATCAGCAGAAAAGAAAGAAACCCAGGAGTCTAACAGAGGTATGGAAATTCAAGGGGAAAGATGCAAAGGAAATGAAGTATATTTTCAGACCAATGATTGCAGCTCCAATTGTTGCAGCTTGTGGGGGGCCAGAAAGGAGCACAATGGGAATAAAAAGCTAGAACAGTGTGAACAAAAGAAGAGATTGACTGTTTTCACATAGCCATTCAGAGAAAGAAAGAAGCAGAAGAGAAACAGAAAACATCGTAGAGGAGTGGGAATGATTAAAAGGGCTACAGCAGAGAAAAAAAGAAGTACAAATATTTGATAACAACTGCTGAGGTAGGAGATGGAACAAACGGAAATAAAGACAAAGGAAGATCAGAACTCATAAAGTACTTAAGAAACAAGCAACCAGGCAGTGTATCTTTGGGGTTATTGTGGAATAGGTAAAGGAAAGTTGGCGATAAATGAGGATGATATCGCACTGAGCTAGACATAATTCTTTCATGCAGCATTCAGCTTCTCCTTTGAATGCTGCATCCCCAAGATAAGGATAAACTTTCCAGAAAAATGGGGAAAGGAGAAAGCAATGGTGGAAGTGCTAATGGTTTTCTGAGAGGTGGTAACAACACAATTAGAACTCTTAGCAGGCACTACAAAACAAAGAAGTTCATGTTTGGGCCAACCCAAGTAAATGGGAAGATGACCACTGACTTCAATGGATCATACCATGGGATAACATACAGTCACTGATGGCAGAAAATTACTGAATGATTCTCAGTTGTCTGATTAACTGTTAGAGGCTGGGCTGGGTGCATGTTGCTAGTTACCTAATGTAGCAAAATCCCTACAATCAAGCTATCCCAAAGAGCTATAGACCAAGGAAGCACAGTAAGTAAATGAGCAGAAAAACCAGGAAGATTGTTTGTTTGTTTTTAAACCAAAAGTCCCCGGAAAAATCATGGAGCATGTCCTCAAGGAATCAATTCTGAAGCACTTAGATGAGAGGAAAGTGATCAGGAACAGTCAGCATGGATTCACCAAGGGCAAGTCATGCCTGACTAATCTAATTGCCTTCTATGATGGGATAACTGGTTCTGTGGATGAAGGGAAAGCAGTGGACGTGTTATTCCTCGACTTTAGCAAAGCTTTTGACACTGTCTCCCACAGTATTCTTGTCAGCAAGTTAAAGAAGTATGGGCTGGATGGATGCACTACAAGGTGGGAGGAAAGTTGGCTAGATTGTCGGGCTCAACGGGTAGTGATCAATGGCTCCATGTCTAGTTGGCAGCCGGTATCTAGTGGAGTGCCCCAAGGGTCAGTTCTCAGGCAGTTTTGTTCAATATCTTCATTAATGATCTGGAGGATGGTGTGGATTGCACCCTCAGCAAGTATGCAGATGACACTAAACTGGGAGGAGTGGTAGATACGCTGGAGGGTAGGGATAGGATACAGAGGGACCTAGACAAATTGGAGGATTGGGCCAAAAGAAATCTGATGAGGTTCAACAAGGACAAGTGCAGAGTCCTGCACTTAGGACGGAAGAATCCAATGCACCGCTACAGACGAGGGACCGAATGGCTAGGCAGCAGTTCTGCAGAGAAGGACCTAGGGGTGACAGTGGACGAGAAGCTGGATATGAGTCAACAGTGTGCCCTTGTTGCCAAGAGGGCCAATGGCATTTTGGGGTGTATAAGTAGGGGCATTGCCAGCAGATCGAGGGACGTGATTGTTCCCCTCTATTTGACATTGGTGAGGCCTCATCTGGAGTACTGTGTCCAGTTTTGGGCCCCACACTACAAGAAGGATGTGGAGAAATTGGAGAGAGTCCAGCGAAGGGCAACAAAAATGATTAGGGGACTGGAACACATGAGTTATGAGGAGAGGCTGAGGGAACTGGGATTGTTTAGTCTACAGAAGAGAAGAATGAGGGAGGATTTGATAGCTGCTTTTAACTACCTGAAAGGTGGATCCAAAGAGGATGGATCTAGACTATTCTCAGTGATAGCAAATGACAGGACAAGGAATTAATGGTCTCAAGTTGCAGTGGGGGAGGTTTAGGTTGGATATTAGGAAAAACTTTTTCACTAGAAGGGTGGTGAAACACTGGAATGCGTTACCTAGGGAGGTGGTGGAATCCCCTTCCTTAGAAGTTTTTAAGGTCAGGCTTGACAAAGCCCTGGCTGGGATAATTTAGTCGGGATTGGTCCTGTTCTGGGCAGGGGGTTGGACTAGATGGCCTCCAGAGGTCCCTTCCAACTCTGTTATTCTATGATTCAAATGTTTGATGGAACAGAGGACTAGCGAGTGGCTAATATGACTACATTTTGCATAAGACTCAAAACATTTAGAAAAAAGAACAGGAGTACTTGTGGCAGTACTCCTGTTCTTTTTGCAGATACTGACTAACACGGCTGCTCCAAAAAAACCATTTAGAGAGTCTCTTAGAATGAAATCCTGGCCCCACTGAAATCAATGGTGGTTTTGCCATTGACTTTAATGGAGCCAGGATTTCACCCCTAGATGGTGTGTGTGATATGCCTGAAGTATGCACTGTTCTGAAGGAAACAACAATTCCCATAAACACTTTGTGTTAATAAAAAATTTCCAAAGCTAAAGGCTTCCGTTGGCACATATTGGCATAGCTCTATTGGCTCCAGTGAATTCACACCAGTTGAAGGTCTGGCTCCAGAGCGTTAGGGTATGGCTATCAAATAGTCCATATGTTGTTCAGTCTGGTTTCCTTGACATACAAGATGGCGTACACTAACAAAGGCAGTAGTGGCTGTAAGCAGTGTTAATTGGCCCAAGTCGGATGGCTAGATACATTTTTAAATCATTGGGCAGCTTTTCAGAGAGTACATTTTCTAGCTAGAGTTTTGAAGCCTTATAATAAAATACAGTGCCCTAGGGTTTCATAAGGGCCTTACTTGTGGATGGCTAATAATAATACTTTAATATATTATAGTACCTTTCATTCATATACCTGAAAGGCTTTACAAATATTAGTTAACTGAGCTCTATGGCTCTCCAGTGTGGTAGGTTATTGTAAGTGATTGTCCAAAGTTAAACAAATAGTTAGTGGAAGGGTCAGGAATAGTGTGGGAAACATTAAGATGTTGCTCTCCCACTTAAAAATAAAAAATAAAAAATTAAATGCCTTAAAAGGAACAGACTCCAGTCTGGAATAGTTTAAAAAAAAATCGTACCCAGTATTTTTTTAAAATGAGTTCCTCTTTAAACGTTGGATCCCAAACAATAAAAAGTTAGTGGAGTTTTGCCATTCATTTCAATAGGAGCAGGCCTGGTAACTTTTCTCATTTCCTGATTGAAACACCTTGAAAGTCTTTTTTGGGGTTGTGACCAGGTGCCTGGATGAGCCACACTGGGAATGCTACACTCAGGGGAGACAATCCCCCCAAATTGGTGGTTTATTCTACAATTAGATTCACCGAGCCAGTAACAAAGGAGTTTCTGCAGTACCCCACTGGTTAACAAGAAGGCAACACAGTCCTGTATAGGCATTCGAGTCCTTGGCTCTCACCCAGATGAACAGGTCTAATATAGTGAGAGGTTATTGAAAACCCATTTCACCATATCTGAGATTCCAAAGGATCAGACACTCACCCTCATGTCAATATGTATCTCAGATCCTACCCAAATATCATGTTCTCAGCCAATATTTAGTAAACTAACTAAAGGCGTATTAATAATAATAAAAAATGGCTAATAGATCATATACATACAAATGATCACAAAGTCTTTATATCAGGTTTATAGCAGTGATGGAATAGACTGCTGGCTTGCCAAAGTCTCTCTGGTAACTTCTAAAAGCTTGGGAGGTCCTCAGTCCATAGTTCAAGATACTCCTTTTGGTTGTAAACCCATGAGCCAGAGAATTTGGAGCAGAAAAGAAGCAAAATGGAGGGGTCTTTTATATCCTTTGCCATGTGGATGGAAATTTACTGTCCCAAACAAAGCCCACAACCTGTGTATGGAAAGTTACTGGCCCAAAATGGAGTCCTGGACCACATGCCCCTACATGTTTTGCTAAATCACAGGGGGTGGCCATTGGTTCCTTGCTGTGTGAGGCATCCGTAGGAAGATCTACTGAGCAGGATGAGTTTCTTCAATGGCCCATTTTGAGAGTGGAGTGTCCTTAATGGGCCATCAACACATAGCTGTCTAGCCCTGATGTAAATATATATGGGGGGTGGGGGGGTCACCCATGGAATACAACAGTTGAGATACAGCTACATGGCCAATATTCATAACCTCAGATATAAAGATGATATATGCATATAAACAGGATAATCATACTTAGCCATTCATAACTTTTCTCTTGATACCTTACATGACATAAAAAGAAAAGGAGTACTTGTGCCACCTTAGAGACTAACCAATTTATTTGAGCATAAGCTTTCGTGAGCTACAGCTCACTTCATCGGATGCATACTGTGGAAACTGCAGAAGACATTATATACACAGAGACCAAGAAACAATACCTCCTCCCACCCCACTCTCCTGCTGATAATAGCTTATCTAAAGTGATCACTCTCCTTACAATGTGTATGATAATCAAGTTTGGCCATTTCCAGCACAAATCCAGGTTTTCTCACCCCCCCCCCCCAACACAAACACTGGCGGTAGAGAAGGATGTCCAGTTACTGAGTATAGATGTGCAGGCGGCTACAGATTTGCTGTGTTTACGATTCATATTTAGACACACACACTTACACTTTGTTGGGGCACTGCCCCAACACCCTGTGTACATAAGCCACTACTATTGACACTACAATTTTCATAGACTATCAGTAATAGTTCACAAGTGACCCAGGTACCTTTGCCTGCCCCTTTCCGAGGTCTCAGCAGCTGTCCTGAACGAACTAGCATCTTCAAAGGGCTCTTCCCAGGGACGGATCTAAAGCCCATCAAAGTCAATAGGAGTCTTTTAATTGATTTCAACAGGCTTTGGATCAGGCCCTTCAAATGTATGAAGGAACTGGGCTTAGTCTTTTAAAATAGTTTCCAATGAATGTCAGACTGACTGATGATTTCTGTTCTGCATGTAAAAACTCATTGCAAATAATGTCTGTGAGACCCTTTTCTAAACTGAGCAAACTTGCCTAGTTTTCATTTTCATTCTCTCTACTTTTCATAGATGTATGTTATTTGGATCCCGCACTTGGGTAATTTGAAGAGCCTCTTCATAAATATTTCTTGCATCACCCCTACACTTTTCTATCACTCATCCTTGCTCCCTCAAGATACTCACTCATTCAAGCAAAAGAGTTCATTAAAGAGAGGCCTCTTCGGGGAGGTGCCATTTCACCATTTGCCCTCATTGCTTCTCGGGATGTTACGGACTCACAAGCCAAATATTAAAGGACTAGCTCTGGCTGAAAACTGTGACGCTGAAAAGTTAAAATAAAATTGAAAATGTGCCCAATTTGCACCAGAAGGGAGCCTCTGTAATCTATTTTGTTGGAAAACAGCATCCAATCAGCAGTACACATATGGTGCAAGTGTTTGTAGCCTGGCAAGCAGAGCCACTCCACTCTCATCCAAGTTTGCAACAAACAGAATGGTCCATCTGTGAACTAAGCCCTTGTTGGTTTTTTGTAATAAGTCGCAGTGGTTCAGGGAGACAGTGCAGACGGCATGATCAGATTTATAGCATTTCCACTATCTGCTTCTCATTAATATTGATTTTTGCATATTTCATCTCTTACTGCAGACATGGTGCTGAAAATTCCTCTCTTCTGTTTCCAGCCTCTCATGAATGAGAGAGAGATTTGCTTTATTTATCCGAAGCAAAGCAGTTGTTGCTCCTCTACATAATTCATTACTGCTTATCACACAATTACTTTATTAGGGGGTACTACTAAACAATTGCTTAAAGTTTATCAGCAAATTCTAGTATTATGAAAATAATGTCTTGAGTCAGAATTACATTTACTAAGTCAAATCATTTACATATTGATAATTTTTTAGACTTCAAATCATGTTTAACTTTTGCACCTTATAATGCAATGTAATTAATATTAGTGTTGTTGATCCTAGGGAAATGACATATGGAATGTGTATGAATACTGCATCCCTGTTTCACACCAAGAGGTGCTCGCGTCCTTATTGCCAATCTGAAGTGATCAACATTCACAAATCATCCTCCCGCCTCCGAAAAAATCATGAGATTGGCTTGAAATTACAATGTTGGGTTCTTCTTATTTGCCTTCTAGTTTTTCAGCCTTTAAGATGCACGCAGGTCAGGTTTTCAAGCTTTTCTCTGCAACCACAAGTGCTAAAAAGATACTTAAAATCTAATAAAATCGGAAAGTCTCATTTAATCACCTGACTCCATGAGCTGGGACCGGAGGGATAGATCCTCAGCTGGTATAAATGCTCATAGCTCCATTTACTTCACTGAAGCTATGCTAATTTACACCTGCTAAGGATCTGCTTCTGAGAAAAACATCAGTATCATGAGACTCATGATAAATTGCAAGAGTTGATCACACTGTCTCACCATGTCAGGTTTAAGACATACTAATAGGGTGGAGAAGTTTGTGCTGTATCTTCCCGTGCTACACTTGTTCTGTGAGTAAATAAAAGATGTTAGCGTTTCCAATCTGGTAGTCAGGCACTTGTCATAAGAAAAAAAAAATCACTTAAAAATCTACACATTAGAGGTTCAGACATGAGAGGTACTAAACATTCTCAGCTCCCATTGACTTTAATGGCACCCAGCCTCTTCGGACTCAATCCTTCAGCCAATTCTCCATGATTTATACTGGTGTAACTCTACTGATTTCAGTACAGTTACTCCTGAGTTACTCCTGTGAAAGTGAGAGGTGAAACAAGCCCATGAACAATGCCACTAGACTTCAAGTCAAGTAAAAAAGTTTTCACATGGGACATTATTGTCTTTATCAAATATCCCAGAAATTCCACTTTAAAGCTGGTCTGCAAGGGAGTAAAATATGTTTGTGCCTTCTCCCCTATTCCTATCCTCTTCTTTATGATGTTTGAAGAGCAATTGAATGGTATTTCTTTTTTAAAAAATTGCCTCTTTACATTAGAAACACAGACATTTCTTTACATCAGAAACACAAGGCAACAAAAATTATTAGGAATATGGAACGGCTTCCGTATGAGGAGAGATTATTAAGACTGGGACTTTTCAGCTTGGAAAAGAGATGGCTAAGGGGAGATATGATTGAGGTTTATAAAATCATGACTGGGGTAGAGAAAGTAGATAAGGAAGTGTTGTTTACTACTTCTCATAACACAAGAGCTAGGGGTCACCAAATGCAATTCATAGGCAGCAGGTTTAAAACAAATAAAAGGAAGTATTTCTTCACACAACACATAGTCAATCTGTGGAACTCCTTGCCAGAGGATGTTGTGAAGGCCAAGACCATAAAAGGGTTGAAAAAAAAACTAGATACATTCATGGAGGATAGGTCCATCAATGGCTATTAACCGGGATGGGCAGGAATGGTGTCCCTAGCCTCTGTTTGCCTGAAGCTGGGAATGAGCGACAAGGGATGGATCACTTGGTGATTACCTGTTCTGTTCATTCCCTCTGGGGCACCTGGCATTGGCCACTGTCGGAAGACAGGATACTGGGCTAGATGGACCCTTGGTCTGACCCAGTAGGGCCATTCTTATGACTACCCTGACTTCTATGTATGACTGGAGAACTCCTAGCATTATGACATCACTGATATCAACCAACTAAAACCAGACTGATTGAGATTGGAAATGATTTTTATTTAACATTTAAAAATCTTCTTGTTTTTGTTAATGTCTACTTAATGCAAATGGCCTAAAATCTGTTGGGAGAAAAGATCAGGCTGTTATCAATTCAGCATCCCTTACCACTTCAGGGATGGGGTGAGAAAGCTCCCAGTACACATCTCAGATGCCCCAAGAAGATCTGCATCAATGCCAGGGAAGGCCAGAAGCATTCCTGCCATTTCTATCATAAAAAAGAAGCAGGAGGTGGCAGTACCCTTCCAAGAAACCTTAAGAAACCAACCCTCCCCCCCTAAAATAAAATCAATTTTCAGTCCTTTAGACAACAAAGATAAATGAAGTATTCCCTCCTTTGTAGGTCACCTTTAGTCAAATATACAAATGAGTACCTATTTAGTTGCAACTCACTAGGAGTGCCATTGTGCCCTTAGACACAGCTAGACGAGGGTGGCGAACAAGCTGAATGACCCCCAGGGTGGCCCAAGGAGACATTGTGACCCCAAGAACCACAATTCCTCCCTAGTGCTAGAGGAAAATAATTTACTGCAGCCTTGAAAAAGTTGCAGCTTAGTTCCTCTTTGCACCCAGTTGTGTCCCCTGGTTGGTGAGCGTAGGGGTAGCTATGGCTGTAGCCACATTCAGCTTCACCCTGTCCCCACTTCACCTACTTGAATGGTGGAGACATTGACCCTGCCAGCTAGCTCTTACTCACCCTTACCCCATGTATGGCTAAGTTAGGCTTAGGGACAGTCTAGCCCTGTGTCAGGGTATGTCTACACTATAGAGACTATGGGCTTGTCTACACCTGAAATGCTACAGTGGCACAATTGCAGAGACAACACTACCTACGCCAATGGGAGGGGTTCTCCCATTGATGTAGTTAATCCACGTCCCTGAGAGGTGGCAGGAAGCTAAGAATTCTCCCGTCGACCTAGCCCTGTCTACATCAGGGGTTTGGTTGGCTTCATTATGCCGCTCAGAGGTATTATGCCATTTCACACCCCTGAGTGATGTAGGTGGTTTGACCTATCTTTTTAGTGTAGACCAGGCCAAAACTGACAGCTATGTATAAAACTGCCAAAACTGACAGCCCCATAGTATAGATGCAGCCTACACCTACAAAAGGGTTTTCTGTTGGTGTAGGAACAGCACCTCCTGAAATGACATTAGCTATGACCAGCTATGTCACCAGCATAGCGCCATCCATAGCGGAGGTTAGGGCTGTAGAGCTACATCAGACAAGGGGATGATTTTTTTCACTTCCCTGACCAACACAGCTACACCAATATAACTTCAGAGTAGACCAGGCCTCAGTAACATTCTTGATTTTTCTAGCTAATTTGGTTTCAGAATAGCAGCCATGTTAGTCTGTATTCGCAAAAAGAAAAGGAGGACTTGTGGCACCTTAGAGACTAACCAATTTATTTGAGCATAAGCTTTCGTGAGCTACAGCTCACTTCATCGGATGCATAAAAGTGGAAATGCAGCGAGGATGTTTTTATACACACAGACCATGAAAAAATGGGTGTTTATCACTTCAAAAGGTTTTCTCTCCCCACCCCACTCTCCTGCTGGTAATAGCTTATATAAAGTGATCATTCTCCTTACAATGTGTATGATAATCAAGGTGGGCCATTTCCAGCACAAATCCAGGTTTTCTCTCCCCCAACCCCACTCTCCTGCTGGTAATAGCTTATCTAGCTAATTTGTTCTTGTGTCTGTGATTATTACAGCTTTGAAAATAATTGACATGATTAGATTGAGAAAGGCCACACAACCAAATGCCTTGTAATGGCTTAGTTTTACATCTAATATAATGCCTTCTGTGCACTGGAACATCCCTCCCAGCTATCTGTCTTCCTAATGCAGCCTAAATGCTGTTTAACATTTTCACTGTATCCCCTTCATCCTCTTACTGACAATAGACCTACGCACGTTGATTTTGTGACATTTACTCAAGCCAGGTCTACATTAAACTTACATCAGTATAACTTCATTGCTTAGGGGTGTGTGAAAAATCCACACCCCTGAATGACATAGTTATACTGACCTAATTCCCAGTGGAGACAGTGCTATGTTGATGGGAGAGTTTCTCCCATCAACACAGCTACTGCCCCTTATAGAGGCAGACTAACTAGGCTGATGGGAAATGCTCTCCTGTTGGCAGAGTAGCGTCTTCACTAGAGCTGTACACCGGCACTGGTAAAGCTCTGCTCCTGCAGCTTTTTCAGAGCGGACCAGCCCTGTGGCCAAAGGACCGAACTAGGTTTTTTTTTTTTTAAAAAAATCCCCTTTCAGTAAGTGATCTGCTGTTTAAAATGGGGCCTTTCCATACCAGATAATGTATTTACTGGCCATTCATTTGTCCACAGCACAAGTCAAGGGGGCTTGTTGGGCAGTACATTTACTGTCTCCCCACATTTGATACAGCCAATTTGGCATTCAGTACTTTCTAATGCAAAAACTGATGATTAGGAAATTCTGCCAAGAACATCTGGTGACTGAAGATTGGAATTCCAGTACTGACACCCTTTCATCTGCTGGATTATTTGTACAATTCTTAGAAAATAAAATTATCAATAGTTTTCATGGACGTTGTCTGTGCTCATTGCTTCGCTAACAAGAAGAACTTGAAATTGGAATGATTGATTGGTTACAGAGCACGCTGTAATCAATATGGCCCATTCGAATGAATATTGCAGTTTTAAAATTATTTAGAAGTGACTTGGTTATTTAGTATTTAGAGTCAGTAAAACGATTAAGATCAACTCTGTAATTTGCTAACAATGGAAATATTGCCTCATTTTGTGGTCTTTGTTTCAATTTATGCTTATGCAGCTCAATTTCTGTATTTGCTTTTGCTGTTTGTTACATGAAAAAGAGGGTCACATTTTTTTGTGTTTTGTAGAGTAAGATTGAGGAGGCTTTGTCCTTGAGTGAAACTTGCAATAAAAGCCTAATCTGCAGCTGAAAAACTTATTTTTCCTCTTACTGGCAGACACATAAAAAGAAAGCAATATAACTTTGTGTTACATTGTAATTGTAAGTAACACCAGACAGCTGTACGAGCTATTACAGGCTAGTATGGTTTACCAGATCTTCCATGGTGGCCTTATGAGAGAATTTAAAGTATATATATTTTTTAAATGTTTCTCATCCTTATAGTAGCAAAGAAACCATTCTGTATGTGCATTTCTTCTTAGTGTATGCACAACATGCCTCAGGTGGCATGTGACCAGGATTAATCACCAAATTTGGTCTGCTGGTTGGATCATTAACTTCCCTGGTCCAGGCCAGATGCTGATGAGGAGTGTGACATAAATGTGCACTGATGCACCGTTTTACTAAATCTGTCTAGGGATTATTCCCATCTCAGTTGTCAACTGCATGTCGGCTGGGTGTTATCTCGGAAGCCTAATGACAAGAATTTAAATAAGAACTTTATTAATTATTTCAGTGCTGATTATTTTAGCAGAAACATCTAGTTACTCAGGGATTGTAAGCAAAGCATGTGACTGTGAATGGGCCTTGAGTAGACCATCACCATGTTTACACAGTAATCTGACCGCTAAGTAACCCAAAAGGATGGCATTTTGATTACAAACATTTTCTAAGAATTATAGAAGAGCTTTGGCAATGTACTCAGAGATTAAATCTATGAGTGGGACCCAGATGTTGGTTCTGTTCAAGAATAGGGCCCCGTTAAATGAATTATCTGCTCCTGTTTTCCAATAAGAAGTAGTATGGATCCAGTTGATAGATTTCACGGGCTTGTTACTGCCTATATACTTGTAGCACATTATGAATTGTGCTGCAGCTGAATGTGAGTTCTGCTGCAGGAATATTGGATTAGGGTTGCACTTTATGGTTTAAAATGCACCAACTACAAATTGGAATTGTACTGTATGATAGTTTGTTATACACTATCAGCTCCCCCACATTAGTTAGTGCCTCAACACAGCTGCCCTCTATGCAGATTAAGAGAAATGCTACCCACCTGCCTCAGAGGGTGGAAGAACTTGATGGGGCCTCTGGTGAAAGGGGACAACCCCAGCAACACAGGAGGGAGACACTTGCTCAGGGACACCAGGTAGCTCCTCACCCTCCCACCCCAGGAATGTCTGGCACCCATTGGCTGGCTGTGGGGAGTGGGGCTGATTGGCCAGCATTTCCCAGCTCCAGGATTCAACTTGGAACAGGGGCCACATGGCGCATTTTTCAGTTCCATTCCAGCAGCCCCACTCTACCCACCCTGAAGTGGGAATGGGAATCTCGCCTGACAGATGATGTGGGTTTAGCCAATTAGGGGTCAAGAATGGTTTCTTTTCTCCCAGAGGCCAATGGGTAGAAGATTTAGGAGTTTTTTTGCCTTCATCACAGCACCTTCAAGCCACAATGAGTTAAGTAAGAATGTGCTTAGCACCTAACTGAGCTACTAAGTGAGTTGTTAATTTATCACAACTCGAGGAAGGTGCAGTTAAAAAGGATAAATTAAATGGTTCAGAGAGATAAAAGACCTAGGATTTTGGTGATGGGCCTTGGACTCATGGGAGAGGGTGAGACCTTGTGGCCCCCACAGGTCAATGTCCCCACCCTTCTGCACACTCTGTCCCACTCACAGTGGCAGGGGTGGGGGAGCTGGCAGGATTCAGAGAGAGAGCTCTTGGGGGATAGGCAAAGGAAAGCCTACCCTGAGTTATGGGTTATATGGTAGGATCCTTGTAAACCCATGCTGGAACCAATTAAATGTCTGGTGTAGAAGTGTATGGGTGTGGGCGGGAGCACCGCTCCTCTGTGTTAAAGTTTAATAGAGGTTGTAGCCTTTCACTTAATATACATGTGTCTGTCCTCAGTTCACTGCTGTGTCTGCATCAATTTACCATCATAGAGATGAGATCAAAGAGGCAAAAGTTTTCATGTAGATTCAGCTAGTATAATCGACCACCATTGCAGTAAGATAGGCTCACAGATGAATCCTACAATGAACTAGAATGGACTTCAAGAGGTCATCTAGTCCAGACCTGTGCACTCAAGGCAGGACTAAGTATTATCTAGACCATCTCTGACAGATGTTTGTCCAAACTGCTCTTAAAAATCCCCAATGATGGAGATTCCACAACCTCCCTAGGCAATTTATTCCAGTGCTTAACCACTCTGAGAGTTAGGAAGTTTTTCCTAATGTCCAACCTAAACCACCCTTGCTGCAATTTAAGCCCATTGCTTCTTGTCCTATCCTCAGAGGTTAAGAAGAACAATTTTTCTCCCTCCTCCTTGTAGCAGCCTTTCATGTACTTGAAAACTGTTATCATGTCCCCTCTCAGTCTTCTCTTCTCCAGACTAAACAAACCCAATTTTGTCAACCTTCCCTCATAGGTCATGTTTTCTAGACCTTTAATCATTCTTGTTGCTCCTCTCTGGAGTTTCTCCAATTTGTCCACATCTTTCCTGAAATGTGGTGGCCAGAACTAGACACAGTACTTCACTTGAGGCCTTATCAATGCAAAGTAGAGTGGAAGAATTACTTCTCATGTTTTGCTTACAACACTCCTGCTAATACACCCTTTTTTGCAACAGCATTACACTGTTGACTCATATTTAGCTTGTGATCCACTATGACCCCCAGATCCGTTTCCGCAGTACTCCTTCCTAGGCAGTCATTTCCCTTTTTGTATGTATGCAACTGATGGTTCGTTCTTAAGTAGAGTACTTTGCATTTGTCCTTACTGAATTTCATCCTATTTACTTCAGACCATTTCTCCAGTTTGTCCTGATCATTTTGAATTTTAATCCTATCCTCCATAGCACTTGCAACCCCTCCCAGCTTGGTATCATCTGCAAACTTTATAAGTGTACTCTCTGCACTACATAAGTACTAGCATAAGCAAAGGATTCCTTTGATTACAAGAGGCACTTTCAGTAAGAGTCCCTTTTCAGAAAGACAGCATATAACAATACAACTCTGATGTTTTGTCCACCCTTTTCGTCTTTAACAGTACTATAGAATACTTTAACCTGCAACAACTGCAATCTGTGCCAGAGCTCCAGAGTAGCACAAGAAGAAATAGAAGACTGGATTAGGTGTGTCTCTAGCTCACTAAGATGCAGGTGTATGACATCCCATTTCAATTTTCTGCTGTCATAAGGCTTTTTAGTGCTGAAGTTTGTCAATTAGTTGTCAATCTGCTGCCCAGAGAGCAAATTCCAGGCAAGCCTTTTGATCACTGTCAGAGGAGGGTGTGTGTGCATATGTGTGTGTTCTCTAGCACGTAGACATGTGGTATCTTTTGAAATTTGTGTAGGCGCTTCCTACCTGCTGTGTCTCATTTCAGAACCCAGTGTTGGCACACGGAACCCTGATGTTGGTTCTTTCAACTATGCACCATGGTGCATCAAATTTGCAGCTAAAAAAACGTTACCCCACACTGTAAATTGGTGCTTGTCTGACTGTGAAAACTTGTAATGTCTTCTTTGATATTTTAGGCTCTTTGTTAGTGTGTGACAACTGGTAGCTTTTTTTAAGCCCAGCTGGTGAGCTTTTCTAGACATTGTTCAGCACTCATTGTTTCTCCCAAGAGACTACTGAATTGCTCTCCTGCAGAGCCTGAGGCCAGTGGGAGGAATTGGAGAAATAATACAATGCTAAATTGTAACAGGAGCATTTCAGTGACTTCTTATTTTCCCTCCCACAGTGAGTGAAAATTAACTTCAGAAGTTCCCCTACCTACCATTTTGTTTGTTGGGTGATTCCCTACACTGCCTGATCAGTCATCACAGACTCCTACTTCAGTGGCTTGATTTTCAAGCTTGCTTAGCAACCAGCATTTTCCATTGGTCAGTCCTAGAGCTCATTGAAAATAAGGGAAATATTTTAGAAAAAATTCAAAAGATCAAAAAATGAGTAAAAAAAAAATTTGACCAGGTTTAACAGAGGAAATGTCTCACAAAAATGTCATTGATTTTTTTTCCTGATTTTTAAAATTGTTTTGTCAACATTTCAAAATTTGAAATGTTTTGATTAAATCTAGTCAGCACATTTGAAAATCAGGTCACTTATATAGCTGCCAAAATAAGGATTTAGGAGCCTAATTTGAGGCTCACATTTTTGACAATCTTGGCCAAGGTTGCTAAAGTACCCTAAGCTTCTTTGGAATCAGTTGTTCGTGGGCGACAGAAAGATCTTTGTGATAAAAAAATAAATATGGTTGGCATCAAGATGACAAGATGGGGCTACTATCATTTACTGAGATGATGGGTGTGGCTGTGTTAGATTGTCCTTATTTGCGCACTGAAATGCCTTTTCTGTTCTGTGGAACTGAGTTTTAGAACAGGGAGCAATAGGGCAGGATAAGGTTGCTAAACTGGTAACTCCTGAAGTTTTCTTTGGTCATAGAGGTCCCTTCTTAATCAGAAAGGTCCCTGTTGGCCTTAAAATCTGTGAATTTTCTTGCCGTATGGAGACCACCTTGCGCTTCATACAGACGAAGTGGTTTTTATCCCCAGGGAATAGAATCACAGGGTTAGAAGGGACCTCAAAGGTCATCTAGTCTAACCCCCTGCTGAGATGCAGGATTTGTTGTATCTAAGCCATCCAGGACAGATGGCTCTCCAGCCTCCTTTTGAAAACTTCCAGTGAAGGAGCTCCCACAACATCCCTAGGCAGTTTGTTCCATTGTCCCACTGGTCTTACACTTAGGAAGTTTTTCCTGAGATTTAATCTAAATCTGCTGTGCTGTTTGAACCCACTGCCTCTTGTCCTGCCCTCTGTGGCAAGCGAGAACAACTTTTCTCCATCTTTTTATGGCAGTCTTTTTGAAGACGGCTATCCTATCTCCTCTTTTCCAAACTAAACACACACAGTTCCTTCAGCCTTTGCTCATATGGCTTACCTTCCATGCCTTTGATCATCTGTGTCGCTTGTTTCCAATTTCTCTGCATCCTTTCTATACATTGGTGACCAACATTGGACACAGTACACCAGCTGAAGCCTAACCAGCACTTAGTAGCGGGGTGATATCACCTCTCATGACTTGCAGGCTGTGCCTCTGTTAACGCAACCTAAAATTGCATTTGCTTTTTTTGCAACAGCATTGTATTACTGACTCATGTTGGGTGTCTGATCCACCACAACTCCCAGATGCTTCTCAAGTATCTGCCAAGCCAGTTCTTCATTACCTTTCTTTTATGACTGAGGCTGTCTCTATGTTTTGAACATCAAAACAGCAATTTCAGAGAGTTCAGCTTTACATATTTGTCCCCACCACCCCAGTTTATCTTTGGAAAACCCACAGCCACTCAATTTCTCCTCCCTTCTCACAACCTTGTTCTTCTGCTTACTTTGTCCCTCTCGATGGTTAGCTAGATTTTCCCTACACCAAACTGTCTACAGAGTGGTTGGAATGAGAGAGAAGGTTTGTCTGATGCGTCTTTTCCAAGAACAGTAAAACTGACCTGCCACCTCCAAAGACTAAGCACAGCTATCATAACATCATTCAGTGCACACAGGCAGCAACAGTCATCTTCATCTCACGCTTCCCAGGCTCCTATTAGTGGTAGGTTTCACAGATCACAGAAGCAAGATCTTACAGTGACTATAGGAAATCAGTAAGAAACAAAAATGGGTTTAATCTTACCAACAAATAGTCTTTTTATTTATAGCCATTCCTCCTCCCCAACAAACCCCTAAGTCTCCTGAAATGCAGCAATTCTAGCTTGGAGGAACAGGTTGTGGGCCACTGCCTGTAACCAACATTACAGGCAACCATTATCTGCAAAAAATGTGCATATCCGATTGATGGTTTGGGTAGGGTGGTGTCAGGGTCCACAGGTCTGGAATGCTGGTCCAGAGGGCTCTTAGGAGGTAGTAGGTACTAACCCAATGTGGTGCTAATAGTTGCTAGGGTAGAAGCTGAACCCTGACAGAGGACTCCAGTCCAGGAATCTGGCAGAATGCTGGGGGTCCTGATTGGTCCACAGCTTCTATATAAACCCAGCACAGGAACAGGAAGTTACCCATGCAACTGGTCCACCTTACTCTGGGCTGTGTGGCTTGTACTTCCTGCTCCCACTCCCCAGGCTTGACTTTGAGTGCCGATTTGTGGTTCTGCTCTCATTTTTATTTCCTGCTTCTGATCTCCTGGTAACCTGACCCTGCCTGCCTCCTGACACTTGACTTTTGGTTTGTCCTGTCTCAGACTCTGACCTCCTGGCATCTGACCTGGCCTGATGCCCAATTCCTGCTCTGACCACTAGGTCAGACTGCCCATGTCCCGGTCATGACAGGTGGGTGATCACTGAATAATACCAGATTTAGTTTTCTTACCTTTTGCAGGCAGCTGCTCTTAGGATCACCATGAGACCCATTCAGCCAGCATGATCAAGATTCAGAAACTCATTGTAATCATCAGTTTAAGTCCCTAATGAAGACTTAAACTGGCAGCGATAAAAGCAAGGGGTGAACACACTAAGAGCTGGCTCCTTCAGGTTTGTCAAGCCCACACTTCACTTTCAGCTAATGATCTTTCAGATACTAGCAATTTTTGTAAGAATTAATTCATCTTCATTCCCTAACAGTTTTCATTTGCATGTATTGATTCCATGAGAGTCAGGAAGTTTAGACTGGAATGATTGATTGGTAGAGAGTTAGCTGTAATCAATATGGTACCTTTGCATGAATATAGTCATTTTACACTTAATTAGAGGTGACTTGGTTATTTCACAGAGCATTTCAAGTCAGGAGAGTGGTCAAATTTAATTGGTTAATTTGTTGCAAAGGGAATCATTGCCACACATTACCCAAAGAAATAAAATTAAACATCTGACAGAACACAAAAGTCTTTCTTCCCCTCTAAAGCCCTCCTCTGCAGCAGCCCATGCTAATAGTCCCACCGTGAATGTGGGGGCTGGGCCTGCAGAGCTAGAATTTGGGCCCTACCACCAGTCCACTCTTCTTCCAGCCTGAGCACCTCCGCTATTTGCTGCAGTTGGGGCAGCATGGAATGGAAAACCAGGAAAATCTCAACCCCTTTAGAACATCACAGATCAAAACAAACACCTTCCATTTAACTTGGTAACCAACAGGTGACCAGTGCAGAGCACAGACCACCAGAGAATTAAATCTGTGGATAGTTGGATAGTATCATAGAGTAAAAATTCACTGCTCACAGAGGATGCCCAATTCACTTCGAAAGACCCTCACTGGGGACATTCCAGTGCCTATGGGGGAACACGCAATGCAATTTTCTCTGCAGTAACAGTGACAAAATTGCAACCCCAAGGTGAAATAATAAAATGCCATCACAGCCTTGGAGACATGGAAAAGGATTCTCTGAGATGGTTAGGTAGGAAGCTATTTATCCAACCTTAAAATCGTCTAACAGATACATGTCTAAATGGACAAAAATAACAGCAGGGGTGTACCCCTGAGGAATGGCAGATGCTAAATACATAAATTAGAGCATCTGACAACACTTGCATGCTCTTCAGTCACATAGGAACCCAAAGCACGTTACCAAAATAAATAAGCATTACTACCCCTATTTTACAGATGGCACAGCTACAGAACAAAGAGTTTAGTGATTTACCTAAGGTCACATGAGTCCATGTCTAAGTTCAGAATAGAACTCTGTTTTTTGTCTCTCCATCCCATGCTCACGTCACTTTATTCATTATTTAGGGCCAAATATTCAGATATGGAAGTCAAAATTGCATGTGTAAAATGTGTGAGCACTCATTATGCATGCAAATCAATTACTTGCATATATAAATACTTAAACAGTATATATATAAAAATGTAGGATTTGCAAACACGTCAAGTGCATGCAATATTTTTGAAGGCTCAACTTAAAGTCTGTTGTCTGAAAATGTTCCCCTACCTGTCTAGAAGCACCACAGAATACCAAAGGTCTTTTCTTTCCCTGTGGCAAGCAGATAACACATTTTCACTAAAAAAAAGACAAATGGCTGGGGGAAACTGAAGCATACTTTACATGGATCCACAGTAGAGCTGGAGAGTGTGTCAAGAGTAAATCAATACAATCTTCAAATGATTCAAAGTGATTTTGGAAACACATTCCATAATCCATGATTTCATTGCAAATAACTCAGTTATAGGTTCCCAAAAATCCTCCTTCTTTTCCCCAAATGCATGTTTTCTGAAGATTTCCAAAGAAGTTTCATTATTAAAATGTTTCCTTTTGTACCCCATTGTCCTTTTAGCTATCATCACCCCCACAGTAAGTTAAAAGTCTTTTGCTTTGTTACAGTCAGACAGGCACTGTTCTTTCTCCAGGAATACATAACATGGAGAAAGAATTTATCTCAATATCTCTCTGATTCAAGACTTCTCAGAAACAAATTCAAGCACTCTTTCATATGCAGACATAATCCCACACCAGGTGGAAACAGAGTCCAACTGCTTTATGGCTTTGCCACTGTAATGTAACTCTGATGTTAATTTAACTGCTCAGGAGATGCAAGATATATGTGCTACAGACACTTGATCTTCGTAACTCTCTGACACTTCTTTATATCTCTCACAATCCATGTTGGAAAAAATAATTGTGGTGAGCGCCTTACTCATCAATTTAAAGAATTAATGAAGATTACATATGCTAAGCCTACTCCAGTAAAATGTAGCTCCTTAGTGCTTTAAAACACACAGCAAGCATATGTGGACATACAATGAAATCATGAGCCAGAACAGTCTGGCATGCTCCTTCCCGAAACCACAGCATTCCATCTCATACTCCCGCACCAGAACACTATCAAGGGGGAGGATGTCTGTAACAGAAAGCTGCTGCTTCAGAAAAGCCCCTAGCTTTCCATCACACTGTACCCACAAAATCCCATCTGCAAAACTCACACAGGAGGAGCAGTAGGTCAACCATATGGCAAACAGCTTCCTGGAAACAATGGTGTATTCATCTGTTCCAAGAGCTGGAGAGAAAAAGTGAGAGGCAGCCCACCTAGTGGCTTCAGGAGAGTACAGGAGAAATCAGGTTCTAATTTCGCACTCAACAGCGGTGTGACCTTGAGCAACTTACTTATTAATGGGCCAAATTTTCAAAAGTGCTCAGCACTCTGTTCCTGTCAGTGGGAGCAGCTGGGTGCAGAGCACATTTGAAAACGTGGCCATTAGCTTCTGTGTGGCTCAATTCCACCACCATTAAAATGGGGATAATATTACTTCCCCACCACTGTAAAGGTACTTGAGATCCTCGGATGGAAGGTTCTGTATAAGAGCAAAATATTATTCATTGTTATTGAAAGAGGGAACAGGGCATGCTAATGCTTTGGGCTTGTTTGATAAGCCAAAGAGTGAGTTAAAAAAATGACCCAAGTGACTCATGTCAATGGATTTCAGTCATGAAGCTTGATTTTAATTATGACTCCTGCAGAGTCCAGAAAAAAACCTGTGTTGGAGGGGTGAAATGGATTCAAGGCTCAACCCTGGGAATGGTTAATAGTGTGGGTTTAAATTACAATCTAAAAGCAAACAAACAAACCAAAAACACCCTGCTCCCACAAACCCTGGCCCGTCAAGGTCACGTAGTCTCTGTCAGCCTCATGAAACATACACAAGTAAATTATAGAGGGTGGTCATTGCTATCACTTACTCTTAGAGTAATGTGTGTATGTGTGTGTGGGGGGGTAATGAACATTTTTGCCTTGGAATAAGGGGTTGCCAACCTGAAAAGGTTGAAAAACATTGTCCTACATCAAGTGTCAGTGAAACATTGTCCTACATCAGTAAATCCAGCTTACCTTCCTAGTTATTAAACCTCATTCCCCAAAGCCCTCCGCCTTCCCATAAGCTAAACCCTTGTCCTTACTAGTGAAAATTGATTCCAGCAGCCCAACTCCCCCACTACTCCTGACCTCTGAGAGCCCCACATTCCCTGTCATGTAGTATGATGAGTAGGACTGGAGAAAGTTGGTCAGGTTTGAGGAGGAAACTTCTGGGGTGACACCAAGTAGCTCAGGAGTGTAAGCTGGGCTAGGCTGCTACCAGAAGAGTATGGTCTTCTCAGCCTGTAACACTGGCCCAGCACTGCCAACCACAACCATTCAAAAAAAAAATAAATAGAATAAATCGATCAACCAGGCATAAAAAAAAATCTTGAGAGTGGCTTAAAACTCATACAATTCTCTTTCTTTCTATTTGCCTTCTTGTTTCTAAAGGTTTCTCCAGCAACCATGAGGGCTAGAAATTAACTTTTTTTAAAAAAATGAAAACTGAGATGCTCACCTAACAATATGACTCCAGGAGCGGGGGGGCTTTGAGGAAAACTCCAACGACTGCATGATCAGCTTCTGAGCCTGCTCACTAAAGTTCTCTTTCCTACAACGCTGCCCGCTTGCCACACACACTCAAAGCCACAGAGCACTGTTTGACAAGGTTGTGCAGTATCACCGTTCTGAGATTCTATCCCCGAAGCAGAGGGAAGGCACTGAGGGCCAGCTGCGTGGGTAAGTTAATGCATTTGTAGTGCTGCAGGAGGTCATAAGGAAGCATACTAGGGGTCATGAATTTCCATTTCCCCTCCTTTTTGGAGCGCTAGGGACACACATTACAATGCTGTTATTCTGACAAAACCTGTAGATGCCTGCCCTGAGCTACATCAACCTGTGTTCAAGGCTGCTCGCAGCCCTGATTGCTAGTGCTAAGACAGACTGTGACACAGAGGCTCCTTGGCAATGGGTGCCTTGTCTTTGCCAACAACTCCTACCTCAGACCTGACAAACTCACCACACTAAACTTAGGTTTTGCAGCTATTTATCCCGAAAGAGGAACATGTATGGTACCTACAGAAAGCTTGTATCATGCCACGATTAATATTCATTGTGCATTGTATGTACAGGTAGTGTTTAAGCAATAATGAATTTATATGGAAAATATGCTTTATGGACTTGCAGTAAAAGTTAGTCACCAGGAGATAATATGTCTTCATGGCCCCTTCAAGCAGGAGAGAATTGTTACCCCTCCTAGGTTAGCCACTGAAGTAATGCAAGACCCAATTATCTAGCTTTGCTCCATCCCAAGACTTTCCATGTGAAACCATCAGGGAGAACGACAAACAATCAAAACCACTTGGAA
This sequence comes from Lepidochelys kempii, assembly GCF_965140285.1. NCBI lineage: Eukaryota > Metazoa > Chordata > Testudines > Cheloniidae > Lepidochelys > Lepidochelys kempii. Next base: position 198,125,628 of record NC_136382.1, read on the forward strand.
ATGAAAAGGAGCGTTACAACAGACAATCACCCTGCCTATGAATAAAGAGAAAAGGCTCTTTTCATATAACACAGGGTAGGGAAAGGCATCCATTCACTGAGGAGATGCTTTGGGGAATTTTTCTCTTGAAAAATTGGGTCCTGGTTGACTGTGAAGCCAGCCAGCTCTTCAAAACCGAAGTCTGGGGTGGGTGGGAGGGGAGCTGGAAAGAGGGGTGAATCTACTTTATTAGATAAGAAGGGTAACTATTAATAAGTGAAAAGAAAAGGAGTACTTGTGGCACCTTAAGACTAACCAATTTATTTGAGCATAAGCTTTCTTGCATTCTATGATTTTTGTTTTGTATTGTAACCATTTGTTTCCAACACTCTGTCTTGTTTCTAGTGAACTCTCCATACTTTCTTAAATAAACATACTTCTGTTTTATATTACGTGCACACAAGTGCTGTGGATTTTTACAGGAGCAGTGATTTAAGGTAAAACTATTAAACTGGGGTACATAAACTGTGGGAGCAGAGGATCTGGGATTTCTCTGATAAGCCAGTATCAGGGGGCTGGATATCACAGGGGAACAATTCAAAGGGATTTGGGGGTGCACCTATTGTTAAACTGCAAGGCAAAAAAAGGGAGCTGGCATCGCCTGGAGGATAGTGGTTGAGTGGCTGACAGGCAGTGGCATGCTATGACAGTTTTAGTGAGGTATGCAACAACTCACTAGGTGTTCCAAAATGGCGTACTCTATGAGGTAAGAGCAAGTTCACTGCATGGAGGTTTGTTCTACAAAATGGTGTCCTCCGGAGATGGGGGGTGGACAGATATGGCCTGCAGCCAGCCAGTGGGAAATGCAAGGTATGCCTTGCATACATAGAGGGCATGCCACTGCAGATTGGTGGAATTAGGGAGCTAACATCCAACTACCAAATGCATGACTCCTTCTCACAGGGTCCTGGGTATCCTGAGAACTGACACTGGGATAATAAAACAGTTACCCTCTGGCTTTGGGATGTATGGGGATAAGAGGAGGAAGAAAAGCTACAAAGAGTTCAGGGATCCTTAAAAATAGAGCGGGGGGGGGGGGGAATTAAAACAGACAAAATATATTCAGAGTAATAGGGAGAAGGTGTTATTAAATTCTTTTCCCTACTCTTATTCTTTTATGAGGAGCTACTTTTCATAGAGGAATAAGATGTTGCATAAACCCCACCTAAAATGCTTTAAAGTATTTTTGTAATCTGAAATTGAAACTCATCACTATTAAACAAAATAGCTCCTTGAGTCTTCTGAGGATGTTCATTTGTGGGCGCTTGGAACATTTCTTGGGTGGTTGAAATTACTCAGCTTTTGGCTTCATGCCTTACAAGACACCCAAAATGTGCATTCAAGCCAATATTTTCAGACGTGGCCATTGAGTATGGGTTGCCCCAGTTTGAAGGGCTGGAGCTACCTATCACAGAGGGTGAGCACCCATATCTCCCATTGTCTTCAGTGGCTGTTGTAGGTACTTGGCACCTCTGAAAATCAGTCTTGGGTCTCTAGTTAGGGATCCTAAATTAGTGGCCACTTTTTCCAGCATGTGGGCCTAATACAGAGTATGTTGTGTCTTAATGCTACAGTAGAAGGTTGCTGGGCATAGGAAACTGAAGTGAAACTTAATGAATGCAACTGTAAGGAATTCCCCTTTTTGTTTTCCTTCTGAAAACATGAAAGGGAGACCTGCAAGATCAGTAAAGTAGTTTGACAGAGTCTTTTGCATCAGGTCTTCCCTATCTGCTGACTGCACCAAGTAAGGAGGCTGGTCCCATTCTCAGGTGACATGCACAGGGAGCCCTTTTAACAGAACAGGTTTTGTTCTCTCTGTTCTCCCATGTATTTCAGCTGTATTTATTTTGATTAAAGAGATCACCTCCCCTTTCTTCATCCTCTCAAGAAAGCCTGATCTTTCATGAACACAATAAACACACTTTAAGATGTTCTCTGTAAAAGACTCCTGCTTCTAGAACACACTCAGACATCACTCCAAACCCCTCATCCCACTAAGCTCTGTTGTACTATTGACTGAAGACAGAGCACACTCCTAGCTATACGTTCCTGGGAGAGAAGGCATTAGATTTTTTTCTTCCAACTTGGAGAGGTGAAAGGCAGGAGAGGGCATGCCCACTGCATTCTCTTATGCTGTACTTAGGCCTGGAACCTCTGCTGCTACAGTTATGTTTTGAGCCAGCAAAATCTGTTTCTCTGCCTGCCTAAATACTTCATAATTGATGTCTCTAGAGCGTGGAATTTACTGTCTATATTATTATTTAACTTCCTTACAGTTTCTCTCTAAAGTGGATTCCTGGATCTGACAGCCAATTGCATTGACCCTGGACCTGACTGTGTGACTTGGGCTGGAACTTCTGCTACAATGAACAAATACATTTAACTTCCTATGAACAGCTCAAAAGGTTGCAATGACTCCTCTCTCTGTGAGCTGAGCTCACGGTATGCAGACTTCCACATTTCACCAGGAATTCACTGTGACGGTCAGAAATGAATGAATAATTTTAAATATCCTTTTAATTATTCACAGTGGGTGTGGCTTTACTGGAGAAACAAAATGGGAGGGGCATTTGAGCCTTTGCCGCTACAATATCAATCGGTTTGATTGCCAATGTTGGATTTTAGAAGATTCTCCCTATACCTCATATAGCAGTAAACTAGAGCAGCTCATATGCAGATGGGTAGCACGTAGGCACAAAAGTAACCTCCTTTTCATGCTGCCTGAGCAAGCATCACAGATAACAGCAGTTCGTGCAAGCACAGACTGTTTGCCCCCTTCTTCCTCCAGCGAACATATTGCCAAAAAGGGGGTCAGAAGGATACAGAGCCCCGGTCCCAACCCCTTACTTCACACTGGTCCTTGGATAGCAAAGCCAATTCATGCAGTGGAGCAATCTACTCCATCCTATTGGCTGAAGACAGTGAGCATGCCTCGTGACGTGCTCGTGATGCCTGATCGCTCCCTGTGATCCTCAGCGCAGATCTGAGCCCACTGCCCAGAACCATGTGAAAATGCACAATCCAGCCTGTAACGTGGTCTGAGCTGCTTAAATGTTTGTACACAGCGATCCGCCATCGGTGGGTTTTTTTTTTCCCATTCAGTGTCTGCAAAATTACATGCACTTGGAGGTGAAAGGAGGCCGTTGGTAGGAAGAGCGACAGCTGTTTGTGATTGAGAATGACTCTAAAAGTATAACAGTGTGCGCATTCCTTACCACAGTGTTAAAGAAATACATACCAAAGACTCAGGGTTTGTCTACACTTAAAAAGCCACAAAGGCACAATGGCATTGCTACAGCTGTGCCGCCATAGCATTTCAGTGTGGATGCTACCTACACCAACTGGAGGGATTCTCCCTGGGCGTAGGTAGTCCACCTCGCCGAGAGGCGATAGCTAGGTTGACGGAAGAATTCTTCTGTCCTAGTGCTGTCTACATGGGGACTTAGTTCGGCTTAACTACGCTGCTCAGGGGTCTGAATTTTTCACACTCCAGAGAGACATAGTTATGCCGACCTAATTTTCAAGTGTAAACCAGGCCTCAGTGCCGGGAAACCAATATTCATTTCCATGGAGAGGTGCCCAAAATGCTAAGCAGCTTGCTTAAGAAGATCGGATTAGCCATACCAAATTAGACCATTGTTACGTCAATTCTTATGTCCTGCTTCCAGTTGTGGCCAATACCTGAGGCTTCAGAGGAAGGGGGAACCCTTGGGATTTGGTGGCACTGGGAATGGCTGGTGGCAATGGTAGGTCTTGAGCCCTGTAATACCAGCAGGAGGAGCAGCAGAGGTCGCTGGGGAATAGGGCCCCCTAGGACTCTCTGGGACATGGAACACTGGAAGCAGCTGGCGAATAGGGGCATCACCGAATCCTTCCTTGCCATAGAAGAGGAGCCTTTGCATTATAGCTGCCTACCCCCTCAGGACAGAATGCAGCTGTTGTGGCTAGAGGAAGCAGGAGCATCAAAGCTTCTTACATAGCAGTGAAGAGGACTCCTGCTGAGTGGCTGTACCTAAACTTGCTCTCTCTCCTCTGTGGCAGGCATGACTTTTCAATGCCTAGTTGTTGCCAGCAGAGGGTGCAGCCTTGTCCCATCAAGACTGATGACCCATAACAGATAAACGATGGGCTATATTCTCATTCTTCATCAGAGCATTTTGGCTGCTTCTACAGGAAGCCTGTCAGCTCCCCAGGAACCTAGAAAAGCCCTAGTTATAGGGTGACCAGACAGCAAAAGTGAAAAATCGGGACAGGGGGTGGGAGGTAATAGGATCCTATATAAGAAAAACACCCAAAAATTGGGACTGTCCCTTTAAAAATCGGGACATCTGGTCAACCTACCTAGTTAGTCAATTTGCACTAATAATATTTTAACACATGACCAGTCATATACACAATCTAGTTTATTTGCCTAAATCCCACTGTCTTGTAATCAAACAATTTATTTTGCAGAATAACAAAACAACATTAGGACCTTTCACTAAGGTACAGAATAGTATTGCAAAGGGTCTCTTAGTGAAAACAAATGAATGGTGATGACATAGAGACCTGGCTAAGAGGGAGCTGAGTGTTCATATGTCCCAATGTTTTGGCATTTCATTTTCAAAACTTTTGTAACTTTGTTAATTAGATGACTACTCTACACCAAGTTCTGTATTGTCCCAACCTCAACCAAGCAGAATATATAGAATGGGCTTTTCCCATCAAGTACATATTTGAGACAGATTGTGGATAGTCCAGGCTCTCTGAATCACGTATGGTGAAATTGTCCAAAACTTGAAAAGATTTTCACTGGAAAAAATGTAATTTAAATTTTAAATAAGTCTATGACATTCCTGTAATTACGCCTCCAGTCTTGCTCAGGATGTGCTATTGCATTTCTTGTCATCCATGCTTGCAAAGAGAAGGATACGCCTATAACATGGAGGTAAGAAATGGTGCAATTATACTATTTGTTTTTAGTCTGATTCAATGTCAGTCCTGTCAGAAAAGGCAAGTTGAGTACCAAAGGTCAGAGGTCATAGATGCACATGCCCTTGTTGGTTTATTTATAAATGCATTCAAATAAATAAAAAAGCTTGTAAAAATGAAATCTTCTCCAGTTTCTTTTCAATTTTTGAATCCGTTACAAAAATCTGCACCTTCTCTTATCCCGTGTACTCTTCAGACTTCCTTCTGTCACCCACCATTTTGGTCTTACTCACTGTTGGCACTACACAACCGTAACCGTGTGAAGCCTAAATTATTATTGTTAGATTACAGCAGTGCCTGAGGCCTCAACCGAGATCAGGGTCCTGCTGCATTAGACACACAGTAATAGTACTTTCCATAAAGAAATTACAATCTAAATAAACTGTAATGGCTCCCTCCTCTCTATGCAGGGCTGACATTGGGTGGAGGCAGTTTAGATGGACTCCTAGAGTAGAAAAGTAGCGAAATGTGGAGCTCTCTATGTGGAAGAGAAACAAGGGGAACTAAGGGACGTCTGCACTTCTCACTCCTCCTGTCTCTTCTGAGGCAACAAATTGATCATCCTTTAAAAACACCTGATGCAGCTACACTTTTAACTAGCTCTTGTTCTTTGCAATGCAGGCCAGCTCCAATATTCAGTCAACTGACTGCAATGTTGAGAAACTTGCCCTTTCTGCAAGAGAGAAAGAGACCAATCTTAAAATCACATGTCGAATAACTGGAGTTCCCTTTTGTTTGAGTCTGTTCCATGGGCACGAACAACACAAACTAGGTTATTTTACAATAATACAGCTTTTATACCCTCGAACGTATAGCACTGTAGTTAGTCACTGTAACTTCAATGATGAATTTGAACAGAATGTGTCTGTCACAGCCCTGGTAGAACTCCCCTTGCTGGAAACTCACCAGATTGCTGTATTTGAGCCTCACACCCTAGCCCCGTGTGCTTTAAGTTTCCTGAGTAGGCTCCAGCACTGTCTCTTTCCTCTGCCCCTTTGGCATACTTCCTGAGTACAGGATCCCCGTCAGTCCTTCATGGAAATGTGACGATGTGGTTGAGTTGCCCTAGGCCCCCAGGATCAGTCCTGACATCCCATATACACCCCAGTTACTTAAGCACACCCTTTCCCAGAGCTCCAACATTGTGAGCACGATGTCTTAGAGTTCACCTCTTTGGGGACGGGCTGGTTCCAAAAACTAGCCACTCTTTACTTTAGCTCACACAAGAAGTATATAGATCTAGAAACTGCATCACTGGATGCATTTCCCTGCCTCAGTTTCCGCACACCACCCTTTAGCATTTTTCAGGCTTTGATCAGATTTCTGTAACATCTCCAAGAGCCTTCCTCTCCTGCACATGCATCTCATGTGAATCATGGAGTCTCTCCCCTCCCCCCCCCCCCGCCAGCTTCCTTCTTTCTCAGCTGGTCCCTCGGTTAGAAAAGTATTCCTCTGCTACAAATGCATGCCAGTCTATTCCTCTCTCCAGCGCAAGCTCCCTTTGTTTCTGTGAGTCCCCATGAGTTTTTAAATGCAAGCACTACCATCTGGTTTCATTTGTTTCCTCCTCAAATCCCACTCCTTTCAGACCACGAGAATAGACCTGGCTCTCCCTTCTCAAGCACCCTCCTTAGCATACCCATTGTTCAGCCAGAGACCAGGGTAAGAATTTCTTTTGTTTGTTCCGTAGCTTTTTCTAGACAGTAGGGATGATACATGACAGGGTCCCTGGCAGCCGACTCCTTACATACGGAGGCATTCAATGATACAGCAAGTTATAACGTTAACCAGAATTCATAACGCACACATAGACAGATTCCCCAAATCATCCTCTGAATAGTAATGTGGGACAAGATTTCCAAGCCTGTGAGACTAAAGTTAGGTTCCTAAATTCATATTTAGGCTCCTAAAAAGTGGCCTGATTATTGACCTGATCAAAAGTCTATTGAAGTCGATAGGACTTCCACGGGCTTGAGAGTTTCTACATACTCAGCACTTTTGAAAATCAGGCCATTTATTGAGGCATCTAAATATATGACTTTTGGAGCTTAAATTTTAGGCACACATGAAAATCTTGACCCTGGTCTCTGCACACTCCAGCAAACCTATCGGGATACCTGTGGCCAAGCATGTATCATTCGAGTCTAGGTTACCACGCCACTGCAGCCCGCTTTGCCACCAGCTTCACTACGAGCCCATTGCGCTCTGTTCCTGCAGCTGACTGGGCTGTGAGTGGTTAGGCCGAGTAGTGGAAGCTGGGTCCAGGGTGGGCAGAGTCCAGGGAAAGAACGGAGGGTCAGTACTGGAGGACAGAAGCCCAATGCCAGAGGGTCAACCAGCGGGGCCGGCCCACACCATTTTGGCACCTGAGGCAGGGAGCTCAAATGATGCCCCCATGCCCCCTCGCCTGGGCCAAAACTTTGAAAGGTCTCAGTTCTGCCTTCCACTGCTCTCGTGGTACTGCTCTGCTACTTATCCCAATAAAGGAGACCTAACAACTTAAAATGCCTTGTTCAAAAATTTTAAGTAACACTTAACTTTCAAACGCCTGAACAGCAAATGTAACTTTTCTTGTCTGCATAGTAAACACTGGCATTTTTATCTGTTTGAATAATCAAAGTGGTGCTTTCCATGCCTTCTTGGTTGCAAAGATTTGAACTGCTTCCTGAAGGTCCACAGTCTGGGCCAGCTCATGCTCTATTGAGATGGTTGCAAGGCTGACCAGCCTCTCCTGGATGTAGATGTATTTTTATTAACTTCAGCTTGGAGAAGCTGCATTCTCCACCGGCAACTGTTACAGGAAGTATGCACAGAGCAACAAAAGCATTTGGAAAGAGGGTGGTCGTCTTATTTGTGCACATGTATTCAAGAGCAGCCTTTGGAGTTGATCCTGCTGAAATGTATCTTGAAAGGGCTTTCAGTTCATCACCTAAATCACTCGCATCAATATTGCACATGTCATTATGTATCAACACTGTCTCTAGTGCCCTGCACTGCTGGTGTAGGTCTTCTTCAGGTATAGTGAGGAGTTTTGGAATATCATACAACATCCCAAATATACTGCTGTGTTCCTTGAGCTGAATTAAACCTTTTTGAACTGACTGTATTGCACAATCTAGCACCTGGTTAAAGAATTCAACTTTGAATTGTTGTTTGGGGTCTCTTATGGGATTATACCATGCCTTGTAATCAAAATGTCTTCTTCTTTGGTGGCTCTTGTATTCGTGAAAGGGTGGGAAAATAGCTTCAGTGTGAAGCTCCTCTGCCAACTTCTGTGCACTCTTCAGAACGTTTTGAAATCCCTCATCTGACCGGTAAGACTGTAGGTATGACTTTGCTTTGTCCAGTTGTTCCATTGCTCTACATATATCAAGGTCAACACCTTGGAGTCTCTTGCTTACAACATTTATTTCAAACAGTATGTCATGCCACAACACTAAGCCACACAGAAATTTGAAGTTATGTATGTTTCTGGTGAGTCCATTTCCCTCTGCCACTGTTCTCCCACAAACAGTTCCTGTCATAGCATTATCCTCCATAATGGGAACTATGGCATCATCTATCTTCCCAATTTGGTGTTTGATAGGCTTTATCTCCTCCACTCGACTTTCCCATCATGTGGCACTCAGTGGTTTCAGTGTCAGAGAGGATGTTCCCAGATGTTGCTTCAAAATTTGCCGTTGATGAGTTGATGCAGAGAAAAATACACAGATGTTTTGAATTACATTAAAAAATTCAGCAGCCTCATTAGAAGCTGATGCTGCATCACTGACCACCAAGTTCAATGAATGAGAACTGCATGGGAGAAAAAAAGCTCGAGGGTTTACCCCTCAGATCCGTGTCTGCACTCCTCTGGTCTTTCCTCTCATGTTGGCACCATTATCGTAGCCCTGACCTCTCACGTCAGCTATCGCAATTCCCGTATCTTCCAGCTTTTTAAGAAGCACGTTTGTCATACCAGCTCCTGTAGTATCAAGGTCAATAAATTCTAGAAAATGCTCTGATAGTCACCATTGCAGGGACATTTTCTGTTCATTGTAGGTTCTGTGGTTACAAAATGCACCATTAAAGTCATTTGTTCCGTATGGCTGATGTCAGGTGTGCAGTCCAGAATAACAGAGTAATATCTTGCTGACTTCAGATCTGCTACAATCTTCTGTTTGACTTTTGTTGCCAGTAACTCTATGATCTCATTTTGAATTGTTTTTCCAAGGTAGTGGTGTGTGTACATTTCTTGGGTGGTGACTTTTCTTAGATGCTCCTGGAGTACAGCATCAAACTCAGCCATCAGCTCCACAATTTTAAGGAAGTTTCCATTGTTTGGCACATACAGCTGTGGGGTCCGGGCTTGTAAGCAGGCTTGCTAAACCAGCAGCCAGTCTGGGCAGTGCAACTGGGTGAATTGGTTGCCTAGCAGTGAAGTTAGCTAGGGAGCAGGCCAGCAGCTGGTTCAGTCCCTGACAGTTCTTTACCATGCTCTGTACAGTCAAGGTGAGTGAATAAGTTAAAGTCTGTAGTTGTTTTTGGCTCAGCTTTCTGTCCCCAAATGACAACAAGCCAAGGACAAACTCAGCCAGCTATACTATTAAAGTGTTGCAAGGCTGGCTGTTTAAAGAACCTGAGATCCTGCAGCAGTTGTCAGCTGCCTTTTCTGAATCATTGCAGGACACACCACAGTCTTATTGCTGGCATCGCAATGCCTGGGCATTTTTCTCTGGCTTTGCCCATTCTTGGCTCATCCTTCTTTATAGACTTCGCTGCTCGCCCAGCTCCAGTGCTCTGTCAACAAAACCAGCCTCTGTCTGCTGGTCACGGTGCCTCCCTGCTCTTTCTAAAAGTGCCTCATTGGAGAGAGCAACATACTATTGTTAATACCCATGGAGCAGTGTTGGACTGAAGAGCGCAGCCATATAGTGGGCAGGAGTGGGAGCAGAAGAGATACAGCGTAAGAAGTGGCAGATGGAATGTAACCAGAGGTTACAGGCAAGAGGATACTTCAATATGCCTTTTTAAAATCTGCTCTTGAGAAGACACAATCAAGTAACGCTGTAATTATTTTGCTCTTCCCCCTGCCCCTTCTATCCTGCAATTGCACTTGGGTTTGCAGCTGCTCACAGGCAATTTTAAGGAAAAACGTCTCTGGGCTATGTTACTTTTTTTAATGACCCAGTTCATTCCCAGGGAGCATTCTATTGGGTCTGAACCAACCTCCCTCCCCCCACCATCCAAATCCAACCACCAACTACCCCCAGACTTTGGGGAAGTGCAAAGTAAACCTGGGAATGAAATTCATGGCTGCCCTGATCTCGCTAATCAGCTCTGAAACCCCCCAGTTTGGCTCCAGATCTGCACCCTAAGTGTGACTCTGCATTGTCTGTAATGATGACAGCATTAACTGCTTCTCTGTTATCTTCCAACACAAAGACTCACTTCTTGTGCTCTACCCAGTGCTGTGAAGAAACAGGGATGCTGGACAATGTGCCCTTTGCTCCTGGGATCCAGCAGGAAGGGGAGTAGGGAAGAGATATGGAGCAGGGACACATTGCAAATCCCTTGAAAAGAAGCAGTGAGCACTCTTAGCTATCGGAGGCTGCAGACTGGTTGACCACACCCCATAGCATCTCAGCACACATTTTGGCGCTTTGTCAGCCATTGTGACAGCCGGTGCCTCTCCAAAGCACTCATATGAGCACTAGATTGCAATCCTACCCTCTAAATGTGGCTGGATAAAAGGCTCCCTGCATTCTCTTTTACCACTGATGCACCCCACAAATAGCTCTTGTCACCTTTGTGCCTGCAGCAATGCACGCGGGGTGGCAAGGATAGGGCTAGCACAGAGAAGTCCTGTCTCCTGATGCCAAATATCCAAAAGATACATGGATAGTAGCAAACCTTAGGTAACTATCTAATTCTTAGGTGGGGGTCACCTCAGAACTAGCTCATTGCCATGATTTTCTGGGCAGCGTGCCGGAAAGGAGGATGTGTTTCTGAACTCCTGGGAGAAGACCATCCCAATCCACCCTCCTGCCCTGGCCTATATCTAACCCCTGTTCTGCTTCCAACATGCTCTGCCTCTCCCTGCTTCTGGTTCCCAGTCTCTCTCGCAATCTGGGAACCAATGCTGCTATGTGTCACAATGCAAGGACAGGCTGGAGGTGAGAAAGAATCATCACAGACTCAGCAATGGAAGAAAAACAGAAGACATAAATGTCAATGGGGTAAGGTGGGAGGGATGCATCAGTCAGGGGATTGGACCAGATGACCTCCTGAGGTCTCTTCCAACCCTAATATTCAATGATTCTATAATTGTATAAGGCTGTGGGCCCACTCAGAGTGGTGGGTGGGGTGTTCTGATGCCTCAGTGCTGGGATGGGAAGTGTTTTCCTTCCAGTGGGAGACAGAAAGAGGGAGGGACCCAGAATACCCACTAATGGGGAATGGTGAGATACTGAAAATAATTGTTTTCTTATCTCAGTGCCCAGCACTGGGTCTTGCCTACCCCAATAAGCTAACCCATAGCTCTAACTGATACTACATTCCAGCTCCAGCCTGCCTAATGCAGAGGACTAGAAAAGAGTTCCATGATTTGGCTTCTTCCTGACATTCTTAGGGACTTCCCTACCTTTGACCAATTTTATTCACCAAGGAACAAATTCTTCTGAGTTACATAGCTCCACTGACACCATTGGAGTTACTCCAGATTTACATCAGCGTTTACCTGAGATCAGAATTTGGCCCTGCTGTTTCTTTACGAGTGGCAAACAGCATTGTACACATTATTTTCCTCATAAGAGGAAAGAGCATAGTCAGATACAGAAGGCAGGTGAATACAGCAGTATACGTTCTTCAAGTGGTTGTACATGTGCATTCCCCTCTAGGTCTGTGTGTGCCCCATGCAGTCGCCGGAAATTTTTCCCACAGTGGTACCTGTCGCGGTGGCTTGAGAGCTCTCGGCTGCCATGCACTGTTAGCGCTGGTATAAAGCATCCAGCTGACCCCGTATCCCCTCAGTTCCATCTTACCGCCTGTGACAGTTGCTGGCGCTGCTCTTTTTGCATTCACAAGTTCGCTCAGTGGACTTTCTTGGTTTATTGCACATAGTTAGTTAGTTTTACTCACTTTAGCTAGTTTTAGTGAAGTTTAGTAAATTGGTTAGTTATTGTTTACCGGGGGATTTTGTCTGATCCCCAATGTCGAGGGATGCCTTGGTCACTGGGCTTCAAGGTTTGCGCCTCCTGCAACAAGTCTATGCAACATGCACTCAAGCTACTTACGTGCCTGGGAGAAGCTCATACGGGGGACTGTTGCCAGATCTGCAAGGACTTTAAGCCTCTCACGAAGGAGGATCGGGCGGCCAGGCTGAAGTTCCTGCACATGGAAGCAGCACTGAGACCTCCATTGGAGCCAGGTCAGTCAGACTCAGCGCCGAGTACCCCTGCGTCAGTAAAGACTGCTCCTCCTGCCATCCTGGAGTCCCGGCACCGATCACCATCCCCAGTGCCCAGAAAAAGGCACAAGAGACAGCCTGCTGAAAGGAGGGGATCCACAGTACTGAAGACGGCCAGGCAGGGGGATCAGAGTAGAGTGCAATCTAAGCCAAAGCCCTCCTCTGCCTCAGTGCTGCACAAGCCGGTGCCGTTGACTCCGACATCTCCGCAGGGACCGTCGAGTCCAGTACCAGAAGAGCCTTCTAGATTGGCAGCACAGAGCAGGACTGATACTATCTTGGTACCCACCATACCGGAGGAGTTTGCAGATCCCAGGGACCTTCTCTCGCTGGCAGTACCGGTACTGCTGGCAGTAAGAGGGTCAGCATTATCACTGCTGATGGACAGGAGTGAACCTGCTGGGTCATCTCAACGTTTGGTACTGTGCACTTCGGTACCGTCAAAAGGGAATCCTGCAATGCTTGCCATGGTGTGGACCTCTCCAGCACCATGAGGAATGGCACCTCCGTTGTCACCGGAGAGACTTGTCCTCTTTGGAACTGGAGATCGGGTCTTACTCTTCCCCTCCTAGAAGCCACTCTTGCTACTCCTCCAGGCATTTCCACCCTTCCATGGATCTGGGCACAACAGTACAATTGAGTGGTTGGCTTGGACATCACTGGGGACCTACACCAGCCAAGTGGCCCTTCTGGAACGCTTGGGCTTTTCCCTCCAGTTTCCAGGGCATATTCCAAGCACTCCTATTCAGTGGCCTTGGAAAAAGGGCGGAACCATTCCACTGGGTAGCACCCAGTCCGGACTCCGGTACCAAACCCAGTACTGAACTCCAGAGCCGGCTCAATGGGATCTTGCTGATGCAGAAAGGGAGGAAGAGCACCCACAGCCGGTGCTGATCTCCTCTTCCTTCTCCCCTGATGAGGCATGTCACCTCCTCTGGATGACTATAAGGCTCATCAAGAATTGTTAGAGGGTGGCCTTAAATCTGGGTGTACAGATGGAGATAGTGAAAGAGTCCTTCAGTAGTCTACTTGACATTTTAGCCAGTGCAAGCCCTTCAAAAGTAGCCCTGCCTCTCAATAAGGCCGTTAATACTCTATGGCAGACCCCCTGCATCCCTTCCCCCCACATCAAAAAGGGTAGAACAAAAATACTGTGTTCCTGCCCAAAGTTAGCTCCTTTACACCCATCCCTCTGCCTTCCTCCCCACCCCCCAGATCCCTGGTATATGCCACCAATGAAAGAGAAAGCTAAGGTCATCAGGGTGCAACCCCCATATCAAAGGACTCAAAGATATAAGACATGTTCAGTCGGAAAGTTTATTCCGCCGACGGGTTACAACTCAGAATTGCAAACCAGCAGGTGCTGCTGGACAGGTATGATTTTAACTTGTGGGACTCCATCCAAAAATTCAAAGTCTTGCTGCCACAAGAGGCCAGGTAAGAGTTCTCCTTCCTAGTGGATGAGGGAAAATTGGTAGCAAGGGCCTCTTTACAAGCTGCTCTGGATGTGGCTGACTCAGTGGCCAGGTCCAGGGCTTCAGTAGTTGCCATGCATAGGAGTTCATGGCTATGGTTCTCTGGGCTCCCGCAGGAGGTCCAACAAACTGTTTAGGGCCTGCCTTTCAAAGAAGCTTTATTCTTTTCAGAACAGACGGACACGAAGCTTCATGGATTAAAAGACTCAAGAGTGACCCGTAAGTCCCTTGGATTGTACACCCCAGCTCCTTCAAGGAAGCACTACGGGCCTGTAATGTGGCTAGTCGGGGCTCAACCCTCTCCGGGACGGCAGGGAGCCACAGCAGCTCACAACACACAGATAATGTTTGGGGAAATTAATCTGGCCGCGGGAGTCTCCCTCGGTGGCCCTGTGGCAACTGAAACAAGCACCGTAAGCCCGGGTCCTAGGTCAGGGTGGGGCAACAATAAGACAGGTGCTCAGGCCCTTCGGCAGGGGCTGAGCAGTAGCAATCAATGTATAGAAATAGGCCCAGGCCCTGGGTCAGGGTGGGGCAAGCAAGTCAGTAGCTCCGGCCCTCAGGCAGGGGCTGAGCAAACAGTTCAATGTTAGCAGGCCCAGGCCCTAAAGGACCTGGAAGAGGGGGAGACGGCCACCCACGAGTTGGGTGGCAGGGGGGACGCAGGCCCTCCCACTCCACTGTGTCCCAGCCCAGGGCCCTAGCAGCGGCAGAAGACCCGCTGCTGGGTCAGTGGGGATCCTGGCTGCAACACACTGACGTGGGCTCTGTCAATGCCACAGCCAGAATGGGGTTGGCTGTTCCTGGGCTGCTTCCTAATCCCCCCTCTTGGGGTACCTGGGTCCAGGAGGTGTCATCCGGGGCGTCCAGCACCATGGGTTCCTCAGGGTAGTGGGCAAGCGGCAGGCCTGGCAACTCCTCCGGGTAGTGGCAGCAGGGCAGGTCCGGCAACTCCTGGCATGCACCTTGGGTCGCAGGGGCTTCCCAGTCGCGGGCCAGGCTGGAGGCGTCTGGCCTCCCCGGCTGCTGGGCCTTCAGTGAGCTCTGTGGGCGAGCTTTTATACTTCTGGGTCGCCGCCTGACCCCCCTGAGGGGCGGGCTCAGAGCTCCCTGGCTCCACCCACTCTGGCACCCAGCTGGGCTCGTCCCTCTCTGGGGCGGTGGGGAGCCACACCGCCTCACTGCAGGGCCTCAATAGGCCCCTCAGTGCTCTGCCCTTGCTGCCCGTCAGCACCTGCAGGGCTTAGGCCAACTCCTTCTGGTGGGGCCCAGGGAGGGAGTGTCACCTCCACCCTCTGACTCACCTCCGCAGGTCACCCAGCCTGTCTGGGGAGGGGGTGTGGCTGCAACCAAAAATTATAACTCAAAGGTAGGGAGGGGGGCTCAATTCACTAAAGGCAGGAGGTAGTTAGGAGCTGTATTTGGGCAGGGGTTGCTTAGGGTGCAGGGAAAGGGTAGTTAGGGGCTGTGTTTGGATGGGGGTAACTCAAGGTACAGGGAGACGGGTAGTGAGGGGCTGTGTGCCGGCAAGGGGATAGCTCAGGGTGGAGGCAGGGGGGATGCTAGGAGCTGTGTGCAGGTAGGGGGGTGTTCAGGGTGCAGGGAAGGGGTAGCTAGGGACTGTGTGCCAGGAGGGCCCCCACCTGTGGTCACTGCTCCCCGAGGGCTCTGTCTGCCCTGGAGGCAGGTCCACCCTGCACAGGTGGCTCTTACCAGCTCTGTGAGCTGTACAAGTGGGGTTGGAGCTGAGGAGCAGCCCTGGGGATCTGCAGCAGGAGGAGGAGATGGGGGAATGCTGCAGCTGCCCACTCCATGGCACCACTGCCAGGCCATGGCTTCTCACCCCCAACCAGCCAGACGGTGGGGCCCCATGGTGGGGAGAGGAATAGGGGTGGAGCTGCCCTCTCCCCTCCGGGCCCATCCAGCTCTATGCAGGGCTCGGGGCTTCTGCCCTGTGGGACACCAGGACTCAGGGCTTGCAGACCTCCTGAAACTGGCTCACAGACACCCCCTTTGAGAACCGCTGCCATAGAGGACCAACTGCCTGCCCCTTGAGATGGAGAGGAGAGTTACAGCTCTATGCTGCATAAATGCCACATGCTGGTATGCTTAGCAAGCAACATCGGGACAAGTCTCGGAGGAGGCTCCCCTTCAATGGCCTCCTGACTAAAAGAGAAGCCCAGAGATGCCCTTTGTTCACTAGAAATGAGAGCAGACAGAGGAGAGGGTAAATGTGTTAAAGGAGAAGAACTGGTGCATGAGGAAGTACAGGAAGAAATGAAATCCTAGGGCTCTGCCTGGACTGGCCTTTGGGTGCAAACTGGTGGAAGTGTATGTCTACGAAGGTGACACTGCAAACACACGGTATACACATGATAATTTTTGACCTCGCTGTTGTCTACTAAATCTCTTAGGGTATGTCTACACTACGAAATTAGGTCGAATTTATAGAAGTCGGTTTTTTTGAAATCGGTTTTATATATTCGAGTGTGTGTGTCCCCACAGAAAATGCTCTAAGTGCATTAAGTGCATTAACTCGGCGGAGCGCTTCCACAGTACCGAGGCAAGCGTCGACTTCCGGAGCGTTGCACTGTGGGTAGCTATCCCACAGTTCCCGCAGTCTCCGCTGCCCATTGGAATTCTGGGTTGATATCCCAATGCCTGATGGGGCTAAAACATTGTTGCGTGTGGTTCTGGGTACATATCGTCAGGACCCCGTTCCCACCCTCCCTCCCCCCGTGAAAGCAAGGGCAGACAATCATTTCGCGCCTTTTTTCCTGAGTTACCTGTGCAGACGCCATACCACGGCAAGCATGGAGCCTGCTCAGGTAACCGTCACCCTATGTCTCCTGGGTGCTGGCAGACGCGGTACGGCTTTGCTGCACAGTAGCAGCAACCCATTGCCTTCTGGCAGCAGACGGTGCAATACGACTGGTAGTCGTCCTCGTCGTGTCCGAGGTGCTCCTGGCCACGTCGGCTGGGAGCGCCTGGGCAGACATGGGCGCAGGGACTAAATTTGGAGTGACTTGACCAGGTCATTCTCTTTAGTCCTGCAGTCCTATTGAACCGTCTTATGGTGAGCGGGCAGGCGATACGGACTGCTAGCAGTCGTACTGTACCATCTTCTGCCAGGCAGGCAAGAGATGAGGATTGCTAGCAGTCGTATTGTACCATCTTATGCCAGGCAGGCAAGAGATGAAGATGGCTAGCAGTCGTACTGTACCATCTTCTGCCAAGCAGCCATGAGATGTGGATGGCATGCAGTCCTTCTGCACCGTCTGCTGCCAGCCATTTTTGTACCATCTTATGCCAGGCAGGCAAGAGATGAAGATGGCTAGCAGTCGTACTGTACCATCTTCTGCCAAGCAGCCATGAGATGTGGATGGCATGCAGTCCTTCTGCACCGTCTGCTGCCAGCCAAAGATGTAAAGGATAGATGGAGTGGGTCAGAACAAGAAATAGACCAGATTTGTTTTGTACTCATTTTCCTCCTCCCCTGTCTAGATCACACTGCAGTCAGTCACAGAGAAGGCGCAGCGAGGTTAATCTAGCCATGTATCAATCAGAGGCCAGGCTAACCTCCTTGTTCCAATAACAACGATAACTTTGGTGCACCATTTCTTATTGGAACCCTCCGTGCAGTCCTGCCTGAAATACTCCTTGATGTACAGGCACACCCTTTGTTGATTTTAGCTCCCTGAAGCCAACCCTGTAAGCCGTGTCGTCAGTCGCCCCTCCCTCCGTCAGAGCAACGGCAGACAATCGTTCCGCGCCTTTTTTCTGTGCGGACGCCATACCAAGGCAAGCATGGAGGCCGCTGAGCTCATTTGGGCAATTAGGAGCACATCAACCACCACACGCATTATCCAGCAGTATATGCAGCACCAGAACATGGCAACGCGATACCGGGCGAGGAGGCAACGTCAGCGCGGTCCCGTGAGTGATCAGGACATGGACACAGATTTCTCTGAAAGCATGGGCCCTGCCAATGCATGCATCATGGTGCTAATGGGGCAGGTTCATGCTGTGGAACGCCAATTCTGGGCTCGGGAAACAAACACAGACTGGTGGGACCGCATAGTGTTGCAGGTCTGGGACGATTCCCAGTGGCTGCGAAACTTTCGCATGCGTAAGGGCACTTTCATGGAACTTTGTGACTTGCTTTCCCCTGCCCTGAAGTGCATGAATACCAAGATGAGAGCAGCCCTCACAGTTCACAAGCAAATGGCGATAGCCCTGTGGAAGCTTGCAACGCCAGACAGCTACCGGTCAGTTGGGAATCAATTTGGAGTGGGCAAATCTACTGTGGGGGCTGCTGTTATGCAAGTAGCTCACGCAATCAAAGATCTGCTGATATCAAGGGTAGTGACCCTGGGAAATGTGCAGGTCACAGTGGATGACTTTGCTGCAATGGGATTCCCTAACTGTGGTGGGGCTATAGACGGAACCCATATCCCTATCTTGGCACCGGAGCACCAAGCCGCCGAGTACATAAACCACAAGGGGTACTTTTCGATAGTGCTGCAAGCTCTGGTGGATCACAAGGGACGTTTCACCAACATCAACGTGGGATGGCCGGGAAAGGTGCATGACGCTCGCATCTTCAGGAACTCTGGTCTGTTTCAAAAGCTGCAGGAAGGGACTTTATTCCCAGACCAGAAAATAACTGTTGGGGATGTTGAAATGCCTATATGTATCCTTGGGGACCCAGCCTACCCCTTAATGCCATGGCTCATGAAGCCGTACACAGGCAGCCTGGACAGTGGTCAGGAGCTGTTCAACTACAGGCTGAGCAAGTGCAGAATGGTGGTAGAATGTGCATTTGGACGTTTAAAGGCGCGCTGGCGCAGTTTAGTGACTCGCTTAGACCTCAGCGAAACCAATATTCCCACTGTTATTACTGCTTGCTGTGTGCTCCACAATATCTGTGAGAGTAAGGGGGAGACGTTTATGGCGGGGTGGGAGGCTGAGGCAAATTGCCTAGCTGCTGGTTACGCGCAGCCAGACACCAGGGCGGTTAGAAGAGCACAGGAGGGCGCGGTACGCATCAGAGAAGCTTTGAAAACCAGTTTCATGACTGGCCAGGCTACGGTGTGAAAGTTCTGTTTGTTTCTCCTTGATGAAACCCCCCGCCCCTTGGTTCACTCTACTTCCCTGTAAGCTAACCACCCTCCCCTCCTCCCTTTAATCACCGCTTGCAGAGGCAATAAAGTCATTGCTGCTTCACAGTCATGCATTCGTTATTCATTCATCACACAAATAGGGAGATGACTACCAAGGTATCCCAGGAGGGGTGGTGGAGGAGGGAAGGAAAATGCCACACAGCACTTTAAGCACAGCACTTTAAAAGTTTACAACTTTAAAATTTATTGAATGACAGCCTTCTTTTTTTTGGGCAATCCTCTGTGGTGGAGTGGCTGGTTGGCCGGAGGCCCCCACACCGCGTTCTTGGGCGTCTGGGTGTGGAGGCTATGGAACTTGGGGAGGAGGGCGGTTGGTTACAGAGGGGCAGCAGTGGCAGTCTGTGCTCCAGCTGCCTTTGCTGCAGCTCAACCATACACTGGAGCATTCTGGTTTGGTCCTGCAGCAGCCTCAGCATTGAATCCTGCCTCCTCTCATCACGCTGCCGCCACATTTGAGCTTCAGCCCTGTCTTCAGCCCGCCACTTACTCTCTTCAGCCCGCCACTTACTCTCTTCAGCCCTCCACCTCTCCTCCCGGTCATTTTGTGCTTTCCTGCACTCTGACATTATTTGCCTCCACGCATTCGTCTGTGCTCTGTCAGTGTGGGAGGACAGCATGAGCTCGGAGAACATTTCATTGCGAGTGCGTTTTTTTTTCTTTCTAAGCTTCACTAGCCTCTGGGAAGGAGAAGATCCTGTGATCATTGAAACACATGCAGCTGGTGGAGAAAAAAAAAGGGACAGCGGTATTTAAAAAGACACATTTTATAAAACAGTCGCTACACTCTTTCAGGGTAAACCTTGCTGTTAACATTACATACATAGCACATGTGCTTTCGTTACAAGGTCGCATTTTGCCTCCTCCCACCGCGTGACTACCCCCTCAACCTTCCCCCCTCCCTGTGGCTAACAGCGGCGAACATTTCTGTTCAGCCACAGGCAAACAGCCCAGCAGGAATGGGCTATACTGAGTGTCCCTGAAGAAAAGCACTCTATTTCAACCAGGTGACCATGAATTATATCTCACTCTCCTGAGGATAACACAGAGAGATAAAGAACGAATTTTGGTTGAATGCCAGCAAACATACACTGCAATGCTTTGTTCTACAGTGATTCCCGAGTATGTGTTACTGGCCTGGAGTGATAAAGTGTCCTACCATGAAGGACGAAATAAGGCTGCCCTCCCCAGAAACCTTTTGCAAAGGCTTTAGGACTACATCTAGGAGAACCGCAAATGCCAGGGCAAAGTAATCCTTTCACATGCTTGCTTTTAAACCATGTATAGCATTTTAAAAGGTACACTCACCAGAGGTCCCTTCTCCGCCTGCTGGGTCCAGGAGGCAGCCTTGGGTGGGTTCGGGGGGTACTGGCTCCAGGTCTCGGGTGAGAAACAGTTCCTGGCTGTCGGGAAAACCGTTTTCTCCGCTTGCTTGCTGTGAGCTATCTACAACCTCCTCCTCCTCATCATCTTCTTCGTCCCCAAAACCTGCTTCCGTGTTGCCTCCATCTCCATTGAAGGAGTCAAACAACACGACTGGGGTAGTGGTGGCTGAACCCCCTAAAATGGCATGCAGCTCATCATAGAAGCGGCATGTTTGGGGCTCTGACCCAGAGCGGCTGTTCGCCTCTCTGGTTTTCTGGTAGGCTTGCCTCAGCTCCTTCAGTTTCACGCGGCACTGCTTCGGGTCCCTGTTATGGCCTCTGTCCTTCATGCCCTGGGAGATTTTCACAAAGGTTTTGGCATTTCGAAAACTGGAACGGAGTTCTGATAGCACGGATTCCTCTCCCCAAACAGCGATCAGATCCCGTACCTCCCGTTCGGTCCATGCTGGAGCTCTTTTGCGATTCTGGGACTCCATCATGGTCACCTGCAGCTTGCCACGCTGGCCAAACAGGAAATGAGATTCAAAAGTTTGCGGTTCTTTTCCTGTCTACCTGGCCAGTGCATCTGAGTTGAGAGTGCTGTCCAGAGCGGTCAGAATGGAGCACTCTGGGATAGCTCCCGGAGGCCAATACCATCGAATTGTGTCCACAGTACCCCAAATTCGAGCTGGGAACGTCGATTTAAGCGCTAATCCACTTGTCAGGGGTGGAGTAAGGAAATCGATTTTAAGAGCCCTTTAAGTCGAAATAAAGGGCTTCACTGTGTGGACGGGTGCAGGTTTAAATCGATTTAACGTTGCTAAATTCGACCTAAAGTCCTAGTGTAGACCAGGGCTTAACTAGAATGAACAGAAATGAAAAACACCTATCGCCAAACTGCCTTCCATTTTGGTGATTCAAAATCCAGTTCAAGACCAGCTGTACTGCTGCCAGTCTTTCATTCATGAGCAGTTTTCAGCATAACATTGATGGAATTCTTCTAAGAAAAGTTCTTGGCAAACCGCTACTGCGGTTTCCTGAAGGGAAGGCAGCTTTTAAGGGTGTGACCTTCAGCTTGATTGAACATGCTAAAATGCTCGGCTGATACTGGCTAAATGACACATGCCCACGCACTGACACACACATCTGAAGAGCTACCAAGTGCTTTGTTAGAAGCCTGAAGCTCGTCCATTAGAAACCAACAGGTGCAACCCGGGAAGGACTAAATTGTTGCCACATTTCAAAGAATTTAATGAAAGCAGCCCTCGGGTGTGACCTTACCCCAGCACTGCTTATCACAGCCATAAACCTGACTCTCTAATTAATGCTGCCCTTGAACTGGGGCTGTTTCAAAAACCACGATTGTTTGGAGTAGTGGGATCTGGTGAGGAACAGATAGGGGACTAAGAGACCAACAACAACTAAAAGCTAATGTCATTCTACACCTGTGCTTGCAGCAGCTGCTTCTTGTCCTGTGCCAAGGTCTATAAATGCCATTTAAGCTCCAGGAACACTACCTCAGTGGATTGCATTTATGCCTTTTGTGCATTGACCCAGAGGAATTTCTAACGCTGCAGTGGAACTATGCTGGGATCCAGTCAGTTTATAGTGCCCTTTATAGAACTAGCTGAACACGACTAACCCAAAGGCTGCCACAGAACAGAGGGAGAGAGATGCTGCAAAGATGGGAACAAATACTCAGGTACAGTTTCATGCGTGGGGAAGGAAATACATTGTGTACCAGAAGACTGAGTAATAATGATAGGAGCCAGGCTCCACTTTCTCTATTCTTTTTTTTTTTTTTTTTTGCTAATTATATTTTTGTAGCAGCTCCGGGCATCTGAGCAGTGGCTATTTTTCATGTGTTCACTGGAGCTTTCACCTCTCACAGATAGCAACTTCTTTGCACAGCTATGATGATTTGTGTGGGCTTTCGTCTACCACTTCATTTTCAACTGCTGTTTTCCCTGGGTGTCCCCATTCACACCAGGTGCATAGGAGATTCCTTACTCCCAGCACACCCCCTTTTAATGTCAGAGAACCAGAGAGCCCAAGAACAAGGGACATAATACAAGAACAAGGGATCATTCAATTAACAGCAAGATGGAAAATTCAGAAGCGAACAAAGGAAATGCTTTCTTACGCAACGCACAATTAGCCTGTGGAACTTGCTGCAACAGGATTGCGTTGCAGCCAAGAGCTTAGCAGGATGCAAAAAAGGATTCAGTATTTATAGGGAGAAGAAGATTATTCAGAGTTATGATAGTAAATGTTAAAAAAGACAAACCCAGAGCTTGAGGAAGGATATAAATCCTCAACCTCTATATGCGTGGACATAGGCGCCAACTTTTCCCAGTGCCCGGTGGGTGCTCAATCACCCCCCACACCCGGCCCTGTCCCGACTCTGCCCCTGCCCCACCCCCATTCTAACCCCTTTCCCAAAGTCCCTGCCCCAACTCCACCCCTTCCCTGCCCTTATTGGACTCCTTCCCCAAATCCCCATCCCGGCCCCGCCTCTCCCCAAGCATGCTGCGTTCCCCCTTTCCCCCCCTCCCTCCCAGCACTTACCACCACGAAACAGCTGTTTCACGGCAGCAAGCGCTGGGAGCTAGGGGGAGCTGCGGTGCACGCAGGGGAGGAGACAGAGGCAGAGGTGAGCTGGGATGGGGGGCAGGGTGGGGAGCTGCCAGTGGGTGCAGAGCACCCACCCATTTTTCTCTGTGGGTGCTCCAGCTCCAGAGCACCCATGGAGTTGGCGCTTATGTGCGCGGATTGAGGAGACAACTTTCTCTGGGGGCAGGTTAGCCCTGCTGCAGGGTTCCTTGAAACATACTGCATTTCCTCTGAAGCATCTGGTTCAGGCCACTGTCAGAGATAGGATAATGGACTTGTATCTCTTAGCTACAACCTTCAGCTCGTAGTATTTTCCATTTGATCTGTCACCCCCTCCTGGGGAGCCCTGCTGCCCAAGTTTGGTAGAGCCCCTGCCTCCTCAGAGGCTCAGTGACCCATCTCACAGCCAATTGGCCCTGGTTTCCTTGCATTCAGTCCCTCCGTCATGTGGGAGGTGCATAAACTAACAGACAGCCCCTATGATCTCTATGACATTACAGATTATAGTTACAGGGAATCAAGGAAGAACAGATTATAAGGATTAAAAAAAAAATTAGTCCAGGGAAAGATGAAGTAAATTACAAAAGGGAACAGGGACAAAGGGAACAGGCAGGGGACACAAACAAACAAGTAGCCAATGAATCCCATGGAAATAATCAGGGCCGGATTAAGACCTTTAGAGGCCCTAAGCACTGAAAAAATTATGGTGCCCCCCCATATGTAATTCAAAATAAAAAGAATACTATACTGTCAAATAAAATTTTATTTTTCGAAATGACATAAAACTTACATGTATGCTGAAATTAAAATAGCTTCTTTCTAGATTTTCTGATTGCAAAATTCTTGGATAAGTTCATCGAAGCTGACGCGACGAAGCATGTCCGCTTCCATACACAATAGGGAAAGTGAATCAAGTCTTCCTGACACGTTGTTCTCTGAGGGTTTTTTATTCTTTTCAACTGAGAAAAAGAGCATTCTGCGGAGCAGTTAGTAATCATCAATGTTAAAAAATACGTAGTGCGATCTCTACATTTGGAAATACACATTGTATTCCATCTTTCAGTATTGTGTCATGAAGATCAATGTGACTGAATTTCATTTTTCCTGTTTCATTAAACTTTGCACACATATAACAGTGGAACTTCCGTACTTCTCCACAGAGATTCATGTTCAAGTCAACAGGGTTTGAGTCAACTAGCTTTTGGGAACTTTGTGAATATTGTTAGTCAGATAAGTCCATTTCATTTAGAAAAGAAAATCTACTTGATACTTCTTTGTACACTTCACCTCTCCTCTTCGTTTGAACTTCAAGTGTTTCAATTATAGCGAAGTAAGTAGATACGCAAAATTTGTCTCTAGGATTCAGTGCTGTTTCTGTTGCACTTCTATCATTTGCTTGTATTTTCCTGATTCGCTTGTGGGACTGGGCTTCTTTGTAGTTAGTATCAGGCAAGACATCTTTCAATATGTCTTCAAATCTTTCAAAATCATTCCTCAAAGTGTGTAAGTGATCTGCTAATGATTGACAGAGGTCTGCACAGGTTTTCAAATCCAATTCTTTTTTCTTGGAGAGCTTGACTTGTGTGGTAGAAGTGTTGTAAAATTTCATACCACATGAATACAAACTCTAGTTCTTGCATCTTGTCTGCAATGTTTTCTGCCTCTCCTATAGTTTCTATCTTTTGCGATTGGTCTTCAGTTATACTTTCTCATGCATCCACAATCTTTGAGTAGGATTCCAGAATTGCACTAGTTGCCACTGCATGTGCCTCCCAGCGAGTATTAGAAAGAGATTTAACACACGATCATGGCCCAAATATGTTTTAAGAACTGCCCATTGGTGTGTTGAGGCAGAGAAAAATGTATCAAGTAACTGGACTGTTGAGAAAAAACTTACTGCCACCGGTCAACAATCAACAGCACCGCGGCCAACAAGATTGAGAGAGTGCACAGCACATGGTGTGAATATGGCGCCTTTGTTCTGTTCTAACAGCTTCTTCTGCATTCCTTGATGACGCCCTGCCATGTTGGCAGCGTTGTCATAAGACTGACCTCTGCACTTCGAGAAGTCTATTTTGCAAACTTGGCACAGATAATGCAGTACTTGATTTGCCATTTCTTCACCCATGCGGCTTTTCAAATTGAGGAATGTTATAAATCGTTCAACTGGTTTTCCATCTGTGGGAGACACATATCTTAGTACAATACTCAATTGATCAATATGTGAAAGATCAGGTGTAGAGTCAACAGATAAACTGCAGTACCAAGCAGTATTTATTTCATCCACAATATCTGAATGAACTTTGTCACTCATTAGACCAATGAGTTCATCACATATTGTCTTGGATAAGTATGATGGTTACCTTTGCCAGCATTCCCATATTTTGAGATATGGCCTGCTAAAAATGGGTCAGACTGAGCCACAAGCTCCAACAATCCCAAGAAATTTCCATTCTGAAATGATCCAAATGTGTCATTTGATCCCCAGAAAGGCAGACCACATTCAGCTAATGTTTGAATAACAGCTATAACATGCTGCAAGACATGTTGCCAGTATTCACACTCTCCTTTAATTTGTTCTTCCAATTTTTGTGTCAATCCAAAGCCCTGTCTTCGATTTAAATATGTCAACATTGAATCTCTGTGAGTAGTGCTATTTTCATGTTGTTCAATTAAAACAGTATTTCGCCAGTCACTAAATCCATCTGCAGCAAACCAGGATGTTGAAGGTTTATATGCAAAAAGTTTGCAAACAAAACAGTACACAGACTCTGTTGATGGTGAATACAGTAGCCATTCTCTAGTGTATTTCTCACCATTCGCTTTCATGCTGAAAAATATTTTTTGTGGACAATATCTTGTTTGTTTACCACTGGTAAAAGTCCGACATGATTTCTCAAATGGCCCAGTGTGGTGCTGACAGTCATTTGGTCCATGATCTATCCAATAAACTACATCATCGGTACTGAAATCAACCCACATACCAGGATCTTTTCTCCTATTATTTACAGCATGAGCCGGTTCAGTCTCTGACACATCCACACCTTCTAGAACAATGTCTGTTTTACCACCAGGAGTAGGGTGATCAGTTACAGTCTCTGACACATCCACATGTTCCAGAATGGTGTTTGTTTCAAATACCAAATTTTTTCAAAACAAAAACCCTCATTTTTTTTGGTGGCCCCTGCTTTGCTGGTGTCCTGAGCACGTGCTTAGTCTGCCTATTGGGTAATCTGGCCCTGGAAATAATTAAACACTCCTTCCCTCAAAGACTTGACAGCAAAGCATAGAAAGCTCCCCCCCAGCCCTAGCTGCTTGATGGAGTTGGGGCTCAGAGAATAGCTGTGGTGGCCTTTACTAGGAAGCCTTCACTACTCTCTGTCTCCCAGAGCAGGGTAGGCCTAACGGGCTCAGCTCCCACGCAGCCCCTCTCAGGTCCATTGAGACAAACTGGCAGCTGCCCTTCTGCTGCAGACAGCAGCTCAGGAGCTGCATCCTCTCCTGCTACCAGACTCCCTGCAGCCAGCTCTGTCTTGGCAAAGTCTGTCCCTGCCCAGGCTCAGCATGTGTTGGAGCAGTTTCAGTCGGGTTGCCACCTGTCTGGGTTTTACACAGACAGTCCGGTATTTGGCTTTTGTGTCCGGGTGCTATTTGGGATTGTCAGGTGCCTGGTTTGTGATAGCAAAATCTGGTCAAAAGGGGACCTATCAACCTCAAAAGTCCAGTTACCGCGGGATGGGGGGAAGGTGCCAGGTTCCAGTTTCCCATGCCAGTCCCAGTTCAGCCAGGGCCACCTCCTACCTGCAGGCAGGCTCCTTGAGACGATCCAGCGAGAGATGGGGCAGGGTTTGGGGGAAGACGTAGGGCAGGGAGTGGGCCTTGGAGGTCTGGTTACCAGCAATTAGAAAGGTGGCTACACTATGTTTACTGCTGGCTACAATTGGTTGTTCTGATATGTCAGTCAGGCCTCTGGCTTGGTAACAATGTATCTTTTCATTCCTAGCCCCCATTGCTGGGCTGGGTCTCAAGCACAAAGTCGGCAGGCAATTTTACTTATCCAGCCTTTGCCACCGTGCAGCTCTCTGTTTCTGAGAGCTGCTTGGAGTCGTGTCTACGGAGCCTAGTAAACGGTAAGGTAATGTACGTTTTGCCTCTATTTGTATCTCACCTATAGCGCTGTGTATCCATGTGTTTCTTTACTTTCCTGTAACCTTGCATGAATGTTTTCACTTCTATGACTGTCACCGGTGTCCCCATAAGAAGTGTGTCTTTGGATGGTTTGCTTCATCATCACACCACTGCTACTGCTAAGCACTCTTAGGTCACAGTTTTTCAGGGGAAAGTGGAGCTCCTGCTCCCTTTTGTTTCCTGTATATACTGTGGTCTTGGAACATACTATATGATGACAGATGCTTAAAAACTGTACCAGATAAATCAAAATTCAGGGCCAGATCCTCAGCTGGAGTAAACCCATTTATTTAAATGGAGCAGTGCCAATTTACACCAGCTGAGGATTTGGCCCACAATTGTTACCTCACATTAACTTGGTAATTGCAAGAGAGACACCCCCATGCCTTCATGCTTACAAAGAAATGGGCACTATAAACTACAGGCTTGGTATGAAGACATAGATGAGAAAGTGGTGTGTGTATCTTGGATAATTCAGACATTCCAGCAGCATCTTGGCCTTCACTCCACTAAGAACATCACTTCACTGGTTCTACATACATTTCCAGGTCTCCACTTCTTCTGTGGAGCTCATCCACCAGGCCGAAAACCCAATGCCAGTCTTCATTGTTTTGGCCCTTTTCCTCTCAGCCTCATTCTGAACATTTATCCGAGACACCACACGTGCCCATTCTAGAATTCAGCCAACAGGTCTACAGAAAAGTGTCCCTTAACCCTAGATGTCATCTTCAAGCTATTTCAGGGCTGCAGATTACAGCGCTATCAGAGCCAGTATTGTTCAGTCTCACTAACTGCACACAGGATGGGACTATTTTCAGAGGTCCTAACCTGCTGCAGCTCCCAGTGACTTTAATGAGATTTGTAGCTTGGCACTTTTGCAAGTGCAGCCAATATACATCTGTGTAGGTTATGGTAAATGAAGATGATGGACATTAATGTTTTGCCCAATTAACTTTTGTCTGAGAGGAACACTAGTAAGACATGGGATAATAAGGCATATAGAACCCAAGATATTGCATTTTAGCTATAGCTGTTGAAATTATATCAGGTTGCTGCCCCAAGTGTCCAAGAAGGAACTCCTGTAATTCCATGATGGCAACTGAGGCTCAGTTACAATGGGTCTCCTTAGTTCTGGAAGATAGATTCAGCACTGACTGTAGGTTATTGGTGCTCATATAGCTCAACCACAAGTTGATGGGGTAGATTCAAGAATCACTGAGTAATATTTGAGGCCTGGAACTGAGACTAGATAATCCAATAGGTTCCTTCTTGCCTTTAAAATCTGTGAATGTATAAATCTCTCTACCTTTCCTAGAGATTCAGTAGCTTACCTCATCAGTTTATATTGTTACCCATTTTGATCTGAGCAGTCAGACAATATTCAGGGTCTTGCAGATTGTTTCCATTATGAGGAGAATTTTATGATGGAGTCAGGTATTTATATGACGGAAGCCTATTTTGTTACAAAGAATGTATATAAAAGCCCTGTTCCCCTGAACACAATAGGAATCAAACAGGGGGAGAGTTTCATTGCTCACAGTTCTAAACCTCTTTCCAGCCAACACTCTACCCAAAAGCTCGCTCTCATATTTTTTTCAGGGTCATACTACATGTGCTTCTTTGGCTGTCTCTGGTGCTTCCTTGCTGCCTTCTGTATTTGCTCCTGTGGTGTTTCTGCTGTTATTCTCATACATACACAGTTCCATCAGACAATACTCATACAGCTCCTGCATTGCAGTCAGCTCCCAGCAAAACCCTGAATTGCTTTTTACATTTATCCTGAAGGAAGCACAGCTGTTATGCTTACCAGCTTCAACAAGGCTTCGCCCAACCCCAGGCATAACAACATATTTACCAAAGGGCACCAGTGTTTCACCCCAGGCTTCATATACTTTATGAAGGGAAAATGTGTTCCATGCTCTCCGTCCGCAGTACAAGAGGAAACATATAGGAATTACCTGAACCTGTTTCCCCTCCATAGGGTTCCACAGTAGCATTTTTCCAAATTAAAGCAAAATTCTAGTTTTATATTTCATGCTTGGTGGAAGAGTTGACAAAAAAAACACACAAACAAAGAAGCAGCTCAGTTTTCTTTCAAGAGCCTTGAATTTTGTTTGTGACATTTCAACTTAACCACATGGAGCCAGATTTTGATCTCATCCACACAGATGTAAATCAACACTATTGACTTTGCTGACTGTGGGATGAAAGCACAGCAGATTCAAATCATCTGGGTGGACAACACCTGAGATCAGAAAGTGAGGTATCTTCTCTAATCCAGCCAGTGAAATGGCCAGAGTTTAAGAAAACACATCATGAACAACATTTCTTAATATTCTACTTCAGTGCTGTCAGATCACTTTTGCTGTCTTTACTCTACTTTATAATGTTTAAATTGCATTTTTTTCCTCCCACCAAAAAAAATTAGAGATAAATATGAAGGTAGTAAATACAGTCTATAAGGAAAAGGTGCAAGTTAAATAGACAGTGGGTGACCTTTTAAGGGCAAAGCTCAGAGGAATTGACTTCTGCATATGCTCTGCACATCATCATCCTGACAGGTAATGTGGCCTTTAGGCAGGAGGACAGTCCAGCCAGCTGATATCACCAGAATGTGAATCAGCTGCCTTGCTAAAGTGAAGGAAGTCATTGGAATGAGCTAGACCACAACTGCAGCAAGAAATGGAGACATTAAAGTGAATTTTACTATGGACAGCTACCACTATGTGAAGATTAAAATTCAGGGACATGAACTGAGCTGTGGAACAGCTGTAGATGATAAAAAGGTGAATGCTGGCAGCTGCCCAACAAGGTCTCCTTGAAACTGCAGAAACGGAGTCACACCACAATAAAGTGTCTTTCTGTGTTGTCAGGGGATGGAGTGGGGGAATCCATGACAATGTGCCAAAGACTACACTGATGAACTGTTCTGATGTGATGTGTTTAAGAATGATTTCGGGATGAGAAAGTGCCCACTGGGACTGCCAGCAAAAGGCTTTCCTTGAGCTCACCTGGTTGAGCTGTAGCAGGAGACTCCTGGATGGAATCTTGTCACCGTGTACACTTCTTTTTTTTTTGCACAGCAAATCCAGTAGTGGGACCGTCTATTGTTATCAGTCAAGTCAATTTAATGCCCAGACAGCCACGGAACAAAACTCCATTGGTGTGAGAAAGCTGCTGGCATTTTGTAAGACCAGAGTTCCGATACCAGGTACCCATTATCCCTACAGTGGCATATCACGGTATCACGGACAGACTGGTCTGTGTTTGAAGACAAAGGAATGGCATTAGCATGGATTTACTTACCTACCTCCATCAAATATGCAAGAAAGGAAAAAAAGGTCTTCTAGCAAAATATCCATATGTCGGCGCTGTTATGGACAAAGGACACACACACAAGATCTGCTGTCACAAACACATTGACATATGCTGTGTGGACTTTATCACCAAGGCAAGCCCACAGTATTATCTCGAAGCATGTGCTTCCCTGAAAAGTTACAAGGTGGGCAGAAGAACTTATCATGTGGTTTGGCATCTTTTAAATCCCACTCTTTGATCACGGAGAGCACTTTGAATGAGCCGTTCTGGCGACCCTCCCTGAGCCTAAACATTTCCACTCCCAGCTGAATGGCAGGTTAGTGTTCTCAGTGAGCCTTTTTGAATGTATTAGCTCCATGTATCATTGTACAGGGGAGGGGCTGGGACTAGGGTGCCTGCTACCTGGCTGTCTTATAGCTTGGCACAATGAGTCAGGATTTCCTCTTGGTTAAGTGCTTGCCACTGCACAATGTACTAGCTCTGTGCAGTAGGTGCTCTGGGCCAGACTGCGCCACTGAGGGAAGCATAGCTGCTCTCAGTGATTTTGACTGTTCTCTGTCCCACTTCCAGCTGGGCCATGTGATGTGGACAAGTCTCATTTTTAGATTTAGCGTTTGCTGTTGATTTGTGCAAATGCTTTGTGAACAGATTTTGAGGAGGAAGCTAAACACAGCCACTGAGTGTTCTTGCTACACATTTATATGTAAAGAACCAAGTGCCCTGTTTCTATAGCCACGGAAGCAGCAAAATAATTCAGAGCCCTTTTATGTTCATCCGGCCATCTATGTTATCTTATAGATGGAATATGTATAGGATTCTTTCCCCCCATCATAATGACAGGTTTCAGAGTAGCAGCCGTGTTAGTCTGTATCTGCAAAAAGAAAAGGAGGACTTGTGGCACCTTAGAGACTAACCAATTTATTTGAGCAGAAGCTTTCGTGAGCGACAGCTCAGCTGTCGCTCACGAAAGCTTCTGCTCAAATAAATTGGTTAGTCTCTAAGGTGCCACAAGTCCTCCTTTTCTTTTTCCCCCCTGCTAACTAATTTTCCCCCCTCTTTTTCCCCCCTGCTAACTCTTTTTTCCCCCCTCTTTTTCCCCCCTGCTAACTCTGGAAACTCTTTTTCCCCCCTGCTAACTAATCCACACAGTTCTGTCTTGGTTTTCATTGTATCCTGTTTGTAGTTAGATAAAAATAACATTGCATTAAATGTATGTAGCTCCTTTCATTGTGAAGGATTCCAAAACGACTGCAGTCCTAGAATGATGAGTCATGCAAGCCTTGCAGGATGAAGTCCGTATACGGTTCAGAAAGCACCAGTGAAATGCAACCACCTCTAGGGCAGAGTCAATGAATAATTTTCAGTAAAGCTTTTTATTGATGGAAATTGCCTTCTTCCCCTAAATGGCCACTTTCACAAAAAAAAACCCTTCCATTTTCATCAAAAACATTCAGGTTTCTGTAGCAAAACTGAAAAGCCAATCTCCAAAAGTTATTCCATTTCCAGCAACTAGTCCCCCTTCCAACATTTCCAATTGAAATCTTTCCATTTTCAGTAGCTGAAAATGGATTTTTTGTTTTGTTTTGGGGTTTTACTCAAACGCCTCCAAAAGTTAGGCGAAAAAAGGAAAATGTGTGTTTTTGTTAAAAATTTTTTTGCAGGAAAAAAATCATTTGCTCGCCAGCTTTAGCTTCCACAACTCAGCACACTGTACAACAGTGTGAGAAGGAATCTGAAATCTTCAGATGTCACTAATGTAGATAATCTTGGTAAGAGACGGTGGGGTGAGATAGCCCCTAATTAGAAGGGATGGCTATTGGAGTGTGTCCTATAATACAATTCAGAGTGATTCTGAAGAATGGAGGAGCACGAGGTTGCTTTTGGTACAAGAAAATAAAGAGTTCGATTTACAGGTGATACAATTAGTGTATAATATAATTAACTTCCCAGGGTTCAGAAAAATCTCAGCAATGTGTTTTTTTAAGAATATGGGAAATATACATACCAGATTTGCATTATGAAATCATCCCAAAATAGCGTTAATATTTATAAAGGCCTTAAATTCTAAAATGTTTTTACTGTATTCAAGAAAACTACCCCTCTGCTGCAGTGAAACCACTGCAAGAAAATAACAGGGATTTCTAAATAAACTCTCCCGGGTTAGTTTTACTTAGATCCCGATCCACACAGGATTTCACAGTTGTTGCTATGCTGTACACCATGACCCCTCAAAACTTCACAGCAGCAGTGGAAGCAGGACTCAAATCCTCTCATTCCAAAAGACCCCAGGTTTGGCTGCATTGCAATTAAAAACGTGCATCTGGCCCATGCCAGCTGACTCAGGCTTCCAGTCGCAGGGCTGTTTAATTGCAGTGTAGACTTCCGGGCTTGGACTGCAGTCCAAGCTCTGGGACCCTTCCACCTTGCTGGGTCCTAGAGCCCGACTCCCAGTCCCAGACCGGAAGTCTATACTGTAATTAAACAGCCCCCACAGCCCAAGTCCTATGAGCCTGAGTCAGCTAGCGTGGGCCAACCGCGGGTGTGAAACTGCTGAATAGATATACCTTATATGACCTATGACTAGGACCCTACCAAATTCACGGCCATGAAAAAAGGGTCACAGGCCATGAAATGTGGTCTTCCCTATGAAATCTGGTCTTTTGAGTACTTTTATACTAGGGTAAAAGTATACAGAAGTATCCCTTAGCCAGGGGGACTTACAAATGTAACAGTAGTACAGCAGAATACTTGCTGTAAACATACTGTATGTATACATCCATGAAATTTGCTATTTATGCTGTGACCAACCCACAAAAAATGTGTGATTTCTCCACAATTTAAGTAGATCCTTACCTATGACATGCAGCAGAGCATTTCTGATTCCAGCCAGAAAAGGGCACACACTCATGACTTCAACAACCATAAGTAATCTGCCCATTCCAGATCTACGCCAATAACATTTTTCCATCACATAAGCCAGCAGTTAATTACTATCTTGCAGGGGCAAGGGAGAGAACTGACTCTCTGAGGGTTGTGGTCATTCTTGAGAAAGTGAAACACTCTCAGAAACAGAGGGCAAAGGGCATGGACTTCGCTCAGTTCCCTGATACACATATTCACACACCCTGCATATGCTTGCTCATCTTGCTCAGAGAAGCGTGCACACACTCAGCAGCAAAAAGGGCACATTTTGACACGATTGTCTCTGAGGAACAAGGCCTCCCTGGGCTGCTCCTCAATTGGTACAGCTTACACACCACCCTTCTTTCAGGGCTGTACCTAAAGCTCCAACCTCGCCCTTACTGGTTAGAATATGCCAGGCATGCTATTAATAATTATAAATTTTGCACCATATCCAGTGTGTGAAATTGGAGCCAACAGATTGCGTGCAGGGCTGGATGGAAAGCAAACACACTGTTCCGAGACACATGTCAACGTTGCAACATTTGTTTTTGCTCCATATTGGAACAAAAAGTAGAGCTTTCGTGAAAAGCAAGACCCTATTATGGCTATTGCCAATGGTTAGCTTTGGGAGACCCAGGTCCATGCCGCTGATCAGCCTGATTTGGACGAGTGCCCTACCCTCCAGGCTATAGAGTCAGTCCCTCCTGTTTCAAATTTTTCCACTTTGTATAAATAATTAAATATTCATTGGGCCAGAAAAGAAACAGTGACTGTTTGGCCTGGTGGTTAGGACACCCATGGGAGGAAACCCAAGTTCAAATCCCTGCTCTGCTCTAACTCCTGGGCTACAGTCCTTCTTTCTGGTTTTGACGAGAATGTCCATCCTGGAGCTGAGAAAACTTCCTGATGAAAATTTTGTCAAAACAGATATTACTGCACAAAAAAACCTTTGTTTGGATGAATTAACATTTTCTGAGAAAAGTTAAAAAATTCCCAGCCAGCTCTAATTGTAAGGCAGGGGCTGTCTTTTTGTTTTGTGTTTGTACAGTGCATAGCACAACAGGGTCCTGGCCCATGACTAGGACTCATATGTGCTATGGTAATAAATAATAATTGCAATATATAAAAGCATTAAATAGTAACTGCTAGGTGGTCTCACAATTAAGGGGTTTCAGTACATAAGGACCTGGCAGGTCATATGCGATTACAAAGTAATAAAAGCACTAGCTACGGGTACCATAAAATATAACACTTCCAAACATATAACTAGATGGTGAATTGTTTTAGTATTGGGAGCAGGGAGGCTGAACTAGCTAGTGCCAGGTTATGAATTAGCAGTGTCGAAAATTACTAGACCTTGCTTGCTAATTGGGAGGGTGTTTGTTCGGGATATTGTGATATTTGCCTAGAAATAGGATCCTGAGTTTTTCTAACCACAGGAAATAAAAGGAAAAACAAAACCCTAATTTTTAATTTAAAAAAGAAAAAAACCAAAGAGAAAAGCTTTAGGAATGTAATAAGCAGGAGCTACCTTACAAACGAAACCAATCATGGTTCTCGTCTCTTCCCACCTCCCTGGCTGTGCTGCAAGGCTGGCAATGTAATGGAATATCATTTGTAGCCAGACCGCTTCACAGTGCTAAATGTATCTATCCAACCTTTGCCTCTCTTCCTCTCTGCCCCTCATCCCCACAACTCCATCGTAACTATTTTATTACAAAACAAAGCATTTTTTGTGCATGATTGAAAAGGCTGATTAGTGTGCAGGCAAATCCATCTTCTGTGTCTCATTTTGTTTTAGTCTTTTAATATAAATGGCAGTTACTCATAGAAGATTAATTTCTCTCTCTAGGACTAGAGTCTTTTTCAAACAGTTAAGAAACCTTGTTGCTGTATTTAAAAAAGGAGCTGGTGCTAAATGCTATAGATTGATTTTCTTGGCAGTTTTATCCATCACATCATTTTTAACAGGACAATTATTTTTTAAAAACCCCCTCAAAATAAAGGCAGAGCTCAATAACCTTCAATGTTCAAAAGCATAGAAACATAGGAAAATGATAAAAGGAAAAGGGTAAGCACATTTTGATCATGTAGGTTGGCTGCCAGCATGGAGTGCAATAGACTATTAAGCAATACAAAAATAAGTGATATGTGTGATTCTATAATGCTTTTATTTCTCAAGAGAAGCAGCATTAATAGTGTTTTTCTTTTAACTTCTGGAGTTCTCCACTTGTTGGTTTTAGGGGCATTCATAATACATTTTGCTTAATTGAAATGGCAGTTCCTTGGCCCTTAGCAGTTGACATGCCATGTGTCCCTGTCTTTTACAATCCCAATGCTTAGAAGATGGGCAGAATTTCAAAGTAAAGCAACATGAGGGAGACAGAAGATATAGGCAATTAATGCACTAGTGTTTCTTGTCTGAAGACTTTGGTACAAATCTGGGTTTGGGTCACAAGTGAAAATGAGTTTGGTGAACTCTGGTGGAAATGACTCATCAGTAAACAGTAGCTACACAGGAGCAAGGTATTTTCCTCAAGGGAAGATGATTACAACAAGAAAACAAGATACATTCACAGAAAATTCCACAGCTTGGGGGCTCAGTCAAGTACTATTACCCAGGCTACAGAGCCCTGTCTTCCCAAAAGCTTTTTCTCCTCCTCTCCATCTCAAGCAATCAATTTAGAGGCCATTCTCTGAGCACCTGCGCACCAGAGGAAAGGGAAGCTCACTGAATAGTGCCCTGACATATGGCCACTTCATAAAATCTTACCATACGTGTTCATTTCCTCTGACAATGGTAGAGTGTAGAGCAATGGTTCTCAGCCTGTGGCCCAATCAGCCCACAGCTGCGGACCGTGTGACATCCTCAGGGCTATACGGCTAGTACATATATTGTGTGGCCGCAGCTCACATTGCACATAGAGAGCTGCATATGCGGCCCACAGTGGTAAACAGGTTGAGAACCGATAGTGTAGAGCATGGACTAGAGAGGACTAGCCAAGACCGAGGCCCCGCGGTAGGTTCCAAAGAGAACCTCTGGCAGCAAAGCTCCTACATTTACTTCAATTTAAAAAGAGGCAAAGATAGCATGGGGGCAGAAGCAATAAAAACTATGGAACGCTTCATGAATTTGTGTGCCATCCTTGCTCAGGGGCCATGCACATTATCTCTGTATTGTTCCAGTTTTAGTGTATGTGCTGCCGAAGCAGTAGCAGCAGAGGCAGATGCTGTAATCACAGTAAAGTACATGGGGCAGTGACTGCATTAATGGCCAGAGTGAACGGCATCAGTAAAAGATGCTGCCTTTTTTTCTCTCTCTCTCTACCTAGGGGCATCAAATAATCCTCTTGTCTCTTGAACAAAGGGATTCTCACTCTAGTATTGCACCAGGAGCTGCTCTTGAAATAACCACACAGAAACACTCGCTGAAGGCACTGATGTTGGTAGCTTCTGATTGCTGAGGGGATGTGTCACCATTCACCTTCAATGGCTGTTAGTCAGCCACAGCCTCTATACTAGGAGAGGCGCTTTTGGAGCATTCACAAGTTAAAACTGAAATGTTCGTCATCACAATATTCCAGGGGGCAGTGGCGTTTGGGGAATCAGTAATCTACTTCATTTCAGCAGCTGGTCTCTGATTTCCTTTTCCTCTGCAAAAATAAAAATAAATCCCGTGCTGGTGCTGAGATGGTGTGACAGAACTGGAAGGTTAGCGGAGGGAATTTAATTTCACAACACCCCTCTGACTGGCCAGCTGGCTTACGGATCTTTTCTGTTATTTCTTACTGATTGGTAATTGGATTAACTCTTGGATCACATTCTCTGTCTCTGACACATTAAAATTACTTTCATCCTACTTTGAAAAATTAATTCCTGGGGACTCTTGGGGAAAGTGGATAAAGAGCTTTTTACCTGTAGGTTACCATTTCAAATCCATCCTCATAGGGCAGTGATCGAAAGACATTCCCATCCAACGTCTCTCCTTGCAGGCCTATGTAAAATGAGTTGGTGTTCGCAGTCTGATTTCAGTTCCATCTCACAAAACCACCAAAATAATTGACCTCTTTGCTCAGTGGAGAGGGCAAGCACTAGCTGAGCATGGAGAGAACATGACCTAGAGGAGGCATTACAAAGAATAAAGAGCGTGCACCCTACTAACATCAGTAGGGGATGTTAGTATCTGTGCTATAAGACCCTTGCTGTGGTGAGGAGTTGAGTGACCTTATCTCTCACTGAAGTCAGGTCTAAATTCAAGGCTTTTCACAAGCATCACATTAACATGAAAAAGTAACCATTTCCAGGTAGGAAAGAGATGGGTGATGGGAACAGTACAGAAGTCTCATCCACTAAATAAAGATAAATGATCAAATCACTTGATCATCACACAAAATCACACATAATCATCATCCAGCAGTAATCCCATGCTGTCTGTGACATCACTTCCAGATGATATGGGCCAACACAACCAGATTATGCAAGAACATAACAACTACATTTATCAGCAACTTCCCATCATGCCCACCTCATGTCCCATTATATCTGCTACATGACAAAGACCTCATGATAGATATTGTGAGGCGCCCTTATCCTGGATCAAGAAGCACCATAAGGATTCTGAAAAGCTCCTTCAGTTCTGTCATCTCTCCCTCCTTCTTCTTCACTGATGGCCTTTGCTGTACTTACCAGTACTTACTGGCACAGTTAAAAAAATTACTTCAAAAATATAACTTGTGTATCCAGGTCTGTGAATGAATGCAATTACAGAGGTAAGGCAAACAGCATAGACCGTCTGATCTAGAGTTCACTGTAGACAATAATCCTGAATGGGATTTAGGTGCCTAAATCCCAGATTTAGGGGTTACTGCAATCCACAAAACATCCGTAGGCACCTAAACTTACGCAGTGCCTGAATTTTCAATGTAAAAATTCCCTAGTTGCCTAAATTTCTTCCTGAGGGCATGCACACTACTGTCGTACAGATGCATGCATGCATGCATATCTCCCAACTGAGCCCCACTGCGATCCTAAAACCACATGTGAAGATATGGGTTGACCCAGCTAACTTGCCTGCATGGCCTTATCTGCTAGGGTGTTTTGAGCACAGCTAACTCCCCCAAGTAGGTAGCGTTCTCATCCAGGATGTGGGAGATGCCACTTTCAATTTCCCCCTCTACCTGATGACAAGTTGGAATTTGAACTGGGGTCTCCCACCTCTCAGAGTGTCCCTAATCACTGGAGGATGGCATATTCTGATGTGACTCTGTCTCAACCTCGCTTTTTGAAGTCTTTAACTTTGTATTAATTAAATATTAGTCACTAAAGTCACCATCTTCAATCAGGTACATGTGACTACAGCTGCCCACCTCAGAAATGCAGAGACATCTAAGGACTGATTTTTCAGGTGTGTACAATTTCCAAGGAAGTCAACAGTGACTACTTATGGTAATCACAGGTCTACACCCATTTGGAGTACACTCACTAAGCAGCTCTTCTGCTTTACGGTGGGCTTTGTATCTCCTTAACTGGCTGCATTTTAATAGGGACCTTTTTCCCCCAGAGGAGTTCATTATGATTAATGTTTTATCAGTGAATTCCAAAGAAATTAACAGTGATTTGCCACTTACTGCAAAGTGTTACTGATCATTCTGGTGGAACGCGCTACCTGGGCATTTAAGCATCTCCTGATATTTTTATTTAAGAAATAAGGAGATACAAGACTCATTAAAATCCCACAGTACAACTTTCACCTCCAGAAATGGATAAAGGTTAAAAAAGCATCTTTACAAACATGCATTTGTGTGCAGAGTTTTCTACTACATGGAAGAAAAATCAACACCAATTTTAAAAGTGCTCTGAGCTCATTTAGGAGCAGTAGGTTTTGAACAGACTGGTATGGTAGCCAGAGTATTCTGCTAAGCATCCTTAACTCAGACGAGAGACAAGGGTGTCTGTATATCACAGGAGGGATTTAGGCCCAGATCCTCAAAGGTATTTAGGTGCCTAACTCCTATTGAAATGAATTAAAGTTAGGTAGGGCTGTCCCTAGGAGGATGCGGGGCCTGGGACATAGGTGGCGAGTTTCTAAACTGCCGGGGGAGGGGTGGTACTCAGCCCCCCCCTTCCACCCTTTTCCCCAAGCCCCCCCCCGCTTCTATCCCCACTCCGCCCCGTCCCTTCCCGCCCTGCCCCGCCCAGTTCCTTCCCGTCCCTTCCCCACCCAGTTCTGCCCCCTCCCCTGAGCGCGCTGTACCCTCGCTCCTCCCTCCTCCCCCCCAGCACCTCCTGATGCCAGGAAACATCTGATCCGCGGCAGGTGGGAGGCCCAGCGAGGGAGGGGGAGGTGCTGATCGGCGGGGCCCGCTGACAGGCAGGAGGTGCTGGGGGAATCTAAGTTATGCAACTCTAGCTACGTGTATAACGTAGCTGGATTCGACGTAGCTGAGGTCAACTTACTGCGCTCTCCTGTTGACTTCCCTTCCTCTTCTCATTCCGGTGGAGTACGGGAGTCGATGGGAGAGTGATCTGCAGCTGATTTAGCAGGTCTTCACTAGACCCACTAAATCTACCCCCAGTACATCGATTGCCGCAGTGTGAATCCCCGGAAACTGTAGACATACCCTTAGAGAACTCCACTGTCAACATTTTGAATATCAGTCTTATAAAACTGCCATGGAAACATACTAGCCCAGCCACATTTATTCTGCCACCTCCCTTTGTCAACATCAGTTGTGTGGAGGTGGCAGCTTGACAGAGATTGCAGACTCGCATAATAAATTGCCGACGTGATAAAGTGGATTTATCATACGTGTCTCCCTGTCTCATCTGGCTCTGCCCAGCAATCCATCTCCACTGGAAGACCTTGTAACATTCCAAACCTCTAAGCAGCTTTAAATATCTGCCATTAAAAAAAAAAAAAAACCTTGCTAGAGGAATGTTTCCTTCTTACTTTTCCAGAAGTGGAGCTTCTCTCCCAACATTACACCTGCCAAAGATAAGGGATGAATGATATTTGGTCCTACATGAATAAA
This sequence comes from Lepidochelys kempii, assembly GCF_965140285.1. Classification (NCBI taxonomy): domain Eukaryota; kingdom Metazoa; phylum Chordata; order Testudines; family Cheloniidae; genus Lepidochelys; species Lepidochelys kempii. The sequence goes on from NC_136382.1 coordinate 198,166,158, forward strand.
TGATTTAATGTCCTCCTTTTTTTTTCCTCCAGAAATATGACTTCATAACATTTCATTTATATCATTGGAAAAATAGGCTTCCCAACTTCATAATAATGGTGCTGCCTTCTAGATTTTCACGTTTCTGGACATTGAAACAACGACATTTATGCATTGAAAACTATATCTCAGCAAACTACTGTATATAGTTTGACTCATTGTTACTCAGCCAATGCTTATGGGTGGAGGGGTACCAAAAAATCCCAACAATAAACATTCCCTCTCTAAAACATTTCTATAGTAATTCTTTTTTGTAAAATATGTGGCATACAGAATACATGAAGGTGCCAATCAAGCCAATAAAAGATTTATATCACACTATTAAGTATTCTTTTGCTTTCCATTCTCTTCTATACACTTGACTGGTGATTTTAGTGCCCAACTTCATACACCTTAAAATGGTCTGATTTTGAGAAAATGTTGAACACCAGTGCTCTTATAAAATCACTAGTCAATAATGAAAATCTTGCCCTCCCATCCAAACTCCCTCACAGTAGGCCTGATTCTTCATTACTCTGTATGTTGTATTGACATTTACACTAGTGTGAAATGGATGTGAAATGTTACCATTATGATTTTGCAGCACTTTTTCACCTTGATTTGATGTAAACGACTACATAATCACTTAAATCTAGCTTTATAGTTAATAAATCTGTTTGTTTATTGTACCTGAAGAGGTGCATTTGGTTTGCAGTGTCTCAGGAACTCCCCTTGGGAGAACAAGCCTGGTACATATCGATTTCTTTGTTAAATTGACAAACTTATATAAGCTTTGTGATAAACTCAGGACAGACAGCTGCAAGGGCAGGGTGGAAAACAGTCCCAGAAGGGTAAAAGGCCCTCCTCCCCATCAACTGAGGAGGGGTGACTACAGGTCCATCATGTGAGGAACTTGCTGCTCCATTGAGATGGGGTTACCAGAAATCAGTTAGGATCAACTGAGAGGGAGTTACCTGAGGGCAATTAGGATCAGTTGATTCCAACTAAAGGCTGCATCCTTAACTCATACAGGAGAGTTAAACCCTCCGCTGTTGGGGAGAGGGGGAGTGCGGAAGTCAAGCTGCCAGTAGGTGAGGAGCAGCAAGACAGCAGGCCTCCCCAGGAGGGGAGGCTGCATTCCCTCCCCTAAGGGAGAAAAACAAGCCTAAAAGATTGGCTGAGAGAAGGAGCGGACTGCCCTTGTGCAGCCAAGAGGGACTACTTTATCCCCAAGCCCATCTTGCCTAGGCTAAAAACAGCTGAGGCTGGTGAGACTGAGAAGGCCCTGTGATGGGTTGGATCACAGAAACCGCCTTGGGAACTGCCAGCTGATGTGCCAAGATGACTTCTGCCCCTGCTTTCCTATCCTGGCAGCTTAGGGCTTCCGTGCCCTGCTCGGTTTGAGCCAGACCCCGCTAGCCTGCTGCAGAGCCAGACCCAGGTCTGAATGACATCCCCTAACAGCTGTAGTCTCAATTGAAAGCAGCTTACAAAAGTGTTCCTGTCTTTAACACTCAGATGCCCAACTCCCAATGGGGTCCAAACCCCAAATAAATCCATTTTACCCTGTATAAAGCTTTTCCCCCCTACTGTTCCTCACATGTTCTTATCAACTACTGGAAATGGCTCACCTTGATTATCACTTCAAAAGGTTTTTTTTCTCTCCTACTGGTAATAGGATCACCTTACCTGATCACTCTCATTACAGTATGTATGGTAACACCCATTGTTTCATGTTCTCTGTATATTTAAAATCTTCCTACTGTATTTTCCATTGCATTCATCTGATGAAGTGAGCTGTAGCTCACGAAAGTTTATACTCAAATAAATTTGTTAGTCTCTAAGGTGCCACAAGTACTCCTGTTCTTTTTATAAGGTGCAGAGTGACAGAGAATCAGGATCGGTATATCTGCCAGGATTTTTATGAAGTCTCTAGTTTAGTAATATGTTTAAACTGATCAACCTTTCCCCCTTTAAGCTGAAAAGCTTTCATTTAACTGCCGATTGTTTTCCAAAAATAAAATCCTTCAGCTTTATCGTTTTCTTATAAGAAATAACTAGCCGATGACAGATACATTTAAATGAGGAATCTGAAGTGCATAGTTACAACCAGATTCAAAATCTGAAATGAACATTATTAATCACAAAATTGACTTGCATAATCAGCAAAGTTAGAAAAACACAAGCAGTGCAGTCTTGTCCTCAGAACAAGTTTTTATTAACATTTTGCTTTAACAAACATTGTAGTATGAAGGCATCATTAGTTTAAGTTTTCAGATGTATGGCACAGACAAAGGAAAAAACAACAGATTCATAAGGAAATTCAGCATGTAAATCTCAGATTAACAAAAAAGACATGTTAACCTATTTAGCCACTATACCATATATTGTGCAAGCAACAGACTACATTTATTTGCATTTAAGTAAAAACATATTTTTGATCAAGAAAATTACATTTTTCTGACTTTCCTTTATATCACAAATGTCAGGGTAAGGCAAATCCTTGATGAATCGTATGATAAAAACCCCTATTCCCCAAGAAAATATATCCAACATATTCTGCTAACTTTGTAATTTTAAAAGCAAAGCAGACATGCACTGCATATAGAGAAATATCTTTTTCAATCAAATGCATAAAGCAGAACAGTGTTAATTCACAAACAGGCTTTTCAGCGCGCCATAGAAAGATTTACAATTAGCTGTAGTGAATAATATGTGACCCGATATTACAGACAGTGTCTCAGACATCTCCTTTGTAAGCCTGTATGAAAGGAAACTTGTCCGTCATCAGAGCAATCGCTAGCTGCAGGAAAAATAGATTGATGCTCCTAATTGTAGAATAAGCACTTTTTCAATTGGAACAGTGAAAGCATATTCTAATATTTGGATGCAAACACCACTAATTTAGGGGTTCTATTTTCTATACAGAACATACTGTGATAAAAATTTTAGTTGTTAACCAAAACTCCTATGATAGTGGCATTAATCCATTTCTGATATTTATTCTTCTACAGAGCCAACTCTCTACTTCTGTAGCTCCAGCAAAATCAAAGGTGGCTGCATTCAGGGTGCAACCAGTCCAGCAATAACCAAAGAGCTCAGAATCAAATTGCCTAACTGTGCGTACATCGTTTTATTAATGTTTTTCATTAAAAAATCCTAAACAGATGCAACCCCAAAGCCACATTGACAAAAAAGCAAGGAAATCAAGCTACACACTCATGACTGAAAATTGGACTGTTAAGATTTAATCAACTCATACGTTTTCTTACTCTACACTTCCTGCCTGTGCTTCACACTTGCTGCAGAGTCCTCAGGCAAAAGTTTCACAGCTTCAAAGAATCACTGCTGTTAAAGAGAACCAAGGTTAAACGAGGGTAGCAATGAAATTACTGTCACTGGTTATAAGGAGTCTCTAACCTGAAGTATTTGTGGAGTTAATTATTTTTAATATCAGTCAGTACTGCCAAGGAGTTTAAGGATTGTCTTGTCTCTCTGTATATTTTTGAACACCCCTCTTTAATCAGTCTCTCGCATTGATCTTCCTTGTCTGCTCCTTGCTGAGCCTGAATCTCACTAACATTGAGGATACTCAGCTAGCAGCAGCCTGCAGTTCTCTAGCGTTGTACGTGGAAGACTGTGAAAATCATACATGTACAACTTCAGAATTAAATACATAGGACCAGATCCATGCCTTGTGGATATTGCCCTACCTCAGCCCCACTCAGTGGAGCTATGACAATTTAAAACTGAAAATCTGGCTCACACAGTTTCCCACCACGCTTTAGAACGCTTACACCAATTGACTTTCCAAATGCTTTATGGAGGAGTTTCCCTAGCTCTACAAACAAAGGGAGCCCTTCAATCTTTGCCTTTTTAAAGAGGACACACACAAATGGAGGATTAACATTATTGTTACCCAGTACATTTATTTTTTCCCTCAGAAATGGTATCGGTTCTATTATGACAGGCTATTTAAAGAGAAATCATTTGATAATGAAACATACTGTATGTGCATCATGCAGATACACAAGCTGCTGGTCCTTTGACTGCTGCAATTGGAATCAGCCAGAAACAAATGTAGGGACAGAAGGAAAATAACATTCAGGGGTGTGGTCCCGAAGATACCTTTGGTCAAGCTAACAGGAATGGAAAAGGAGAGAGGCATAGAAGCGTCTAAGGGTAGGGGAAGGGATGTCCAAAATGCATTCTGACCCCACGTAGTAAGTATAGTATAATCCTGGCACTGTTTTAACAGGCACTAACAGGATTAATTACATCTGAAACCTAGTTTCTTTCAAAGCTGATCATGCTCAAAAAGAAATATCTACTAGCCTCCAAACAGAAATCCAAAAGCCTTGGAAGCCTCCACCCCATGTTCCCTAACAATGCCACAGGAAGTGACTGCAGACAATGCCCCTTGGGGTCATCAAGCGGCTCCAATGCTAGAGGCACATAAAATCAGCTCATTGGAAGATGTCAGGCACTCCTAGTGGCCACACTCCCAGAGACAAATCTGCAGGTCTTGTTTTAGATCCCGGTTTGTCCCGTCATTATTTCCGATCAACCTGCAAATGCCAGCAGCCGTCAAACTGTTTATATACATACAGGGCTCACAGTTATATCAGTGTGAACTTGGCACAAATCCATTGATCAGAATAGGGCCAATACATTTCAGTCTCCTCTCAACTTTTTTTTTTTTTTTTTGCGTGCCAGTCAGTCATCATTTCAGGATTGGGGGAAAGAGCGTACATATTCAAGCAAAACCAGAATCTCGGAATGTTTAAAAAAAAAAAGCTCTAGTTGTTTTTAACACCATTATGTTTTGCAGAACATCAGACCCTGGACACATGCTGTGTGCTCCTTCAGTCTCGTGTATCAATTTAATTTACAGTACTGTTGAAAAAATGTACATAAGCCCTCTTTTCTGAATGCAGCACTTGCTGGCAGAACAAATGACATATGGTAAAACATTCTTAACGAAATAACTGTTAATTGCATTTTTAAAAATCATGCATATGCAGTAGAAAATATAATGAGGACTGACACAAGGTACAGTGAAGTTGTTAAAGCCATAAACTATATTTAAAGATGTGCTGGATGCAGAATGCCTGTTATCCTCCATTACTCACAGGCTGTGCAAAGTATTAGTTGCCCACAGGTACTTTAAGTACCCACTTAAAATAATTATTTACTTTTAGAAGTGCAAATTCACTAGAAGAGAACAGAATCGATGCACTAACTGCATTACTTTGCATCACATGCTGTACTATGACCAGAAGATTTAGATAGATCAGCAATGGGCAACAGACGTCTCCATTCTCCCAGTGAGCAATACAGCAATACGACATCCTGAAGCATCCAGATTTCCAAGTTTATAGTGTGAAGCTTAGGTTGGATTCTACTGTGCACTAGGAAACACTCCTTCTAGCTCTTTTACTATCTCCATAGTGGCAGGGGTCATTGTTCTAAAAGCTCTAAATATTTTGCACTGGTACTTGCAGTCAGGAATTCCTGACTGATGTTGCTGGAGTTGGGCACTGTGCTATAACTTCACTATTAATACAGGGATAGTTTGGAACAGCTGTTCTTAAAATTCCTAAGATACACAGTGTTCTGTGATTTATGATGCTTTGTGGCAGTCCACATCCTCAAGCCAAAGCCCCAAATTTATCCCAGAGAATCCAAAAAAATCCCATTCCCACCAGTTGCTTGGATGATGTGCCCTCATTGGGAAATGAGATTCAGAGGCTAGTGATAAGAGTGTATGTGTGTGTGTTGGGGGGGAGAATAAGCATCTCCAATATTACCCAGGACCTAGAAGTTGCTGTAACTGCCAGGACAATGCAAAAGATTGCTTGAAGTGGGACATCATGACCAAAGTAGGGAAGCTTTTTTTTCTTTTAAAACAGGTTTACAGAACAAAATGCAATTGAGAATTAAGAGGAATTAAAACAAACATTCATTTTCCCTTATCTCCCTTCCCCTCCCATCCCATGGGGCACCTTCCGATGCGCTTTCTGCCGATAGTTAGAATGATGCCATACAATGCTAATGACTGCCGTTCACGTTTCACCCCATTGTTCTCTTCTCTCATATTGTTCCTCTGTGATAGGGAGAAAAAAACCGATATAGTTCATTTAATCAAAATCAAAAGTTTTCAGGGACCCAAATGGCTAGCTGGGTCTTTTTAATACAGTTTCCTCACGTCTCTGTTGCCAAACACACGTGCAAAATATGGGAGGCATGTAACAGCAGTAAAATAAGACACTATTATTTCCAATAGCATCACATGTGTGGACAGTACTTTATAAACATATAGGCAAGCAAGGTGCCATGGAAGTATTTGATAACACAGTCCTCAAACAGGGCTAAAATAAAGAGGCATGAAGCAGCTGTGATTTTGGCACTAGCAACAACAAAGTGGGCAGGAATCAACTACGGTGATGTTATGGCTGTATGCATTAATGGTGCTGATGGCTGGCATTATTGTGTAATAGTGATTAGAAACTCAAAAATTCCATAGATTTCAAGGCTATAAGGGACCCTGGTGCTCATCTAGTCTGATATCCTGTATAGTAATGGCCACAGAACTCCTCCCAAATAATTCCTAGAGTATATTTTTTGTTTTTTAAAAACAAAATGCTGAATAATGTGTCTTATGTTTGTTGACATCAAGGGCATAGTAATCATGCAAGAGTTCTTAGGGATTTTTGATATGCATTTTGGGAATAGTGTATAGAACGCTCTTAAAATAACAGTAAACCACTGTCCCAAAGATATCTGCTTGGTCCTAAAGACCCTAGAGAGTTCAGAGCCTTTAAAGTTTAACAAGATGATCGATTTTTCACTGTGTGGACCTGGCTGCTTGCAATCAAAGCAGAGCGGCAGTATGGTTTGGGGGACTGAGCAAACAGCTGAACGTAATTCATGCCTTAGTTTTAATCCTGGATCTGTCATTGAAATACTACAGAGACTGGGCAAGTCACTTCACCCCTCCGGCTCAGTTTTCGTCTCTGTAAAATGGGAGCAGTACTGCAGTACCTCACACTGGAATTGAGAAAATTAATTAGTTGAATGCTAAATATTGTATTATTAATGCAAGCTTCACTTTCATAGAGCAGAGTTTACATGATCTCATCCCAAAACATATGCATGTACTAATTTTAGTGAGAAAACAATGTATGAAAGACAAATTTCTTTCCATTTATGTGAAAGCAGTTATAACTGATAAATATATTTTTAAAATCAATGACGGTATTAGCCTTTTAATCTATTTTTAAATGGTAAGCATTTTAACAGAATGCATAATCAGAAGCTAAGAAAAGGTGAAAAAGAAAGGGAGAACTGCAGAAGTAATCCTTAAGATGTTTTTTATTTTTGCTTCACTACTTTTCAATGGGGATCCATCAGCCATATTTCTCTCTCTCATGCAGTATGGCAGCATATTGTCAACATACTGACAAGGACAAAGGGATATACACTGTAATAAGACCTTGCTTTTTAAATCTCTGTGACAAAGCTGCTGCTGTTGTAAAGCTTCTATATTTGGTCTTGAGCTACATGAAATCCCATTACGAGCATAAATAACACATCTTGCTATATATGATATTAGAATCTTATAATAGCCCTATACAGGGGGAGAGGTGTGTAGTAATGCTTGAAACTGCATATCTTCAGCAGGGATCAACATTTTCTTTTGTAATTGGGGTGTGCCAGGGACTTTTTATCTCTAGCAGATTACTCATTTTTATTGAGGAGTCAGACTGTTTATTGTCTATGAACATAACTATTCGTTTCCATTTCTGCTGCAATAACAATTGTGCACTTGTGCAATGGCACCATCATTCAGTATATAAAGCAGTAAAGCTCAAAAAGGCAGCCAACTGACTTCAGCCTTGTTTTACAGGAGTCTAGTTAGAAGTGACATTAGGCATTGTAGAGCCAAGGGCATAAAAGCCTCATGACACAAACCTGTTGTTCCCAGAATACAGATTTCAGAGAACTGAACTTAATTCCAATTAGTATAAATTGCTTTTCATTTTCCTAAGCAATGACAAAAAAACATTCACTCAGTTACTTTTCCATTGCTAATATTGTTGCTATCTGGGTTCTGTTGATCTAAGACCATACACAGTCTAAATACATTACAGTTGCAGAATGCTATTATATTATTTATGTGACAATTAATGTCACATAATTAATACTTTCCCCCATTTTGCTTTTTCTAATTCTGTATATTCTAATTAAGGTGACCAGATAGCAAGTGTGAAAAATCGGGACACTTTTTTTGGGGGATGGGGCGGGAGGGTGGTGGTGTAATAATTGCCTCTGTAAGACAAAGTTCCGAATATCGGGATGGTCCTGATAGTATCAGGATATCTGGTCACCCCAATTTTAATCATAGTATATAGATCTGTTGTAATAATTGGGCCTAAACATGAGATCAACTGTAAAAATATGCAAAAATTCATAACATGTCACAATAATCTATTATAATAAACATTGATGGGAAAAGGTATGAAAAGGAGACAGAAAAACTAAATGAAAGGACCTAATGATGTAGTTAAAGGATTATGTTAAAATCATTCTTAGTAAAAACAGAAGATGTGGAACTGGAAATTAACGAACCAAATTGTGTGAGTCTAATATTAGCCTAATTGGCGGACAAAATAATGAGCACCTGAGCTGTTCCATCCACCACTCCCTTTCTGGGTCCTGAAAGAAAGAGACTTTGTGGGCAGAATATGGAAGAAGAGAGAGAGGCTGCTGGAACAGCTTTACCATCATGGTTGCCACCCCATTGGGTAGCACACTGGACCTTTTTCATCCTAATCCTGAGGGATGTCCTGACCAGACCAGGCCAGAGAGATGGACCCACATGATATTACCCTCCCTACCAGCTCCAGCTGAATCCCAACTACCTCCTGGGATGAAACAGGACTGGACTTTAACAGCAGCAACTCCAGCTCATCTCAATAAACGTCTGCTCTTTTCCCCAATAAGACCATTATTGCCATTTTTGATATCATCTAAGGGACTGTCAAACAAAGGTGTGTGTGTTTCTTTCTAAAAATTCTCTCCAGCTAAAGGAGCACGAAATCTTGTTAAAATGAAAGCCTTATTTAATGCTTTGCATTTCAAATGCTTTAACTGTTTTTCCTTCTTTTCTGTATCTTTAGTAAAAGGTTAAAAGGGTGTTTAATGGTGTGTCTGCTATGGTACTAAGCAGGCTGAGGTCTCTGTACACCAAATCCCAGACCTTGTTTAACACTGTTTAATGTTAGACAGTGATTGGGTCATGTTTACACCTTTGGGCCATTAATACAACAGATCTTTTTTTCCAAACAGAATCTGCATGGATATGCATACTTGCAGAGAAACATTGGTCGTAGGAGACTTACCTATTTGTTAATCTTCCGGCTGCATTTCTGAAAGTTCATTTATACTTTCAACCTGACTATTCATTTCAGCTGAAAACAAAACAATAAGGTTGTCAAACTTCAGTCAAGTTCATCCTGGCAAGTAATAGCTGCTCCTAACCTAAGTGAATAGAGCACTAAAATATCTTTGCTGTAAGTCTTTGTAGCTTTCTCTTATATAAGATCATCTTAATGGTTTCCTTATTTAATGTAGATTATGAACAGTTCTGTAATAAGATACACATCAAAATTATTAGAGAACCTCTGAATCTAGATTTCCCCCAGACTTTTGGTTAGATCTGAATTTTCTCAAAGTCTCTATAATAGCCCAAACAAAAATCTTGGATTTGAACACCTTAAACTTTGGGAAAAGTTTGGGTCTGGATTCTGACCTGAACTTCAGAATTTGGACCCATCACGAATTACATCGCAATTAAATGCTGATCTCACATTTTTTAATGGTTTAAATAGTATAACATTAAATAATAAAAAAGCATCACACGCTTTTCATTAAATATAAAAAACAAGGTATAATTCAAAAGGAAGGCTGTCTCACTCTCTGTATAGTGCCAAAGGAACCACAGAACATATGGCACAGGAGATTTGTTCATGAGGTCCTAGCTATGCCTAAATAAAACGGGATGATTTCAGTGTGCACTCTCAGCCTTTGTTCTGAACTGCTTTATTTTTGTGGGTTTTAACAAGACTCTTTATGGTAAACCCATTTTTGTCATTTATTTTTACGGTAGTATTTAAGTGTTTGGTATGGGCATTTTTGTGCATCCATTGCTGACAGTTGGAGTCTCTTGGGAAAACCGTAGCATCCAAATGAAAGTTTTGAAAACTGAGCAAAAAGGAAAAAATGCCCTGCTTCAGTGTTGCGGGGTGTGAAGCTCCTTCTGACTCAATATCATGTCAATACACCTGGTCGGGTTTTGATGAGTTATTTGTGAATGATTCATCGTGCATATTCAAAGCAGACGCGGTAATAGCTCCTGTGGTGTAAGGAATGAATGTGTAATAGGAAAAGTATCCACTCCAGATTATGGAGAAATGATGGAACATGTGTTTAGCTATGGTTTGTGGATTACTCTTAATAGGCTTTTGCATAGCAGAAATGGAATGCACAATCAAAACCCATTAAGGAAAGGAGCCATTGTGCGTGTGCAGTAGCAGCTTTTTCAAAACCTCAAAATGTCAGCCAATTTAATGTGCTTGTTTTCCTGAGAATACCAAAAGACCTAGTTCATACGCTAGACTAATTACTTGTGAAATTTAATTCATTTCATTTTTAATTAAATGGATGTTTAGTTATATCAGACCAAAGCATCAAAACCTGGTAAGCCTGCCTTCATTTTTATTCCTGTGACAAGCAGCCAATCATCTCCCTGTGGACTGTGCAATCCTGCTCAGATGTGTGTGTGGGGGGTGGGGTGGGGGGGTGCTGGGGGTGCTGATGGGGAGATATACTTCACATTTCTCAGCAACCTCTTTGGGCGATTACGGAGCAGCACTGCAGGCTTTAGAGTAACAGCCGTGTTAGTCTGTATTCGCAAAAAGAAAAGGAGTACGTGTGGCACCTTAGAGACTAACCAATTTATTTGAGCATGAGCTTTCGTGAGCTACAGCTCACTTCATCGGATGCATGAAGTGAGCTGTAGCTCACGAAAGCTCATGCTCAAATAAATTGGTTAGTCTCTAAGGTGCCACAAGTACTCCTTTTCCTCTTACTGCAGGCTTTGACGAAAGTCCCATCCCATCCTCCTAGAGCTAGACTGAAGGTTGCAACAAGGACTCAAGGATTACAGTGCAGAACAGGGGAGCTCCACAGGACTTCGCTTGGGGTGCAGAATACCCACCAGTGAGAAAAACAAAGCCCTGCATGGACACAGTTCAGAAACTGTGTAAATTAATTTCACTCCAGGCAGAAATCTTGACTGGAGGTTCTCTGCCAGAAGTGGGCTTTGTCAATCCCCTGGACAAAGAGGTTGCAGTGGATATGCAAATGCAAGAGCAAGTCCTGAGAAGTGCTAAGCACCTGTAAATCTCATTGAAGTCTGTTCCTGAAGTGGGGCTAGTATACCCTGCTGTAAGAGCAAGAGTGCTATCCCAGTTCCCTTGAAGTTACTGGGAATTTTGCCATGGACTTCAATAGGGCCAGGATTTCACCCAGGGTTGGAGAGCTTCTAAAACAATCAATGGGTCATACTACAGTAACATAACCTTACAAGTTTCAGAGTAACAGCCGTGTTAGTCTGTATTCGCAAAAAGAAAAGGAGTACTTGTGGCACCTTAGAGACTAACCAATTTATTTGAGCATGAGCTTTCGTGAGCTACAGCTCACTTCATCGGATGCATCCGATGAAGTGAGCTGTAGCTCACGAAAGCTCATGCTCAAATAAATTGGATAACCTTACAAGTGTCACGGAGGGGATAGGTTAAGGGCCTAGGGTGTTTTGTTCTACATACCAAAAGGAGCATCTTGTAAGTCTGAGGCTCAGCCTCACAGGGCAGGTTGAGAATTTCACTGAGGTTGAACATAAACTCAGTGAACATCAAATGGGAAAGGGATTTTTAAAAAAAATGAAGATGGGAATTTCCCTACAATGTTTCTCTGTACAGAGTCTCCAAAATTGTCCCTTTAAATTTTTGTGGTTTTGGATCACTCCTCTGAGTCACTAACACTTCTCCCCTCAGCAGTGGGCTCCTTTGTGGCTCTCAACATTACTAGAGAAAGATTTTCCCATAGCTGGAGAAGTGAATGCATTCCCAGTCAGAGGAGAGAGGGAAAGCTTCGGAATAACCAAGCATATGGCCCATATTACGGAAAGCACGACAGCCGCCATTGGCTATGCTAGTGTGCCTCAGAGGTGGGACATCCTCTCACAAGCAATGAAACTATTTGCTATAGGGCAACTAGTCAGGAGTGGCAGTTGATAATCTAAATAGAGAAGATGGATAAAAGGGGAAGAAGAGAAACCTCTTGGTGGTGGTCATTTTTCCCCCCGAAAGATTTGTGTGTGTGTTATATTCCCAGATTACCAATGAAAGAAAGGTGTTGAATTAAGCCAATAATTGCAAACATCATTAGTTTCTTCAGATATTTTCTAATAAATATTTAATCCTTTTTATATAGTTTTATTTATATTCCCAGATTATTAAGGAAGGAGTGCATTTATTTATGGTCAGAGTAAGGTTGTGTTGTGACAAAATATTCATTTCTTTCTTTTTACTTGAGAGTATCTAGCTTATGTTCTTTATATGGATGGCGTAAAATTTGTGATGTTGTTAACTGTTTATTTCCTTGCTTTTAATTGCATGGCTTTTGCAAATGATGTGACCAGGAAATTGAAACAAAACTGAAACTTTGAAACAAAGTTGTTGGTTTTGGAATTTCCTAAGGTATCTTTTCATCTTTCTCTTATTCCTATTGTGTCAGTAAATCAAGATGCAGGTTTGTTTGTTTTTTTTTAAAAAACTGAAATAAAAGGAATGGAATGGTCACCACATTATTAAAGCAGTGAAAAGAGTGAGCAAGCTAATAATGGCTGGAAACCAACATCCATATTCTCTTAGTAAACTGTTGAAAATGGCCCTTTGGATGAGCCAATATTGAATATTTAGATCTGTATATCTAAAATATCAGCATTTATAAAGCACTTATCACTGTGGAATTGTACCTGAAATTGCAAAACCCAAGAGCTAGGATGCCTGGGGGTAGCTACTAAAATCTTTATATGTTTTGAATTTTATAATGGGATAAGAAACGTTAGAGACAGTTCACAATATTTGTTTTAAAAAAGGAGCCAGTTTCACACACACACGCCTTAGATAAGGCATCTCTACTAGTTCTATGTATTTAGTCAGCATGCTAGATTTGTGTTATGTGATATTAAAACACCAAACAACCATACCATCATTACTTGAAATGTTTTCTGTGTCACATGGATTTTCAACTGTCATTGCCTCTGCAGATAGCTTCCCTTTCCCTTGTGCTGCTCCTAGAAAAACGCGAAAGGAGAGAAAACATGTACACTATCTGATTTATGTATAATTCTCAAATTCAATGTGTGCATTTATTTTGATAATCCACTGATATGCTCTTAGCTATATAGACTCTGACGTTCCGTAGTGGCAGCCATTAAAGAAAAGGGCACAGGATGTAGGCTGAGGACGTGGTTTAAAGGAATTGCTTAAAAGTCTACATAGATCTGTGCTCTTTTTTTAAAGTGGGATTGTTAAAACCACATCATAATGTGTGATTTTGCCTCCCTGCCATTCTTTTCTGATCATTTTTGAAGAATCCCTTCTGTTCATAAAATGCATTGTGGATGTGGACCTAATCAGACATTTAAGGTTTCTCTATCTAGCAGAGCAAAAATAGATACACTAAGAGTTCATACACACTGAATAGTCATACACAACCTAGAATTGAAATGTATGAAAATGTATTTTATGGCTGGAACTCAACTTTTTTCTCTCTTCTGCCTCAGGCTTGTCTGGAAGCTCAGATTCAATCTCCTAGCAATATTATAAATGAAAAACATAGAAGAATTGCTTATGTTATTCCATTCATAGCTCTCTCCAAATTCTACCAGTTAGTATTGCTGAGAGACCAATTTTTAGTTAATTTCCATTATGGCACTTTGGTATTTGGTGGCAACTATAAAGCTCATCATACCTACCCTGTGACTAAGCTACAAGATTTCAAATGATTGGTTGCTAAGCAATTGAGAGAATTTGGTAGTTATTCTGAGATAGCAAAGTGTACTGAACATTGAAACATTTGAAAATGGAACACGTTTAAGTGGGAACAATTTATCTCTTCAACAACAGAGACAGAGACAGCATTCTAGAGTCATATAAACAGCAGTCCCCTCACCCTTTTGATAGAAGTGTAGGGAGGTTTAGTTTGTTTGTTTGTTTTTTTTTGTATTTATGAGCTTTGAGGTTATATGTTTATTCTGTCCAGAGACATGTATGTACCACTATGGCTGCTTCAATGAATTTGCTTTGCCATGGTACCTGCCAGAGAAAATGCACTGTGATGGAGATTTTATTCTCCTCTGCAATGCCTGCGGTGACAATGTTAATCTTTTAAGTAGCCTTAATTGCACTATTTATGGCGGTACTGTGAATAAACACAAAAGCAGCAACCAATGAAGCAGAGAATACAAAACAAGAAAACATAACCAAGAAGCAGCTTGACAGGATAGACTCAATTAGTCATTTGGATGGGGAAACAGGCAGCATCTAAGTGTCCATGTCTGAGCTGTCACCAACTACTTTGGTAGAATCCTTGACTTAAAAATCCTTCAGTGAACCATAATTTTAGCAGTTCTTCCTCCTTCATAGTTGTGTAAGTTAGTCCCGTCCTAGATGAATGAAATGCCTGTAAACATCTGTGAGTTTATAGTTTGCATGTCAGTGAAGTCCTGAAGTGACAAGTTTGTATGCATGTTAAAACGTCAAGACTTCTCCTGAGAATTCTAGATAGCAAATAAAGTTTTCCCCTGGAGGTTTGTTATACACCAGTGAGCCTAAACTTTCCACGCACTTCACCCATCTCTGTCTTTGACTCTCATGAAGGACAAAACCATGTCATTCTGATGTTGAGGCATACCCATATTTTGCCAGGAATTTCTCAAGTGCAAGACTGAAGGTGCACATTTAAAGTCACTAACCAATTTCTTCCGACAAAATCAGTGCGAAATTTGGATTAGCATGAAAACACTGTTTGATCAATGAGGATACACTGAATGGTCTTATCAGGGTCTTGCTACATTTTTGAACGGCTTATAGAAAGGGCTACTTAAAAAACAAAAACTCAGAAAAGCAATCATTCTGCAGTCAAAGCATCAGGGAGAGATTTCAGATGTTTCCTACTGAGTCGTCCCCAACATCTGATGTATGTGTTTGGGATCCCTGCTAAATACCAACGCATTCTGACTGACAGTTGATGCTTCATGCATCAGACTTTTCCTCCTTTAAAAGACTGTCTATTAACCATATAAACTAGACATGATATGACAGGCTATGCCTTGACTCCCAATTTCTATAACATCTAGAGATATCTAGTTGTGCTGGTATTGTCAGGCACTAAAGATGTCTGTGTGAAGTTCACAGGTTCTCTCCCAAAAACTCCCATTAGCTAGCCAGCATGCCTGACTTCACTACACTGAAGAAAGGTTTCTCGGTTTGAATTTCAGAAATTCTCCTGTGTAGCTGGCAGGCATACAGCATTACTGGCAGCATGCTGGGAAAAAGATAGAGCTAAATTAAAGGAAAGACTCTTGCTAATTAGGGCCTGGTCCAGCATGGGTGAAACCAGTGGGAGTTGAGGGCATTCAGAACTTCAGAGCTGGCACGCTGCATCTGGCAGGATTTGGCCTACAGAGAGACACTTGAGAGAGGAGCAACAGTAGCAAATAATAAAAAAAAAACCTCACAAGAACTATTTCCATGTTGTCTCTTTCACTTCCTTATTTCACAACAGAGCTTTCAAGGAGTTCTGGGTTATGCTTTAAATGGCCAGTGGTAAAAATCATTGTCAGAAGCAATGTTAGGACTCAGTAGTCCACAGAGGAAAAGGTAAAGGGGGATTTAGAGCCTTTAACACATACAACAATTCTGCTGCAGGACTTGTAAAGTGGCTCTAGCCTCTATCTATTACATCAGCAAGTTTTCCAAAGGAATGTGAAGCTCTGTCTATGTAAATCTTCATTTTGTTCAAACTAACTTGCTAGTGTGTGTGTGTGAGAATGGTAAGCATTCATTATACTGACATGCCGGTGGAACAGGTATTATTCCAAACTGCTTCTTTCCTGCTGTGCAATAAAATTGAGTGTCACAGAGAAATGAGTCCATTTCACATAAACAGCTGAATCGGATCAAAACAAGAACTGCCTCGACAAGCAATTTGTTCCATGGTTGTTTTTCCCCCCTTTCCCAGTTTGATTGCTGCTGCTCAGAGCACAAACAAAAAGGTGTATTGCAGGGCTTCTAGTAGGAGATGAGAGATACTAAAATGGAGGGAGCCTGGGAGATACCACTTTCAATTTCAATTACCAATTGTATTACTGACAGACTAGATTATCCTAACTCTTTGTAAGCTGGTTATATTACTAGGAAAGCAGTAAATGAAGGCAGGCATACAGTACAGGAAGGATGCTAGGATGTATGCAAAATGCCTCCAGCCAGCTTTTAAATACGTAAGGCAAATGTTTGCTCAGAACTTGGAAAATCCCATAGGTATTCTTTTTAAAATGTTCTCTGTGGTTACAATATGTCAATAGCTCCAAGCAGCTGCAGTTAAATACAATTATTTCTTTGAATAAATGAAGTCCTAAATTCACCTGCCGTTCACTCAATTAAATGGGAGATATGATGCATGAAGGAGAACACCCATTAGTATAGTTTTTACAAGTCTATGGGTACAGAAAAGAGATACCTAGGCTGATTTTTCATGTTTTCTTGATAATCTAATAATGAAAAGAAATAAATAGACCTCTTCACCCAAGGTATTATGACCTATACATAATTTTGCATCTATACACATTGAAGATACTAGGTAACTATATATTCTTACAGACCATTATATAGTCAAACCCATGAAACTCGCTATTACCAGATGTGAATAGCTCAATTAGCTTCTGCTATGCTGAAAATCAAAGCTTTGCTATACAGATATTGATCAAATTATACATGGAGGAAAATTTACATGGATGCTTTAAAATGAAATAATCAATTAGGCAAGTGTCATGACAACTGCTCACACACTATGGATTTGATCCAAGGGCCACTGACATCACTAAAACAATTCCTAATGGATTTTGGATCACTGACTGAAACCTCAATCCTGCAAAGATGTAGGTGCACTGTTGTACCCATGCACTACTCATTAGAGGGTCATGGACTAAGTTTATTTTAAAAAGTTTGCTTTAATTGCTTACATTATTAAACAAACAATTCCAAGATCAGTGCCCCCACTATGATATCAAAGACATAACATAATGCCTGCTCCTCCATTCCGAGAACTCTACCTTTCTTCCTGGAGAAACATGTCATACACGTTTACTTAACACATGCACCCCTCCACATTTGTATTGTTTTTTAAAAATGTCCTGATCCTGTTTAAGAGTTATCCAAGGCAGATATTCAGAGGAGTGCTTGCTCCTTCCTCATACATACTCTCTGCTTACTTGTGGTGAGAAATTGGACCAACTCCTGACCTGGCCAGCAATTTAACTTTGTAATCCTGCCCCACCCAAATTCACACAATGCACACTGGCAGCCCTGGCAATGGATAGGCATTCAGAGGTGGGCTTGGGATAGGGCCTGTGTGTTTC
Source organism: Lepidochelys kempii (assembly GCF_965140285.1). NCBI lineage: Eukaryota > Metazoa > Chordata > Testudines > Cheloniidae > Lepidochelys > Lepidochelys kempii. The sequence goes on from NC_136382.1 coordinate 198,183,946, forward strand.
AGTGTGTGTCATTCCTTTTTCCTGATCCACCTGCTTCCTCTTTCTTGGATTCTTTCTACTTCTGGAATATGTGGATCAGGTGGCTGTGCAGGTGTGGGTCCCCAAGGTAATGGTACTTTGAGGAAATTATTTGGAGTCTATTTTGGGAACAAGAGAAAAGATGGCACTAATAGGATGCACCGATTCGAATTTATGAAACCACACTGATTTAAACCATAAAAGGCTATAATGTTATAAACATAGAATTATGATTTAAATTTGTTCCAAATCAAGTCAAAAAGTAAAAATCTTGAAACTGTTCATGAACCATAAAGAAAAGATAAAGAAAAGAGAAATTAGTTTAGGTCCACTGATACATTTTTAATTTATTTTTTAACTCTAATTAGTGTAAATTTCTAAAAGAAACGTTGTTTCAAACCAAAAAGCCAGAATTGTTCATTTGCTGAATGTTGAAATGGGATGTTTTGATAATTCTGAAACTTTTTTCTAACATTTTTTTGAGTCAAGAAATTTGTTGGAAACTGACTTTTTGCCACAAAAGATTTCAGTTTTGACTTCGGGACTTTTTAACGAAAAAATATTTGGTTGAAAATTCCTGACCAGTTCTGATGAACAAGTTAACTAGAGCTGAGTGAACACTACTTACAGTAATCACTTAGATTGCTGAATAAATTTGCTACAGCTGTGTTCAACCCCCTTTTTGAGGTCCCTTTGTATAAACATTTCAATTGATAAGTTGTTTCCAGACACATTAGCTGACAGAAACAGAACATTTTAAACATATTTTACAGCATACTTGTGGGAAAGTGAATTTTCAATTTGTAAACATGAATTATCAACAAGAACACTGATTCCCATTGATCCCACCAGGCAAGAGAAATACACCATGTGACCTGCCTGTCCAATTAAATTGCTCACATTTAAAATTCTGAATTGTGTGGTTTAAATCTGGTTCCTCTGACATCAAGGGCAATGGGGCCAGGATTTCACTCTAAATATTTGCAAAAAGCACACTTACTAATGACTGGAGCTGACTCAGAATTTGTCACAAAACTCTTTTTTTTAAAATGGAAAATCTTGATGCACCAAAAGGACCTGAGAGTCCAGGATGGAATTTCTGGTCAAGTCGAGACACCTACCTCAGAATAGCCAGTTGGTTAGGGTATTCACTTGGCATGGGAGATACTCGGTTTCAAACCCTTTTCTGTCTGATTTGAAGCAGAGATTTGAAACAGGTTCTCCAACAACCTAGGTGATTGCCCTAAGTACTGAGCTATAGAGTCAGTCTCTCTCTGGTCCAATTAATATTTAATTAATTAATTACTCATATAAAGTGGAACAGCTCAAACAGGAAAGATTTAGACTGATTCTGTAATCTGGTGCTTGCCATGGATGTGAGGGATCCAGGTTCAATTTCCTTCTCTGAATCAGGGAGACATTTGACATTTGAACCTGGGTCTCCCACATTCCAGCTGAGTATTCTGGCATGAAAATCAAACGATATCGCTGGAGATTTTTAAGAGCAGAGAGACAAACACCTGTGAGGGATGGTCTAGATAATACTTAGTCCCGCCATGAGTGGAGGGGACTGGACTAGATGACCTCTTGAGGTCCCTTCCAGCCCCATGATTCTATTTGTGTTCTGACGCAGGACATAAAAAATAAAAACCAAAATAAAAACAAAACAAAAACAAAAAACCAACCCTCAATTTTTTCCCCTGAATCCAGACAGCCCTAGTAATGAGCTACAGACCAGTGTTTCTATCTGTAATTGGATCTACTTGGGTGTTGGAAAAGACACAGAATTATTCACAAAAAACTCTGACCAATATTTGTGGGCAATGAAAACAGTAATTCTGAGAAAATATATTCTGTTCATGGACAATTTGGAAAAAAAAGATAAAATTTCATTATTTATTATGAATTACTTGCTCAGCTCTAGAAATAGCTTACTCATTTCAATCATTGTTGGAAACATCTTTCAAACCTCAATTTTTGTTTATATAAGAATATGAAATCTGTGTTGTAATTAGTCTGAATGATCCAGTTTCCACTCTACCTATTACATAAAACTTAATATCTCAACGTTAGGTGTAAATATACTTCTCCTAATTAGGTAAAACACTGAAAAAAGGGGTCTTTATTCTTCTGGCTAAAAGCTAATACTGCAATTTTTCATCCACAGCCACAAAAAACAAAACACAAACTCTTCCGACCCCCCCAGCTGCATTGTCTTGTCTGTCAAAAACAATTCCATTTTTCTTATTTTTGCAAGTAGGCAGAGTTGATTTTTTTTCAGTCATTTCACTGTGGCTGTTTGCTAATGTTACTGTCAAGCCTTCATATACTTTGTTTACTGCTTTGTTTTTAGTAGCATTATAAATGCTGCCTTGCTTAGAAATTGAAGCTTTCCGTGCCACGAGAGTGAATTTGCTCAGTTGGACTCATGTTTGATACATCCCTTCCTGGTGACCTACCTTTCTTTGACCAGACCGATATTATAACTCACAGAAGATTCACGCTACCTACTTATATACCTACTTATATATCATCAACCATAATACTGATAGTACCCTGAGACTGAGGACATTCCAATACCCTTTTTGTTATAATTTTGAGAAACTCTATGGACAGATACTCTCCCTTACAATCACCAACCATAGGTCAGGAAACCACAGCTGAACCTACAGGAGCTGAACCCGTGTAAATTTACATACTGCTGCTGAATGCAGCTTCATTAGTGACAAACCTCACCATCTGCTAATCGGGAGCGTTTTACCTTGATCAAAAACTCAGCACTTAGGCATTGCAGGATGAAAGGAAAGAAATGCATGCAGATTTCAGAGGCATTTGAACTTGCTGTGACATAAGCTCATCTGTTCCTTCGAAAAAGGCGAGTGCTGTCTCTTGATGCCAGGCTTGGGATGTCAAGACTAGTGACATGCACACAGCAGCTCCTTAGTGTTGGAACAGAAAGTTTACCATCACCCTCTGGTGTGCTGGCCATGTCATTAGGCTCCCTATACCTCCAGTACAGCAGGCATCATGCCAGCTGTGTGTGTCTGTGCATGTGGATCTGTATCTGAAAGCCGAAGCACTGCGCTGACATTTATAGAAGGGGTGGCTGCTGCTCCCAAGCACTGTTATGAAATATGGAAATGGCCGATTTTAAAATGTAACTTTGAAAGTGTCTCAAACTAGCTTCTCCCCCTTCCCTTCCAGGGAACACACTCTTGGTAAATCCCATTATGCTTCCCTTCTGTAAGGTGGTGGTAGTAATGGGAGGGCAATGAGGGCTGTCTCTCATCAATATGCTCCCAGAGGATTCACACAAATTGGGTGATTCTCAGCTCAGTAATGCCCATCAGGAACTCTTTGTATCTTTTGTCTCTCTTTAGCAAAAGCATAAATCTATATACACAGAAGGCTCTTAACGAATACAGGGGCATGTAATTTTAAGAAAAGTCCTTTCAAGTTTTCACTCTAATGGGGTCTTAGCTGTATAAGGGGCCATGGTGGCACCAGCTTTAGTTTTCTTCAATAGTTCTTGATATGAAATCTCTCATCAGAAAAGCACTTTACTGTAGGGAATAACTAAAATGGAGTGCTCTGAAGCTTTTGTTAATGCTTAAATTGCTTCTCTATAACATGACTAAAATGTTGCCTGCTTGTATTAAAAATCATAGAATTAAGACACATTATCTGCCTGAGGAGTTTTCAATTTAAGGACCCACTGCTGTAAGCCTTGCTCCTCCAAGTAATCCCTATGAAGTCATAATACTTTCAGATCACACTGGGGCATTAAGAAAATTAATGTTTGTACAAAGAAAGTGATACAAAAGTACAATGATTGTTTCCTTTTCATTTGGTTGGTAAGCTAGACGCAAGCACATAATATGCATTTTCATATGGCTAAATATAAATATATACATCTGAGAACAAAGAACATAGGCCCATGTTTACAGGTCTCTCCCGGCAAATCTGAAAGAGATTTGGGAGTTGTGGTGGCCAATGAGCTGAATATGAGCTCCCACGGAAAGGCTGTTGCCAAAAGGACTAATGTGATCCTCGGATGTATAAACAACGGAATCTCAAGTAGGAATAGAGAGATTATTTCACCTCTGTATTTGGCCCTGGTGTGACTGCTGTGAGAGTACCATGTCCACTTCTGGTGCCCATAATTCAAGAAGGGTGCTGATAAATTGGTGAGAGTTCAGAGAAGAGCCATGAGAATGATTAAAGGATAAGAAAAGATGCCTTATAATGATGGAGTGAGCTCCTCGAGTTTATTTATCTTAACAAAGAGACGGTTAAGGGGTGATTTTATTAGAGTCTAAAAGTACCCACATGGAGAACAACTACTTGATAACGACAGGTTTCAGAGGAACAGCCGTGTTAGTCTGTATTCGCAAAAAGAAAAGGAGGACTTGTGGCACCTTAGAGACTAACCAATTTATTTGAGCATGAGCTTTCGTGAGCTACAGCTCACTTCATCAGATGTTTACCGTGGAAACTGCAGCAGACTTTATATACACACAGAAATCATGAAACAATACCTCCTCCCACCCCACTGTCCTGCTGGTAATAGCTTATCTAAAGTGATCAACAGGTGGGCCATTTCCAGCACAAATCCAGGTTTTCTCACCCTCCACCCCCCCACACAAATTCACTCTCCTGCTGGTGCTAGCCCATCCAAAGTGACAACTCTTTACATAATCAAGTCGGGCTATTTCCTGCATAGATCAAGGTTTTCTCACATCCCCCCCACCCCCATACACACACAAACTCACTCTCCTGCTGGTAATAGCTCATCTAAACTGACCATTCTCCAGGTTTAAATCCAAGTTAAACCAGAACATCTGGGGGGGGGGGGGTAGGAAAAAACAAGAGGAAACAGGCTACCTTGCATAATGACTTAGCCACTCCCAGTCTCTATTTAAGCCTAAATTAATAGTATCCAATTTGCAAATGAATTCCAATTCAGCAGTTTCTCGCTGGAGTCTGGATTTGAAGTTTTTTTGTTTTAAGATAGCGACCTTCATGTCTGTGATTGCGTGACCAGAGAGATTGAAGTGTTCTCCGACTGGTTTATGAATGTTATAATTCTTGACATCTGATTTGTGTCCATTTATTCTTTTACGTAGAGACTGTCCAGTTTGACCAATGTACATGGCAGAGGGGCATTGCTGGCACATGATGGCATAGATCACATTGGTGGATGTGCAGGTGAACGAGCCTCTGATAGTGTGGCTGATGTTATTAGGCCCTGTGATGGTGTCCCCTGAATAGATATGTGGGCACAATTGGCAACGGGCTTTGTTGCAAGGATAAGTTCCTGGGTTAGTGGTTCTGTTGTGTGGTATGTGGTTGTTGGTGAGTATTTGCTTCAGGTTGCGGGGCTGTCTGTAGGCAAGGACTGGCCTGTCTCCCAAGACTTGTGAGAGTGTTGGGTCATCCTTTAGGATAGGTTGTAGATCCTTAATAATGCGTTGGAGGGGTTTTAGTTGGGGGCTGAAGGTGACGGCTAGTGGCGTTCTGTTATTTTCTTTGTTAGGCCTGTCCTGTAGTAGGTAACTTCTGGGAACTCTTCTGGCTCTATCAATCTGTTTCTTTACTTCTGCAGGTGGGTATTGTAGTTGTAAGAAAGCTTGACAGAGATCTTGTAGGTGTTTGTCTCTGTCTGAGGGGTTGGAGCAAATGCGGTTGTATCGCAGAGCTTGGCTGTAGATGATGGATCGTGTGGTGTGGTCAGGGTGAAAGCTGGAGGCATGCAGGTAGGAATAGCGGTCAGTAGGTTTACGGTATAGGGTGGTGTTTATGTGGCCATTGTTTATTAGCACTGTAGTGTCCAGGAAGTGGATCTCTTGTGTGGACTGGACCAGGCTGAGGTTGGTGGTGGGATGGAAATTGTTGAAATCATGGTGGAATTCCTCAAGGGCTTCTTTTCCATGGGTCCAGATGATGAAGATGTCATCAATATAGCGCAAGTAGAGTAGGGGCTTTAGGGGACGAGAGCTGAGGAAGCGTTGTTCTAAATCAGCCATAAAAATGTTGGCATACTGTGGGGCCATGCGGGTACCCATAGCAGTGCCGCTGATCTGAAGGTATACATTGTCCCCAAATGTGAAATAGTTATGGGTAAGGACAAAGTCACAAAGTTCAGCCACCAGGTTAGCCGTGACATTATCGGGGATAGTGTTCTTGACGGCTTGTAGTCCATCTTTGTGTGGAATGTTGGTGTAGAGGGCTTCTACATCCATAGTAGCCAGGATGGTGTTATCAGGAAGATCACCGATGGATTGAAGTTTCCTCAGGAAGTCAGTGGTGTCTCGAAGGTAGCTGGGAGTGCTGGTAGCGTAGGGCCTGAGGAGGGAGTCTACATAGCCAGACAATCCTGCTGTCAGGGTGCCAATGCCTGAGATGATGGGGCGCCCAGGATTTCCAGGTTTATGGATCTTGGGTAGTAGATAGAATATCCCAGGTCGGGGTTCCAGGGGTGTGTCTGCGCGGATTTGATCTTGTGCTTTTTCAGGAAGTTTCTTGAGCAAATGCTGTAGTTGCTTTTGGTAACTCTCAGTGGGATCATAGGGTAATGGCTTGTAGAAACTCGTGTTGGAGAGCTGCCGAGCAGCCTCTTGTTCATATTCCGACCTATTCATGATGACAACAGCACCTCCTTTGTCAGCCTTTTTGATTATGATGTCAGAGTTGTTTCTGAGGCTGTGGATGGCATTGCGTTCCGCATGGCTGAGGTTATGGGGCAAACAAAAAAACTTCAAATCCAGACTCCAGCGAGAAACTGCTGAATTGGAATTCATTTGCAAATTGGATACTATTAATTTAGGCTTAAATAGAGACTGGGAGTGGCTAAGTCATTATGCAAGGTAGCCTGTTTCCTCTTGTTTTTTCCTACCCCCCCCCCCCAGATGTTCTGGTTTAACTTGGATTTAAACCTGGAGAATGGTCAGTTTAGATGAGCTATTACCAGCAGGAGAGTGAGTTTGTGTGTGTATGGGGGTGGGGGGGATGTGAGAAAACCTTGATCTATGCAGGAAATAGCCCGACTTGATTATGTAAAGAGTTGTCACTTTGGATGGGCTAGCACCAGCAGGAGAGTGAATTTGTGTGGGGGGGTGGAGGGTGAGAAAACCTGGATTTGTGCTGGAAATGGCCCACCTGTTGATCACTTTAGATAAGCTATTACCAGCAGGACAGTGGGGTGGGAGGAGGTATTGTTTCATGATTTCTGTGTGTATATAAAGTCTGCTGCAGTTTCCACGGTAAACATCTGATGAAGTGAGCTGTAGCTCACGAAAGCTCATGCTCAAATAAATTGGTTAGTCTCTAAGGTGCCACAAGTCCTCCTTTTCTTTTTACTTGATAATGGGCTTTTCAAGCCAGAAGAGAAAGGTACAATATGATCCAATGGCTAGAAGTTGGACAAATTCAGACTGGGAATAAGTCATAAATTTTTAAGTGATGGTAATTAACCACTGGAACAATTTACTATGGACCGTCATGGATTCTCCATCACTGACCATTTTAAAATCAAGATAGGATGTTTTTCTAACAGCTGTGTCCTAGGAATTATTTTGGGGAAGTTCTATGGGTTGTGTTATACATAGGGTGACCAGATGCTAAATCCAAAATATTGGGACCACCTCAGGGGAAGTGCCTTTTCAATTGTTACACTCACCCGGCACGTTCGGCAGCGGGAAATAAATCTTGCCGTCGAAGAAAGAAGTACCCGCTACCGAAATGCTGCCGAAGACCCGGACGTGCCGGATGAGTGTAACAATTGAAAAGGCACTCCCCCTGCCTGTCACTGCTGCCTAAGCAAAATAAATAAAATAAAAAAGCCATGCCCGAAACAAAATATCAGGACAAATGGCATCCCGACCGTACTTTGGTTGGGACGCGGGACAAACTGCTCAATACTGGGATAGTCCCGATTTTATCGGGATGTTTGGTCACCCTAGCCTTGGAATGATCTCATTGGTCCCTTATAGCCTTGGAATCTATGAATTCCCCCTTTCCCTCATTTTTGTTGCAATTTTTGACCTTTTGCTAGGTTTTCAAAACATTTGGCCAGAACCTAATCCTAAAAGCCAATGAAATGGGACCAAATTACACCAGTTGGGGATCTGGTCCCTTTCAGTTTAAACAAGTATTTTCTTCTTCCCAGATTATATTTACCTATTCTGTTATAAAAACGAGAAACTACCAATGTCAATGTGTGGAATACAGGACATTTATTTTCAAAATGTATCACTTGTTTGTTGTTTGGGATGGGCACAAACCAAGGAGATAATGCAAAAGTGTACATTTTTTCTCCCTCGCTCTTCATGGTATGCCAACACCTTGAATACTGCATGCAGTTCTGGTTTCCGCATCACAAAAAAGATATATCAGAATTGGAAATGAGACATAGAAGGGCAACAGAAATTATAAGGAGTATGGAAATGTTTCCATACGAGGAAAGATTAAAAAGACCAGGACTGTTAGAGAAAAGATGACATAGGAGCAATATCATAGAGGTCTATAAAATCATGAATGGTGTGGAAAAAGTGAATAGGGAAGTGTTATTTGCCCCTTCACATAACAAAAGACCCAGAGCTCACCCAATTAAATTAACAGCCAGAAGGTTTAAAACAAACAGAGGGAAGTACTTCTTCACACAATGCACATTCTACCTGTGGAACTCATTGCCAGGGGATGTTGTGAAGGCTAAACGTATAACTGGGTTAAAAAAAGAATTAGATAAATTCAAGGACGATAGTCCCATAAATGGCTATTAGTCAAGACGGTCAGAGATGGATCCCCATGCTCTGGGTGTCGCTAAACATCTGACTGCTAGAAGCTTGGACTGGATGACAGGGGATGGGTCACTTGATAATTGCCCAGTTCTGTTAATCCTTTCTGAAGCATCTGGCACTGTCCGAAGTTGGATACTGAGTAGATAGACCATTGGTCTGGCCCTGTATGGCAATTCTTATGTTCTCATGTAAAATGAGAACTGGCCTGAAGTTTCGGTCAGACTAGAGTTTGGCTCTGTCTGCAGGTTCCACTTGGAGCTCAAAATTTCAGCTGTGTTGAACTCATGTTTGGTGCTTATCATCTCTGGTGCTCCCTCATCTAGAGGGATGCAAAGTAGGTTCTAAGCCATCTTCCTACCTCCCCTGAGCACTAGGCAGGCCATTGAAGTGGCACAAAGAAGTCTTAATCTGGGCTGAAAATCTAGTTTCTAATTTTGAATTTCTGGTGAAGGTAGCCAATAAGTCTAGCAGGCCTTCTGTACTCTGCTCTTACTGCATCTTCAAAACCTGGCATCACTTTGGGATTTCCTTTAGCTATTTCCCTGAGTGCACAATGTTCCTCAAGAGAACCAAATCCAATCCAGTTGTGTATACACTACACTTCCTAGGAGTTTTAGATATTCTTGGATGCAACAACAGGAAAGCTGCAGATAAAGCATACAAAGACAGTGGCAGAGAGGTCCTGGGTCTCATAACTAAGCCAGATGATGCTGACTAAGAGGGCCTTATTATTCCAGAGAGAGAAAATGAGCCCCTCTGGCCCTCTCAAAAGGAGCAATAGAAAAGAGACAACTGTATACGCAGTCAGTTGTGTGTAGCTCCCTAAAGAGAGAGCATCAGTTGAAAGACAAGGAAAACTACAGATACAAGACATCTGGACTTACTGTGATGGGGATTTCATGGGGAGACAGACACTATGGATTGGCTAAGAACTGGAGGAGGGAAAAGTCCTTTCCAAGAGTTGTAAAATTCAGTTAAGTATGGGATAAAACATGCAAATCTTTTGAGAGTCATCCACTAGTGCTTATACCAAGGCACAATGTAGAAACTAGGCATGCTGGTACCAGTTATAATTAGAGCTCCATGTCTGTCACGGAGGTCGCAGAAGTCATGGATTGATTACTGTCCCGGGGGCGGTGGGAGCGGCGGCGGGAGGGCAGCCCTGGGGGTGGCCGGAGCAGCTGCTGCTCAGTGGCCCCCAGCATCTGGTGCCCTGGCCCCAGGGCCCACCCTTCCCAAGCAGCAGCCCCCCGAACTCCCCAAGCAGCGGTCCTTGAGCAGTGGCCCCCCAACCAAGATTTAGTCTGGAGTATTTATAGTACAAGTCTTGGACAGGTTACGGGCCATGAATTTTTGTTTATTACCTGGGACCTGTCCATGACTTTTACTAAAAATACCCATGACTAAATTGTAGCCTTAGTTATAATGCAAAAGGTGGACTGTCCCTGAATTATTGGACAGAAAAGGCAGGGGTGCTTGGCATTATGACTGCAACAGTCCATTTCTGGGGTCACTGCTTACAGTGAAAGATTATGGCTGAGTCAAATAAAAATATTGGAAAACATTCAACTGGATTCCTTGTTAAGGGAACTATTACTGGGTACAATGTGCTTAAAATAACAGAAAAAGCAGCAAAAGGAGGAAGATAAATTGGGAAGATATATAATTTCGGGAGAAGGATAGTAACAGAAATTAATAATGTATGTGCTATAATGAGAAACATGATTATTGTTTATCAACATTACAGATATACCAAGACTAAACTTTGCAAATTCAAAGAGAATAAAATAATGTAATCCAGGAAGCAGAAGAAGCTCAAGGTAGAACATAAAGAGCCATAAATATATGTGACCTTTCAAGTACACTGTAGTTTTACATTTTTTTTTAATACAAGGATATAGAAGACAGCATGTGAAAGTCAAATAGAGAAACCTTAATAAGAATTTTAATAATCAGAACTAAAATGCAGGAAACACCAGGTTGAAATGTCTTTGTATTTAAACTTGATATTACCAGTTAACAGGGTTCTGTGAATGTGTATATATAGCAAGGCTGTTTCCATCCCAATGACTAGTCAGGTAAAGTTAGGGTGACCAGATGCCCAGATTTTATAGGGACCGTCCCGATTTTGGGGTCTTTTTTCTTATCTAGGCTCCCACTACCCCCCACCACCGTCCCGATTTTTCACATTTGCTGTCTGGTCACCCTAGGTACAGTAAAAGCACTCTGTTTTGAGTCTGTAACTGTGTTGGATTTACACAGCCAGTGTGGGCAGTGTGTGACATTCCCTTGCTTTAAAAGGAGCAGTGACTGACCTACAGAGAGGCAAGAATTCCATGTGTTCAATAATGTTTTGGTATAAAAAAAGACCAGTAAACATTCTGCACCTTTTTAGAAGAGGACTCTCCTCCATCCTGATCAACGCCACATCTTAAATTCTTTTTTCGCTTTATTGGTTTATGCACAGAGGAATCGGGCTGTTATGATCCTCATTGGATCCTTTTGGGAGGAAAGGTCTACCCTTGCACATCTGACTGCAGTACGGGAGCTACTCCCAATACCACGTTTTTAAAAGTAGAGACAAGTCCATATAGCATATGGGCTAGTTTCTAAAAATATACATGTTCCGGGGCAGTACTTGGATGGTTTATAAATAAAATGTTGGGATTCATTTTCTTTTCCCTCCTGCAGTGTGTAGCATTTCTCAACAATAAAAGATGATGCATATGAAAGAAATTTTTCCTTCTCCTTTGAGGAAACGTTACATGAGCTGTACAGAAAAAAAAAACCAAAACAGTCTCTGAATTTTGGCTTCTGGACACTTGCGCTGCTTTCACAGACATGATATTTTACTGACTGATTTCTGCTCCAGAGGCATCCTTCAACAGAGCAGTGACTGAACAAATACTAGTTAGCCTTAGAGGAAGATGGGAAGCACGCACCACTGTCATTAGAGCAGCCTATATGTAACAGCTGCAGCTGTAACTTAATGATTTAAGAAACAAACTTCTGAGCCAACGAAACTGATTAAGATCTCTCCCAAAAATCAATACTGAAGTTCAAGAATAACTATAAACACCTGACACTGCGTGTTCTGCTCTAATTAAGGGCTCCAGGCCAACTCATAAGCTGTGTGTAATACCAACCGCCACTAAACTTAAGAGTCAGTCAGCACTTTCCTTTTCAACCCCCATTTTCAGGGATTTATTACCCAGTCAGAAAAATTCACATTCAGGAGAAACCTATTAAGCTAAATGTTTACTTCTACAGTGTTTTCTTTTCAACCAGAGGATTATTGTACATTCAGAGAAGACACTTTATACTAAATTCAGCCTGATAGATGAACCAACAGTATGTGCCTAATTTGCATATACAACCCTTGGAAGTTGCACACAAGATGGGTAGATTGTGACTTGGACTCAGTGTATGCTCAGGGAGGGAAAGGGTGGAAGAATCCCTCTATAATCTCTATACCACCCCGCTTTGGAGTAGGTGGGTGAGGAATGGGCTGGAAGGGGTTAGAAATTATGGAGTGTCGGCTTCAACCTGACCAGCACAGCTAAGCCGATGCAGATGGCGTTACAATTTGCTGCTGGCCTATACCAGCAATAAATTACTACATCCTTTCACTGACCCAGAGTGGGGGTGGGGAGAAATTGTGCCCCTCAGGGGTGTCTTTAAATCATCATGCATCCTGGACTTATTCCTGGAATTTTCCACTTTATATACCATCCTTTACTCAGGGCAGTGCCTAAAAGTAATTTAATTACGAAGTATGTACATCCCCCTCTCCACTGCAAGCATAAAGTGTGTATTCGTATTATTGTAAGGCATAACAGAAAAGAGAACTATAGTGGGAACCACTCACATGAGTAAAGTTACACACTTGCTCAAGTGTTTGTAGAATCAGTGCCTAAGAGTTTATGAATTCTGAATTAAATCATCACATAATGGAATGGCTTTGGTTGGTATTTCCGGGCAAGGCTGGAGATCAGATTCATAAGGCAGACAAACTGGTGACGTTTATTTGCCATACTCAAAAGAGAAGATTACAGAGAAAAATTCAAGATTCACAGTGCTGACCAGAAAAGATATGAAAATTTTGCCCTTGGTGAAGCTTCTGGAAATCCAATATGACAAGACAGGGAAAAGCAAGACTCCATATGAAAAAGTCACATGCCTGCTTTTTGTCTTGAAAAGAGCTATTCTGCAATGTTCTCTAGAAATGTAAATGTTCTTTCTGACTCACAATGGGAAGTTAAACTAATATGCATGTCAGGTTTGAAATAAATGTGCTGTGCCACTGTTCTTATTTGATTTTCCTTCCTTTTATATCAGGTCTCAGTAAGAGTTACATAAAAACATGACTGCAGACCTGAAGACTTTTTCAAACTTTGTCCTTTGGTTTGTAATTTCTGGGCTCTAATGAATACCACTACAGGAACTCCTCACTTAACGTTGTAGTGATGTTCCTGAAAAATGCGACTTTAGGTGAAACGATGTTAAGCGAATCCAATTTCCCCATAAGAATGAATGTAAATGGGGGGGTTAGGTTCCAGGGAAATCTTTTTCTGCCAGACAGTACAGTACTATAGTTGGGAGGTGACCCCGCCTTACCCCACACAGGCACAGCCCGCTGGCACTGGAGACAATGAGGCAGGCAAGGAGGCTGAAGGTGCTGTAGGCTAGGAGAAGCACGTTGCACAGCAGCAGCTTCCCCTACTCTGCAAGCACCAGGGGCGGTAGGCTCAATCCTTGGCCCACCCACTCCACCCCTTCTCCCAAACCCCTACCCTTAACCCGCCTCTTCTCCCCCCCTTTACTCCGCACACCACATCCTCGCTCCTCCTCCCCGTGCCTCCTGCCGACGGCAATCAGCTGGCTTGCGGCGTTCAGGAGGGAGGGGGCAGGAGCAAGGACACGGCGCGCAGGCTCCCCTTCGCTCCCCTGCCTCCTGAACACCGCAAGCCAGCTGATTGCCATGGGCAGGAGGCAGGGAAGGGGGAGGGAGGAGCACCGCGTCCTTGCTCCTCCCCCTCCCTCCTGCCCACAGCAATCAGCTGGCTTTTGATGTTCAGGAGGCAAGAGGGTGGGGGGAGGAGCAAGGACTTGGTGTGCAGCGTCCCCCCTCCCTCCCCTGCCTCCTGCTTGTGGCAATCAGCTGGTTTTCGGCATTCGGGAGGCGGGGAGGGAGGGGGAACCTGAGCGCCGAGTCCTCGCTTCTCCCCACTCCCTCCTGAACACCACAAACCAGCTGATTGCCGCGGGCCGGAGGCGAGGGGAGGAGGGAGAAGGCACTGATCCATGGGGTCTGCCGGCAGGCGGGAGGCACTGTGGGGGGGTGTAGGGGAACTGATAGGGGGCTGCCAGCTGTGGCCAAAGCAGGCAGCCAAACGATGTTATAGCAAAGCACTGCACAACTTTAAATGGAGCATGTTCTGTAACTGAGCAGGGACTAAGATCGAAACAACGTTAAGCGAGAGGATGTTAAGTGAGGAGTTACTGCATTTATATCCAGGGAAAGTTACACCATAGACGGGAAATTCTAATTATTCACACTACAGGCAAGAAGTTCATGTAATGATAATCATCCTTTATTTCAAATAGCTGGAGCTTTTTCCCCCACTGACCACAGTTGGCAGAACAATGATGGCCAGGCTTAACTATTGATCTATCTTGGTTTAAAGTTTTAAGTTTTTCTCTTTTATATTAAATATTACTTTCTTTGGGACACCCCTCCCTGCCTTAGTTTCTTGCCTTCTTCTAGGCTCTAAACCAGTGGTTCTCAAACTGTGGGTTGGGACCCAAAAGTGGGTCAAGACCCCATTTTAATGAGGTCGCCAGGGCTGACTTAGACTTGCTGGGGCACAGGGCCAAAGCCTGAGCCCAGCTGCCTGGGGCCCAAGCCCCACTGTCTTGGGCTGAAGCCGAAGCCTTAGATCTTTAGCCCTGGGCGGTGGGCTCAGGTTATAGACCCTTTGCCTAGCCTGAAGCCCTTGGGCAGCAGAGCTTGAGTGGGTTCAGGCTTCAGTCCCCCATCCTGGGGTTGTGTAGTAGTTTTTGTTGTGAGAAATGGGTTGTGGTGCTATGAAGTTTGAGAACCCCTGCTCTAAACCAAAGCCTATCTCACTGCTGCTGTACCTTCCTGCAATTTGCTATCAGCAAAGGGGGGAGACATGTCTTTGTAGCCCAGCATCTACAGAAAGATATTCACCAGGAGGAAGATGGGGGAGGAATCAAAACAGGAGGGATTTTTTGCAAGTAACCTGGAAGGCAAGAGACAAGTCTCCCTTGGCACCCTAAAAGGCCTGCTTACTTGGGGAAGATCAGATACAAACTACTGTACACACCTCTTCTCAAAAGACCAGAGGCAAGTCTGATGGGCTACGGAGAAGCAAAAACCCAGCATGGTGGAGCGGGGGGAGCAGCCCCACGGAGTTCCACAGGCCAGTTTCACCAGCTCAGAAACCTGCCCCCATTAGGGTTACCATATTTGAACATTCAAAAAAGAGGACACTCCATGGGGGGCGGGGAAGTTGTTCGTCCCCCCCATCCCCGGCCCTGCCCCCATTCCAACCTCTTCCCCAAAGTCCCTGCCCCAACTCCACCCCCTCCCTGCCCCATTGGACCCCTTCCCAAATCCCCACCCCAGCCCCGCGTCCTCCCCTGAATGTACAGCGTTCCCCCTTCTCCCCCATCCCTCCCAGCCGCACAAAACAGCTGTTTCACGGCGCAAGTGCTGGGAGCTAGGGGGAAAAAGCGGGCACTCTCTCGAGTGATCAGCGTTCACTTTCTTTCTTGAATGATCAACATTCACTCTGTTTCTTGAATGATCAACTCTTCTTTGGGGAAAAATAATAATGGCAAAATCCAGGACGTTTTTAGATATTTAAAAATTCCACCCGGATGGCGATTTAAGAAGCAAAAAGCTGGACATGTCTGGGAAAATACGGACATATGGTAACCCTAGCCTCCATGAGTGCCTCTGGAGAGCTTATCCCCACTCACTAGAATTGCTGTTGGTCCTATGGGGGGATGCAAATGTTGGTTTTTGGCCCTCTAGGTAGGAAGATCTCTTTGGAGTTTTGTAGCTTTGTTCCCAGCCACACCAAACTGCTGCTGATGTTTGTTCCAGATGGGCACAGGGAGTCTTTGATGATGAAGAACTTTTCTGTGGTTGATGGACTGTCTGGTGACATCACATAACAAGGGAGAGGAGGGCTCATTTTAGAATTCGGATAATGATGAAAATTTAGCACAGACCCCATAGAAAGTAACATTTAAAATAGAAATTGCTGTTACAAAGCCAAGATTTGTCTGACTAGGCCTGATTATCGCTGTTTGACAAAATGAAGTTCAGTGAATAGCAGCCAAGCTTCATGCTGTTAAACTAAAGTGGAACTTCTGCTGAACTCTCTTGCCTTCAGCATGTATTATTACAGATTCCTCAATGCTCGTAACATTTCAGGGTCATCACAAAGAAATTGGGAGCCAAGAATACAAACCTTAGAAAAAACAGACTCAAACTGTCGGCAAGAAAAATTAAACCTGCAGTTCTGGCTTTATGTAACTCTTAAAATAGAAGAAAAACAGATGAATCATAGAATATCAGGGTTGGAAGGGACCTCAGGAGATCATCTAGTCCAACCCCCTGCTCAAAGCAGGACCAATCCCCAATTGTTGCCCCAGATCCTTAAATGGCCCCCTCAAGGATTGAACTCACAACCCTGGGTTTAGCAGGCCAATGCTCAAACCACTGAGCTATCCCTCCCCCCTAAAGAGTCTTCCTTTCTCCATCGGACAGCATGTCCCTTCTTCCCATGAAAGACTACTTTATCACACAGATTTTTCCAGAAGCCAGCAGACCAAGGTCAAACTTTTCAAAAATAGATGCCTAAAGTTAGGATTCTAAATTCATTTTTGCTGCTCCTGGTTTTCAAAAGGGCTGAGCACCCAGCAGTTCCCACCGACTTCAAAAAGTCTGGCTTCAAAGAGAGCTGTTGATTGCTTAGCACTTTAAAACAGCTGGTCACTTATATAGGAACTTAAATGTGGATATGAAAATCACGGCTCAAGTGACAGTCCTTTTATAATTACACTGCTGTACTACTGAAACAAAACCTAAAACTATAAGTGGTGGTCAGTGAACTTGAGGGACATGTTACACTGACCAAAGCAAATAAATTAAAAAATCTCTGCAAACATCAGCTTTTGCGTTCCCCACACCAAATCTAGTTTACAGAGCCTCACATGAGATGTTAAAGAACGGCTGACCAATAAAACCAGAGTCCCCCATCATGTAAGCTGTCAGACTCTTGGGCTCAGCAAGATGATTGTAATTTTTGTTGAATAAAATCTGCAATGTTTCCTGAAATCTCCTGCTGGCCTGAATTATTAATAGGTTGACAAGATTCTGGACCAGGTGAAGTCCCAGTCCTGACCAGGGTCGGCTAGGGTGACCAGACAGCAAATGTGAAAAATCGGGACAGGGGGTAGGAGGTAATAGATAAGAAAAAGACCCCAAAATTGGGGCTGTCCCTATAAAATCGGAACATCTGGTCACCCTAGGGTCAGCTGGCATAGGGCTGCTGGGTAAGTGAGATACTTAGAAATGCCACCTGTAATTTTTAATCAGTGAACTATGAGGCCAAATGCAGTAGTGTTTGGCACTTCTACAGTACCTCCCACACGCCTGTGGATTGTCAGCAGGGCTTCAACTGAGGACCTTCAGCACCAAATCCCTGACCTCTACCAAATGAGCTATAAGAGTATCTATTAACTAGCAGAGATAGCCGGCTTCTATCCCACTAGAGGAGGATGAGGCACACAAGTTAAAAGCAAGTTACAGTTCCTCAGGCTACACTCCTTGCTAAAGAAGTACTGCAGAGTTTGGACCAGATTTCATGATTTATGTATAAAGAAGGGCTTCTTATCTTGTGTCCTTTCAGACAAGCAGAATACCTGAAGTTTTCCTTTAACATACATTTCCACTGCACAAGATTTAAAAAGACCAGCCTGAAAAAGTGACTCCACCCAACTGGTAGCAATGTCTTTTTCAGATTACCCATACTAGTAGTTCATCTCAACTACAAAGGAGCCTCCAATGGCACATGGAACCTAGGTCCGAATTAGCCTGTAAAGGATCTAATAGTACATTAATTCTCCTGGTCAAGGTCAGAAAGAACTTGTAAGTCAGTGTGAGGATTGCCATTTTCCATAGAGTCTCCCCAAATCCTTTAGCATCTTTTACTTTTATGGGAACTACAACAGCTTTCCAAAGACTGCAAAGATTGCTAATCTCTTGGTGCAAGTGACTTCACCCTTAGCAGACATTTCCCCAGGGTCACAGATAAAATGGAAGGATTCAGCCATAAAGGATTAGGAGTGATTTCACCCAGAATTAAGGCACTGGCCTCAAACCATGCTTCCTATATGTACAGCTCTGCCAACAGTGGATTCTAGTTTCAGTCTTACAATCAAAGTTTATTAGTTTTTGTTTTTGTTTTTTACTATTATCATCTCTTGAGTTCTTTTAAAGGTTTAAAACTCTATGCAATTTGTGATGTTGTTCACAGTTTCCATTCTTCTGCGCTGCACGGCTTTAAAGGCTTTAAAAACTACAAAAAACATAAAGAAACTCAACAATGGACTTCCCTCCAATAACTATATACATTGCATGTTTCCAGTGAATGCTGTTAAAAGGTCAACATTTGCTAGCTGTGAGCACAGAAAATCTATTCTAAGTATTATTATTATCATTTATATTATGGCACAACCTACAGGAAGGGGCTGTACATATACAGAGGAAGAGGCAGTCCCCTGCCTGAAGAGCTTACAATTTAAATAACAAAGATACCTAAAGTGTTGCTTTCTTATTTCGCTTGTGATTCCTACTGAAGCACCTAAATAAGGTGAAATATTATTTTCCAAGTGCTCTGCTCCCATTTAGGCACCTCAATGAGGTGGACCGGATTCGTTAAATGCTGAGAGCCCATTGCTGTGAATGGGAACAGCTAGGTGCTGATCACTTGGGAGTGATGGAAACTGAATTGAGATCTCCTGAGCCCTTGTCTAGTTACTTAACCACAGAGCATCCTTACTCCTCCTCAGCCTATGGTAATTACAGCTACACTATATGGTACTGTTGGCTAATGCTGATTCTTTAATGATAATCTCTGTGCACAGATATGTACAGCGAGAGTGATGCAGAAAGGGTGATTTTCCAGGACTGAAGTCCACATCAGTGTCTAAATTAGAATGTGTGTTAAATTTATGGTTTTGCAATAGTGGAAAAATTCAGAAAAAATACAATCCGAGCCAAGCTTTCTAGGTCTCTCAAATCAGTGCCTCGCCTTTCCCCGAGTTCGACGCTTTGGAAGCTGCCTCATCCTTCAAAGGCACAGCATGGCTGCAGCTCCCAGTGACTCTTTCAAAGTTCCTGGCTGCCTCACTCTCACACCCATGCAACAGATTCCCCCACAAATGGAGGCAATGCACAGGCCCAGAGCACACAGAAGTGGTACTCATCAATAGCCAGCCCTTTGCATAGATGCTGTCACTGCTACTGGCGCCCACAGCATCCCCTTCAAAGACAGGGGAAACGTCTTGGTAAGAGGGGGAATGACTAGAAAGGAACAGCTAGAGCTGCTCACACATTTCCCCTTAAAGCTTTTTCAGAAAGAAGAGAGCTTTTATGTCTAAATACAGGTTTCAGAGTAACAGCCGTGTTAGTAGTACTCCTTTTCTTTGTATGTCTAAATAGAATTTTTTCAGGAAATGTCGGTTTTCAAGAGAGGTTTCCGAGTAGCGGCCGTGTTAGTCGGTATTCGCAAAAAGAACAGGAGGACTTGTGGCACCTTAGAGACGAACCCATTTATTTGAGCATAAGCTTTCGTGAGCTACAGCTCATCATCCGATGAAGTGAGCTGTAGCTCACGAAAGCTTATGCTCAAATAAATGGGTTCGTCTGTAAGGTGCCACAAGTCCTCCTTTTCTGTTT
This sequence comes from Lepidochelys kempii, assembly GCF_965140285.1. NCBI lineage: Eukaryota > Metazoa > Chordata > Testudines > Cheloniidae > Lepidochelys > Lepidochelys kempii. The sequence continues at coordinate 198,203,761 of NC_136382.1, forward strand.
TCAAGAGAGTTTCTCAGGATTTCACAGGACCCCTCCTCGAAAACTAAAAAGGTTTCTGTGAAAAAAATTTATTTTCAGCAATTTTGACTTAAAACTTGTAGTGTTTTTTTGTATACAAATCCCAAACATTTAAAAGAAAAACAAATTTTCATAGGGTAGAAAGGGAGTTGAGCAGCTCTAGAAACAGCCTGTGGATGGCATCTGTCTAAAGCATTTCTGTAATGCATGTCTGCAATGTCTAAGTGCTATACTTTGTAAAGACTATTGGTCATGAGAGAATTCACTGGTTAGATAGCCTAGGTTTGTAGGAAAGGGGCAGACCTACTGGAAGGCCACGGAGAGAAAGCCCCAAATGGTTTGATAAAGATTCAAAACTATTACGCTTGGACTGAAGCTCTTTGTAGCCGGGACTGTATTTTGTTGTGTTTGTACAGTACCCAGCACAATGAGGCTTCCAGGAACTAATACAAATAATAAAAAATAAAATAATAAATAATAACAATAATAATAATGCAAGACTCTGGAAAAACGCCGTTGAGCCTGTTGCATGTGTGACAAAGTTCCTGCTGTACCTTGGTGGGTCTTGCGTTTATTGGAGGATTTGCTCGCCTTGGAGCTTCACGGCAGCCCTCAGCTTGGCCGTTTTTCTGAATTCACAGTCCAGGTCAACGACTCCTGTGTCCGACCAGAAGTTGGGAGGATTTGGGGGGAACCCGGGCCCGCCCTCTACTCCGGGTTCCAGCCCAGGGCCCTGTGGAATGCAGCTGTCTAGAGTGTCTCCTGGAACAGCTGGGCGACCGCTACAACTCCCTGGGCTACTTCCCCATGGCCTCCTCCCAACACCTTCTTTATCCTCACCATAGGACCTTCCTCCTGGTGTCTGATAATGCTTGTACACCTCAGTCCTCCAACAGTCCGCGTTCTCACTCTCAGCTCCTAGTGCCTCTTGCTCCCAGCTCCTCACACACACACCACAAACTGAAGTGAGCTCCTTTTTAAAACCCAGGTGCCCTGATCAGCCTGCCTTAATTGATTCCAGCAGCTTCTTGATTGGCTGCAGGTGTTCTAATCAGCCTGTCTTAATTGTCTCCGGAAGGTTCCTGATTGTTCTGGAACCTTCCCTGTTACCTTACCCAGGGAAAAGGGACCTACTTAGCCTGGGGCTAATATATCTGCCTTCTATTATTCTTCTATAGCCATCTAGCCCGACCCTGTCACACATGTCACTTACCAGCAAAGTGTTGATGTTCCTTCATGTATTCAATATACTTGCAATTCATTACCCAGGAAACTAGTTAGTATTCTAGCAATTACTATACAGTGGAAAGCATAACAGTGAAAATAAAAACAGACCAAAATTAAACCTAGCTGAAGTGGTTTGGAGAAAAATAACAGATCTCCTCCATGGTGATGTGTTTGTTACAACAAACCTCAAGGGTCAGATTCATTTTACTTCTGCTTAACTGAAACTTAACTAATTCTGAACTAATGTGTCTTCTCCAGCCCCGGGTGACTCTGGGTGACATAGTACTACATTCCCCAGAGTGAGTTTGTGTAACGTCATTTTGTGCCATTCATCATCAAAGTGCTGCTCTTCATAAGCTGCTGTTTTGATCACGTGCAGTAGCTTTGTGATGAGATTGTACAGTTTGCCTGCAAAGGCCACCTCTTCAGAGTGCAATGCAAAAATGATTAGCATATCACGCCTAAGGAATCATTTTTTTCTCCAAACATGCCTTTCAAAAGCTGGAAAATGGGCAAATAGATTTAGCCTGTGTGACCTGTAGCAACACTTATATAACGCCCTGCAATGATAAACCTCTGAAATATAAATATGCTGGTTTTTTGAAGCTGAAATGTTTTGTGGAGATATATTGGGTTCCACTAAACTTTTGTTGGAAAGAGTTTTGGGCTGAAGGTGCAAAGAGAGAAGGAGACTGTAGTTAGGTGATTAGGGTAGTGATGTGGGAGAGCCAGGTTCAAGTCCATATTCTGCCTGATTCAGAGTGACCGGGGATTTAAAAAAAAACCGTCTCTTTTTAATCAGGTACAGCCAGGACTGGGTCCCCTACACATCAGGACAATACTCTATCCATCAAGCTATAGAGTGTCTCACACATGTTCAACTGGTTTTGTTTTATTCCAGTGTGGAACAAAAACAAAATTTGAAATCTTGAAAATTGCCATGAAATGGGATTGTCATCCTCCAGTCAGTTCTCTGTAAATGAGCTCAGATATTCACCACGTACAAGTTGGAGTAACAATAGTAAACCAGGAGAAAGCTAGGCCCACACCCTCATATTCTGTTGAAACACTTAACCACAAAAGGAACACGGGCTGCTGTGCTCCTGGCTGGAAAGTCCCCAAACTCAGTAGTCTGCCCCTAGGTGGCCTACAATAGGCCCCCATCTCCCCATATCTCCACCATTCATCAGCTGGAGCGACAGCAGAAAGATTTTACAGGCTGGAAGGTCTCCTGATGTCATCCCTCCCTGCACCCTCAGTGGTCCTACCCAGTCCAGCATGTCCCCATGTCCTCCGTCACACCCTCATCACTTCTGTCCTCATTCTTTCCCACCTGGCCCCCATACATTTTCCCTTTTCTTTTATCCCATGAACTTCATCTCTTCCTCTTCTCACCTCATATCACCTCTCCGTCTTCTACAGACCTACCTCATCTAGCTCCCCTTCCCCACAAGATAGCCAACAACTTACAATGATAAAAACATACCAAACCAACCCAGAAAACTTCTGCCTTTTGCAGAACTATGTGGAGCAACTGCAGGATCTTTTGTGTTATAACTCTGGCCTCAGTGTCTACTTTTCCCTCCCCAGTTTTGCAATCTTATGCTTCTAGTTTATGCTTAGCCAGTAAGTGTAACAAGGACACTGGAGCAAACAATGTACAACTATTCCCACAACCATTGTTTCCCTCCTAAAATCTAACTGCCTCAGCTCTTCATCTGAGGATGTATGAGGAAGGCAAAGATTTTGTCACGGATATTTTTAGTAAAAGTAATGGACAGGTCACAGGCAATAATGAAAAATTCACGGAAGCCAGTGACCTGTCCCTGACTTTTACTAAAAATATCCCTGACAAAATGAGGAGCATGGGGAGCAGCTGTGGGCTGGGAGCTCCAAGGCCCCCCCACCTGTTGGGGCTCGGAGCTCCAGAGTCCCCCTCCACTAGTGGCTCCAAGCTGCGGTGGTCCCCCTTGCCACCTGGGGCAGCCGGGAGCAGCAGGGGTCCCCCTGCTGCCAGCGGCTGGGAGCTGCAGAGGTCAGGGATGACGGGCATCCCCCTGCTGCCAGCAGCAGCTGGGAACTGCAGGAGTTGGGGGCGGTGGGGAGCAGGGAGCAGTGGGGGTACCCCCTGCCACCCGCAGTGGCCGGGAGTTCCAGGGATTTCTCCTGCTGACCACGGTGGCTGGGAACTGCTGGGGGCTCCTGCCGCCTAGGGCGGGGCGGGGGAGGGTACCCCACAGCTCCCTGCCTCCGCAGGTGACAGAGGACTCTGCAGCTCCCAGCCAGCACTGGCTGAAGTCACGAAAGTCTTTGGAAGTCATGGAATCCATGACCTCCGTGACTAAATCGCAGCCTTACGTATGAGCCATATACAGCTGCATGCCCTTCTTATGCTAGCTGATAGCAACCACAGAATCTGCTTTATGACAACACAGTATCATGCAAAATTATTTAAAGTAACTGCTGTCAAAGTGTAATTATTCACTGAAAGGGAGTGGTGTCTTTTGTTGTTTAGCTAATTTAATCTTATACAGAAAGAAAAATCACCTCAAGCTACATTAAAACAGCTTTGTTTTTTTGCCTTGATGCTGGCATGGCTCATCTTTTAGTATAGGAGGGAAAAATTCATCTTCTTTCCCAGGAGACATGTATTGTTTCAGCTTTTTAGAAAAGTACAGTAGAATATGTTGTTGTCGGCTAAACTGCAGCATTATCACAAACTCCGAGGCAGGCACGGCACACAGTTGCAAGCCTCCTCAAAGCCAGTTAGTGCCCCTCCAATCCCAACACCCCTCAGTGCCAGTTACTACTCCCCCCCCCAACTTTGGGAAGTAAGGCAAGACTACTTTTTTGTGAGTTATCAAGATTAATACATTTCTAGTCAAACACTGTTCTGAGATGCTTATTCTTGTGACCATTTTTAAAATAAATTTGATTTACATTACAACATTTCCTTGAGAGCCAAAAGTCACTTGCCAGCTTTTCAAAGAACTAGTTAGGCACCTAAAAAGACTTAATTTCTACAAAACAAATCTTCCTGTGCATAATACGCCAGAAGCCATAACATTTGTACCAAATTTGGAGATTCTAAAACAGAAACAAGATGATTAGGACTATGGAAAATGGGGTGGGTAGCTAACAGCAGCTTGGCCAAAGGGTTGCTGCATTTTATTGCAGAATTACAGATGCTGCCAGGTTTCTTTGGCACTATCTTGAGCTATTAGTTTTAGCAAGGCTGAAACACTCCTTTCCTAAGTTTGTGGAACTTCTCATTTGCCCTCACGCCAAGGAAAAAAACCCACATTCCTGGACCATTTGGTATCTAATAACACATAGAAAAGAGGTGAATGGGCTTTTAATGAAGTTATAGGAAGATTTTTAAACTTTGTTTTTGGATCTTAATGGTGGTGGTAGTACTTCTTACTTAATGTAGATACACTTAAACCTGTTTAACCCTCACTTTAATCAGTTTAGTTTAATTTAGTAATTTACTAGTACACTCTAAATGGGTCCAAGTGCATCTACGTTAGGGGGTATCTCCTATTTAACTGCACAGACTTCAAATTAATTTAGTTAAGACTGTACAACTTTTGTAATATAGACAAGGCCTAAGTACTAAGACACAATTGCAAATAGATGCACATTGGGTAAATGTCAATATGTATTTGTATAACACCACACTAAAACTGCTCATTAGGTTTGCTTCATTTGAGTGTGCAATCAGTTTTCTCTTTTAAAAATAAAATAAAAAAAAAGTCCCCGAGAAGGTATGTGGGGAAAGCCTACCTTCAGAACAGGTAAGTCAGTTAATGAACGCTCCTCAGGTTTTACTCTACATGATTTTTGTGTGGAGAATTTTGTTGTAGAAAGGAATCAAATATGAGAAAAAAGTTTTCCAAAAGGCAAAGAACAAACATGTCTTTTAACCCTCTCATGATGTTCTAAGTCTCATGAATCAGCACCATCTTTGCTCAATCACACCAGCTCCCTGGAAGGGGTGGGGGGCGCGGGAGAAGAGGCGGAGCGGGGTGGGGGCAGGGCTGGAGTGTCAAGTTTTCAGCAATTAGAAAGTTGGCAATCCTAACCCTGGAACAAAAATCTTGCTGGAAAAAATGCAGCAATTTAGGTCAAATAATAGATTTCACTGGGAAAATCCCACATTTTCCTATCATGTAAAAATTGATTTTTTTGTATTTACATCTAGCAATTTTAATTATATTCAAATATTTATCTCTAGAATGGCTAAATTAGTAGGTACTTAATTGTACTGATACACAACACCTGACGCTTGGGTCCTCTCACTTGCCTGCACACGCAAAGCACGGAGTATATAATTCAATAAAATGGCAAATGTCCACGAGGCATCTGTGGTGTATCTGACATCCCACAGAAAATCTGTGCTTCACACATTTAAGCAAATTCCTAGTGTGAGGTATGGGGAAAAAAAGATTTTTTAAAAAGCCCTTGCCCAACTAGATAATTAGATATATGGATAATGACTTAAGATTAATAATAAAAGTACATATGTGACTATGCAAAAACAAATGCTGTTCCATGCCAAATACAAAGCAGGATGCAAATCTGTTTTTCTGTTAATTAATCTAGCTTTCATCTCAACTGCTCTGATCTGTAAATAAAGCTCACATGCTAGTTTCAAATAACTCACTGAATGCATCCGATGAAGTGAGCTGTAGCTCACGAAAGCTTATGCTCAAATAAATTGGTTAGTCTCTAAGGTGCCACAAGTCCTCCTTTTCTTTTTGCGGACACAGACTAACTAACATGGCTGCTACTCTGAAACCTGTCAATAATAATAATAAATACCCAACAGATTCTTATAGAGCTGGCTAGCTAATTGTGTTTGCAGTTTTCTGTTACTCAAGGGTGCCTACTCATGAGCTCATGATTGAAATCAGTTAAAAGCATCTGAACTCTGACCTAGCCTGAGGGTCAGAGTCCTCAGTTAAATACTGCCACCTATCAAATACACGCAAACACAGACAGAAACCCAGGAGGCTTCATGACTATTCTGAAAATTAAAAATAGAAGGCGGGGAGAAGCGAGCAAGTGAACAAATGGTCTCTGCCACCAAGTAATATTGTGCTTTCTTGCAGATATGCCTAACCTTTCAGGATTTGCTTTTCAAGCTCTTTATTGAAATCGCTCAGGTCTTTAACTGATCTCCCCTGGGGGCTGAAAAGCCTTAAGCTAATTAAGCACGGCTGAGACATGCTTGATGAGATGGGAAAAACATGAAGCTTTTGAAAGGGTGAAAAATCTCTGGCCATCTGCTAGTGGTGTTGCAAAGAGAACAATGAGGAAGAATAAACGGGACAGCCTAGCCGGAGTGAAAAGGTACAGGATTCCTTTAATTACTGGGTCAATGAGACCATTACTGCTTGGAATGCCTGTGAAAGCCAGCAAACAAGCTTAGGAGGCTCAGCAAAAACAACAGCTCTTAGCAAAAAAAGAATTTGAAAGCAAGTGAATTGGGTCAGCTTTCCCCAAGAAATGTCTGTTATTAAAAACCATAGGTAATGTATGAGGGAGGGAAGGCCCCTTAATTGGAATTAGATTGTAGAACGGCCTCATCTCTCTCTCCTTTTATTTTGCGCGTCTCAGAGGCCCTGCAGATGGAGCTCTGTTTAAATGAATACCACACAGCCAGCCAGAGAGGAGTTTCTGTTGTACTTGGCAGTACATGTAACACCAACAGACCCCCGTCATCGGCGGGCAGGATCGAACCTGGGTCCTCTGGAGCTAAATGCTTGAGCTAAAAGCCATATGGCCCTTAGCTAAGGTTGTAGAGCAAACACATTAATTGTTCTCTAAGTGGTCTTGGTGCCACTAGATGGGACAGAACACCACACACAGGAGGTGGGTGGGTTACAAACTTCCCCTAGCTGAGGAACCATGTCCTGAGCTTCAGAGACTTCCCAGCTGAAATCCCAGACGAGCCTCCGCTTGTAACACCGACAGACCATGGTCATCAGCAGGCGGGATTGAACCTGGGACTTCAGTGCATGAGTCTCTAGTGCACGAGCTAAAAGCCCACTGGTTCTTAGCTAAGGCTGTAGGGCAGACTCATTGATTTATAAGTGGTCTTGGTGCCCTAGAGGGGACAGAACACCACACTCAGGAGGTGCGTGGGTTACATACAGGTGAAGAGCCTGCATTTAGGTTTTAAATGCATGCCCTGGTGTTTATTCAGTATGACAAACAGTTCACGTGCTACAGCCTCTTAAGACCTGTTTAAGACTCCTCGGTGTTTTCCAGTCTTTTACAATTCACTAGAGAAATGTGTAGAGTTTAGGGGGCCACTTTCTTAACATGCAGTAGTATAACGCTATCTTAAGTGGCGTTGTCAGCCATGAACTGTGAAAATCACAAATGGGATCTAAATGAAGAACACAATGATGTTCTCTCTTCCCACAAATTATCGGTGTGAGAGTTAAGCTGACTATGGCTGCATGCTAGGGATAAGCAAGGTGCTTCTGATGCAATAAGCAGCACCCGAACTCTTGTCAAAAAGACAGTAACTTCTTTTTAGAAATGTGAATATGTACAGATCATCTTTTCCACATTATTTCAGTTTGATGTAGTTAAATCATGCTCTGCTGGGATCCAGTCATATTTCAAAAGCTAAACAGGATTAGGCAGGTCAGACTTTTAAGGATTAATTAGGAGCTGCCAGAAGTGGTAAAGACACTCCATTATTGGAAGGTGCTGTCTTTAGAATGAGACATAAAAACAAGGTCCTGATGACTTGTGGTCATTAAAAATGCCATGGCAACTTTTGAAAAACAATGGTGTTAACCCCAAGATTGTAATCAAATTTCAGTTTGCATTCCTCCACCCCAAATTACCCTTGCTGTTCCGTTTGGGAGAGGTACTCTGCACTTTGCATCTTAAACTGTTGCACGTTCATGTAGCATTGCTGTTAAATAATTGTGGTGTTTGATGCCAGTGGGGGGCAGCATTTCAAAGGTCGATAATATGATCACCATATTAATCAGTTTGTGAAACAATGTGGGATCCTTTAAACAGGTGTTGTGTATATCTATTTCTTATCACTATTTTTTCATGCTTATGCACTTCAAGCTGGCACCTGAAGCAGAAATACATCTAGAAGGTCTGTTCTCTCAAAATTTTAGGACCAACCCAAAGCAGGCAATACTAGAAATATTGTTTTAAAGACTTTTCTTGGAATATGTCCAGCCCAATGCTGCAGATCCAAGAAGGTCAGATAGTTTTAACAAGCATGGAGAGGTATGACCTTGGAAGACCAAGAAGCAGGATAAACAAAAACCACTGAGGGTACCGGTTTAGTACATCTGGACTCTAAGGGGAAGTTGTTCACTATACCCACTTACCACTGTTTTAGAGTAGAACAGTGGTTCTCCAACTATGGGGCAGGTCAGAGGCCTGGGAATATGTCAAGGGCGTCGCAAGTTATCTACTTTTATTTATGTTTTCCGAAGATCGGGGATAAAAGGCACAGCTGGAGCCCCAATGCCAACAGCCACACCCCCGCCACTTGGGCTTGGGTTCTCCTTCCCCCCTCCCCAATCCCTCACAGGGGAGGCAGCCCAGGCTTGTGCTCTCTTTCCCCTCTCCCCACCACCCCTTCCCATTCCCTCACCGGGAGGCAGCAAAGCTCCGGCTGTCAGCCCCGGGACAGCAGCAGCAACACAGAAGTAAGGGGGGCAATGGGTGCTAAGTCTGCTGTGAAAAGTAATGACAAATATCACTTTTCACATTGTCACCCTTACTTCTGTTCTGCTGCCTTCAAAGGTGGGTGCCCCGCCAGCAGCCGCTGCTCTCTGTTCTGCCTTCAGAGCTGGGTGGCAGTATATGTACTTTGTGGGGGGGGGGGGGCAGGGAGGAGGAGGAGGGCAGGACAAAAACGACTACAGACACAAAGAAAGGGGGCCAGATTAAATAAATTTGAGGACCACTGGTGTAGAAGAATCCCTGAGCCCTCTGGTGGGATTTCTGTAGGCTGTACCTCACCCTAAATAGGCCCCACAAGCCAGACAGTGGCCAGACAATGGGTCTAATTTGGGTTAATTCCCATCAGGGCTTTTGAAGTTCTAACTAGGGTAGACTCCCTTAGCTGATGAAATCAGGTGCAGCTCAACACAGCTGTGCTTAAAACATTCAAAAGAGAAGACGAAACCATGTGCGGACCAGAATCCAGGCCAAGAAGCTCTGGAGATAGAAACTCTGTCCTGGTTATGCTCTCTCGTTTGGTTTTGGATTGGTGTTCACAGACTACCAAATTGAGCCAAGAAAACATGGGCAGGGACGTTCCTGGTTTGTGTTATTTTGACTGAATAAGAGGCTTGTAAATAAACTGGAAACCCAGAGCTGTGCTTCCTGTGAACTCTTGCCAGTCACTCAGACCGTAACCTTGCCACACTGATCTGTGACCTCACACTTTTGTGATCCAGGTCAGGTGGTATTGAGGAAAGGCCTATTCTCCTTTGCTCTCAGAATCCAAAATGTTTTAACTTGTTTAACTTATTTTTTTAATCCATGTGAAAAAGGTGTAAGTGTTCAATTTTTTACTCCACTGAGAAAACACTGGACATACAAACATGTCGTCTTAAGAACTGACAGGTAAAATAGATATTGCGTGTTTTTTGAGGGGCTCTGCTAAATGCCATAAAGATGTATTTGGTCTGTTCATGTCAGCTAGCAAGCCCTGTACCTTGAGCAGGAACATCATTTCTGTGACATATGATTATTAGAGAAACCATACACTTCACACCAATGATTGACCACAACAGGAACATTTTCATACCCTCAAAAGAAAAGGACTGGAGCAAAGACATCAGTGCCCAGCATTTTAGGATAAAGACCCCACTCCATTGAAATAATAATTTAGGTGGTTTTGTGGTTTACCTTTGTGCACTAAGGAAGGCACTGGAAGTCAAAGCATTCAGGGCTGAAAATGATGGATGACTTCTAAGCACATGAGAAGAATACTCAAAAGGTTGTGAAATGTTTGAACATCGAGTTCTGTTTAGAAAGTGTTAGCTATGGAACAATTACAGTGGTGAGCATCCTGCTCAGTATAAAGTAAGGGAGGAGAAAAAAAAAGCACAATGCAATTCATATTTGTCTAGTGCCTTTCATACAAAAAAAGATTCAGAGAACATTTGGCAGCTGATTATAGTCTATCTAAAGAAAGTGCAAACTATGCTGGTTACAACACAATGTGCAGGCTCTGTGGCATCCGTGATTATGGCAGGACAGGAAGAAAGGGGTGGAATGGTCAAGTTTCATCAGAAAGGCTCAGCAAGTTGGTTCTGATAGTTTTAATAGCAGGAAAGATTAGGAAAAAGGTACTTGCAGAGAGAGGAGATGTTGAACACTTCTGATGAATCCACTGACCCCCTGAGGGATTGAGGTGGGAGTGGATCCCACTGCTTCATGCAGTTGCAGCCTGTGTGTGTGTGCGTGCGTGCAGGGAGAATGAGGTGGGTGTGTGTGTGCAATCTTAGGCTTCTTCCCTAGGACTAGGGCACAAGCATACTGATGGTTACCTCACACTCATCTTGAGGTGAGATTTGATGAGAATCAACCAAGGGCAGGTAAGCTGTTCCAGATGGTGAGGTCTGTATGACTGAATGCTCAACTGTATAAAGAAAAGGTGAGGGGACAGAAAGTCAACTATTGGAAAAGTGTGAGTAACAGGCAGAAAAATAGAAAGAAGTGGCTTAAAAGAAATGAGGAGAAGACACTACCATGGAAGAGCTGAGTGAGGACATGATATTTTCACTGCTTCCCTTGCTTGGGGTTTCTACTGGTTAGAGACCATTTTAATTTCTATTGGGTTGCCACAGGACTGCAGAGAGACTGCAGCAGAGATGTGCTAAAATCAGTGCATTCCCCAGATTAGTTACCCTGCACACATCTCCTCCTCAGCGAGAACTGCTCATTATTTGGATGGTGCTGGCCCTGTCCCCATCGATCTCTGTGCAAGGGAGGTTGTGCCTGCTTTGTGACACCACAACTTGGGGCTGTGCAGAAGCAGGCATAAACTACGGGAGAATCTGGCCCTTGGTCTTTAAAGAGAGGAGCCTGGGACAGAATTGCAGAGGTGGAGGAGGGAACAGAATCACAGATAACCTTAGTGGGAGAGGAGAGAGCAGGGTCAGAAAAAGGAAGGGATGACTGAGAGGATGTTTTTAGACTGCTCATCCCACAACAGCATTACTCTTATGGAACACTTTCTTGTTCTACACTTGAGACAAAAGAGACCTATCCAGTCTTCCGCTTCCACTGCTTGCTTTCCTCCATCTATTCCCCAGTCTCTGGGTCTTCTAAAGGTGCAGTTATGAAAGCATCCTACAGAATTTATTTAATGAATATTCATTAGCTATGTAGGGTCTTGCACCTTGTGTGGTCATTAATACTTGTGCAAGGTAGATGTAAAATGCTACCACCACTTGCATGGCATATAGAATTCTGATTTAGTAGTACTTTGCCCTCACTTTGCACAGGTTTAAATGATTACACAAGATGTAAGGCAGTGAAGAAGCAGTTATAGATTCCTGTTAATGCCAATTATAGAGACAATTGAGTTGGACCCAAACATGTAAATCCATTCCCTGTCCTGGACTAATTCTATCAACGTGATTCACTAAAAATAACATGAACTCTTACTTTTTGAATGTTAAGAAGCACAAAAATATACACATGCTGGACCAAATTCTTCCCTGATGTGACTTCCCTGATAGATCAAAATGAAATTACACCAGGAATTAATGTGGCGTTTTGGATCTATTTTAATATGCACATGAAGTTCCTGTTATCATTAATAGGAGTTAAACTCACAATTCAGCAGAAAGAATAGATTCCTATATAATGTATTATTTTCACTATGTACTTGGATGCCGTTTGATATGTTTTGAAACAAGTATGTGTTTCAGTTGCAGGAGCTACTGCTGATTCTCTGGAGATTTATGCTAAAACCAAAGACTGGTAATCTTCAACACAATGTGAAATAAGGATTCCATTATCTACCAATTTTTTTACGTTAAAAGGTCATTATCATTGTCTTAAAGCTGTTTAAACCATGTATATCACAAGTACAAAACATCTAACATCATAAAATAATACCATAAACATATGAAAAGTTAAAATGACTTAAAAGTTAAAAGTTCAAATCATCTGCTTTTCAGTGGGATTTCTTATAGTTTTATATGTTTATTGGCACTATTACTGTGGTAAATATCTTGAAAAATATACAATTTCTTATTAGGATTCTCAGAGATTTTCTTTTCTTTGGAAGATCTCTGAACAGTTATTTAATTAGATTTAATGTTGAATGTGTTTCTATTCAGTACTTCTATTCACTATTTTTCTATTCAAAAATTGGTTATTTGAACAAAACAAAAGCCTGTTAGCCGACGGCCAAGGATGTTTGGTGAGGTGCCAGCTTTGCCCGTTTATACCATCCGTGACTTTAACCGCTAGGACGCACTGTCCCTTCGCGGCAGGCAGCCCGGGCTAGGCTGACGGATGCCCCAAGGTCCTAACCACCCGTGACTTTAACTGCTAGAGCTCAGAGCTCCTTCGCAGCGGGCAGTCAATACTGACTGACAGGTGCCCCAATGGCAGCACTAAGAGCCTCTCCACACCCGTGACTTTAACTGCTAGAGCTCAGAGCTCCTTCGCAGCTGCCCCAAGAGTTTGCCCCGTGGAGGCGGCACAACTCAACGCTAGGCTCTTAGTACTCTCACCTAATGGCCAGGCTTTAGAGCCAAAACGGCTGAGGTTCTTTAATTGTGTTGGCTGCTTTACAATAAACCAGAGAAAACAAGTCAGGCTTATGCATAAATGGTTACCAAAATTTATTAAGCTAGATTCTAATCATGTGGTTACAAAATTGCTAGTGCCTACTTATTTAAATGTAGAGATGTTACACACACAAACAAGTTACAAAACTGAAGCCACAATCCCAAAGAAAGAAAGCAAAGTATAGAGCTCTATTTCAAAATATGTGTACACTAAAGATAGGAGATCAGGTGTGGGTGCTTCTTACCCTCCTTGCATCTCTCGATTCCAGCGGTGCCAAGCCAGGATCGGTCACTCAATTCCGCGGAAAGACGAATAAGGGACAAGGCGTAGGGACCCTCTTAGCTGCAGAAGCCTTGGGAGGCTGTCACTTATCTGACCAGCAGATAGATAGTGAAAAGCACTCAAAAATCATGGTGCTGTAGGTCCCCTACTTATACCTCTGTACTCCTTTATTCTCTTTCTCCTTTCTTATGCCAAATTGAGGCTGGTCTGTCGGGGTGACGCCAGCTTTCGCAAGAGTAGTTTACACTTGCAAAGGAGAGAAACAATAAGTGTCGACTACTGGACATTTCTTTTATCAGGGTAAATATTTTCCCAACTAGGATGTTGGTGTGTGTGCATCACGCTATTTAGTTGGGGCTAAGAGCCATGTCTGTCACAGGGCCTCTGCCTGCTGTGAGCTTAATCCTTGTATCTGTTCCCAGAGGCACATTGTAGCAGCACACCTGTGCTTTCACAGCTTCAAAGGCTGTGCTGGAATATATGTTAAGTGCCCTGTTCCTGCTTCCTCCTGTGTTTCCAGCAATGCTGGTCTGAGGGGGGGGGGGGGGGGCTGACTGTCTGGCTACAAAGCCACATTGCAAAAATTTTCAGAATTAACAATATCTTTTAAGTGGAGAAAAAAATGGCTAATTCATTTTGACAGCATTTCTGTTTTGCTTGCTGGCAATAAAATGAAGAAAACAATCAAACGCTACAAACTTTAAACGCCATCATTGTAAAAAGTATTTGCTTGTCTTCTTTCTTTTTTGTTCCCTACTATCAAAGCAGATGTCATAAAACGACTGTGGCAAAATGTTTAAGCTGCAAGATTCCCTAATGGTTTCTATTTTTATTAGCACATTGAAAGATGGAATCCTCCCAGTGAAAGAAATGAAAAATAATTAAAATTTAAAACAGAGCTTGCACCACCTGTTCTTTACAGATACTCATTCTAGCCTGATATAGGGAGAACAATGAAAAGAAACAGAACTTCTTTCAGTTATTGAGAATATCATCACATTATTTTCTCCTAGAGGGTTGTAACTGATTAGCTATGACTTTGGAATCTTGTAGTTGTTAGTAGTCTATTCCACTGTGATGACAGAGTACTTCACGGTCATTGATTCATATATTGATACTACTATATTTTTTGTGATACAGAGCAGCTACCGTCTTTGTAAAGCCTCACATACCACTATCTGTGTTTAGGTTCTTCAGCAAAGCCATAGACTACGTAGCAGAATTACTGGGGGACAAGGGGAGCTACTGCTGACTTTCCTTTTTTAGCTCCTACAGAGTTCAGAATAGAGCCCTGTAACCTGCAGAACTAACAGACTTTGTAAAGCAACTCATGAATACATCACCCTCAGCCATTCAAGGATTCTATACAAACCTACTAGAATGCCAAACCTATGGGAAACATTTCTCCTAATCTCATAAAAATAGAGTTACCGTACAGTCTTTGTCAGCAATGACAATAAAGGGGAAAATGAAACAACTCTACTTTTCGACCCCAGCTATGGTTCTTCCAACAGAGATGAGAGATATTCACTGAAGGTAAAGATTGCACTGCTATTGACCATAGTGGACCTATTCATTGGATATTGAAATTCCACTTTGAAAGTTCTTTAACTGGCTCATATCACAAACACAAAATTCACTTTAAACTTTTTTAAAAAGTTGTCTAGAAAAATAACAGCACAGAAAATGATTCATGTTGTAAACTTGCCAGTATTCTCAGGGGGTACACTCTGCATGGATTTCTACTGAGACCTTTGTTTTCATCACACCCCAGCTACTTCCAGCATGTCTGCTCTTCTGATAGTCCACTTCTTCATATGGCTTGGAATCAGACTGTTGCAAAATATGCGGTACAAGATTAAATCCACAATTCACCTGTTTTTGACTTCACAGAATTTCTCCCCGCATGCAAAATGTTCAAAGCTGGGGATAATTCTTTTGTGTATTTTCTGGGTAGCGGCAGAATTCTGTGCTGCATTTCAAATTTAGGGCTAGATTGTGTTTATACAATCAGACCTGTTTAAGAGCCAATGTGTAGCTGTGCTGCCCTGGGAACACTCTACCCTCAGCCACAATTCCTTAGCCGCTTCCTCCTTGTTCCTGAGGGTATTATCTATTACTGCTTTGTATCCGCAGAAGATTGTCAGATCCACATCATCTTGGATTACAAAGGATTAAAAACATATGAGGTCTTTAAACCCTCATGCATCAGGACATAAGTGATGGGGCTTAGGAATAAACTTCTCCCATGGAAAGGCTAAGGCATTTCATTTTAGGGCTTCTTGCACTTCATCTGAAGTAGCTGGCATGGGCCGCTGTCAAAGAATAGACAGACCAAAGGCCTGATTCAGTACAGCAATCCCTTTGTTCCTAGTGTAACCCACACCTGCTTGGTATGGCACTCTGTTCCCTTCTAGTGGCACCTAGCTAGAGATTGATGAGTCTGCTACAACCTTAGCTAAGAGAGATGTGGCTTTTAGCTCATGAAGTTGAGACTCATATATTAAGCTTCAAAAGTCCCAGGTTTGATCCTGCCCACTGATGACTGGGGTCTGTTGACGTTACACTAGGACAACTCAATAAACACATATGGAGTTTCTAATTTAAGATATTTTAGATACATGAAATTCCAAAATAGATTAGATTTTTCCAAAAAAACAAAGAACTTCTCATTTTTAAAATCTCACCTCTCCACACGTCTTGTCCATTTCAGCTCTTTAGAGAAGGTGTTGAAGATGAGAAGAAATTGGGTTTACAAAAAAGAGCTAGTTACAACTACTGTGGCTCCATACTAAAGATGTCAGTTTTGTTTCAAATCTTTCTGAGATTTATTTTGTTTCTTTATCATAGCAAACAATGACATAGCAAAGAATTTATGACTTCTGTCAATATCTTCAAATGTATGTGAAAATCCTTGAAGCAAGTATATATTAGAAAAATTGAGACATCTTCCTCACCAGATTTCAAGGATATATAATTTTCTCAAAGTTTATACTGCAAAGGCACCTATTCATTTCTAAAGAATTTATGGGTGAAAGACCTGGAACTCAGCTGTTCAAATGAAGAATGGATCAAATGATGGATAAGCAGTTACTTGCCTACTCACTGGTAGATATATTGGCAGCTCTGGATCAAAATTATAGGTAGGACACTGTAATATGTCTTAGCCTCTATATGGATTCATTACAGCACTTTAAAAAGTGCCCTTCAGTGGTGGGTTGTGTCTAACTATTCAGTGCAGTTCTGCTTCTGCTCTTTTGCAGACCCCTACAAGAAAGTAAACATTTGTACTATCTAGTGTAGGCAGTGAGCAGCTACCCAAATTGGATCCTTCATTTATAAGAATTATTCCATTAAATTAGCAGCTGTGCGTTGTGCATACAAGAGAGTGGAAGGCACAGTTATTTTACTCTGAATTTACTTTCTCACTTTTCTGAGTGGGGCAGTATTCCAGGTGTCACAGTAATAGGACCTCTACTGAGGATATTCACCTCAAATTGAGGAGGTGATGTTGGGAAAATGGCACTGGTTTCCAGACTAGAATGAAGAGACAGAAATCTCCTACAGAACTGCTCTGACAAAAGAGATTACAAACATGTTTTTGAGCTATCCAAAACTCCGATAATTGTAGGATAATATCATGGGGTGGCAATAAGAAAACAGACAATATTCTATCCAACATACAGAAAAGGGGCAAATAATGGATACTTCTGTTCACATAATACTGTCCTCCAAGGGGTAGAGCAGGCTCTAAGGTTGACAGATGAGAGAAATCATCAGATCCAATATCTTTATATAAGGAGAGACTAAGTATGTAAGTGGGGAGAGTAGGCTCAGAGCTAGGAAACAGCTATATATACACCCAAGTAATATGACTTTCATTTTCATTTGTTATAAATTATTAGCCCTGTTAAAAATAACACCAAAAAAACTGAGCTGATTCAAAATGCCACTAAAGCCTGCATGTCCATCCATTACAAAAGGATGGCAAGATTTCCAAGCGTATATATAAGAATTGCCAAATTGAAGATTAAAAGCATTCGTATGGCATTTCCCGTATGTCCTATTTGGTCAGTGATCATAAAAGGATTTGAGATTGTTCCCTAATCTTCTGAGAAATGCAGGTTTTCATTATTGTTTTGTAGACTAGTATTGAGTGGATTCTAATACCTGAAGAAAGTTACTCTAGAATGCATCTTGCTTTGTCTCTCTTTTTCTTTCTTTGCTTCCAAGTAATATATTAACTTTTAGTTAAAGTATGAAAAAAGATACCTCTATAATATTAACCCTGATTTTTATCAGTGTTTCAGAAAAAAAATATTTTTATAGAACTCACACCAAGTGTTTTTCATTGTAAAATACATTGAGAGAAACCAAGCTTGCACTACAAAATATAAATGGCCTAGGTTTAACAGGAAAAATATTAACCTCAACCAAAAAAATCTATCTTAATATATGGGATGGAAATGAAAGATCTCATTTTTATATAGTATCAGAAATGTACCCAAAGAAAAAATGTGTGTGTTTGGATGCATCACCGCATAAGCCTGGGTTAACCCCATGGGCACAAGGAAGTGCAGGCTGCTGGCTCAATACATCCCAGGGAAAGGCAAATGGCATTTCAACCTGCCCTCCCCTTAGCATTCTGGCACAGGATGGCAGCACTAGGTTCTACCAAGGGTTCCATAACAGACCTGTCAGCAGAGACTGCTGAAGGCACGCACTGATTCAATGCTGCTTCACCCAGCCGTCCTGTACATGCCCTCTCTCTGGCCTTATTTATACTGCGTGGGTAAGTCGACCTAAGTTCTGCAACACCAACTGGAGTTGATGTAGCTTAGGTCGATTTACTGAGCTGGGTTGATGGGAGACACTCTCCTGTCGACTTACCTTATGCTTCTCGTTCTGGTGGAGTACTGGAGTCGATGGGAGAGCAATCTGCGGTCGATTTAGCAGGTCTTCAATAGATCTGCTAAATCAACCCCCGGTGCATCGATGGCTGCAGCATGGATCCCCGGTAAGTGTAGACAGGTGTAGACACGCCCTCTGACTAGTAGCCACCATGTTTCAGGTTGTGGTGGCTATCAGTGGAGGAGAGGTTGAATATGCAGACACCCTTCCACCAGGGTCTGCATTGGCAAGGGGGATCTGACCCCTGTTATCCATTTAGCTGGTCCCATACCTCCACTGATGGATGTGGAATGGTCACAGACAACTCCCATGAATCCAATCACTCCTCTTATGATGACATGGTACATATCCGTCCAAGATGAGCCTAATATCTCAGCCTAGTCCTAAAACGGAACTGATGTCGAGCAGACAAGGATGGCATTCTGCACTGCTTTACATTGGAATACACATGAAGTTTTACCACAGATCAAAAGCACACTTTTCATATCAAAACAAAGTAGTATGACTGGATTTTATTTCATTGGAATAACACTCCAGTATTATCTTCTTTTTCAGCGTTGCTAGTCAAAAATATGTTATTTTGTTCTACTTCCAATGTCCTGCAGGTGCTGCTGAAAACATTTAACTGAATTAGTTTGAGGCAGCTCTTTGCTTCGATGAGACACTGTTATATATAAAATCTCTTATTTATGCCAGGCGAACTCTTGCCATTAGAAGTCTCTCTGGGACATACTCATTGTACTATTTTATCTGCATCAACTGCTGTTCAATTCCCCACCCCACTTTCCTTTCAAGATCCATCTTACAAGCTGACTAACTTTGAAACCTAATGTTGCGGCATCTGTGCACATCAAACCTGAAAGCAGCTTACAACATGTGTTGTGAAAATTATCTACACATTTTTATACACATTAGTATGAAATAAAACAAGGGGAAAGCCTTATTTTCCTTCCCTTGTCTGGATTTTTAAAAAGCATTGATTTATTTCCCCAGCCTGAGGTAGTTTAAAGGAGGATGCATTTCAAAACAAACTATAAGAAACATTTATAGGTTTATCCAAGTGCAGTTTATCCATGTGTAGAATCAACACAGTACTTCCTCCTGTTATGGGTCCAATCCAAAATCCACTGAAGTCAATGGGTGTCTTTCCATGAACATCAATGAACTTTGGATATGTAAGTACCATTAATACACCTAAACCACAATGATCTGAAATGTTCAGAAAGACCCTTTAACTTAGTTGATCCCAGAAGCTTTTAAATAAGGGACAGGAAAAGTGCCAAGAACACCTCTTTTCTGACATTACCTCCTTTAATGCAGCATATTTTCATACTAGGTAGAACAGATGGTGAAATCTAATCTATCCACTGAGAGCTAAATGACAGTCACTCGCTGTAGGGGACAGTAAAGTATTAAAGAGAAGGAAATGTACAAATATGAAAGTACACTTTGTGCAAAAGTTGCTTTTGATGAGGCATAAAATAAAATGTAAATAATTTCTATGAGAAGGAAACTAACATAATGGTTCTGGTATTTGCAATTAGAATGAGTCCATTTTATAAAACCTGGATTTGCATTGAAGGAGAGGAGTACTATTTACTTGGATTTGAAGTATTATATTGATTACATTATCACTGTCAGTAATAAAACACAACACAGATACCGTTAGCAATACTTGTTGTAAAGAGGTGTGTGATTAGTATCAAGTTGGATTTGCATTAAAAAAAGAGAGAGAGAGAAGATGCTGTTAAGCAAAGAGGAGTGTAACCTGGGTTTGCAATGAAGAAAAGTGTCAATACTACTAACGTGAGTTTGCAACTAAGTCAGTATCAACGTGGTTGGCAAAAGGAGTTCATCATTAGGAAAATCTAGTTAGTATTGACCTGGATTTCCAGAAAAGATCATGTTTGGGTTTTAATATGAAGCTGTAATTGACCTATATGTTCTACCAAGGAAGGTCATATAATTGCATTTGCTTTACAATTAGAGAATTATTTCAATAATATATTGCTTTTTTTATGTGAGCATGACTTTTATAAATGATTGGCTGGATGTAGGACTCCCACAAGAATTCCTAAAACTCTGAAAATTGAACTTCTGTGTTTCTTAACAATAGAATAAATAGTGATTTAAATACTGTACTCTCGGACAAGATTACTGCTTCAGCAGGACTCTATGTGTGTGTGTTCCAAATATTGGTTTCTTTACTAGAATTACTAGCTTCAGTTCATTAATTGTTAAATCTCTATTTATAACCTCATAAATCATTTAAATATCCAGTTATTGCAACTACACTCAGTATTGTACTTCCACTGACTTTAAGAGAAAGGATACTTAAATATAGATAAATTGCT
Organism: Lepidochelys kempii; assembly: GCF_965140285.1. Lineage (NCBI taxonomy): Eukaryota > Metazoa > Chordata > Testudines > Cheloniidae > Lepidochelys > Lepidochelys kempii. Next base: position 198,224,364 of record NC_136382.1, read on the forward strand.
TCTTTAATCAGCAGTTTTTGAAGGTAAATGTAAAAAACCTACAATAAACAGCTTGTGTGTTTATTTCAAAGCTATTTTGAAACTTGAGTATATCACTTTCCTGCCCCTTATGTTTTCTTGTGTGGCTTCCAACCAAATACATAACAACATTTTAACGCCACCTGGAAAAAAAGACTTAAAATATCATCTTCATTTGCTATGTCTTTCATTTAAGAAAATTGTTGCCGTAGTTAAATTTGTTGTAGTAAAACAAAAAATAGCTGTGCTTACCAACACAAACACAGCTTTCAAGAGAACTTGGATTTCATGCAACAGCCTACTTGAACTCTCTGCCTACCTCTAATGTATAGAAAGTCTTACCTGTCTCTTCTTCTTTGCTTTCTTCTTTGTTTTCATCTACTATAGGAGTCATTGGCTTCTCGACCTTGATTGCATCCTCTTTATTTGACAAGGGCTCTGAATAGGATGTGATGGGAAACAGAAGTGAGACAGTTTGTTGTTCAGAACTCATGTTGAATAAAATGATGAATATATGATCCTTGAAAACATCAGCATAGAACCAGATTGTAGAATCCTTTTCACACTGCTGAATATTCATGTAAGCAGTGCCAGTGAGGCTGAGGGACAGTTCCAGTGAACATGGGTTCAATCCTGCAAGGGGCACTCTGGCCCCACTCCAGTAAAGCACACGCTTCACTTTAAGCTTAACTAGTCCTGCTGAAGTCACATGCTTATAGGTAGGCATGTGCTTAAATATTTTGCTGGACTAGTACCAGAGAGTTCATCACCTGGCATGATAGGGACCTAAGTGCTCATTGTCATGAGTAGGGGTTGCACAATCTAGCCCTTAACTTTTTACTTTTACAATGGATGCCATTAAAAAGTCAGCATTTACCACTGAGAGTTACTGGAGATACCATCGTTATTTCCTATTTGGAGCCAAATTTGGATCTGGCATAAGGAAGGGCAATTCAATGAATGTGGCCTTCTAGGTATAGAGACATAACTGTGGTACCTCAAATGCCATAGCACAGCTTCTGTTGATAATTAGTCATGAGTCACTGTTATCTTACTCATTGTTTATACAGCATTTCTCATACCTTCTGTTTCCATGCAGGAGCTCTGGGAATCTGTCTGAGTTTTCATTTCATCAATTGTGGAAACATCCTGTTGTCCTGTTAACATCAAAGATTGGAAATAACATCAATGGGATACTTATGTGCATACAGAAGAGAGAACACTAAAACTGGGTACAAAACCAATATACAGCATATTTCTCTGAAGCCAGTTTGCTTGCTTGCTTTCTAATTAGAAATTATAACATTGGGGTCACTTTATAAAAGTTAAAAACAAATAGCTCTAAAATGTATGAAAGTCCTCCCCAGTATTAGTATTTAGTATGAAGTAGTAGTCAAAACAGACCACACTTAATGGAAACTCTGGACTATAGTGTTCTATTTTTTGCGAGCATACTGATTTTGATGCATCAGCCATGATGAATTGTCTATCATTGGGAGCTCTGAAGCCTTCTCTGATAAAGATTTTTGGCTGTCACCAGAGAATGGATTAGCAGCTGCTTCAAACCACCTGTACTTGACACTCAAGTTACATAAAGCAATGAAACCAATATAGCAGGCTTCTGGTAACAAAAATATAATGCTCTGGGGCGACCCAGAATCAACATGGCTAAAATAAGATATCTGGAAGTCTGTTCCTTTTCCAGTAACACTAGAGATGACAGTATCAAGACTGATTGGCATATAACATCTACTAGTTCTATAGTAGACATTTTCCTGAGGCAACAAAGGTCACAGGTGAAAAAGTTGAAGGCTATAACTGAAACAATTTAGGTTCCCAACTGATTCACTATTTGCATCTTAAAGAATTTCAACAGGTAACCTTACCTTCATCTTGATCTTCTTCACACATTGCATGATGTGCTGGGTCATTCTCTTGTGTGGCTTCGGACTCTTTTGAGGAATCTGATAAAAACAACAAACAAAATAATCTTGTAGTTGTTTTCTGGTGGCAACATCTGAAAACTACTTAGGACACCTGAATCCAGCACTTGAAAATACTAGATTCATATTTGGTATTAAATTACTCTGATGGCATTTCTTTTTGTTTAAACATAATATTAAATATAATTAAAAAAAGCATAGCACAGGTATAAATTGCTCAAATTAATTTCAGGAACTGTACAGTTATTGTTATGTTGTCTTCATTACTGACTTCTAACAAGGAGCTAAGTGTAAAGAAAATATAAGAAAATCAGCATGGAATCACAAAATTAATTTCTAACAAGCGAAATAATACAAAGATATGGCCAACAACAGGAAAAATAACCCATCTACTTGATTAATTATATTATCCATTTCTTGGAAATAGCAGTAGTGTAACACTGACAGACCCTGGTCTTCAGCAGGCAGGGACCTCTGGAGTTTCGTACGAGAGCCTCCACTGCATGAGCTAAAAACCATCTGCCTATTAGCTAAGGCTGAAGAGCAGACTCATTAATCTCTCTCTCTAAGTGGTCTCGGTGCCACTAGATGGGACAGAACACCACATCCAGGAGGTGTGTGGGTTACAGTAGCACTTTTCATATAAGCACTTTAAAAACATTAACCCCTATTATATCTTAGGTGAAATACTAGCCCTATTAAAGTCAATGGCAAAAGTCCTGTTGACATCAGTTGTCCCAGACTTCACTCCTGATGATGATGATGTTAGTACACTTGCTTAGTACATGCAGAAACTGAGACCCAGCTAAGTGAATTGTCCAAGATCGTACATTGAGCCAGTGTCATAAGAACAACTAGACCAGGAGTCTGAACTCCCATTCTTCTGCACTAGCTGCAGATCTCATTAACATACAAATAGAGCATAATGTTAATAAGATATGAAGGAAAATGTTTGGCAATACAGCCCACACCATTACTGTTTCATTTATAGTGGTGAAAATAACATTATACAACTATATGATAATATATTGTTCAACTGGGCCTATAAAGTCTATGTTTTTATATTCAACCCATCACCGAGACATTTGGGGATCATTTTCTGCACAGCTTTGCCTTTGACCCTTGCTAGCACAGGCCACAGAGTCAAAGGTGAATGGAAATTTTCCAAATTTTAGGGATAAATACTGCTCTTGAGATGATAATAATGCCAGTGATAACAATAAGAGGGGATGTGGGCATATGTATCAAGAGGAAAACATACCCCAACGTTGTGCCAGTCAGTAAAACTGTCCCATGCTGACAGATTCCTATAAGGAAACTTAACAAGCAGAGTTATGAGACAATTTGTTTATATATTAGAGCGCCACTTCCACACATTTCCTTCTTCTAAAATAGCACAGAGTGCCACCATAGGACGCTGTTCCTTAAGCCTGCCGAGAACAATTTTTGATGGATAAGTGAGGAAATCAGGCAGTTAACATCTGATCTAAATTTAATAATCTGCAGAGCAGGTATGCACTGAAAGTGTGTGGTGTTAATTAACTGCAAATAATTCCCCAAGGCAAATATTTAATTACCTGCACAGCTTCTCATTTCATTCATAGAATGACAGTACGTTTGGAAGTAGAATGGAACATGTATAGATTTTTCAAATTATCTTGCTGGTGTAAAATCTGTCCACACTAGCCCTTGCTGAACTTTTTGTTGCTGTTTTAGTTTGGACTGAAACTGCTACATAATGATATCTGCTAGACTGCAGTTTGCGGTCTCCTTTCATAGTCGGACTGCACATTTTGCTATGATTTAAAAGGGATTATTCAGTTAAACCTGAATCAAGAGCTACAGTAAATTAGAGTTTCATCAAATGGTAACCTTAATCAAAATATGAGTGCTTCACAATTAAAGCATCTCTCCAGTAATTGGGGGTGACAATACAAATCTACATGGAAATTGTCAAAGTTTACACCAAAGTGTAATCGCACTGTGTTAAACACTGGCCCCGCTAAAGTAAATGACAAAAACGTCAAGAGCACCAGGCTTTTCTCCACTGTCACTGTGTTTGTTTATGATCATGACATGTAGAGTTATCGTCTAAATTGCCACATTCTTTTTGGTTGTGCTTTAATTCAGTGTTCATAAAATGTGTTGTACTGAAAGTGCTAGGGAAGGAAGCCCTCTGCTTACCTACAGGCCCAGTGCAGTGAATATGAAAGTGGCAATGCAAGCTTCCCCACTGCTACATCAAACTACCACACAAAGCTGCCTCTACCCTTACAAGGGACCACATCTAGGTGTGAGAAAACAGCCTTGCTGACCTATTCAATTGTACATCTATGCTGAGAACATCAACAAGAGAGCCAGTTAATGCCAGCTGTTGTGATGGGGACACCTAGTGGGAGACCACCAAATTTATTTCACATCGGCCTTCAAACAGTCCAAAATGGGTGTTGGGTTCAAACTAGTGACAGAGGTGAAGGACGCTATATGCCATTTACAATCCTCTGAGCAATCCAGTCCCATACCTAGTGCATTCTTCTTCATACTGCTACACCTGTGACTTCAATCTTGGTTTGACTGGCCCATCTTGCTCCAAGTATGAGGAATGATTCCAATTTCATGTAAAATCAATTCAAGGTATCCAAAGCAACAATTACAAACATTGGTCAATAACAACAAATGGAGTTTTGGAGCCAAATTTATACCTAATGTAAGTGGGTGCTGCTCTGTTGTTTTCAGTGGCGTATCAAATCAGTTTACATCAGACCAATATTTGGCCTACTGTCTAGGGGTGAAAATATAGAGCAAACTAATACCACTAGACTGTAAGTCATGCTGAACTTTAGCTTAAGTGCCACAGCTAGAGACCCCTATATTGTTTGGCACAGTTTTCAGATTTTAATATAACATAATTGGCTGTGCATGACTGACTGATGTGAAATTGCTATTATTATATCATTTAATATTTTCATTAAACAGTTTTTCATTTCTGAGTTGTACAAAGCAATATAATAATATAGGATTCTAAATTATTCTAGATAATCTGCAGTGAAGATTTTGTATTACTTTTCTTTTCTTTTTTTGCAAAGAAAGTAACATGGACAAGAGTTATTGCCTAATTGTGAGAGTCAGTCAATGCTATTTCAGCAGGAGAGATCAGGCTTTACATTGGTATGCAGATTTTGACTTTCAAAATCGTTAAGGTCAAGACCATATCAAAGATTTTTTCCCCCTGAATGCAAATATTACATCAAATATTCAAGTTACAGGGGCCAAAGATAGATTTACTTTTAGGATTAACACCAATAAAATATAGGAAAGAAGTAAACCCAGATTTATAAAGGAAATCCAGCTTATTGAAAATACATGACAAGAGTAAAAATAGAAGATGTAAAGCACAGGGCATGAAAAGCTGTTCCTAAAATGGATATGAGGACAGATCTTCAGCTCCATTTCAATGGGGCAAAGCAGCAGGAAACTCCGAGTAAGGGAATCCGTAGGCTGAATTCAGATTCTGTAGTGATTCTACACTGTGCTCTGGTGATCCCTGGATGTTAAACAAACCCTTTACGGCCATGTGTAGTTGGGCATAAATTAGAGCAACCCTGAAGTTGCTCTAATTATGCCAGGAACTGGGACTACCCTGGCTAGCTCCATAATTGTGGAGCCAGGAAGGTGGCATAAAGGCATTGTTGTTCCCCCAGCTACTTAGCTGCACTGAGCATATTTCAGCTGCCAGCTCATGATATCCATTTAAACAGTAAAGTGCCCTCGATTCTAATTACACTCATTGGTCACCATTTACCCACCGTTACCACATAGTGGTGTCTGAGACACTACAGGTTTGTTCCTTAACACAGAACTGAAAAAAACTGTACTGTACTATTTGAATTGTGGGAGAGGGCTGACTTTCTAATGATGACCTCTGTTGGTGGCCAGACACATGCAAATGCAAGTGGACAAATGACAGGCCACTTTCATTTACCTGAATACTAAGCTCATGGATATTGATGATATATATTGTGAGAATGGGGGGATCACAGTGTCCCAGTTCTTTTGAGATATTATTTTATACAATATATGGAGCTCTCCTTACACCACAACCTCTTTCCTGACACTGTTCTTTCCTCCACACTTCCTTCCTGCTGGTATTGTCCTCCCAACCTTCTTTAACCCTTGTACTAAGGCTGCCCGGCAAATAACTGCCAACAATTCAATGTTACAGCACAATGCTGAAGCAGAATGTCATGCTGTACCACGATGACATCATGACAGACCACAGCACCCTAAACATCGGAAGAGGAAGAAATGATAAGCTAACTGAGTGACTAAAAGATTCATTTCTCTTTTCCTATTTGTTGTTCATTTGGGATTTTTTTATATTACTAAAGGCAAGAAAATAGAGGCTGTCCCGCAAGCTGCATGCTCTTGCCTGTCTCTATTATAGCCTGTCAGCACACTTTTGTCCTGTTCTAAGGGATTCTGAGCACCCCGGAGATGCACTTATGTACCTGCTTCATTTCAATCACAGGAACACTCACAATGAAGTCTATTGGACTACTCACACTGTTAAAGTTAAGCAGGTGCTTAAGTGCTTTGCTGGATCAAAGCCAGAGCACATAGCACCTTGTAGGATCCAGTCCCTTGTCCACTCTACCCTTCTTTTACTCTGAGTCTTTCTGTTTGCTCTTCCTGCTTTGCTTTATGTTACTGCATGACCTTTCTCTTTAGATACGTAGGCCTGTATATATACACACCGCCCTGGGAGTGTAAAGGACCCTTAATGGGGCTTGCAAATGTCACTTATGCCCACTTTCTCTGAGGTCCATTTAAATAGCCAGAGATGTGAGAAGGAACCTTACTGTAAATGAGAATCAGGCCCTCAGTCTTCATTTTAAAATCAAACCACGAGCAGCAATTTCCAATAGTGATTAACTCAGGATCTGCAACTACAACATTTAATGTTTTTAAAAAACAGAAAGCTAACCCAGGGTCACTTATAGGACTCTATTATGTTTTTTTGTTTTTGATTTTAAAAGGTTTTTTTGGTAAGAGCAAGAGTGGCTTTGTGATATTTCAAACAGCAGCAATGTGATTGTCTCTGTCTTTTAAATATAGCCAGTCCTCTTCCCACTTGTGCTAATAAGAATAGTTTTGATTTAATCTTTTATTACATTAGTGGCTACACTTAATAGCTGATACCTCACAACAGAGATTGCAAGGGTCAGACTTATAGATCATGGATGTGAATAAACCACATGTATGATTTACGAACTTTTAGAACACTGCCTATTTGTGAGATACAGCCCCAGGGGAGGTACATGGATTGCAATAAACTATCACCACTATTCTTACTGCACATAGATATACATTACTTTATCTTAACACTGTACAAAAGAGCATCCTTTCCCCTGTCTTTCATACCATCTCAGACTATATAAGGCAACATTACTCAAACATAAAATTTGCAAACATTCAGGAAGAGGGGGAATGGTAAGAGCTGAATGTTAAGTGGTTTTAATGATCTTTTAAGATTCATTTCCCCAGCTATTCATTGCACGGCTTATTTACTTGTCATTTCTAATGTGCAACACATCTGGTTCTTGCATACACTCTGGATAAATCACCGTGTTTTAGAAGACTAAAGAGGGAAAAAGCAGGCCACTATAAATGAAAAAGGTTCACTGCATTTTATTTTTAAGTGTGATCCTGCGAAAAATGACTGGAATATTTCTAGAGTGAAAGAAATCAAGCAGGCATCCAAAATTACAGGTAACGGTGTACATGGAAGCTGGCACATGATTAGGGTATTCTTGTGCCTCATAAATTGAGAAAAACATGTTAAAATGGAATACTATAAAATGGTGATTTATAAGAATTTAGGGAGATATTCTTGAGCTTTGACTTTAAAATGTTATTTTTATATCTGCCAAGATTTCATTTTAATCCATCTTTATGGAGTCCAATCATTCTAGACTGGAATGGAGGGAAATTTCCTCTTAACAACACAGGGAGTTTCCAAGAGGAGAGACCATTTCCTGCTTGCAACAGAATCAGAGTGCAGACCATAGTTAATTATTTATATTGTGGTAGCATCTAGAGGCTCCATTCGGGATCAGAGCACCACTGTGCTATGCACAATGCTAGGCCCTGTACAAAAACAAAGTGAGAGGTGGTTGCCTGCCCTGAAAAGCTTGCAATATTATTAAAACAAGATGCAGCCAACAGGTGCCCTACAACCAGATGGAATGGGAAAGGGAGGCTAATGGAACTGTGTTTTCATAGGCCAGATATGATTACTGCTAAATGGTTTTCAGTCAGTGAGTATTTAAAAAATTAATAAGATACATAAATAAATCAATAAAATAGATAATTGCCAGGCAGTCCAACTGCCCGTGCCGGTGATTAGCACCATAGAAGGCCCTCACGACGATGGTAGCAATTAGTTCAGTAAAAGACCCTAGTGCCCATGCTAGTGATTAGCACCACGAAAAGTCCTGGTTGCCAAGCTGCTGATTCGTATCCTGGAAGGTCTTACTGACCATGGTAGCAGCTGTTACCATAGAAGGCCCTACTGACTACGTGAGTGATTAGCACAGTAAAAGGCCCTACCGGTCATGCTTCTGATCATCACACTAAAAAGTCCTAGAGGCCGTGCTAGTGATTAGTACAGGAAAAGGCCCTAGTGGCCACATTAGCAATTAGTACCATAGAAGGCCTGTAATGGGTTAATGGTAATAGACAGAAGGAAGAGGAGAGTCTTTCCTGGTGACAGGCAGTCAGGTTGATCGGACCCCCATGTAGCATCCAGGACTGTGAATGGTGGAGCCATGACCAATACACAAAACAAGCCCAACTACAAAGCAGAGAGAACAGAGGGGAAAAGGAGGCAAAAATGCCTGGGATAGCAGAGGGGCAAGAACCCCATGCAAGGCTGCCTCTGAGAAACCCATAAGGGGACAAAAGGAGACTGTAAGCCCTGGAACTGAAGGGCTGATTGACTCAATTTAAGGTAATAATGTATGGACTGGACTAATTGCAGACAAATTGAAAGAGACTAGTTAGGAAAAAGCTGAGACCCCCTAGAGAGACTGCACCAAGAATAGTTGACAAGGCCTTACTGATCATGCTCGAGATTAGCACTGTGGAAGGCCTTACGAGCCACAATAGCAATTAGCACTGTTGAAGGCCATACTGGCAACACAAGTGATAAGCACCAAGGAAGGCCCTAGTGGCCACATGAGTGATTAGCACCATGGAAGGACCTAGTGCCCATGTGTAGGTCTGACTTCACATAAGTAACTTGCCTCAGCAGCTCTTAATGGGCATAAATGGGAATGTGAATGGAAGGTTAAGTTGTAAATAGGGGCTTGACCAACATTATGCTGGCGTCAAGATGTCTGTGCTAGCTAAGATAAACAACAACACCTTGATGCTAGAGACTATGGAGAAGATAAAACTGGAATGTAAACATCAGGTTCCATGTGAACAGCACATGGACAGAGCATGTTGTACAGGGATTGATTCCTACAAAGTAACCAAGTCAATCCAAAAACAGGCAGTGTCATGTATAACAAATTCAATGTCATGTGTAAATGTATATAAAGGAAGAGGCTATCTGTGTAACTTTGGATATGTGGTTTGCTGTATATTCACCCCCTAAGCTTGAGTCTGATCAACTCAGCGTACCTTTGCTGTATGCCAAATAAAGGAACCTGAGTGATGAAATCCGGAGTCGAACTGAGTGTTTTAGATCCCAAAGAACTGAATAAAGTGTTCTCCGAGAACAAGGTGTTCTGGATAAGCTGAACGGAAAAGGCCTCGGAGGAATTTCCAACACCACACTAACAATCAGCACCATGGAGGACCCTCCTGAGCACACTAGCAATTGGGACCATAGAAGGCCCTACTGGCCACACTAACAATTAGCATTGTAGAAGTAGGTCTTCAATGGCTTTACAGACAAGTTTAGGGAGGCTGTTCCATGCATAAGGGATGATAAAGAATGTAATGCTAATCTCTTTACAGGAGAAGCAGACAAACAGGCAATGGAGGCTGATAACATTAGTAGATTACATATTTGCCCTGAGCAGAGTGGTAAGGAGGAGCTTTTTTGAAATGTGAAAGGGCCTTAAAAGGTAAGGAGCAGAAGCCAGCATCTTCTGCAATGGAGAGTCAGAGAAGGGACACAGAGGGGGTAGGGGGCGACATGGTCAGATTGACTGGGCAGGAAGATTATTTAGGCAGCACATTTTACATGGATCAAGGATTGGTACCAACAAAAAACAGGTAAGAGGAGGTTGCAGTAGTTGAGATGGATGAAGATCCATGTGTGAGTTTTAGCTGTACAGAGAGAAAAGGCCAGATCTTGGAGATTTTACGGAGGATAGAGTGACAGGATCTGGACACAGCCTGGACATACTGAGCTGGGGAGAGGGCAGATTCAAAGACAAAGTAAATAATGAACCTCCTGTATTTCTAAAAATGATAGGTACGACGGGCACTATGAAAAGAAACATTTGGCAGGCTGGTGACGACTGGGGATCCAGACTGGTTCATGCTCGCCAATGTGGCTTCCTAGAAATCTGTATACATATCAAAGAGAAAATATGACCATTGCAACTGGAACAGGTGGTTACAGGTATCGTTAAGGCTGTTGAAACTTTTCCCATCTAAAAGGTTTTTCTTCATATACCAAAAAACGTTCCAGGCCTGCCCATGGGTGAAATTTCAAAAAAATCAACGGTAGCTGCTGGGTTCTCTGCACTTTTGAAAATTAGGTCACTCATTGAGGTGCCTAAATATGGACTTAGAAGACTAACTTTAGGCACCTAGTTTTTTAAAACCTTGGCTTTTGATTCAGGTTTTTTTCACTCACTTACTGACATGTAATTTATACCAGTTTACACAACACCTCTGAATTTGGACCATTTATGTCTTTTAGTGACTTGTTTATCTTGGGTTGATTCTTGAGTTTTTAGGACACCAGGACTCTTCCAATGGTGAGAACTACAACTGATCAAACAGGACCTTTAAGTTTCATGAGCATTTACATATCCCCGGGATGTTTACAGTTCTCTTTATTACATGAACTGAGTTTGCTAGACTCATAGAATCATGGAAAGGCCTTGAGAAGTCATCAAGTCCAGTCCTCTCCCTGTGGCAGGACTAAGTGAACCTAGACCATCCCTGACAGATGTTTGTCCAACCTGTTTTTAAAAACCTCCAATAATGGGCTTCCACAATTTCCTTTGGATACCTATTCCAGAGTTTAACTACCCTTAGAGTTGGAAAGTTTGTTCCTGTGATCTAGTTAAGTCTCCCGTGATGAAGATTAAGCCCATTACTCCTTGTCCTACCTTCAGTGGACATGGAGAACAATTGATCACCATCCTCTTTATAATAGCCCTTAACATATTTGAAGACTATTACTAGGCCTCCAGCCTTCTTTTCTCAAGACTAAACATGCCCAGGTTTTCTAACCTTTCCTCAAAGGTCATGTTTTCTAGACCTTTAATCATTTTTGTTGCTCTCCTCTGGATTCTCTCCAGTTTGTCCACATCTTTCCTAAAGTGTGGTACAAATAATTGGACACACGATTCCAGCTGAGGCCTCACCAGTGCTGATTAGAGCAGGACAATTACCTCCAGTGTCTAACACAGGACTCCCCAAAACATATTCCTAATTCCAGTATTACAGAGAAAAAACATCCTCTGGCTGGCTGACATTTTAACTGAAATTCAGTGAATGCAGAAAAATAGCAACATGCTTTATATGGTTTATACTTCCCAAAGGAACACAGACTTCCATGAACACCTGGAAATACATTAATTGATACTTTATTTTAAAAATTAATTAACATATGATTTAATTTAGTTGACCTTCAAATGTAAATTAAGTTCTTATTAAGTGCTAATGAATTAAAATTGGTACAGTACGTACAGAAACTCTGATAGGGTTACGTAACACTCCTTAGTTAGGCCTATGGCTTCATTTTTGTTTTTGCTGCAACACAAAACCACTGTTAAATCAGGGCACAGGGGAAGTGGTGGGGCAAGTGACTTGTAATGGGATACAGAAACTCTCTCCTCAAAGTCTGAGATTCAAAACCAGCGTAAGCCAATATCAGAGGAAAATCATTATTACATAATGGCTGTTTAGTGGCCTATTTATAATGAGTTGGTAGTCCTGCTACAATTCTGAATGGGCAGGAATAACAGACTGTGTGCAGTCTGTCTTACAGGTATTTTATCTGCTTTATAAGCACTAATCATTCTGACCACTGTGTTCTGTGTTTATAAATAAAGCGTCTCTAAATTGAGATATACTATCTATAAAGAACAGGAGTACTTGTGGCACCTTAGAGACTAACCAATTTATTTGAGCGTAAGCTTTCGTGAGCTACAGCTCACTTCATCGGATGCATCTGATGAAGTGAGCTGTAGCTCACGAAAGCTTATGCTCAAATAAATTGGTTAGTCTCTAAGGTGCCACAAGTCCTCCTTTTCTTTTTGTGAATACAGACTAACACGGCTGTTACTCTGAAACCTGTCTATAAAGAACCTACTTCAATGTGCATGTTAGTAATGAAGCGCTACCAAAGGTGTTGCGTAGAACTGCTACCCTACAAAGAATGAGCTAGTAGCTGTGCATGAAGGACTTCAAAGATAAAACAGCAACACTTCTTTGGAGTGTTATCTATATTTGAAACTATGATTCAGTGAGACAAGCCTGATGCTATGATGATGTAAACGGAGAGCCGGCACGGACTGCAGTAAGAGGATACTTCCAGAGAACAATTCCTAACATCCACGTATGCTTGTAAGAGGAAGAAATACTGTTAGCGGAACTGGATATCTAAAACTGAATATGTCTTGTTTTACTGTTGAGGAGAGGCAGGATACCAAGGATGCATCTGTTTAAAGACCACAGGAAAAGAAGGGGTCCCACATGGACCTCCCTTTTTGGAGAATGTTCCTCTAAAGGAAGTAACCTCTTTTAACCTCTATCTCTCTTATGTGGGGAAGGGAAGAGATATTCTTTTACAATGATATATGCAAGGAAGTCTTAAAGTAGTCTATAATATTAAGAGCCTTCCAAAAAATGCCTACTGCACTGTTCAGATATGCAGGTCCTATTAAAATCCTTTAATATCTGTTTCTCTCTTTTCTGTAAAATCACCGATAAAAACTGAGCGAGAGGGCCCAAGTAAGTGGCTTTAATTCCAACTTCTCAAAAATTGCCACCACCTTTTGGCACTAATTGACATTCTTGTTCTCAATCTGAGGCGATGCCAAGGACTGAGGCTCCAGTTCAGGAAAGCACTTACACATATGCTTACATCCATCCCTATTCAAGACAGAACATAGGGATGTGTTTCAAACCCACTGAAGTCAGTGGGACATAAGCCTGTGCTCAAGTTAAGCATCTGCTTAAGTACTGTCCTGAATAGGGGATGTGTTCTTGAATCGAAGCCTGAGTTGGCATGGGAAATGAACTACCCTTTTGCTTCTAGTGATGGGCCCTATAGAAAAGGGTGGATTCATACTTAAGAAAGTAAAGAAAAGCTAGAGCATAGACTGCAACAAAGCTCTCAGTCATTATCTGTCCAGGGCTATCAATATGGTACATTTCATAAGCATTAAGTTACATTCAGATTTATGAAACAATATATATTTACATATATCAAAACAATAAATAAATGAACGATTCAATTTATTTCTCATTTTTCTGATTCCCACAGTGTGTTAACAATTTAGTAGAGAAAAGAGAACTGCTTACAACTGGAATTATGATACCTGTTCTATTATGGAATTGCTATCAACAAATCTAATGTACTGAAAGGCGCTTTTATATTTTCATAGAATGGGGATAGTAGATGTGCTAATCTCAGTAGTTCATCAGTGATTCAAGCTGTGCACATCTATCTCTTTGAAGCTGTGTGGCTTGGAATGTATTTGCCACATACCTTCCTTCATATTTATAAGGTGAAAGAACTGGAAAAATACGATTTCTTAAAACAGTTTACATTCATTTCAGTTAGCTGAAGATAAATTACAAAGTTTTATAAGTCCAGGATCTGGCAGTTTTTGGCTGCTGTTAATTCCGTGTGCAAATCGTTTGAAGGCTGTTTTTAGAAATGCCAGGATTTCATAGAGATGCCATTTTCCTGTCTGCTAATAAGCTTTTTGAAAGTTATTATTTTTAAACTGATTAAAATCAGCAAATATAGAAATTTGGAGTGTCTGCGTAGAATTAAAAGGCCTTGATCCTGCAAAGGGTTCTGGGGGTAGGGGACAGTGATCTACCTTTGCAAAGCCAAGTTACAGGATCCAGGCCTTGATTCTATTTAAAAATATATGTGAAAAGCAGCTCATCCTTCATTCTGTGTTTCTCCTGCAACGGCTGTTATTTCACAAATATCTCAAACGGCATGGAGAGCATCACTTCTTTTCCCCCAAGAGATGTCTGTGATGATATCTGTTGTAAGCGAAATGCAACCTACCCTCTGAGCACTGGTTTTCCCAGATAAGGGTAGAGGAACTGATTTGAATTTATTTCATTTTAGAATGCATTTATCTTTCAGTTCTAACTCCTTACATATATTTAGGATTGGCAGAAAGCAATTTTTATTTTTTATTTTTTACAGATAATCTTGATGTTCACTTTTAAGCTTTTTTTTCTGTTTGTATCAATTTACATTTTCACAGTTGTGGAAAATTAGTGGGGGAAGTTAGACAATTCTTTAATGACAATAGACGCTGAGATTCAAGTTCAAGCTTTATCTTTAAAGTTAAAACACAAATTGTCAAGATCATGTGTCAAAATACACAAAGTAAATGTCCTTAAATAAAACTTTAAGTTCTCAAGTAGCATTTTCTTATTTTGACTATCTGTAAATTTTTATCATCATCAGCTCCTTCCAAGCCTACCTATATTGTATGGTTAATGGTTTGAGATCTTAATTACATTTTTAAATTCAATATATATATTTAAAATTATGGCCATTTATTTTAGGTCTTCAGAAGTTTTGGCCCAATGCTCTCTCCAACCATGCATTCTGTCTCATGGGAGTTACTTCCCAATTCTTCTCTCAAGGGTATGCTTTGCCTCCCTCCTTCTCCAACTGGCAGGGTGGCTGGCCACCAAAGGCCAGGGAAGCATCCAAACATGAATCATCAGCATGATCCACAGGTGTGATGGGATCACGGTTTCTCTCTGAGCTCCCTCTAGGATCTCTCCATGGCAGGTCCCCTAACAGGCATGTACTTTGTCAGCACTGAATTGTGTCAGGCTGGAACTGGTGGAGAACAATGCTGTGGTGAGCTGCAGAGAAGGTGGGAGGAATTTGGAGACTATGCCTCATCACCCTGGGCCGAATCTACAGATTAGTGCTCCCACTTTCTCCCCTTCAGTCAGAGGGACTATCTGAGCACTAATATTTTTGGAATAACAGTCTTTAAAAAAACTACTTGCTGTTCCTCCTTGGGTTGAACCAACTCTAAACACCAGACAGGTTGAAAGGTAACTTACACATATCAGTGCCAGGCATTTGAATCTCTCTGAAACAGTGTAATACAAAATCCTACAGTCGAAGAATAACCCCACAGTACACACTGGTGCTGTATGGGATTTTTAAAGGCACATATGCACCAAAAATATACTATGATTATAACACAGTATAAAACAGTCTTTTCTCTACAGCATATACACATAGGGCTTGATTTTCAGTAACGGTTAAGGACCTTTAACATTGTTTTTCCAGAACAATGGAGTCACAGAGAGAGAAACTATTCCCTGACCCTGAGAATACCCTCTGCACAAAGGGCCTCCCTGAATGGTGTAGGGCTGGCAGTAAGGGTTCTACGCAGGCTGCAGGGGTAGGCAGAAGATAGGGGTATGGCCAGACTGCGCTGCAATATGTCTATTCTTGGCCATGGAGGCAGAGCACGGGCTGCTTTAACTTACACCATGGGCCAGGCAGACTCTGCATTGCCCCACAATATGGAGAATGCAAAGGTGGCTTTATGCTATCTTTGCTCCACCCCATTCAACCCTGTACCATGCTCATAGATGGATTAACTAGGAATCTGATCCTTAGAATCTTGTGTGTGAGATGCCACAGTACCATAATATATTTCTTTGCGTGATGCCAGATTTTAAGCACAATTTCCTAACTTCAGTTACTCTATCACCATGAAGCCAATAAACTAACTTTTCTATTCATATTGTCCTCAGTGAGAAAATCCTTTCCTTGTTTCCAGACAAGAGTACATTAACAGTATGGGTAAAGTTAGAAGAATGGTTACACACAAAGATGATAGGTAATTTCTATGGAAAATAAATCAGTATTCATTCACTTCACAACTTAACATGCACCCAGAAGGTTCAAAATCAGGAGCAAGGATGCAAAGTAATATCTAAATTTCAAGATCTCCATGAAGACCCAAGAAAGCAAAAATAAATAAATAAATAAAATCCTGCCACTTATGATATTGACTATAATAAACATTTCCAGAAGAGATGTTATAGACGTTGACCTCATAAATAGGTCATATATTGGTAAAGAGGAGGCATAAATGAAGGTTAATCACCAACCATGCTTAGAATGAACTCGCACTATTTGTGAATGCTGTTAGCCTTGCTGTGACCTTAATCTAGGAGGATTTCAATGTCAAACACAAATATTCTGGCCAGGTTTTTTAAAAACATCTATACGGTGTTTCTATCAGCCAGTTGAGAGAGCAGGAAAATCACCCTAAACTGAGCTTTGAACCCATAATCAGGTCAAGACTGTGGGCTCCTTAATATGCTATTCTGGAACAAAAGAGTGAGATTTCACAAGCACTTCCTCACACTATCGAGAGAGAGAGAGAGTGTAGGGTGGTGGCATTGAATTGAACATTAACTCTTAAAATAAATAAGTTAATAATTATGTTATCTCAGTAAAATGCATTAAAATTCTCTAGTAGTCTTACTTGAAGGCTGCACTGATGGACGATATTTATGATAGATAACATAACTCCTGTTTTGAATTACCCAGCAGCAAAGGTTTTATAAATCACCATGGGATTTTTTTTTTCACATACCAAAAGGAATTCTAAAACAATCTAGACTAGCATGAGTAATTAATGGTGTGATGCCATAAAAAGGATCAAGAACAGTATGTCTGAGTGTTGGTCTCCTATCTGTAAATGAAACAACAAAACGGGAAAATCCCAGTTTGAAACATTAAGTCGCCTCTCTGTCTTGTTTCCTAAACTCTCTGTCATTTGGCCCCGTGACACTTTTAAATATTTATCACAATCTAAATGATCTGAGTGCCCAGCACAATCTGCACAAGATAAACATTACTTTCTCTCTCTCAGTTATGACTTCATCTCCTTCTGCCTCCCCATGATGTGTTTATAGTTACTGTTTTTATCTTTTTTTCTATCAGGACAGAACTAATTAGGGACTTGATACTTCAAAGATTTATGCGTGCACTTAATTTTACGCACTTAATTTTACGCACAAGTCATCCTACTGAGATCAGGTCTGGGGTCTATATCTGATGTTTCAAGCATGGCATTGTTATATTAACTCCATAATGCTGAGAGCTAAGATTTTATGGCACCTCTCACCCTGGCACAATAGCAGTTGCCAAGTGTTGCATTAGAAAGTCTTTTTAAAATTAAAATCTAAGTTTGTAGCGATTTTTGATTTTTTAAGTCTCAGTCTAGCTTCTTTCAGACATAAAGGAAAATATGGCCCTGAGAAGTATCCTCTTCGGATTGAGTAGTTTGAGATGCATCTTGTTATCTGTACCTTTATCCTCGCACAGCTCTGTTCCTTCTTCTGATGGTGGGCTGGGTACAGCTGTCGGTTTTGCCTCATCTGTACAAATGGAGGAAGCAAAAGAGAAATAGTGGTTATTTATTAGAAACTAGGATGAGTGGACTGGTACACCTAATGCATCCAGGGGCCTTTGTGGCTAGAAGACAAGTCTGAGGAGTCAGTACATCTGGGTTCTATTTCCTTCTTTGCCATGGGCTTCCATTGGCCTGGTCCTGTTCCCATCAATGGCCATGATAAACTTGGATTAAGCCCTAAGTCTCCACTCTGCTTCCCTCCCTGTAAGACATGGATAATAAATAATAATAATAATAATAATATCCACCTCAGGGGTGCGTTGTGCTGCAAAATCCTCACTTTGCAAGGACTACAGGGGCTTGATCTTACAAGCACTCTGGACCCAGTCCAGGGAGCATTTAAGCATGTGCATAATACTTCCATATTGAGTAGAGCATTGAAACCTGTACTTTAAGCATGTGTTTGATTCCATTGACTTCAATGGGACTTAAAACATATGCTTAAGTGCTTTCCTGAATTGGGGCCTAAGAGCTTTGGTAGCACCTTGAGGGATCAAGATGTAAATTTTGCAAAATTTTTTAATAAGAATCTGGTTAGAGGATTCACATGCAAACAACTCCTCTTGACAACAAAATGTATGGACTACTAGAGCAGAGTGAAATTTTGTCATTCATAGTGGCAATTCAAATGTGTTTATAATGACAATGAATAGTAACTGGGTGAGGAATAAGAAGAAGAATGACCCAATATCCTGGTGGTCAGGGAACTAATCTATGATTTGGGAGACCCAAGTTCATGTCCTTGCTCCACTGACCAATTATTTACGAAAAGTGGAACAGCTTCATTTGGGAGAGATTGGCAACGATCAGAATTGAAAGTGCTATGTCACTTTGTAGCCTTTAGCTCAGCAGTTAGGGAACTCACACAGGATGCAGGAGATCCAGGTTCAATTCAATAGCCCAGGATCTAGGACAGTCTTCTGCAACATAGGAAATCCAAGTTCAATGTGAATTTGACCTGAGTCTCCCCCCATGAGTTTCCTAACCATTGTGCTAAAGACTACAAACTGATGTAGTGCTTTTTAAGAGTATTAACTCAGATGCTTAGTGATGATAGTTTAGATTCTTTTGGAATTTTAAAAGTAATATATTTGTGATGTGTTTGTTATTATCCCATGAAAGATCTCCCTTTTGATTTACAAAAGACAGCTGCCTGAGGAGAAGGAATTTTCACACTTGGAAAGCAGTTAAAATGTTGTTCCTTACAAACTTCCTAATAATAAGCATGTTCTTCATAATGATTAGATTTTTTGTGTGTGTGCTGACTATATTTTCTACATTTTGCCAGCAATTGTGCATGAAAATACGGTAATTTCACATGTATATTGCCAAGTAAACAATGGACAGAAATAGAAGTTGTCTTAAAAGTTCCATGTATTATTTTGCCCCCCTGAATAATGCTGAATCCAACAATAACTCTATGATCTGAAAGTTTAGTCATGAATCACTGAGTATCAATATTATAAATGATAGTAAAAGAATGAACATCATTGTTTCTGATAAACTGAGTGTAACAGTTTGTAACAGTGACACGTCGTAATGGCACTTCTGAAAGAAACAACACCCAAGCAAGCTAAGTAATAGTTTTAAAAGGTAAGCATTTTCACAGTTGCTTCCCATGGGAAAGATGAAATGCAGCTCATTGCAACTGAGTTGTTTCATGAGTTAATAAACACAGGAGATATGCATTTCATCAGAAGATACAGCTAAAATATTTGAACGTGTAGTGGGCCACTCAGCGTATTTTTAGAAGGTAATTTATCTAGGTTGAGCAGAAACCTCTGGAGTTTGGACTGCTGTGAACTACAAGCAAAGCACTATTTTGTAAAGTTAAAAGATGAATACTGAACTAATGGTTCATCAGGCAAAGGTTATGCAGAATTTTCAAAGCATCTACATGCTGGTACTGCAACTCGCTACAACACAAAAGACCCAAAATTCAGTGATCTCATGACTCTTGCCCTGTGGCTCTTTAAGTCTATGAGCACTGCAGAGGTGAAGCTATTAAGTGTAGGAAAGGAAGTGTGGTTGGTGACTTGCTTTGTTCTAAATCTCTTGTATGATACTGTAGTCTGCAAGGAAGCTGCTTACCCTGGTGGGATAAAAGGAGAGTCCAGAGCTCAGAGGGCTGGATCCAAGGGCCATTGAAGTCAATGGGAGTCTTTCCATTGCCTTCAATAGGCTCTGGATCAGGCCCTTGAAGAACATGAGTTAGTGCACATGTGTTTTTGTTGTGGTAAGGTTAAAGAAAGTAAGAACAGGGAGGAGAGGTAAATGGATGAAACCTGCTAAATTGCGAGCATCCAAGAATGACCTCAGTTTAACAGAGAATGGAATAAAACTAGAGTAGAATGCAGAGGAGAACAGGGAAAGCCTTTCAGACACAGTGTTTCCTCTGCAGGGTGGAGCAAAGGGGGGAAAGAAGTTTATCACCACACATATTTCTCTCTTCACAAGGAGCCACAATGCAGTCAACAGACCAGACGACTCAGTAACATAGGCTACCTTCTGGCCTCACTCTGCTGCATTTGCTGACTGGTGGTCTCCATCTCCTAGGTAATAATAAAAGCTTTCAGAGCTGATTGAAAAGTTCTAAGTAGAGAAGTTTCATGCTACCTGAATTCAGTATGTGTAGGCAACACACTGGTCTAGTATATTAATTTGCTGGTACCAATCAGACATAGCACAATGTTAAAAAAAACAAGAAAAGCACTTTACTGTGTAGCAGTGGGTTGGAAATCCAAAGGAATAAGGGTATCTACAGTGGCTTTGACTTATCACTTCAGTCATTTTGAAAACTGCTCAATTCTGGTTGTCATTTCTGTTTGCTGGATACATTTGGAACAGAGTACCATTTTATTTTAAAATATCCAATTCATAACTTGTAACATACATTTATAAACACATCATTTGCAAATCTAGTACTTTATGAACTCTGACATTCACTTGCAGGTTTTGATTTTCACATGTAAGCTCTTTCTGTTTGGATGTAAATCTTAATAATCCAATTTTCTGGGATTTGTTAGTCTCTAAGGTGCCACAAGTACTCCTTTTCTTTTTGCGAATACAGACTAACACGGCTGCTACTCTGAAACCTGGAAATAAATAGTTATTACAATCTAAAAATACCATTAAAACCTTGAAAGACCAATTTTAGATCTCTCCCTCATCTCCCCCAACTTATTTTTCTCATTATTCTTTCTTATAGAGTGCTACACTGATGTAAACATGCCTGGAAAATTATTTTTTTCGATTTAGCGGATTAGCAAGATATATTCCAATTTAAAGTGGGAATGTGGAGGTAGTAACTTAACAGGAAAGTCTGCATTCCTGCACTGCAACAGATTCATTCATAATGAATGGAGCTGTGGTCTCCAATGGGAGAACTGCACAAGCCCTGGGTTAATCTGGTGAAAACATACAAACATTTTCAGTCAATAGCATTGACTAAGGTTATTGTTCACCAAGGTGAATAAAGCCTGGGAGAATGCTTTAAAGAGCTCAGCACAAACCTGCTTCTTGGCTCTGGCCCTCAGTTTCTTCATTACTTTGCTTCTCTTCTCTGCTTTTATCATCTATCAAGAAAACCACACAAAATTATTTATGAAGTATCTTTTTATTGGTAACAAGAAGCACTGAAATTAATTGTAACCAATGTAGCATAAACTGTTAATTTATGACAGAGACCTGTGCTAAAGCAGTGAGAGATGTATAGTTAGGGGGGAACTGAAAAATTACAAACATAAATAGTTGCATTTAGGGTTTTCAAACTGTCTGGCAGATTAAAGGTTTTATAGCAGAAGGCAGAATTATTCCACAATCCTGGAAACATCTACATATGCCACAAAGTTGTTTTTGCTTATGGAACATCTACAGTGGATGTGTTTATTGGTTGATTATGTTTTACTTGTTCTGTTAAAACATTATTTTTTCCATTTACATTTATATAAGTACTTTGAAGTACCCAAATCTTTTCCAAATCTTACACTTGAGCAACCTATTTTAATCAGTGCTATCGCAGGGTGACTGCAGCTTTAATCAATACTATGCAGGGTGACCATAACAGGGAGAGAAGTGTCAGAATTTCACTTTCAAATATAAAGCCTTGAAGAGATTGAATGTGGAGATATTGAAGATACAGAGGATACATTAAAAATGCACAACAAATGATTAAAAGGAATATAAGAGGGAAAATACAAAAGGAAGAATGCAAGGATTTATTGCTCATTTAGACTTTTTTGCATTCATATTCATTCTCTAGTGACCTTCTGGCATCAGTTTTTTCTCCCCCCTCCCAGCTCCTTACTGAAAACAGGTGCCAAACAATGAATTACCACAGGGAAAGGTATACAACAGGGAGAGGCCAGGGACAGAGCACCAAGCTCTCTCAGCCTTATGAGTGAACTGATTCGAAAAGAACCAGGCAGTCTGTATTTTCAAAATAGAGAACCCTGTTTTAGACTTGTAATAATCATAAAGACTGCAGTGTAACATACTGCATCAGATGTCGCCAGAGTAGTTATTCTGACAGAGTCAACAACTAGTTATCATATTTAATGAGGAATTGTAGAAACTTGTTTATGAGTGTACAAATAAATAGAAAAGTAATTAATTTCCAAATTGTGGAAAAAGCCTCATAATGACAAACATGAATCCTGCTATCTCATCCTGCTCTGATCAGATCTCCTACTTGATTTTCACTTTTATAACTTATATACCCTATTGCTCTAGCGCTTCCCATCTTGGGCACCTTACTTTCTCTTAATACATGGGAGTCTGCTGCAGAGAACAGTGGTAGCAGAAATGCATCTTGACTGATGGAATTAAACACAAAAAACCCTAAAGAGAATGTATTTTTCATAAGTAAATACCATGCAACTTATAATAGCACACTTGATTTAGCTACCATCCATTCAGACATTTTGTTTTCGTAGTCCTTTGGCAGGTATTACATCTTAGAATCCAGTAGGTGGAACTAGTGTAGAAGTATTTTCTTTCTAAGCCATAACTCACAGAGTTACACTCTTAGCCGATCAGATTAACATGTGTTTTACACAGCTTCTGAGACATTTTGGAGCCGCATTCTCAACTGGTGTAAATCCATGTAGCTGCACTGACCTCTGTGGAACTACACTGATTTATATCAGCTGAGAAACTAACCAAACCATTAGTTGTTTTGTAACTTTTCATACTGATGTTAACTGGTCTAAATGGACAGCTAGTTCGCTAGTGGCCTTCATCCTGTAAAAGTTCTTAGTCCACTGGTGGGCTTCAGCCTGTAAAATCACATTACATGGTTGACCACAAGTATTTGATAACACCAGCATTTTATTTATCATCCAGCTACAAAATGGGGAGCAGACACAAAATGGGAAGTTAACCACACTAGAATTGAAACTTTTTTTAAAAAATATGGATTTTGGACTTTGCAAGGCTTGCAGCAAACAGCTAATACATTTGGGGAGAAGCTTTTGCTTAGCATGAGAGAGTTTTCAGGGAGATAAAGTTGTTTAGTGCAGGTGCTGTGGCATGAGACCATATAGTCAAGGTTTGTGGTAAAAGAATATTGAAATGGTCACTAGTAAACTCTGAACAAGAGCACTGTGTAGCTCCAAAGCTTGTCTCTTTCACCAATAGAAGTTAGTCCAATAAAAAATATTACTTCACCTATCTTGTCTCTCTGGGACCAATGCAGCTACAACAATGCTGCAGCCAGTAAAATCTGTACAATTATCATTTGCAGGTAATTACCAGTAATGTCTACATGGGAATATTGGAGTACTACTAACTAAGCAAAATACAAAACTGTAAATGATTTCAATTTGTGACTGTTCGTTTCCTAAATGTGTACTGCATCATGCTCAGTTTTGCACAGTACTTTACACTCAGAAAAAGCAGGTCAGGCTGTAATTGTAACCACTGTGATATTTAGTACTGAAAACTATTTCTGTAACTAAATTACTGATGAACGGACAACACGTCCAGCCAACATTTGTTTCTACGTTCAGTAAAAGCAAGTCAAGTACCAATACGGCTATTATTCATTTTGCTAAAATCAGATTTTTTTAATCTTATTTGTTTCCATGTTATTCAAATGCAAATGAATGCAAATTCTGAGTACATTCATATTAAAAAAGAAAGTTTTAAAATAATCTCAGCCTGACTAATCAGTATGTTACTCCAGTTTTAAACTGGTGTAACTCTAGTTGATTTCACTGGAGATATACTGGCTTAAAACTGGAGTAATGTAGATATAAATAAGGTCCTAAACATTAAATTCTTAGGTTTCAGAGTAGCAGCCGTGCTAGTCTGTATCCACAAAAAGAAAAGGAATACTTGTGGCACCTTAGAGACTAACCAATTTATTTGAGCATAAGCTTTCGTGAGCTACAGCTCACTTCATCGGATGTATTCAGATGCATTCAGTGGAGTGGGGAGATTTATTTATTTTCCACTGAATGAATCCGATTGCATCCGATGAAGTGAGCTGTAGCTCACGAAAGCTTATGCTCAAATAAACTGGTTAGTCTCCAAGGTGCCACAAGTACTCCTTTTCTTTTCAAGAGTGAATAAGTGTTTCTAAGCTAAATGACATACAAACTTGGAGGGCCAGATTCTCTCTTATGGCCAAGCTCTGTTTGGCATGGAGAGAGTGGAGTAAATGGATGCTCAGATGCACTTTCTGTTTTAGCTCTCTCTCTCTCTTACTGGTTTGGTGTGTTTGTAACTTTGCTAACTGTGTTAATAAAACTATTACAAATACAGAAGGTTTTTTCCTAAGTGGAAGTGTTGCAACTGTGCATGTCAGGGTTCCCAACTAAACTTTACTTTTAAAAATACTGGGCCTGCTCTTGGACAAGAACCTACTGAACCTCAGAGTGTTAAATGGGAATTTTGAAGTAATCAGCATAATCAATACACAATCAATAGATTAGGCAACAGCATGTAGCTACATGTTGCAGTGAAAGGCCGGCTGCATCTATGCTTGTTACTTTGTTTTTTAGCTACAGGTGAAGGGAAAGGCTCCAACAGTGAGAAAAGTGTCAAGGAATTTCCTGCTGCTGGAGCCTTTCCCCACTGCCAGAGCCTTTCACTATGGCAGAGTGTGATGGGGCGTCTGCTCTGCACTGACCCTGACAGGGTTAAAACCCAGCCTTGAAGGCTGCAAGGAAACAGCCAATTAGGACAGTGGCTGCAGCCAATTAGGGTGGCGGCTGGACCAGCCAATTAGGGCCCAGCAGGCCCATATAAAAGGAAGCTGCAGGCCAGAGCAAGTCAGTCTGCTGCAGGAAGCCCAAGCAAGGAGACGGGTCTCCTAGAGGCCTGCAGACAGGGCCAGTGCAAGGACATTTTGTGCCCTAGGTGAAACTTCCACCTTCCGCCCCCCCCCCCACCCCTTTGCATATCGGTTCATTGAGGGGCAAATCCCAACAAGCCTTTATAGCTCTAACTGCACCTGTTACCTCTTGATTATGAAAAAGATATTTCTTAATGATCAGTAATGAATACAATCATACAATACAAGGGCAGAGGGGATACTTTATTATTGGGTTATAAATATTTTTCTCTTATAATATAAATCATACATGCTGCTAAGAAGGAAGGTCTCGTGTGTGAGTCACATGCCTGGGAGCGAGCAGATCCATATTCTATTCCCAGCTTTTCCTCAGAATTCCTGCAACACACAAATTCTTCTCCCTTACAAGGCAACTCAGAGGAACATCTAGAAGAGCTAGCTCTTAAATAGACATATCCACAGTATTCTTGTCAGCAAGTTAAAGAAGTATGGGCTGGATGAATGCACTATAAGGTGGGTAGAAAGCTGGCTAGATTGTCGGGCTCAACGGGTAGTGATCAATGGCTCCATGTCTAGTTGGCAGCCGGTGTCAAGTGGAGTGCCCCAGGGGTCGGTCCTGGGGCCGGTTTTGTTCAATATCTTCATAAATGATCTGGAGGATGGTGTGGATTGCACTCTCAGCAAATTTGCGGATGATACTAAACTAGGAGGAGTGGTAGATACTCTGGAGGGGAGGGATAGGATACAGAAGGACCTAGACAAATTGGAGGATTGGGCCAAAAGAAATCTGATGAGGTTCAATAAGGATAAGTGCAGGGTCCTGCACTTAGGACGGAAGAATCCAATGCACCGCTACAGACTAGGGCCGAATGGCTAGGCAGCAGTTCTGCGGAAAAGGACCTAGGGGTGACAGTGGATGAGAAGCTGGATATGAGTCAGCAGTGTGCCCTTGTTGCCAAGAAGGCCAATGGCATTTTGGGATGTATAAGTAGGGGTATAGCGAGCAGATCGAGGGACATGATCGTTCCCCTCTATTCGACATTGGTGAGGCCTCATCTGGAGTACTGTGTCCAGTTTTGGGCCCCACACTACAAGAAGGATGTGGATAAATTGGAGAGAGTCCAGCGAAGGGCAACAAAAATGATTAGGGGTCTAGAACACATGACTTATGAGGAGAGGCTGAGGGAGCTGGGATTGTTTAGTCTGCAGAAGAGAAGAATGAGGGGGGATTTGATAGCTGCTTTCAACTACCTGAAAGTGGGTTCCAAAGAGGATGGCTCTAGACTGTTCTCAATGGTAGCAGATGACAGAACGAGGAGTAATGGTCTCAAGTTGCAGGGGGGGAGGTTTAGATTGGATATTAGGAAAAACTTTTTCACTAAGAGGGTGGTGAAACACTGGAATGCGTTACCTAGGGAGGTGGTGGAATCTCCTTCCTTAGAGGTTTTTAAGGTCAGGCTTGACAAAGCCCTGGCTGGGATAATTTAACTGGGAATTGGTCCTGCTTCGAGCAGGGGGTTGGACTAGATGACCTTCTGGGGTCCCTTCCAGCCCTGATATTCTATGATTCTATATCCTTAGGCCAACATGACACCCATATGCTGCATTTTCAATGGAATAGGCACATTGCCTCCCAAGAACTCCAGCAAACAGGGATAGGGCGTGTGCATGGTACACCATCCCTAGAGGGCATGCTACCATATTTGCAACCAATGTGTAGAAAGGTGTAAGGAGAACATGACCAAGTCTGCAGCCCAGCACCTTGCAAGGGAATCTGTGCACCCAGGGTACCCAGAGTGAGTCCCTGAAGCAGGACTACTTGCAATCATGTCCTATGTGTCCTAGGGTGCAGGACAACACTAATCTGTCAGTTTATGGTTCAAGAGCACTTCAAATGCCATTGCATCTACTAACTGATGATCAGACAATACGGCACTGAAGCACTTGCATAACTTCAACCATGCGAGCAGTCCTGCTATGTTTAAAGTTACTCACATACTTCAGTGCATGTAGCATGGGGGCTGGAGAAATGCTGCTGGATGGAGTCATGTATTACAATTCCTATGGCGCTATGTTTTAAAAATATTAATATTGAAGATTTATATTGCCAGAGGCTTCAACCAAGTTGGGGCCCCATTGTGCTAGGAACTAAATTGATACATAGTTAATGATAGTCCCCAGGTGTTTACAGTCTAAAGACATAATATAACAGGTGCATAGGCAAACAACTGGGCAGGATGTCAGTGGTGCATATGGCTGTGGGATGTTTCTTTTAGAATGAAATCCAAATTAATATATAAAGTCACTTGGAATAGCCTACCAAGAATCAACTTTGTAGTTGACAAATCCCACCCAGTTAATTGTTCATCTAACTTTCAGCAACTTTCATGAAAATCTAGGCTCTGTATCTTTTAGATAAAAAATGTATTTCTCTCTCCCCATCCTCTGGAAACCTAACTACTTGGTGGCTTAGCTGATATGAGTTCATTGTTTGACTTTCAAAATATGCTGTGCAAATATTTGAGTAACAGGACTTCAAAAGGCAGAAAAGGGCAAAATAAAAAA
The DNA here is from genome assembly GCF_965140285.1 of Lepidochelys kempii. NCBI lineage: Eukaryota > Metazoa > Chordata > Testudines > Cheloniidae > Lepidochelys > Lepidochelys kempii. Next base: position 198,252,095 of record NC_136382.1, read on the forward strand.
AGGTTGTTTTTCCATACTCAACTTTCAAAATCATTTTCTTTCTTTGTGAATTTTTCGCAATATTAAAATTAGTAGAACAAGACTTTTTTAAAGATGTGATGGTCCAAGTATAAACAAACTCACTTTGTATAAACACATTAAATGCTTTATATTTACTCCTCAGCCATGTAATTGCTCTTTTTTTATCTGAAATCTGAAGAATATTCCCATTGTGCATGATAAACTATAATCTAGAGCTTCTTCTGAATTCTGTACCATTGTTCTGGATTGTAACCAAGATTTTCAATGGTGAACACAGAATCTGCTTCTCAAACATAAAACACAAAAGGCCAAAAATGCAGTGTGATGTGATATCAAGTTATTGAAGAACCCTAAATATGCATTTATGCGCCAGCCCCCGTGCACCCCCCAGCTACCCTCGCCACACTCCAGGGCACAGGGCCCTGAGCCTTCTCCGGGAGGGGCAGCAGTGGCTCACATTTGTGGGAGCCACAGATCCCGAGCATGGCGAGGGTGAGCCGGGGGGCGCATAGGGGCTGCTGCCCACATGCATCCACTGCAGGAGCAGCCTGGGCAGGAGGGGTGGGGGGCACGGCTACTCCCCTCTAGAAGCACCGCCACCTTTGCAGGGCTGCTGCCCCCCTCTGCGCCATGCCAGCTCCTCCATGGCTGGGACTCGCCTCCCCCGCAAGCCGATGCTATGGCTCTCTGGAAGGCGGCTTCTCCCTGCCAAGCCAGGGCACCGCTTTTTGACTCTCCCATAAGCCATCCCTATGACACTATTAATGATAAATATATATTTTTCTTTGGATTCCCTCTGAGATATCTGCCATCCTTCTCTTTCCATTACAGCAGCAGTTGGCAATTGTATTTCCTTTAGGTGACAACTTTCCTCAGAATATCTGCTACTCAATTACCAGCATAATGGAAAAGTAATCTGTCACTCAATCCAAAAATGACAGAAAGTGGAGTGTGACATTTTGTGTTATTTTAGACCAGTAAATGTAAATGGTTTTGGGCCACATCAAAAGACAAATAGGAACATCTGTTTCTTTCCCCATAGAATGGCAGGCAGTCAAAAAAACAGGAATACATGAGTTACAGTCGCGTAATATGGACAAAATAAGCACACCAGTCTCTAAAGTATAGACTTTTGGCAATCTATTTTTGCTTTCCCTTGCCAAACTGGCTACTGATTGATAGGCACTTACTCTCGTCTCATTTGTTTCTTTGATGACAGTAAGGAAATTCCAAAGAGGACACACACCTTCATTTTATATTGAGAAGTAAGCAGATTAACCAACGATTAATAAGCAGGAAAAGTAAGAAACAATAACAAACTAAAATGAGAAAATATGAAAATCTGCAAGGGTTTGTCCACTTTGTGCTAGAGAGAGGTATTTAGTATGGAGGGCCATATGCCAGCTGTAATAGCATCCCCAAAATGAAGCAGCTGATACAATAATAAGCAGAAAGTCATGAGAGAGAGAGAGGGATGAAACAAGAACTCTAAGAAAAACCAGGAGATAATCTCACAACTGGAGCATGAGAGAGATTTTAGCATTTTCCATTTTCTCTGTAATTGCTCTCTGGAGAACGGATTGCTGTACAATTGACTGTTCTAGTTCAAACAGGAATTAATTCAGGGAAGTCCTCTGGTCTGTGTTATGCTGGAGGTCAGACTAGATGATCACAATGGTCCATTCTGACTTCAAAAATCTATGAATCTAAGGGGGGTCAGAATCTAACCATAAAACATCAGCAAATAGCTGAAATGTTTTTTTCCAGGGAAATAAGGAATATTAAAGAGCCAAAACTGTACCACATTTTTGAGTGAAAGAGCTAAATTCTGGTTAACCAGTGAAACTGGCATTAATTCCACCCTCCAAATAGGACAATACATGCCCTGCAAAAGCACATATTTTGGCAGCAAACAGCCTGAGAAATGCTTGTTCTACACACTCTGTTCCTTCTTAGGGCTGGTCTTCACTACAGGGAGATTGATGCTGCTGCAGGGGCTGATTTAGTGGGTCTAGTGAAGACCTGCTAAATCAAACGCAGGGTGCCTTCCGGTCGACCCTGGTACTCCAGCTCCCTGAGAAAATTAATGTAAGTCGAACAGAGAGCGCCTTCCGTCGACGCAGCTCAGTGAAGACACCAGGGTAAGTCAAACTAAGCTATGACCTGAATAACGTAGCTGGAGTAGCATAACTTAGGTCAACTTACCCTGATAGTGAAGACAAGCCCTCGGAGTAGAAAGAGAGTAGACACCATTGCAATCCTTTGGGAAGTCATTCCAGTGGTTAATCACCCTTACTGTTAAATGGCACATGAAGGGCCATTGCCACAGGGTCATATCTTGCTTTTAATAGTCACATATGTGTCCACGTGGACCACATGTATGAACTCTGGGTCACACCATATGATGCCCCTCTACAACTCCTGTCATGGAAGCCCTGGACGTGTTCTCTCTCTCTCTGGGTTTCCAGCCAGAAATGGCATGGCCATCTTCTAATCAGTGCTCTGGTAGTAACTGGCCCTTGTTTGGTTGGAGATGTATACGCAAGGTAACCCAGGATTTGGTCCATAAGGAAAAACAGGATTATTAACCTTTATATTATTATTTATTTTATTTTCTGTTAAAAAAGTCCACCTGGGATAATGAAGGGGAATAAACTCAAGGGTAAATTAAAAACATAGTCCCCACTCCTGCCGTCATTTATACCTATGCTTAATTCCCTATTGACGTCAGTTGGACTATTTACATGCAACAAGGTATGCATAAATGTTTGGATCAAAATCAGCACCTCAGACAGCATTTCATTTCACAGTATCTCAGTGGCAAAAAGATATCAAAATTACAACAAAAACCACACACACACCCATTATTACAAAGCTACAAATGCATTAAAATGAAATCATTAGGGAGGTGGCCTAAGGTTACTGAACATTTTCAATCTGCATTTTAATTTCTTTAATTAAATTATGATTTAGGTCAATTTTAATCACCACTGGTGTATAACCCTATGGGGTAAACTTTAACAGGGGTTAGGAAAGAATTAGCTCCAGTTATTGTTTAAGGCAGTTATGAGACATATTCCCTGCTCACTGTTCTAACAATTTACCTCAGTGCAGAGCCAGAATTTAACATGTTGGTATCAGTTTGCCATGCCTGCTAAGTGCTGGCTAGGAGCACCTTGTTCCTTTTTCATTTGCCTGTAGCATTTTAGTCAGCAAATGTAAGGTGCTGTGGGGAAGGAGAAAATAGTGTAGTGCAGGAAGGTTATCTCAAAGGTAAAAATAGCAATTATAATGTAATGTACTTTAAATATTCAAAGCACTAAGCAAACATTAAGGGACTGATTGAAGGCCACTGAAGTCATTGGGAGGTTTCCCACTGACCTCAATAGGCTTTGGATCAGGCCTTGAGTAACTGAGCCTCACAATAGCCTTGTGAGATAACTAAGGGTTAGGTCTGGTAGGATGATTCACTAGACAAGGCAGAAGGTTGGTACTCAGGAGATGTGATTTGTGAGGTCTATTCTTAGCTGACCATATTTCCCTATGCTGAATATGGGACACCGGGTAAAATGACTCGTATTCAGGTGAGTTCAATGGCAATCAATCAGAACTACGCAGCACAAACATTCAAATTAAATTCAAGTTGACTGAGCCCCTGTTAAAAAGGAATACTGCATAGTTGGATTCTTTTTATTTATCTTCAAGGCTTTAGGGCTCACATGGGGAGAGGTGACACAAATCCCCTCAGCACCTCACATTTTCCTCAGCTGGATGATGGAAATAATAATACAAACCTTTGTCAAAGCACTTAAAATCTAAAATAGTGCTGTGCACGTGTTGTTAGGGTCACCTCACTTTCACACATGGAGGAACTAAGCAAAAAATAAAAAAAGTTCAAGTGACTCGATCAAGAGCAAACAGCAAAGCAATGGCAGAGTTGGAAACAGAACTCAAGCAACCTTGATTCTGAACACTGCGCCTATCCTTCTAGGGAATGCTGCCTCTGATTGATTGGTTGATGGGTAGGCAGAGATAATTCAATTCAAAACCAGTCAGGATTGTTTCTTCAGGATCAGTGGTTTTGCGTTTACTGTATTGATTGATCTGTTAATCATGTGTATTTAATACAATGTATTATTGCGATGAAATAGTTAATACATCGTTAACCATGTCCTGCTATTAAGCAAAACACAGCGTGTGTGGTTTTTTCTCAGAACCACAGCCAAATAAAGCCTCCAGTAACACATTATGATTGCTCATACACAGCGTATGCAATTATGTGGGTGCAGAGGTGTTACAGGAAGAAGAGAAGTTCAAAGAAAGCAATGTATGAGACTAGATATGTTGAAAACAACATAACCTGCTTAATTAAACAAACACACACACACACACAGAGCCAGACCTCATTCACTAAATGTACATATTACTAATCTGTTGTGTTAAAATTTCATAAGCAGTGGGGCCAGGGCTGCCACTCTGTACTGCCCTGAGTTTGAATAATCAGAGTGGTTTATTGTTCACATAATGGATAGAAATGTGAAATTATTTCCTTGACAGATGAGTACCCTGGAGGTAACTTGGCATGTCACTGTATATAATTCTTCTCTGACAACATTACATGAGTCACTTTAGTGACTTAGTACTTTGCAACATATACCATCTCAATAGTGGGAAAATCTACTGAAAAATTATTCATAGTGAAAACAGCACTCTCAGCTGTTTACCTGATAACAGGTGTATAAGAAACCCAAGAGGGTTCTCAGAGAGACATCGGAGGAATGATCAGGCCTAGCAACATAGATTAAAATGGGATGTATTTTCAAAGCTGTATTAGTCTTTACATTGTAACACTGTGGGATGCAGCAATTTAATGAAATACTAGCAGCCACCAAAACACAAAGAATCTTTCAAGAAGTGTTCACTTTAGAAGAAGAAAAAAAAAGACGCTGTCAATATTTTTAGCCAGCCAAATGGAAACAGATCATCTAATTTCCTCAGTGCTGTAATCAGTCAAAACAGATGGCAGACTTCAAAATAAAAATGAAGTAACAAGCCCCCAATCAGAGAAGAAAGGGGTTAACAACTTCCCCTTAAACATAACTATTCTACATAAAGGAGAAATGTTTCGCGGTCCCTTCCAGTCCTATAATTCTCTGATTTTCTGCTTTGTATCCCCAAAATATCTTCTTCTATGATATCTTTTCTTAGTTTAAAATATTCTTTTTGAGGATACATGCAACACACTGCATTTAACATTTTTAATATATCATGTCTGTAGTTCAGGTTTGTTGCTGAACATCACTGTCCTGTGGGGTATGACAGAGAGATACAATTACCACTTTTCTACTCAAAGGGCAAAACAATTATTCTCTATACATTTTCAGGACACCCTGAAACTTAGTCAGAAGGGGAATGTGAGAGACTACTTAACATTGGGTCCACATTTTAAGGAGGAGGGAAACTGCCAACTGAGCGTAGAATTGGAAACACATCCTTAAATGTCTTAACAGCATTAATGATTACCCATGTCTCTCTACTGGAGAATGGTAAGTACCAATAGGTGCTAGATGGACTTTAAGGCCAAAATTCAGCAAAGCTCTTAAGCCTCCATTACTTCCAGGGACTTAAGCATGTCCTGTTGAATAGGAATGGGATTACTCACATCTTTAAAGTTAAGCATGTGCTTGAGTGCTTTGCTGACTCAGGGACCAGGAGAGGAAAAATATATCAGACTTCATCTCTAACCAGATACAGTTCTACCAGATCCTAGGAATAAGGCAAATGTGAGTCGTTACTCCCTAACTGAGAGACCACTGACTATAGATGTGGGTGTAATAAATGTTCTCCTGATGGAGATAAAAGTTTTGTCTCTGGAAAAATCTCTTTCTAGAAAAACATGATCTATTTGCCAGACCTCCTGAGCCAAAAGAGCTATCAAAATTAGATGCACTTCAACTCTCAACTTCCTGTACACGCAAAGCAAAAGAGAACACACAGGTGACACATACACTTGGCTTTGTCTGAATGAGGCAAGAACTTCCATCCATCAGTGAGCCAAGGTCCCTGCCCACTTTTGAACAATATTTCAGACATATGATGTTGGACTTGAAAGCTATGATGTCTATAGTCAGATTACCTCATCAGGCAAAGGAACTCTCCTCAACCTAGTGTTTTTACTACGATTTGTGTACATCTTTACCCTTGTGACTTGGATCATCCATCAAACAGTTTTCCTTGTCAGCCAGGTGTAGAGAAAACAGAAAGAATGTATCCAAGATGCACAATTCCCACAGACAAGCTGTCTCCTTACATGGGGTTTAGGCTTCAAATTATCATCTCTTGATGCTAACAGTCTGCCCATCTATCAAACAGTATCTAATCTTTAGTTTTTGATAAAGATTATGGAATAGGCTGCAGCAGGACAACTCTCAGAGCTCCTGTATGCCTTCAAATCCTCTGTGTAATCAGGATTCTGACCTGGGTAAGGCACCAAATTGGCTCTTCTTGCATGGCTTAATTATCTACTCCTGGTAATGGAGAAAGATCAGGTGTTCATGATGATGCCATTAGATCTATCAGTTGTCTTTGATATTATGAGATCACGGTCATACAGCTGAGGTCCTTGGTGGGAGTGAATGAGGCTGCTCTTCAGTGGTTTGGCTCTGTTTTTGCCTAGAGATTCCCGATGGAACTGATGAGCAACAGCTCTTCCTCCTTGCCATACCAGAAGCATCTATTATTTCGTCCTTATTACTCAGTGTACATAAGTCCAATAGAAGAGCTAGAAAGGAGACACAGGGGAGTTCTTGGTTTTGCTGTGTGGAAAAGAGAGTGATGGGAGTAACGTGTGCTGACTTGTGATACGTATGTTTCATGTGCTGTTGTTTTACCTAAGTATTTTTATATTGTGTTTTTAATGGAGGCAAAGAGTACCTATAGCTTTGAATAGGCATATCTTTAAGATTTAGTTAATTCCAAATACATAAATAAAGCAAAAAGACTCCCATGTCTTTTGGGGCATTTTGATTTTCATTGTCTTGGCTGTCTACAATGTCACTTTAAAAATATCTTACATTTATCAAGCCACCAAGATAGGAAATACCACTTTTTGTAGTGGCAAACTTGTTTTTCATACTTCAATTTTTTTAGACTGCCAATCTCTCAGTGCATTTGAGTGATGGTAAAGTAAAAATTACAACTGGCTGATTTTACCCCTCACTGCAATTGTAAAAAAAAAAAAAAGATTTTTATATATATATAAAATATAAACAGGACATTTGCAAATGCAATAGGTGAAATGCTCTAGGGAGTTCAAGAATAAAGAGTGCCCCGTCTATTCCTGCACTCCCAAATAAAGTTCTATACTACGTTATAACACATACACAATGTAATAAATGGCTGATAGAAAAATCTGCTATGCAGTTCACACTTGCTTCTCTCTCAATGGTTCAAATACATAAAACAATACTTTTACTACCATAAAAAGAGAGACCATTAATACTTTAGAGGTTCAGTATAAAATTACTTTCATTAGCATGCCAAGTGTATATTTTAGCTTACTAGAAAAGAAACTCCCTACAAACAGCCATTTATTTGACATTCCTTCATTGCAGAGGGGGTAACGATACAGGAATCAATTTCCCATGACCTTCTGGAGAGATTTTAGATGTACTGAAAAGGTACTACTACATTATCTCAAACCAGTGAAGCAGCTGGGCACAGTGTAGAAAAATATTACTGAGCTCAGTGGATTAGTATTACAGGTTGCCATCTGGGGATGTGCATTCAGGGTAGAGTCAGTATGCTGTTAAAAGAGAAAACATTGGCCTCGCTACATATTCCCACCTTTATTTTAAATGGACACTGTTAGTACAGTACAAAATCCTACAGAACTTGAAATTTACAGAGACTCTTCTTGTGGTTTCTGTAGTTCATTATTATTATTATTATTATTATTACTGGTGATGCCAGCTTGGGGAAATAATATTTCCCTCTAATGAGTGTGCAGTATATAAACAGAGCTATGCATATGCACAATCCTGGATCATGCCACATATTCACAGCTTTGTTCATCTGCAAGGCTTGCCATAAGATTTCTTTTAATTAATTAGAAACAACATTCTAGGTAGTAATTAGATCATTAGTTTATGGCTAAACTCTGTTCTCAGACAAATGTGTGCAAATCCTAGTTACTTAAATTGAAAGGGCTCACAGGGTGTTACATTACAATCTGGCCACTTTGCAAGTTTTTAGGAATTCAGTATCGAGGGCCTAAACTATTTGACATCTCTTTTAAACTGAGGCAAAGGTAATTCTACAGAAACCTGATCCAGAGTCTCTCTCTCTCTCTCTCTCGCTCTGCCCTTCCCCCTCTGTGGATGCTTTAATTACTTTTTTCCATCACAAGGACTCTTGAGTATAAATTTAGACTTTCAGCCCTTATGCATTACAACCTGATTTCTGCCTAAGGAAAAGAGAATTCCATCACCAAATAGATTAAATTTTGCAGCAGTGATTATGTGTTACAGGCCTCAATTCTGCATCAGCAAAAGCCACGGAACAGCATCAAATTCAAGTAGTTCAGACATTCTACAGTTCCAGGGTAATATAATCATTCTCCTGCCATGCTATTTACTTCACTCTTTCAATGCATTTATTTGTGTTCCACAAAGTGAACTGTAGGTCATGAAGAAACATTGACAAGAATAGTAAAAATGGAAGGTCTCATCTGGTACAGCACAAAAGCAGTTAAAGGAATATTAACATCTCTCTTTCCAATGAAAGGGAAAAACAGGGGTTTACAACATCCAACTTCTTCTTTATTTTTATGCTAAGTTCTAGTCACTTCCCAAGCAAAAACATACCGTAATATATATTATTGTTTAGCCTCATTAGGGAAAATAACATCAAGCTTCAATTCTCTATGATCTTCCAAAGCAGTCAGCCTGTATCCAAATGGATGCATTTATTTTGGCATCGTGAAGGTTCTCTCCTCTAGACATGAAATTGCTACAGCATTTTTAGGTGGCCTCAATACATTATTATATGGTTAATGAGAAAGAAGGCCAGTTAGGAAAAGATTTCTTGGACCCCTCCACACCTCCAAGGTGATGACAACCATTGCTTTAAGTACTTGCCACTAACAACCATGTCAGGATGTCAGTGACAGCATGTTACTGGTAGTTACTTAAAGTGAAGGATGTTATCTTTCTGGGCTTTATGATTCATCCTTTAGGAGCACTTCTCAGAGCACTAAGTCGGAGTGATGAAGATCATGTAGTAATTGGGTTAGGTGGAGAGTGAAACATGTCATCTTGGGAATGTTGGGTCAAAGGGATCCTGTGATAAGAAACTATCATGGAAATAAAGGATTAAGGCTTCCCATATTAATTATCTCACCATGAGGGCACTCAATAACAAGTAAACATTCTTCTGACGAGCACATCCCAAAACAACATGGGAATCTGCAATATGAAAATCGATTACATTATAAATCTTTGAATCTTTACGGCATGAAGGTCTTCAGTGGGAAAGCTCTGTGAATGAGATGTCAGTCCACCTAAAATTATTGTACTTTGATCCAATGTTAGAATGGCATCACTTCAGTACCATAGACTGTGGTACCTCTGCACACATGGACTAACTTCCCCCTATAGGCTACAGTTCAGGAACACAATCCTGCTCAAGAAAGCACAGAAGAGTTTAACTCTAAGCACATGCTTAAGTGCTTCCCTGAATAGGGATGGACTTAAGCACTTACATAAGGGCTTTTCTGAACTGTGGCTTTATCTGCATGATTAATGTGTAAATATATATATATACTAAATTCTCTTCCAAAAAGGAAAAGGAAATATTTTGGTAGATAGTGCACTTATCTGAACAGTTAACCCAACAGAACTGCGATGGGGTATACAAACCCTACACTGGGACGGAAGGGGTTAAAGGACAGTACTGGATCCAGATAGCTCCACCCCTCCAACCCTGGAGAGCATGCTCCAACCGGAGACAGGGTTGAAAAGGGAGCAACACGGTTCAGAAGGCTGGAGAGGAGTACAGACCTATCCGGAAGGCTCTTGCCAACTGGGGCCAGAGACGCCTCCCTGAAATACCAGGACTGTAAGCTGAGCCTGGCTGGGGCTGACTGACTGGTTTCCTTTTCCTCCTCTCCCCGCCCCCATCTGGGACCAGAAGCAAAGAGAAGCCATGGTAGGAAGTGAGCCAGGGATGGTAACTCAGTGGGAACCCCATGCCCCAGAGGTCTAACACTGCCAACTTTCCTAGGGACCAGGATCAGAGCCTGGTGGAGTGGGCGGGCCTGGGATCCCCTACCACTGCCCCATGACTGAGTGCATGCTAACCACTAGGCTTCGCAGCCCATCGAGGACCCCATTACCAGGACAATGTATATTACTTTTGGCATCATCAGTTACACAATGTCAGAGCATATCACAAGTATAGACAACCATAATTTCCCTTATTACTGGAACAGTAACAAGTAGAGTATTACGTGAAAACAGCATTTTTAATTTTGAATCTACATTGACATAAAACACACCTGTATTAGAACTGCATTCCCGTGACCTAGAGCCAAAATTATATTAGCAAGGAAAAAAACCACACATGCATAGTCCATATAGATAGTAGGGATATTTTAAAATGAAAGTACTGTGTACTGCATAATTTAAAAATGAAGATCAATGAATAAGAACTTTAATACCACCTACCCTCATCATCATCCTTTAGGTTCTCAGATTTCTTTGCTTTGCACTTCAAGGGAGATGGTGACTGGCCTTTTTGTTCCAATCCCTCTGCAAGCACAAAATATATTATTTTTGAGTAATATTATTTTACTAAATATTAATAGGCAGGCTATTTTAGCAATTATTTTATCTCAGCATTCCTTTCAACGCAGAATGCCTACACTTGCATTTTGAAGATTCAGCATTGCCTCATGTGTTGTATTTGGGGCCATAATAGGTATGTTTGGGTTCAAAGGGAACTTTAGCTGACGTTGATAGCTCAACCTTGAATAAAGCTCATATTTATTTAAATGATTCCTGCCTTCGCACTCTCCCACTCTTCAGATTTATAACATTTAATAATATTTTAATCTGTAGTTGTTTCTAAGCAACATGCATCATATGGCTATGGACTAGTGGAGGAATATGTTCAAGAAGACTGATTTCTGTTAGCAGCCCGGTTTTGCATTCATTGCCAAAATCCACTAACAAAGGAATATTGACCTAAAAATTGGCAGTATGGATGTGAGGCAGAGGTAAAAGCTTGATATCAAGTTTGAAGTTAATTGAGAGAGGGTTCCTTCAAATAAGATTGTTCAGAGTTGAAGAAGTCTTCCAATTTTTTTCTTCCCACTTCCATAATACAACAGCAAGAAGGGAAGAGATTAAATGTGGTTTGCTGGACTCACTTATAGTAGTTGAGAGCTAGCGTGCAGAGGACTTAAAATTAGTTGATTAAGCTTCAAAAATTATGAAGACTTGATATAACAACAGCTTAGGGTATGTCTAGCACTGAAATAAAAGACACGTGGCACGGCTGTGACGGCCTGGGTCAGCTGTCTTGGGCTTGGAGAAATTGGGCTTGCAGGGCTGTAAAATTGGTGTGTAGATGATCACGCTCCAGCTGAATCCTGAATGTCTACACAGCAATGTTATAGCCCTACAAGCCTGAACCCTACAAGCCAGAATCAGCTGAGCTGGGCCATTCACACGTGTTTAACTGCTGTGTAGACGTATCCAGAATGGCTTGTCATGTCTGCTGACCTTAATATAGTGCACCAAGTGACTGCTGGAGACCGGGTCAGACTTTAAGAGTACTCGGCACCCATAAATGGTGCTGGACTGTCTTAAGAGTTCAGCTCCCATTTATGCACCTAAATGAAATGATTAGATTTTCAAAAAGGGCTCAGCGCTCAGCAGCTCATGTTGTTCTCCAGAGGTGCTGAGCCCTTTTGGAAATCTGGCCATTTCATTTAGGTGCCTAACGGGAGCTGTTGAGTGCTGATTTGTATTGAAAATCTGGCCCCTAGGTTGTTGCTTTTTTTTTAAAAAAAAGGAAGTTTTGAGTTCTTTTCCTTGCAGAGATAGACACAGAAGTGTAAACTGATTGTTAGTGTGACTTGTCAATAGAAAAAAGGAGACTTTTTAGAAACTAATAATACACATGCACTCTCAGCCTAATTTCACCTTACCAGTAGTGTAGCTCTATGTGAATAAATGCATCAAGCCTCTCCATCTCACTGTACTAACTTATAGGATGGGGGTCCTATCTTTGGAAGCAGTGACTCTGAAAAAGATTTGAGGGGCATGGTGGATAATCAGCTGAACATGAGCTCCCAGGAAAGTGCTGTGGCCAAAAGGGCTGGTGAGATCCTGGGATGCATAAACAAGGGAACCTTGAGTAGGAGTAGAGAGGTTATTTTCCCTCTATGTTTGGCACTGGTGCAACCACTGCTGGAATATTGTGTCCAGTTCTGGTGCCCACAATTTAAGGATGTTGATAAATTGGAGAGAGTTCAGACTCTATTTAGCCACATGCAGCCAGGAGTAAGAGAACAAACCTCCAAACTGCAAGCAGTCAGGTTGTGGGGGAAAGCTTGCACTTCTCTACCCATTAGTCAGGATTTGTGATTTGTTACCCCTGAGTAGTAGCCAGGATTTGGCTGGGTGTTTACAGTCCCACTTGGCCCTCACCAAGCCCTTGGCCTCACCAAGAAGCCAGGGGAAGAGGAGAAATCTCTCCACCTGCTTAGCTGGGACATTGTTCTTTCTGCAGCATACCATACTTAAATGTAGCAATAAGACTCACCAAATTCTGAGTCAGACTGTAAGTTACAGGCAGTAGAAGCCCACAGTACTTGGAAACATTATAAAATGAAGACCTGTATTAAATACAATTTTAGGGAATTAACACTAATAGTTAATTCAACAAAACCTCAAATTGGTGATTGTTTCTATATCTTCACATTATAGGGGACTCTTGTATTCATCAATTTACTGAAATATGAAAACACCCCCAGATTTGCTTGGTCTCAGGAACTGGACCTTTCCTTTCTAAAGGTTAACCACTTGACAGAAGACTGTGTTACATGCCAGCAGATGTGATCAACTACATTGGAAATTTTAATACTAGATTTTGAAAAGAAGATATGAAATTAAGATCCGTTGAGCGCTAAAATCAACTTCTCTGTTCCCTGGCTGGTGGACATGCAGACTCAACCACAGGGAATAAATATCAGGGATTAAAACAACTCAGCTATTCAACACAGAGTCAGTCAGAAGCAATGGTCATGTTCAACACATGTTATTAGTACGAAGGATAGAAGCTGTCAGACTTTAAAGATTGATTGCTGTCCCCTCTGCCATTCTTTAAAAGAAATTGAGTATTTATAATTAACTATATTGATGCAGGGCCTGTCTGGCTCTAATGCCCCCATATGATAGCTGCTCTTTTCCCTTTTTGGCTTGGCAATGCTTCACTCTAGGAGACCAAATCAATATGAATATTTCAAACACCAGTCTCCCCTCTGAAGATGAAGTTATCATCTAATCGATCTGTGAGGCTTCCTCTAGTTTCAAAAATCAAATGCCAATCAAGTTTTAGTGTTAAGTATCCATGTATAACATGGCTTGGTCTTCCTAGAGTCTCTGAATACATCAGAAAATATATCTAATGTCTTAATTGACTGCACTAAGATGGGGGTGGGGGGATGACGGTGCTTGCATTGGGAGAAGTTAGAACAGTTACTATTGCCAATGGAACAATGTTTCTCCATTACTGAAAGAATCTTAAAATGCTCACAAAAAGAATGTGGAGGAACCATCTCAGGAGAAAGCGATTTCAAACACAATTTCATTGCTTTCTAGCAGACGAGTAGATTTTCCCTCACTCCAAAGTCAGAAAGGGATTTTTGTAAGCTTCAAAAATGTGTATTTGTGTATGGCCAAGAAATAAATCTTAACCCTTTCAGTTCTGCAGAGACATACATGTATCATGAACAGAGCTGGCAAGAATGGCAAAAAACAGTGCTTACAACCATTTATTCGAGTTTTGAATGGCTGTTCAATTTAACCACTTTTGTACCCTTTATTATTTGTGAGCATTCATGCAAAATGGTATTTACTCACAATATATTTGGGGAATGGCTATTCTCCATGGGTCAAACCCACAAGGCAAATGTGCCACGTAAAGGAGGCCATTCCAAACTCCCAAAACATTCATAAATCCTGCTCAGTGACAAGTGCCTGACATTTTCCTCTCAGTCAGAGAAAAAGCTCTCCTCTAAGATGAAGTGCCCTGACATACGCACACGTATATATCAGAATGTACAATCTGGTAGTTTATGTTCATGTGGGCTAGTTTACAGAAAGGTTTCAAAGCGAGTGTGTGTGGGGAATATTGGGTCTACCATCTTGGGTAGGGAAGGTTTCTGATGCTGGGTGGGACTAGGCAGGTTGCACCCTTGGTGGAGAGATGGGATAATTGGTAGGACACTTACTTTGGGTATGTAACAGAAGGGTTGACAGGAAACATGGTAGGCAAGGCGCTTATCACTGGGATAAGATCCAATTGCTTTGGTAGCTAGAGCAGGGGTGTGGTTAGGTTGGGTAGATTTTCACAGCTGAAGGAGAGCAGGACACTTATAGTTAGTGACAGGTCTAAAGAGGTTTTGAAAATTGAACAAAGGGGGAGGCTTGTTTGTGTGTTTTTGATCCCTCCCTAATATTAAGGAAATTAACTTTGGTTATAAGAAAAGGAGTACTTGTGGCACCTTAGAGACTAACCAATTTATCTGAGCATGAGCTTTCATGAACTACAGCTCACTTCATCGGATGCATACCGTGGAACAAACCCTACAGTGTTGGAATATGTATTTACAAAACCATGCTTCCCATAATAGCACATGGCTGCACAATTTGCATATGCCATCATTGAGCATAACTGTGGTAGCATAAGAGGTATTTTTGCCTTCCTATAGGTCTGAAAACATAAGTGTACAAAAACCAGGTAATCCAAAACTGAAGATTTACAATAATGTTTCATTAATGTGGTATAAAATGACCAGCCTCATGGCACTGCAGTATTAAATCACGTAAGTTAAAGATGGACAAAATCTATCTGATCATTTAGTCTTTCCCTCTGCAAGTGCAAGATATAATTCTCAGATAAAGGACATATCAGATACTGAACTACAAAAATCTGTAGCTGCCCTTTTGACTCAGCCATTCTAACAGCAGATTGTATGAAATATGATAACATCAGAGCACTTTGAGTTGAACATAACAGTATGCTAACAGCTATTACAAGAGGCTGCATCCTGAAAAATAAACTGATCATCTAAAAAATACTAATTAAATGCCATTAGAGGACTGGTTTTGAGTGTTTCCTTTAAGAATAGGTTATTTTTAAAATAAAAATATTGTTTCCTAAGGTACTGGAGATACTCTTGTCCAGTGTCATAACTCACAGTAATGCTCATCAGTGCCAGTTACGCTTAATATAGTGTTATCAGCAGGTATCACTGGAGATCATCTGAGACACATGCAATCAAAACATCCCCCTGTTTACTTAAAAAAAAATTATGAAGAACAGAGTTTCTAAATGTAATAAGATATGCACACTCCTGAGTGGTGGAGACATAAGACAGAGAATACACTCTCAGCATGTTCATCTCCCCATAAACTACACATTTGGCCATCTGCTATTCCTTACTTATGGCTGAGTCCAGCAGCTGCTCTAAAGGCCTGATCTAGTGTCCATTGAAGTCAGTGAACATATTCCCACCGACTTCAGCGGACACTAGATCAGGCCCTAAGTGAGGATCTGAATTTTTTCTACCAGCTTTAGCAACTGTGTTTAATTAGAACTGAGTCTCCAGATCGAAAGAGCTCACATGAGATTGCCTGCTACTGCACACTCCAGGAATCCCAGAAGTTTTTAAGGCTGAAACATTAGAGAAACAACCTAAAGATGAGCTTTTGAGTCCAGATTATATCTGAATGGCTCAGCAGTTCGGGATCATCAATATTGGCTTCAGCTACTGATTCTGTCTGCAGGAGTCATGACCTCATGAAGTCAAGTGGAATGAAAAATGATTATTCATTAACAACTGAAAGTGGCAAATAGCAGTTGCAACCTTATTTAAACACAGATTAATCAACTTTCCCCACAAAGCATTTAAGAGCAGACACTCTTCAGCCTGGTGCCTAAATTACCATAAACAGAGCTCTCCCCTTAACGCAGAAGTCATCTGTTTATGACATTTATGCAAATGTCCCTTACTAATATTAAGTTCTTACATTAATGGGTCAAAATGGCATCGCTCTCTACTGCTAAAGGATATATGAAGGATACTAAACTTTGGCCACACAAGTATTAATAGCGCATCCAACATCTAATTCTCAAAATATAACTCAGTGATGGGGCATGAAGCAACATAAGGTACTGAATATGTGGTACCCCATCGCCACCCTGTGCTTGAAATCCACACAGGAGCAGATATGCCACAAAATGTACCACTCAAATGACCTAAATCTGTGGTGATTTGCAGTGTAACCCATGTGGTAACTTCATTTAATTTAATGGAGTTACAAAGGAAGCAAGACAAAAGAACTGATACTAAGTCTTATTCTTGCTATAAAGTGGAAATTTTATTTTTAATTTCTACTATTAAATATTTTAAAAATTCAATTTAATTTATATATGAAAGAATCCAAAAAAATTCTAAACAATATAGCTAATAAAAATACATATGTATTGGTTCCAATAAAAAGTGAAATTGGAGATATCACAGTTTTTTGGAAAGGTCAGAATAGAAAATAATCACGGTATCAAAAATACAACAGTACGATACCTGTCAGCAAGTGCTGAATTTTTAGTGGCCACTGTGTGCTTTTGCATGTGTATATTTTGTACATCAAACACAATACCATACATATTAGTATTTATAAAAGCTCCATCCAATGCAGTAGGCAGAGAACAATAATTATTCATACATGTAGTAAACTCAGAAGGCCAAAATACCATAAATGTCCTGCCAACTCAGAAGTATCACACACACACAGACACACACACACAGAGCAGTCAATGACTACACACACACGCACGAACACAGAGAATCAGTGACTGCAAATGTGCAAATGCAAGTCCCCAAGGGTTGCTCTGCATTCACACCTTAGTAAAATAACTAAACTGTGGAACCATAATTAGTTCCCATTTGTGTTCAAACTAGTTGTTAATAAGAAACATAATTACAAACCAGTGGGCTACAATGGATGATGACTATAGTACCTAGAAAGAAGGTTCACCATGGTCATTTGATTAATTTTAAGATGTTTCTCAAACTGTTTTATAATGTGCAGAAGTATGTTTTTGACAAACATTTTCACATACCTGTATCCTCACTTATCTCACTCTCCTCTTCATTATCATCATCTGTCAAAAAATGAAATAAAATGATTATGAAAAAAAGAGAAGCATTTGAAAATAATGTTGCATGCTTCAAATAGCTTTTATTTTCATTTGTTTCCTGCTGTCCAAAGTTTTACGTTTAGATTTAGAAAAAATACTAGTATGGTAGATTACTGATATCTAGATATCAAAATTCAGGGAGGAATAATTCTGCCTTGACTTACACACAGTGAAACCACATTGTAATCTATTTAATTGTTTTTCATTTCTAAGGGTGAAATTAATCTAGTTTTACTTGTCAAGCTCAGGATTCTTTGTTTTTCTTGAAACAGCTGGTAACATTAACACTAAAATTAGTTGGAAGTTTTGTTTTTTGGAGGAAAATATATTTGAGAGTGAAAAAAAATGTTTGCCTAAATTTTCCAGAGAAAATGTAGACTTTAAATCTCAAAACTGAACGTTCTCATTTTCAGCTGAAAACTTTTCAATTTGGGGTGTTTCAATTTAAACCTTAAAATTCCCAAGATGGCACCCATGGTTACTGAAAGGTCTCAGCAAAATGCTTAGAAAACACCCAGTAAAGCAAGAGTTACTTAGCCACTAATTTCCCAATAACATGTTTTTTCCCATGAGAGCATTTGCAGTAAAATCAATGTGAGAATCATTGAATCTGGAAGGGAACTCAAGGGGTCATCTAGTCCATCCCCATTTGCTGAGAGGGGATTAAGCACACCTAGATCATCCCTGATAATGTTTCTTTAACCTATTCTTAAACACTTTCAATGAAAGAGATTCCACAACCTCCCTAGGCTACCTGAATAGATCAAATTAATCTCAGCCGTCACAGTAAATCAGCGTGATGCAATTATATCTTAAAATACCTATCACTAGCAGAGCTTCTGTGGAAATTCTTACTTATAGTACAGTAAGTGGCTTGGAATAGGAAATTCCCGAAGCACTAGAATATAGTGTAAACTGGTAATATTGGACACACAGGCAAGGAATATGACCTTATTAAAAAGTAGTGAAGTCTTAATGCAATACAAATATGAAATGGAGAATACTGCTTTTGTGAACTAACGGGGCATCTTTCTAAGGAAAGGATAGGGTTATTGCTCCTATGGAGCATTTTATGCATGTCCCAGAATCTCATATATCTTAACATCTAAAATCTCAGCAAACTAGGTATAGTGTGGACATTATTGTATATTCTGTACAGCATGGTTTTAACTGACCAAATCAAAAAGTTTAAATATATACATAGAGACAGGCTTAAATCTAAACCCTGAAGCCAACCCCCCACTGAACTTTGGAGAAGTCCAGGAGTAAAATTTTCAAAAGCACCCAGGTGATTTAGGAACCTAGTTTACATTTTCAAAGGTGACTTGGGCACTTCAAAGCCTACGTCTCACTGCAAGTCAACAAGGTCCCTAAGTGCCTAAGTCACTTTTGAAAATGGGACTTGGACTCCTAAGTCACTTTTGGAAATTTCACCCCAGCTCCATATCTGACTGACATTTTTGACTCAGACCCCTCTTCTCTGGTAACGCCACAACTGGTCCAGAAAATTATAACACATGAAGCATATGAAGGAAGGTGCTTACATTTGAGGCAACACAGCAATTTCTTTGACCTCAACTTGGCAAAGATTGCTGAAGTGACAAACACCCTCCTTATTCACTAGACATCCATTACAAGAATTATCATCTTATACTGGGATAAGCTCCTGCCACGTTTTAAGAACCCGTTTTCAAAACACAGCTCATTTCTCATCCGGATGAACTATGCCAAGGTCAGTTCCTGAGTGCATTAATTACTGAGAAGCAGAAACAAGGCAAGAACTCCTTGACTGAAGTCCAGTCCAAGTTGTATAATTCGAAACCCAGATCCTTGTAAATTACATAGTTTATACAAAAAGAAAAGGAGTACTTGTGGCACCTTAGAGACTAACCAATTTATTTGAGCATGAGCTTTCGTGAGCTACAGCTCACTTCATCGGATGCATACCGTGGAAACTGCAGCAGACTTTATATACACATAAAGATCATAAAACAATACCTCCTCCCACCCCACTGTCCTGCTGGTAATAGCTTATCTAAAGTGATCATCAGGTTGGGCCATTTCCAGCACAAATCCAGGTTTTCTCACCCTCCACCCCCCCACACAAATTGACTCTCCTGCTGGTGATAGCCCATCCAAAGTGACAACTCTTTACACAATGTGCATGATAATCAAGTTGGGCCATTTCCTGCACAAATCCAGGTTCTCTCACCCCCTCATCCCCCTCCCAAAAACCACACACACAAACTCACTATCCTGCTGGTAATAGCTCATCCAAAGTGACCATTCTCCCTACAATGTGCATGATAATCAAGGTGGGCCATTTCCAGCACAAATCCAGGTTTTCTCACACCCCCCCCCACCCCCATACACACACAAACTCACTCTCCTGCTGGTAATAGCTCATTCAAACTGACCACTCTCCAAGTTTAAATCCAAGTTAAACCAGAACATCTGGGGGGGGGGTAGGAAAAAACAAGGGGAAATAGGCTACCTTGAATAATGACTTAGCCACTCCCAGTCTCTATTTAAGCCTAAATTGATAGTATCCAATTTGCAAATGAATTCCAATTCAGCAGTTTCTCGCTGGAGTCTGGATTTGAAGTTTTTTTGTTTTAAGATAGCGACCTTCATGTCTGTGATTGCGTGACCAGAGAGATTGAAGTGTTCTCCGACTGGTTTATGAATGTTATAATTCTTGACATCTGATTTGTGTCCATTTATTCTTTTACGTAGAGACTGTCCAGTTTGACCAATGTAAATGGCAGAGGGGCATTGCTGGCACATGATGGCATATATCACATTGGTGGATATGCAGGTGAACGAGCCTCTGATAGTGTGGCTGATGTTATTAGGCCCTGTGATGGTGTCCCCTGAATAGATATGTGGGCACAATTGGCAACGGGCTTTGTTGCAAGGATAAGTTCCTGGGTTAGTGGTTCTGTTGTGTGGTATGTGGTTGTTGGTGAGTATTTGCTTCAGGTTGCGGGGCTGTCTGTAGGCAAGGACTGGCCTGTCTCCCAAGATTTGTGAGAGTGTTGGGTCATCCTTTAGGATAGGTTGTAGATCCTTAATAATGCGTTGGAGGGGTTTTAGTTGGGGGCTGAAGGTGACGGCTAGTGGCGATCTGTTATTTTCTTTGTTAGGCCTGTCCTGTAGTAGGTAACTTCTGGGAACTCTTCTGGCTCTATCAATCTGTTTCTTTACTTCCACAGGTGGGTATTGTAGTTGTAAGGAAGCTTGACAGAGATCTTGTAGGTGTTTGTCTCTGTCTGAGGGGTTGGAGCAAATGCGGTTGTATCGCAGAGCTTGGCTGTAGACGATGGATCGTGTGGTGTGGTCAGGGTGAAAGCTGGAGGCATGCAGGTAGGAATAGCTGTCAGTAGGTTTCCGGTATAGGGTGGTGTTTATGTGACCATTGTTTATTAGCACTGTAGTGTCCAGGAAGTGGATCTCTTGTGTGGTTTATACAGTAGCTTCTTTTTCCTTTTGACAAAACCATGTTTTCATCCCATCTAGTCTATGGACAGAGTGTTATCCAAAGGTCCAGGTCTACTTTAACATATTGTTCATGGATTGTGTCAACCTTAAAGTAAAGTTTAACAAAACCATTAGGACCCAGGAGTAGAACTTTGATGACGGTAAACATTTCCTTATAGAGATACTGTCACTATTAGGTAAATCCCAAACTTACTTACTCTCTAAAAAAAACCTAAGAACCACTCCCCCCACAAACCATTTAAAATTCCACTGAACCTGTGACCTCTTTTCAAAAAGGCCTTGACCAACTTACTGCAGCAGCAGAAGTGCAGGTGATCCTGTGTGTACATCCAGCTACTTATGTGTCCGCTGGAGGCAGAAGAGTTCCCTGCTGCATAGCTTCACCATTAAAGCCCTGCAACAGGGAGCTCTCAGAACTCATTCCCTCAAGTCCTGCTGGAGAAAGGAGAATGGACCTTGCAGCCTGGGGCAGGAGGATCAACGACCGTGACCCCCACATAAAACCGTCCTTGTGGCAGGTGTGGCCATTGAGATGCCACCCTGATGAAGGACACCCTGGAGTCTGCAGCAGACTCATGCAGCAAGGAAGACCTTTACTCCAGCATGTCCCCTGGGTTAGAGAATGAAGTTTCCAGATTACTGTTAGTCTAAAGGATAGAAAGTATATAAATAAGGCATAAGGTGCATGACTCACATGAATAGCAGTGTAAGAACAAGTTAAGTGTAAACAGTGCAAGAACAGTTAAAGTTCAGATTATAACCTATGATTGAAATATGCCCCAACTATTCATATTATTTGGGATAATTACATCTATAAAGATCTGAAAGCAGGGGGCTGGGTGCAGGTTGTTCAGAACCTCCCTTTGTAAAATCCCTCATTAATTCATATATCATGCAATGGTTGTCAGGCTTTCTTTTCATAATCTCATTTGCTGTCTGCAGAGCTCTGTAGAACAGAATGATTACACTACTTTTTGTACTATTGAGATTGGAGAAGGAGCGTCTCGTATCCCATGATCCCCCCCCCCGCCTCTCTCAGGTTCTCTCTGGCCCTGTCTCATCAACACATTCCACACAGGCAAAGAGCTGCCAAATCGTGAAAACTATCAAACTGCTAGATTTGACCTGGCAACAGGCTCTAAATACCATTACTAATCCAAAAAGCCATCAAACCTCCACCCACTCCTTGCTCTTCCCTCTTTTTTATTGTTAAGCAAATACATTATTTTCTGTTTAACTATATAAGCACGTAATCAGAGCTCATAAACGACTGCAGCAGGCAGCTCTCTGTTCCAATCTGCATTCCTGTGTCCCCACTGACATAGCCCCATACACTGTGGATTCTCACTTTCACCCACTTCTTCAACACTCCTTTCCGATTTCTTTTTGCCTTTCTCCGGTTTCCTTGTTACCTCTCTCATCTTCTTTCACTCACAGTTCTTTTTATCTCTATTTCTTTCCCACCCATTCCCAGTTGTCTCTCCCCTTGTTCTCAGCCAACCCTGGTTTCTTACTTCTCCTTTCACAAGTGTATATCTTCATATTGCCCGTAATCTTGCAATGTGTTGTGAGCACGTTGTGGGATTCAGAGTGAAACGTGACAGAATTCTTAGTACCAGGGCTTCATTTGCTGCCTCTGCACGCACATCAAATTAAGGAATAGAGCAAAGAGGCAGGAAGTGTTAGTTATAAAGGAGGAGGAATGGAGCAGAGATGAGTTTGCAATTACTTCACTGATGCCTTCATTTAAAAAAAAAAATGAATCACAAAACCTGTCAGTACTGACAGCTATTTAGATGCCCTACTGGGCTTATTTACTGTACAAAAATAGGTGTCCTGCTGAAAAAGTTCCTGCCCTTAGGCACTTATCTAGCAGGAACTTCAAGATATGACGATACTGTTTCTACTAAGATAATGAAGGATGTGAAGTACAATCAAACTATCACAACTAAATATAATAGGCTGACAAAGGGGTAAATACTATGTATGCCCTTTCCCTCCAACTCTTCTTTTCACCATCCTTATGCTCTTTTGCACCTACAAGGATGCAGACAATCATCCTCTTGGTTGCCCTTCTGTAGTTTTACATCCAAACTGACAACTGCCATATTTCTCATTATCCTTTTCATGCCTTTCTGACTGAGAATCACTACTACTTGTCAGGACACCATTACTGCCAGCCAGATGAAGTCCCCTATTGAACCTAAACTGCAGAAGCTCCTTTCCTAGCCAGCCAACAGAATACAAATTTCCTGTCCAACTTGAACAACAGAAGTCAATATAGTAGCAGCATACCCAAATCCTCCCCATTTCCTGAGGTTTGAGGGAGGGGACATATTGGGGCACTAAATGGATTGGAACCTAGTTATCTGTCTTGCCCTTCATGAACCTTCTACCTCATCTCTCCACTGAGACAATGCAGGTGGGTAGACTACCAGGTACTGGGAAAAGAGCATTCTCTCTGGCAGGAACCCCAGCTTTGGAACTCCTGGCCAGAAGGGATCAGACTGAGCCCATGCCTGACTGTTTTCAGATCAAGGTGTAAAACAATCTTTTCAATATTGCCTTCCGCAGATTCAGTGCTCTTAAGAAAAAAAGGCCTTTAAACAAAAAGTCACATTCCTCTGCTTCAAAGGAAGAGAAAGAGGGAACAGTTTTTAGATCTGGGCTTTTGTGTTCCTAAATTTGGAGCCATAATAGGATATCAGAGTGACAGGTGCTATTTGAAACACCCCTTCTCATGCAGAGCAAGTTTGATCAAATTTTGCTTTTGCTGTTTTTATTATGAAGACATTTCCACTGATACGTGCAGTATATCTAAACCTCACTGCAGCATCAGTGCAGTTTCTCTTCGTGGGTTGCCTAGCTACGTAGCCTCAAAACACAGGAGTCACACTGAATGTAAAATGTGTTTGCAACTTTTGAGACCATATTAAATGGAAATCCTTAGTACCCAATTGCTAAGACATCAGATACTTTTCTTTATGCCACCTCAGAGATGGCTTCTTTTATGTACTGCATTACTTGAAGTGCAGCAGAATATACATATACCACAACAGGAGTCTAGCCTACTCACACAAAACACGTAGTAGCTTCTACTCCCATTGCAAAGAAACTGAACCAAATTGTTTCACTCCAATAAAAGGATCCACAGCCATGCTCAGATTGGGGATTGTATTTTACAGATGCTGACACCATCCATACCAAGAACTGGGTGACTAATGAGTTCAAAATGCATCAGTTTAGAGAGGAAATCGGCTTCAGCTACACAGACCTCTCTTGCCCTCCCCTTCTCCCCCACCAAACAATGAAGTGATTGAGTTTCACTTACATGGATACTCACTCAAGTTAATTTCAAGCTCACTGCAGGCTGGAATGATCACACTGGAAATAATATGTTTTGTGGGGGGTGACCCACTGTTTGACACAACAGGGGTAAGGTTTCTTAAAAAACTCAACAGTGGCCTGGCACAGAGGCAACTCAATGAGTCAGACAAGATTTTAACTGCAGTCTTTGCAACCAGGATCATTCAAGCACATGAAGCTATTTTGAAGTGAGTGGTGATGACAGACTATTGCTGAGCAGTAAATGCAAGGCACTTGGAATGTTTTATGGGGGATGGGACACTGCTCAATGAAGCAGAGAGAAAGGATCATTATAACAAGATGGCAGACCATAAGGTCTTGTCTACATGGGGATGTTACAGCAGTGTAACTTTAGTTTACAGTGCCTTGCAGTCCCACACAACCTTTTATGTAAAGTGAGGTATTTGGCATCTTAGGCCACAGTAAGCAATCCCCCTGGGAACAGGAGTAACTGCCTATCACAGGGAGTTTGTTCCCTTTAGGATTCCTGCTTCTGTCAGACCACCCATAGTTATCCTACACTGCATTGCTTCACTCCTGCATCAGCTTGTCTGTGTATTTGTTCTCTCCACAGCTCCAGGTGAAAGTAACTTAAAGGACTTACTGGTACACAGGGCAGCTGGGCTCCCAGGCAATGTGTGGGGCAGCTGCTCTGGGCCCCAGAAGGGGCTGGGCCTCAGGCAGGAGGGGCAGGGCTGGAACCAGACTCCCCCAGCCAGCCCTTCAACGCTGCCCGGCCCATGCCGCCCAGGGTTCCAGCGGCGATTTGAAGGGCCTGGGGTTCTGGCCACTGCTGGGAGCCCTGGGCCATTTTAAATCGCCAGGCCCCGGGCAGCTGTGACTTTTGTCCCCGCCGTCAATGGCCCTGCCGGCACGGTAGGTCTTTAATATCAGCTGTGTACCGGTGGCCACTTTCTTACCGGTACGCTGTACTGGCCTGTACCGACTTACTTTCACTTCTGTCCAGAGGTCATGTTGACAAAATGTAACCTCGCCACTGAAATGCAAGCATTCAGCCTCAAGTGCTCCCTTTGGTAAGAGGTAGTGGTTAGTTCACATACCACTAGAGCAGCCATGCACCCCCACCCACCATGCTGCTGTGTGGACTGGACTGCACTCTTTGGAATGATGTATGTCCTGTCCCATCGTGAGAAGAGTCACTGAAATGCAGACATCTAGAGGACACTGTCTGAGCAAATGAGGAAAAGGGGGCATTACCAGAGCTGGTCCAGGGTTGAGTGGGAGCAAAGGAGCCATGGGAGGAGCACTTGAAGGCACGGGACCAGAACAAGACCTCCAATAATGCTCCCACTACCTTGCCCATACCATGAGAAACTGGACTGCATTTTTGCAAATGATGCTACTATTGCACCCAAGAATGAGTTTTCCATAACACACTCCAGATAACATGGCAAGTATCCTTGACACCACATAAGGGATCCCACCAGGAGGAGATTTTTCTAGAAAGCAAGCACTGTATGATCGAGCAGTCTCACAGGTTACACAACAATCCCATGCAAACCACCAGACAAACTGCTGTGGAAGAGAGCTCTAAAAGCAACCAACCTGAACATGCTGCAGTTTAGTGCTCTGATATCATGTGAAATACAATGTATGGGGGATTTCTGAGTGCTGGTTGTCCATCACCATTAACTAATATATGCTAGATAACATATATATCGTACTAATATTATGTATTATCCACCCTATGTATGTGTGGTGGATGATACACACACACACACACACATATATAGGGTGGATAATATATACCTATGCATTAAGCACCAATAACATTAAGCACAAATATTGTAACAGTGATACAGCCTAACCTGGCTTATACCATAATCCTGTTCATTTATGCCAAGTATCCCATAACTCCTTGCATTTGCTGAAATAAGCATTTAGCATAAGCAGATAGATACCAAGATACATTTGCTTTTATGTCTTAGAACAAGCTAGGGAAGTCCCTTCATGGACCAGTACCTGGAATGCTAGTATCCAAAACAAAGATAAGGAAGGAACAGAACAAGTGAGGGAACTGGAACAGACTGATTGGTTGGATTTTAGTGATGTGTAAAGAGCTATGTAACTTGTAAAATCATCATATAAATAATACCAGCTGAAATGTGAATTTTGGAAGCACACCTGCTATGTACAGTGAATGCAACTGTGCTGCATGATACAGCTTCCCTGAGACTGGTATCATATACATTTTCCATACTATGTTATAATTGGCTTAGAGCAATAAACCTGATGGACATTCGTTTTTGGCCTCTTGAACACATTTCATAACAAATCAAAGGGTGGACAAGCAATTGACTATCCAGTTTATCAACAACCACTATGCTGGGCAGAGCTAGAAGACTCTCTCCACTTGCTTGACCTTTAATGCCTTTCCCCCACAATGTGCTCAAAATGGCATTCATGCCGGAGGTTTAAAGCTATAAAACTTTATTTCCCTGCAGTATCATAACCCACAACCACTGAACACATTTGCTACCTCCAAACCCTGCTTCCCACCTTGCTTCCTGTTTGTTCCCCCGCTGCCCCATCCCTTGCCAACCTCCTGCCCCTCACTCATGATGCTGGAAACAAGGAGTTTAAAATAAATAAAATGTACTGCATGGCAGTCCTGTTTATAGTAGGAACGAATGCAGAAAAAAAAAGGCAATAGAAAAAAATTGACTTACTGGTTTATAAATGCCCTCATCTTTTAGCTAACTTGAGATCTGAAGAGGTAAGTTGCCGCAAACAGGCTTTAGAGACATTTCAAAATGCATATATTTGTAGCCATTATTAAGCATTCCTGGCTATCTGAAACAATTATTGAACAATACTCTATTTTTGTATTTCAGTGCACTTTATGCTGAACTGTGGGTGTCATAAAAGAAAATGTAAGGTGAGGATAGTGCTCTATTTTGGCATGTACACTGCAAGGCACTGCTGCTCTCTCGGGACTACTCATTCAGCTACCATTTCCCTTCCATTTCTGCACCAGCTGCGGCAACACCATCCTGGTATATAGCGGTGCTTCCTATCTTCCCTTCTGTGACTCCTGCGAGCTTGCTTCAGGGTAACATCCTCCAATGTCAGGACAGCCTGAAGAGGTGCACATGCAATAGCTAACCTGTCCCCAACTGATACAGATTAACACGGTTACCACTCTGAAACCTGTCCCCGACTGTCCTCCATCCAAACAAGCCCCCCACACTTAAAGCCTAAAGGCCTATGCCCAACCATTCCACATACCTCATTCAGCTAAAACCACCACAGCCCCCCCCCACGCATGCACCCACCCCACAACCCCCCACCCATCTGAAGCTGCCAATACCACCCCCAAACCAGCATTTTCATAAGGTTCTTATACAAGAGGGATGTAATCTGCAAAATGCCTTAACCTCTCAAAGCAAACCCCACAGTGCAAAGAGAAGATGGAAATAGCATTGTTGCTGGAATGGGGGACAATAATTAACTTGTGCTTTTTCTGTTTTCCCTCAGAACTTGTAATGCCTCTGTCCATGAACACGGGAGGCTTGTCAGTCACTGAGCGGCTGACTAAACTCCAAAGAGAAAAAAAGATGATAACAACAAAGGAAATGTTCCAGGACTTAGTGACTGCAACCCAAGGGAAGTCCACAAAGGCAGAAGTGTAGAAGGATGGTTTTCTGGAGCACTCAGAAAGGCTCAAAATGGAGTATGTGACCCAGGAGGGGGACTTGAGGAAGACAATGCCAAGGCAAATAGCTGTGATGGAGCACTGTTTGTTACGAAGGTCAAGCACAGCATCCCATGCCAGCACTGTTCTGCAAACAATGGGAAACAAACCATACTGGGACCACCATTTCAATCAACCACATAGCCAAGTAGTCTTCTGCATCCTGAAATTCTGCAGCCACGGCTGGTCACCCCAGTGCTGCCTCACTATCCTGTCCCACCAGTCAGTGCTAGTTGATCAAGCCCAGAAGTGGCAATCCACCAAGTGAAGCTGCTCCAGATAAATGCCCTGCAAAACTAACTGCTCCATTTCTTCCTCCTGCTCCTCCTCCACCTGTTGCCGTATTGCTGCGGCATCTAAAGCTGCTGAGTCAAATCCATCTGCCTGTGCAACTGCATTATCCAGGTTGTATTAATGATTGTCAGGATTGCAGATCTCAGCAGTGTGCCCTCCGTGCTGCCTGACAGCAGCCTGAAAATGGCGCTTTCAAAATGATGGGGTTCCAAGAGAGAAATCGTGGGTGTTTTCTAATTTGATCCCCAATCCCAGAATTCCTGTAAGTTCCTACAGGTTTTTGCTGTGTTTCCCAGTAGATGTTATAGAAACATATTTATCAATAAAAATCAATGGATAGAAAACTGGATAAGGATTCTGTTAGAAGGAACAATGGATTCCAGCTAAGCAATATAAATATTGGGCCCTTTACTGTCACATTTACTCATGTGACTGGTCCACTGAAATCAATGGTGTGAGTAAAAACTACGTGCGTGAACAAGAGTTGCAGGATAGGATTCCTGGCTTGCTGGAAGTCATGTGGCAATACATTGTATCTGTACATTCTTGTGGACTAACAGCTGAGGGGATTTCACAACATAGCTGGATTGAAAATGTCAGAGCTCTTTTACTCCATAAGAAGATATGAAACAGAAAGACTTGGCTGTTTCTCTTCCCTTTTAAGTTAAGACTAAGCTATTGCTCTAGACACAGAGGAATGTCTTCCTACGCTCATTCTATTTTTTTTCCTGCTTACATTTTAGAAGTTTATCGGCAAAAGAACAAAACGTTCAACAGAAAAAATTGTTCATAGAAAAACCCAGTATTTTTCTGTGTCAGTGACCATGAACCATTATGAGTGGGCTCTGGGCCTGATCAAAGCCTACATAAGCCTCCCATTGACTTCATTGGGCTTTGTATCAAGCCCCGATCCACTGACTACAGTGACTCTAATTCAGAAATGCTTAGATTATAACAATGAGGACCAAACAACTACATTCATACACAAGAGTACGTTATGAATTATCCATAGATTCATATTACCATAGTGGTCTGCTTTTCCCCCTATAGATATTTACACTTTACAAATGACTAGGCTTTTGGCACTTGGTGCAGGATAAGTAGCATTACTCAACTAATTTTTCCGGCACTCCATTTGCAAAATATGCTTTAAATTATGTCCCAGTAATGGAACTATTTCCCTATATCTGTATTCCACTTACTGAAACACACTGAGGTGTAACTCTAGCTTCGTATCACTATCACTTGACTAGCTCAAGTATTTGGATGTCTTTCTGGATTTATTAATACACCAAGTTTAAAGTAATAACTATTTCTGTAGATAAAATCATGAAGGTATTGCTTTTCTAAGTAACCGGGTCCACACATGTTGAAGTGGAAACATTTCTTAGAATTTCTGACACTAGGTTCACATCTGAAATCTCAACAACTTTTCTCTCAGTTTAAAGAAGCACCCCAGTGAATACTAAGATAGAGCAGTATCAGTTGAAATACATGGCAAACCAGGAACACTGCTACTTTAAAAAAAAGTCTTTTTCTTTGCTTTAAGAATATATGGAATATAAAAAACCATCAGTAGTTTATGAATCCCTCCAGAATATAATCTAAATGTCAGAAAGTTATTGCCAGAGGCAGTGACTGTAGCAAGCTCCCTGTCATGGAGCTATATTAAAGTCCATTGTTCAAGAAACAGGTCTTCCAGAGATATGGGACACCTTTAAAGTCAAGGCAGCTGCACAATAATTGTCAGCGTCTTTATATGTAAATCACAGTGAAAGAAAAGCCAAATGAAGATAGCTCACAAAAGAGCAAAAAAAGAATAATTCAGGAAATGGAACCATTATATAGGGGTATTTTTTTTTAATTAAAGTGAATTTAATGCTGGTGAGAATTGCTGGGTTGACATCACTGGAAAAGAAAGTGTTTATTGTACAGGACAGGCCTGGCATAGGCAACAACATCACAAGATATGGCACACTGCCCTACCACTGTGCCTCAGTCCTGATTGGAATGAGAATGTGGATCACTTTTCAAACCCATTCAGTCCTTATGTCTCTTCTGAGATTGCCAACAGAAGTGCCAATTAGTGTCATGGATGTCCATCAAATATTAAATTGATGTTTTCTATTATGTCCTTCCCAAAACTCTCAATACTCTTGTAATGCCGTTTTACTTACAGAAAAAATTAATTTTAATCAACTTTTGGTAAGGTAGTAAGCCACATGGAAACAAATTTAAGGCATGATTTTCCACTCCCTGGTACCTCGTGTAGTCATTTACACATCGGCAAAGTGAACACAACAATGTAAAAGTCCATCATTCTGATTGGGTGGCATTTTACACCTCTGCAAAGATGTGATTTGGCACTATTTCAGGGACATTTATCTGTGTGGGTTGATACTGAGGGTGGGGTTGGTTGTATGGGGATGGAGGAGACTTTTGTGTTTTTATAGGGTGTTCAGTTCCACTGGCTGTTTCATTTGGGGTTTTATAATTGGTGTCTGGGGGCCTAGAGTTCTCAGATAGGCATCCCTTTTTATTATTATAGAAAGCCAAATAAATAAATACAAATAAATATGTAAATAAGGTGCAAGGGAGTGGAGAATCAGGCCAAATGAGTTCTATTGTTGCAGAGCTGGTATAGGTTTAGTCAGAACCCACCCCTTCATTTGAGATATTTTGTTTAAGAATGATTGGTGAAGTATGCCATGTATTTTCTATGATCCTATGTTCCTCAACATGATGTTACTTAGAAGGATGCCGATATCATTTGAATGTTTAATCATTAGAGACTAAGATGGAAGGTGTAATGTAGAGATGAGTCCCACACAACACCCAGGATATAAACTCCACCAAAGGTTTTGGAGTTCAGACCCAGATTCCCCTCTTCAGCATGCAGGGGGAAATTGCAACTTCTGCAGCCCCCCTACTTTTTATCTTCTCTCCATTATTATTTGTCCTGATAGGGTTGCTCCTCCCTTCTTGCTAATCTTTTAGATCTTGTTAAATGTTTTAGTGTTCCTGTATTTATTTTAATTATTTTCTCTGATGACTGTTCCCAAAATGTCTATAGTTCATATTCTAAGGGCTGCAAAGTTTCCCACAGAAGGGAACTTTGCTTCAGCCTGACCAATCCTCAGGATAGTCAGGCTGTTTTGATGGCTGCACATCTGCTTCATGGTCAAATTTCTTAGATGGGTTAGGGAGCTAACCATATTCCCTCCACTATGACCTTTCTAGGCTCTCTGTGAATCCTGATTCCCCTTCCCCTCTACCTCCAGTGAGACCTGAAGGCTAATAATGTTGGGGCGGGGGTGTCAAAATAATAACACACAGCTGCCATCACAGGGGAAGATACAGAGGGGTCGGCAGCTGCAGGGGTTCATTGTACTCCTCAAAAGACACTTGTGGAGGTGTCATGGTGGATTCAGTTGCACCCTTCCAGAGCAGGTCTCTATCTCTCAGCCTGGTAGTCAGCTAGGGAGATCCCTCCTGAAGGAACGTTAAGACAGGCACTCTTCCCACCGCTACTTCTGACAGTGGAGGGAGTGGTGTTATCGACTCTGTTTCTAGGGGTAGGGCACAGAGCTATTGGGAATGAAATCGCTCAGTGGCTGCAGTATGCTCAGTGTCCATACTCAGGCTCTGCTTACTTCTCTGCACGTGGACAACTCAGCTGGGTCAGAGATCTGTGGGTAGGAAACTGAGGCACTGAGAGACTAATGACCAGTTTTTAAAGGTATTTAGGCACCTCAGTCTCATTGATTTCATTGGGAACCAGGCACCTAAATACCTCTAAAAATCTGACCCTAAGTGACTTACCCAAGGCCACACAGACTGTTTGTGGCAGAGCAGGGAATTGAATCCAACTCTCCTAAGTCCCAGGCTAATGCCCTAACCTCTGGGCAATCCTTCATCACTTGCTAGGGCCAAAATTTTCAAAACTAATTGGTGAGTTTTGGTGCCAAACTTGAGACACTTTAAAGTGCCTCCTTTACAGAAGGTAGATGCGCTGCTCTTTCTGAAAATCACCTTTCCCCTCTTTAAGGCATCTCAAGCTGGGGACTCAAAAACTGAAGCACTCAGAATTACCAGTCACTTTTGAAAATCTTGGTCTATCTGAAGCTCCTTTTAAAAATGGGCCCGAAGGTCTTCTGAAAATCTGTCCCCACTTGTGAGTGCTGAGTGTGAAAATCTGTCCCTCTGTGCAAGGCACCCTGCACAGGTGCTGAGCTTAAGCTTTGCCTGTCCACACCTCTTCCAGCAGTGCTCAGCCACCTGCAGCACTGAACCTTTCGGGGGTCTTCCCCCTCTTCAGTTTACTTTATACAAGAAGCTCATAAACACCTTCCCATGCACCTAAGTAACTCAAGTCCATGTCAAAAATAATTAATTTAATGTGTCAAAAGGACAATAAAAGCCACTGCACCCCAACTATAGCCACCCAAACAGAAACCCCTTTCTGTTCCAAAAGACTGAGTGCCATATGGATCTTGCAGCAGAGGTGACACATCGGGGGAGGGCATGTAGGGTCATGTACCCCACCCCACCCCCGATTTCTCAGGCCGCCTCTCACTGGGATGCCCACCAGCAAGGGGCTTCAGCAGTACTCACCGTGTGTCCATCCAGCGTGGGAAGGGAGGAAGCAGCAGGATGGCCGGCTGTGGGCTAACCACCCCCCACACACACTACACTGAGCTGCTTCTCCTTCCCTGCGACTGGAGTCCTAGCGCTTCCTGGGGCCCGTTTGGCAGACGGTCCGCTGAGGTGAGTCCGAGGAGCATCTCTGAGATTGGGTACAGGAGCTGCGACGTGGTGCTCAGCACCAGGCAGCTCAGGTGGAGCCCCATCCAGCCCAAAAGCCCTGGGGATGAGTGAGAGGAGCAGACTGGGGGCTGGGAGTGGGAAAGAGGGGGTGGACTCTGCTGTTGCCACTGCTGGGGGTGCATTGAAGCAGTAGCAGCAGCCTCCAACGTGCCTATCAAGGAGAAGGCAGTTTGGGGAGTGTCATGTTCCCCCCCCACCCAACAAAAAGTGACTGATAATTCCCCAACCTCCTTGTTAACAGAGACGACCCAGCACCACCGCCCCCCACCCTGATGGGGCATGGAGGACTGTGCATCCCAATTGTGTTGCCCCTTTTGTTTGTCTTGTTTTGAACACTTGCTTAATGGATTGAGGATAGTTCAGGCAGGGAGGGATGCCTGCAAGCTCTGCAAGGGGCTAGCCAGCCACAGGACAGGGAGCAGGAGGAGGTAGTTGCTCATGTATGTTGTCTGCATACATATCGAGTTTTTTCGGGGGCCAGGAGGGGGGAGGCAGAGGCAATGCGTGTGGCGGTCACATGCCCCCACAGAACCTTTCAATTGCGTGCCCCACCCCCAATCCGCAGTTATCTGTCACCTCTGCCTTGCAGTGTGCTCAGGAAGTCAACAAGTCAGGCTGTGTCAGATCAAGGTGGAATCAAATTCCATTCCCTTTCTCCTCTGACTAGGGGCCCTGAAGTTCTCTCTTAAATACCTAGGCTCTGTGAGGAGGAGGATGGTTTGCTCAATATCAGAGCCAGCAACAGAACACAGATCTCCTGAGACCGAATCCACTCTCCTAACCACTGGGCCACATTGCCAAAGAGTATCACACTGAATGAATTAGAAGCTAATGCAGTCTTTGGAGCACATGCATAATATTCCAGACACAATATATTGCTAAGTAAGTTGACAGCCACAGTCTGTGCTAGCTGAAGTACTCAGGGGGTCTTCAGTTGTAGCCTCCCTGAGAGATCACTGCAATAATTGAATCAGGAGGTGACAGAGGCATCTAAAACAATAGTGACATCAGGCAGAAAGGTCAAAATTTCCTTGACACAAGCCCAGATGTGTGTGTGTGTGGGGGGGGAACACACTTTTGGCCACTGTGACTTTCTGGATAGCCAAAAGGCAGCTAAGATCCACATTAGCCACCTGGGGCATGATGCTCATTTACTCTGTGGCCCCTTTACGTCAACCTGGCAGAGTAAAGGCATCTTAGAGTGGGTGCACATGTAATTCAGGAGCATCAGCCTGCTAGAATCTGAATGCTAAGAATAGGCAAGAACATCCCTCAGAAGAAGCAATGCAACAGAAAGGACAAAGCATTGTACAAGCAATAAAAAGAAAAAAAGCAAGGTAGGGTTGAAAAATAAAACAAATAAAAATCCCTAATGATGGACACAATAAAAATGAATCAGTTACTCTGAGGGTTTTTTTTCCATTTACTATCCATTAGGTTTTCTTACATTCCAAATAGGAGACTTCTATGTGAGACACAAGACAAATTACTAACATTCCCTAAGTGCTCCAGAGAGCTGCTTTCCTCAGATTCATTTTTGTACAGGGACATCTCAAACTTTAAAGTTCTCATTCAGGTTTTAGCTCTGTGATACTTTTTCTGTCACAATGAAATCGTACCAGCATCATTAATGAAGAGAAAACATAGACAAAGCATATGAAAAAGCCATAAACACAGACAGCCTTATTCTTCCCTCACTTACATGAGTTGTAAATCATTTCCTTCTTGAAGTCAGTGTTTGGTGCTATAAAACTAGTTTTAATGACTGGAGACAGAGACAGCAAAAATGTGGAAACAACCAATTCTCAATATCACAAAGTTAGGCTCCCATCTTACAAACACATTTTTGCATGTTCTGATCTTTGCTACCATGAGTTGCTCCATTGATTTCAAAAGTTAAGCACATGCATAAGTGTTTGCAGGATTGCAGCCTTAATATGTAGTTGATCTTGAAAGAACACGAATGTTTTAATTTTTTGCTGTGGCATGGCAAGAAGATGCCAAGTGCTGTCTTTTTACTGCCCAGTTCATGAAAGTCAGAAGGCAACTAATGACTGCACATACCTGTGGGGAAATATTCGCTCATTTTCTTCTTGAAAATTTTGTAGTCGACCTCCAAAAAGACGCAGAAGATGACACGATCCAGCTGTAAGAAACAAAATTATTCATAGTGAAACTAGAGTGATAATAAATGTTAAGAATAATATTTAATAACAGCACAGAAATGTTTGAACTGACATTTTGTATGCCAGCTAAGTGGAAAAACATTGTTTTGTGTTTGTTGTATGAGCTGTATTGTAATATACAAAACACCATTTTTCACTGCAGTTCACTACTGTGTTCTTTGCTAAATGCCTACTGTTTATGCAAACCACCTCTGAGCATGATATAAATGTGCTCTGGCATTCCAGCTGAGTACCTAGATGCAGTGTTTGATGGAAGAGTCACACAAGGGGTGTCTAGCATAAGTACAATAGAACAAATGGGTAAACAAAGAGCTCTTTATTCAATCTTTGCCCGACAAACATATTTGCAAAACTGTTTAGCATTTTAGAATGGCTTGAAAAGCTTTCGTGTCTTTTTAATTAACATGAAACTATTTACTCTCTATATAATATAGCCAGAAATGCAACAAAAACAAAAGCTGTTTACAGAACAAACAGCACACAGGGTAAATAAAACATTTACTACGCCATACAGTCAGTGAGGCCAAGTGTATAAATGGCACCATAACACATAATGTGTGCAGCATCCGCCACCTTTTAAAAGTAAATTGCCTTGGAGATCATTACATGTGAAAAGGTTTCTCTTAAAAAGAAAGAGAGAGCCAGAGAGAGAGCAACAACTGAAGACTGAAAAATTGCAGGAAGCTCAATTCAACCCTTGCTTATGTTTGTACCAGTCAGCGTAACCCAGGGCACCGGGCCCCAGCAGCAGAAAGATCACCGACAACGGGGATGCAACACCATGTACCCAACACATGTCCAGCCTGCACTTAGCCAGCGTTTCCGGAAAAGCAAGTGTTGCTAGCCAGAAAGATCAGAGAAATGAGGATTCAGCCTCTATGCTGACAAGTCCCTATGGAGACCTCACCACTGTTTAAAGCTGCCCTCCCCCTAGTGGAACCTCCGACAGGGGCACATGCTGCCTTCCCCGATGGTGAATGAGTCTGGGGCGCTAGAGCCATTGTGCACCACAGGAAGAACAAAGAACTGTCAACATGGAGAGAAAAAAAATAAAAAAAACAACCCTCCTCCTAATCCTTACTAGAAAAACTTGGCCTTTCAGAAAAGCAGCTTCTTGGAAGAATTTAAGGGCCAGATCCTGTCCTCAAATGCTTATACACAACTCTCCTATCTCAGTGCAGAGAAATCCATCCTTTCATTCCTCCACGTAGCGCAACATCTATTTACTCTGGAGTGAAAGTGCCAAAAAAATGATGGATGAATGTTATGCTGGGCAGTGGTAATGGCTACCAGTGAATGAATCTTTGAATCAAAGAGAATCACAGCCCTTGATCAAGTCAATGTGCAAACCAGTCGTAGGCTCAACGGAAGGAGCAATGAAGCCCCTTTAAGTAGTGAGACAGCTGGAAACGGGTGGCTAGCAACCAAGGCACTTGGCTGCATGGAGAGGCCTGATCAGAGCTAACCTAGATCAGCATGGATTTCCCTGGTGGAAAGCACAGGGCTAGGACACTGGTTTTGTAGGCTGCAAGTGTTAGAGGCAAAATCCAGCAGGGATCCTGGAGAAACCTGTGAGCAAGACTCTGACAGGAAGCAGAGAGTCAGAGCTTCTTGAGCACAGAGTTTGCTGGGAGGCACAAGGTGGTATTTCTGAGCAAGGAAACTGCCTGCTATTGTTTGTTTCTATTGTATTCAGAGAAACAGGACTTGGTGCACATGCTTTGTAAATAAACAAGATTACACCAGAGAAATACTTGATTTGTATCATCAGTTTCTCCTAATGGAAACAATCTTGAAGGGACTGAATATTAGCTAACTGCTCAGGTCAAAGGGGCAATGATACAATGTTTTAGAATGGAAGGCCCCAATCCAGCAAACATTTACATAGCTACTTTGCTTTATTCATGGGAGTAGTTCCACTGAAGTTAACAGGGCCACTCACAAGAGCAAAGTGAAGTGTGTGTGTTTGCAGGATCGGCGCTTTACGCTTCATTTCCCTAATTTATATTTATTGTAAACGTTGATTTCCCCAGTGATCGTCAGGCTATCCTACATCATCATATTCTATCTTCACCTCCTGGGCTTATTTGACCGGATACTTGGATACTAAGTGATGGGTATCACCTAAGGGTGGTGACAGACAGCCTAACAAGGCCCTGCTCTACAGACACTTATACATCAGAGAATTAATTTTAGTCATGCACGCAGAAGTCCATGGTGGTCTCTGCAGTCTCAGTGTGTCTAGTCTGTTATAGAGTCCACATTTTATTTTAATTTGGCTTTATTATATGCTCGCTCTCTTTTTTTTTTCCTGTACACAGTTGACACCCTTAAAATATTCCCTGAGCTTGAAGGATCCTAGTGTTTCTAATGCAATGCTCTAAAAACAAGGAATCGCTCTGGAAATGGCAGTATTTTTCAAACTGGTGGAATTTTTCCAGTGTCCTCACTGTACATACTCTATTTATAAACCCGTTCAATTTCTTCTCAGTGTGTGAAAAAGTGTCCTGTTTTTAAGTATGCATAAAAATGCTGTGATGACAGCTCAAATCCTGTGTTTATCTGATTGAATGGCATGTGTTGGCAGATAGTAAATCTGAAATTAAACCAAATTCTAGCATCCTGCCAGTCACTGAATATTTTATCTGACATACCCAGCTAAAATAATTTGAAATTAGCTGTGGAAAGTAACCCTTGTCCTCACCCCTTCCATTCCAACCACATCAAGTAAAGGTTTAATCCAGCATAAAAACACTTGCCTGCTGACTCACAAAAGTGCAGCAGGACTTTTGGAACCTGCATTTGAGCTGGCTACTCCATATTCTAGAGGGAAAATCTCCTGTCTTGTGGTTGTGGAATGCCAGCTTGATTAGGTATTTCATGCTGCCCCTTCACTGAGGGAAGAAAAATAATATTGAGGCACTCTACTTGGTATGCTCAGTGAATCTCCAATGTCTTCTTGCAGGTGCTAGCTCTTCCACAGCTGAATGAATACCACTCAATTGAGGAAAGGGTTTAAAGGGGCTACAACTTGAGGGTATTCAGGCTCACCCTTGATTGACAGCTCTGTTCTGAAGGCTAGTCTTGGATGCACCCTTCCCCTCTCAGAGCTTGATTAAATTCTGCTCCCTGCACAGCTGTGAATAGGTGGATCAAAGAACCCAAAAACTAAGAGCTCTGCATCACAGGAGGCAGGGAGTTAAATTGCATGAGTCCTTTGCTTAGCAGGGAGCTTTACAGCTCCAGGCTGTGGAACATATTGATTTTTTTCCCTTGGGAACCTATCTATTTGACAGGCACCATTTAAGGGTAAGAGGCATACCTTTCTTCTAATTTGGTTAGCTGCACCTGATGCATGATCTGCAGCCTTCTAGGCCCTGTGTTACTTAGAAGACTGAAGCTGTTTTACACTGGACTGAATCCTGAGTCAGACATTAGGACCAGGTACTTTATTAGAAGGACACAGTGAAATTCAAAATCACATTGAAAATGTTTAGTGAGTTTCACCATTTGGTTGATGGTCACTGTCTTGTGAGCTTGCAATGATAACGTCTTTCTGAGGTACTGCTCTGAGGGGAGATCGCCTGCATGCTCTTCCCTGGCCCTTGTAAGAAAGTGTTTCACGGTAACACAGCTGCTGATGCCCAGCTTGGTGCGGGCAAGGGATCTGTGTTTCCCTGGACTCCCACACAAGGCCAGGAAGAAACAGGAGCCTGGGGCAGCCAGAACCCCCTTCTTCCCTCTCCAGGACGTGCCATGGTCAGGTAGCAATAGGACCTGGGGTGGGCAGAAGCGTTCTTTACTTCCCAGGCCTTTTCTACAGGTCTAAGGAAGGCATTTATTTAGGGTTGCCAGCTTTGTAATATTTAAAAACTGGACACTCCAGCCAGAGTGCTAGAACCTCCCCTTCCCCACCTTCTCCTCCTGAAGACCTGCCTCTTCCCCCCAGGCCTCACTCCTGCCCTGCTTCTTCCCCCAAGACCCCATTCCTTCCCTGCCCCTTCCCCCTGAAGCCTCACACCCATTTGTTCCTCTTTTCTCCTCCCTCCGTCACCCACTGCTTTTCCCCTCTCCCTGCATGGGTCAGGAGGGACTCGCCTGGGCTGGGAGGTGCAGCCGCCTGATGCAGGTAGGAGGTGGCCCTGGCTGAGTAGGGGCTCGCATGGGTGATGACTCTGCGCCTCCCTGCCAGACTTTACTGGACTTTGAGTGTCCCGGTCAGTAGATCTGACTGGACACTGTGAGGTCCCCTTTTCGACTGGACTCTCCAGTAAAAAATGGAGCACCTGGCCACCTTACATTTATTTCACTCAGGTCTATTCATTAATCATGGCCTCTAGCCACAGCATTATTTGTATCTGTCACTGGTGGTATGGTGTCAGTCATTATCAGCATTAGTCTGATATTTTCTTTGGGGTATTGCAGAATTGTACATATATATCCAAACCCCTTTTCATGCAGAGTTTTAAAGAGAGAGCTCTGTGCATTTTAGTGTATATATTTAGTATTATTTATATTCTGGTAGTGTCTTGAGGCACTAATGAAATCAGGTCCTATTGTACACTGTACATACACATAAAAAATA
This sequence comes from Lepidochelys kempii, assembly GCF_965140285.1. Classification (NCBI taxonomy): domain Eukaryota; kingdom Metazoa; phylum Chordata; order Testudines; family Cheloniidae; genus Lepidochelys; species Lepidochelys kempii. Next base: position 198,292,080 of record NC_136382.1, read on the forward strand.
ATCCCTGCCCCAAAGAATTGACAGTCTGAATATACAAGAGACACAAAGGCGGAGAGAAAAGAAGTATTATTATCCCCATTTTACAGATGTGGAACTGAGATACAGAGACACAAAATAACTACCCATGGTCACAAAGGAAGAGCTGAAAACTGAACAGAGATCTCCTGATTCCCAGTCTAGTGCTTTACCCAAAAGAGTCACTGTGTTCTAGTGACATTAGAACATTATAGCCTGGCCACTTAGAATCATAGAAGTGTAGGACTGGAAGGGACCTTGGTAAGTCATCTAGTCCAGTCCCCTGCACTGAGGCAGGACTACGTATTGCCTAGACCATCCCTGACAAGTGCTTATCTAACCTGTTCTTAAAAACCTCCGATGAATGAGATTCCACAGCCTCCCTAGGTTGTTTGTTCCACTCTTAACTACCCTCACAGTTAGAAATACAGCAGCCTGACTGCTGAGCAACACATTTCACTGGCTCATCACTGAACACAGAGTTGAGGTTATGGGTACTATCGCCATTTTCAAAGCCCTGCCTGGCATTGGTCCTGGCTCCCTGAGAGATTGGCACTTACTTTATTTATCTATCTTAGGTACAAATGTGTGTGGTGGGGGTCCACCGGCACCCAACAATGGCCCATTCTGCACCTGCTCTGCCTCTTCCCCCGAGGCCCTGCCCCCTGCTCACTCCTCTCTGCCCCCTCCCCCTGACACTTGCCCTTAAGGCAAGTAAAAAGTGATGGGGCCAAGCCCCCTCCCCCACTTCTGGCACCCATGTTGTGTACCACTTAAGTCCTTAAAATAGGAGTTAAGTGGTGCATAGGCATCATGCTCTCCCTCAATATAGGGGTGAATTTGACTATTGATGAATAGCGTGCAACTTTCCATAATGAAACTCACCTGCTTTCAGGTTTCATTACAAACCTAAAATCCAAGCCCAGGTTTATGAAGGTTCACAAACCTTTTGAGCAAAAGTGTATTGAGTTTCAGGCAAACCAGGGACAGGTAAGTTTTAGGCAAACACAGGCCAATGCCTGGGCCACCCTTCAACGCTCTTGCTTTCTACACAAATATTTATGCTTTCAAAGCAAAAAGTATTGGTTTTGAGGTTCACGACTTTGAGTTTGGGGGTTCTTTGACCCTGAACCTCAAAGCAAAACTGTGGGTGAGAACCCATATTCCAAACCCTCCTGCCAGGGTGGAACTGCAGAGTTTGCATTGCTCTCATAATGGTATACATTTAGCCCTGTCACTTCACCCAAGGAACAAATAGCTGTAGAAGACTAGCTGTGAGGAAGTAACTTTTTATTTAAGACAAAAACACCCACAAAGCAATATTATTAGTGGTCTGATATTCTAGTTTATGATTTTTATTCTGCCTGGAGTGAAAAGTAATTAAGAGACCAAAGCCAAAACAATCACCTGACATTTATTATGAGTTTAAAAGATTAATATAAACAACAGCATTTAGATGTATTGTCTAAGCTTCACAATAATCTGTACCCTTAACAGGATATGCAATGGTGATGCACCAAGCCATGAAATCAAGATAAATGCAAAACATTGTCAAAACAGCCCTCACTGGCTGATCAGTAATCCTGAGGGCAGGAGTCCTTTTACCCAAATCACATGAAGAACAAATTAACTCTCTTGTGGGTATCACATATACCATCAATAATTATTCTGGCATAAATTTATGGCACATTTTAAAGCAAATGAATAACACTCGCACTTTCCACTTGGGGTGATTTTCACCATAGATCTCAAACACGGGTACGCAATACAATCTGATTAAATGTATGGTATAACTGTGGCACAGAGCATTACAAAACATGCTCACAATCACAAAGAATGCTGACAGCAGAATAGCACTAAGACCCAGATCTCCTCAATCCCAATCCGATATTTTATCCCTTGAACCAAGCTGCTTCTGAAATAGGCCTTGAGATTCATGTACGAGGGGAACTGAAACATAAAAGACTAAATTTAGACCTGATATAAAGAGATCCAGTTTCACTTAATACCATCAATTTTTAATCTGGCACATTATTTCAATGCATACTTTCATTGAGCAAATCCATTACAAATCCCTTCTCTAAATCAGAGTGTTCGTCTTTACATCAGAAAGCATGTTCCCCTCTAGAGAGCACATTGCAAGTTTTCAGTATTTTCTCCTTCCCATTTACTCTGTATTCAAGTGTGTTTACAGTATTCTCTTCCGGTGCCTGACTGTGCTGAGGTGTTGTTCACTTTATTTTTGTTAATGAATCATTTGTCATTCAACTGCAGCAGCTTTCCAAACGTTCGAAAGAAGCAATCTGGATTTCAAATAGAAATAGCTAAAAATCAAAATAATGGTAATTCCTGAGCAAATTTGCAAGTTGGCTTCAATAAAAGCTTGCTTGTCCTAGCTATCTGTTATTGCATCTGATCACAAGACTGAAACAAACAAGAATTAAAAAACCCAACTCCTCCTATTGTTTACCCTATGATCACTTTCAGTTTTTAAATATAACATACAAGGCAGGAACTACTTGCTGCAGTGGCCCTGTTGCAGTGCGGATGCTGCAAAAGACAGATGATAGCATGTACTGCTAACAAAGACAGATTATAAAGTGGTTGTTAAAAGCACCGCATGTCTGCTCTTTTGGTCAACGGTTAAAAGTTGCTCCGTAACTGAAAGAAGAAACAAACCTATAAAAGCTACCCAGTGTTTAAGGAAACATCTGGGTTTATTTATTCTGATAGCAACTGAAACTCATCAGTAAAGTGGCAAGATAGTACTTTAAAAATGCATTTGTTTTTACCAAGATATCCATCAGTCTACAGAATACAGTTTTATGCCACACAAATATGATGACATAAGCGCCATTAATCGTTTTCAGCTTAATACCCACTGCCCCTTGAAGATACATGTTTGGAATATCAGAAGATGACCTCCATTTTTCACAGTTACCAGTCATAGGGCGCTGACACAGCCAAGATAATCCTGTATTCAGCCATACTAGGGGAATGAATGGATTCTGATGAATGTAATTTGCTATCTCAATGACAAATGGCAAATGTGAAGAGAGGGTATGCATGCAAATATAACTGTGATAAATAAGGGCTTGTGAAGGATAGTACTCAGGAAGTATCTGGCAGACAGTTTTACAACAGCTATGCATTTCTCAGGAGATAAATCATCATCTTAAATTAAGTTATCATTATACCTTCATTGTGAATCTCCATTAGAGTAAGACTGCATCATGGCACAAAAATCAAGCAAAATTTTGTAATCAATGAGCTAACTTTTACCTGTATTCTCTTGCTTTAGGACATAAATTATTCAACGCCACAAAGATTAAACACAATGTAGTATAATTGGGCCTACGTTTTCAAAAGTGACTGGTGCTTTTGAGTTCCTCAGAGTTTTTGGATCTCAATTTGACACAACTTAAAGGGATCTGATATTCAGAACACACAGAGCACCCATACTCTGATAATTAGGCACCATGTTGGACACCTAATAGTTGAAGCATCCAAAACCACTTGCTACTTTTGAAACTTTTGGTGGTTTTAGTATTTTACAAGCTGTTGTAATAAGAAAAGGAGTACTTGTGGCACCTTAGAGACTAACAAATTTAGTCTCTAAGGTGCCACAAGTACTCCTTTTCTTTTTGCGGATACAGACTAACACGACTGCTACTCTGAAAGCTGTTGTAATGTTGAGTAATGCTTTGCAATGCTGAATGTGATAGTTTCTTCTCTCCGTGTATTATCAAAAGGCCAACATGAGATACAGCATCACTTGTCAAGAACCAGAGCTCTGTATTTATTACCTAGGATCAAAATCAAAGAATGCTTGTGGGCATATAGATCAGATTGAGAGCCTTTTATCAATTCTCCAGGATGTTCCTTGTGTTACATCTCTAAAAAATCCCTCTTTCATTACATTTCCGTCTTGATGTGAAATTCTATTTTTTATTGAAAAATGGTTCACATTCTATTCAAATTGTAATTGTAGACACAGACAGCCCCAAGGAATACAGATAAGAAAATAACAAGACTTGCTGTACATAAGATTTGCAGAAAAAGAAGATGCAACAGAATCTGGAAGGAGCATGTATCCTGTTAAGTTGAATCACCTTGTTTATAAGTCATTGCAGACAAGAGGTGAAATAGAAATGGGAGATTCCCTGTCTTCAGTGGGTCCAGGATTTCAGCCAGGGTTTTTTGTTTGCTTTGGTTTTGTTTTTTTTGAAGGGTATAACAATTTCTCACTTTCACTTTCTTGTTACTCAAAGAGATAATTGAAAACCCCCATATAAACCAAAGCACTGATAAATTTCAGTGCATGTCTATCAACTCCCTTCAAATTCAATGAGAATTTTTACATGTTTTCATTGATCTGACTGTATAAAATTACAACTGTGTGTGTAAACTTAACAATATATGGAGATCATCCTCCTTTCAGAAATCCAACACAATTGTGGCACTCAAAATAGTGAAACTGAAGATATTTTGGAGGGGGAGGGGAACTTACATGAATATACATTACTATTTAAAAATGAAACATTTATATTTACACACTTGGGTCCCCATCCTGCAAAGTTGGTTCATAACTTTAATTATGTGAGTAGTGGATGAGACTACTTACATGTGCAAAGTTATAAAACATACCTAAATCTATGCAGGATCTGGCCTTAGTAATGTTTTCAATATATGTAATTAGGTTTTTAAAATCCATTTCAGGCCAAATAAAACGGACACTATCCTTTTCTAAGGATCTCTCATTGAGTTATTGCCTCTATTTTTCATAGCTTATTTAATCATTCTAATCTTCATCCTGCATTTAACTAGCATTCAGATTGGGCCTGATCCAAAGCTCACTGACGTCAATGGAAAGACTCCCACTGACTTCACTGGGTTTTGGATCAATGGTATTATGCCCTAACTATCCTAGCAAGAAGACAATGATACATCAGAAATAGCATTTTTGACTCCAAGTATATCTGGGTAGCCAAAAATTCAGTAAGTGGCAACAAATTACACACTCAGTGATGGAGTGATAATTTACTAGGATACCTAAGTTATCTCACCATCGCTCCATGGCCCTCTTTGCCCTCTTTCTCTTTCACTTGATTAAGATCATCTCTAGAGGTAATGCTGATATGAGAAATGAATAATTACTCTTTGTCATGATGATTAAAAAGTACATGCCTACTACTAATGTTATAAATACATTAAATACATAATAGCTTTATAACTGTAATGCATTTATCACCCAAATAATTTGTTGTTCATTGTTAGGTAGAAATCCATCTTTCTGAAAAGCTCTGTACAAGAACGGGCACCACAGAGCACAACTCACCAGCAGCCACAAAGCCAGTGCCCGCATTAGAACCCACACTGAACCCTACGCATGTAAATATTACCTTGTCTCCCTCCTTGAAAGAAAATGTGTCACCAATTTAGCTGTCACTTGCAGAATTCACTTACAGATCAAATTAAACACAGTAATATGAGCCTTTAAAGACCATTTCTAAAGGACAAAAGCTGATTTGCTCAAAATACTAGTCCCTATCCATCTCTCTCATCCTAATGTAGGAGCTAATCTTTGTGATCAGAAAAAGCAGAGCCAGGGAGAGTAGGTGGTTAAGAATGATTTTCAGCACTACTGGAAGTGACTCCACTACTCCTGGGATACACAAAACAGTATTTCTGTCTCAGTGAAGAAAGTCAGTACAGGATCGTTTAACTTAACAAGTGCCATGTAAACTAGGCACTATTATTAAAACTTTATCTTCCTCTGTCCTACCAGACAGTTCTCCCTTCTTTTTGTACAAGATGTTTTACATGGAAGTAACTGCATCCAGTATTTGATTAAGACCTTGTTGTGGTTAGGACAAAATAATAAACTTTCACTGTGTTGAAGAAAAACTTTCACGGTATTATGAAGAATTGTAGAATGACGAGTTACCAGCAATCCCCAACTTGTAGTGCCAGCCGTCCCATCTCTCTGCACCACCAACTAGCAGAAGGACCACCAATCCTATCTCTCTCCACCATTTCTAACAAGCAAGACTAGTAATCCCCAGCACATCCAGTAACAAGACTGATTAGGATTTTGGCATATGATTGTGGATTATAACTTGGCCAAACTGTCCCCATGTTAAAGATGATTAAGCAAGCTTGATATAATTGACAGACATCTTCAACAGAGTATATTGCAACTTTAATATACTTCATTCTAAAAACTCTGCTAGGATATAAATGTCAACTGTATTCCAACATTTTTAATGGGGGGGGGGGAGAGAACCATCTCTAAGGAATTAGTATAAAATTAATTAATAGATGGTAATAGAATGACAGCTTTCCAAAGATCGTATATGTTCCAGCATTTTATTGAGTCTTGCTGCCTAACCTTTGGTACAGTAATTCCATAATATGCATCTTCTAGATCTAATTCTGCTTTGTAACCGGAATGCCAAAGATGGCTGTTACTGATTTCTGCTACAGGTCACAGCGAAGATGCAGCAGAGGCAAACAGGCATTAATTTACATTTATTAGAGGGGAAAAGAAAACACCTCATTTGCATTTGTGCTATACGCTGCTAACCATCCATTCTAGTTACTCACCATCAGGATAGAAGAGGTTCATGTTACAAGGATGTTGTTCACGTGCAATTGACAAGAGTAGCATAATTTATATCAACTGCCCAAATGCACTGTTGTGTACAAAATTCTCAAAACTATTTATTGTCAAATGGTCAATGCTAAATGCACAAAAATGTAACTGTCATTAATTCATGAAATAAAGTATGTTTGCACAGCGCTCTGGAAATGTAAAAGCACTTTGAACAGCAAGGGCTAACCATTATTATTTTTACTTGTGTGGCCTTACTATATAAACCATAAACCACTATCACCTCTTGTGGAAAGTTCCTTTGGGCCAGAGCCAAATCCAAGCACAGTATATGACACTTCTGATAAAAAATAATATCTGTCAATGGTCCTATTTTGATTTCAGCTGAAAATTCTCTTTAAGACATTCATTGCAAAGTTCTTCACAATATGTGTTAGGTAAAATGCACTTTATGGCTTTGCAATGATAGACAGACATTTATGAAAATGAGCCAGTGTTTTATTGCATTTTTCTCATGTGCCTAAGACACCTAAGAATGGTTTTGCCTTCACCACAGTTAACCCTGACATAAACCGTGCTATAGGTTGTATGTGAGACACATGTTGGCCTAGTGGCCCAAGCACTGCACTGGGACTTCAGATGCATCTGTTCTATTCCTGGCTGGGTGATCTTAGACAAGTAATTTCCTCTCTCTGTGCCTCAGTTTCCCCATCTGTAAAGCATTTTGAGATCTCCTGCCAAAAAGTGCTATTTAAGAGTTACCTTGATATTATTATTATTATTATTACTACTACTATATAATCTCATTCTACAGCCACCGAGTTTCTCTCTGCTTTCCCCTTCTCTGATCAGCCAACTTGTCTTCTGTTCCTTATGTCTGGATGACAGAGCAAACTGGCATACATGTGGATCTTTCTCTTGGTGTGAGAGCCCGGAGGCTGCTCACACAAGATTGCATTTTCAAAGGGCTCCCTTATCTGTACCTACAATATTTATGAGAACATCCATTTGCATAGCACTTGAAAAAAATCTACTTGTCTACTTGTGAATGGTGAGTAGGAAACTTGAACTAAGCTAGCAGATTCTGCAGAATTCGGAATCATTTAATCATCAGTTATATTTTTGGCCCTTATAGTTTCATTAGTAACCTTTTAAATGTGAACAAAAGCAAACCAGGGCAATCTTTACTTCCTGAGTGTCTGCAACGATGTAGCCTCTATGTGCTAGAGACAATGCATGAATGTAATCCCTTAAACAATTCAAGTAAAGACAATTAAGTGTAGCTCTGTCACCCCAAGCACCAGCTATCTGAGCTGCAGTGCTAGCAACTTCAGTAAATGTCCTCTTAACTTCAAACATCTGAACTATTTGGCTTTTATGTCGCCCTACATTGTCCTATGCTGCCAACCATGGGTTCATCACACTTGTGAGGAAAGTATAAAACAAGCAGAAACCAACAAAACGTTAACATTTTCATGCCTTGATTAGAGAATAGGAGAATGATGGGTTACAGCAGGATTGAGAGGCCACTGGCAGATTCCAGGCCTAATATTTGTAGAGGCTTTGACTTCTGGCTGACCTGGCTGCGGAATATTCTGTCTGTGTCATAACTCTCCAAATCAGATAACATTTTATGCCTAGTTAATATTTGGTTAAACACGCTCTCTTCCATAGTGTGAATTCATCTGGGTGGGTTTAATCTACCTAAGAACATTTAAAATAAATGATCTTGTTCAAATGTAGTTAATAAGACTAACATTTATAGCTCATATGCTTATTTATTCAGCATAATAGTTTTATTCTTTAACTAAGAGAGAAGGAAAATTGAGAGGGGAAATATTTGACAGGGTTAACAACAAGCTACTTAAAAGAGAAAAAATACATTGGATTTTTTTTTTTAATTATGTTTGAACTGACTAACAGCAGATGAAACATTTTACTATGCTTATACGTTTATAAATCACTTTGGAGGAGCTAAACAGCATACTTATCCACAGGTTAAACACAGCATCAAACTAAACATAGCAGGATCATCAGTCAGACTCTAGAAACGAGCAGCCCTACAGGACTAGAGCACAATTCAGCACAGCTGGGAATCTGTGTTCATGAAAGGCCTTAGGGCTGATAAAGGCAGAGCGTTGCAGGCATGTCACTCGTGAGGTGAATTGCTGGGACTGTGTTGGAGGCTTGCTCAGCACCTGCTTTGAGGCCTGGTCCACGCTAGAAAATCAGGTGTGAAAAATCCACACCCCTGGGCGACATAGTTAAACTGACCTATGTCTTCGTGTACAGTGCTAGGTTGACAGAATTCTTCCATTGACCCAGCTATTGCCTCTCAGGAAGATGGATTATCTACTCAACAAGATAATCCCTCCAATTGGCATAGGTAGTGTCTACAATGAAGTACTACAGTGGCATTTTAAGCGTAGACAAACCCTTACTCTGCCTCTAAAGCACTCAGTATTTCATGGTCACGGAAATTTAAAATTATCTAATTTCAGCTAGAAACAAAAAGGGAAAAAATACAGGGGTTTGGCTCTTGGGGATGGAACACAATGGCTCACATCCTCAGCTGGCGTAAAATAGCATAGCTCAGTTGACCTAAATAGAGCAACCCCAACTGACGCCAGCCCAGGATCTCTTCCCAGCCTGTCAACTCCATTCAAGTGCAGCGCATATTCAGTAATTCTCTGTTAAAAATCCATATGGCACATTCAGAATTCGGCATATACGTTACTAACTGGTATTGGAACCAAATTAATGATTTGGATTTATGACACCCACCCAAAGCTTTACAGCCTGATGGAATTTCAAAATATCATCTCCTGCAAACATTTTTAATGAAGTAATCCAGCCTAAAATAATCCACCCAAATCACAAAAGAAGCAACTTGATACTAATCAACCTCTCCTCAGTAATTCTTGCTAATCTTCAGTTTTCAGTGACTGAAATACCTAACAAAACAGATGGAATTAAACATCAAACTCCCGGTAATTTTTGGCATTTTCCCCATTAAACACTAAGGTACTGAACACTTAAAACACTTATGCAAGTAACTTTACTCATGTTAGTAATTACTTGACTTCAAGTAAAGTTACTCATGTGCATAAGTGTCTCAAAGGTCAGGGCCTAAGTGATCATTTCAATGGACATAACTTGGCCACAAATATCAATTTTTAATATCCTAAGTGCAAACTAGCACCTGAAACATGTCAAAGTCTCAAAAAAAAAAAAAAGCCCAAATCAATTTTCTCACAGATTTTTTTTTTCCTAAAAATATCGGCTCCTGGGCTCCTGCTCAAAGTGGAGAGATGGCATTCAGTTAAATTATAACCCTCTAAAACAGTGGATTTAGAATAGACATTAAAGAAGTCCTAGAACTATACCATTGCAGATGTGGGACTACAACAGATCTAAGCTTTCAAGGAATGTTATGCTTGTGGTTTGAACTGCATCTTGCTGCACCACGGGATGATACTTTCTTGGGGGCAGAAGTATTTTCATTATCTTCTCATTTTGGTACAGAATGAATAGGTACCTTCTGTCTAGCTAGGAACTTTGTCTATGAATAAAAAAATCTGGTTGGAATGATGAATGATATAATTCCGAGTTATAATGCAACTTTCATGTCATCATAAACTTTTGTCTGTCTGTGGCACTGTATGTGTGTTACTGTCATGCACTCACTACTGTCAACCCCAAGCATTCAAAAATCATGAGACTGGCTTACAAATCACGAGATTTTACAAAAATAATAAATTTTGAGTTATCGTTTGCTTTCTGAGCCTTTAGAGTGCACTCAGGACACATTTTCAAGCTTTTTGTTGCAACCAGGGCCATCCCTATGAGGGTGTGGGGCCCAGGAAAAATCAGGCCCCACCCTGCATCCACTACTGGGCCGGATCCCGCTGGTGCTGGACTGCCTGCTGCTGCTGGCGGGGGGCTATTTTTGGCCATAGTGCCACGGTGGCTCAGGGCTCTGCTGGGGCGGGGGACTCGTTGCACCAAATTGTGGGCAGTTGAGCCGGCCGCTGTCTCTACTAATTGCCAACGAGATGGAGGGCCCTGCGGAAGTGATGAATTCATCTTCCGGCAGTGGCGCTGGAACATTTTTAATAGTGGGGGTGCTGAAAGCCAGCCCCTTTATCCCTGTGCCCCCCCAGAGCTGAGGCCGGGAGCAAAGCCACAGGTGCGGGGCCTGCAGCCAGGACACCAGGTGCAAGGCAGCAACAGATCCACAGTCTCACAGGGTGGCAGCCAGGACCCTGGACACGGGGCAACAGCAGAGCCCCGGGCATGCGGGGCCGGCAGCTGAGACCCCAGGCATGCAGGGCCAACAGCCGAGAACCTAGGCACGGAGCTGGCAGCTGGGAGCCTGTGGGTGCTGCAGCACCCCACACCCCTAGTTCCCGCACCTATGTCTTCCGGGACTGACTGCGCTGGCCAATCACACCGTCCCATGGGATCCCCCAAAGCATAGGGCCCAGAGCCCTACCCAAGGGACAGCTCTGGCTGCGACCATGAGGATAGATTGAAAAAAAAAAAAAGCTGAGATTCTCAGCTAATCATATGCTTCTGGCAGCTGCGGCTTTAAGAAAAACATCAGATATCATGAGAGTTGGCAGCAGAATATGCTGTACATTGCACTATCCTTCACAACTCAAGCAGGAAAAAAGAGATGCAGCAATTCTGGGAGACGACAAAATATTTATCTGAAACAGACAAATAACATAGCTATATATTCTCAAATTCTCTCTGGCCACAATCCATTTCCACTGAACTCAATGAGGACCCTTCCATTGACTTTAATGGGATTTGGATCAGGCCCTCTAGGAGACTTCTCACACACCTATGGTACCATTCGCAAAGAGTAAACAATAAAGGCCCAGTTTTCCTCCCAGCAATGTGTGTGGGCATCTCCACATTGCTATGCTGAAAGGGGAAGTGTCAATTTTGTAGCACATTTCCCTTCCCCTGTCCCTCCTTCACAGATGCCACTTCATGGATCCCCTTCCCTTCCCCACACAGAAAGGATTCAGTAGGTTTCTGGGGGTGGTACTGAATATGGAATGAGGAGGTTGATCGGGGGACGGTCTGTTCGCTGTTGGACTGCTTCCCACTCTGCTTCAGGATTTCCAAATGGAGATCTGGGCAGGAAGTGATGCGACTCAGAGCGCTATTGCTGCCCCTCTGGATTTCCTCCAGCACTGCTACTAAGCAGCAGCGAGGGGACTGCACCAATGAGCTCTGCTGCCAAGAAGAGTGGGCCCAACAGAGCAGCAGTTATCCCTGTGGGATGGCTCAGTCCCCAAATCCACAAAGCAGGCCTGCAAAATCTGCAGCTTTCATAATCCTTCCTGCATCCAGGGGAGGAAAACGCTGCAAGGGGACCCTTACCAAATCTTTTCTTTTCCGTTAGCCTATCCTCCCCGCCAGGGGATTTTCCTAAAGAGATCGTCAGCCAACGTATCAGTAATAGGTCTACCAAAAAAGTGATAACTTCAATAATATTCTCCACTATAAAGTCCATTGACAGTATGTTGCAGGGTTTGCAAGTCCATTTTTCTGGATGTTTGGTAGGAAAGTGCTGCAAACAGGACTCCAGCGATAAATGTCAGTATCCAAAATGCTAGCTTTACAATGAACAGCACAGCCACAGACATATTTTGAAGTCTGCTACTAAACAAATTTTGGCAACAGAAAGGAGTTATTAAGAAAAACTTTCATTCACAGGAACTGAAATGTGTTTTCTGGTGAAATGAGACAAGTCTGTAAATCGTTGCGGGTTTTTTTCCACCCAGTTCTTAAGATTAAAACCGTATTCTTTTATTTTATTCATGTTGTGTTTATTTAAAAGGTTCAATCTGCCTTAAGTCAGAGCAATTTTGAATGCAAAATGGTTTTTATCTTTCTTTTATGTGCTGTTTTTTCATGCAGCCGGGATAGAGTGGCTCATCAAAAGAAAGCAGGGCGGACTGAATTTTATCTCACTATTATTGTGATATAGCTGCAGTGGGCAATCTGATCTCATCAAGATACAATTGCAGTAAAGATGTCTAAGTGGATGTCACAGCATAGCTGAAAGATACTAAAGTGAAATGAACCAAAAAAAGCAATCTTTCCAATGCAAATCACAAAGTTAAGTTGCAGGGATTTGTAAGCAGAAAATGGGGTGGGGCAGAGATGGCATCCTCACGAATGTCTGATTGGCCCTTTTAAAATAATTTTGAACACATTTGGCGAGTGTATAATTAAGGGATTTACAATATTAAAACCTGGAGCTTTGTGCCGCAGTACACAAAATGAGATGATAAGTAACAAGGGAAAGGGTGAATTATACCTCCTCCCATTGCTGTTTGAACTACTGTCTGCTAAGATAAACACTACTGATTGTTTTCACGCCTCTTCTCTAGTAGACAGAGACTACTAATTTTGGCAAATCGATAGTAAAAGACAGCTAAGAAACTGAGGCTCATTTTACGTAAGTCTAAAACCACAATGGGCCAGATCGTAGAATCATAGAATATCAGGGTTGGAAGGGACCTCAGGAGGTCATCTAGTCCAACCCCCTGCTCAAAGCAGGACCAATCCCCAACTAAATCATCCCAGCCAGGGATTTGTCAAGCCAGATCCTCAGCTGCTGTAAATTGGAGCAGCACCACTGAAGTCTATTTAAAACACCTAAGGATCTGCCCCCTCCTCTCCAGGCGGCAATTTTTTTAAATGCTGCATTGATAACCACAAACTATTATTTTAATTTCCTGGTATAATATATGCTTCTCAGCACGTGTGTTTTACATTTTTTTCTTTAGCGTTCAATTAGCGTTTAGGGTATCAAAATTAGAAAAGAAACTCTAAGTGGTTTACCATAGTACATCTTTTCCAAAGCAAACACTTCTGAAAGACCAGGAATCGCATGATTGGTATTTAATTATGTGTATGCATGAGTGCATTTTGAAGCTCTGTTGGTCTCTGGGCCTTTTTTAAAGGAACATATCATAGAAACAACACGGACAATGCTAAATGCACTGAAACGGATATTCACAGAAGACATCATAAACCACTTTCAGGCAGGCACCGTGCATTATATACCATACAAGATGGCCAATGCATCTTCCAAGAAAAACACTAACACTGACTGAACACAAGCCAAAGCATGAATAAAGTTTGGACATACGCAAACGTTCTCCCCTTCTGCTTCCCATTTAGAGAGACGACCACTCCTAGGCATATTATTTCCAATACACCATTGGATCTCCTATAAAGAAATAGTTGTGGTCTTTGCTTGACATTTGCAGCTCAACTCCTGACTGCTTGGAATTCACATCATTTCCTCTGAAAATTATCGAGGTTTACCATAATTTGACATTGCTGTTCCTACAGTTAAACTTAGGATAGCCATCACAGGATAGCGTTAAAACAGCAATTCCACTGGTCGTTCTCTTGTTAAAGCCATTGCTTGTGGTCATTTGACAAAAAAGCATCATTTAGTCTGACAGCAAATTGTTTAAATGAATAAAAGGAGACGGGGGAGGGGAGGAACTCACCTCTCTCGAGAGAAAGGCCGATGCTATACATATTAATCTCAGAGTTAACCCTATACATGACAATTTCATGAGAATACTATATGACTTTTTAACAAAGTAGCCAGAAATACTCATCACTTGAAAAATGATAGGGTATTTTCTCTAAAATGAGGATGGGAATTTCAGCAGATCTGAAGTGGTTGTTATCTCAGTAGAGATTTGCTCAGCCACAGCAATTCCCTCCTGAGTGGGAAATCAATAGGACTACTTGTAAACTAAGGGCCTTGTATAGCCATCCAACATCTTGACAGATGAAAGGAAACAGGATGAAGTCAGTCAGTCAGTAGTGCTTGATAGTGGTGTGGGAGAAGAGTCCGCGGCGCGAGTGGCAGACCTTCCACAGTGGCTACAGGTTCACACGCTAGATGGAGGTTGGAGAGCACGATGCTTCCTGGCTCGCCTGCAGGCCTCAGGCCTGGGCTCTCTGATGGCTCTCTGTGATGACTACATCAGCCTTGAACCAGCTTCTCCAGCTGAGAGGCTGTGGGCAGGGTTCTCCAAGTTGTCGGTGGGAACGCTGAATTTCTTGATCTTGCCTGACCTTGTCGCTGTATTGGAGCCAAAGGTGACAGAGGCTTTGCCGATTCTTATATTAAGTTCTCTATCAAGGCTAAATGAGCTGGTTAAGGTTGAATTAAGCATGCAGAAGTGATCTACATTGTCCAGAGCTTCATTACTACTTTACTGAAATAGATTTTAGGTGGGATGTTACTGCCCTGTGACATGACAACTGTTTTCTTGATACTGATTGTCATGCTGAACTTGCTACATGCAACAGAGAACTTCTTCACCCCGATCTGCAGTTCATCAGGTGTGTTAGAGACAAATGCAGCATCACCTGCAAAGAGTAGATCCTGAATAGTGAGCTGCATGATATGCCTTGAAATTGTCTGATGCTGATCAAACTGCCCTCCATCCTCAATTCAATTAGCATGCCAGATGGATCATTTCCAAAAGCACACTTGACAGGAATAAAGAAGATGACGCCACAGCCTGGAGGTGCTAAGATGCAGCCTGGCTTCATGCCAGCATCAACGCTAAACTCAGACAGTGTTTCACTGTCATACTGGATCGTTGCCTTCACTCCCTCATGGAGCTCCTTAAATAGGGAGAGCACTTTTTGTGGGCAGCCAATTTTAGACAGGGATCTAGGTATATGTCATTTCGGCTCACCACGCCAAAGGCCTTTTGTATGAATATTACATAGAAAGATGCCCGTTCACGGCTTTTTTCTTGCAATGAGCACATTGTAAAGGAGGTATCAGTCATGGAGCGTCCAGCTCTGAATCCACACTGGCTCTCAGGGTAAACTCTCTCAGCAAGGACTTGGAGTATGTTCAGCAGGACCCTTGAAAGCACCTTGCCGACAATGCTGAGCAGAGATATTCCTTGGTAGTTGTTGCAGTCTGCTCTGTCCCCTTTATTTTTGTATGAAGTAATTATGTTTGCATCTTTCAGATCCTGGGGTATGTGTCTTTCTTCCTAGCAGGCGCAAAGAAGTGCCTGGATGTAGCTCGCAAGCTTTCTCCCCTCTGCCTTTAGGAGCTCCAGAGATAGCTGATCATTGCCTGCTGCTTTTTCAGTCACAGTCTCTTTGATAGCTTGATCTACATCTTCACGAGCTGGTATTTGGTGCAGCTCCTACCTTGGTGGAAGCTGGGGAATGGCAGCATCAGAGATAATGGAATCCTTTGAGCAGAATTCTTTGTAATACTCAATCCATCAGTCAAGTTGTTCTTGCCTGTCAATCAGGACAGTAGCATCTTTTGCTTTCAGGTTTGCAGTCTTTTTACAAGTTGCTCCAAATGCCTTTTTGATTCCATCAGAGGTACCACGAAGGTCCTCACTTTCAAAGCAGCTCTGAATCTTTTTGCACAGGTCTGGCCAATACTCTGGGTACATTCTCTGGGAATAAGGGTCTACTCATTCAGAATAAGAGTGGCAGAATCAGGCCTTCTGACTCAACATGAACTCCTGTTCCAATGCAATTCTCACTGCTCAGTTCCACTGCCTGGGAAAGGCACATTGTTGACTGCAGTAATCTAAAAACTAGTAGAGATGAGCAAATTCCAACAGATACATGGTACCAGTGTAGAAAATAAAGTACAGAGTAAATTAAGGATGCAGTGCTTCTTACTCATAGGCGCGAACTCTGTGGCTACTCCGGGCCTGAAGCACCCACAGGGAAAAAATGGTGGGAGCTGAACATCCACCAGCAGCCCCCCTGTCAGCTTCTCCCCACTCCTCCAGTGCCTCCCACCCACCAGTGGGCCCCATGGATTAGCACCTCCCCCCACCTCCTGCCTGCCGCAATCAGCTGCTTTGTGGCGTGCAGGAGGCCTGTGGGGGAGGGAGGAGGAATGAGGACGCAGCACGGTCGGGGGAGTGGGCAGAACTGGGCAGGAAAAGGCGGGGTGGGGTGGAGCAGGGGCGGAAAAAAGCAGGGCAGGGATGGGGCCTTGATGGAAGGGATGGAGTGGGGGTGGGGCACCTCCTGGCACTTTGGAAAGTCGGCGCCTGTGTTTCTACTGATAGTAGTCTTACTGAAAATATTACTCCTGGTGGTGCTAGCCCACTGGGGGCCCTAACCAGGAATATTTTTGCCCACCCCGCAACACATACTAAAATAGCAAATAGGAGGCCCTCGTTGAGCTGCTCGAGGCCATAAGCAATTGTTTAGTCTGTTTATGCCTAGCGTTGGCTCTGCCGGGCCTGGAGTATGCATTTGCAGAATCAGGCCTTAAATCAATACAGGCGACTATTTATTTTAACTCTATGGCTGATGCAGAGACCTATTTGTTAACTTCTATTGCATTCCTTTGCCTGACTGGCAGAAAAATAAGGGCAGCGTAAGGGTCAATAATGAATTTCAGAGCTGTAGTGTTCCCTTGATGCACTTGCAGGGCTGCTGGCAATAACACTGGTGGCAGCTGTCTGAGCTGTAACTCACATCGTGATGGGTATTCCTTCCGATCTGACAAAAACTCCATTCTCCTAGAAAAATACCCTATCATTTTTTTAAAATTATGAACCTGTGTAAGGCTAATTTATTCAAAGAACTCCTCCAGTATTCACATGAGACTGTCATTTATGTGGTTTGGACTACTAAGGGAGCAAGGGACTGGAATGGAAGAATATAGACAAATAGAAATTAGTAACAGTTTATAGGGCAAAGTAACGAGTAAAACACTGAAGAGTAAGAGTGTTAAATCTGAAGCAGTTTTAAGCTATTTCAACCAGGTAACAGTGACTGAGAAACCTAAAAACTATTGAGATGCTCAAATATCATGGGAATGGGGGAGGGGGGATGTAAATAGATTAGATAAGACCTGGCTGGAAAAAAAATTCTGCTAACATTTTGACCTTTTGTTGAAGACCAGAAAAACAATTTTTTTTCATTCAAAACCTGCTGAAAACAAACAAAAAAAATGGCCATTTTTAAAAAAAAAATAGTTTTGGGTTTTCCAACAAAAAAATAAAAAATTCTCAAGAAAAATGAAACACTTTCCACAAAAAAAGATTTATTTAACTGAATCCCCACATTTCTGCCCAAAATAGTGTTGACATACAATTTTCAACCAACCCTAGTAAGGAGAGACACTGTTTATCCTGATGCTTAAATTGCAGGTGCCTCCCAATTGCATTTGACAAATTTTTAGACGGAATGTCTGAAAATGGAAGAAATCCAAGCAAGAATTAGGTATCTTCTAATTTAACAACATTACCTGTAAGTAAATAATAGGTGTACCATGAGTGTAGAAAACAAGGCTAAGTACAAGGAGCATCTGGCTTACAAATTATTGGTCTATGTAATCCTTCATTAGTATGTATGATTTTCAGAAAATACATTTGTTATGTTCTATTTCTTCCTACTATCTCTGTAAAGATGAGTTAATACCTTGTGGTGCTATTTTTAAATATATACACTTCACTTTGACTGAAACACCATTACAGGAAGCCAAGCATTTGAAGTGGCATTAGGAAATATTACAATGGGTATGATAGTCAATGGCCTGAAGTGGCAGAAAGGAAGGATACAATGAATATTTTATCAAACTGAATATTGAAGGCTTGCTTATCAGATATATGTATTGTATATTGTACTGCATATTTGTACACACACACACACACACACACAAACAAGGGAAAATAGTTTTATTTCCTCCTGTAGAATATCATACAGTACTAATTTTCAGCATAGAAAAGTACTTTTCTTGCTTAATGCATGTGACCAGCATATCTAGCATCACATCTTCCTTGTCCTAGTAGAACTGTAAAACAAATGAGAAGTGGTGCTTCAGTTCATTAGTTTTATTTGTATAATAGGTCTATTTGATGTATTACACTGCTACAGTCAGTGCAAAATTTCTTCTTCATTCAACTCTGTCTTTTACTTATTTTCTGACTTTTTTTAGTCTCTCTTAAATAAACACCCTCTCCAACATCCCTTTGTGTTTATCAAATTTTATACTTTTTGACTTCAAACCAATCTAATGCCCTAGTAAACATCGTTCCACTTGAGCTACATGCTCCATCTGTAGAAATCTTATCTTTACACTTGCCAGGCCCACTATCCTATAGCTTTCTTGTATTCATGATTTCCATTTCCAGTGTCTCAAATGACTGCTCTAACGCAACTGCTGAGCTCTTTTTTCCCCCCTTAGTTTTACACCTTCAACCATTATCCACTAACATATGTCCTAAAAACTGTAAATTTCCTGATATTAGTGCTCTGGAGATGCAATGGATGAACTGAGAACCACAAGCTCACTTCACTGATGTCCTAAACCAGATTTGAACTCAAGTGCGTAGTAATGGCAGCATCTTGTCTTAGCATGCTCTCTAAATCCTTTTAATGAAACTACTTAAAATAAATCCAAGACTGTTGAGATTTCATTTAAAACCTTGATGTATAACATATCGACCCTGTCTAAACATAGGCCCTTTCCCAAAGGAAGCATTTATGTTAGACAAGGGTGTGAGCTACTTTTATCACTCAAGGCACTGCTAACTAACACTTTTTTGCTACAAAAATAAAACCTAGTATTCATCTCACATTTTAAAATTTCTAAAGGTTAGAGATGATTCATGGCTATGTATGACAGCTAATTCGAAGTGGAGAAAAAAATCAATGATTTCTTTTAAATAAAAAAAATTGGATTTTTTTTCTTTTTTTTTAATTTAAATTATATTCAGGTTTATTTTTAAAAATAAACCTATTGAAAATAAATTTTGAAACGGTCAGCCTACATTAAGCACAAACCTTATTATAATCTACTGCAGCCATTTAAATTAACTCCAAAAACCAATATTCAGTCGTGCCTGTTTGCTGCCAAGTTTTAAAGAAAGTCAGGCTATGTAACTGGTGGAAGTCACGGGCTATGGACCTGGAGCCAGAGCTTGCGGAGGTGCTAAACCCTCAGTAGCCTTGACTGTAGGTGCAGAGAAAATATTTTCTTCATTCCAGTTTATTCAACTCGTTCCGTTTAATGACCAGTTCATTCAAAGTTAAGAAACCATTTCAGAGCTGAAAAAGCAGATGAGCTTGTTTCCTTTTCCAATCTATGAATAAAAACTAGTTGTAAGAGGATGGAGATCTACTAGTTCTAAAATCGTGAAAGGCATGGTGACCAAAAGAAATCAGCTCAATTCATTAACTACAGATATGTCCTTTGTTTAATAAATCAGTTAATTTTGAATACAAAATATTTTGGATCATTTTTTTCTGATAAACTTTTTTCTTATGTATCGAGCACATTTAAGGTAGTTTTATTTAATAAAAAAAATAAAATGTTTTTGTGCATTTTAACGACATTTGAATTTCCATCCAAATAGAGCTTGTCACAAATCCCAAGGGGAAAAAAAAATCATCTAGTAAATAAAAAACGCATCAGTCATCGTTTCTGAACGTAATAAAAAATGTAAAACCTCAGAATCCAAATAAATGTACGTTAAGCTATATAACTGCTTAAATAAATGTGTATAGATATAATGCATCTTCCTGGTCAGCAGAAAGAAGCACCACGTTCAGTGTGAAGTTGATACTTAGTTGCAAATCAACATGTCTTAATGCTGACCAACCATTGAGAACCAACCTTTCTTTAGGAAAATAACTAAAAAGCACAAAATGCGATTAAAATCAATTATTTAAATCAAGGTTCCCTGCTTGCTGAAAATCATGATTAAATTCAGTGATTTAAATCGCTTCACCCTGTCTAATTCTGTCTCTGCTGCTTAATAAATGACCTAATTTATATCAAAGTTCTTTTACAGCGACTCACTATGTCTCCTTAATTTTGTCAACAATTTAATTTGGTGCTTTTGCATAAGGATGTGCATATCCTCTCATGCAGTGGTTCCCAAACTTGTTCCACCACTTGTGCAGGGAAAGCCCCTGGCAGGCCGGGCCGGTTTGTTTACCTGCCATGTCCGCAGGTTTGGCCAATTGCAGCTCCCAGTGGCTGCGGTTCGCTGCTCCAGGCCAATGGGAGTTGCTGGAAGTGGCGCGGGCCGAGGGACGTACTGGCCGCCACTTCCAGCAGCTCCCATTGCCCTGGAGCAGCGAACCGCGGCCGGTGGGAGCTGCGATCGGCCGAACCTGCGGACACGGCAGGTAAACAATCTGGCCCGGCCCGCCAGGGGCTTTCCCCGCACAAGCAGCGGAACAAGTTTGGGAACGACTGCTCTAATATGCCGAAAAAGGGAGCCTAAACAACAACCTTTACCATCACCATCTCTCATAAGGAGGCAAATGGGAACTGTGTAGGGACAATTATTCTGTTTAGAAGAGGAGAATTATATGTGTGTGGTGGAGGTGGGAAAGGGTTTTCAAGATTATTGCTGTGCATGTACTCACTGGCCATGTATCTGTTGATCTGGGGTGGAAGAAGAATTTTAATGTGACCTTGACACCTTGCTTTGAAAGTTCCTACTGGTGAGCCTTTAGTAGTGACCTGTTGCGAGCAGCTGCATGGTGACTATGGGAGTGGACTGGTGCTGTCCAACACTAGGGGATTTGTAGAAACAAGGAAAGGATGGAATCCCAGGGTTTATCAGACCCTGCAATCTCTATTGTGATGAACACAAAGAGATTAAGTGGGAGAAGATTAAGTCCCAGGTGTTGGGCAGCTAGTAGCCTGAGACAGGTAGAATAAAAAGAATGTTACATGATTAAGGTATTGACTTCCTCTTTTTGGCAGCGTTCTGGCTGTGCAATTATCTGAGGAACTATTTTGATGTTGGCAGTTGTTGGCAACATGTTGTTTTGTTTTAAATCTACTGATAAGTATGTTTTCATACATTTAAATTTCCGCAGAAGCTATGCAATGGGTACATGTACTCACGACCACGCATACTTAAATCTTATGCTTGGTTTTGCACCTCCTTCATTGCAACATTGCCTGGCGCCAGTACAGGCATGTTATCTTTTGGTTGTCATATTATTGCCCCCCATTAAAAGTACATATTCCCCCTTCTGAGGCTTTTAGGTCCCTCAAAACATTTAATAGAAAAACAATCTGTTGATAAGAAGTTAATGATAATTAGTGTGCTGAAGTGGGCCAGATATTGCAAAGTACTTGAAATAAGCCAGCAGGCCTTTCAGCTATTTGATATGTGCTCTTCTGCAACAATGGACATACTGGTTCCCAACAGTGGGGCTGGGACTGCCTGAAGAATTCTTAATATTTATATGTAGGGGGCCCAGAAAAAAATTTAATGTTACAATGGCTCTGAAAACTTCCACATCTGAAGGTTGCAAAACAAGAATTATTCCCTATGCTATGGATGATACTCCAGTAAAAAACACTTCCCGCCCCACCACAAAAAACAAACAAACCCAAAAACAAAAAAACCCCACTGTTACAGGACCAAGAAAGCTGAAAATATCAATTTTTATACATTCTCCTTCCAGAAATCTGTAAGCAGAGAAAATTCTTAGGATTTTTCCTAAGGACAATTTCTTTTGAAAATCACAGCCATCTTGCTGAAATTTGTTAATTCAGCAAATTCAAGCAGTGTGATTTCTTCTGAGGCCTATCTGGAATACCTGTAGAAGAATGACTGTCATGTATCAAAAGACTACCAGGCTTTGTTTACAAAGATCAAAGAAAAATTTTCCCATGTTCTAAGCTGCACCTCTCAGAAAGGCCAGCAGGGTGTGGGGAACAAAGATGGCTTTAATCTACTTTTGTATCCTCCAAACTCTAAGATCAAGCCTTCAGTGTAACTCAGAGAAGCTTCAGGGACTACTGTAACTTACAGTGACTTTGAAAAAAGAAAAGGAGTACTTGTGGCACCTTAGAGACTAACCAATTTATTTGAGCATGAGCTTTCGTGAGCTACAGCTCACTTCACTTTGAAAGTGACCTACAGTGAACATGGACTACTTTGCTGATACCAAAACATACTACGTCCTGCACCTTAGCACATCCCTGCTCAGGAGCTGCAGGGAAGAGTGGGTAGAGCTGTTACACCAACCTTACACCACACAGGGACTGTCCCTCTTCCCCCATGAAAATTCCCCCATGAAAGATAGAGAGATTCAATTGCATTCCAGCCCATTTATGTTGCAGGAGCCTTGTGAAGGAACCAGAATGCAGCCAAGAATCTAGCTGTGTATAATGTATATGTAATGTACAATGTACTAATTTTTCATTGGTCTTTGGGGTTTGCAGTAATTCTTCCTGTTTATGTGTGTGCACAGTATAAGAGTGGGATTTTCAAAAGAGTTTAAGAGCTCTAGGAGCATATGTTCACAACCCTTTAGTGAGACCTGTGCTTCTAAATCACTCAGATGCTTTAGAACATTCCACTTTAAACTCTCCAGGATTTCAATGGCAGTCACACACATGCATCCAAGGGCAGATTTTAGCCCACAGGTCCAAATTCATTCCTAGTGTAAGCAGTGCAAGTCTGTTATGCCAGGACTCATATTTGCCACAGTGTCTACATTCCAAGCACTTGGATCCAGATCCATAGATGGCATACTGGCCCCTTGAAGCCACCCTAAACTTTGCTGGAGATGGAATACAACCAGGCCCAGAAAGAGAGCTGCACCTGGCATTTACTGGACACCATTCAGGATTGAGTTCTGTGTTGGTTCTTCCCTTGAAGTGCTTTTAAAGTGCCACCTTTGCAACCTCAGTTGTGAACAATCACCCATTTACCAAAAGTGCTGCGTCCAAGTAGTTTCACCCATCTGATCCAGAACAATAACTTCACGTTTTCTACCAATAAACAGCTTTTCACAGATCTAATAAAAGTGAAATTCCAATTTTCAGGCAAAATTATTAATTGTCATTAATTTGCCCAATATGTACATTCACAATTTACAAAGGAGACTTGTGTAAAATATTTTTTTCGCCTGAGAAAAGCAACGAAATCACCTGAAAAAAATCTAAGTGAAAACAAAACTATAAAATAAAGACAGATAGTCAACTCTACCCTGTAAACCTACAATCTAGAACACAGTGTATGAAAAAGACACATAGAAAAAGGGGCAAAAATGATAAAGCACCTCCCACGTGCTTTTTATGTGGCCAATACTAGAGCTGGTCAGAAATGGAGGTGGTGACTGCAGAAAATGTTGTCTTCTGAGTGAAAGACAAAAGCCAAAATATTTCCTCAGGAAACTCAAATGGTTTGATTCAGATGTGCTACCATGGTGCCTCATGAGAGTTGTAGTTCAAGTGCCTCATGTCCCATTTCTCCTTTATATGCCAGGCTCTGTGATCAGACTACATCTCCCAAGTTGCACCACTGTCTTTCTTCTTGGTGAGGGGAAGTGTTGCATCATGGGATTCCATGGCCATGGTGCATCATGGGAAATGTACTAGGGCTACAGAGGACAATGGCAACATGAGACAATTAATCTACAACTCCCATGAGGCATAGGGTGACCAGACAGCAAGTGTGAAAAATCGGGACAGGGTGGGGGTAATAAGGACCTATATAAGAAAAAGCCCCAAATATCGGGACTGTCCCTATAAAATAGGAACATCTGGTCACCCTAATGAGGCACCATGACAGCATATCCTATTTGAAATATATGGGCTTGGATCTTCTGGCATTTTCAGGAGTTTGGGGGTTTTCTGACAAACAAAACAAAACAAAAAACCCTAAAAAATTCCCTGGAAAGCAGACTTTTTTTTGTGAAACGTTACATTTAGCTAAAAATCTGACAATGAACATTTTTGACAGAAAATTTTCAACCAGCCCTAACCAATGCCTTCTCTACTCAGAGTTTTGCTATAAGATTTGTAAGTAACAACAACAGAACCACTAACCAGAGCCTGCTTTAATGCAGAATCTCCAAAGAGGCATTCAGAGTTGGTTTATTAGTGTGAGACCAGCAAACCCTGGTCATTGTCTAGTAACAGACATAAAACATTTGTCTCTTTCTGACAGTTAAAGCGTTTTGAAAGATTTGTTATTCATGCTCTCTCTAAACGTCTGTGCTGAGCCTGTGGTTGGGGACTAATATAACATCTACTGAAAAAACAACACATATATTATACTGTCTGTTTTACTGAAAATTTGCTGTAACGAATTTCATTGGGAGAAGACAAAAGCATTATGAAGGCATTTAAATCTTAGAGTTGAAGATGAAAATATGACCCCAGAACAAGAGAAGAGTGTGTATGGGGGAGAGGGGGTGCAAAAGGTCTTGCTAACTAAATGCCAGTACAATATCTGAAAGGATTCCATGAATGCATTGGTAGGTCAAATAATACACACACAAAATATAATCTTTAGGACGAGACTTGCCTTTTGCAATGTTCAGATGGAGTCTAGACTAATTTATACCGCACAATAGCAGACTGGGGCAGCAGGATAATTCCCATAGAATAAACATTAATTATAATACTTTATATCCCCTTTCCAAAGCATACAGCTGAAATAGTGCTTTTTCCATTTCTTTTCTTTTTGTAACTTTTTTTTTTTTTAAAAAGCAGATCCCTAAGTCCTTCTTCAGTATTTCGAGACAGCAGTAAACTAGCTTCGGAGATGCTCAGTGGAGGCGTATATGTAATTCATAACATATTGTTGTCAAAACATTTATGCCTTACCTTGCAGATGGCTTGATAAATAAACTAAGAACATCAACACATACAGAGAATAGCTGTTCTTTAAATACAAAGTATGAACCCAATCTCACAAACCTTGCAAACTCAAGTAGTCCAGCTGAACCAAAGGCAGTTCTGGCATATGTAGGAGATATTCCCGAGAGTGGCTCTTGCTTACACCAATGCTGACATTGGCCCATTGACAATTCTTGAAAAGGCGTTGCAGGAGTGAATGTTATGGTGGGATTTTTGAAAGGTGTCAGCACTCACGTAACTCTCTTCCCATCGAATCAGTTGGAATTTTACTCCGGCTTTAGAAGCAGGCAGGCCAATGCAGTGTGCTTTTGAAAATTCAACCTGCTATGTCCATTTAGGCACAGTCCAAAGTAAGAACCGTGAAAAAAGGCTAATGCAGGCCTAGGAGGCATCAGGCAAGATATTTCCATTAGAGACAGGGAAGTGTTAGTACCATTATACAAAGCACTGCTGAGACCTCATCTGGAATACAACGTGCAATTCTGGTCTCCCATAGTTAAGAAAGATGAATTCAAACTGGAACAGGTGCAGAGAAGGGCTACAATGATGATCCAAGGAATGCAAAACCTACCTTATGAGAGGAGACTCAAAGACCTTGGCTTGTTTAGCCTAACCAAAAGACGACTCAGGGCAGATATGATTGCTCTCTATAAATACACCAGAGGGATAAATACCAGGAAGGGAGACGAGTTATTTGAGTGCCAATGTGGAGACAAGTACAAATGGGTATAAACTGGCCATCAACAAGTTTAGTCTTGAAAATAGGCAAAGGTTTCTAACCATCAGAGGAGTGAAGTTCTGGAACAGCCTTCCAAGGGAAGCAGAGGGGGCAAAAAAACCTCCACTGGCTTCAAGATTGAGCTTGATAAGTTTATGGAGGGGAGGGTATGATGAGACTGCCATGATGGCATGTAGCTCATCTGCGACTGTTAGCAGCAAATATCTCCAACAGCTAGTGATGGGACACTAGATGGGCATAGGTGCTGGAACTGGGATTGCTCGGGGTGCAGCCACATCCCCTGGCTTGAAGTGGCTTCCATTATATACAGAGTTTACAGTTTGGTTCAATGGCTCTCAGCACCCACACACTACAGGTTGTTCTAGCACCCCTGCTAGATGGGGAGGCCTTTGAGTTACTACAGAGAATTCTTTCCCAGGTGTCTGGCTGGTGGGTCTTGCCCACATGCTCTGGGCCTAACTGATCTCCATATTTGGGGTCGGGAAGGAATTTTCCCCTGGAGTAGATTAGCAGAAACCTGGAGGGGTTTTTGCCTTCTTCTGCAGCATGGGGCGTGGGTCACTTGCAGGTTTAAACTAGCATACATGGTGGATTCTTTGTAACTTGAAGTCTGTTAGCCATGATTTGAGGACTTCAGTAACCTCAGGACCAAGAGGTTAGGGGTCTATAGAGGAGTGGGTAGGTGAGGTTCTGTGGCCTGCAATGTGCAGGAGGTCATGATGATCATGATGGTCCCTTGTGACCTTAAAGTCTGTGAGTCCGTGCAGAGCTACACCACTCCAAAAGAAACATTGACATCATTCTGCCCCTGGAATTCTTGGGGGGCAGAAGCTGCATACTTCCACTGCCTCCCACATGTCTGCCCATCTCTACTGGGCAGCATGTGCAAGGGGAAGAAGTGGTGGCACAGAGATGGCCCCACATCTTCTTTGCCTTCTTTGGGGCACGATGTACCCGCAATTCTGGGGTCCAATTCAGCCTAGCCTGTATGTGGGCCATGTAAAGTGGGGGAAGGCTCTGTACGCCCTCCCATCCCAAGTTCATGGAGGCATATGGAGCAGGCCCAGCACAAAGAGGGCTGTGTCGGATGGGAATGTAAACTCAGAAATGCCAGAAAAGTCAAAAGTGGGAAAATACAACCGGAAAAGTCTCTACCCTTAACTTAACACTTTTTAAAAAGTAGGAATCATTTAATTGTTCTTGCATATAAGGGCTAAAAGCAGCTTCAGCTACCAACTTCGTTATTTTTTGCACTCTCCTAACTTACAGCTCAAACAAACTGCTCACAGTTCTAACATTTGTTTCCGGTTTCAGAGTAGTAGAAATGTAATTTCCTTCTCCCCCAGAGCAAATGCCAGCACAAGCGGGATCTGAAATCTGAAATCTGTTGCTTGACACCTGCAGCAAAGAGCTAAATTGAGAGTAATATTTCAAAGAGGTACTTGGGAGGTATGCACTTAAATTTGGTTAACAGACAAGCAGTCTTGCGTATGTTCCTCCTGCACACAGACTCTAAAATTGGTCCCCAATGACTCTGATTGACATAAGGCAAAGGGAAGAAAACTCTTAGAACTTTTCTGATTGGAAACATGCAAACTAAATTCAAGGCTCTTGTGACCTTTTAAGCGTCTCTTCAGAAATTGTTATGATTCTGCGGATTTTTAAAATGGGTTAGGAAACACTATCTATCTTTAAAGCAATTTGCTGGACTAATGATAAAAATTGTCAATAAAAAACATGTCTCCTTCATTAGATTTCAGATTAAAATCCAAAGGGTCAAATTGTGGCTAATTTGGGGAAAGTTGCAATAACCTTCATCATTTCTGCATTCATCACATCAGCTCATAGATGCTGGTTTCTTTGCAGTGTAACATGCAGCCACACTCTGCCTGAAACCCAACTTCCTTGTACATTCGATTCCTGCTAATGGTAGGGATAATTTACACTTGCATATGATCTGAGATTAAGAGGGTTCCTCACTGGAGTGCTACTGAGGTCCACCATTTCTGGCTACCAAAACACCCCCTTCAGCTACTGAGCTACTAAGTGTAGGCTTGAACAACCTTTAGACTGCTCTCACTTATGCTGCAGACCACGCTTCCCTAGAAGTGAGCACCAGGGGCACAGAGCCACCTTTGTTTCCACATACTCATACTTGGACCCTGTGTCATAATTTGATCAGATATGAGACTCAGGTCCCCAAATTTTGTAACTGAGAGTACTGAGATTTACAGTAAGTCCCATGAATCGCTATTCTGAAAATTTGCCCTGTTGAATTAAATTAAACATTTTCTTATTTTGCTTCCTTAAAATGAGCACCTTTCCAATATACATACTTATTCTGTTTCACAAGTATTCTGTAGCAAATCATCTGGTACAATACAAAGGCTGGACTCTGCCAGTTATGGGTTGGCTCCACTTTGGTGTTGACCAGCCTCAACTCCCACTGACTTAAAATATGGAAGGCGCATTAACCTTTATCCAGGCGTGATGTCATTGAGAGGGAGCAGCACACCTAAACAAAATATCATAATGACCTGACTAGTAACTGTTGTGAAGAACACAAAGCATGAACGTAATGCATATTGCTATTCCTGTTAGACCCACCCTTGAAATTCTCACTCAGTCGAAATTCCTAAAAAAGTAAACCAAGTTTCACCCAGGGAAGGCTTCAGAAATGGACTCATTAATAATAAATAAAAAATAATACTTTGCACTACAATACCTTCTATTTGAGGATCTCAAAACGCAGGATAAGGATGGATTAATTAAGCATCATAACACTGCTGTGACATACATAACTGTTATTATTCCATTTTACAGATGGCCAAACCGAGTCACAAAGAAGTACATAGGGATAGAGTTAGGTAAAGAAACCAGATATCCTGATTCCTTGTCTTGTGCAACAAACACAGAACCACAGGCATATTCGTATCACAATTAAATATTGGGGCCACATCCTGTTTAAAAAAAAATAATAGACAAATCCTAAATCAACTGACATAGCTCTAGTAAAGTCAAATGACCTGAGATCTGGCCCATTATTGTTCAATATAAATAATATTGAAAATATTACCATTTTGATATGTTAAACATTATTAAGAATTATACTGATGTCCTGTGGAGCTCTCTCTAATCTTGAAATCAAGCATTGTCTTAATTATTCACTGGAAGGTTGCCATTACTTTTGGTTATTTTCCTCTAAAACTGCTAAAGAACCATTAATTAGCGTAAGGGGCATATTATGCATATGGAATAGTACAAATATTTTAAAAGTTACGATTTAAATAAGAGAAAGGGTTGCCTATAGCCAGCTACCCAAAGGGGCAGTTTAACTATTTTTAAGTCAATTAGTTCAACTTCTTTCAAAAGTCAGACCCTTCTCTCCTTATTAGTGGTGACAAAAACAGTTTACTGCATTTATTATTCCTTTAGCAGCTCATTAGAACTGGAATACATTAGTACTAGAGACTCTAAAGGTCATCTATCAGCAATGTATTTTAATTTAAAAAAACTCCAAACTTGTAATCTACAAAAAGATTGTGACTAGTGTACATAGGACACTACAAACTATTTCCATCCCAGAGACAATGTTCTTGTCATGTCATTCTGTTACAATTTAATGACTCTTTTATTCTGAACTCCAATTTTCATCCCCCGGCTTTTTCTAATCCCATTTTGCAGAAATTTGATTTACAGGTTGTCAGCGTGGGGATCATTATTATTATAGTTTGGTATAAAGCATAGATTTTATTTAAAAGAACCTTTAAAAAACAACTCTTTCTGAAACAATCCTAAAGAAAATGAAAACCTTCCTGTTTCTAAACTTCTACACTGGCAAGAAGGATCATTTCGTTTTCAAAAGGAACAGGCCTGGGAACCAGTTCAATTCCCAGCTCTGCTATGATTTTTTGTATGACTTTGCGCAAGTCATTTTACCTCTCCCTCCGTTACTCAGTTCCTGGTGGGGAAAAAAAATGGGGCCGGGGGGGGGCAGGAATAATTATTCTTCTCTAACTCACAGAAGTGTTATGAAGATAAACCTAGAACTACTGAGGAGATGCTCAGCTACTACAGTGATGAGGGTCACATAAGTACTTAGGTTAAATAGAATTTTGTCTTAACCAGCCTTTCAAATGTAATTATTGTTCTACAGAATTCTACAGGATGGTTAAAAAACTCAATTTTTCTATTAAATTCAGTAGTTTTTCAGATTAATGTCCAGAATAGAGTAACTTTCACATTCTGTTTGTTTCATCCCCATTAAATATTTTATGTCTTTTCCATAAAGGTGGTGTGAAAATTAAAAAAATTAGACCCATATTAGGAAAGTTTTAGTTGAGTTTTCATTGGAAAGATTAAATCATTTTGTAAATTACAATAATTTAGCAGAATTATGATATTAAAATAGGCTATCCTGTATTGAAAATTCCTACAGATTTCAATAGAGTTTAAACTAATTGGGTGCCATAGAAAATACTCTGAAAAGCTATGATATCCTTTTTATATGTTTTATATTTCTATCCATGGAATAGAATTCCCTATACAATTCTGTAGGAAGGTTTAAAAAAAGTATGGAAATATCATTTTCTGTCAATTGTTATAGAACTTTTACATAAAGGAAGCACTTTTCATATTCGGGAAAACTGCCAATGTGTCCAAGTGATTTTAATGCATAATATTTTAAAAGAAATTGGACACTCACAAGATTGTTAAAAACGACGTGGAATCATAATTACTGGAAGTACTCAAGCCTAGTGTAACAAAACCCCTACTGAAGATAAGCCAGTGATAATAGTGTACAAACCAGCAAGTAAGGGGCTCTGTTGCTCACCCTGCAGATTTACATGTGCGTAGACTCCATGGCATTGCTCCTCAGAGATCTGTGGTAGGGACTGTGTTGGCCATGTTAGCATTAATTTAGCTGTTTTCCTCCCCCACTCTGAACACTACCTCCAAGAGAATCCCAAGGGTAGTGGATAGTAGGAAAGACCCTGGCAGGAGCCATGTTGCATATAGCTGGGGAAAGTAGAGGAATGGGATGGATATGGAGGAAAAGAGCTTCCATATCTAACCATTTTCAAGACATCTGTGCGTTTGGGGACCAAAAAGAGTGTTTCCACAAAATCAGCTCGAGTGAGTTTCCTGTGCTCTATTTGGGAGTAGCCCATACAGGGGATGAGAGGTTCAAAGCCAGGAGACAATTTAGTATCAAGTCTCTTCTAACCCTAAAATGCAATGATTTGGTAAGAAAATGTATTCCTTGGATGTGATTTTACATGCCAAGTTTTACTTCACAGACAATTTTTATAGCAGAGTCATAAACTTTTTAAAATAGCGTTATTATAGAAACACTGACAGACTTAACTATAAGGATACTAGTGGACAAGACTTATAACCAAAAGACTTATTCCCTTATAGAAGCTTCTAATTTTACGTGAACCCATGAAGGTCAAAAAGGTTCTTGTTTAAAACCATGTCTCAGGATTCACTGATGCTTGATCAGCCTTGATGCCATCAACTTTTTCCACTTTGGAAGAATTCTATTCCTTCCCTTGCCACCTCCAACCCCCACCTAAAAATAATTTCACTACAGTTCAGTGGGCAAGTACAACGGGCAAGGTAGGTTAAAGGTCTTCTGGATTTTTTTAAAAATAAAATAATAATAAATATATTCAGAAGAGACAGTGACTCCATTTTTTTAAATGCAAAACTGCTGTTCCATGTTTAAAATGGCAAAGTGTCACTATCAAACTGGGAACCATAAACATGTCAAAAGCACTATTTTTATGAAAAGGCACTATTAGTTGCTCTATAATATTCATCAACTAAAATTAAAAAAAAATTATGCAGATATATATTATAAAGGGGTGTGTGTATAAAGCTACAGGGTCAAAGCCTCAGCTGGTGTAAATCAGCCGAGTTCTATTGCTTTCAATGTAGTTGTGTCAATTTACAAAAATTGAGCATCTTGTACACACACACACACAGAGTGTGTATGTGTGTACCATATGATTTTGTTCCCAGTACACAATACTGTACATAATCAATACCACCCGTATATACATTAATAAGTACAGTATATTTACTATTCTTATCTCAAATAATAATTCTTATCTTAAGAACTTCATAGGAAAGAATTTATTGTTCTCAAATGCAGCCAAGCTCAAAGTCCAGTTTTCAAGATTTGTAATTAGGGATATTTTACAAGGCACATTTGTTGAGCATTGTTAATATTCTATAAACTCTTTAATCATGTTGTTACTAAATAAAACGCTGAAGCAACCATGCTAAAATTTAACAGATTTATGAGGCAATTGTGAATATATTTATATGGGATGTTATTGTCTCACTGCTATAAACTATTATTACTCCAACAGATTCTGATTCATCACTTTGCTTGCAGGTGTAAAAATTAATGCAAACAAGGAAAAACATTGGTTTATTCGTCTTCCATAAAATCATTAAGGAAAGTTATGTTTAATTAATTTATACACAAACACATAAATATACTAACATTATATACACAGGTATGATATATGCTGATACCTCTGCAGTGATATCATTCAATCCAGAGGGAAAACTTCTCTTTCCAAAACTAGTTTAATTAATAAGGAGGAGTCTCTTGTAGCTAAGCCAAACAGAATGTAATAGATGTGCACTAGAAAATGGGCCTGTTTATACACAACTTCTTCTTGTTTCCTAAATAAAGATAAAATCCTCTCCCCCACGCTCCAACTGAATAACTTGGCTGGGTGATGGAAACTCCCTCGGCCGCAAAGGAGGAAGAATCCTCCTTACCAGGCTGCAGAGGAGAAGCAGAGATATTCCATATCTGCTACTTTTGCTTAATGGCTGGAGTATAACGGCCCTAGTCTGTAGAATGGGTGCAGTAACAGATCCTTTCTCTGTCTCTGAGCATACAGCATTCAGGGAGCACAACTGTGCAGGATATCACAGATGTGTACCTCCTCTTTTCCCCACTGCAGAAGAACCACATTTGTTGAGAGAAAAGAGTTCACACTGAAATGTGTTGTGAAGTTAAGCACTGTGAATTCATACAGCAAGAGAGTAGGAGCAGGGAAAGGAATCAAGATGGGTCAAAGGGAAGATGGGAAGCAAGAGGCAAATAGAACGGAATAAGTGAAGAGAAGAAATGAATAAGAAGCTTATTATTTAATCCATAAGTTAAAACAGATATTTATTAGAGAGACACACACTGGGTATGACCTAGCCTTCGGTTACAACAGTTTCTGCCAGTGTGGTACAGCACTAAGGCCCTACAGGACGGTGGCAGAAACTGTATATGGAGCAGGGTTGCAGCAATGGCTTCATAGCTCTTCCATTCCACTGGGATGCCCACAACCAGCGTGTGCAGCCCCAAAGCAGGAGGTGCTGGTAGGGGAGAGGGTATCAGCAGTGGAATAAGAAATTTAGGGCATCTCCCAGGTAGCCGATGCTGACTGAGTTTCTATGAAGCTCTGGCCATAAGCTAGAGTTTCTAGATAGATGACAAAGTCAGGAATGCCAAGGACAGCACATAGTGCCCCTTTGGATACTGAGAAGTATAAGAAGAGAGTCCAAGAAGTCCTAATCCTGTCAGGTATAAAAGACAAGTATCCAAGTGTGAAATCTGCAATAAATACAGGAATATGAGCAAACCACTGAAACGACGTGAAGTTTCTGATCAGCATCTATCCAAAGGTAGCAAATTCGTGTTCAATGGGAAACATTACCTCTCATGAGTAGATCCCTGAGGAGGAACAGAAGACATCTATACCCATTCAAAGAGGCCCCCATCTCTGTGTTTCTCAGAGTGTGCTGACAGGAGCATCACATGCCCAAACCCAGTTAATGACAACAAAATTCAGGCAAGATAGACAGATTTCCAATAAAAAGCAGAATTTGTCAGTGCAGTCAGGTTGTCTACTCTGACCTCCATCCTAGATTCTCCATCAGTGTGTCGTACTAACTGGTATTGATTTCCAGTTGTTACTTTCTATTGATATTTCCTTTGGTTTTTGAGAAAAGAAAAAGAAGGGAAGAAAAAACTGTAGGTACTGGAGTGAGTGGATAGTAACCCTAGGTAGTTGACCCATATAAGGTTACTCTGGCTGAGAAATAAAGTTCAGTCTCTCTTACTAGTATTCTTTTGCGTCACATCTTTAATACAGAGTGGGAACACACAGGAAAGGTGATTGTCCTGAACTCCACCAAAAGAAACATGAGACACCAGAAAAGTGGTTTAACTAGGCCAAAACTTTATTAACTTACCAGATCTGGGAAACTATCTAGCAATAATTTGCTCAGTGAAGGTCAACCTTCCTTCCATAATTCGTAATCACCTGGGGGATGGCTGCCCCCAGGACCATCAAGCCTTTAACCTGATCCCAGCACCATTACTGAGAGCTCACTGCCCTCCTCTTGTATGAGGGTTGAAGGTATGAGGAAATGGATTGACTCCTTTCTATAGCAGACATTAGGAGCCCCAATCCCATTTCCCACTTTCTTTAGGGGATGCCCTCCCCTAAACCTGCATTCAATTCTGGTTTATCTGGGAATCAGACCCAGACCCTATGAAAGAGTACCTGCATCGTGCACTGTCAAGTTACAACAACATGAATATCTTATCTTTCAATCTACCCTCCAAGTTTTTGGGCTGCTGAGAACCAAACCAAAAAACAAACCACAAATCCCCACAACCCACACCAATCAGGCTACTCTGACAATAAGGAGAATGTTCTTTCTCACCCTCCAAAAGGCAACTGGCATGATACTCACTAGCCTGACAACCAAATCCTACTTAACCCCAAGGGAGGAAGGGGAGGAGCTTTTGCTCCCAGGCACAAAAGGGCAGGAGGAAGTGTGTATAAGTCCTTCCCTCAGATGTGTAGGAGCTATGGGCTTCTGTTGCACTCTTCAATCCAGCCAATCAGCCACGGAGCCCGTCACTCATCTCCCCAAGCTCATGAGGAGGCTGAGAGGAGGGGAAGGAAAAGGGAGGAGGCACTCCTTACAGAAGCCCATTTTTTTCTCCTGTTGCCCCAGACAAAGCTACCCCACCTCTGAGACTGTGACGGTTTGTGGAGAGAAGGAAGGGGAGCAATGTGGTGAACTGTCAGGTTGGTGGTAGGATTCATGCACGTACTTTCATAGATATGGGTGAGTTGTCAATCAAGAAATTAAGAGTTAAGGCTTCTGGCTCCATGAAAGTTCATTTAGGTCTAGCATGATGAAGTTTGATTTGGTAATTAGGCACATTTGGATGAGTTGACTATAGTGAAATTCTGAACTCTCACTTCCTATGATTTTCTGAGTTTAATTCAAACTATTATCATTATTTTAATGAAGTATATTTGTATTTAATAATATTCTCTCTGATATAAGGCTACTGTACCCTGGCTCTGGTCCAAAGAACATTAAATTCACTTCAAATCTGGAGTGTAGGAGCTGATATAGTGGAAAAGCCCACTGGTCCAATTAGTCCAGTAGCCTGTCTCTGGCAGTGGCCAATGCTAAATGCTTCAGAGAAAAGTCTAAAATCTCCATAATGGACAAATTCTGCTCCCAGTTACTGCAATGTAACATTGAACAAATCCACTGAGGTGCAGAGTTACTCCTGATATACACTGGTTTTCTCAGATCAGATTTAGGCTCTGATTGTACACTTTGTAGGACTGGAAAAAGAGGGGTAATTCTTTCTGACCACAAAAGATGATTAATTTATGCTCTGAAGTATAAGGATTGATAATCCTTGTAAATTTATTATAGTTAGTGCATCCAATTTAGTATTTGGATCCTGAGAAGAAAGTTACAGGGTAAAACTGACTTTCAATGGGTCTGAGGATCCTAAGTCACTTATGTGTTTTGGAAAATGTATCCCGTTGTCTCCATAAAGATACAGAGCAACCAGGCTTTGCACAGTAAGCTCCAGAGGGCTTTTTGTGTGGGAAAGAGAAGTTCACCGGTGCCTCTGAACTGAGGGAGGACGCTCTACCCTCTGCAGCTGCTGTTCTAACCTACAATCTGGAGTAGTGGCTGCTGCTCCTCAGTGCCCTATGCATGGTCTCAGGACCACTGAGTCCGCATAAATACAGGAGCAGTAGCACTTCCTCAGACCTGCTCACAAGCCCTTTCCTCACACTAGCCTATTTGGGTTTAGCATGGAGCCCACTTCCACAGCTCACAGAGGTTGTGGAGAAGTCCCTGTGTGGCTGCTTGACCTGTGCCTCCCCAGGAGGTCTTCTAAGGCAATGTTTTTCAACCATTCTGATACCAGAGCCCTGCTTGCTGGCTTCCTAATCTGTGTCAGGGACATCTCAGGGATCGGCACCAGTCCATGTACTGGTCATTGACAAAACACTGTTCTAAAGTACGGAGGACTTTGTACAAGCGCTCTGTAGGTGGGTACAATTCATCCATCATGCATTTCATGGCTTAAAGCTGTCTCTGCTACAGGCTAATGTAGTTCAGTTAATTTAAAAAAAAACATTTTCCACATAGACACCTTATTGTTTACTTGGCTCTCTAAACAGCTCCTCAGGATGACACGTTCCTTGTATCATTAATTAGAGTTCACTGACATAATGTAAGGCTGTTCCAAATATTTTGTTTTTTTCTCTAGAGTCTGCTGGCCATATATTTTGCCTCAGATCAGATCTCCATTTCCTTGAAATTATAGGTTTTGTTTGTTGCAGGGGAGAGTGTTAATAACTTTTCTTTAGCTCAAGCTGATGCTGACCTCTGGCCTTTCCTTTTACATGGCAGTCACATCAGAATGTTAAAATGATATACCTTGAACAAGACTATGGCGTGTCCAATTTACTTAATCCAGGTTTCGGGAGTATATTCTTAATGTGATGGACGAAGTAAAGCCTCCTGTGTTCAGGTAGCAATGTAGTCCTAAGTCTGTGCAGATGGACTATTTTATTTCAATGCTAAGGGAACATGAATATGGATATCCAGCTGCACCATTTGGTTGTAATCAGGAGGGGAAATGCAGAGACACAATGACAGGAAAGACATCGAGTTTTGTTCTAACAGCAATCCCTACCAGTAGTGCAGCTGACAAAAGAGTTGGAGGGAAAGCTGAGGATGAGAGAAGATAAATACATTTCAAGGTAAGAATATATATTTTATTTCAGGAAAAAGTGATGACAGAACATTCAGAGAGCAATATGCTTTAGAATGATCAGCCGCAGAAAGTTTGCTGACTACAAAGCATTAAAATAACAGGTTCATCATGACAGGGAACGTGTTGAAATAATGCATTAAACAACAGGTTTTTATAAGACAAAATATACCCACAGTTGGAGTGTGTGTGCATATGCATATTCTCAACCTGATTGAGGGGTTAAAGTCTTTTGTGTTCACACATCTAGATATGTGTATGTAGGTACACAACCCCCTGTGTACACATATAAATACACACATTTTATGTCAGGTCTAGCTTCTCCGCTGTACCTCAGAACAGGCAGAGCACAGATGATTCAGCTCAGGAGGAGCATTAAGTCACCTTTGGACTACCAAGATTCTGCCTCAACAGTGGTTCCAGGAGCGGCTCTAAGTTACAGAAGACTCCTTACAGTGACCAATGGGCTGCTCCACAGCCCAGGATGATAATATTGCTCAATGCTACTGTAACCCACACACTTCCTGGGTGTGGTGTTCTGTCCCATCTAGTGGCACTGAAACCAGTTAGAGAGAGCGAGAGAGAGAGAGAAATGAGTCTGCTCTACAGCCTTAGTTAAGAGGCAGTTGGCTTTTCGCTCATGCAGTAGAGGTTCATGCACTAAGCTCCAGAGGTCCCAGGTTCAATCCTGCCTGCCAACGACCGGAGGCTGTCGGTGTTACACTACAGCCACTCCTTTTCCTGCTCCCGTGATCTTGTGGACCCACTGGATCTCCTGTACATCACAAAAGCAGTATGCAGGGGTTGCAGCAGAGGCCAGAATCTTCCACAGATAAATATTCCTTATCTCTTCCCATACATAAATACATAAGATCCCCCCCATATAATCAATGTATTTAGCTATTTAAGTCTACATTCAAAAATGGCACTGTGACTACAAATGCACAGAGCCAGCACAATTGTCACTTGCAAAGCATGCCGTTGAAAAAGAATATAGTGCATATAAATGAGCAAACTTGCTTTGCTCTGACACACCACCAAAGCCTAACTAAGCATTGGGATAGTATTATGAAGTACAAATAAACTACTGTTTTAAATCAGGATTTTCTTGTCTGGACCTGCCAGTTTAACAAGACCAATGTTGTGACAACATAAGTCAGAGGATTATTTTGGCTGCTACTATTCTACATCCTATTTATACTTTTTTTAAGAAATTTTAAAAGAGCAATGTTGCCATCTGCAAAATGAAGACTAGATTTGATTTAAAACTGCTAAAAACAATCCTTGTAAAGAGTAGCTGTATCTTATATCTAACCCATATGAACCATTACATCTCACCCAGTACCACTTAAAATGAACATTATCTGCAAAGTGGCACAAAGGGCAGAACTGATGATAACAAATTTACAATAA
Source organism: Lepidochelys kempii (assembly GCF_965140285.1). NCBI lineage: Eukaryota > Metazoa > Chordata > Testudines > Cheloniidae > Lepidochelys > Lepidochelys kempii. Next base: position 198,330,679 of record NC_136382.1, read on the forward strand.
ATCAATCCCCAGATCTTGCCACCTGTGCACCAATATCTATTCCCATAGCATGCTAATTAGTCCTGTGAACAAAATAACTGTTGGTAAACAGAACCAGTAATTACTCTTAGATGCTATCACATGATAGTGGAAAGTGCAGGAAGATAGTTTATTCTGCTAGCTGCTACACATTTTCAAGGTGTAGTTAAATGACACTTGTATAGCTCTAGGACGCACGCAGTACACTAATGCCCTTCCAATCAATGGAAGAAAAACAAGGGCCTAGGGGATGGCACTCCAAAAGATAGCTGCCAGAAGTATGAATATTATATGAGTTTGACTTCTAACAAATAACTGAAAGATGAATAAAATGAACAAATGATTATAAATGCAATGGTGCTTCTGAAACAAGACCACATCCTCTCTGCTTAGAAAATACAACTTTTCACCATTTAAATGCAGCACTGAAAAAAGAAAGTAAGATATTGATCCAAGGAGTATCTTTCTCACAACAACAGCAAGTCAAATTATCACCATTTTTATTCATTTAGGGTGACCATAACAAACACAGCAGTATGTTCGTTTACACTGTATTATGAAATCCTGGCCTCAATGAGGTCAATGGCAAAAGTCTCACTGACCTCAGTGGGGCCAGGATTTCACCCCATGCGCCTCACTGGAAACATATTACTCCAAAAAAGAATAGCACATCATATAACAGTGCCACCTGAAGTACCTTATTGTGTTTGTTTCAGTAGTTTCATTTCACTCCCCAGAATTCATAGTTTAGATACAAAAATCAACATTGTGATAAAATGCAAAGTATGGTAGAAGATGCGTTCTCCAGACTCCACTTTTTTTTAAAACATAAATTCAAAGAAAAATATCAGTTTAGTCATTTGAAATTTTATTTTTGAATCAAATATTTTTATGGGTTTTGGTTTGTGTGTGGGGTGGGTTTTGGGGGTGGGTTGGTGGTGATATTCACACAATAACACACTATATAACCAAATCAAATCACAAGCGGGTACATACTAAAGGATTCAGTTTTTGCTACATAAAGATCTTTTCAATCTGTCCCAGATTCACACTCTGCAAGAAGCTAATCTTTCTTTTACTCAGTTATCACACTCTGTGCCTATAATAATGCCTTTTTGATTAAAAAAAGTATTACAGTAAATAATAATAGGATAAGAGTGGAGTATCTAGGTTTTAGGACCTGTGATCTGTGCTTCTGCCACTTACATATATTGAATCCCGTCATTGACTCTTTACTGAGTGAAGACTGTGGAACTGGGCCTGATATTGGGACAGCAATATTTAGGGACATATTTTAGTGAGCCCCTAATTTGGATCATACAGATCAAACCGGAGAATATCATCAAATTATAATATTTAATCAGATATTCATGAAGACAGTGGTGCACAATTGGAGCACTAATGGCAGCCTCAGCAGAGAGGCCAAGAACTGAACAACATGGAGACTGAACAACTCTCTAGCCTCTACATGTGCCCATTTTACAGGTCAGGGTTGAATCATGTTGGAGGGTTTTTATGGGAAAGTTTGCACTGCCCATGTTATGCCTATTTTGTGGAGAAACAGAAGAGGAAAATGTCAACCCAAGAGCCAATTCAGGAAAACACCTTGAAAGTATATGCTGAAATCCCACTGAATTAAATCACATAAAAAATTATGTGAATTTAATTTAGGAAAAATAACTCATAATTAAACTCAGTAGAGTTACCACAAAATATATTCCTCTACCACAGTGGTTCCCAAACTTGTTCTGCCCCTTGTGCAGGGAAAGCCCCCGCTGGGCCGGGCTGGTTTGTTTACCTGCTGCGTCTGCAGGTTCGGCCAATCGCGGCTTCCACTGGTTGCAGTTCGCTGCTCCAGGCCAATGGGAGCTGCGGGAAGCGGTGCGGACTGAGGGACTTACTGGTGGTGGAACAAGTTTGGGAACCACTGCTCTACCACGTATATCAGTAATCACCAACCTGTTGATCGCGATCAACTGGTTGATCCTGAGGACTCTCCTAGTCGATCACAATCTCTGGCTGCAGCGCAGTGGGGGTGCTGCTAAGGCAAGCTCCCTGTCTGGCATGGCCCCACACTGCTCCAGGAAGCAGCCAGCACAGCACACACCTGCGGGGGTGGGGTGCAGGGTGGTCAGGGTTCTCCGGGCGCTGCTCCTGTCTGCAAGCACCGCCCCCGCAGCTCCCATTGGCTGCGAGGGCAGTGCCTGCAGAGAGGGGCAGCATGTGGAGATTCCTGCCCCCCCCAAGAGGCCAGGGGTGCGTTGGCCCCTTTCGAGAGCGGCATGGCCAGGTGGTGCACTACTGGCTGGCAGGGGGTGGCCCGGCTCATGATGGGGAGGAGGTGCCGATGTGTCTGAGTGGGGCCGGGACAGGCAGGGAGCCTGCCTTAGCCCCGCTGTACTGCTGACCGGGAGCCGCCAGAGCTAAGTGCCCCCGGTGGGAGCCTGGACCCCAACCTCCAGCCTTGATCCCCCTCCTGGAACCAGCATCCCATACCCCCTCCTTCACCCTGAACCCACTCCTGCACCCCAAGCCCCTGCCCCAGCCCTGAGCCCCCTCCCAGAGCCAGCACTCCATACCGCCTCCTGCACCCCAACACTGTGCCCCAGCTTGGAGCCCCCTCCTGCACCCAAACTCCCTCCCAGAACTTGTACCCCTCACCCCCTGCTTCACCCCAACCCCCTGCCCCAGGCTCAGTCCAGAGCTCCCTCCAACACTGCAAACCTCTCAGGCCCAGCCCAGAGTCTGCATCCCCTCCTGAACCCCAACCCCCTGCTCCAGCCTGCTGAAAGTGAGTGAGGGTTAGGGGGAGCAAGTGAGCGGGAGGTAGGGGGGTGGAGTGAGCAGAGCAGGGCCTCAGGGAAGAGGTGGGCCAGATCCTGGGTTGCCCTTAAATTCAAAAAGTGATCTTGGGCGTAAGAGGGTTGGAGACCACTGGTGTATGTGTAGCAGCCTGAACATCAGGTTAAAATGAAAACCTTGTCCTTTGATATTTAAATAAGTGAATAACGTTGTGCCAGCTAGAATGGCAATGTCTCTTCTCCTCATGTTAGTATATTTATGGCTGCCCAATGGAACTATGCCAGTTTACATCAGATGAGAAAGTGGCCCTTTATGTTTCTGGCACTCTAGAAGTCAGCCTGTTCACTGCTTTTATGCAATCCCCATGGTGTTCTTTGTTTAATATTCCTGAATATGAATATGTTTCCCCTCAAAATGTAACACACATCCATAAACAGTGATTAGGTTCCATTCAGAAAATACAAGCACATTAAAGTAGACTATCTTCAGATTACAGAGGAATCCTGAATCCCTCTACCTGGCAAAATTAATCTTTGCTCAGGAGAGACTTAGGGCTGTTGCAGTTCAGGAATGACGTGCTTCACAGAGTGAGGCATTCAAAAAGGAAGTGGTATAAAAAGCAAAAGAGGCAGACTGGGTGGAGTAGACAGAGAAAAGGAAGGCAAAGAAAGTCACACATGGAAGGACGAAGTAAAAGTAATAAGGAGGGGATAAGGAAGTGTTAGAGAAGGAATTGCACGGAAATCGGCAGGAAGAAGGAAAACACGATAGAGACAGGAGAAAAAGAGCAAAGCTGGGGAGAGAGTAAATGGCAGTGGAGACAGAGATGAAAATGGACATAGTGGTTTTATTTTAATAGCGGATAATTTTCAACCAGCTTTATGCTTGGCCACAAATCTTGGATGGACGTGACTTCTCAAGCCCTTACTTTTGACCCAAGAATTTAGAAAAAGAAAACTAAATATTTCACTCATTCTTCCCTGACTCACAAACAAGAACATGAACCACTCATAAAACACTAATTAAAAAAAGAAGCATCACAGGAGTGTTCTTGCATGGATGAAAATAAAAAATAAAATCACAACAAAAGTGTTGGTCCAAAGTCATTTTCAGTGAACCACAACTGTTATTTCACATGCAAGCTGGGAACATAAGGGGATTTTATTAATGCATAATTTCTGCATTTACCTCATATTTCCGAGTTAAAATAAATTAGAAACAGATTTAAAGGCCCAGTTACACAGCCTGGAGTAAACAAGTGTATTCCAATATATGTGCTTCCCAAGGACGATTACATTCAGTAATAATTTGTTTCATTTGCTTACAACAGACAACTTTTATTCTTTAAAAGGATGAAAGAACAACAAAGCTCTCACTTAACCTTCAAATAGTAAGAGTGTAGTTATTATATTATCTGTTATCTGTTTAGGCTTAGAAAATAGATGGGCTACAGAGTTTAAACCTGGAAGGTTTTAAACTACGTTAAATCAATTTAATCCAGAATTATATTTTGGTAAACACTACCCATACTGCATCCAGCACTTTGTTCAGTAAAGGAGATTCCTCTACAGGCGATCACTTTTGCAAATAATTTTTTAATTAGATTTCTTTCTTTGTTAAAATCAAGAATGCCCAGACTCAAGTTTGGTTTTCATTATTTTACACCTCTGGCTCAAAGATACTTCTTTTTTAATCAAAATGTGTAAAAAAAAAAAAAAAGCTTAGGTCCCATAAACACTTGTGGAATACAAATATTTGAAAATCAGGTTTAAATACCATTCTCACTGTGCCCTGATTCAGCAAGATAGGACATAGATAAATGAGCAGTCCCACTGACTTCAGATAGATTACTCACATACTTACAGATAAGCATGAGCTTAGGTACTATGTTGAGGTGCGGTTTAAAATACAATTGAAGGACCCAGACTGCACAAACCAAACAGTGGAACCCAAACAGCATAATTCACTCATCGCCCCACCTCTAGTTGGGAGCAGATCTGGTTGGAAAACAGAATTTCTGTTCTATGGAAAATTCTGCCATTTCAAATTTGTTTTTGTTCCAAATCGGAATGAAAACTCAAAATTCCAAAAATTTCAGAAATTCTGAACTTTTTCGATTTGGAAACACTGACATATTTAATTTAGTTAATGTCAAAACAGTATATTCTTATATATAACACTACATATAATATATTTAATACATGTAAAATAACAATAAATATTAAAAATAATATTTCAATAAAGTCTAACAAAATGAAATGAAACAAAGTTCAAATGAAATGTTTTTACCATACCAAAACAAAATGCTTGACCAGTATGGACACAGAATGAGAAAACTGTAACTATTTATTTTTACTTTTTCCTGTCAAGCATGTCATAGGAACCAATATGTTCTCACCAAATGTTTTTATTTCAACTAAACTGAATTTTTGACAGAAAACAATTCAATCTTTTTTTTTTTTTTTTTTGGACCAGCCCTAGTGTAGAGCCACTTGAGCACAGGGAAAACACTGCGTTAACCCCTTCAATGACCTTATGTGTAGGGGGCAAAGAACTGTGTGCAATCTATGTATTTTGCTAAATAACGATGGACTTAACTATGTGCTTAGGGTTAAGCACATGACTAAGTGCTTTTTAGAATCAGGGCTTGAGAATGTAACTTACTCTATGGAACATTGTATTAGCAGACAAAAACATTGTTTCCTTTAAATTAAAGTTGCTATAAAATTGTAACATGTACAGCAAGGGACATTACAGTTAAACCCACCCACCACATGTTGTAACAGGAAATTCATACGGGGAAAAAAAATACTACTTTAGAAATGTTAATGGCTCTGAAAGGCCACCTCCCAAAGCTTTTTAGATTTCCTCCCTAAAAGTCCTCTCCCATGGCTTGGCCTGGGAAGGGACAATCTAGCCTATTGTTCAACACCAGTGATTCGTTAACAACATTTACCTAACTGTAAGAGCTAGAAATGAACTTCTGATTTTAAAAGAAAGCTGAAATTGGTGTTGGCATTTCAAGGTCTCCATATATGGGGGTTGAGAAAGTGCAAATGTGGTCATAGGCTTTGTTGGGACAGCTCTGTAAACATCAGATTATATCTGTGTTTGTTACAAACAGAGGGGTTAAAATCTGCTCCATTTTATACTCCATGCAACTCCATTGCAATCAATGAAAAGTTGGGACAAAATTTGGCTTGCACTTTGGATGCATTTCTGCCTTTTGTTTTCCCTGTGGGGAGAGGGAGAGAGAAAAAAGGAAAGAGTCACCTGGCAGTTGCTACATGTGTCACTACTGGAAGGCACTCAAATACCTTGGTGATTCATGTCACAAACACAATCACTTCATTTTCAAAGCAGGTTACTCTACCTGAACTGTATTTTCTCCCCATCCAAAATTTCAAAAGGATGTTTACCAAGCAGACTTACTGCACATCCATAGCTATCTTATTAACCCAAAACAATTGTCACAGTTTGTATGGTTAAGCAGAGTCTGAAATGATAAACCACAGGATACCTCAGCATCAGTCAGCACAACAGTCTGCAACTATGCATTTACAGCCTGACCCAAAGCATGGGCAGCGTGTGAACTGGTTGCTGGGGGAAGGGCCACCCCTTCGGCCCGAGGCCCCGTCCCTCCCACTGGACGCCAGAGGCCTCCGCCCACCACGGCTGCCAGCCTCCTCGTCCCAGCCCCAGCCCACTGAGCGCCTTCAGGCCCAGAGCGCTGGGCAGGTGGCCTCAGCACCCCAGTCCTGGGAAGCAGAAGGGAGTCTGGGGGTTGAGCGTGGGCAGAGCCACATCTGGCTGCTTAGGGAGGCTTAGCCTCCCCTGGCCTGTGATACCCGCTGCACGTGGTCCAAAGCTTATTAAAGTTAATAAAAAGACACCCATTGACAGGCCGGCTGACAGAAATTCCGGGCCCCAGGGCCAGAGCCAGGGCCATCCCTAGGGGTGGCAAAGCCCAGGGCAGAAGTGATGAATCCATCATTTCTGGTACCACCCACGCCGGCCTGCGGAGCCCCCCAAAGCACAGAGCCCAGAGCAGTCTCGCGCGCCTAGGCACCCTGCAGCCCGCCTGGGCTATTTAAAAGGGCCTGGGGCTCCCGGCCACTGACACTACTGCAGCGGCAGCTGGGGGCTCCTGGACCCTTTTAAATCACCTGGGCCCCTGGGCAATTGCCCCTCCCTGTCAGCGGGCCTGCCCATTGACTTCCGTGGTCTTTGGCTCTGGCCTTTAGGGTATGTCTACACAGCAACTAGTCTCACAAGGCTGACGTGGCTCACAGGGCTCAGGCTCCGAGTCTATTTCATTGCTGTATAGTCTTCTGGGCTCAGGCCGGAGCCCAGGCTCTAGGACCCAGTGAAGTGGGGAGGTCCTAGAGTCTGAGCTCCAACCTGAGCCCGGAAGTCGACACAGCAAGGGAACAGACTCGCAGCCCAAGCCCCGCAAGCCTACGTCAGCTGGCACAGGCCAGCCACAGATTTTTCTTTGCTGCGTGGACATACCCTTGGAGAAGAGATAACAACAGACTATTAAGGGTATCCTTACACACTGATATCTTTACTTTCACTGAGTAGAACCTTATCTATTAAAGTCCCATTAAAGTCATTGAGGCAGAGTAAGGTACTACCAAATACATGTAAGGATACCACAATATGGCCCTGAGTAAATAATGAACTATGTAAATAAGAGTCTTTTAAAAATATGTTCTACTAGTCATATATCTGTGAAAGACATATTAAACAATATAGAATAAATAACATTCTTAACAGTTTTAGCTTACATATTATGACGAACATCCTGGAAGACACTATAAAAAAGGATGAGATACAATGCTTGATTCTTCTCTTACTTTCACTGGTATGTCTCAAGAGTAATGACATTGAAGATAAGGGAAATACAGTGGTGTAAAGCCAGTGTAAGTGAGAGAAGAATCCATCCCACTGTTGTGAGGTAAGTATGACATATCAACCCAGATTTGTAGCGGTGATTCAGAATTTCCCTACTTTTTCCATTTTAAAGCAAGTCCCTAAAATTAAGAACACTTGACATTTTGTTTTTCTGTGGTAGCTTTCCTAATGGAAAAATTTAAACTAAAAGGCATTAAAGAAAAAAGAAGTAGAAATTACAATAGATGTATTTTAATTTAAACAAACAATAAAATATTTTAAAATAGGTATTTCTTTTTTAAAAATAGAAAACAATTTTTACAAACATTTTTGTGGAGCATGCACACAGATTTCCATAAGGGTATTACGGGTCTGATTCACCATTGCTTTACTCCAGCTGTGCACCAACATAACACCTTTGAAATCCATGCGGTTACACTGGTGTAAAACTGGAGTCATGCATTGATTTATCAAGCCCCTTATTATAAAAGGCAGACATGACTAATTAATTTATTGGGATCTATTCATCCTCCAGTGAACATATGCAACACATAAAAAACAATACTGTAAAATAAAACAAAACTTATTAAATCATCAGTGAGCACTTCTGGGATAAATATCTTCAGAAGTGCTGAAAGATTAATGAATCAGGTCATAGATATAAATCTCTTATTTCTTAAGTGGATTTTCTGTTAAGTTCCCATGCATGCTGCATCTTGAATAATGGAAATAATTGTATACCTTGCCCCTTCATGCTGTGTCTGACCTGACATTTTCATTGAATAGTCTCTTATTCATCATACAAACAAGACAAATCATAAACGCAAAAGCAAATACAAAAACCTCCAGCTATAATCACAAATTGGAAGGAAAAATCATCAACTATATAGCAGGTAGGGTTTAAGGCCACTGAATTCAGGTGTTAAACAACCATTCTAAATGACCTTTCATTACAGTATTATGTGTACTGTACTTCATGGATTACTGGCATTGGCAATCTCATGAGAATATTACCTGCCCTTTAGTAGGCAGAGGTATTATGGAGTTCTAACCTTGATCATTCAAATCAATATAATATTACAGTTTATTTCTAAGAAAGCATTCATTGTTTTGCACACACATAAAAGACAAGAAGAGATGGTATCTTTTCAGGAGTACATGATATTTTGAGTCTGTACGCTTTATCATCAACAAGCTAAGCAGTAGAATTAAACTACTGAGATATTGACAATCAGATAATATCTGAATGTACATTTCTGGGGCTTTGGGAGCAAGGCTCCTTGGATACAATTTTTGGCCCCATTTCAGGAAAGCACTTAATTTTGTTCCCGATGTTAAGAAAGGTTTAAATCCTATGGGACTTAATTGTGTGCCTAAAATTAAGTACACGATTAAGTACTTTCTGTAGAGATATGTTTATAGAAGATTATAATTTAAAGATGCTCCCTCATAAGGGGCTGTTCTGTGAGTGTGGGAAATTGGGGCTGGGAACACCACATGGCTGTGTGCAGCAGCTCACTGCAGAAGCTCTCCAGTTTGTTTTATTAAAGTTTTATTCCTTTCTCATTCACTGGCTTGTTATTTAATGAGCCCCAGGATCCTTACAAGGTGTCAGAAGTGTTGAATGAAAAGGAAACTGCAGTGGTTTTGAAGTTAATTCCTGTGTTTGCAACTGAAAGCAGAGACAAAGGGAGGCACCAGAGAAGCACATGGAGCACCAGGCACAGAGCCTTTTGCATGTATTTGGTGAGCACAATAGTAAGCTTGACTAGTTTGAGAAGGAGGAGTGGGGGAGCCAAAAATGGATGTATTGCAACCTCCTTCCAGTCTGCAATTGTCAGACAATGTTGCAGAGAACTGGGAAAAAATCAGACAGAGATTTGAATTGTATTTATTAACTGTTGCTTTCCAAAACAGAATGAAACCTTAGAGAGAGAATTTTTTACGAATATGCAAAAAACTGATGACATCACAGAGCAATGTCACAGAATTAAGGAAACTCAGTAAAACCTGTGACTTTGGTGAGGTAACGGAGTCTCTGGTCAGAGACAGAATCATTTGTGGCATTAAAGACAATGTGTTAAGAGAGAGACTGCTCCATGAAGGAGATTTAACTTTAGAAAAAGATCTCCAAAATATGCAGGGCAGCAGAAACTGTGAAAGCACAAATCAAAGAGCTGAATTCACCAGGAGGGGTTATCTATGTACTAAGTACTAAATACTATAGCTGGACTACATCAAATCAGAAAGTGGAATCACTCACTATGAAACCACTGCTAGGGAGAAAACTGGGCACAGATGGTTATGTGGAAGCTGTGGATCACAGCATGGCCCCAAACAATGTGTTGCCTCTGAGAAACTCTGTCATAAATGTCGGGGAAATAATCATTTTGTAAAACGCTGCAGATCTCAAATGCTGAACAGTCAAGTGCATTCAGTTAAAGACAATCTGGGTTGAGGAGTTTTTCATAGACGTACTGGGATCTAGCAAGCCTGATGAGAGTGACTGGATACTGCCTATGACAGTGAATGGAACAATTATTCCACTGAAACTGGACACAGAAGTTCAGGTTAATATTCTGTTTGAATAAGATTACGTGAGACTGAAAATAAGACCAAAACTGGGACCAACAAAAATAAAAGTAACTGGTTATTCTGGAACAAATATACCAAAGAAGAGAAGGTGCGTTGCTAGCATCAACCATAAAAACACCATGTATAGGCTCCCTTTCCTGTAGTACCAAAAGATGTGACACCAATTTTTAGGCCTGGCTGTATGTGAGAAACTCAATCTGGTAAAATGGGTGCTCTCGCTACAAAATCATACTGAACCTTGCTACAAGGCACTCTTTTGAGAACGTCATGACCTGTTTCAAGGGTTGGGTTGCCTGCAGGGTGAACAAAAATATGGATAAACAAGCAGGACCCTCCAGTTATCCATCCATGTAGAAAGGTACCACCTGCACTCTGTGATAAACTCAAGGCTGAGCTTGAAAGGATGGAAGCAATGCAAGTAAAACAAAAAATTGAGGCACCAACAGAATGGGTGAGCTCCCTCACTATTGTGGAGAAAAGTAACAGCCAGCTACACATATGCTTAGATCCCAGAGACCTCAACAAGGCTAAAAAAGGAGAACATTTCAAACTACCAACCAGAAAAGAGATTATGGCTCAATTTGCAAATGCTCAATATTTCAGTAAATTGGATGCATCCTCAGGTTTCTGGCAGCTAAAAGTAACTGAAGAAAGCTCAAAGCTATGCACATTTAACACCCCATTTGGAAGATACAGATTCTTACAATTACCCTTTGGCATACCTTCAGCACCAGAACTGTACCACAAAACCGTATATCTGATCTATGAACATATTAATGGTGTTCACACCTCAAGGGATGACCTTGTCATCTGGGGCTCAACAAAAGAGGAGCATAATCATAAACTTTGGGAAGTCCTGCATACAACCAGAGCTGCAAACCTCAGACTAAATAGGGAGAAACGTATTTTAGAGGTTACAGAACTGACTTTTGTTTGGGACATTATTTCCAATGAAGGTGTAAAACCTGACAAGAGGAAGATTTCAGCCACTGAAATGATGCCATGTCCCAAGTCAAAGAAAGATGTCCAACAGTTCCTGGGAATGGTTAATTATCTTAGAAAATTCAAACCTAATTGTAAGGAGAGTGATCACTTTAGATAAGCTATTACCAGCATAGTGGCGTGGGGGGAGAGAAAACCTTTTGTAGTGGTAAACACCCATTTTTTCATGGTTTGTGTGTATAAAAAGATCTTCTGTACTTTCCACAGTATGCATCCGATGAAGTGAGCTGTAGCTCACGAAAGCTTATGCTCAAATAAATTGGTTAGTCTCTAAGGTGCCACAAGTACTCCTTTTCTTTTTGCGAATACAGACTAACACTATGGATGTAGAAGCCCTCTACACCAACATTCCACACAAAGATGGACTACAAGCCGTCAAGAACACTATCCCCGATAATGTCATGGCTAACCTGGTGGCTGAACTTTGTGACTTTGTCCTTACCCATAACTATTTTACATTTGGGGACAATGTATACCTTCAGATTAGTGGCACTGCTATGGGTACCCGCATGGCCCCACAGTATGCCAACATTTTTATGGCTGATTTAGAACAACACTTCCTCAGCTCTCGTCCCCTAATGCCCCTACTCTACTTGCGCTATGTTGATGACATCTTCATCATCTGGACCCATGGAAAAGAAGCCCTTGAGGAATTCCACCATGATTTCAACAATTTCCATCCCACCATCAACCTCAGCCTGGTCCAGTCCACAGAAGACATCCACTTCCTGGACACTACAGTGCTAATAAACAATGGTCACATAAACACCACCCTATACCGGAAACCTACTGACCGCTATTCCTACCTACATGCCTCCAGCTTTCACCCTGACCACACCACACGATCCATCGTCTACAGCCAAGCTCTGCGATACAACCGCATTTGCTCCAACCCCTCAGACAGAGACAAACACCTACAAGATCTCTGTCAAGCTTTCTTACAACTACAATACCCACCTGCGGAAGTGAAGAAACAGATTGATAGAGCCAGAAGAGTTCCCAGAAGTCACCTACTACAGGACAGGCCTAACAAAGAAAATAACAGAATGCCAATAGCCGTCACCTTCAGCCCCCAACTAAAACCCCTCCAACGCATTATTAAGGATCTACAACCTATCCTAAAGGATGATCCAACACTCTCACAAATCTTGGGAGACAAGCCAGTCCTTGCCTACAGACAGCCCTGCAACCTGAAGCAAATACTCACCAACAACCACATACCACACAACAGAACCACTAACCCAGGAACCTATCCTTGCAACAAAGCCCGTTGCCAACTGTGCCCACATATCTATTCAGGGGACACCATCACAGGGCCTAATAACATCAGCCACACTATCAGAGGCTCGTTCACCTGCACATCCACCAATGTGATATATGCCATCACATGCCAGCAATGCCCCTCTGCCATGTACATTGGTCAAACTGGACAGTCTCTACGTAAAAGAATAAATGGACACAAATCAGATGTCAAGAATTATAACATTCATAAACCAGTCGGAGAACACTTCAATCTTTCTGGTCACGCAATCACAGACATGAAGGTCGCTATCTTAAAACAAAAAAACTTCAAATCCAGACTCCAGCGAGAAACTGCTGAATTGGAATTCATTTGCAAATTGGATACTATTAATTTAGGCTTAAATAGAGACTGGGAGTGGCTAAGTCATTATGCAAGGTAACCTATTTCCCCTTGTTTTTTCCTACCCCCCCCCCCGACGTTCTGGTTAAACTTGGATTTAAACTTGGAAAGTGGTCAGTTTGGATGAGCTATTGTCAGCAGGAGAGTGAGTTTGTGTGTGTGTGTGTGTGTGTCCCCGGGGAAAAAAAAAGGGGGGGGGTTGAGAAAGCCTGGATTTGTGCTGGACATGGCCCACCTTGATTACCATGCACATTGTAGGGAGAGAGGTCACTTTGGATGAGCTATTACCAGCAGGATAGTGAGTTTGTGTGTGTGTGTTTTTTGGAGGGGGGTGAGGGGGTTAGAGAACCTGGATTTGTGCAGGAAATGCCCCACCTTGATTATCATGCACATTGTGTAGAGAGTTGTCACTTTGGGCTATTACCAGCAGGAGAGTGAGTTTGTGTGTGGGGTGGTGGAGAGTGAGAAAACCTGGATTTGTGCTGGAAATGGCCCAACTTGATGATCACTTTAGATAAGCTATTACCAGCAGGACAGTGGGGTGGGAGGAGGTATTGTTTTATGATCTTTATGTGTATATAAAGTCTGCTGCAGTTTCCACGGTATGCATCCGATGAAGTGAGCTGTAGCTCACGAAAGCTCATGCTCAAATAAATTGGTTAGTCTCTAAGGTGCCACAAGTACTCCTTTTCATTTTACTAACACGGCTGTTACTCTGAAACCTAATCTATACACCAAAGCAGCAGCTTTGAGAAAATTCCTAAAGAATAAAAATGAATGGGATGCAAAACAGGAGGAATCATGGGAAAGTTTAAAACAACAACTGATAGAAGAACCAGTGCTGAAGTTCTGTGCACCAGGAAGGCCTGTTAAAATCTCACAGTCTGCTTCACAGTATGGGTTAGATGCAATGATTTTATAGAAACATGAAGGTTGTTGGCAACCAGTGGTATACGCATCCAAATCACTGACTGAGACAGAAACCAGATACACACTGATTGTAAAAGAGCTTTTAGGAATATTGTTTGTGAGAGATTCAATCAGTATATTCATGGACAGACTGGAGGTTGAAAGGGACCACAAGCCCCTAATAGAGTTATTTAGCAAACTGCTAAATGACTGTACTGTACGGATTCAAAGAATGATGATAAAGCTGCAAAAGTATGATTTGATTGTGACCTACACACTCGGTAAATTTGTGTTCACTGCAGATGCACTTTCCAGAGAAGACTCTATAGACAGAGATGCAAGCCTATGTAGATCTGATTGTATAGTCAATTCCCATAACTAACAGGAAACAGTAACAAATAAGAGAGGAAATGGAGAAAGATGAATCATTGGGAATCCTTAAAGAAGTGATCATTAAAAGGTGGCCTGAAAAAAATAAGCAGTTGGTGCCCAAGTTTAAGAGACTATTGGAACTGCAGACATGAACCTACTGTGATAGATGGGGTGATTTTCAAGGGCAGTAAGGCTGTAATTCCAATGAGCCTCCAAAAAGAAATGCGAAGGAAGATCCATGAGGGTCATTCAGGAATTGAGAAGTGCTAACAATGAGCACAAGAGGTGCGGTATTGGCTGCAGAACAATCATGACATCACTAATGTGGTAGGAAACTGCTTTTTCTGCTTGAAATACAAGCCATGCCAACAAGCAGAGCCACTGAGACCTCATCCAGCTCCACAAAGGCGTTATGAGAAGGTAGGCATTGACTTACTTACCTGGCAATCAAAGGATTATTTAATATTTACATATTATTATTCTCTGTATCCAGAAATTTGCACATTGCACAGTACCAACAGTAAGTTGGTGATAGCCAACATCAAGGGAATCTTCTCCAGACGTGGAATTCCAGATGAAGTTTCTAGTCACAATGGGCCACAATTTTCCAGTGAAGATTTTAGGCAATTTGCTATAGATTGGGATTTTCATCATGAAACATCAAGTCCAAATTACCCCCAATCAAATGGACTTGTGAAAAGATCTATACAGACAGTAAAGAATCTTATGAAAAAGACTTGTGACAGCGAGGATGATTTGTATAAAGCGTGACTGATTTACTGAAGTACACCCCTGGAAAATGGCTTTTCTCCAGCTCAGCTGTTAATGGGAAGAAGGATCAGATCTACTTGCTGAAATCTCATAACAATTAAGCCATACAGAACATGAGAGAAAATCAGAAGTGGACGCAGAAATATTATTTTGACAAAGGGGCCTGTGATCTCCCATCTCTTAACCCCGGTGATAGAGTGTGCCTGAGGAATCACACCTTCAAATCTTGGGGCCAAAAGGGTATCGTTAAAGAACAGGTCTTATGTAGTCCAGACAGACTAGGGGGACACATTTAGCTGTAATCAAAGGGATCTACAACTAATCCCTGAAAGTTCCAACACATTGACAGGAGATGTGGACTCTGGCATTTCCCATCTGACTGATCCTTTATCATCAACGCACAAAGAAGAAACTGTTAATGAACAAGAGAACTCGGACTAATGCAAGGGTGATACTGAGACTATCAGAGCGGGAGATTAAACATCCTGAAAGACTCCTAGAGACTTGCTAACCTGAATGGAGAAAGGATATTTGAGGAAAGTGAGTGGTAAAGACTCAGCCAAGAGTGATATGCTAATAACCTCCCTGCCCAGGGAGTTCACATATTGGGTTTCTGGAAGTGTATTACATGGGTTGAGAATTGAATGCATGTGTTATTAGATAGTTGTTAACTGTGTACGTATATAAGAATTAATTTGTTTTTCTTTAAGAGGGAAGATGTAGAGATATGTTTGCAGAAGATTATAATTTAGAGACTTTTTTCCCTCATAAGTAAGGCTAAGACTGAGTCACGGGTATTTTTGGTAAAAGTCATGGACAGGTCACGGGCAATAAATAAAAATTCACGGCCCATGATCTGTCCATGACTTTTACAAAAAATACCCCTGACAAAATCTCTACTTCTGGGACCACGCTGCTCCGGAGGACCCCTGCTGGTGGGGGACAGGGGCTGCTCCAGTGCTGGGGGTTGACTGCCCCCGGCTGCTGCTCTCGGGGACCACTCTCTGGATGGTCTCCAGGCTCCTTAGGCTGCTGCCCTAGGACTGCTGCTTGGGCCTTCCCCAGAGCCAGCCACATTGGCCGCTGTTCCGGCGGTCCTCGGAGCCAGTTCACCGGGGCCACCCGAGCAGCTGCTGGTGGTGCAGCTGGCCCCAGAGCAGCCCCCAGGACCGCTGCTCAGATGCTCCCCAGGGATGCCCCCAGGACCAGCCGCACTGGCCTCGAAGCCAGCTGCCCAGGGCTGCCCAAGCAGTGGCCAGTGCAGCTGGCTTTGGGGCGGCCCCCAGGACTGTTGCTCGGGCACTCCCGGGGGCCGCCCCCAAGACAGCTGCTTGGCCGGTCCATGGGACCAGCTGCACCAGCCATTGCTCAGACAGTTCCCGGAGCCAGCTGGCCCCAGGCCTCCCGAGCAGCGGCCAGTGTGGCTGGCACCGGGGACCTCCAGAACAGCTGGTCCCAAGTCACTCAAGCAGCGGCCGATGCAGCTGGCCGTGGGGAGCACGAGCAGCTGGCCCTGAAGTCAGCAGCACCAGCTGCTGCGGAAGTCACAGAGGTCATGGAAAGTCACAGAATCCGTGAAAGAATCACAGCCTTACTCATAAGGAACTGTGTTGTGAGTGTGGGAATTTGGAGGTGTGCCGCAGAGGAGAACACTACATGGCTTTGTGCAGCAGCTCACTGCAGATGCTTTCCAGTTTGTTTTATTAAAGATTCATTCCTTTCTCATTCACTGGTTTGTTATTTAATGAACCCCAAGATCGTTCCACTGTCCTGAACCAGCACCATACAGCCTGATCCTGCAATAGCTGAGCACCCTCAACACTCAATAGATTGAAAGTTGAGAATGCTCAGCACCTTGTAGGAGGCACGCAGCGACTGACATGGTAAGGTATACATGTGCCAGCTGTGAAATATGTCTATAACATAACTGAACAGAGGTAGGTCCTTTGTTAAGGTTGAAGATAGCTTGCTATTGCGAACCTTCCCTAAAAAGAAAGGTAGCACACCTTGACATTTGGTATGCCACATTTTGTCCATGGGAAGAAAGGAGGCACAGGAGATCTGAGGTGAAAGGACAAGATTAGGGAAAGGACAAAGGGAAAAGAACATGTGAGGGAAGGGGGTAAAGAAGGAAGGAACAGATGGTTTGGACCTGGCAGTAAGCAACTAAACTGAGTTTCTAGATATTCTAATATTTGGGTGAGGATTGTTTGTTTGGGGAGGTATTTGTAAGAGAAAATGTAATTTGGGGTGATATTAGCTGATGAATCCCGGCTGAACCCTGATGAATCACACTTTCTTCCTTAACTGTCTTTAACAACTTGTATTTTAGTTTCTGAATTAGCATTCACGTTTATTATTTGTCCATTTAGATGTGGAAAAGCACTTCTGGGCAGCTGTAATAGCAGAACACTCTGAATTAAGAAAGAGTTTGTTAGCACTCAAGCACTTGAAATGTGTTAAGTGGTTTAAAAGTGGTGCAACTTGAACACAGGGTGAAAGTGTAAGTAGAGACCTGGCATATCTGACAAATGGAATTTAGATATACAAGTTTAACAAGTGTACACTAATGCAGTTGAATGTCAAAACAGAAATGAGATATGCCACTCTTGGAAAGGCAGTTTTTTTTAAAAAGTGTACTTGAGATGTTAAGAATGCATATTTGATTGCTCATTAAAGTGATTATTGTTTTAGAACTGGATTTTTAAAATACATCATGCTGCATCTTTGGGTTTTTGAAGTCATTTGAAGTGGAGGTTTTAAAATAAAATACGCATCCTTTCAGTTATTTAAATGTAAAAGAAATTGGTGCACCTCAGCGACTGGAAGTTCAAAAAGGTAAGAAGCACTTCTTAATAATGAATAAATGGTTACATTAATCTGAAAATAATAAAGACATAACAAATGTTATTGTGTATAATTAGGAGGACAAAAACCTCTCAAAGAAAGCTAAGTGTAGTTTCAAATGCATTTCACAGCTTACTCATAGAAGTATTTCTCACCATGTGAACGTTGAGGTTTTTATGCTAACCAAATGGGTAGGAATTTGTTTTAAAAGTGGATTGCACAAACACAGTCCTCTCAAACTTCTAAGATGCGACATGGGCCCTCTCTATAGGTGATAGAAGTCTAAAATGAGAAATACAATAGCAAAAAAATAGACACCCATTAATATCAATTAGGTTCTAAAATCAACCCATAACAAGGTTTAACCCAGCTCCTAACTATATATATAGCTATGCATGAGACCTTACAAACATACAAAACAGGGTCCCTGCCTTAATGAGATTGGTCTTCTAGATTACAATCTTGTAACATTTATTCACGTCAGCTGTCCTTACTTACTACAAATAAAGGGTCAATATTTCTATTTGCATGAACAAGGTCTGCATGTACAAATAAAGTTGCAGGACTGGACCTTAAATTAGGACCTGACCCTCTAAATCCCATCAAGAATAAATACACAAACAAATAAATTAAATAATTAAAATCCCATAGAAGACAATATGTCCAACAGAAAAGGCCAGTTTTTCAAGAGCTCAGCTCCAATTTAGCCACCTAAATAGGCACAGTGGGTACTGAGCTCTTTTGAAAAACTGGCTATAAAGGTCACAACAGGAACCGCTGGGTGCTGAGCACTTCTGAAATCTGTCCCTTATTTAGGTGCCTAAATGGGAACTTCTGGAAATCTGTCCCCAACTGTGTGTACTGAGCTCTTGAAAAGCCATCCCTGAGCTCTTCTGAAAATCTGGTCCCAAGTGCCTGCAAGATCCCTCCTCCCCCTTTAAACAACTCAATGACAATAGACAGTATTGGGGAGAGAAGGGGTAAGGACAATAGCAAACAATGTAAAGCTACTGTTTTGGAAAGAAAAAGATTAATATATATTCGGTTGTTTTGTGCATTTCTTGCTAATAGTTTACAGGAATTAACAGTGAAAAAATTCATGTTGTGTTGGGTCTAAAATGAATGATGTATTTCATACTGTGGTTCAGATGGGAAATACACAGTGTATTATATACATATGCACACTAGCGGCCTGCATTTTAAAAACTGTTCCCATTCTGGGAGATATTACCGGTTCCAGCAGGAGTCCCCATTTTAAGTACAGGGAATACCTCTTGAGTGGGTAGAATCTCTCAAAATGGAAGAAATTGTCAAGATGTGCCCACTTCCTCCTTGTGCCAACAAATGTGGAATGACTCTCCCCACAAAATTACACCAGCTCGCGCATGCTGCGTCAGGGTATACCAACCCCACATTGGTGAGAAGAGGGTTAAGGAGTTGCTTTGGACACAGGAAGCCATACCTCCTCAACCCTGCTTGGCATGCTCTGATTGGAAGGAGGATTTCAAAGGGAGCAAATCAGCTCAGTCGGGACGACTGAGCAGGTGAGCAGTTGGGTGCGACAGCCTCCTGCAGAGGACCTGCCAAGGCTCCTAAAGGCTGGGACCAGGCCCCACGGTCAAGCCACTGCAGACCTTTCATCCGCAGGAACTGAGAATGCTGAACTACGGCAGACATCTTTCTGAAACCGAAGGAGTTGTCACTGGGTGACATGAAACACTCATATGTGTGTGACCTAGAGGCTGAGGCCTTTAGTCTACACTAGTAGACTAGGGTTTTTGCACTGTTATTACAAAATGGATTTACCACAGTTTAGCTTAATCCAATAATTTACCAAAGTAAGGTACACTGGTATAAGTGCAGTTTAAACAAGTTTAACGAGCATCAATCTAACTAATTTGATTTTACATTGATTTAACTACACCAGTGCAAGTTTTCTAGTATAGATAACTGTTCTGAAAGTACTAATGCCCAGTTTCCCATCCTGTTGGCTCAGGGAGCAAAAGACCAAGAACAGCAAGGCCAGTTTACCTTACTGGCAAAAGCTGAGGACAGAGTTACACCCTAACTTTTAATTTTCAGTCTTTCTGTTGTTTCATTATGGGCTTAATCAAGGGTTTCCGCACGAGGCCCTAGCAAGAAGCAACACATTGTTCTGCTGCCCCAGAACAAAGATCATGACTCTGTTACAATTTACCTTATTGGTTACCCCTTGCTTCAGAAGGCATAACCTGTTCCTGGTCTATATCCGGGACAGGGTATTTTCCCCAGCGTGCTGGCTAGCACACCTATGCTAGCATTGGAGTAATGGAGCCAAAGCTTTATGAAATCCCTGTGTTGTCAAGCCCACTTGCACAGGGGATGGACGTGGTGTTCTGCAGAGGCTGATCTCTTTCCCACACCACTGCCCAGGATCTCGGTTGTCTGCCCAAAAGGAATATGCCTGTGCTTCTTTCCTTACTCCCATCCATTGTGCAAGCCAGGCCACTGTCTGGCCCTATGTTTGTGTTCTCTCCTTGCAGCAGTAGATCTCACCATCCGCTCCCACAGTGAAGGGATACGCTCAAACCTTTGCAGGCATTAGCAAGTCTTCTGTTTCATTTTCATTCTAACAGCAGAGCCACAAACACCTGTAATACATTCTCCTTTAACAATGCCAACATACCTAACTCAGCATCCCAGCATCCAGCTACCGATTTTGTGCTTGGAGGTAGCAGGACTTGGTGAGTTTGGTCTGTCTGAGGATTGTCTGTTTGGCTGGTTATTTGTTCTCTGTGTACAGGCTGTATAACTGGGCCATGGGCCCCTGAGTAAGCCCTTGAAGCTTTGCTCAGTGCCTTGCTAAAGGCTGCAAGGCTCTAACCCTTGGAATTTTGATCAGCCCAACTGTTTGAAGTCTCTGAGTGGTTAATTACTCCCTGGTGGTGCAGGGCAGAGCTGAGCTAAGCAGGGAAGACTTTGGTATAAAAGTTGATAGTAATAAATAGAAACCAGCAGTTAGAAATTATAGAAAATTGATAAGGGAACCCAAGGGAACACAAGGATAAATCTACGGCCAGCAGAGTTAAGGACAATAAGAATGAGTTCTTTAAATATATTAGGAAGAAAAAGAATCCTGACAATGGTATTGGTCCATTCAGAGATGGAAATGGCAAAATTATCAATAATAAAAAGAAGCTACTAAATATTGAAATTTTTAAATCAACAGGTACAGATAACTTGCATCCAGGAGTTTTAAAAGAGCTGGCTAAAGAGCGCTCTGGACCATTAACGTTGCATTTCAATAAGACTATGGGAAGTTCCAGAAGATTGGAAGAAAGCTAATATTATGCCAATTTTTAAAAGGGTATATCGGTTAATGACAGTAATTATAGCCCCGTTAGCGTGACTTCGATCCCAGGCAAGATAATGGAGCAGCTGATACGGGACTTGATTAATAAAATAATAAAGGAGAGCAATGTAATTAATGTCAGTCAACATGGATTTTATGAAAAATAGATCCTGTCAAAATAACTAGATATCTTTTTTTAAATGAGATTATAAATTTGGTTGATAGAGGTAATAGTGTCAATGTAATATACTTCGATTTCTGTAAGGCATTTGACTTAACACAGCAAAACATTTAGATTACAAAACTAGAATGATATAAAATTAACATGGGCACATTAAACGGAAGCAAAACTGGCTAGCTGATTGAAATGCAATTAAAAACAGGGAACAGTCATTGAGTGTGGGTGTGTAGTGAGGAGGTGTGGCTGCCCTCAGAGGCAGACGTGGAGGAGATGCCATAAGCCACCTGATGGGTGGAGCCAGGAGGACCATGCCCCTCATGCCGGAAGCAGAGGGGCGGGACAGGAAGAGAAAGTATAAAAGGCCGGCCCTGCAGCTCAGTTAGGAGGGAGCTGCCGAGGGAGACAGATGCATCTTCCCTGCTGCAGGAGTGGGATGCTGAGGAGAGCTGCGCCTGCCCTGAGGGCCTAGATGAGCTTCCTGAGACCCCTGACACTGAGGAACTGCTACCACTACCCTTGGCAGTGTATCTCAGGGAGACTGAGGACAACCCCTGGATGCAGGTACACCCAAGAGTGGGAAGTAGACTAGGGAAACTAGACAACAGTCTGGTTAAGAGCTGGCCTGAAACAAGGTCAGCATGTTGCGAGTGGATCCCCGCTGACCTAGTGGTGGGCCACTCTGCCACCGTTAGAGCCCTGGGCTGGGATGTGGTAGAGTTGGGCGGGCCTGCGTCCCGCCTTCCACCCCACCCCTGGAGTGGCAGTACTCCCCCTCCTTAGGCCAAGGGGACTGTTCTCCTTGGACACCCCTGCCAGAGCCCCATAAGACCATGGTTGGTGCTCACCCATGCAGGAGACCCATAGATCATGGTTGGGGCTACAGCTCTGCCAGACTGCAGGCCAAAGCCCTGACTGTTTGCTGTCCCACCCTGCGTGAAGGCTGGGCATATGAACTGCTACAGCTGTGCCTGAACGCAGGCCAGAGCTCTGATTGTTTACTGCCCTGCCCTACTTAAAGGCTAGGCTTATAACTTAGTAATGCTCTGTCCTGATCGCCAGCCAGAGCCCAGGCTGTTTGTGGCCCATCCCTGCTTGACGGCTGGGGCCCATCGAGTATCGCTAATCCCCCCCGTCTTTGTTTTGAGCATACTCTAGCAGACCAGACTGGCAGGAGGCAGGGCCTCCCTCAGAAGTGGATGCAGAGGGATAGCCCCGCCCACCTACAGTGTGTTTCCAGTGGGGTTCCACTGGGATCAGTTCTTGGCCCTATGCTATTTAACATTTTTATCAGTGACCTGGAAGAAAACAAAATAATCACTGATAAAATTTGCAGATGACACAAAACTTGAAGAGGTAAATAATGAAGAGGACAGGTCACTGGTTCAAAGCTATCTAGAACACTTGGTGCAAGCACACAATATGCATTTTAAAATGGCTACATGTAAATGTGATCATCGAGGAATAAAGAATGTAGGCCACACTTACAGGATGGAAGACTTTCTCCTGGGAAGCAGTGACTCTGAAAAACATTTGGGGGTCACGGGGGATAATCAATTTAACATGATCTCCCCTTGTGACACTGTGGCCAAAAACAGCTAATACGATCCTGGTATGTATAAACAGGGGAATCTTGAGTAGAAGTAGGCATTATTTTACCTCTCTATTGGTCACTGGTGTGACCACTGCTGGAATACTGTGTCCAATTCTGGTAACAACAATTTAAGGATGTTGATTAAATTGGAGAGGGTTCACAGAAGACCCATGAGAATGACTGATTAAAGGATTAGAAGACACGCCTTACAGTGAAAGATTTAAGGACCTCAATCTATTAATATTAAAAGGGAAGGCTAAGGGGTGGGTTGATTACAGTCTATAAATATATTCATGGGGAATTTATATTTAATAATGGTCTTTTCAGTCTAGAAGAGAAAGGTATAACAAGCCAATGATTGGAAGTTGAAGCCAGACAAATTCAGACTGGAAATAAGGTGTACATTTTTTTACAGAGAATAATTAACCATTGGAACAATTTACCAAGGGTCATAGTAGAGTCTCCATCACTGATCATTTTAAAATTAAGATTGGATATTCTTCTAAAAGATCTTCTCTAGGAATTATTTTGGGGAAGTTCTCTGGCTTGTGCTATACAGGGGGTCAGTCTAGCTGATCATAATGGTCCCTTCTGACCTTAGACCCTATGACCATGAAAAAACAAATGACAGAAGAGCTTCTGAAAGGTGTTGCCCTCCAATGTATCCCCCATATGAATGCAAAAAGTTCTATGCAGACAGACCCCTGCAACCTTACAGATCTCAGCTGAGGTCAGTGTGGAACCTCCTGCCTGGTTGGGGTCAGAAATGATACCTACACGCACACTGTGTTATTTTTCTGCTAATCTACTGTGACTTTCTTGGATCTTCACTAATTCTTTACCATCTCAGATTGATTTGTTTTTGTTATAGTAGTAAAGATCAAGCCAGGGGCAGATTTATTTAAATACTCCCATGTCACCTTTCAACAAGGTATTCAAGGCGTAGTTACCATATGGCACAACACTAAAGAATTCACTAACATTTCTTTTGCTTAAAGAGCTTACCTCATTTGGATCAATGAGACAGATCTGTCTAATCACTGCTACCCCAAATCTTTTCAAATCTTAAACTCTACCCAAAACAACGTTCTTATGATAAAATAGATGTTACTTTAGGTAATGTACTGTAAACTGGAAGGCATCCTCGTCATCACATTGCAGTGACTGCCAAAAGGAGCTGAATTTTCAGAATGGCTAATAATATAGAAATTGTGTTTCATTGTTGTTTTGGTTTGGTTTTTTGCAGTGGTTCCTCCTCATCCAGTCATCTGTGTCTGTCTCTTACACATTGCCCTCAGTTCAACAGAAAGTCAGATCAACATAGTGGTATCCCCAAAACTTTTACTTTTTGATCCTTCATTAATTAACAGCCATTCTATTAATTAATTAATTTGTGATTTCATCCCACAGCTTGCTTGGAGACTGATCCACACACTGCTCTGTAAATCATGCTATAAGAAGACATTCCTTGGTGTGAATGATCAATACCTTCCTCTCCAGGGACATAAGAGTGTCTTCTCAGTTTTCAGTGTTAGATAAAAATTAAACTTAAATGATAAAATCAAGCAGTTTGGAAAGCATTGCCTATCTATCTATGATACTTATGGCCCCCCATCACTGTGGTCTCTAAGTGCCTCACAATCTTTAATGCATTTATTATTTCTCACAATAGTCCTATGAGGCAGGAGAGGCATTCTATAAATGGGGAATTGAGGAACTAAGTGACTTGCCCAAAGTCATACAGGAAGTCTGTGGCAGAGCAAGAAATTGAACCCAAGCCTCCTGAGGTCCTAGCCAAGGCCTAACTGCTGGATTATCCTTCCTCCCTAAACTATCTTTCAGCACAATTATACGGGGCAATGTACAGCAGCCACTTTCCGGGCTAAAATCCTCCATGCCATGTTAGGTTCAAGGTCCCTCCATTATAACCTATAAAAGATCGGTTTAAAATGAGGGATATGGATTCATCTTTGAAACTGACCCTTCACATTGATAATCAGCTTGATTTTAGCTAAACGGCATAGCTAGTCTAATTTAGGGACACACTATAGACTTATGCAATGGGTTGTATGGAGGTTAGAGGATGGGAAGGCCTGAGAAGAGGGCATGCCAGCCTGCCTCCTGAAGAATTCCTTCCAGAACGATGCAGGAATGCATGCTGCAACGGTAGCATGGCCACCTTTTGAAAGGCTGCAGAAGGCACATCTCCCCATGGCAGAGACTAGAACCGACATTTTTTGCTTCACAGCTATGGACTTCCTGGGCCCTAAACCTGGGCGCTACATAAAGTAAATCAGCTCAGGTCTAACCGTATATAATGAAATGGCAGGTAACAGGAACACAGGAAAAAAGAAAAAGCTGCCTCCCTAACAGTTCAGGAGTACTTGTGGCACCTCAGAGACGAACCAATTTATTTGAGCATAAGCTTTCGTGAGCTACAGCTCACTTCATCGGATGCATACTGTGGAAACTGCAGAAGACATTATATACACAGAGACCATGAAACAATCCCTCCTCCCACCCCACTCTCCTGCTGGTAATAGCTTATCTAAAGGTCAGTTTGGATGAGCTACTACCAGCAGGAGAGTGAGTCTGTGTGTGTGGGGGGGGGTGGGGGGAGGTTGAGAAAACCTGGATTTGTGCTGGAAATGGCCCACCTTGATTTTCATACACATTGTAAGGAGAGTGGTCACTTTGGATGGGCTATTACCAGCAGGAGAGTGAGTTGGGGGGGGGGGGGGGGGCGGAGGGTGAGAACCTGGATTTGTGCTGGAAATGGCCCAACTTGATTATCATACACATTGTAAGGAGAGTGATCACTTTAGATAAGCTATTACCAGCAGGAGAGTGGGGTGGGAGGAGGTATTGTTTCATGGTCTCTGTGTATATAATATCTTCTGCAGTTTCCACAGTATGCATCCGATGAAGTGAGCTGTAGCTCACGAAAGCTTATGCTCAAATAAATTGGTTAGTCTCTAAGGTGCCACAAGTACTCCTTTTCTTTTTGTGAATACAGACTAACACGGCTGTTACTCTGAAATCTAACAGTTCAAGTGCTTCTGAATGGTGACTTTTGTTAACAGTTCAGATATGTTCATATACATAGTTCCAACACTCCTCAGTACAGCAAGTACTTCATTTGCTGTAGGTCTAGGTTGGATATTAGGAAACACTATTTCACTAGGAGGGCAGTGAAGCACTGGGATGGGTTACCTAGTGAGGTGGTGGAATCTCCATCCTGAGAGATTTTTAAGGCCCAGCTTGACAAAGCCCTGGCTGGGATGATTTAGTTGGGGATTGGTCCTGCTTTGAGCAGGGGGTTGGACTAGATGACCTCCTGAAGTCTCTTCCAACCCTAATAATCTATGATTTAGTGTTTGCCTTACAGTTTTTGATCCACTATAGTTCTCAAGGACTGCAGGACAGTTATTTCTTATCTGCTCCAGGAGTGTTGCAGTTGAATTACTGCACTACTATACAGGTATTATTGCCAGAGGGGATTGCTTAGTGACCTATGAATCAGGTTTGAAATATCTCGGTTCCCCAGAACCACACATTCAAATCCTAACAGGGCTGATTCAGTCTTTCATCCCTCTGAAAAAAAAACAACTAAATTGAAAACCTGTGCACTTTGGAGCCGTTCCCTTGGAGACCTTAAAATGGAGATGGTGTTCTAAAAAAAACAATTTTGCTTGTTTCCTTGGTCAAAATTCCCATTACCACTAGTGTACTGCATGATACTAAACTGCTAGGGTCCTCCACCCTAAACACTGTGGTAGTTAAATCGCACTGTATGTATATTATTTAGAAAGCATTTGGTGATCCTTTCAGAATGAAAAGTGCTGCATAAACACAAAAGAAAGACTGGACAGGACCAGTACTACAGCATCTCTTTATTAGACAACTCATTGTTAGCTAATAAATCTTTGAGGATTTGCTGCCAGATTGATACTTAGAAGCAAAATAAAGTTTAGATCCCCTGTACTCTCCTTTTATGAAATTCCCAACATATTCAAGATTGTGTTTGCCTGCAGAGTTCTAGAGTCTAGCAAACACAGCGCAATCATTATCTCCACAGCCCACAGGTTTATTGAGTGGAATTTTATGCAGTAGGTACAGGGTTCTCCCTTCAGTATTAACAACTAGTATCTCAGGATTATGCTCAGAAATAAAGCTCCTTAGACTGGGGTTCTTTGGTCATGCAGAGAGACCTAAAGTATGGATATTCTTACATCCTGAATTGTACTTCTAGAAATCCATACTCTTTTCAGTGGCCCCAGAGTTTGAGAATTAGTTTTTAATTTGCCAGTTTTGAAAGAAGTTTACATCCTTTCTTCCAATGAGGTTAAAGTAGTCTGCATAGTTATCACATTGAATAGGGCAACTTGTTGTCAAGGTCATTCAGCCCCAAAGTGCTGATGTTTTTAAAAATCTGTTTCTAGGCTTCTGAATTGCTTGAGTCTCAATGGGGGTGAGTACGTGTTCTTTAATAGGTATCTAACCTGAATCCCTCAATGGGAGTTTCTTGCATCCTGCAGGAGGAGACTCATGCCCATCTTTTCTTCAAAACATAAACTCAAAAAACCTTCAGTGTGTTTGTGTAAAGTTCCATTAAAGACTTTCCCATATCGGATCCTTTCAGAGGAATCAGAAACTATAACTAGGCCACACTTCTTGTAGTATGGACTATCCCCTCTAACGGACAAGTCTGGAAAATGAAAAGTGAACAAAACTTCAAACCCTGAATTGCATTGTATATCCTGCATGGGATATGAATACACGGGGAAAAATAGATACTGGACAATTCTGATACCCGTATGTTAAATATTACCGTAGCTCAGTGAGTAGCCCTATTGAAATCAATGGGACTTAGTTTAAAGCGACATGCTGATCATTGTGAATAAAGGTAGAAGAATCAGGTTATATGTTTTTTTTAAAAGTGAATATAAAGATCAGAAGTTGTTGATAAAATTAAAACTTCAGCACAACTCAATGCAAATATTTTTATATAACCATACAGACTGTATCACTTCTAATGTGATCTGCTTTGCGGCACTGGAATGCACCAGGGAGAGAGATTCAGGAGGCACAATCCCCCTTCCCCTCCAGCTCCCTAGTACTAGTGCAAGTTGGGTGTGGTGCAGCTTGGTTTTCTCATCGTGTCCTGCCAACTGCTGGCTTCAAACCACAATTCCTGGCAGAGAGGGATAAGAGCAGGATCTTCCCACTGACCCTTTGCAGTGATCTAACACCAGTGGGAGGAGAACTAGGGTAAAGCAGTTCCAATGCTCCTCTGAGCAAAAGGGACTTCTGTTCTGCCTGGCCCTTATGTGGAGGATGAAGAAGGGGATATTTGCTTGTGTCCTCTTCCTTCCTGTGCACGGGCACTAGACACGAATCTCTCCCAAAAATATGCTTCAAGAGGGAGTTATTAAGATGAAACTTAGAAAGAACATAAATGTATATTATTGTAGTATTGCATTCAATGGTGAAAAAAAGATTAGTAAACACAAAGGTTTTATGCATCCTTAAGCCACCTCTGGTGTTCTAAACGCACTCTTAGTACCCCTATATGTTAAGTTCTGTCACTTAATTTGAATCGTTAGTGTCAGGATGAAGAAAGCAGTCACACTTCCTAGGTAATTACTGTATATCTATTAAAATGAAGTAAATCTATTGAAAATGCTTGTTTGTTCCATATTCATTCTGTTAATGCATATCTTTTCCTTCATTGTATCTAGGAAAATGTCAAGCTAGCTATGTTGGGGAAAATCAGTAATTAACTAGCTTTACAGTCATTACCTCTAATAATACACATTCTTCCTACTTAATAATACAAATTAAATCCAGTGCATTAAAATTTACACTAACAGAGAAACACGAGCTTGACAACTACTAACCCTCCCAGTACAAATTTTTTGGTGCGAAGGTCAGGACATTACAGGTTGAGTTCAATGCAGAATATTTCACATACTATTTTGAGTAAAAGTCTTTGCATATTTGGGGTAGTGGAAGATGCAAGATGGAAACTAGTGAGAAACCATCTTAAACAGCACTCATATGAAAATAATAGGCATCTCTAAATAGAGCTCAGAGAGACTACAATCAATTTCAAGTAACGTAAATAAATATTTTCTCTCTCATGATCCAATATAAGATACAAAATGTTAAATTTGGAAGTAGATCTAACATGAATGTAAACATATAATTAAATTACATTCATGTTAGATCCACCTACATTTATATATTTAACACTTTGTATCTATATTTGCAAAAAGAAAAGGAGTACTTGTGGCACCTTAGAGACTAACCTTAGAGACTAACCAATTTATAAATATTAAATTGCTTAGTCTCTAAGGTGCCACAAGTACCCCTTTTCTTTTTGCAAATACAGACTAACACGGCTGTTACTCTGAAACCTGTATCTATATTGAATTCAATGCACATAGGACAGGATACTAAGTGTTTTTCACAATAAAATTAATTGAATATCTTTCCTTTCTTTAATATATAGATATTAATTTCAGAAAACTAATTAAGCTGTAAGTGTAGATAAGGACAAACCAAGTTCAGCACCAATTCAGCTAAGCATTTTTAAATTGTTATAGTTCACTTAACTATTGTTTGTAAGGTCCACCAGGTAGTGAAACCCCCAGGCTGGGGCCCAGCAGCAGCTATAACTAGCTCACACTCCATGACCTGTGGCAGACACAGACCACAGGAAGTCCCACCTCAAGGAGTCCAACAGGCAGCAGCCTCATGGATCCTGATTGGCTCCCCATCCTATATAAACCCAAAGGATGTTCCAGGAAGTGTCCATGCAACACTGCTGTAGCTGCCATGACCATTCCTGCTCTTGAATGCCTGGCTTAGAGCTTGGCTTGATTTGGATCTTGCCTCCTGACTCAGACCCTGATCCTTTGTATTGACCCTGGCCTGTAACTTGATTATGAAGTCCTCTACTACTCAGCCTCAGGTCTGACCCTGCTGTGACCCTTGGTCCTGACTGCCCTTGTCAGGATCCTGACGTTTAATCTCTGTGGCTCAGCAACAACTGCTTTGATGTTACCTGCAAGGGTTCAGGTTTATAGGGAAGACAACATTCAAGATTCAACATTTCTAACACTCCAAAATATGAGGTGTTTGGAGTTTTACTTTGGGCCTATCTCTGGCTATTCATACTTTCATGAACACTAAACTACCTGCCTGTGCAGAATTTAAAGAGATGGCTTAGTCACGATTGTTGAGATATATATGTTTAATGTTCTGGAAATAAATCCCAAAACACTTTGGCCTTGTTTACACTATGGAAATTCCCTTTCCTCAAAAAAAAACAAAACAAAACAAAACAAAAAACCACAAACACACCAGGCTGGAATCACAATGTAGGTATGGCTCTGGCAGCCATTTTCAAGGTCACATCTCTTGACATATTAGGGTCAAGCCTTCTCCCATTGTAGCAAGTGAGGAGTACTGCCATTTAACTACATTGGGTACTAGAATTGGGCCCATTCACTGGAAACATATGATGACTCCAAAAAAAAACTTTTCTAGGTTGGTGAAAGGGCAATGCCATATCATTACATCAGTTTATCAACCACCATTACCACAATCTACATAATCATGTAATTATCATACTCCAGGGAATAACTTTATCTTTTTAAGCCTTCTCTAACACCATTGCTCATACCCGAGTAATGATGGAAGAGCCCCTCGCACTGTGGGGTGAGAATGGCTTTATGCCACCTTTGTGTTCCCCCAATCTTGGGCTGATCCTTTGGTGGCTAGTTATGCTGGCTCTGGGGCAGCTCTGCGGTGGGGCCAGGTGGGTGCTGCACCATTGCTAATGCAGCTGGGCCCATGTATTTAGCTGTCCTTCCCTGTCGCGTATACCAAAGACTAGACACTCCTGTTGAACAGCCCCGATAAGCCACTAATGTTCACTCCTTGCCATTTAATATTAACCAACATCATATTATTCTTACTGAAAAACAAAACACACTTGTTGATATCTAGCGTGGAGGAAACAAATTTCTGCCAATTTTACTGAAATTGTGATGACTGGGCTACGTTTTACTACAGTTAGTTCATGCAATCACAGTAAAGAGTTCTTTGATGGTTAATAAGGAAGAGCTTTTCAAGTGAAACTGCATAGGAAATGAGGTAATGAGACAAGACAGGTCTGCTACCTTCTCGTTGCAATTGACTTGCCATGCTCAGTGTCCCTCTGGGTGGGACTGCCACTCAGAAAATACTGCCTTGCTTAATAACTCTGGTTTTGGCAATGGAAAAGTACTTCTCTAAGACAGGTTTCAGAGTCAGTTCTGCTGCCACTGAATCTGAGGAAAGTGTTCTGCATTAGGGTAACTGACCCTTGAGGTAATGGTCTTTCAGATCCTCAATATACTTTTAATATTGCAGTGGTCGGGAAAGGCTAAAACATGCAGAGTGAACTGGAGCAGAGCGAACTGTAATCATAGGCAGAAGAGAAAAAGAAATGAAAGGACCAGAGATAGTTACTGTGAGAAATACAGCATTATCTACCAACACTTAACATAACTAACATACACTGCATGGCTTAGACCTTTTTAAATTACTTTTTTCCCCTTTTTTACACCAATTTATTTTTAACCAGACCTCCTCTCTACCCCCAAATAAAAATAATCATAAGAAAACACCACTAAAATGGGAATAGTCTTTGACTGCTATCCTATAGACTGTACATTGAGAACACCAGCAAAATCACTGTCTCTTGACCTACACGGGAAGCTATCCTATTATACTGAGGTAGCACAGGAAAAGAGAGAGAAAAAATGCTTTACCCTGAAACATTTGTGAAATAATGCAGACTTGCTATGTGCTAAGTGAACATCAAGTACTTCTCTTTCAAATGCAGGTTTTTCACTTAGTGCCCCACAGTATATAAACAACAAATCCAGTAAAAACACTTGAAATGAAACTGAA
This sequence comes from Lepidochelys kempii, assembly GCF_965140285.1. NCBI lineage: Eukaryota > Metazoa > Chordata > Testudines > Cheloniidae > Lepidochelys > Lepidochelys kempii. The sequence goes on from NC_136382.1 coordinate 198,362,600, forward strand.
GTTGAATTGTTTCCATCTTTTGGATTTTGTTGCTGGATAGATGTTGACATTTCCCTTGACTGCATGAGTGTTCGTCTAATCCATTATTCTCACCCTGACTGTAAATTGTACATTAATTAAGGGAAAGTGGCAACAGCTTCTGAACTGGTGCCCTGATTGTATTACAAGTGGGAAATGGAATCGTACCAGTCTTTAGAAAACATTAACATTATTTGAGGTTTGTAGGCAATGAATTATCCATGGATCCTAAATTAACTATGGATAACTGAAATACCTTCTTTTTACCATGTGCCTATAAACTACTTAGAAAAGCCACATCTTCTCAGATCAGAGTTAAATTGGCATCGGCTATCTGATCCTGAAAATACGCGTACTTTTCTTTGAAGTTTGGCATTTGTGTCACGTAACTTTACTTACACTGTGTTACTATGGGTCATATCCCCCTCATTTAACTCAACAAAACCACCCCCCTTTATTTTCTGGCAACATAATCATTATTTAGTAGGGTGGTAAGTATTCGCTTCAAAAGAGCTCTAGCTGTGGAGTGGTGGTCAAAATGTCTGTAGTAGCAGTGCCATATTGATAAACTGTCATAAATTTAGTACCTCATGAAACTGATAGGTATTTTGACTTATAGAGAGGTACAATAACTTTTAGAATCCTGGTGCATAGCCATTTAGTTTAAAATGATTATAGTGAAATTTAGAATTCCTTCACTCATGTGATAAGCCTCAGTCACAGAAGAGACATTCAGTTGTTATAAAAGTAAAAGACAAAGAAAACAGTTGCTTATTATTTATTTGCACAGTGCTGTACAAGACCGAAAACAAAAGAGATTCGCCTGTCCTGTAGAAATAATAATCTAAAAGACTGATAGAGAAGAGAAGATACACTGAGAAATCCAGAGCAGGGAATAACATCAGTTATTACCTCCCAGAAGGAGAAATGCACACCAACCATAAAATCAGTTTGCTGAGTATTTAACTAAGTCCAAGTGTTGCACTTAACAGCCTTCTAAGACAGTTTCTAAACCAGATTAATTCTGGCTCACTGGGTTATTGGTCCCCAGCGCAGATATTTCCATAGACTTAGAGGCCCAGGATCTTGGCTATGGCTAAGGGGAGCACAGCACAGTTGAGTGTAAGTGCAAAAATACCAGGCACTTTTGTGCTGGGCCAGTCCCCCAGCAGAGCTTAGCACACGTGGAAGGCTGCTCTATGTTATGCTGGCTTTAAATGACCAAAATGGATTGATGACTGCTCGAGATCAGAAGGACACAGCAAAACTCCAGTTACACCCCCTATACTGTACAAGAGTGGGAAAGGAGCTCTCAGTACCATTGGAGAATCTCACGACACTGGCTGCCTATCCTGGCAGTGCAGCACAACATGGATATATTTGTATTGCACTATCTGGGCAACCGTCTCCATCTCACTTAATTCATACCCTGGGTGGAAACAGCAGGGCTGCTTCAAGTCCTGAGTGTGGTAAGGAAAAGTTTTGTTAGAGAGAGAGGCCTTCTGGTACTGAAAAGTTCCTTCCATGCCTGAAGAAAGTTGGATTCTGATCCCTTTATGTAACAGCTACTACAATCCTTATCTCTAACATCTAATATACTCAGGAGACAGACAACAAACATTCCTTTTTTGAGCCCAGTTTGACTTTTATTCTTCACAACATCTCCTGGCAATGAGTTCCGCAGGTTGACTGTGCATTGCGTGAAGAAATACTTCCCTAGATTTGTTCTAAATTTGCTGCCTATTAATTTCATTGGGTGACCCCGGGTTCTTGTGTTATGTGAAGAGGTAAATAAGACTTCCCTATTCACTGTCTTCACACTATTCATGATTTTATAGACTTCTATTGCATCACCCCTTAGTAGTCTCTTTTCCAAGCTGAACAGTCCCAGTCTTTTTAATATCTATTTACATAGAAGTTGTTCCATCCCACTAAACATTGTTGTGACCCCTCTCTTATCTTTTCCAATTCTAATAGATCTTTTCTGAGATGGAGCAAACAGGACTACATGTAGTATTTAATGTGTGGGTGTACCATGGATTTATATGGCGGCATTATATTTTCTCTCTTATTATCCACCCCTTTCCTAATGGCTCCTAACATACTGTTAGTTTTTTTACTGTCATTGCACATTGAGCAGATATTTTCAGAGAACTATACACGATGACGCCAAGATTTCTTTCTTGAATGGTAACACCTAATCTAGAACCAATCATTTTGTATAGTTGGGATTATGTGTTCCAATGTGCTTTACTTTGCACTTATCAACATTGAATTTCATCTACCATTTTGTTGCCCAGTCACCCAGTTGTGTGAGATCCCTTTGTAACTCTCCGCAATCTGATTCAGACTTAATGATCTTGAGTAATTTGTATTATTTGTAAATTTTGCCACCTCATTGTTCACCCCCTTTTCCAGATCATTAAAAAATATGTTGAACAGCACAGGTCCAAGTACAGATCCTTTGGAGACCCCACAGATGACCTCTCTGTTGTGAAAGTTGACCATTATTCCTACCTTTTGTTTCCTATCTTTTAATCAGTTATTGATCCGTGAGAGTACCTCCCCTCTTATCCCAATGACTGCTTACTATGCTTTAGAGCCTTTGGTGTGGGACCTTGTCAAAGGCTTTCTGAAAGTCCAAGTACACTATATAAACTGGATTACCTTTGTCTACATGTTTGTTGACACCTTCAAAGAATTCTAGTAGATTGGCGAGGCATGATTTCCCTTTACAAAACCCATGACTTTTCCCTAACATAGTGTTTATCTATGTGTCTGATAATTCTGTTGTTTAATATAGTTTCAACCAATTAGCCTGGTACTGAAATTAGGCTTTCTAGCCTGTAATTGCCAGGATCCCCTCTGGAGCCTTTTTAAAAAAATGGCATTCCATTAGCTATATCTAGTCATCTGGTACAGAGACTGATTTAAGCATTGGGTTACATACCACAGTTAATAGTTCTGCATTTTCATATTTGAGTTCTTTAAGAACTCTGAAGTGAATATCTTCTGGTCCTGATGACTTATGATTGTTTAATTTATCAATTTGTTCCAAAACCACCTCTATGAACACCTCAATTGGGGACAGTTCCTCAGATTCATCACCTAAAAAGAATGGCTCAGGTTTGGGAATCTCCCTCACATCTTCTACAGTAAAGATCAATGCAAAGAATTCATTTAGCTTTTCTGCAACAACCTCATCTTTGTTGAGTGCTACTTTAGCACCTCAGTTGTCCAGTCGCCCCACTGATTGTTTGGTAGGCTTCCTGCTTCTGTTGTACTTCAAAACAATTGCTGTTAGTTTGTGTCTCTTTTGCTAGTTGCTCTTCAGATTCTTTTTTGGACTGTCTAATTATATTTTTACATTTGACTTGTCAGAGTTTATGTTCACTCCTATTTTTCTCGGTAGGATTTGATTTCCAACTTTTCTGCTATGTCCGTTAGCCATGGGGGCTTTTTTTGGTCCTCTTACTGCTTTTTTTATTTTGGGGGTATACATTTATTTTGAGCCTCTATTATGGTGTTTTTAAATCGTTTCCATGCAGCTTACAGTCATTTCACTTTTCTGACTGTTCCTTTTAATTTCCATTTAACTAGCCTCCTCATTTTTGTTTAGGTCCCCTTTTTGAAGTGAAATGTTACTGTAATGGGGTTCTTTGGTATTTTCCCCCCTACAAGGAGGTTACATTTAATTACATTACAGTTGTTATTACCAAGTGGCTCAGCTCTACTCACCTCTTGGACCAGATCCTGAGCACCGTGTAGGACTAAATCAAGAGCTGCCTCTTCCCTTGTGGGTTCCAGGAGTAGCTGCTCCAAGAAGCAGTCATTAATGTTTTCTAGAAATTGTATCTCTGCATCCCATCCTGAGGTGGGTACCCAGCCAATATGGGGATTGCTGAAATCCCCTATATTATTACTGGGTTTTCTGTTTTTGTAGCCTCTCTAATCTCCCGAAGAATTTCACAATCACAGTCACCATCTGGCCAGGTGGTTGGTAGGATATTCCTACTGCTGTACTCTTATTATTGAAGCGTGGAACCTCTATCCATAGGGATTCTATGGTACTGTTTGATTCATTTAAGATTTTTCCTATATTTGACTATGCTTCCGTTCACATATAGTGCCACTCCCGCACCAGTGTGACCTACTCTGTCATTCCTGTATATTTTGTACCCAGATATTACCTTGTCCCATTGATTACCATTATTTCACCGAGTTCCTGTGATGCCTAGTCTATCAATATTCTCATATAATACCAGTCACTGAATTTTACCCACCTTAGTATTTACACTTCTAGCATTTAAGAACAAGCACTTATAATATTTGTCAATATTTAGTTGTCTGTCTTCATGAGATGTAACTGAATGGGACTCTCTCATTTAACAGTTTCTCTTCAGATCCTACCTTTACTTCATCACCTTTTATTACCTCCTCTTTACTAGGATATAGAGTATCCCCTTTAATAAATCCTCCCCTCAGGGATGTCTCTGTCTGACCAGTATATGTCTCTGCACCGCAATCCCACTCTCATCTTTGGATAGATATCCTTTGGTGTGAAGCCTCTGGACTCCAGGACTATTATCTGGCACGTTCAATATAGCAATTATATCAGCTTTGTGAGGTTTTACATAGTACTGAAATTGGAGCCCCTGGAGGATGGCAGCCTTTTTCTTCAATAAATGTAATCTTTCCTGTTATAAACATATGCAGGTTTTGTAATATAAATCTTTTTCAGGCATACATTGATGTTTTCCCTCATGGCCTAAATTGTGGAAATTAGCTAGTTTAAAAACTGTCAAGATGACATAAAACACTTATTTTATCTGCTTGCTACTTCACTGCCAGTGGCCAATATTATTCACAAATAGTCTACGTTCAAACTGATACTGCCCACAGTAATGCAAACCCACAAAGCCAAAGGGCAATTAATGTATTCTAAACACACCATAAAGTCTAACTACATGTGCAGCCTCACATGAAAATAAATGGAAATATTTTCAGATTGCAAATTAAGTAACCAGTACTACTGGAACTAACTTAAAGTTGAATGCTTACTGGACACACAATCACATAGTGGGTAGTGCTGTTGGAAATGTCTTCCATCCAAACTGTTTTTCAATGGAAAATTAGGTTTTTGATAAAACAATTTGTTTGCAAAAAGGGTTTGTTTTCTGTGAAAATTTTCTGATTTTGGTTAAAAAAAAAAAAACAATACAACCCCACCCCTAACACCAGAAAATTGAAATTTTCCAGCCAGAAAATGAAAATTTTTGGCCAAATCCTGAAAATTTAAAAATGCCGTCTCAGTGGCTCATGAGAGTTGTACTTGGATTGCTTCATGCCCCCATTTTCTTCTATTGGCTGGGTTCCTCAGCTGGACTACATCTCCCATGATGCACCATGGTCACGTGACTCCCATATTGCATTGTGGCATCTCAAACAGGGGAGATCATGGTGTGATATGGGACATGTAGTCCAGCCAGGGAGCCCAGCCAATAGAGAAAATTGGGGGTACCCAAACTACAACTCACTGAGACACTGTGGTGGCATTTCTGAATCAAAATAGTCAGTTTCCAAATTTTTGATGAAAAGTCAAAATTTTCCATGAAAAAGCCATGTTTTCCAATCAGCTATAATAATGGAGTTTTAAACAGACTCACCTGAAAATGTGCATTACTACTATATTTTGTCCATACAGTTGCATACCAATCATTACCCTCTTGCTCATTAACATAATACTCTCTCCCATCTTCATTGCCTGCATGCCATTTTTAACTTCATGTTCCCACTTCACGTAAACAATGGCCACCGCAACCAAAAGGAAAACCAGCAGCAAGAAAAAGCCTATTTTCACTAATGCAGTTATGTTAATTATATTAAAATATGAACAATTTCCTCCCCCAGCCAATGTTCTTTTCCCCTTGCCTATACACTCCATATTAAAATGATAAACAGCTTTTGTTATCCTCTCTAATTCTCCCTCCCCCCCCCGCAGTATATATGGTATGATGAAAACACATGAGATTGTTGGCATGTAGAAAAAAATTGAAGTTTGCATGCGGGACATAATTAGAATATGGATAAATTGTCAGCAGATTAGATCCAGATGAGTTGAGGTTTTTTTACAGCTATGGGCCCACTCTTTAATACTGTCACCCAGTTGAGTAATGCTTACTCACAGTAGTCCCATTGAATTGAAAGAGGTTCTCACAAGAGTAACACATATAGAGTCCATGATTAGTGTGTGTGATTCACACTGTTCCATGATGTCTCACACTGTTTCTTTTTTTAAAAATACTTAATTAGTTCAAAATTAAATTTCTCTGTAACTTAATTTGTGGAAAATGGAGACAAAACATTAGAAACGGTGTTTTCAAATCAGGATTACTATACATGCAAATGGCTCAGCTAAATTGGGACACGTAATTAGATATCTAATTATGTAAGAAATAGAATTGCAGATTGCAATGTACATGATCAGGTCCCACGTTTGTGAAGTGTAATAGTGTCTTTGAGTAGTTTAGGGGGAAAGTTAAACTTTTCATGCAAATAAGTGACTGATGGAACCAGCAGCAGCCCAGCACAGTATGTGAAGGTGTTGACTCAGCTTCCGAATTCCCACAGCCCTGCCAATGCACTGTGATTCTAGCATCGCTCCTGCAGCTGACAATGCTGTGACAGACCTGAGCCCACATGAACTCCACAAGGGACTCCCTGTAATGTAAACTGTAGGATCGGAGCCCTGATGTGTAAAATGTCTATTATTTCAGATGTGAAACTTTCATTGTTTCATAGAGTTTAAAACTTAAGGGACCATTAGATCATCCAGTCTGACCTGCATATTATAGGCCATTACATTTACCAAGATACCCCTACATTAAGCCCCAAACTTTAGTTAGGTTAAAGCATTTCAGTCCTCAGGTGACTAAACTGTTGCATGCTACAGGCAAAACACAAGAGAGACAGAAGTGCCACCAGAGCCCGAGGCCCCTACAAAGGCAGGGACGTGATTAGGTGAGATACACCCAGATGACACCATGGGTGATCCATGGCCCATGCTGCAGAGGAAGGCACAAATCCCCCCTCACCCTGCAAGGTCCTTGCCAATCTGACCAGTGGAAAAATCCCTTTCCGACCCCAAATCTGGCAATCAGTATGACCTTGAGCAAGACACATCAGCCAGGCATCAAGAAAGAGGATTCTCTAGGCCACCTCAGAGTACTGATCTACTCTGTCCAGTATTCTATCTCCAGTTGTAACCACTCTATGATGCTTCAGAGGAAGGCAAAAAAACCCAAATAAAAAAACCCAGCACTCATCTAGACAGTTGTGCATAGGGGAAAAAAATTCATTTCTGACCTCTGCAAGAAAACTGATTGAAGACTTGAAGCAAGAGATTTGATTATAGACATTATCTTAATTTAACAGCATGTGATGAGGGAAATGCAGAGAGTCCTGTTCTCCTCATGGTGCATGAAGGAAGGGGATGAACAGGGAAACTTCTAGATTCACAGATTCCAAGGCCAGAAGGGATTATTACAACCATCCAGCCCACTCCCCTGCAAACACCAGCCACAGAATTTCTTCCAGAAGTTGGATTAAAGCATTATTTTAAAAAAAGATATCTAATCTTATTTTAAAGACTACACAATGGTAAATCTACCACCTCCCATAGGAATCCGTTCTAGGGTTTAATTATCCTCAGAGCAAAGAAATTGTATCTAATTTCAAGGCTGAATTTATCTAACTACTTATTCCAGCCATTGGATTTTGTTATGCCATCTCTCGAGACTGCCAGTTGTACCCAATTATATCATCTTTTAATTTGGACAAATAACTCATTATAATGGGCTAGATCAGGAAGTCTCCCTCTTGGGTTCCTTCCTGTCTCAGGGAGGGAATAAACTGCACCCTGTCTATTCTCCTCACAACTATGCTGCTTGATGCTCTGGGGTGGCTCTGCTGCTTGGCACGTCGGGAAGGGGGAGGGAGGAGTGGAGCCAAGTCACATCCCATGCCTTGCTCTATTCACCCCCCACCATCCCACCCACCTGCACGGATGGGGCAGAGGTGGGAGACAGGGAAATAGCAGCTCTGCAGAGCCTACCTCCACTCCTGCTTCTCTCTGTAATGGCACAGAGGTATAAGGGGATCCCTGTGCTGCCATGCTAGCTGGGCAACAATTCGGCTGCCGGGAACTAGTTTAAGATCGCCAGAAAAGGGGTCTTTCCTAAACATGATTCTTTGGAGGTAAAGATCTGTTTGTTTGTTTGTTTTAAACATTTCACACAAACCTTCCTGAGTTGCTGGTGAAACTGAGGCCTGAAACCAACTAACAAAATGTAGGATTTGACAAGGGATGAATAAAAAGCCACGGTCAATGTATAATAATAGCAACTTTTTGCTGTTGATGAAACCTAAGCATTTTCTGAAGATGTTTGAGAAAATCTTACATAGTCCAAAATGTGCAAACCAAAAGTTAATAGTCTAACAGCAAATTAGGTTAGAGTCTGTTGCATCCGATGAAGTGAGCGGTAGCTCACGAAAGCTTATGCTCAAATAAATTGGTTAGTCTCTAAGGTGCCACAAGTCCTCCTTTTCTTTTTGCGAATACAGACTAACATGGCTGCTACTCTGAAACCAGCAAATTGAAATACTTTTGGATTAATCTAGCCAACATATACCATGCTTTTTTGCATCAGGACTTTGCCACTTAACAATTTCTTCCAACGTTTGTGTGTAGGACACATTACCATTATTTTCCTAAGGAAATTTAAAATAAATCTGGCCCCTTGTAATTTTTTTCCAAACCAAACACATACAAATGTAATTTGTGATTTTTAAATACACTGAATACATTTGAAAAACAATTTTCCTAATTTGCTTTGCCCACAAAAAGATTTCAGAATGTTACCGATCGATCAACTGAGTGACAGCAATAGCAAATGCAGCTGGCACTCCTATTCAATGCGTACTCACAACCCCAGCCAAATTCCTCTTCATACGGTTGTGTTTTCATTTACTTCTTGAGCATTTTGTATCCTGTGGCACCAGCATGAGAGATTGCTGCAATTGATTGATTTACTGATGCCCAGGGTTACAAATTAACAACAACAAAAGAGTGCTGACAAAGGTGTGTGATGGGAGGAAAGGGGAGCAAGGAGATGAGCCTTGGCACAATGAATATGTTTAGCTCAGCAATTTCAGCAATGCCAGCTGTGTCCTAATGGCAAGATTAGACGTGTTGGTGATATATAGCATATATGCAGGCGTGTGTGTGCATGTGAGAGAGAGAAGGGGGAAAATGGTCTACACATCATGTGGAATCTTTCCTGATTTCCCCTGGGGAAGACTGGCACTCGGTTTTTAATTTGCTTTTCACATCTCTCAGGGATACCTCTTAGTCTGAAAACCTTAGCAACACCGCTTATGCTATTCAGGCCAGATTCTGTCACATTTAGTCACATATAATAATATCTTACCATGAATAGTCCCATTGTAATCAATGGGCTTGATTAATGGAATAATGTACTACTCCAATATGAATACAGATAGGAGCATTTGTCCCTTAGTTTGCAATCTCCAGCCACCAATTTTTCCAAGTATACAATAGCTGGACTGGCAAAACACCACCAGCGGATATGTTTCTTTTCTGTAGTGACTTTTTTTTCTAGTCCTCTTTGACGTCTCTCACACAATGGTCATGTTATTCCTGTTTTCAAAAAGCTTAGCTTGGACACCAGATTCCACACATGCTCCCGCCATCTTCTCTTGTGCCAATGCTTTGTGGTACCTGATATTTTCCATGGAAAGAACAAAGCAGAATCACATTAACCCCCACTTGTTCTTTGCTAGCTCCTGGAATGAACTGAGCTCCTGTGGGAGTCTGACACATGGTCTATGGACTTCTACAATAAGGACTACCAGAGTCTGCTGGCATCCTTGGAGTCAGGTTTGGGGACAGCATGCACTAGAAACTTCTGATAAGCCTCCCTTTTGGCCTTCTACATGGGGTGATATGGACAAGGCGTTGGAGGGGACAGACTGACTCAGAGACAAGGAGACTAGTTTAGTTTCAGTTTTGATCTTTGAGTTTAGTAACTGAGAGAATTAAGTAGAACAGCTCAGGGAGTCTCTAATTAACTCCTCCTCCCCACAGAGGGAGTCTATGAACCTCTGTGCAACCTAGTGTATGGATCAGGCAATTCCAGCCCCGCAGAGACCAGCTGTCAGAGCGGCAGAGATCTGACCCAGTGCCAGCTGCCAACAGCCAGCCAAGACCTCCACAGGATTCCAGATCAGGGAGCAGGAGAGGACCCTACCCCACCCAGAGGTGAAGACACAGTAAAATGGACCTTTTTGCTTAAGCTAGTGAATGTACACAGCCAGGCAGTACTTGTCTCCTGACTCATCCTCAGTGTACCATCTGCCATGGAAAGTGCCAGGGAGGGAGCTGGCTGGTTGGGAAGAGATGTGAGGTGGGGAATTGGTTGATGTTTAGTACTTATTAGTTAACCTTAACCCATATTTTCCTGCTCTCAATTCAGTCCCACTCCCTTTGTTATACTGTTACTTTTGAACTTGTCATTTCTTTGCTGAGGGTTGTGTGGATGTACTTTATTGGTTTTGGTTTACTGGGTTTACAGTCCCTGCCACCAGTGGTAGCATTACTCATTTTCCCAAGGCACAGCACCCCTTGTGTCTCGGGGACAGTAAGGAACCGCCTTGGGGGAGGCACCAATTATCACAAAAAAGAACCTAGAACCCTGCCCATGTGAAGACAGTAGCAAGCACCAAGGAGGTGGCTTGTTGGTCCATATCTCAGGAGAGGGAATATAACACCGATTTCACTCCCTATGGAAGTAGACAAACGTGCTTAATTCATATGGAGGTGGCTTGAAATGATTTATAAACTGGGGTTCACCGTATCCCATCTCATATGAAACCCTTGGTAGTAAGATTGTTTAGGCAACAGACTATGTCAAAATCCGTTTCAGTAACACTTTAGCTGGCTCAGCAATCTGTTCTCATTTAGCACATTCAATCCTTTCTTCCTGATCATTTACAGTACATTTCTTTCCCCCACAACTATAATGCTTCATCACCCTCAGCCTTCTGGACAAGGTAACATACCTAACCCCTAGGTCAAGAAAAGTGCTGAACACTATGAGGCAGCAGCTTTAAGGCTCTTCTAAATTGTTTGTGACTTTAGGGTGTCAATAAAAAGGAAAAAGCATGACACGGGAATGCTTCCTGCTTTAGTTTTCTATTTACAATGTAAAATAACATGCATGTACTCTACCTGTCAAGAGACATAGTATTCAAATTAATTGAGTATATTTAATATTTTGAGCCCATACTAAAACCAGGTTAACCAGTTTATGTGAGATTATCAACCTAATCCAGGGACTCCAAGTGTATAGGTTAGATTAACAGCACTTTAAACCTAGAGGATTTTTCTCAGGAAGGAGTAAAGGACCTGGTCCTGCAAGAGTGGAAAGTGTGGGATTCTGAATGGAAACAGTATCAAGTGATAAACTATTAAAATCAACTCAACCCTTTGTTGTATTTGGCAAAAAAAGAAGAAAACTCTGAGAAAAAGCACTTAAATGTTTTATGCATTTTGTTTTTTAAAATAAAGTATTTTAGGAAATTTAATTTCTAAGAGAAATCATCCACCTGTGGATTGCTTTGGAGGAGTATATTTATTTTTGGTTGGAAAAAGGGATCACAGTTTTATTTTGTTTCCCTGTACATTCTGTCCTATAAGTTGAGAGAGGCAGGGAAAAACAGTGGGTTTTGCAGTGAGAAGCATTTATTCAAGGTGCTCCCTCTGTATGCTTACAGCAACATCATCTAATAAATTTTAATTGTTGCACTAAATGAACAGCTACAGCTAGCCCCCAGCTTTGCAGAAAGGACCAACAATACAACCATTAAGAAGGGATTGGAAATCACTTAGTTTATCGGGATGCTAAGCCCAGCTTTGCAAGTATACACACTTTACTCAATGGAACTTCTGCAAGATTGCTAACTGACCTTGTAAAAACCATCAGAACAACAGGTGCACCGGGTATGCAAAAGTGGCTTTCCCCATTATCACACATGAAGAATGACAAATCTTAATTTCCAAGAGAAAAATAATTATCGGCTGTGTGATACTGATATGCTATTGCAATAGAATGTTACTTATTGTAAGTCACACTACACATAGTGTGGCCATCTGTCCCCCTCTAGACGACATATAGAGGTCTGTGTGTCTGCTACTTGCCTTTGAACCAATGGGTCTGGTTCTTTAGCTTATGCAGTAGACACACGCTTTTAGATTCCAAGATAAGAGGTTCAGTCACTGTGAATGACCTGTCCCAAAGTTTGATTACTTTATCAATACCATATTTTCAATTATTCCAAATCTCTGATTTGACAAACTAACCAGACCATGTGAAATTTTAATTGCTTACAACTCAACTCAAAACTCCCAGATTCACTTGCTTCCTGTAGTCGGACTGCCCTCTCCACTACTTTATCTAATTGCCAGTAATAATTTTAATATCTCTGGAAAGCTATATTGATGAATTAAAGCCTACTTCATCTGTGGGATGAGATTTTCAAACCAACAGAAAAAAAAATCATGGACTCTGTAGACTCTCTTCCAGGTTACTTCATCTGATGCCGAGGCCTTTTCTAGTGAAGGAAAGTTTCTGATTCCCACCAAAAGGCAAGTATATGAGATGAACATCTATGCTGATGCCCTGACCTATAGTTTTTCAGCAGGGGCATTAAAATAGAGAGTAATGACTCCAGAGACACTCCTGGTGAGACCTTGAAATAACATACTTGAGAAATATTTTTAAACACTGACCTATAGTTAAGGGCAGGGGGAGCTGGTTTTGATAAAATGCAACAAGAAACCCACTCTCTCGCACAACTTTTGCTGCTGCTTCCTTCCCCCATGGCTTTGAAATATTCAACTTTTCTCCCCAATTTTTACTGGTCTTTGTAGTTATGCATTTTGGCTGGAACTGGAGCCATTAGGCTATTATTGTGATATTTCCATATGGGGCTGGAAGCAAAAGGATATTGGGCTCTCACAAAAAAGCAATAAATTCCCAGCACCTTTTTGCAGACTCAGAGGATTTGGGTAAGTTCCAGGTAAGCAACCAAAGTTTTGGATGCTTGAGAGATAGAGAGAGAATACAGTCATTTCAGACTGAAACATGCCTTCTGGATTTTTATACTAAAACATACTACATCAATTCGTACATACAAGAAAGAGAGAATTTCCAAACCTTATCTCTGAATCACTTGATGTCTGTTATTACCTCTTCACATTAGTACCAAGTCTCTGGAGATACGACTCAAGACTGTGCAGTCAACCACATCTGATTCACATAGTATTTGCAGAGAATGTAAACCAAATGATCACTGATCAGAACTTATCATTTGTTGACAGGCATGCAAGGACAGCTATTTTCTACCACCATCTTTATGTATCTTAATATTAGTTGAAATAAATTAAAGGAAATACAAATGTTTGAGAAAGGGATTCAGAGTATGGGCTCTTGTAGTCTTTATCTTTTATTTGTACCTGGTACAAATGGTAAGGAAGCCTGATGACAGAAGACTACAACCAGCATTTGATGTAAGTGGATAATTGACCTGCATATTTGTAAAACTAAAGTCAGTGAGTACACTTTTGGGGATTCTGTTATCTACCCTGCTGTGAAGCTGATATATTGGGGCAACTGATTAACTACTGAGGGGATGATTCCTCAGCAAGAAAATATATTTTACAGTCTTGCAATGCCCTCTCCATCTTAACCATTTGCTCTATATGATCAAAGATTTCATACCACATTTACAGTTAATAAACAGTTTCTCTGAGAAATGTCTTTTGAGGCACTGTGAGATTATAGATTTCCACAAATACAGTTGACCTTTCATAGCTCATAATTCATGGGTAGTATCTAAAACCTGTGGACCCACCTGCAAAGTCCTCCTTCTATCAACTTAAATGTTTGACAGCTCCAGCAGATTTGACTTTCATGTAAGAAGAGATATAGTAAGTTTCACTGTTTTTAACAATCTTATCTCTATTCACATTTTGTGATAATTAATAGTCTCTTTTCTTAACCCACTGCCATTTTAAAGACAGATCTACAGTTAACCAGTGTTGAATGTACCTTAAAGTAAGGTTTAAAAAATTCACACTGAATAGATATTTTATTCAAGAACAAAAGATAGACAGGTATCAAAATACATCTTTGGTAATAGACTATCATTCAGTATCAAATCTCTCCTAAAAGTCTACATTTCTCCTGTCTGCTATGGCAACGTTTTGTACAAAATGCAGTATAAAATACCAAAGTTTCTATCTTCCTACAAAGCTGATTTTAATTCTTGTACCTAAACCTTTATATAAACTAAACTTTGGCTTGGCATTTTTGATAGTATAAACAACATTAAAAGCTATACAGCAGACAAAACTATATTATTTTATATTCCAGACTCTACAGCTTATGCTGTAAAGACAAATAGGCTACTGTAAATGCCCATTTAAGATATGCTATTCCTTTAAACTGTATACAAAATGTGATGTTAATGGGTTACTCTCCCAGAATGAGATTATATAATTAACATAACAGAATGAGTTTAGGTAAATTAATGGTACCCTGTACGTACATTTTCAGGAAAGTTGTAACACTATTACATTCAGAGTGCTCTATGCAAATTTAAGTAAGATTTAAATCAATTCACAACACATCCTGTGAGTTTTAAAAATAGAAAAGAAAATGGGCACATCTGGTGTGAGATGACCATCCCTTTGGGAAACACAAATAGTGATAATTTCTCTCCTGGCATCTGTTAGATATTACAATAAACGAAGTTAAATATTTGATATATTTTGCTATGGCTGTCATTTGCCATGCTTTCTCAGGGCTGAAATCACCTTTCAATATCACAGTATTTACCCCTTCTAATATTTGTCCCCAGTGCCTCAGCAACAACAGCTGGACTTCACTAATCATGAGGCAAGTTTGTTCCATGTTCACTTCTGAACTCAGTCATCAAAATGCCTTTAGCAGTCTAGTGTTTCTCTAATGAAGGGACTATGAGCTCAATATCAAGAGTTTTTTTTCCCTTTCCTTCTTTCTAGCATCTCATCTCTTAATACTCCTTAGGGCAATGACCTATTCAACACTGATCGAGATATAGAAACTTGGAACTTGTTTCCATGGATAAGTACTAAAACTCAAGGTAGTCTTAGAAAGAAAAAATCTTCCGTTATGGTTCTATATATGTACACAAAATGTTACTAAAAACCTGAGCATTTAAAAGCATAGTAATAAACAGTTAAAATATGGTAGATAAATATTTAAATATGCACACCACTCATGGAATAACTTCAATAAATGTGTGCTTAAAATATCTGATTGCATATTCTTAAAACAAGCTTAACTCTGTCCCCAAAACCCCCCTCAGCCTCAGCTATTAGAACACAACCAAGCCAACAACTTATACATTTTGAATATGGCCTACAAGTTCCTACATGACTCACCTCTCAACTATGACCAAAAGCAATAAAGAGACTATCGGCAGTTCACCCACCCATTATTAAACAAAAACACCAATATCTTGCCTTTTACATTTCATATGCAGATCATTCAATTTCCCACCCCACCCTGCCCCAATCCCAACTACCCGCTTTTGTGGAGAGATCAGAACATACCATTTTCCACATGCAGACACGATACTTTTTGTCACATTCACTCTTTCACTAATTTTCCCCACCCATCCTCAGCACGTGGTCTGAAAGTTCCATTGTACCTTCCCTATTTATGGCCCCCTATACACACACACATACACTATGATTAGGAGGCCACGCCTTCCAGATGCAAACCACATATCCAACTTCATACAACACAGTCTGCAAGCTGAGAGCTCAGAGTGCTGCATTCATTTGTTCATTAATATTTCAAAATAGGTTTTGTGGGGGGTTTTCAAGAGTGCCCATCAGTGACTTAACTCGGTTCCCATTCACGTCAACAGGAGTTTTACTATTGTCTTCAAAGGGAGCAGTTAGGCCAGCCCTTTTGAAAATCTCATCAGTCATTTTTAAAACATCCATAAGTTAAGAATAGTTTGATCGCCTCCAACTTAAAGAAAAAAATAATCACAAATACTACTTTCATACAAATAGATGAGGATTTATAATGGAACCTTTGCTGAAAACTTAACTGATGTTACTTCTAAGCAGCTGCCTTTTCAGGGTAGTTTTTAATGACCCGTAACTAAAAAAAAAAAAAAAAAAAAAAGTGTAAGCATTTTTTCTTTTGCAGACAACACAGTTGGATGTCATAATGCAAAAAAATCTATTGTCACAAGCTAAAAAACCCCCCAGCATCTCTAGTTAAACCACTCAAATGTTAGAGTGGTAGCAGTGTTAGTCTGTACAATCAAAAATAACGAGGAGTCCTTGTGGCACCTCAGAGTCTAACTCATTTATCTGAGCATGAGCTTTCGTGGGTTAGAACCCACTTCATCAAATGCATGGACTGAAAATACAGAAGCAGGCATAAAATACATGAAAGGATGCGGGTTGCTTTACCAAGTGTGAGGTCAGTCTAACGAGATAAATCAATTAACAGCAGGATACCAAGGGAGGAAAAAAAAACTTATGAAGTGGTAAGAGAGTGGCCCATTACAGACAGTTGACAAGAAGGTGTGAGTAACATTAGGGAGAAATTAGTATTGGGGAAATTAGGTTTAGGTTTTGTAATGACCCAACCACTCCCAGTCTCTATTCAGGCCTAATCTGATGATGTCCAGTTTGCAAATTAATTCCAGTTCTGCAGCTTCATGTTGGAGTCTGTTTTTTGAAGTTATTTTGTTGAAGAATTGCCATTTGTAGGTCTGTTATTGAGTGACCAGAGAGATTGAAGTGTTCTCCTATGGGTTTTTGAATGTTATGATTCTTGATGTCAGATTTGTGTCAATTTATTCTTTTGCGTAGAGACTCTCCAGTTTGGCCCACTTACATGGCAGAGGGGCATTGCTGGCACATATCACATTGGTAGATGTGCAGGTGAACGAGCCCTTGATGGTGTGGCTGATGTGGTTAGGTTCTATGATGGTATCCCTGGAATAGATCTGTGGACAGAGTTGGCACCGGGGTTTGCAGCAGAGTTTGGTTCCTGGGTTGGTGTTTTTGTTGTGTGGTGTGTAGCTGCTGGCGAGTATTTGCTTCAGGTTGGGGGGCTGTCTGTAAGCAAGGACTAGTCTGTCTCCCCAGGTCTGTGAGAGTGAGGGATCGTCCTTAAGGATAGGTTGTAGATCCTTGATGATGCGCTGGAGATGTTTTAGTTGGAGGCTGTAGGTGACGGCTAGTGGCGTTCTGTTACTTTCTTTGTTGGGCCTGTCTTGTAGTAGGTGACTTCTCGATACCCTTCTGGCTCTGTCAGTCTGTTTCTTCACTTCACCAGGTGGGTACTGCAGTTTTAAGAACGCTTGATAGAGATTCTGTAGGTGTTTGTCTCTGTCTGAGAGATCAGAGCAAATGCGGTTGTATCTTAGAGCTTGGCTGTAGACAATGGATCGTGTGATATGGTCTGGATGAAAGCTGGAGGCATGTAGGTAAGTATAGCGGTCAGTAGGTTTCCAGTATAGGGCGGTGTTTATGTGACCATTGTTTATTAGCATTGCAGTGTCTAGGAAGTGGACCTCTTGTGTGGACTGGTCCAGGCTAAGGTTGATGGTAGGGTGGAAATTGTTGAAATCTTGGTGGAATTACTCAAGGGCCTCCTTCCCATGGGTCCAGATGATGAAGATGTCATCAATGCAGCGGAAGTAGAGTAGTGGTGTAAGGGGATGAGAGCTGAGGAAGCATTGTTCTAAGTCAGCCATAAAAATGTTGGCATACTGAGGGGCCATGTGGGTACCCATAGCAGTCCCGCTGACTTGAAGGTATAAATTGTCCCCAAATCTGAAATAGTTTTGGGTGAGGACAAAGTCAAGAAGTTCAGCCACCAGGTTTGCCATGATGGTATCGGGGATGCTATTCCTGATGGCTTGTAGTCCATCTTTGTGTGGAATGTTGGTGTTGAGGGCTTCTACATCCATAGTGACTAGGGTGGTGTTTTCTGGAAGATCACCAAAGGATTGTAGTTTCCTCAGGAAGTCAGTGGTGTCTTGAAGACAGCTGGGACTGCTGGTAGCATAGGGCCTGAGGAGAGAGTCGACATAGCCAGATAATCCTGCTGTCAGGGTGCCAATGCCTGAGATGATGGGCAGTCCAGGATTCCCAGCTTTATGGATTTTGGGTAGCAGGTAGAATACCCTTGGTTGGAGCTCTAGGGGTGTGTCAGTGTAGATTTGTTCCTGTGCTTCTTTAGGGAGTTTCTTGAGTAGATGGTGTAGTTTCTTTTGGTGATCCTCAGTGGGTCAGAGGGTAATGGCTGTAGAATGTGGTGTCAGAGAGTTGTCTAGCAGCCTCTTGTCCATATTCCGACCTATTCATGATGACTATAGCAACTCCTTTGTCAGCCTTTTTTATTATGTTATCAGAGTTGTTTCTGAGGCTGTGGATGGCGTTGTGTTCTGCACGGCTGAGGTTATGGGACAAGTGATGATACTTTTCCACATTTTCAGCTCATGCACGTCGACGGAAGCACTCTATGTAGAAGTCCAGTCTGTTGTTTCGACCATCAGCTGCAGAACTGGGCCTGAATAGAGACTGGGAGTGGTTGGGTCATTACAAAACCTAAACTTAATTTTCCCAATACTAATTTCTCCCTAATGTTACTCACACCTTCTTGTCAACTGTCTGTAATGGGTCACTCTCTTACCACTTCATAAGTTTTTTTCCTCCCTTATCCTGCTGTTAATTGATTTATCTCGTTAGACTGACCTCACACTTGGTAAAGCAACTCACATCCTTTCATGTATTTATACCTGCTCCTGTATTTTCAATCCATGCATCTGATGAAGTGGGTTCTAACCCACGAAAGCTTATGCCCAAATAAATTTGTTAGTCTCTGAGGTGCCACACGGACTCCTTGTTATTTTCACTCAAACTTGTAAAGTTCAGGGTATGTCCACACTGCAATCAAGAGGTGTTACTGCATCATGTGTAGACATACTCAAGATAGCTTTGATTTAATAACAATAGCAGTGACACCATGACAGAATGGGCTGTACAAGTCCACCTGGATACATACGTTAGCGGCTAACCCATGCTTCCAGAGCTTCACTGCTGTTGTCATTCAAGCTAATTCAATCCGTACCAGCTCAGTATGTCTACACAGGCTGCACTCAGACCTCACACCTCTGATTGCAGTGTAGACATCCCCGCAAACCAGAAACCCTATTCTAGAGCTCCAGAAACACGGGCCTTTGCCACTTGAGCTAAGGGAAAATGTCTGTCAGAAGGGGGGATGTATGTTCTCTCCAAGCAGCAACGAGCCACTATAGGGCAAACTACTAATGTTTTATAACCATTACAATGAGCTATAACAGTTAAAAGGTTTGTTTAATTTCAAGATATTTTCTTTAAGTAGAGTCTACGCTAGAGGTTTCAGGGAGATTTACCTATATGGAAAGTTTGAAGGGTAGAAACAAGCCATTTTTAGACATAAATTCAAATATCTAAATGAGGTAATTTTCTAGGACCAGATTCTGCCAGCCTAATTCACTTTGAGTAGTACCGTACATCTCGAGTAGACTCCAGTGGGACTACTTGTGAAACAATGTACGACTCAGCGTGAATATGAATGGCAGCATTTGGCACTTAATATAACTCAAAAACTGTGTGGCAAACTTTACAGAAAAATTCTACGAAGCAAACCAATTTTATTAGCCACAATCACAAGCTGACTAAAGTGAGAATTTATAAAATGGAATCTGGAGACACACTCAATGTGGAACTATTGTGTGCCCATAATTTTAAAGACTAGTTAAATATTTTTCTATATTTTGTGTCGATGCCTTTCAGGTACTTATTCAGATCATTATGAGAAATTAACCATGATTACTCCTGTTATTGGACGAGTATCCAGTGCAGGAGGTCCTCATTTACCTGCATTTACCTTTCTTTTGGGATTAAAAATAGAACTCACAGTTTTATAGAATGTCTTAATCATCCAGATTAGGGCTTGCTAGCCTTTCTTTTCCTTTCAGGAGCAAAGAGGCTAATAAATATAGCCAAAGACAGGCAACAAAGAAGTGGGGAAAAAATTACTCTCACTGGGCAGAGTTTACAGAGACCTAAGAAAGATCTACTTTGGATCCAATTGGGCAAGAAGCAGCAATTCTAATCCATCGCACCAGTTATCAATTGCACAGTTAAGCATATAGTGGGTATCTGAGCTCTCTGGTTTTTGAGTAACTTGTATTAAGGACCCTATCATCATTTCTGTTTCTGGTGCAGATCTGCCCTTCTATCTGCCCATGGAACCCCATCAATGGGAACTTCGCAAGAGTGGAGATCCACAGATTTGAAGGGACAAACCCATTATTCCACCAAAGCACTTGGCATCAGCTTAACTTTAAGTCAATGCGCTTCACTAGATCCTGGTCTATATATTTATTACACATTTTTTTAGTACTCAAAAATCAGATACGTGCCTACAAGAAACAACTGCTCAAGAACCTAGGAGGAGAGCAAGGAGCTAGTGCTGAAGCACAGGGATGTGTTGGTTTTGAGCCTTGTGCCCCTTGCTGATTCCACAGGCTGGGAGGAAGTGGGAAAATGACCACACTGCACCTTTAAGCAGGAAGGAATTTGTCTGGCTGACCGAACGAAGGAAATGGTGCTTTATGGCTGGGATGCGGGTTGGGAAGAGAAAAACTACTGGAAAAGGGGATCAGGAGCCAGCATGGTGATGCTGATTCATCCCCTGGGAACCAGATGGGCAGAAAGGTTTAAAAGGGGCAGCCCGGTGTGTGAAGCAGGCTGACCACCGTCCCTCCCCTTCAGATGGTGAAATACCAAGACCTGATGTGGGCAGTGTACTAGCAGCCCCTTTTTAGGAAGGCTGGGAAGGAATTTTTCCCTTACCATCAGATTGGCCTAGGTGGAGTTTTTGTAGGTTTAGGAAGGGCATTGTTCATGCGTGGCATGAAGTGCGATAGGCTATATGACACAACTTGTTATGTAAGTATGTGGCAGATGTCCAGTGCAGGTACTCCATAGGGAAGGTATACAGTGACCAGATAAATGGCTTGGAAAAGGACTTAAAAAGGAGATGTTCATTAAAGGAACAGGGGTGGGGTTGAGGACTCCTATGATTGGTACGGCAGGGAGCCAACCCCCCTTTCTTATAGCCCACCTTAACTCTCCTACAAGGGGGGTGGATGCTAAGGTCCCAGCAATGGATTGGTCCCAGCAATGGTAAGGTCCCAGCAATGGGGACCTGAATGGAAAAAGAGGGGGAGCTGGTGAAAACCCCATGGTAATTATGGAGGTTAAACTGTTATCTGCAGGGTTGTCCCAGGCATCTAATAATAAAGTTATGGCGTGATTAAAACAACATCAAATGTCTCCTGTCCTTTCGGTATAGCTGGACAATCACATTGCCTTTTAACTGAAAAATGAAGACGAACCTTTTGCAAGTGGAAAGTCAGAATTTCCTCTCGTAACGGGATGTAAAAAGGCCTTAAGAAACTGATTTGGTGTAAAACAATAAGATGCTTATTTTCAACCCCTAAAAGGAGTTCTTGACAGGAGAGGGAGGGCAGAATGGAAGCCCCTGAAGATACAGCTATGGTAAATGTGGGGAATTTCTTGGAGGGTTGTTTTATTGTTGTTGTTTTGTTTCCCTGTTTCTAAATTAGAAACACACATGTGGCTGCAAACTCCTGGGACACTGATCAAAGCAAGTCAGCATCCTATGCAAAGCAGACCACCTGATCTCCCTTTTGTATCCACAGTATCTGGTCAAACCAACTAATAGGACACATGTCTGACATCACAAAAGCAGAAAGAGCTTTCTGTAACTGATAACCAACGCATGGGAAAATGTGGAATTTACATTTTTACAGAGAATCTTCAGTTTTTACATTTTGTGAAAAAATAAAACCATATATTAACTATTAACTCCATTTTACTGAAAATACCAGTTTCACTTACTCAATGTGCACCACCCTCCCCCTCTTGTGGTTGATTTTTTAATGTGCTTTACATTTACAAAACTAAATATACTCCAATAACCTGCTTTCATCGTACAGACTCTATATCATAGAGTTTACTCCACAGCACATAGGGCTTAGTGTTTTAATGAATCTCAAATTTCACTTCAGCCTCCTGACATGAGTAATTAAAGTTATGAAAAAATGCTGAAAACTTTAAAAATCACCCCTAAAGACTGTGTTACTGAGTTTAACAAGGACAAATTTCATGTTGACGGCAATGTGCTCTTCTGTACTGTATGCAGCAAGGCTGTAGATTACGTTTGAAAACAAACCAATGGAATTTGAAATTTGAAAGCAAAACAATACAACAAACTGCAATTCTATTAATTTAATTTTATTATAATGATTTATGGCACCGGTAGGCTTCAAACTTGCTTAAAAATTATAAATAGATCAATAATATATTGTGTTCAGCTGATACTTGTATATATTGTGGCTTTGGGAAACTAAAGTTCAGCATTTCATTTTAATGGTGGAAAACCACAGATTTTAACTTTTTTTAATTAGAGAATTTTGTTTTATTACAGAAAACCAGGATCCCTGATGATACCCTTACTCTGAGGCTACAGAAATATGTTCTCAGGATGTTTGCAAGCATTACTTGATGTCTGTCACCCAATTAACATGAATATACCGCTAAGCTAATACAATACAATCTAATGGAGGACTTCAAGAATTTGTTGCCCATTATAAAGCTGATAATGAAGCATATACAAAGGTATTAGAGTCATAAGGTTTTTACCATGTTCTGTAACAATAACATTCTAATATTATACTGCAATACACATTTACTGTCAGGAAAGTGCATACATTCTTCTTCAGCTCAGAGCTTGCTAAAACTATTATACAAATATCACCTGCCATTCACACCCAAAGCCTATGGTGTTTGTTCTTTTAGAAACTGTCAAGTGTATTTTATACATTTACAACCTAAATCTGAATTAAACATCTATTTTATTCAATATCACTGATGTATAAGTATTAGGGCTGTCAAGTGATTAAAAAAATTCATCGCAATTAATCACAATTAATTCCGCTGTTAAACAACAATAGAATACCATTTATTTTAAATATTTTTGGATGTTTACTACATTTTCAAATATATTAATTTAAATTACAACACAGAATACAAAGTGTACAGTGCTCACTTTATATTTATTTTTGATTATGTATATTTGTAATGTAAAAAACAAAAAAATTGTATTTTTCAATTCACTTAATATAAGTACTGTAGTGCAATCTCTTTACCATGAAAGTTGAACTTACAAATGTAGAATTATGTACCAAAAATAAAAAAAATGTAAAACTTTAGAGCTTACAAGTTCACTCAGTCTTACTGCTTGGTCAGCCAATCACTCAGACAAACAAAGTTGGTTACAATTTGCAGGATATAATGCTGCCTGCTTCTTGTTTACAATGTCATCTGAAAGTGATAACAGGCATTCGCATGGCACTGTTGTAGCTGGCATTGCAAGATATTTACGTGCCAGATGCACCAAAGATTCATATGTCCCTTCATGCTTTAACCACCATTCCAGAGGACATGCTTCCATGCTGATGATGGGGTCTGCTTGATAACAATCCAAAGCAGTGCGTACAGACGCATGTTCATTTTCATCATCTGAGTCAGATGCCACCAGCAGAAGGTTGATATTTTTGTTGGTTTGGCTTCTGGAGTTTCCGCATCAGTGTGTTGCTCTTTTAAGACTTCTAAAAGCATGCTCCACACCTTGTCCTGCTCAGATTTTGGATGGCACTTCAGATTCTTAAACCTTGGGTCCAGTGCTGTAACTATTTTTAGAAATCTCACATTGGTACTTTCTTTGCATTTTGTCAAATCTGCTGTGAAAGTGTTCTTAAAACGAACATGTGCTGGGTCATCATCCGAGACTGCTATAACACGAAATACATGCAGAATGTGGGTAAAACAGAGCAGGAGACATACAATTCTCCCCCCCAAGGAGTACAGTCACAAATGTAATTGATGCATTATTTTTTTAAAGAGCAACGTCAGCATGGAAGCATGTCCTTTGCAATGATGGCCGAAGCGTGAAGGGGCATACAAATGTTTACCATATCTGGCATTTAAATATTTTGGTTAGAAAAGTGCCATGTGAACGCCTGTTCTCACTTTTAGGTGACATTGTAATTAAGAAGCAGGCAGCAGTATCTCCCATAAATATAAACAAACTTGTTTGTCTTAGCAATTGTCAGAATAATAAGTGGGACTGAGGGGACTTGTAGGATTTAAAGTTTTATACTGTTTTGTTTTTGAGTGTAGTTATGTAACCAAAAAAAAAAAATCTGCATTTGTAAGGTACACTTTCATGATAAAGGAAGTACTCTGTATTTGTATGAGGAGAATTGAAAAATATTATTTCTTTTGTTTATCATTTTGACAGTGCATATATTTGTAATAAAAATAATAATATAAAGTGAGAACAGTCCACTTTGTATTCTGTGTTGTAACAGAAATCCGAATTGAAAATGTAGAAAAACATCCACAAATATTTAATAAATTTCAATTGGTATTCTGTTGTTATAAGTGCAATTAATCATGATTATTTTTTTAATCACGATTATTTTTTTGAGTTAATCACGTGAGTTAGTTGGGATTATTTGACAGCACTAATAAGTATTTCTCTTTGTGGTATAGAAAATTAAAATCTTTGCTCAGTTTCATTCATGAAAGAAAAAAAAAGAAAGATCTGTATTTCCTCTTTAGACAGAATGTGAGATTTTCAAATATTCTGCAAAAGAAGTTTACAAACAATCAGACGAAGATATAGATTTGTTTTGTGTTATGATGGCACGGGGCCTGTTCTATATTGATGTTCAGAAAAGCTTTGTACTATATGAATGAAACTTATGGGTATACAATAGAACAAAAAAGAAACAACAGAGAACCCTTCCTTGCCAATGCTGAAATCCATTCTTCTCTCTTTAGAGAGGAAGGATTCTCCAATAGTTAGAGTGCTACAATGGAACTCCAGAGACATAAATTCAATTCCCTGCTCCATGACAAATTTCCTGTGTGACTTGGGCAAGTCACTTAATCTCTTTGTGTGTTAGTCTCTAGGTTATAAAATGGGGAAAATGGCATTTCTCTATGTCAGAGGAGTACCGAGATCTCAGATCTTACAGTAATGGGGGACATGTAAATATCAAAGATAGATTTGTAATATTTTGGTAGATTTTAGGCTAACCTGATGATTGGGTGATAAAAGAGGGTGTAAGGGCTGAGTTTGGATGGGATAAATTGTTGTCATTTGAATGTATTGTGTTTTTATTTTTTAAAAATATAATACAATTTTAATTCCAACAATATAATTCACAGGTTCATTAAAAGTTTAACCACAATAATCATGTTATAAGTACTCATGTGATGAGGATGTTTTACAATTAAGATGAATTACTTTAGGGTATAAGATTATTCTATCCATATCTATATCATCGCATGTATTTTAACTTTTTAACCCTGGATAAAATTATCAACTAACCTCATTAGCTGATAATAGCACATTCTTACAAATTATTTTTCCTATACTACTATACATTTCTCATTTTTATTACGATTTTTTTGTATTACTGTACATGTAGAAACTCTCATCAAGGCCCCATTACACAAAGAATTAAAAACTTTTGATTTTCACTTTTGAAGAGTTTAGCTTTAAGTCAACAAAAATAAGGTTCCTCTTCTCCTGAGCTAGCCTTATTAAGTTTTTAAATATGCTGATTTTACACTGTATACGCTGCAGGATAGGGACTGTCTCTTCCTCTGTGTTTGGCACTACCCCAAACTAAATAATAATGTTAATAAGGATAACAGACTATTTTATAGGCAATGAAGAACATGTTCCATGGAAGCAGCCTAGATATTTGACACATCTCTAACCATGGTAGCTATACTGTCACTAATGTTCTCACAACTAGTTAACCTCCAATTTCACCAGACAGTCTATGCCTGACATTTAATTAGTGACCCAATTATATCTTTTGCTGTTCTCAGCTTATTTTATCATTCAGGAGCAAAAGAACTCAAATTGGGCTTCAATGAGGAAGAAATTACAACACCCATTATTAGCTCTTAGAATAGTCTCTCTGCAGCGGTACTGAGAAAAGGACTTTGACTGTTTCCCTAAAATTAGGAGGAGTGGCTCAGATTCTAGGACATTATTTCTGGGGATCCCTTCAGTAGTTTTATGGGAATGAGGCAAGAGGTACCAGTGTATGCGCTATAGACTGGTTGTAGTTATGTTAGCAATATTACTAAGCGGCTTGTCCTCCAAGGTGGGATAAAGAACGGTCAGAAAGACAAGAAGCTTCTATGAATGGATAACGAGTAAGAATGTCATGACCTACACAGAGATTTCATTCCCTTTCTTCATAATTTATCTCCATCCTACATACATTTTATTTAGCTATCCTTCTTAGGGTTTTCTACAGCATCTGTTCAGCATGGTATCTTTAGGTTGATTGTAATGGGTGTATCTTTAAAGACAGTACTGAGTGTATCTTCAATGTCAATATTCTCACAGTTTTCCTTATGCCCAGTCTGCTTGTTTGAATTTTGACGGAAAGGACTCTATCCAATCTTCTTCCTTTTTTAATCCCCTTCTTTCTCCCCTCCAAACTTCCCTGCAATGGGTTATTTCTAAAAAGATGATCTTTCGGAGGGAAGGTCTTACAGGTTGACCAGTCTAGTTAAAGCATCCCTGTGACAGTTTTGGATTCCAGTTTGATCTTATGAATAGGGCCCTACCAAATTCATGGTCCATTTTGATCAATTTCGCGGTGATAGGATTTAAACAATCATAAATGTGATGATTTCAGCTATTGAAATCCGACATGTCGCAGGGTTGTAATTGTAGGGGTCCCGACCCAAAAAGGAGTTATGGGGTGGTCACAAGATTATTGTCGGGGGGGGGGGTTGCCATACGGCTACCCTTACTTCTGCGCTGCTGCAGGTGGTGGAGCTGCCTTCAGAGCTGAGCAACTGAGAAGCGGCGGCTGCTGACCGGGAGCCCAGCTCTGAAGGCAGAGCCACCGCCACCAGCAGCAGCCCAGAAGTAAGGGTGGCCTGGTAGGGTGTTGCCACCTTTACTTCTGCGCTGCTGCTTGCAGAGCTGAGCCCTCAGTCCGCAGCCACCACTGTCCGGCTGCCCAGCTCTGAAGTCGGTGCAGAAGTAAGGGTGGCAATATCGCGACCCCCCTAAAATAACTGTGTGACCCCCCTGCAACTCTCTTTTGGGTCAGAACCCCCAATTTGAGAAATGCTGGTCTCCCCCTTGAAATCTGTATAGTATAAGGTAAAAGCACACAAAAAAACAGATTTCACAGGGGGAGACCGGATTTCACAGTCTGCGTTTTTCATGGCCCTATTTTTGAACTCTCTGTATGTTTGTAACCTTCATTATGTCTTTCACTGTTAGTAACATGGTGGATTGAATTAGGACTCTAGTGTTAGGAGGCCTAGTGCCTAGATGTTTGATTCTGAATAACAGGGACTTCAAGGACCATCAAAAATTGAATACACTTGTCCTAGCATGATATAGAGGCTACAGACCACAGACTATTTGTCTTGCTAATGACTCTTATCTGGTAAAAGGACCCTGTATGCCAACAGCCCAGGGATCTGGGTGTTAGCAGAATGGAAAAATCCCAATGGAAGGAATAAGAGACAAGGTGTTGAAAAGTGATTTTTAAAAGACATGCTCTAACCAGGAGAAGACCATTACCACAAAACTGAGTAGGAGGAGTTCTGAATTCCCTGATAGGGTCTGACTAACACCCAAAAAGAGGGTCTTGTATGGATCTATGAAAAAATAACAAACACCTGCACCTGCATGAATCTTTTGTGATTTTTTTCTAGGAGTAAAGTGTATACGGTTTAGAAATCCCCTTGAGTCTTATGGGTTCCTTTGCTTTAAGTGTTGTGAGATCCCCAAACAATTATATTAAAACCCAAAGGGCTCATGTGGGTGGAGCTCTGGAAAGGGCAATCTTAAGATATCAGGAGACCTTGGAGAGGGTTAGGACTGATCTTGGAGTCAAGGGCAACTGGGGTCTGCGACTCCACATCCCAAGAAGGGGTACTGGACAGGGAGTCTGCATCCCAGGAGTGGGCCTGAGAGGCCAGACAAAGACAGTGTCCAGATGCTGCTCTGACCCAATAGGCTTGAAAGCAAGTAGGAACCAAAGGCTGGGTCCAATGCAGCAGCCTGGTGTTCACCCACCAGAGGGAACTCAACTAGAGCTAAAACAATCCTTATGAAGCACAGCTGTCTTGGAGGGTCATGAATGAATGGATAGGTGGCCTCTGAGATAGGTCAGATCTAACCCATTAAGGTCTTGTAGGAATAGGGGCCTGATTAAAGGTCCCCATGGCCATTTTGCCAGTATAAAGGGGCCACGTAGTCCCAGAGAATACTCCAGTGCAGAAGGTAGTCCGCTGCATCTTTGTGCCTCCTCTGCAAGGCTCTTTAGTGAACGTGATGCTTCAGGAGTAGGTGGAGGCCAACCAGGGCTGTTTGTCTGGGGTAGTCCTTGTTTTATAAAACTAAACAGAACCAGGTACTGTATTTGGGCCAGCAGCACTTCAAAATTATTGATGGTCAAAACTCACACTCCTGCCAGCATTAACTCATTGTTCAGTGCTGGGATTGACATCTCTGTGCCATAACCCAGTGTGAATCCTGATTCTGCATGGTCTAGACCCCCTGGAAGAAGCTAGGTGCTGTTGGAGCTTAATCGATATCACCTTCTCCATGACTTTGTCCAAGAAGGGTAGGCTGGAAAATGGGTGGTAATTTGCAAAGCGCTCTGTGTCAAATATGGCTGAACTCCTGAATCCTTCTGAGTGGCTGGTAGGGAGCCATCTTTGAATGAGGCATTGATGATGTCAGTAGGATTGGGGCCCTAGTTGTTTGAGACTTGCCTTGACTAGCCAGGAGTGGAACAGATCTGACGCAGCCCACAGGTGGTGGGTCAGATAGCTCTCGGAACTTCAATTTGAGCTATAAGCTCAAAGTCCCTGAAGGCAGCTGGAGAAGGCCATGTTTGCTTTCACCCTCGACCCCCACCCCAAACCCCATGTGGTTCTCAGATTCTCTGCAAGACTATCTCTGATTTTGTCAAACTTTAGGAGAGATTTAGCCAAGAACTCTTTGCACCCACATAGCTACAAAGTCAAGGTTGGGTGGAGGTATCCTATTTACATCTTTACTATTTATCTATCAATCAGAGGTTTCTTTTAATCAATTAAGGAATTGTTCAGGCCACAACCAGAAGGGGCTTCAAAGAAAATTTGTGCTAAGGATATTTTATTAAAAGGTATGTTCATTCTATTTACTAATGCTTTTTTCTTTTATTTGTCTTTCTTTGAAATCAGTTTGATGAAAGTGATCAAACACATTGTATAATTTTCTACTTTGCAAAATTAAAGGAAATATTAAGATGAGACAATTAAAGAGAAAGCTTGCAGCATGTTGTGAATGATCTAGTCACTACATTATAAAGATCAATGCGTGAGAAGTTAATAGATGAAATTTAGAGATCACATATGTAAAAGACAAATTTTTATTAACCCCTGTGTTGCTGGTAACTGTAGTCCATTGCTATTTCATTTAAAATCGGTGGAATATCTATATTTACATTGTACTCTTGAGGGCAGTAAATGAGTTAATGAACATCTGGATTTGCCATTTTTAAAGATCATAAACATACTCAAAATACATTATCTAGGGAATGACTCAGTATA
The DNA here is from genome assembly GCF_965140285.1 of Lepidochelys kempii. Lineage (NCBI taxonomy): Eukaryota > Metazoa > Chordata > Testudines > Cheloniidae > Lepidochelys > Lepidochelys kempii. The sequence continues at coordinate 198,392,571 of NC_136382.1, forward strand.
TCTGATCTACTGTGATATAAACTACAGGAACTGTAATGTACTGTAAGTTAATAGTTTGAGGGGGAAAATGTTTCCAGCTGAAACATGTAAGAGTTCCCACATTTTTCAAAATAAAGACTAGAAGAAAATAAAAACAAAGACTAGAAAGTAGTCTTCACAAAGGGAAAGGGGCTAACTCATATTGTTAAATTCAAGAATTAAAACATTACAGTGGAACTAAAAGGTCATCATAAATACACATCTAAATAGGAATTTAATTTAATATCAGTGTTTTGACCACAAGACTTTTTAAGTAATAAGCTCTGCTCTCCAGTTTTGAAGAACAACATGGTCCAGGGTAGCTACAGATCACCCCTGGTAACTTCCTGATGGGTGGAATGGTTTTGTTACCTTAATTTTCTATTCCCAGAATAATCCAGTTAGTCCCTGTGCGTGGGACACTTTAGCCAGGCTCACTCTGATGGGGAAAACTGACCTATCTATGGGTAAATTCAACAGAACCACAAAAGTTCCTGAGATTTGTCAGGGCAACCAGGAATCAATGATTTAAACAAGTTGTAGAAGATGGGAAAGTTCTCTCTTTAATCTGCAATCTGAGGAATTTGCCCATTTTACATACACAGTGTTGCAGGTCCCCAGAGCCACAGCATAGTGGAATTCTGGCTGTCAAAAGCTTTGATGTGGCTAAACATTGTCCCTTTTTCTTTTTTAGAGGTTCAATGAATTATGGTCACACAGTGACTCGTGCAAACTTGGTCACAACATTTAGATCTCTGTGCCGATGCTGGTGAGTAGTGTTTGAAACACAATTTCACAACCCACAAAAAAAGGTTGGAGGGTGAGATAATGCTTCTCAATCAAACCAAGACTTGGAGATAGAAATTAATTGCCCTTACAGTATACCTATATGTAGACAAACCTTCCATAGGAGGTTGTCTACATATAGGCACACAACTCTTTTAGAGAATAGGACACTAGGCAGACACTACATCTTCTTGTCAGCTGGATGAGTACTGAGTGAATACTTGGTCTGGACACTTTTGTGTCTCCCCGCAACGTGCTTGAGAAAGAGAGAGAGAGAGAGACTATTTTGACTGAGTCCAGGATGTACAATTGCTGCAAGGAATATCTGTTCACAGACAGTAAATTTACATGTTGTACTGTAACATGTACATGTACTGAACACCAGCAGGAGAGTGAATCTGTGTGGGGGGGTGGAGGGTGAGAAAACCTGGATTTGTGCTGGAAATGGCCCACCTGGTGATCACTTTAGATAAGCTATTACCAGCTGGACAGTGGGGTGGGAGGAGGTATTGGTTCATATTCTCTGTGTATATATAAAGTCTGCTACAGTTTCCACGGCATGCATCCGATGAAGTGAGCTGTAGCTCACGAAAGCTCATGCTCAAATAAATTGGTTAGTCTCTAAGGTGCCACAAGTACTCCTTTTCATGTTGTACTTGTGACTATAGTTTACTAATGGAATTATTTTTACGCTTTTTAAAAAATATCCCAGGCTATGGCAAATAATTGAATCTTTGAACGAATGAATGATTTTTTTTAACTGAATGCCCAGATAATAGTTTTATTGGTTGGGTGGAAGAGCAGTGCCTCTAATGGGCCATTTGTGATGTTGAGGAGGGGAATAAACTGCAACAAAAAACAACCTTTATTATTATTTGGGCTCAAAATAAGACAGAGACCTGCCAATAGTCCACTAGATTCTCAGGCAGCCATTCAGGAACAGCAATCACATACATTCCCCAAGCCAATTTCAAAGTTAGTTACTGATGGTTACACGGGCTCATAAAGTGGATATATCCTAACCTAGAGGGCTAGAGTGAAGGAAGCAGCCAATCAACAGCTTAGTTCTCAGATCTGAAAGAGAATACTATTGAAATCTGTTACATTGTTTCAGTCCAATGGCAGCCAAGAGATTCGTTTTGGTCTCTTTCATGTGGGGTGAGAGGACCATCAGTTCTGGAGTCAGATGTTAGGCTACGATGTCTAGGAATGAGTTAGTGTATATTTTATTAAGTCAGCCTTTATCTCACTCATACAAAACTTTCCAGTAGCACAAACTATTAGGCAGTTTTGGTAATGTAGTTTATATATACTATACTTTACCGCCCTATGTTGTATGATTTCCCCCATTAAAGAATATTAATTAATGCTACAATTACAATTTTATTTAACTGCACCATATTTAATGCTATCGCCTCTCACAACATTTCACAAAGCTGTGCACCTTGAAAAAAAAGAGATAAAGCTGTTTTAGCCCCATTAGCTGGTCAGACAGAAGATCATTTGAATCAAAGCTCACAGTATAGGGAGAAAAAAAAAATGTCTCACTTCAAGGCAGCACACTATTTCAGTCCAAGGGCAACTGTACCCCCAGTGTTGCACCCTTGCAATATTAGTCAGAGTTTCAGTCTTTGACATTTGTGTGATGCTATACTGTTATTTGAGGAAAATAATATGTGATCATCCCATTAATGGCTGTATCATAACTGTACCTTTTAATATCCTTTGTCTTTGTTGCTTCTTTAAGTCGTCCTTTTCCCTTCCCACACTCAAGTTTTTATTTCCTTCCATTATATATTTTTTATCTATTCCTCCATTTTTCAGTATCTCTCTCTCTCTTTTTTTTTGTTTCCTTCTCTTTGTGAATCCCTAACTTCCCTGAGCTCGGGGAAATCAGGCTGTACTTACATGCTTTTGGAGCTTATTAGAGAGTCTTTCACGGAGGTGGCTGCGGAGCCTTGGTCATCATTGCCCAGCCTGCGAGAACCACCAGCTTTGCTGGGTTTTTATGGCCTATACCAATTTCCTCTGAAGCTAATGGAGAGACCAGTAGACTTTGGGTTCACTGGACTTTGCGTCATGCCCTTACTGAATGACAAACAACTGTACACTTTTACAGTAGATTTTACAATGAGCAAGAGTGATCTAGGCCCAGATCCTCAATGGTATTTAGACACCAAATTCCCATTGACTCGATCGGAGTTAGGTGCCTAAATACCTTTTAGGATCTTGACCTTATTAACAGTGTTGCTCATGATTTCAGAGGCTGCAGTATGGACAGAATGGAAATATGCAACTTTGGTTTACTTAAAAGCAGCATTTTTCATAAACACCCCTCAGCAGCTCCCCACCCCTATCTATGGGTATCAGCTTAATCTTCTAAACAGAAGCAGTCTGTTTGGGGAAAGCATGAAAAGAATCCCTATAAAAATTAAGTTCTGACTCACTTTAGGTTGATTCAACAAAGAAAAAGCAAAGAGAGAGCCTCTGTCCCCAACTTTTCTTCACCAAAAAGTTCTGCCTACATAGTTCAGAGACTGAACAGTGTTTTAATTTCAGATAAAAGCTTAAAATGGGCTGCAGATTCATTCTAAAAAATCTTCCAAAGAAGAAAAAAATGATCTTTCTAAGATGATTTGTTTTCATTTCATTCCACAATAATGAGAAGCAAATTTAATCTGTGCATGAAATTAAGTTTGCCTGACAAAGCAGTAAAAGGGAAACACTTAATCGTCTTTAAAAACGTTTCATTTCCTGGTTGGTCTCATTTTTTTGTATATGCCTCAAATATATTTCAAATGTATCTCAATATCTGCAACAAATTATTGACTGTTTAAATTCAGACTTATTTCAGTAAAAATACTAGAATTTTACAAAGCATCAAGGTATTTGCTACTTGAAACATATAGATAGGACTTCTGATTTTTTGGGTTTAACTGATAAACCAGAGAAGACACCCCCAATTAAAAAAAACACCAGAGAAATATTGGAGATGGTTACTTGTACCTAAGGGTTTGTCCACATAGAGCAGTAATGCAGACAACAGGGTGATTTCTAAAGCATTAACAGGTCTGTGTAGACCTGGCTGGTGCGTAAATGTTCCCTACTGTGCTTAAAACCAGTACTACACTGAAGTGTACAATGGAACATTACAAAGAGACTACTCATTCATTACATTATACATTACTCATTAGAGTGTATACAAGGAGAAAGCCTTGAAAAACCCCAATTTTGGGACCTCTACATAAAACACAAAAAATAAACCCAGCAAATGAAATTAATAAATCTCAAAACAGAAGCCCTACTTATAGATTATGGGTGTGGCTGCCATATTTTGACATTGTCACGATATCATTTCAATATCCATCTCTATTATTATTTTTCTCTGTCATATCTAGGCCCAAAATAATTTCCCTTCCTACAGACACCAGGGCTAACTGGTTATCCAAATTAAGTTGGATTAAATGGCTCTCTTTAAAACTTTGAAAATCATTTGAGTCAGACAATTTTGCATGTAGAAAAAACCATAGACTGTATGATTTAATTGTTTCTAATGTATCTGCATTAAATCAAGATCTTTCTTTGTTAGTAATCCATTTGCTCCTGGATGCTAAAGTCATAATCCTCGGTGATATCAAAATGGTTGGGATGGAAATGATTATGATCTCACAAATAAAAGATTCTGATGACTTCAAACAGAGAATAAATGCAAGCTCCAAAGAGCCTGTAAGAAACATAAGCTCCTGTTCTCATGCATACACTCATCATTGTAAAAATGAGGAAAAAATGAAAAGGCATGAAGTATCCAACAAATCTTTTTCAAGGTTTTCCAAGGCGAGTCATCATCGCAGCTCTTTAGGGTCAATGTTGCCACCTGTGTACATATGTTTTGCAGTTAATATGGAAAACTAGCACAGAAGATAAAAATAAGGAGGAGGGGAAATTAGCTTTATCAAGAAAATCCTAAAGGGTTTCCATTCAAAGAGTAACTTCTAGTCATATGCCTTTAACGAACAGAGAGAGAAAGAAATATATCCTTTCAATTTAGAAGGCCCCCAAACTACCCTGTGTTACTATTTTTTTTTTAAATGTTTGACATATGAATTGTCAGATGTCACAATCAATATATATCTTCTGTTTTAATCTGTAACATATCAGAATGTACCAAAATGTAATCTTTTGCATTCTTCTTGAAAAGAACCTCAAACAAGGATGATATTACATATTGACACATACACTAATATAATCCAGTTCCTTCTGCTCCAACTGAAATAAAGTCTTGGCAAAAACACACAAACTAAAAATGTGAGGTGCAAGTCTATCCAAAAATATATGCTCTAATGTCTCACCCTATTTTTCAAAGCAACAAAAAGTACACATATAAATCTAATGAAAGAATTGCTCAATTTATCCAAGCAAAGATGCTGGTAAAAACCTTGACAGAATGTGCAGATACTCATTAAACAAAGAAAGTAGCTCACAGGCAAATGCACATAACTTCCTCCCATGAGGAACCTACAGCAGATGATCAAAGACAAGCAAACAAAAATAAAATTGGCTAATAGGACAGTCAAGGCTGAATGGATTTGTAGAGATAAGAAATGGTTCTCAGTGTTCAGGCGAGTGCACTGTTGTCAAACATTCAGAGTTTTCCATTTACAGTTTCTTCCCCGCCCATTTCAGGAATTAGCATATAACAAGATGAATGCTGCAGCTTTGCTTTTTTGCTAATCAGAAGCACATATTTCACTGTCTTCTGATTTAGGGTATCACATAAGATATAAATTTAAAACAAAGTTCTCTCCCTCCCACAGCACACACACATGCTTGAAAAGTATTTACCGTTTATCATGGTTGTTGAACATAGAGAAACTCTAATGATGGAAACAGAAAATGCATGACTGAGAGCTGCGGTGTATGAAAGCTAATTCCCAAGTTATACCAAGAGAGTAACTTACAACAAGAAAACAAAAATGGACTTTTCCCCCCTTTTTATTCCCAATATAATTACACGCTATTTATACCCGTAATTGGGGAAACAAATGGTAAGGAAGGAAGAAATAACTGCAGTGCAAAAAGCAGAATAATGCTCTGCTCCTGTGCTGAAGAAGAATTGGTGGAATGAAAATAGTCACAGCAGAACAATAAATCATTGCTCCATGATACCATCAGAAGTATAAAATTGGGTAAACTATTAGAAACTACAAACTCAAATACCACTTGGGGACAAATTATGACAAAAAGAAATAACAGACAGTTGTGTTATGAAAATATTATATTACTTCTTTAATGTTTATATGACCTTAGTGATTTCAAAAGAAATGTTTTGTGTATAAAAGACATAATAATAATTAAAAAAATCCTACTACTTCACAGGATCTCATTTTTTGTGGAAACATGGGTTCTTTTCCCATAAACATTTGATGCACACATCTGCTAGAGATAAAAGGAAGCTATAAACTTCTTTTTAGGAAGAAAATCAGTATTAAAATCTATATATCTCACATGCATAATGCAGTCAGCCAACAAAACTGTAGATAATCTTCCCCTTGTTAAACTAGCCCTCTAGTGACATTGAAAGGATTACAAGCTTCCTTAAAAAAACTTCTTTAAAACACAATATTTTGAAAAGTTCATCATTTTTATTGTATGGAATATATTTCTTTCCTAACAACAACACTATGATGTCATATAATGGACTGAATTCTATGGATGAGATTTTTAAACTAAAATTAATGGGAACTGCGCATTCAAATCCCAGAGTTGATTTGAACATCTCAGTCTATACGTTCAATCGGAGAGTTTTTGACCTTTTCAAACAAACAAACGGACAAATAAATAATTGTTGTCCCAGGATATTAGAGAGATGAATGAGGTGCAATCTTTTTATTGGACCAACTTCTGTCTAATAACTTTTATTGGATCAACTTCAAAAGTTGGTCCAATAATATATATTACCTCACCCACTTTCTCTCTCTAATAATAAACTGACATTTCCACGAACATTGCTTAGTAATTTACATCAATAATCAAAGGACAAAACCACACATTATGGACTACATTTTGCCCTCACTGAAGATGCACAGGGTGTAAATTCAGAGTAAAAGTGTGACCGAAAATGTAACATTTTCATCAGTGGATTCTGGTTATTTCCTAACTAACAAAAGCAAAGTTCAAATGGGTTATTGATATTGGCCGAATGGAATTACAGGGTCAGATTCTCAGCTGCTGTAAAGTGGCGTAGCGCCATGGAAGTCAATGGAGTTATGTCAATTTATACCAGCTGAGAATCTGACCCACAGCTTTTCTTTACATACCACTTCAGAATAAACAATTTTCTTCTTATAGATGGTTTTAAAAAGTGTTTCATGGTGGGGTGGATCAAAGTGCATCGTGGAATTTTTAGTGCACATCAAAAGGGTTCACACTGTTAGTGTGTGGCAGGCTAGTGAAAGGTAGATTTACACCCCAGCTTGCTGTGCACTAGCTGTTCATATAGACAAGCCCTCAGCCTCTTTTCACAGTGTAGTGATTGTATCCTTTTCCTACCTCTGTTTGTATCTCAGGACTACATTAACATAAAGTAGGTACCTTTTAGAGCATGTCAGCAGAGTCTACGTACGACAGTTAAGTGTGCAGCATCTTCGAGCGCTCTACAAATCACAGTCCCTAGGGTTTCCAGGTGTCCAGTTTTCAATTGGAAAGTCTGGTCAAAAGGGGACCTGTGCGGTGTCCAGTCGGAAGTACTGAACTGACACCAGAAGTCCGGTTACCGTAACGGGGAGCCAAGGCACCGCCCACCGCAGCATGTGTGACCACAGCAGGGCACTTGCAGAGAGCTGGGGGCAGCATGGCTGTGAGCCAGGTGGGTGCCAATACATGCCGCGGGATTGTGTTTGGATCACATCCTATTTTCCACCCTCCTCTCTGCTCCCTGACACACAGGGCACCAACCACCCCTATACTGCAATAGGAATGGCTGTAGGAACTACTGGGACATCGCTTTGTAGACTGGAGTTGGCTGCCCCCTCCTCATCTCATGAGCACTCTTTTCTCCCCCTCCTATCCTTCCAACACCCCATTCACAAGGAGCTTCTGCCCTTCCCTCCTCTTTCCTCTGGTCATAAGCCAGCAGGCTGGCTCCTGAATAACTTACTAAAAACTTTCTTTAGTGCTGATTCCCACAGGGCTGATTGAGTTGTTCAGAGTGATCACACAGTTCTAAAGAGAATACTTTATGCTGAAAGGGACACAAATCTATTTGAGCCCCTTAGCTCTTGAGTTCATAGAGAGTTTAATGCAACTTGTTTCTTTCTTGCATAATTGGTTATTTAGTATGGGATTATACAGAGTGAGTATCAGACCCTGTGCGCCTCATCAAGATGAACAGGGTGTTATGAAGCATACAGATTGGACATATGAGCGGGGAAAAAGGGCTGATGCATATAAACTATGTTATGGGAGTGCCCTACATTTAGCCCTGAAAGACAGGGTAAAATTAAGGCCAGATTCTGGAGTGATTCAAGTCTGGGTGGGAAAAAGATGCCGAGATCCCTCTTCTGCCCTACACAAGGGACAGCCATAGTCCTGGTGCTTGTGTTCAAGGGAGATCTACTGCTGTTGTCTGTGCCAGAAAGCTCGAAGGGGGCCAGGGGCCAAGCCCAATTTCTGCACTGGTCATCAAAAATAGCCCAGTGTGAGGGTGGGGAGTGCCCATTGAATCCTTTCCCAGACCTCTGAGACACTGTGTGTCTGTCTCTGACACAGTGCCTCCAATGGTCCCACCACTGCCATACTGTCTCCTCTAATTGCCTCCTCTAATCTACTTAAAGCCAGTTTTATCCATTATCCGAGACTACAACGGTACCTTCACTCTGATTTCAAGTTTCTCACAGCAACATAAACCAAGAGCTTGGACAACCGGGCAATGGAATGTTTTCTTACAGACACTTTAGCTGTCAACAGCCCCTCTCCCCTCAGTTTCCTCAATCTTTTCTACATGTAAAACTGCAAGAAATTTGGATATAGCTGCCTGGTGTAATATAATTTTAGAAACTGCTACAGTTGAGTAACAGGCCTTCATTAGGCTGAATCTACTTCATATTTATTAACCATTTTTTCAGCCATTTTGCCAGTCTGCATGTGTAGTAGGAATGAGGTTTAAAGTAATCCGTGACCAATTTGTTTCAAGCAATTACTATTACATTTGATAACTGTCACCTACAGTTACTGAGGTAGTAACTACAGTAGATCCCTGTCACATTTCCAGGTATTCTGATTTAGAGCAAACTATTCTTATAGAAAGAGAAATCCCTTGTGCAAATCCTTGCAGAGAGTTTTCCCAATAATCTTATTTAGAACACATTGTCTCATCTGTTCTATGAATTCCGACCTCAGGTTTTCCGTAATATTTGAAGTCTTTCAATAAAAGTTAACGAAATGGGATTATTTCTTAAAATACTGCTCAGCATTTTCGTCACAAAAGTGTAAACAATTCATTCCTAAAACAACTTTAGTCTGTTGTGAACAATTATGATGCAAAAGGACTCTGCAAAATACTCTGCATTTTATGCTCAATGCTAGAAGAAGTTTATATATCTGAACTAGGCAACGCTACTAGCTGAAAAACACAATGGTTTCTGCATGCAACTCAAGGAGGAAAGTATTCATATATTCATGGTATTCGAAATACTTCAAACAAATTACATACTGGTTGCCAAGACAAGCTAAGCAAGTGTCTTTTAAGTTTTACACTAACTATTGCTTAAAATACCTGAAGGAAATTGTTCATTAATTGCCTATTTTATTATTATGCTCTGAAGCAGGTTAATTACTATGTCCTTAGGTCACTTTCAGCAGGAAAGATTTAATGGGTTAGTTATAGGGCATGATATGATGGCAAGAAAACCCTAACTTATGGCTTTTATAAGATGACTAATATGAATTATTACCAGAACTGAGGATGGCTGGAGATGACAGATCTTGCAAAATTAAATACCTTTAATCTTAGATATGCTTATTTTAAAAGAATGATCTCTTTTAAAAACCTATTATGATAACAGTGGTGGTAAGCAATTCATGAGACGTTACAGTAATACAAACAGAAGAAACCACCAAAACATCTTTTGTCAGTAAAGTACGATAAGGAAAGTTTTCAGCACATTGTTTAGTGCAACTGAAAACTGTCATGGGCGATGAAGCCTCACGTAAACGTAATGATGTGTCAGTCTCTGGACTGCAAATATTAAATGGCAGATAGACATTTTTAGTTACTTATATATTCACTACAGGTAAACCGGGCACCTTGTGGGCAAGGTGGTTGAGTTCAGACAACTAGTTTTATTCTCTATATATGCTACTAGCAGCCCATACACTCCTGGGTCTTGTCCTTCATGAATAAGAAAGATTTAACCACAAAATTTCTAGCAATCTTGAAATATTATGTTGTTTATGCTTTTAAAGCTAACATCATGCTTCCTAAATCATATTATAGGACAGTCTACTGAATGCCATAGGAACTGCTGGTGAGGCCAACCTGATAAACTAACATACTTCTTGCTGCTATAAACCTTCCTATCAAGACAAAAGCAAAACCAAACACAAACAAACAAAACCTCACCTCATCTTTAATTTTTGAAACTTGTATGGAGCAATTCTGCTCTTCCAACCTGTGTGAACTCAACAGATTGATGTATTACAAAATTTCCCTATTGAATTGCTGGCCAGGAGACCAAACAGTGAAATTTAAAGCTCTGCATTGTAATTCTACATCTTTTATGAGAATTCTGGAAGATGTCCTAGGTTAACTGCTTTAACCAGTCTTGATTTAAAACATGGTATAAGGGTCATTTTCATCACTGTTCAGAATGCACACCCTGGAATCGGCTATTAGAAATAGATTTTCACATACACTCAGAAAGGACGGAAACATTATATCTGTAATTTAAATCAAGGTTGTGAACTGCAGTCTACTACTCTCCCTCCTCTCCACACATCCAAGCTGTGGCCAAACCCCATTGCTTTTTCCTCCACACCATTTCCTAAACCCATTCCTTCCTTTCTCCCTCAAACGCCAAATCACTAGGCCATGCTCTAATCACTTCCCATCTCAGTGACTGAAATCTCCTTCTCTTTGGTCTTTTTAACATAAACCTCTCCCCAGTCCAGAATGATGCTGCAAAAGTCAGCTTTGTCGCTCATCACTTCACTGGTTCCGTTCTCTTAAATTACTTTTATACCTCTGGTTTATAGATGCATGCTAGCACACTGGATAACACAGGATACCTTCTCAGTTTGGTCTCCCAGGTCATTGCTCAAATGTTCACTAAATTTCAACTGAAAACAAATCAACTCTATACTGTTGACTTACACAGGAAAATTTCAGGGGATAAATACTCTGTTGGTGCCAGAGAAGCAGACTCATTCACATGTGGCTCCCCGAATCTTGAAAACATAGTGAAATCAATAAAAACATAATATAAAACAATTCAAGAGAGTTTGTTAATAAAATCTATCTATATATCTTGGGTACTTCAGTACTTATATGGTACCCATCACCATAGTATCTGAGCTCTCACAATGTCCCTAGAGGTAAGGAAGTACTATTTAGCCTCATTTTATGGATGAGGAACAGAGTCACAGAGGGACTTAATGAAGACTCTAAGAACACATGAAAGCCCAGCTGTAACCAGATCCAGTTCCCAGTGAAATTAACGGCAAAACTCCCATAGATTTTTTCAGAACTAAAGTGTAAGAAAGTTCTCAGCCAGCTGACTGCAGAGCCAACATTGTTTCACTGGTCTCTCAACCAACTATTCCCAGCAATGGAAAAATATTTCAAATCAGTTGTCTTTAACAAACTCATCTGAACAAATGTATTTACTTTCCCCTTTTTTGATGATTCTCAAAATAAAGAACAAATTGGAACAAAGCAACTGAAATTTGTATTGCACCTTCCATACAACGTGTATCTAAAAATGCTTTGCAGAATTAATAATTCAGTTCATGGGACTGTATAAATTACAGAAAACAATGGAGAGACATGGGCCCATATTGTGCGATTGATTTTTAAGCAGAACTCCCAATTGAAATCAATAATGAAATCTGCTTAAAAGTCAGTGACACAGTGTGGTCCATTGCATTGGGGATTAAATAATCAAATTAAGAGAATCTATTAAAATACTGATACTTAAACACTCCCAAATCACTAATATCCGAGTTCCTGAAACTCAACTTGACTAGAAGTATGGATAATCTTTGACTCAACCTGCAGTACTGTGAATTAATCTTTCAGCTCTAAAAATATCAGAAAAGACTTGGACAAATTATTCCAAAAGCCGCAACCTTATAAATGCACAGTATATGTTGCCACAAAATGCTTTAAGGCCACTATTTGCATTTATGAATAATACTCTTGCTACACTATTAAAATGCAAGGGAAAAGAATGTCTAAAATAATATCTCAGGATGGAGAGAACAAACTGTTGAATGAATACAACTATCTACAGCTCTCCTTGTCTAATCATCCATTTTTGATTTCTTCCTAACCAAAATGCAAAGTGATCTTCAGTCCTCCCCTGGGAGGTTGTTAGTACAAATTGTTGGTGTTATGCTGAAATGATATACAAAAAATAGTTATCATTGCAACTGAGATAAAATCAGGGCGTGGCACCACCCTCTGCAAGAAAGTGGCACTGGCAAATGTTAAATATAAGCTAAATTGAAAGATGATTAGCTCTCATGAAATCTTCCCATGGGTAAACAGGAAAAGAATCTTAAGTAAGGAGTTTTAGGTACTCAATAAACTCTAGAAACTGTCAGAGATAGGAAGATGGATTAGATGGACTACCAATCTTGTCCAGTAGGGCAATTCTTATGTTACTATGTTTTGTGGAATTTCTTATTTTGACCAATCCAAAACAAATCTGCATTATTTTGCCTTTAGTAAAAATGTAGGCAAAACCCAAATGCATTAACAGTCTACAGAAAACGTGTGCTGCTATTTTATTGGCATTAGTTCCATTTCTATAATCTAGGTAAAAAAAAGTCATTAAAAATGATGATTATCCTACCTTGCCATGACAGGTGAAATAAAAACTAGAAACAAAACAGAAGAGTATTTGCTAACTCCAGATATAACTTTATTGTATTTCTATTAATATTATACAGAAAAATTCTGTGAGTAGGATAGATTCAACTTCTGGTTTGCTTTATGTGACACATAGTGCATTAATACTCAAATGCACGAAACTGACTTTATTTCTATAATGTCTTAAATTTGTTGGAAAGAGGGAAAATAGCAATTTTCTTTATAGTACATAAATAAAGTTAATAGCCACTGCTTCCTGACCAAATGACTAATCTAATGAATGATGTTCATTTGTTTAGACATGGTTCTTCAATAAACATATAGAATAACAAAGGAAGTAGTCTAACTGGGGTTGTGTTGAAGATGTAATATTTAGGTGTCTTATTTTTGAGTGTTATTTTATCCATTTACATTCTTCCATATTTTCTATATGCCTTTTATAATATAATATCTGGGACAAGCATGATAATATTGTACCTGCACACACAAGAACTGTGCAGGAAACGAAAAGAAAAAAAGTTAATTGCTTTTTCAGCTATCAAGTATTTGTATAATATTCCTTCCACTTCACACACTGTACACAATGGAGAGACAATTAAGCACCTTGTTAGCTTAATTAAAACACAACACAACACATACAAGTGTTTCTGCAGACATCACATTCCTATAGGGATTGAATCCTGACCATTTAAAATAATAATAACTAGCATCCGAGGTTACACTTGCCTACAATAGGTTCTTACAGTTTGTCTTACAAAGATAGCTCTTGTTCTAAAGATTATCTCCATGCCTTCAGAATAATCAGCCAGCTGAACAGTTTTCCACAACTTTAAAACCAGGGACTGTTTACCTTCTTAGTTTGTCATAAGGCAATATAACCCATCATGCACCAGGAACAGAAAGAAAAAAAACATTTATTCATTCAAATACCTAAAATGTACTGATCACAAATCTCTAAGTACATGTGTATACAATTACAATAATAATTTACATTCTATTCATGCAAACACTAATTCATGCACTTAATTTATGCCCCTGGGACTACTCATATGCATAAAATTAAGCCTCCGCATAAGTGTTTGTGAGTTAAAGGTCTAAATCTATAACAAGAAATGGAGGGATACAAACAAAAGACCCAAGCACCCACCCCTCCCAGTCAGCCGCCATGCCAACTTAGCCCTCTGCTGAACAAAACGCTTTGACAAAAGATGAGTCTTGTAGCTTGCCCGGAAGGTCAACAAATCTAGGCTATATCAGACAGCTTTTAAATGACACACTGTACAATGAGCTCCTAAAACAACTGTTGATCATTCATATCTCCTAGCTTCATTTAAAATTATTTGCCAGCCTTAAAATTTTAAGCATGTACATTGAAAATTCAAGATGACAGTAAAGCTTAGGCATTCCAGTGATACAGCACATTTTTCTTGGACCATATTAAAGCTTGAGACAGACTAATAGCTCAATTAAACAAATGCAGAGCAGAGTTTTGATACTTAAGGTATTATACCTCTGACCTTTGTAAGAACTGGTCTATATATGGGATGTACAAGCTGACAAAATAAAATCCAGAGCTAGGCACTTTTGTTGGAATTAACCAAAAGATTGGGTAAATTATGGAACCACAAACATTGTCAAGATTTGTGCTTTTAAAAACTGGTCCCTGCATTACTGATTTATTAGCAAGAAATTCAATAGTTTGGGATAAAGATAAATAAAAGAGTATGGATGGGTACATAAATTCCTATCCTTGATGGTTCTAAAATACACTATTTGCGGTGAACTGGAAAATAGCAGTATTTCAGCACATATTTTATATCTAGCAGAGAGAAACATCAGAACTGTTAACATTGCAGTAAACAGTACAAGCTAAAAGCCATTCCCAAAAGACGGAATGATGGAAAATCTTTAGATGCAGCTGACCAATGTCTAGCTCTAAATTACATGCAGTGGAAGTACCATAAATGACATCCCTGCTATCTGATCTCAAAATGTTTCTTAGGAATAAGAGGTAGCCCATCTTCCAAATACATTAAAAACAATACAGAAAGCAGAACCAATGCTGAAGGTAAACGTACTGGAAGAAAGCAGGATGGCACTACAAGTAGCATGGCAAATTCAGACCAGCAAAAACCATATAGTCCTGGATAGCATATAAAACATTATTCACATAGTGTATTATGTACTCTTTGGACCTGGATTCTAGTCCCAGGTCTGCCACTGGCTTGCTGGGTGACCTTGGGCAAGTCACTTTCCTACCTGTGTCTCAGTTTCCCCATCTGTAAAATGGGAAGAACAATCTTCATGAAGTGTGTTGAGATCTACTGACAAAAAAAATCTGTAAGAGGTAGGTATTATTTTATTATTAAATGGCGCTAGCAACTGTGAAGTTAGACAACAAACAATGTGGCTATTCAGAATTACTTGTCAAGAGAAGCATTTCAGCTAATTGCAGCCTACAACAATCAAATATCTCAGAGAAGGTAATGAATCAATAATGGCATTTTGGCTGAAATCCTGACCCCACTGATGTCATTGAGAATTTTGGCATTAATTTCCATGGGGCCAGAATTTCATCTTTTGTACCCAAACCAATCATTCTCTTGCCATACAAACCAAATGCTTATTCATTTTTAACCTTGGCTCCTAATTTTTCACCTTGCTGGCCTGCTATCTTGGAAAAATTTTCCATAAAGTAACATTGATGTGAAGGCCGAAAAACCAGAAGCACAAATTTTCAAACCCTTATGATGAAGGGACTAGTTTCTTTTTTAAAATATTCTGCTTTGCTGAATCTTCTTTTGTCTTGTACTATACCAAGGAGAATGCCATGGCATTGGAGTATACAGTACACTCAGCTAACTGCTTTTGCAGTTATCAAGTTTGAAGTTAACATTAAATCGCTCGGAAAAGCCATTTATTACCTTGAATACTCCTCCACCCTTACCATTCTTCCTTAAAAATAACTATGCAGCCTAACTTACATAGCTACTGGAGCCACATATTTTTTATAATTACAGCTGCTTAACCAGGAATATTTTACTGAATACTGACCTTTGAAACTGCTGATTAAAAGTTAAACTTTCTTAATGTTAACCCCCCCGCCACCATACATATATTCTTATTACATGTAGTAAGTATTGTCAGCTAATGCAGCTAAGCCATGGCAGAACTTATGTTCTTATCAAAGGAGGGGTGGGAGAACATCTGAGCTCTATGACAATCATTCATTAAATAAAACAGATGTTAATTACTTTCTTAATATTTATTTTTAAGGTGAGCAGATTCTAAAAAGGGATAATGTGACGCTTCCACTTCTGGGAATCAAGAGCATTGCAGAGGGTCCTGCTCAGTGATGAGCTGCCAAAATCTTAACAACTGGTTCCCTTCTCA